>NC_092522.1:15072606-16272606 GCF_037038585.1 Patagioenas fasciata
CCATGAAACCCATGGTATTAGAACAGAGGCAAAAATTCTTACAGGTACCTATTTAAGTCAAGCACCTACCTTTGTCCCATTCGGTTTATCAATTACAAACACTTCACTCCAAATCTGAATGCCAGTGGTTTCCCGTTCACATCCACCTCTCCATGTAAACCCAGTCAACGGCTCAGTGTTTCCACCTATCCAGCAAGGAGAAGCCTAAAAAACAAGAAGAGAAGCTTATTTAAAAATAAGCTAGAGATTTTTATATTTTTAACATGCTATGTTTTAGCAGACTTCCACATTATTCTCTCATTTTCCTCAGAACCAATTGACAACACTACACAAAATATTAAAATGCAACACTGCTCTGCTGTGTTTCAAGGATCATCCACAAAGTGTTGTGGAAGTCTACCATATTTCAGCATCTGCACAACTCCTCAGCCACTGAAGAGTATATGTGTACAGTTGCACCCACTCAGAGCTAATGAGTTTTGTCCATCAATTCCACTTCACACTCATGCTCTTCTCTCACAGCTGAGAAATACAACTCAAGCAAAGTTGTAAGTAGCATGTATTTTAGCTACGGGAACAGCTAAACCTCTACAAGGAACAAAAAATTGATCTTGACTTAATTATACATGTCAATCAACCCATCCATATTAAAATTTCATTGGCAGATCACCCACTTCAGAAAAGGTTATCAGAGTCAAGTACAGTTTGCAGCTAACATTTCTGGCTGATAGTACTGTAACGAGGTCTTTGGTCCTCAATGACAGCCAACACACAGAGCAGGAGCTCATGAAGAAGAATCCAGCCATCATACGAGCAGATTTGACCTGGAAATGTACTTTATATACTGGGCAAGTAATGTCCATGAACAGGTGCCCTGAAGAAGTTTCACTGTCATAGGTTTATGTACACTGAAATCCTATAAGAGAGAAGTGATAGATAGACAATAGCTTAACTGATGATGGGGCTTCAAGAAAAACTTCTCACAGAGTAGAACACACCATGCTGGCAGAACAGAAAGAGATGTTTAATGAATTTGCCTCTGACTGCCCAGAGAAGATCACCAGCCAGGAAAGTGCTCTTTGAGAAGGTCAAAGGGGAGACTTCTCAATTCACTAGACTATGGTCTCTACCTTGCAGACTCAGTACTAGCTGTTTTCAGAAAAAGAGCTCAAGACACATCTCTTCACATTTCAGAAAACAGCAAGAGCACCCGGGGGCTGTACAGAATACAAATACTTACTGCAAATAAGTAGAACTGTTTATTTCTAAAGGTGAATGGGAAAAAAAACCAAAACACAAACAACAAAACCTGCACACATTCCTCATGCCTAGCAGCATGCAGAGAAAACCATACTAAGAGGGAAAGATAAACAAGCAGTTCTGCACAAGCGTTCTCCCAAATGATAAGCGCATGCCATTCAGCTCTGCTATTTGGATCAGACCTGGCAAAAGTACATGAGATGAGCAGATAAAAATTCAGAAAGTAAACTTGGGTATCCAGATGAAGAGAACCACAGCTCTTTACAGGCAGGTTGGTAGAGGTTTTTTTGTTTGGGGGTGAGGATTTTTTGGTTGTTTTGCGTTTGTTTGTTTTGTCATGCACATACACCCCTATCAGAGAGATTAGGCAAAACCTGAACAGCTTTACCCTGGAGTGTTTTATCCTAGAAGATGCTATACATCCATTGGGCACTCTAAAAATCAAAGCTCCAGGCCTGCTTTGGGCTTTAGTACACTCCAGGATACAGTTTTGAAAAGCTGAACCAAATTTCACAGGTGTATGTCAATGCACTATAGCTTTTCCTTTTTTTTTTTTTCAAAATAATCTGTTACGTTATTCAACAATATGTTTCATTCATACAAGAATCCTTTTCCTCAGTTTGGTTCCGCAATTATCCTTATTTGTAGCAATTCAGACTAAAAGCATACAAATGTTTTGACAAATCCCTCAATGAACACTAGACAGGACCACATTTGATTTTATGTGTGATTCATGTCACAGGAAACCTTGGTGACCTAACAGGTACAAGTAGATAATGCACTTAAGCCTGTCTCTGACTGACCTTTGCATCGGTCTGAAGCACTCCTAGTTTGTTTCCTCCATCTTTCCATAGTAAAAACTCAGTACTTTAACAATTTTCACCCATCAAGTTGGCTTGAAAGATACTCAAGAGATGGGAGGAGGGAAAAAAAGACTTTGTAGTCCAACTTCCAGCTTGATTTAATGTAAGAACAATTTGGTATCGGTCACCTAAAAGATAACCTCTCGAAATATATTCCATACTAAGGAAAGGACCAATGTAGCTTTATCTGCATAGTGCCATTAGTACACCGCACACCCCACAGATTAATATAAGGTAAGAAGGTCACTCCCCTGTAAAAAAAAAAATATAAAAAATCTAAGTTTACTGGTATTATTGCACCCAACTACTAATAAGGCTTAAACTGCAACAAAGATCACAGGATCCCTCCAGCAGCTTGCTGAGTACACAACCAGTGCTGTTTTGCAGCAGATTACTCTGTTCCTTTTCAAATGAGCCACTGTAACACTAAGTATCAGTGCATGAAATGAGATGGCCCCTCCCTGAATTTAGTGACCAGTCTCAGCCATGCCAAAATCCTACCTGTGACTTTAAGTGGCACGAGTGAGATTTTTAGAATGGCAACTTTACACATGACCTCTTGGTTTAAGAAAATGTGATTCTGAAGTATCCTGACAAGTTTTTCATCAGGTGTCAATATCCACAGGGGAAGATATAAAAAAATTGTTTGATTAGCGTACAAACTGAATGCAGACACTTTAGCATTTTGTGCTGAATCCAATAATTATTTCACAGAAAATACAGACTCGTAATTAAGTCTGACTGAAGATGGAGTGATCAGACTACACAGTACTATGAAACTACACCAAGGCCTCCCCTCCTGTACTGAAATTTGCATAAGCACAGAGGATACCACTTGACTTGATACAATCCAGAAGTGCTCAAAAGGGGTGGTGTTGCAAATGCAGCAGTGCTCAAAATAAGAGGTGTTGCACTTATCTCATCCTCAACTACCATCACTGAATTTGCAGCAGCTCTGATGCTTGTCAAACTCTTTCCCTAAGCCAGTTTATGTCACTGAGCTGGCAGGAAAGCAATTGGGCAGAGTGTAGTGTCTTCTGATGCATCGTTGAGTTTGATCAGCTCAGATCATTACAGCTTCAGAAGGCAAATGTCAGGCCTGCAGCAGTACATGGAGAACAAGACCTCCCCACTTTTTCTAAGAGATAGTTGTTACAATAGCTGGTCAAGTTTGCCTTCATCTTCAGTTTAACTTAAATAGTATTTTGAAGGACACCTATAGAAAACTGAAAGTAATGATTGCATAATAAAGGGAACAGAAAGGCATGATAACAAACAAGGCTGAAACAGCTTTTAAATCAATTTTACTTTACGAATTTTTGTTTTATTTCACATTCTGAAAGTTAAAGAGTACCTGTTTACAGCCCACCCTTTCCATTTCTGGAAGGAACTACCAGCCACCATGTAGCTCGGATAGCTACACTTCTTGGGAGTTCAGGTTTTTTGTGTTTTTTAGTTTTGGCTTGTTTGTTTAGTATGAACAGGACACTACAGAGGGTTTATACACACACACAAAAGGTCACCCATGGAACAGTTATGTCAATTAAACATTTATTCCTTCCTAGGTTAGAGTATTAAGAAGCTGGGAGCACCAGCTTGCTACTCTGTATTCCTCCTACCACATCCTCAGTGCCTTTCTTACAGAGCTCTCAGCAAATCAGCAAGAGGAATTCAACAGCAGGCACTACTTGGAGTGAAAGAAAGAAACCCTTCATCTGCTAACTACCAGCAGCCTCTTTGCAATATTCCGTATTTCCTGTAACTGCAGGCTTCATCTTTATTCCTCAAGCCAGCTAGCACAGAGATAAAATAGACAGCAGTTGTGGTTAGTTTCTGCTACCGTGAATTCCAGCTCTGAAGAACAGTGACTGAAAAAAGAATCCGTTCTGTTTTTTTTTTTTTTTTTAAGAGCTTCAAAATCAACAAAACAGTGAATTATCAATATTCACTATGCAGATTCAAAGAAACACAACCTGTGGCAGGCAGATGTGTATATTCACAGGAGGCCCTATCCCACCTTCACCATATCAGCCAAGAGTTCAAACTACAGTAGACACAAGACAACATCAGTTAAAAGCTACAAACTAAGAAAATAAACTAAATTTTGGATGAGACATTCATTAACCAATGTCTTTAAAGGATTTTAAAAGTTCCTGTATTATGTTCAGAGGCATACTCCAAGCAGCAAACAGGAGACTTTCTCCCTTTTGCCACACCTCAGATTTAAGCAGATTTAGTCCTCCAACAGCTACCTGATAAGGCTCTTGTTTTTGCAATAAAGGGTAAGCTAGAGCTACTATATGATTTCAGGCAATCAAGTCTAAGCAAGATTCCTCCAAACCACCACACAGACGAGTCCTTCTCAAAGCTCAACTAGAAGGCCACCATGCTCCCTCATTCAAATTCTTCTTACGCCCACTTACACTGGGAAACAAATAACTTCCCTTGGTAACCACAGGAAAATTTATATTGAGAAAGTGTCACTTAAGCATACTTCTTCACAGAGTAGAACCAGTAGCTGGCTTCCCCACCCCAAAACAAGTAAGAAAAAACTGATCTGCTGTATTTGTGCTCAAGTCAACAAATACAAAGCTACTTTTTTCCTGCAGGAAAAAGCCAAATTACTCACCCTGTTATACATATATCTAAGCATGAAGTCCAGCAGAAAAGATTTTCCTTTGCGGAAAGCTCCTGCTACAGACACAACTACTATGTTAAGATCTTTGATGTGTTCCTGAAGCAAGATTTTTTCCAATGCATCTTCATCTAATTCAAAGTTATGGTCATCTTCATGAGCAAGAACAATCTGTATGGGGCGTGGCTTATCCAAATCCACCTCGTCATCTGAGTCCAGCAGGGCATCTGAGTCAGGTAAGGCATCCTCCTCCTCTTCTTCCTCATAATGCTTACCTGCAAATTGACAGGTTACAATACATTAGTAAGTCAGAGCTTACGGCACCAGACATTTCTTTGAAGTGAAGCCTTGAGCTGTGCATTCATTCCCAGCAGTAAGAGTGATGTTCTTGAGAATGCACATGTGCAGACTACGACATCAACAGCAGTTCCCTGTTTTCATCAGCTTTGCATATAGTCTATATTTCAGATCTTCAGCATTCTGTTTCAATAAACCACAAAACAAAACTGGTTTTCAGCACCAAAACCCCTTTTAGGGGCTCCTTAAGTATAACTTCCATCAAAAATCAAGGGTCTTTTCTTATCTGCCAAAAATTAGTAAAAAGTAAGCTCCAAAGATACCCAAAACCATTTTTAGATCACCACTTTCTTACACTATTGTAAGAAAAACAACAAACAAAAAAAACCAAACCAAAACAAAACCCCACAGTGTTTTGTGACAGTATTGTTTACCAACACATACAAGCAAGACCACTGATCTAGTATGTAACCCCAAGAATACATACATCAGTAGATGACTAAGTTCCTCTCTAATTCCAACTCATTACACCTGTTTCAATTCTCAATACAGCACAGACTTCAGAGTGCCTCTTCACTGCTTGCAAGACAATAAACTCCTGAGCATGTATGTGCAAGGCCTAACACTTTTGAGATAAGAAAAACAAAAAACACTGAAGTACTTTCCAGCTTCATACTCTTCCTATGACACATTATTAAGCAAGATTTAATGACGGTAAGTACCAACTCTTTCAAAAAGAGTTAAGGGAATATTTTATACAGAATTTAAGAATCCATACCCTTTCATGATCAATCAGCAGCTGGAAGAACTATAACTCAGATGAGATTTAAGTTACTAATGAATGAAAAATTGAGGTAAAGGGTCCTGAATGAGAAGTCGAGGTAGAAGGGCCCTTTAGACATACAGCACAATAGTACCAATACCCTATCTTCCTGACTTCCAGAATTCAGCAGTTACTGGGTTAGAGGCCTAAAAGAAAACCCAACAAACTGACCTGAACATGATGCAAGTCTCTTGTTCAAGTACCACAACACTCAAGTTTGCCCCATAGCAGAAATGAACTCTACCACTGGCCTGATTTCACTTTTCCTATCAAGCATCTGGAAGTGCTTTTGTACTTCCAGAATTGCCTCTAACTCCAGATTCACATTTGCCATATTCTATCAGAATCCCATGTGCACAAATCTGATTGAGGCTCCTTCCTAGTAGTTACTTATCTCTGAACATCACTGCATGAATTTCAATACACTGGACTGTTAGTCATGCTTGCATTTCCAAACATAACTTAAAGCAGCAGCCATCTCCAGTTACTTGATGCACTGCACACAGGATGTTACACAGCCCCCATGCTTCCTGCAGGAGGAGCTCAGAAGCAGCATTCTCTTGCAGGATGTGTGATGAGGCATCCTGGAACGCACCACAGTTTAATTCATCCATGGCAGAGACCCTGCCAATACCCACAGGACCTGCCAAGTCATTCCTGCCAGATTTTGCATCCTAGATACCATCCTCAGCAAAAGACTTATAAACAGTGCTCCAACACAACACATTGTGGATGTAATGAGACATTTGAGTTATTACCACAAACCTGAAAAACTAGTAACATGGTGACCCTGGAGTTTTTCCAGTAACTGTCTCTTTAGCTGGTTCTGACATTTCACTTCATTGCAAATCAGAGAGGACACTTCAATTTCCAAGCATCAAATCTGTGCTGCCCTCCAAAGCCAGTGACACTAAATCTTAAAAAAAAAAAAACACACATTCAAACCTGTTGGGTGGTGTTTTTATCGAGCTAGTGTAGGACTTGGTTTGAACAGGAAGTAAACTTGATTGCTTAAATTCTAAGCAGCAGAAATTGGAAAGTCAATTCCAAAGCATCAGGCTGGGCTTTCTGTTTGGTTTGGATTGGTTTGTTGGAGTTTTGGGGGGTTTTTTGAACTAGCCAACCTAACATTTCTGAAGACTTCCAACCGACCTTCAGAAAAGACCACTATTGCCATAAATCAAGCACATTAGAGGGTGGAGAACTTCAGTGTTGACAGCTGTGAAGGAAACCTGATCCATCCAGAAGAGCTGGTTTGATAACCTCATGCTCAAGTTGCAGAGAACGCCCTTGTCTTCAAGAGATTTTGTACTACTTAGCAATTACCAGGGCAGACATTGCACAAATTAAGCATGTCAACTTCAGAACAAGTGCTACTGCTCATCCCAGCAGCATTATCAGCATATGCTAATCTGTCATGTGCTCCTGGGCAGATGCCACAACCTTTTTGGTCCTTTATACCACCTTCTGGTTGCTTAACCTGTTATTCCAGCTAATTACTGTCTCAAGCAGCACTGGAGCACTTCAGAAGCCTTTCTGGAAGGCTTCAGCACCCTGGTTAGAAGGATCACATTACACTTCCAAGAACTACTTTCAGAGCACTCTCTCAAAACAAGTAGATCCACTTCACAGTCCAGTTTTCTGCAAAAGCCTTGTGGTAAGTTCTGCAAGTAGCTCATAAAATAAGCATGCTGATAGCACTGTCAATTCAAGTCAGGCCAGATGTTAACAAAATTCAGAACATTAAGCCCTATCTCTTACCTTCCCCCACCTACACTGGCATGGTCATACTGTACTACTTGAAACTCACAATTTAAGTGGATTTGTCCTAAAGCCCACTCAAAAGGACCACAAACTGCTCTAGGTTCTTGCAATAGTCCAGTCCCAGCAAATTAAGTATAGGAATGGATGAGGACTAACTTTGGAAGAGGTGGTGTTCACAGTATGACCACCCCTACACTGAGGTGTTTCTAGCCAACCGGACAGTAATCTGGACTTGCAGAGCTCATGGCAGCCTCCCATGACAACACATTCAGTACTGCTAGAAAGGTAATCAAAGCAACAGACTTCAGTTGTATTGGAGGTTTTTTGTTGTGTTAGTTTTCTTGTTCTGTTTTTATAGCATGTCTTTTAACACTTTGAGACGTCTCGTTCCATCTCAGTAATGGGGTTACAGACCCAGCACATCCACCCCATACATTCACACTCCGAGAGTGGTTGTTTCAGAGGCACGGATGATGGTTCCTTGCACAGCATGCAGAACAGCCAGGCAACACTGCCTCCCGCCAGAGTACTCAAGACAGGCTAGTAGACTCAACCAACTCACAGGGTTGGTCTCAATATAGTTGGCAAACCCCACATGCACAGTAGACCTCAGGCTTTTAGTACAAAGGGAAAAGCTCTCTTCAAAGGACATGGCGCTATAGCTTGTAGTGCAGTGTTGCAGGCCCAGAAAGCCATAGCTATCTTTTCTTTTGTCAGGATGTTCATCTGACCTTCCAAGCTTCTGCACTACCAAACTAACACACTCCAGACTACAGTCATATCTACCACTCTGGCTGGAGCCTTTGAAGTCTGCCATCCATTCAGGCCATTATTGTGTCTGTTCACTAGTCAGTCCCTACTCTATTTTGGCTTCTTCCAACCTGAATCATTCAGTGAGAGCACATGAGCTAATGCACAGTTTCAACTGTGCAGAACCACTTCCTAACCCATGTCAAACAGGCTAGGCAAAACAAGAGGCAATACTGTACAACAAGACACAGAAGCAGACAGACTTGAATGGAAGCAAATACAGCCAAGAGAAGATACAACCACCCAGTTTCATATAAGCTCTTCACCCAGCTACAGCAGGACTGCTAGTAACACTCATCAGCTAAGTATGCAGAACAAGCACCACTTGTTGAAATGCTAAGCCAGATTTTGAGAACAGTAGCTTCTTGTGTATGTACAGACAATATTTCAACTGAACAAACTCAACTAATTAACTCGTTTCTTAAAGTATGAGTTAAAATGAACAAAAGCTAATTCCTGTTTCCCTTAAGTACAGAGCTAGCAGTTGATGACCTATTTGCCCTGCAGCGTAAGAGCATGGGAGTAAGAACAGTCAGCTCAATTTGCATACTATGAAAACAAAAAGAGACAGCCTGCTTTAAATGCAGGTTCCTCCTTTTAAGCACATTAATTGAAATAAAGTACCAATAAGGTTGCCTTTAAGTTTCAACCCAAGTACACCTAGAGCTCATTAGACACATCATTCACGTTCTTTCATGACAAAAAAAAAAAGCACACACTAATTGCTAAACTCATACTGCCTCTAAACCCAATTAGATTTCTGATCAACAAGCACTAAATGAAAACTAGTAATTGCTTCTCTGGACAGTGGGTTGGACACAGACAACTGCACATAGATGCAGCACAACATTAAAGTAAATTTAAATCTAATTTGCTTTTTAGTGGCTTAAGATTTCAATGATGAACAAAATCTAAAGAAGTTACTTTTACTAGTGTTGCTGGCTCTTATGAGTACTCCTTCCACTTGCTCACAAGGAGTGACAAAGACTTCTAAGTCTGTACACGTTCAGGCTGGTGGTCTTAGTATCTTGTTTGTACAGAAACCTGCACTTTGCTAGAAGTCCAACTTTAAATCAAAACTTCTACTACCCCTAAGCCACTTCAGCTCTGAGCATCCCTGAACAATTTTTCCTGGTGCTCTACAGACACCACAAGTTTGTGTCCATACAAAGTGGTTCAAATCTCCCCTTCACAGTTCAATACAGATGCATGAAACATTCCCTCACGTACCTGAACAGTAAAGTAAGCTGAAGTGGGCTACACTAACCTCAAACCATCTGCCTTGAATTCCTGTTCTACCTCCACAGCCTGAGGGAGTTCACAGCTTGAATCAAAAGCTTAAAATAAGTTAACATGAGGAAACTGCTGTACTCCATTTAAATGTAAGGTATTCTCTCAGAGCTTCACCTAGGAACTTTTCATTAAAGAGAAAGCAGACAAACTGTTTAAACATTTCTTGTTTTGGTGTAGTGAACTGAGGGAAATGTAGACATGTGTGAACTGAGTTCCAGAGCACAGAAAAATAGGTTAACCTTCAAACCTTATTTGGACAAGGTAAAACATTGCGGCACATCTACACAAAAAAAAAAAAAATCATTAGATTTAAATCACAAAACTGTCCTCCTCTTTCTACAGCAGTCCTACCCGACGCAATAAACTCACAGCAAGGCCCACATGAAAGCTATGAGGCTGCCACAGACCTTAATGCATCACTGCTTTCCTATTGCTGACTAGCAAATACTGCCAAGTAGCTCATTTTAAGGCCAGAAATAATTAAATGTTTTCAATATTTCAGCTATAAATAGGACTGATGAGCTAAGTTCCAAAGACTTGTTTGGATATCCAATAAGACTGACAGAGGAGTAGGGGAGGGGGGAAGATGCATTTAACTCTCTCTGTTCCTTCAGGAAAATGGGATGTTAAGGGACAGATCTGGAACTGTCACATAAATTGTGAGCAAAAGTGAGAAGTACCTAAAGCTACAATTCTGCCAGAGAAGGAGAGAAAGAAGATATTCTGATGACCTAGATACCTATGAATCCTATGATCACAGTTAATCAAACAATAGGCCTGCCTATTCCTAAATGCTTTAAAAAAAAAAAAAAACACACACAACAAAAAACATCGCTTTTCTGTTGAATGGTCTGGACTGGATGCATGCAGGAACACACAGCTCTTCCATAGCTATGCCGAGTACTGATAAGCTGGTGTTTTGCATGCTCCATTTAAGGGGACAGAAAAGCTAGAAGGAGACTTCTTTATAATGAAGAGCTGCAGCAAAAAAAGTCAGCTCTCAAATTCAGCTATTTTCAAATGCATACAAGAGAATACCAATAAGAAGAGACTAAGAAGCAGCACAAACCCTGACACAAGCTAGTAAGTAGCAAAAAAAAAAAAAAGACCCAAAGCCACACAACAAAAAAACTTGTATATTAAAAAGGATTTATTTTCTGAAAGTACAGCATGAACCTATTAAGAAAGATGTTTCTCTATAGCTACAAGGAAAAACTTGGAGGGTAGGGATAGTGACAAAGTATGCTTCTCATCCTTCTTTCACTCTGCCTAAAACCCAGAGCTATTATTAGCACACTCACTGAAGGACCTAACAGGATCTCTACCCACAGTAAGGTTTACCAGTATTTTTCCAGCCCCCTCAAAGAATACTGCTTTAGAATACTAAGACTAAAGCAGATGAAAGCACTAAAATGCCTCTTCTTCGCATTTTCTCCCTTTTCTTACCCATCCCCCAGGTTCTTGAGAACAGGAATGAGAACACACAGGATCTGACAGTGCCCTAGTTCACCATGGGCTCTCGAAATGGCAAGTGAAATCTCATTGTGAACACTGCAGTCTAACCAGATCCTTGCAGGCCACACAGACTGAAATTTGGCAGACTTCTGCTTATATTTCAGGGTGATTTTATTTAAGGTTGTTGCTCACTGAAGAAGATTCAGTCAGTATTTTGTAATTGGTTTAGACCATAACTACATTTTACGTACCTTGTATGTAAGCCTTGTGTCAGCAGCTGATAAATTTAAACAATAAGCTAACCCAAACCAAGATTTTGAGTGACAAGGACAGGGAGAAAAGAATAAGTGAGAGATGCCAACTGCAATTACCCCACGTTTGATGTTTAGATTAGCAGCCAGAACAGGTTTAGTCACTCAGCTGCCTCTGTACCATGGCCACAGAGGAGCTCAGCAAAGCAAGCACTCACTCTTGTTGTACAGGGAGGTATGTCAAAGGGCCCATTTTCATCCTCATTTCCAGGATATGCAACCTGTCAGTCAAGACAGCAAAAAGTTTAAGGAAACAAAGCAAGCCAGAGAAGCTTTAATTTTTCCTTTTTGATCACACCATGCTTCTTACAATCTCAAGTGTCTAAGCAATAGCCATCTTTTAGCACAACCTCCAGTTTACACTCTGCTTTCCACCTCCCTTTATGTTCCTACAGCTAAGAAAGCCTTCCATCCAGCTTGTCCAGCACTGAAGTCCGTAATTCTGTTTTCACAAGAAGTTCTACCTTTCATTACAAAAAACCAAACAGCAGTACAGGGGGAGACTGGGTTTACCTTAAGAAACTGCCTTGTCTATATCAGGTAGCTAGCAAAACTGACAAGCCCCACACAAGTCACATTTAGGGAGAATGGAAAAAAATGCCAAACAAACAAAAAAACCAACAACAACCACCACACAACACACACCCCCATTTGGCATGTGGTCACTTTACCTGCACTGAAGACTTTTTTTTTTTCTCTCACACAACTACAATAAAAGTAGTTTTCATCATAGTCCATGCTACTGAGTACATGGATAAAGATACCTGGGCTACCATATCACTTTCCTATAATGAACCCATAATAACTGATACAGCCACCTATCTATGTCCACGTACTTCAGAGCCCCACATCTATCTTCCACAACTCCTGAGTCTCTGCCAGGCATCACTGCTACTGCTGCACAAAAGTCCCTTGCTAAGGCAACAGCTCAAAGTACATTTATTCTGCCAACAGGACAGTGCCAGTAACTGCTTCCTCTTCCTCCATCCTCTGTTGCCTCTTCAAGCTTGTTGCAGTAGCACAGCTGAGTCTTAACCCACTCACTCACCCACCCACCCACTCACACAATGGCTCTCCCATGCTTTCCCATTTCCAGCACCATGCAGTACAAACTGCCTTTCCTGCTCATTTTGCCACATATCCAACACTGCTGAGAGTCAAGTTAGCTAAACAAACAAAACCAGCAGAAAAAGCAAACCAATACGAATCGTTTTCTGCGAACTGCATCACCTCAGTAAGAGCCCAATGAGCACTAGAACTCAAGACAGACAAAAAGCACAGTCATGTAGCTTCATCTGCAGGGCACAGGGTCAGTCCAGCTGCACTGGTTAACAGTACAGGACTTCTGCCCTCTGTGTTGGCACCACTGTCCCAGGTCCAAGCACAAACTTATCTTGAACAAACAAGGTGTTGTGCTGTGCACTCTACAGCCTCCAAAACAGCTGCACCAGCACAATTGAGGAGGAGGCACAAGCTGCTTGACCAGGCCCTGGTGTCAAAAGAAAAGTTCAGCTTTGTGACTACAACCTAGTTAAGCTCAAACTTCTCCAGACTCACAAGTACAGTTAAGAAGCATGTTCATGTGGAGACTGACTTAGTGATATGTGATAATACTGCAAAGATGGGTAGACAACTGGGCTGTAACTGGATCGGACTGCGTGTTGCCAAGGATGTGTCCAGGTCTAAAAGAGTTCAGATTTAGGCTGGGCTAGCGAACACATTTGTTAACCTTCACTTAACAACAAGGTTTCCTTCCTTTGCAAATGGAGGTTAACACTAGTTTCAGTTTTGTCAACAATACAGGCTAGGATGTGTAATTGATGAGAAGACCTTGAGCTTGGCATAAGCCTTCCTGCACTAGAGGTGCATTCCCTTGAACATTCACTACTGAATATACTGTACTGCTAAGAACTCTCTCTACTGAACAGTAGATTAGAAGAATTTCTATTTCAAAATCACCACAGTTGTCACAAGGATGCTGTAAAACACAGTTTAATAGCAAAGTTCCATGCAACAATCACCTTGGTAATCAGTTCAAAGGGCTCAAGACTTACCTACTTACCTAAGCTTCTTTAATGTCATTCACGACACTTGCTACCACAGAAACCTTAGCCACCACTAGCAAAACAATGGTCTTAACAACAGGAACATTTTTCATTTTTAAACAGCATTTTCCTGGAAGGGCCAATGCCGTTGTTACGTGTATGCTAAGGGCTGCTGGCCAGTCAAGCCTAGTGGTGAGTATATAGCATTGAGGGGTAAAAGAAGAGAGTAATCCCAGAGGTAAAGCAAGCCACACCATCCACCTGAAATGAATAAACACAGAAGTGGAGTTGGTTACTACATCTCTTTACATCAAGTTCTTGGACTAGTCTGAATACATCTAAACAATCTAACTGCTTTTCTATAGGACATTACACCATACCACATGTTGAGACTACAAATGGTTTAATGTCCATCTTTCATTTCAGTGGAGAAGGAAGAGGGAAATATAACTGTTTGAAGACAGTATGTTTAACACCTCCAACCAACAGTTTAGTCTTTGTAGCTCGTATTTTTTGCTTTATTTTGTGGATCCATTAAATCTTTCCTTAGAGCACATAGAGGACAAACACTGAGCAGAGAAGTCCAGGAACGCAGAGATAGCAGTGTGCTGCTCTTTAAAGCTTACAACAGCTTAATCTTAGTTCTAATGCACTACAGAAATAAGAAGTCAACAGTAGTTTAGACTACAGAACAGCTCAGTTTGATATTCCTTAGTTCAGAATTATGAAGTATTTAAGAAATTATTTCTCTTAAAAGCAAGATGACTTCCTGTTTCAAGAAAGTAATTTGGTTATATCAAGAACTCTAATTTTTCTACAGCAGTCATTTTCACTACTATTTTATGTCTAAGCAATACACAAAGGAAGCCAAGTTTCTGCCTCCACACCTAGCAGTTCAAGTGCTTCAAGTGACTGTTCCTCCCCTGAAATTAGTACTGTGGTGATTTCTGTATTAGACAGAGGCTTAACAGAGGGCCCCTTTCTTTTCCCAGTTTTTTAAGGTTTCCCAAGTAGATCATACCACACAGACCAAGATAAATGAACAACCACAAGCAAAAGTCAGAAGACCCTTTCTTACATTCACCTAAGGAGCTGAAAATACAGAAGGGGTTGAGGAGGGGAGAGGAATAAGACATACCATGCATGCTTGCAGGCAGTAGTATCATAGGATTTGGCTTACAGAGACAGTTAAAATAACTGCGCTTATTCTTCCACTCAGCAGTACCACCCTGTTTGAGAAGATAAGAGGTGAGAACAACTTTTCCAAGTACACACAACATACAAGAATTAGTTCTAACATGTCAGTACAAGCAGTTGACACATTCTCCAACAGGTTTCTGTAATTTTCAATCCAAGCAAAAAAAGTCTTGATGTCCTGGCATCATCATACAACATGTTGCACAAAAGACGCTTCAAATATTTTACCGAGACCAACAAGAACTTGTAAATTCAATATGACTATCTCTGAGACAACGGTGAAAAAATGCATCATACTTCGACACTAGCTACAGACTGCAATCTGATTCTGATCTCACTTAAACAACAACTGCATAAGAACAAACGAAGTTCTACTCTCAAATATCAATTTACTGGAAGTTACATTCTACAATCCATGTTTGTAATCTGTACAACATTTCATTAGTTCAAGTCTTCAACTCCTCTGCCTTCCAGGTTTTGGCTTCTATTCCAGTCTCTTAAGAGAAACCTGCCAAGACTTGCAGTAGCATACAAACCCCACCTTGTCACACAGAAATCACTGGTATGTAGTGCTGAAAATGCAATCAGTCATTTGCTTATTGTCTGCACTGAAAATAAAGCTTCAAATACATCTAGAACAAGAAAAAAAGATGAGACATGTCCTCTCCTCTCAAAATATTCCTCATACCGTACACAAGCTGTAAATAGAGGCCGAGTGATCGAGCTGTAAGCCGAGTCCTTTCCCAAAACGCACTTTGTGCAGTCTTACAGCTTTGACAGCTCTCTTATCTATTCCTCCAGGATATAGAAGGGCATTAAAAGAGGCTGGTCTTTATAAATCATTTCTGCAGAGGCCCAAATGGACTTCTATTTCACATTACATTTGATTTCCTATTAGTCTTGCTCGTGAGTTCATCAAGCTGGCATCAAACGGCACTTCCAATGCCTAGTTTACCCACATTCACTTAGTTAACTTTTGTAAGACTGCCTTGGATGATATATGGCTCAGTAATGCCATGTTTGATGGCAAACATCCTGCTTTACATTTTTCCAGTCTTAAAGAGGAGCCAAATACTAACCATTATAAAATTACTATAGGTATTTTTTTCTATTTAATTAATGGGAAAGGCAGAATATATTTATTTAGCTTCATAGATCACACTGAGCACAAAGATCTACTACTCTCATACTCCTCAAGGAATAACATCCCCATGGAAAAGCTGGAAGTGTCAGTGACAGACTCCAGGCAAACTAACTAGATAGCTTTAGGATATCTAAGTGCACAAACAACCTTCTACAGAAGTATTTCATTAAGTGAATTTACCAGCTATGGCACTATAATAATATATGTACATTCCCTCACAAACACAAAGAGGGAGGGTAAGCTCCTTGCTTTGTTGCAGAATAAGAACTCCAGTTAAACACCAACAGGTAGTTACTTGCCTGGCACTAATTTATAGCCTCGATCTTCTCCAACTACAGAATAGAACAGCTGTACAGCTACAAAATACAATTAGTGCTACCTTCAAGTGTTAGGAGATAAATTCAGTCCAATAAGAATTAACAGTGGTGGAGGAAAGATGTGTCTTCAAATGCCTCAGATTTTATTCCAGGTTTCTTAAAAGAGCAGAGGATCAACTTCCTAATTTAAATGCCTTCTTACTTCCTCTGATTTTTACATTGTTTTTGTTTCAAAAAGTATGCTTAGCAATCACAAAATCTTGCTTTCCTGGAAATAAGCACTACACAAAATATATTAATTTATTTCGGAAATGAACAGAAGTTAAAAGGTCAGACAAGTTACCTACCAATGCTCTCAGAACATTGGTCCCTATTATGTATTAATTCGCTGCTAGAAATGACTTTATTATGACCCTTAACCTAATAGAAATCGTTCATTTCATATCAGTCATTTTTCTGAAGTCTGCAATTTCAGTTAACTGCAATCTGAACAAAGTTTTCACATATATTTCAAATTTGTTTATCTGTTTGTTCCCTTGTTTCAGATACAAATCCCAGCCCCACAAATGTATTCATGTAAATCCAGTCCCTACACAGCACTATCACCTCAAAATGAGATATAGGATGAGATAATAACTTTCATGTCAAGAACAACCTTCCAAAACCAAAGAAAGCTACTTTCATCTTTCCTCATGGACATCAAGAAGTTCAAGTTGCTGAAAATGTTTCGATAAAGAGACCCAATCATACTACAGTAAGAGTACTTATACATATATAAGTACTTCTGAAAATTTCCAGTTGTTCACAAACGACAAATGCAGCCGGCCTGCCTATGCAGAAGCTTAGAAAATATTTTTGTGCCTTGTTCACTTTAGATAGTTGAGATTAAAGACAAAACTTGAAAATACTAATTATTAGTATAGTAAGTTTGAGAAGTGAATGCAGGACTTAGAAAAAAAGTTAGAAAACTGCACTCAAACTGGCAGCCTGCAGATCACATTGTAGGCAAAGTATGCAGCAACAGTAAAAACAAGAACACAATGCAGTCTGGTTTTAAAGTTTAAAACCTCCCATTTGAAGACTGCCATGCCAGGATATCAAAAATCATCCCCAGGAAAGGGCCTGTTCATGACTGCAGTGCAGTAACAAAAGCAACTTCAAACCTTGCCTTACATAGAAAAGTTAGATTTAAGTGAGAGTTGGCAGTTTTCCTTATGAACGTCCTCGGAATAGTTAGAGACTTTCACAGACTGTGCCAAGACGTACAACAGTCTACTAACAACAGCCACAAAGTTAAAACTAGTTTTATCATAGCGCTGAAGTGAAACCTGCAATCCAGCTTGCACTGGAGACTAACAATGCTGCAGTTCACTACCAAAGGAAGAAGAACACAATATTTAATTTACCTGCATTTCTGTCTGCTTATTACATCTGTTTTTGCAGCTGAACAAAACTCAAAGTTGCAAAGGATGCGATACCACCACGAGGAGATATGTGCTCCTCTATTGCTTTGAAGGAAAATCCCCAGACCTCCTCCCAACAGACCCACTCTTATCCAGTCTAGCCAGCTTGAGGTAGCACCCTTATTCTTATTAGGACTAGAAGGAAAAACAATCCCCCATCCATCACAGTATCTTGCTCCAGTCAGTGGTACTTTTATTAGTCTAGTCAGTAAGCAAACAACAATCACCGATATATAACCAAAACACAGAGACTGTAGTTGGCAAAAGGTATTTGAGAAGTATCAGCACTTTTGCAAGATCTGGTTCAAGCACGGCTGTCCATCCAATAGGAACAACAGCAGCTTGGCCTCCTAAATGAGGAGAGACTACCATATTTAAAGAAACGCTTTTACGATAGTTCAAGCAAAACGGTTCTGTGCTACAAGTATTTCAGCAATGTCTTTAAGTTGCAGGCAGGTGAACATGGAAAGGAAAGAATACAGCCTTACTCAACCCCCTTCATACTTTCAAGGATTACTAGTTGAAAGACTGCAGAGCTATTGCTATTATTTGAGGAGGAACATCACCAGTGACTGTAGGGTAAGCTAGAACATAACAGCTGTTAAGGAACACTTAGTAATGGTACAGAAGGAGTTATCAGACTGTCCCGTTATATCTCTTTTCTTGTAGTTATTCTAATGTACGACTCTTTTGTATTTCATTGTACAGAAAGCTCATCTGCAGGCAGGCACAGACCATCCATGGCTGCACATGCAGGCCCTATCAATTAAGTTGTTCCATCCTAAAGCACGCAAGCAACTTAACAGCAACATGGGCATGTTTCCACTACTAATGATGACACAGCTACCTTAAAGGCCATTTATAAGAAGAGTGCTGGCACTTTTATGACCCTGAGAAAGTTATGCAATAGCCTAATGCTCTGAGATTATTCAGCTACACAGTGCTGAAAACACAAAGAACCATCAAAGAAAATTTGGCAGTACTGGAGGGGAGGGGGAAACCAGCACCCAAACAGTAAAGCAGTACCATTTCCTCAATTTCAATCTCTGGACTCTTAAGTTATTAAAATCATAATGCTGCCAAACACAATCAAACATTTCCACAGGTTCAGAAGCTTGCCTTTTCTGCTGTATTAAAAAAAAAAAAAAAAAAAAAATGAGCAGAGTAGCCACTCCGCACCTACCAATTTATAGTGGTTAGACTTCCCAGTCTTTAGTTAGCTTGCAAATGAAGCAATGAAATCAATAGCGCACATGACATCTGCTAGATTTTGTTTAATCGTGCCCAGTCCAATCATTCTGCTTCCAAATCAAGCAAGAGTTATACAACAAAGATGTTAAAATAGTTCAGTATTCTAGTGCAACGCTAAAAACCTCACAGGATTCAACTGAGTGTTCAAGTCAGTACAGTACCCACAAGTCTCAGATTCCCCTCTCACAGAGTACAGCAGAGAGAGGGTTACAAGTTCTCAGCTTTTAAACTATTATTGAGAAACAACCGTATTTTAAAAAATTAAAATATAAAAATAAAAAAAAGACATAGCGCGCAGACTCCAGCACATCGGAGGCTAAACATCAAGCCAAAAACATGTCCCGTCACCACCAGAGGATCTATCACACGCAAGACTAGCGCTGACAGTGGAGTAGGCTGGGGTCCATATGGAGGACGGGCCAACGTGGACCAGCCATCTCCTTCCCGCGCCGCCCGCGGCTGCTCCCTCCGCAGCCAGACGTGGCTCCGAGGACGCAGAAGCCCTTCGGGCCGCCTCGCTCCGGCCTCGGGAGCGGGCCAGGCCAGCGCCCCGCGGCCCGGCAGCCCGCCGGGCGGCACCAGCCGCATTCCGGGGCCCGCAGCCCCCGCTCCTCACGTGATGTACACAGGGGCGGGCGGCCCGGACACGCCGCAGGGGGGAATAAGGTCACCGACCGCCGGCTCCAGAGCCGCACTCACGGCATCCCTCGCTCCCGTACGGGCCGCCGTCCGCACGGCGAGACGCCCTGGCCGTGCAGGGAGATCGGGGTGACCCCGCTCGGGAGCGAGGAGCGGCCCGAGCAGAAGGGCCGCCGCGCCGGTTCCCCCGCCGCCCCTCGAGGGCAGGCGTCGGGGCTGGCAGCCGCCCCCGCCATTTTGATGAGGGGGGAGACACCGGGACCTTCCCCCACGCCGCCCGTCGTCAGGTCCCACCGCACAGCCCCGCGCCTCCCGCGGGCAGCGCCGCCGCCCGCCCCAGGGGGCGCGTTACCTGCCGGGTCGGGCCGTTGGCGGGCCGGACCCGCGCGCCGCGCCGCGTCCCTTTCCGCCATCTTGTCCGGGTTTAAAATTAACTCGCTGTGACGTCAGAGCTCCGCCGCGAGACCTTTATCGCCCGCCGGCGGCGGCGGCGCGCGGGCAGGGGCGGGTCCTAGCGTCCCCGGCTGCCCGCCCGAAGAGGGGTGGGGCTGCGCAGGCGCAGTCCGCGCCCCGCTGCCCGTCGGGGCGGCGCATGCGCAGCCATTCGCCACCCGCGGCGCGAGCATCAACGGCAGCTTCACCGCCCGCCCCCCACGCCGGGTCGCGGGGAGGGGAAACACAGTTCCTGCGACAGCCGGAGGGGCCGCCCCTGCGTCTGAGGGCTGTCGCTGCTGCGGGAGACAGACGTATCCCCCACCCGTCCCCCGCCTGACCAGGGGGCAGGTGTCTCAAGGCTCCGCAGGCAGCTGTCGAAGTGACGCTGGGCGACGACGGCCTCGGGGGCTGGGAGGGCAGCAGGGTGTTTGGGGCGAGGAGATGAAGGTGGCACAGCAGGTGAGGCCAGTGGCACGAAATACCTCCGAGTGGGCGTCCTTCGGGAGCCTGCACGCCCTCAGCTCACCCGTCCCGCCACAGCAGCCAGCCCCACACCAGTGCCACCCGGCCCAGCCCTTAAGGCAACTTGATGGCGTCCAGATATACCTGCACTCCACTGTCACCCCTCTGAAGCCTTGCTTCCCTTTGCCACAGGGACAGCCAGGAAAGCAACCCAAGCACTCTGCATTTCTGGGAGTAACACCAGCTCCTCACTCTCAAATTCTCACTCGATGTGGCACTGGTGCTGCATTTGGGCTGGAAACACACTAAAGGACAGTTCTGAATCAGAACAAGCCACACAAGTTCCCAAGGGACCAAACATTCCTGCTGTTTCTGGGTTTTGTAAGTCTTTTTTCTCTAAACCCAAACAAACCTTACTGCATCCTTTTAAAAGGCCAACTGTTAAAGCTCTCTGCCTTTGCTGCACAAGGGTTTTAGGTCTCTGAGATTTCCTATTGCTAAAGATCATGTAAACCTTCACAGTTAAATTGTTTGGTGTCAGCTTGTTATAACAACACATCTGTCTGATAAATCAGCATGTAATGTGGGCAATACCTTTGCAAAAACCTACCTCAGCGTGGTAATGATCTCTTTAGAAACCGTTTTTCTGGAAGTCTTGAGCTATGCTAACTAACTCAGTTCTGGAGGTGCAACTTTTGAGTGACAACAATATTAAAAACAAGCAGAGTTTGGTTCTGCTTAAACAGAGGTGGAAGAAAAGGTCAGAAGAGATCTTGAAAGCAAAAACCACTGGGCTGTCTTGGCACCTGGAAGTGGTTTCCAAACCTTCTCCAAACCCCACTTCCTGTCCTTCAGTACTGAGGTGGCACATAAAAGTCTTCCTAACATTGGTGCTATGCTTACAGTGGCAGTCCTTGCCACAGATAGTGTAATGTTAAAAACACATTAAAAATACATTTAAATGTCTAAAAAATGCCATAATCACAGCAAGTGAGAACTGCACAAGGATACAATGATAAAACTGATATCATCTATTCAGTCTAGTTATGCCACTTGTCATAGTAAAATATGCAAAGCTGTAAAACTATCAAGAACTTTATTATTCTTGATTTACATCAGCATAAATGGAAGCAGGGTTCAACCCCTTTGTACAGAAGTGTTGGTATGAATGCTAGGAAAAACACTGCCATTGGCTGTTTGCAATGTAATACCCTCTACTTATTTGGGGAAAATGAGCGTGTCTTTACCTGTCCTTCTAACCTCAGCACAAGTCAAGAGGAAAACCTTTCCTGCCGTCAGAAAGAAGCCAGAGCACACTCTACATACGGAGGTATTTCAGAGATACACAGAAAATGAGGCAAAGGAAAATACCTTGAAGTAAAATTCATTGGAACACTGTTAACTGACAGACTTAAGCTTTGGCAGCTCAATATGAAAACTAAAAAACTGTGGGAAAAAAGTAGTAAAGAAGTTTCCTAGTTCTGTTGTTAGTAACCAGCCTTATTTCTGATCAAGTCTGGAACAGTTTACAAGGAAAAGCATTTAAAATAGTGCATATACAAACAGACAGATTTGTGCTCCATGCAACGGGATTTGCTGCTGCTGTAATGTGACAACAGAAGTTGAGAACTTAGAGGTCAGAAAGCTGTTCAACCTTAATTCTGTCTTTTGTATGTTTGCAGGAAGGAAGGAGATGTTTTCTGAGCTGAGGATTTTGCTATTAACATGTTGTCTCCTGGCTGCAAAGGTCCTCCATCTCCACCACACTTTCCTCTGAGACAGGCTAAGCAAGGAGTTAGCACTGAAACTGCTTAAGCCAGCTGTGGCTCTGAAAGGAGCTTGGGAGCAGTTGCGCAAACCACTGGCAGGCTGTGCTGGGACGAAACCGCTGGAGCTGGAGGAAATGTCTTAGTCGCAAGTGCACGTTGGGTCAGTAGTCCCCTCATCCAGCAAAGGCACAGTTTTGTGCTACAGACAGCATCTTCTCCTGCATTTGGCCATGCTGGTTTAAAAAAGTCTGCTGTTCCAAGCTTGTCTCAAACCCACTTTGGGCCAGGCAACACAACCAGTATCATCATTGCACTGAGCCAGCTCTGCCCACCGCAGGGGTGCCCCAGCCACTCTGCTGGGAGAGCTGTCCCCTCCCGCAGCTGGGAGTCAGATCCACCACAATGTCCCCTGGCCTTCAGGCAGCATGGCATAGCAGGGTACAGGACAGCTTCTGATCCACGCAGGCAGAGACTCCCACTAGACACTAGGCCAGATCAGGCACAGACTCTTTGTGCCTTCCTGTGTAAAATGCTTCCCTGTCATCTAACCTGTGTGGTGCTGCTGTGTTTGTTTAAGGTGACCTTCATGAGCCAAATCCATTAGCCAAACACCCTCCACTGAATATGAATGCAAGCTAAATACCACTTCTGGCCAGGGGAACAGAGCAGTCTCCCATCCTGAAGGGCTGAGGGTCCTGGGGTGAGCTGGAGAGGTCTCTCTTGGTGGTACCACACTTACCAATATCTTTTCTCATCTGCTTCAGGCTGAAGAGTTCAAACTAGTGACAGACTGATTCTCAGGTCTTCCCTTCAGGCTATGCAGCATTGCAGGTGGCTGAGAACTGAGGACAGACAGCCATGAGATAAAGCCAGTTCTGGTAGCCCCCACTGTCCACAGCACTGAGGTGCCTCTGACCCCTGGATGTAGTCCCCAGGGCCCCCTGCTTCCCAAAGGATCAGCCCTGCACTGGGACCAGCCAGGGCAGAGGGCTGTTGTCTGCCCTCCCACCACATACCACCATGGGAACTGCATCATTCAAACAAGGCTGAGATTTCCTAACAGCCTCTCATGGGGAAATCTGCCTGGATCTCAGGCTTGCTCCCAGAGGCACCTCATTTTGTTTTTCTCTGAGAGGCACCCAGGCACCATGGGCTTCATCTATTCACAGCTTCCCACCTCCACCAGCTGGAGCCCTTCTCCCCACTGCACAGTACCAGTAGGTGTTGGAGGCTATGCTTCCCACCCAGCCCCTGCATTCTCTGCAGCTGGATCCTCCCCTTTATTCCATCTTCTCACCACTAATCCCCACACACTGCCCACATGCAGAAACATGCTGCTTAGTCCTGCCTGGGCTGGTTGGTGTTGCCTCACCACCTCTGTGAGGATCTCAGCCCCATAAAGCAGGCAAGCTTGCTTTCCTAGGCGTATTTTCTGATGTTTGCCATTCCCCAAGAGCATCTCCCTCAGATTCAGGGGTGCCTTCTTGTCACATAGGTGATCTAAAAGTTACCATGTGTCACTAGAGAGTGCCCAGCACCGCCCTGAGTTTTTAGCCACCTGTGTGTGTTTCCATGACCTGGGGCTCCCTTGAGCAAATCCAATGTGGGACTCAGCATGGATCCAAACCTGCTTCTCCTGCAGGCTTTCCTGCAGAGAGTTGGAAGCAGAGAAGCTGTTGGGAGCAGAAAGCAAGTTGTAAAGGAAGAGAAAAAACAATTTACCAATCTCCTGAACTTGCAGCTGTCCCACATACTGAGGGGACATATCTTTTCAGCTGGCAGCATGCATGCTCAAGAGAGCGTCCCCTTGCATACCACTCATTTATAGCAAGCCCAGTGGGAGACATGTCCTATTCTCCCCTGGTGATGACTCAAGAGCTGCTCCTCTGGGGAGGAAGGATGAAATAACGTTGAGTTTTAGCTGTTGTCAGAGCAGCTCAAAGCATGTTGCTAGGCACCAGCTGCAGGAATTGCCTGCAGGTGCTTTCGCAGGAGGGGTTGGGCCAGTTTACTGGGCTCTCCCAGTGCAGCCCCAGTGCCAAATACCTTTGAAACCAGCATAATCTGTTCTCAGCCTGAAGGAGCTATTGCACAATCTCCCCAGAATTTAAATTGGGTGGCAGTGGGCAGATTCTGGAGGCATGGTTGTCTGTGCTGTATGTCTGAGTGGGGCTCTCTGGGGTACACAGCCTGCCTGTGGAAGTTGCAGTCTTGCAGGTGTGAATGGGAGCATTCTACCCCATCCTGCCCTGTCTTCCCTTATCAAGGTGATTGAAGTCTTCAAAGGATCAGATGGCTACATGGTTTTCTTTGGCTCCTGTAAATGAAGCTCTGTAGCCAGCTGAAGCTTTCATGTGCAAGTGTTGTCTCAAACAAGCTCCTGTCATTTGAGCCTGTATAAACACAGTGTGATTTCCATCTCACTCCTATGCAAGAGCACAACAAGATGAGGCTGCTTTTAAAGCCTGGGCTAGATACTGACTCCCGTGGAGACTGCTGTGCTGCTTAGGGTGCCAAAATACCTGCAAACCCTAGGGCTGCACTACTGCAGAGGTGACTCTGCCTATAGCCAGCATGCTGCCTCCAGCCTCACCCAGAGGATGTCTGCCTACCTGCTGCCTGTTCTGCAGTCATTTTTGACCTGCCTCTCTAAAAATGAGAGCAGCTTTGCTAGTGGAGAGTAGGCATGCACATTTTAAATGCCAGTATGGTGAAATGAGTTTCCATGCAGTCTTTAAACTGCTTTTTCTCACCTAAACTGTGTCCCCTTGGTGGTATTTCCCAATGGCTCTAAGGAGCTGTGAAGTCCACCACAGAGGAAGAACTTTTCCACACGCCCAAACTCTAGCAACCAAAGATCTTGTCCTAGAAAAGAGGAATTGTTCCAGTTGTCACCATGATGCCTATCAAATGTCTTTCAGAGATAATCACACCAGCCACTGAACCTGCACAGCCTCTCTGCAAGACACAGAGCTGTGTCTGCCTTGCTGGTACAAACAGCAAGGTACCAGGCTTCAGTGATACCAGGCTTCAGTCTACACTGCTAGTGCTTCTTCTGGATGGTGCAGTATGCAACCATCAGATTACCAGACACAATTTGGGATGAAAGAAAATACTCCACCATCACAGAGGCATCAGAGTCAATTCAGAGTCTCACTCGGAAAAATGCTGTGTAAACATTTTACTCTTTAATGTAACAAAACAAAACATTGCTTAGTGTGCTGTGGGTATCTACCAGGAAACATTCCTATCAGCACTGGCTGCAGCTTTCAGAAGAGGACATTTGTCCTTGCAGTTTAACTGATCTTTCATATTGCAAGCGAACTCCTCCTCTACAGGGCAAAGCATCGCTGTGTGATACTGATTTGAGTGAAGCTGTGCAGCTTTACACCTGGGGAGGATATTTTGCATTGAGCCCTGTGCAGGCAGACCTGACTCCTGGCAGCATGGGAATTAAGTATGATTGCCCTGGCATACCAAGGGTGCTAATTACACAGTGGAGTTCATTTACATCCTACATGACTCTGGGTCTTTTGGGATTTACAGGCCCTCACAAGGAGGCAGGTGGTTTATGACCATGGTTTCACATGACTTCTTCCCATTCAAGTCCAGACTAGCTGCCAAGGGATGAGTTGTGCTTAAAAGGGGGATTCTGCTGTGAATTCCCACAGCATCAGAGAAGATGAGTTGCAGCTCTCGTTGTCCTTTCGTGGAAGGCAAGCCCCCTCTAACACAGTGTCCCTCACACACCCTTGGATGAGGCTGCATCAGCGCATATCGCCATCCGGATGGGTTTGGATGCAATTTAGCCACACAGTCGCAGCCCACCCTGCCTAGCTCAGAAGAAGTTTTGGACTATAGCAGGCTGCCTTGCCAAGGAGTCAGTACCTCAAAGACATGACAGCTGTCAGCAGGAGCTGGTGTGAGACCCACTGACAGCAGCACTTGCAGGAAGCCCCAGGACAGAGCTGTGGGTTTACAAGAGGGCACCAGGGCCAGCAGCATCCTGCAGGGCCAGGATGACTGCTACACTCTGCTGTGAACCAGGTCTGGGTCATGATCCTTAACACCCTGATGAAACAGTCTGGATCCAATCTCTGGCATCAAATCGAAGCCTGGGACTGAGTCTGGGCATGAAGGACTGGACCAGCTCCACTATCTGCATTTTCAGGTTCAGTCAGGCCCCTGGGCCAAGCTAAGGACACAAAGAAGAATGTGCTATTTAATCTGGCTGGATTAACATGTGAATTTAGTTAGATTTAATCTACTCCCAATAAAATATAGAACACACTTTAGAAAAATCGTGTTTAATCTTTCTCCAAGCCTCTACCTATTCATCTGAGCGGGGGTCCTGAAGCTTAGCCATGGGCAATTGCCACAAAATGAGACGCCACCTTTCAGCAGCACCCAGAGGATGGGGCTAAGATCAGTGTTCTGTCCTCTTCAGATTTGCACCAGTCTGATTCAGAGATTTTTCTGCCACAAAACCTCTCTGTGTGACAGAGGTGAGCATGGCAAAGGCAGAAGAAAGTGAGGAAGGAATGGTCACGGGGGCTGGTACCTGCCAGCCGCAGCCGTGCTTCTGGCCTTGCTCGAGAGGCAGCAGGGCTGATGTTGATGATGTCCTCATGTTCATCTCAGTGCCCTCAGGGAATGTAGAGGCCTATACTGCTCTGCAGGCTCCAGGGCAGTTCAAGCAACTGCAGGTCTCCCCTTGCCAAGCTGAGAAATGCATTCCCATGGGCCAGGCAAGTGCATCAAAATAAAGACAGCCACTCTGGTGCCACCAAAGTGAAGCGCATGTATCCTTTGGGAAAAGCATGGTGACAGGTTGCTGCTGGGGACTGCTCATCGTGAGTATGGCTAGGTCCTCCAGGAAGAATGTACAGACACGGAAAGCACAGTGTTCCACTGGCTTTGACTACATCTAGATAGTTGGACAAAAGAAGGCTCAAGTGGCTCATCACAAAGCAAAACATAAAATGATTTGGAAATATTTATCAGGAGGATATCACCTATTTTGTGCAGTTCAAGTAACATTAACTTGCAAGAAAGAAAGAAAGAAATAGCAAGAGAAGGAGAGGGAGAAGGCATTTTATTCCTTTCCTGATTTTCCCTGCCCTGGATAAACACAGCCTGGCTGTAGCAGAGGGCTGGAGGGTTAGCTGCCCAAACGAAAGGCAAATCCATTTGACATCCAGGGATCATCATCATACCATCATTTGATCTCAGATTAAAGAGTGGATAAGCACCACAAAGGATAGATTAAAACATTTGGAAAGGTGTTAAGGAAAATCAAGCAATATTAAATCACAGAATAGCTGCATTAAGCTAGAATGCCTCCCCAGATCCCAGGAAGCCGGGCACCGAAGAGCCTGCTGGCAGGGACAGGCAAGCACACTCAGTGCCATGGCTCTACAGCATCTGGGGATTGAGTGATTGAGTATGGGAAGAGCAGGGCAGGGTCCTATCTGGGGCAGGTGAGCTGTGTGTGTGATCTGACAGAGCTGGCGATCCCACCCCAGCCTCACCAGTCCTGTTCAGGGCTCTCTCAGGATGGCACAAGGACAGCTTGGAGTCCCCACTGTCCTTGAGCAGCCTCAGGGATGGAGCAGAAGAGACCACAGGGGATCCATCTCATGACTCCTACTGGCTTTGCAAACAGCATTTTGTGAGGAGAGAAGCACCAGGGCTGCCATGTGACTGTCGCTCCAGATGAGGGACATGTGGCAGGTGCATGAAGCGCTTCACATCATCCCAGGCCCCCAGTGCTCCCGCACCAGCACTGGCCTCTGACTGCAAGTTCTTGCCACAGCCTCACTGTTTGTGGTACCTTGACCTGTGTGCAGGAGATGCAGAGCAAACCCCAGAAGCCCAGAGCATTTTCCTCCACCACCACAGGGCGATGCCGACGCCCTGCCTGCTCTGCCAGCACAGCATTCAGGGAGGGATAGCTTGAGCTTCTTCAGTGCTGTCAGCCATTCCCCAGCTTTTCTATTTCCCACTCACCCTCTGAGTGGAAAACAACAGGAACTTGCCCTGCCCCACATCAGTTTGTTGCTCTCCCTTACATTAAGGGGAACATGGCCACCTGCCAAAAATCCTATTAGGAAGAACTTAGCCAGTAAAAATAGGTGAGCTAGATGTAAATGCATACTTGAGAATGCCAACCCCAGGGCAGCAAAGCGTGGGCTCTGAGCGCAGTGTGGCTACTTCCTAGCCTTGCTTTGGGAGCTTTTGGGAGCTTTCCTCACCAGCGTGGTTTCTTTTCCTGGACT
This sequence comes from Patagioenas fasciata, assembly GCF_037038585.1. Taxonomy (NCBI): domain Eukaryota; kingdom Metazoa; phylum Chordata; class Aves; order Columbiformes; family Columbidae; genus Patagioenas; species Patagioenas fasciata. The sequence continues at coordinate 15,101,118 of NC_092522.1, forward strand.
TGCCCTGTATTTCCTAGGACAAATCACCCAGCGCCCGCCAGCAACTGCTCGTTTGCAGCCAGCACTGGTCATCACTAGCCCTTACCAAAGGTCTCCCAATATCCTCCACATGCCTATTTTTGCTACTTGGTTCTGCAGCACCTGTTAAATGGGTGTCAGTCCCAGATAGGCAGAACCACCCAAAATTATTGCCTGGTTACTGTGGCACTAACCCGACCCCTATGTGCTAGTAGCTGCTGCATGGGATCTCAGCTCCACCTTTTGCTCCACTGCGGCTTTATAGAATGCAGAGAACAGCTGTGAGGCTGAAGGACACAGAACTGTGGTGGTTGGACACCAGGTCTCCACCAGGTCTGGGCAAGGCGCATCAGGAACTGGCAGCCGTCAGCTCCTGCTGCACCTTGCCCAGGCCCAGTGGAGACTCAGCACCCCAGTGACAAGCTTGTCCCCATCGAGCCACAGCATTCTCCTTTTTCTCACAGTGGCCAAAGCCACCTCCCCTCTGTGAACATCAGGCCACCAGCTTTACAAATAAGTTGTGCCCTTGCAAGGCTGGTGTTTCTGTCACCAAAAAGCATCTTGCAACAAGGAACCCCAAAGCAGCTGCTGGGAAGGGTCCAACTGCCCAAAAGCATGTAAGTGCTTTTCTTTCTTGTTCTTCTTGTCCAGGGGACAGTGGTCGTGCAAACTACAACCTGTTTTCCAGACAGCCCCACCACCAGCCGCAGCCACCTGGCAGATGCAGTGACCCCAAGTGATCATTTAACAGCGGATTGTATAACAGAACACGGCAGCCGTTACATTTCTGTCCCTGACCTCAGCCCTGGGACATCTCCCACCCAGAAAACTTCCAGTCTAATCTTTCAGACCTTGGGGGAGCCACCTTGGGCATCTGACGCTATCCTTCAGAGAGGAGTGATCAGTGGAGACTAGGTAGCTCTGGGCAGGAATGTGCTGCCCAACACATTCCAGTCCTGCAGAGGCAAGAAAAGGAGAGACCCTAATGCTCCACCAAGGGCTCAGGACTGGAGCCCAGACCTTCCTGAAATGCTCAGGTTGACCCTGCAAAGCCCCTCCGCTCCCTGGTATCCATTTAAATAAAGCACCACACTCACCTCTCCGTCTCAGGATGAGCTGTGCTGGTAAGGTGGAGATGGATGAGATGGCCTTGGGCAGGGCGAGCCAGCTCCAACAGCTTCCCTGGGTCCAGCCACACTGTCTCTGGGGTCTGGGAGCAGCTGAGCCCCCTGGGCCTGCCCCAGCAGAGGTGGGCAGTGTCTAGGTGGCAGTGGAGAAGTGCCCGCTGCTCTGCAAAGCCCCACATAGTCTACGGCTCAGGGTATGTCAGCCTTGTGGTGGTGTTGTCCCCAAACTGTGTTTCTCCCAGGAAGATGCTCTTTCATGTGGTTGAGCAGAGGAGATGGCTCAGGGCAGTGCCCTATGGCCTTCAGAAGGATGCTGCAAGGCTGCAAGGAGACAGGCATGGGCAGGCCTTGCTTATCACCGCTGGAAAATTGCCACCTTGTTCAGATCCATTTCATTCAGAAATCAGTAAAAACCAAGTTTTCCTGAAGCCTTGGTTGAACAGATGCAACAAGGACCTTGTTTCTGAGCTTGACTTCATCCTGCCCTGGCTCTAAGGATCCCCTTTCAGCCAGCCTCAGTGGCTATGAAGAACCCCTCCAGGATGAGCATGGATCTGCTGGGAAGCTGGAAAGGACCCAGCAGGGCCACCTCACTGGTTGAGATCAGGAGTTGCTGCCTACAGGGAGAGGTGGAGATAGCTGCCTGGGTTAGATGGGAAGGAGGTGAGATTGGGGTGATTTAGCAGCAGCCTACAATGACTCAGAAGGCAGATACAGGGAGGATGCAGCCAAAGTCTTTCCAGTAGGTCAAGACAATTTAACATGAAGCAAGAGGCAGAGATTGTAGTCTGACTGGTTCGGGTAGGGTGTTGGGAAAAACTCCTTCCCCAGAAGAGTGGTGCAGCCATGTGACAGGTACCCAGACAAGAGGGGTCTCCATCCATGGAAGTTTTTCAGCCTTAACTCTGTGGAGCCTCAACTGCTCTGACCCAGCACTGGCAACAGTCCTGTTCAGACCTCCAGAAGCCACTTCCCACCAGCACTTTTATGAGTCCATGATAACTTGCATGGCAATTCTACACCAACCTGGGCTGAAATCAGCCTCCTGCCTTCAGCCATACATGCTGACTTAGATGAAACACCGCTCTGTGAATACAAAGAGGTACCTGCTTAGGGATACAGCAGCCCATAGAGGATTTTGCAGCAGCCTGAGCTCAGGAATGTACAGTTTATCAACAGCCTCAGCAAAAACAAGCTCAAAGGTCAAGATCAGAAAATCTAATGTATAAATCCATGACTCTTTCCACAGCTGGGTCAGCTGCTGCAATGTAATTAAGTCTAACCATTAACCAGGGAGCTACAGAGGTGTGATGCTCTCTGAGCAGCAGGGTGCCACTTTACTGAGCCTAAGGTTTGTGTGTAGCAGAGCTGGGAGGTGACATGCAGTGAGGCACAGGGATGCTCCTGCAATGCCCAGAGAGCAGCACAGAGGAATGCTCACTTTGTGAGCTGCCACGGTGCCTGACCCCTCTGCACCCTGCAGCAGCAACTGGCTGTCAGAGCTCACCTGAAACCACATCTTACCAATTTCTTTTGCATAAAAGAAAAAAATACAAGGATAAATTAATGTCTTTTTAATAGGTTACATAAACAATGAACTCCAAAGCTGCCTTATAAATACGTGGCACAAGCGGTCAGTGCTTTCACTGAAGGGTAAACTGGGCCTTTAGTGAAGAAAACATTTTGGCTGTTTCAAAGGCAGACTGCCCTCTCCTTGAGTGAGTCAAATCACGTCTGGAGGAAGCAGCTTTGACTTCTTCGGAATATTTTGATTTTGCAAAGCTGGTCTGCTTCATTTACAGGCAACAGGGAATTGCTTTGGAGCTGGTCCTTGAATCTTATACACCTTGTGTGCATGCGGGCTTGGGCTGTATCGTGTTGTGGACCTGGGGGCTGCACAGCCTCCCTGGGGTGCAAGAGCTCTGCTCCAGCTGGGAGGCAAGATCTCTGGCTCAGATCAGCTCCCAAAAGAGCCAGTCCAAGCAAGGACACAGTTCGAATGCAGTAACGCTACCGGAACACACTCACTGTGGCTGAATCTGCCATGGCTATGTCTGGTTTTGCTGCAAGCAAGTAAAGTAGTGCTGCAGCACCTGCTCATGCTGAGAGTTAGGGTTGTTCAGCCTGGAGAAGGCTCCAGGGAGACCTTATTGCAGCCTTTCAATGCTTAAAAGGAGCCTATAAGAAAGATGGGGACAGGCTTTTTAGCAGGACCTGTTCCGATAGGACAAGGGGTGACGGTTTTAAACTAAAGGAGGGGAGATCCAGGCAGGATGAGAAAGAAATTTTTTACAATGAGGGTGATGAAACACTGGCACAGGTTTTCCAGAGATATGGTAGATGCCCCATCCCTGGAGACATTGAAGGCCAGGCTGGACGGGGCTCTGAGCAACGTGATCTAGTTGAAGATGTCCCTGCTCATTGCAGGGGGGTTGGGCTAAATGAGCTTCGAAGATCCCTTCCAACCCAAACTATTCCATGATTCTATGCTCCTGGGGCTGGCAGTGCTCCTGCTGGCAGGGACAGCCCCTGCCTTGCTGTCGCCCTGTCACCCCCTCCAATATGATGTAAGAAATGCGTTTGCACTTTGCCTCCATAGCAAACCAGAGCTGGCAGCAAACCCCTAAGGAAGGCAGCTTGGGGTCACATGGCAAGCACAGGAGGCTGGGGGTTCGGGATGGCAGCATGCTCACCATATGGCAGGATATTTAACAGCTCTGGGCAAAGGGTTTTCCCAAGAGGCATGTCCGGTGTGAGTGCTTCCTTAGCATATATTCACATGGCTGTGCTTATCAGGCTGCTTCTCAGGCTTTCTGTGAGCTGGCGTTTCTACCCTGTTCAAAGGGCAGAAGCTCACAGTTGCTTTTGCCATCTCATCATGCTGATCCAGCAATGCTTCAGCCCTTAAGGACAACTTGCCACACTGCATGGCATGGGGTGTTCCAAGGGTCACAAGTATTAGAGGAGTCCTGACACAGAAAAGATCGAGACCCCAGACCCTGTGTCTCATGCAGGCCAGCAGGACAAATGTCAGGGTGTTCCCCACCTGTTACAGCTGACTGGAGAGCAGGGATGCTGCCAGCAGCCCCGCAGCACTTGTGCAAGAGAGACAGAGCAAGGGCCTCTCATGGGGCAGAGGCAGAGGGTTGCTAGAGATGCCAAACGGAGGCTGGTTCTTTTCCCCTGAGAGTTACAAAATCCAAGGCCAAGGTTAAACACTGAAGAGACTGTGACCTCTTGGCTCTGGGCTGACCTTTGGAAAACATATGCCCAGGCCTGAAGGGAGCACAAATGAAAGGAAAACCAAAAAAGAGCAAATCCAGAAGGAAAGCAAATCAGGAGCGAGCTCAGGCTGAAGCCAAGAAGGGAGGGCAAAGGAACGTCTCTCCAATGGGTGCAGTTATTCACGGCACTATGTAGCTGCTGTATGACTGATGCACCATTCTTGTTCTGAAACCCTGTTTAAAGCCAATTTTTGTTACATGTAATGAGGATGGAAAACAAAAAGAAGGTGGAAATTCCCCCAAAATCACCAACATGGTTTACTTTGTATCAAAACAACTTTTGGCTATAAGCAATCTGGCTCCAAATGTGAAGCTGGCCCTGTTCTTTGCCAGAAGTGAAGGCAGCGCCAGGGAACCCCAAAAAGCAGCCAGAGCTTGACAATACACACTGGTGGCACCAAGCCTTTGGCTTCTGCTCTGGCCCAAGGCAGCCTCCACCTGTTAGTGCTTCTCCATCACCTGCATCTTCCTTCTGCAGCCCATCATTACGACACAGATCTCCTTGAAAAAAGCCACCAGAGAGCTCCTCAGGCATGCAACCAGAGAGAAAGGGGATGGAACTCTCTCCCACCACCTCCAGGTAAACCTGCAGGTTCCCTGCATCCCTTTTGCCACCCTTTGAGGCAGATGTCTTGCCCCACAGAGGACCCTGATCTATTCTGGTTTCTGCTTGTACCACTGTGACAGGCAGTTTTCTCATGTCTCTCACTACGCCTGTTTGCATTTATTTAACATACACTCCTCAAAGGTCCCAGGCCGCTGTAGACACTGCTCATGCCTTGGTTGTTGAATCCTTTTCCATCTCTTCCCAGTGGAAGCAATCACATTTCTCTTGCAAGATTTGTTCTTCCTTAGCCAGGCTGCCATTTCTCCATTATTATCAAAGTATCAAGGGCATTTGTGCATGTTTGGAAGCACATCAGCTCCCTCAAGGAAGAGGGATGAAATACCCTCCCCTGCCTGATAAATTAAATTGCTTGCACAAGTGGAAATAAATCCAGGTTTCTGGGTTATTCAGTAGAGCTCTTTTGCAATGCTGCTCTTAGGAGAGGGGTTGCAGAAATGTCGTAGCTCACACCACAGAGCTTGCAAGACTGCAGGAGGGATTCACACATCAAGTTTACCAACTTGGACATTTCTGGGTAACCCAGGGAGGATTCCCAAGGCAAGGATGGGTTTCTGCAAAAACAACCTTATACACTGCCCTCTCCAAAGCATAGCTGTGTTCAGCAACATGCATGCTCGCTGCCCTTGGCATGTTCTACAGTCTCTCTCCTCTCCCACAGATGTCTTGGCAAATTGCCCCACACACGCTGGAGCAGACGTCTTGGTGAATAAGAGTCCAAACTCAAGCATCCTGGGCAACCATGTCCAGCAGCTGCTGCTGAGAGGGTGTCCTTGCTCCTCCAGCAGATGTCCTCCCTTGGGGTGCCACACCTGCATGGGGAAACTCGACAGACAGGTAAGCACAGCTTCTCCGGGCTCTAGCCCAGGAGCGGGGACTCATGTGCTCAGCCCTTGAGACAGAACTGAGGCAGCAGCACCTCAAGTGCTCAGCACTGTCAAAAGGGTCCAGAAGGCTCAGCTCTCTCCTGCTGAAGCATGATGGGCACCTATATTCTCTGGGCAAAGGGCAGCAGAAGCATACCTGGTTCTGCAGACATGCTGGATCAGGAGAAGGCCCTACTTGCCTTTCTCTCTAAAACGCATTTGGCAAGCAGCCAAGTTCCCGTCCATTTCCAGATGGGGCTGAGTCAAGCCCTTGCTTGGGATCAGCCCACAAGAACCAGGCTGCACTGAGAGAGCAGCCCTACAGCAGAAAGGGCCACCGGTGAGCCGCCACCAGCACCAGCACCCTGAGCGTGCCAGAGCTGAGACCCTCTGCCCCTCTGGGCCCTCTCCCCCAAGGTTTCCTCCCAGCACTGTGAGTGAGGATGTCCTGGCTTTCCTTGTTGGCTCCCCAACCCTCTCAACCGCCCAGGTCACACTGCAGGACCCTCCCTCCCCTTCCACACTAGCTCACCCCACATCCCAGCACAGACAGAAGCAGGTGAAGGGCAGCCATTCTCACCTCTGCCTGGCTCTCCACCAGCCTCTCCAGGCTCCTGGCACTCAATGTCCCACACTGGGCAAGAGAGAAAGAGCGGAAGAAGCTGAGCAGTCATGCCTCTGCTTCTTGGCTGGAGGAGCAGTGCTTGCGGACAGAACCCAGACCAGAGAGACAGGGCATGGTGATGGCTCAGATCCTTCTGCATGTGTTTGATGGGTGGGAGACGACTCTCTTGGGGTCTCCTGGCTTCTTCTGCTGTTGTGCACACCAGGAAGGGACAGGGAGAGAGCTGGGTGAGCCTCAAGCTGCCTCTTCTCTCTTGTCAGGCAGCTCTGCCTGAGAGCTGCCCACAGCCACGGGGGCACTTCTTTCCAGCTGGGCAGCTGTGTTCCCCCATCTGCCTGTGCCTGAAGCATCCCTTTGCTTGCCCCAGTAGTGTGCCCACCCACAGTTCCTTCACCTGGGAGTTGCAGAAAGACAGGAGAAAACAGCATCGGGGGCCAGCTGCCTCCATAGCCCGTGGGCATAGGCAGGTACTGGCACAACCCTGCCCTGTGGGGAAGGACACAGGGGCAGGATGAAGCCTGGTGGGGCTGGACAAAGTTGCTGCCAAAGCCCTGGCTCCCTCTGTGCTGCCAGAGCAGATGCTAGTGCTCTTCATTTCTGGGGACCAAAATGTGACCAGGGTGTGCAGGGATGGGATAAGCCATCTCAGAGCTTCCAGGTTTTTGTCACGGCTCACATCCCAGTGAAAGAGGACCTGTCTCTATCCATCAAGATTGTATCCCCTGTCCTGACAACTCTTCTGCCCAGAAAGAAAACATCTTGCCTTTGTCATTAGCTAAAGAGAAACTACTCTCTGGAGCAAAATAGGAGCACTCATGTAGAAAGCCACACGTGGTAATTAAAAGAAGGAAGTGAAGTTGATACTCTCACCACCAACACCTTCCCATCTTCCCACCAAGAGAAGAATTGGTAAGATTTTTTCAACAGTTGTGCCTTGCGCCACATTCACACCTTTGTCCAATGACTTTGTGTCAACACAACCTGAGAGATCCAAAAGCTCAAGACAAGGGGACACTTAGGTGCAAGCTGTCAGTGCACACAAACACACACACCTCAAGTGGTGGCTTTGGTACTGCTGTGCCATTGCTGTGCAGAACGCTGTCAGGAGATGCAGGAGGACAGTTGCTTGGCTGTGGAGATGCTCAAAAGGGACTGGGACCAGAAGCATGTTCTGGCAGTGCAGAGCCTTCAGGCCAGCTCTCCCAGACCCTGCCCTGCTCTGTCTGCAGTGTGGTGCTGAGCAGTGCAGCAGGACAGGCAGGGAGCTGGCAGCTGGAGTCATGGCTCCAGCTCAGTGGCTCTGGCTCAGACACTCCTGAGCAGCAGAGGCCTTGGGACACTTTTGACAGTGCTGAGCGCTTACGGTGCTGCTGCCTCAGTTCTGTCTCAAGGGCTGGACAGATGGGTCCCCTCTCCTGGGCCAGAGCTTTGAGAAGCTGTGCTTACCTGTCCTGTGAATGTCCCCATGCAGGTGTGGCACCCCAAGGAAGGACATCTGCTGGAGGAGGAAGGACACCTGCTGGGCAGTGGCTGCTGGATGTGGTTCTGTGGGGACATGGAGCCTCTGCTGCTGCCCACAGCTTGGAGGAGGGCAGGGCAAGGGCTGTCCCAGGCTGTCTCGGTGGCACATGGGCTCCCAGGCTTCGGCCCAGCAGTGGGGACTCCTTTGGGATACGCATGCATATGGGCACCTCAGTCCCAGTCTCTCGGTGAAGTTAGGGGTGAGGTTAGGTAAAGGGTTAGGGTTCTGAGTGCCGCAAATCCTACAGCTCCAGGGACATTTGGGCTGCAAAAAGCATGCTAAAGAGAGCACAGCACTGCAGCAACATTGCTCCCTCCACACCTTTCTCAGCTGGGCCACCCATGCATGTGGGGACCTGAGCCCAAGGACCATGCTGCTATTAGGTAAATGGTTAGGTTTAGTGTTAGAGTTCCAAGAGCCACAAATCCTACAGCTCCAAGGACACCAGGGCTGCAAAAGGCATGCCAAGGAGAGCACGGCACTGCACAAACTTTGCTCCCTGCACATCTTTCTCATTTGGACCACCAATGCATGTGAGGACCTGATTGCAAGGCCCAGGCTGCCCTTACGCTTAAGCTTTTAGGGTTAAGTCTACCCTTAGTGTTCCAAGACCTACAAAGCCTACAGCTCCAAGGACACTGGGGCTGCAAAAGGCATGCTAAGGTGAGCATGGCACTGTACCAACATTTCTTTCTCCACATCTTTCTCATGTGGGCCACCCACGCATGTGAGTACCTGAGTCCCAGTCACTGGGTGCAGTTAGGGTTAGAGTTAGGGTTCCCAGAGCCACAAAGCCTACAGCTCCAGGTACACGGGCTGCAAAAGGCATGCTAAGGTGAGCATGCTCTGTGATGCCACCTGCGTAGTACTAAATTCTTTAGGGCTGCTCAAGGCCTGTGTATGCACAATGCCACTCTTTGAACATGTTCTGTGCTGCTGTCTGGGGATTAAAATTAGGTGCTGGAGCTCGAAAGCCGCACATGCTCAGTGGAGATCGTTGAACACGCTGTGTGCTGCCGCCTGGACGAAAACTTCGTTGCTGCAGCTCAAGAACGGCCCGCGCACAACGGCACCGATTTCCGTGCTCTGTGCTGCCGCTTGTTGCATAAATTCGGGTACTGCATCAGGAACACGGCTCAATCGCAGTGGCACTCCGAAACGTGTCATGCGCTGCCCCCTGGTGACGAGACATCATACTGCAGCGCAGGAACGGCACGTGCATCCTGGCCCTCTGTGACCGTGATCTGTGCTGCCTCCTTGTGACTAACGTTAGGTACAGCAGCTTGAAAACCCTGCATTGCACCCTGTGACTGGGGCTCAGCTCCACACAGGCTTGAATTGCCCAGCTGAGAAAGGTGTGGAGAAAGCAATGTTGGTGCAGTGTTGTGCCCTCCTTGGCATGCCTTTTGCAGCCCCAGTGTTCCTGGAGCTGTAGTCTTTGTGGCTCTTGGAACCCTAACCCTAATTGCACACAGCAATTTGTGCAAGGTCCCCACGTGCACAGGTAGTCCAGATGAAAAAGGTTTGGAGAGACCAATGTGATTTCAGTGCTGTGCCCCCTGTAGCATGCCTTTTACAGCCCCAGTGTCTCTGGAGATGTAGGCTTTGTGGCTCTCAGAACCCTAACTATAAACCTAACTGCAGTGAGTAACTTGCTGTCAGGTCCGCACATAAGTGGGTGGCCCAAAGAAGAAAGGTGTGGAGGGAGCAGAGTTAGTGCAGTACCTTTTTCTCCTTTGACATGCCTTTTGTAGCCACAGCTTCCCTGAATGGGGGAACACAGCTGCCCAGCTGGAAAGAAGTGCCCCCGTGGCTGTGGGCAACTCTCAGGCAGAGCTGCCTGACAAGAGAGAAGAGGCAGCTTGAGGCTCACCCAGCTCTCTCCCTGTCCCTTCCTGGTGTGCACAACAGCAGAAGAAGCCAGGAGACCCCAAGAGAGCTGTCTCCCACCCATCAAACACATGCAGAAGGATCTGAGCCATCACCATGCCCTGTCTCTCTGGTCTGGGTTCTGTCCACAAGCACTGCTCCTCCAGCCAAGAAGCAGAGGCATGACTGCTCAGCTTCTTACCCCCTTTCTCTCTTGCCCAGTGTGGGACATTGAGTGCCAGGAGCCTGGAGAGGCTGGTGGAGAGCCAGGCAGAGGTGAGAATGGCTGCCTTTCACCTGCCTCTGTCTGTGCTGGGATGTGGGGTGAGCTAGTGTGGAAGGGGAGGGAGGGTCCTGCAGTACCACTATGGGACTGGAGAGGGTTGGGGAGCCACCAGGAAAGCCATCCTAGCTGGTGGCATTGGGAGGAAACATGCCGCATGGGGCAGAGAGCCCAGGAGTGCAGAGGATCTCAGCTTTGATATGCTCAGACTGCTGGTGCCTGTGGTAGCTCATTGGTGGCCCTTTCTGCTGCAACATTGCTCTCTGAGCACATTCTGGTTCTTGCAGGCTGATCCCAAGCAAGAGCCTCCCCTGGCATCATCTGGCAATGGAAGAGGACTTTGCCACTCATCAGCCAAGTTTTGGAAAGAAAGGCAAGGAGGTCCAGTATGTCTGCAAAACTGAGGATGCTCCTGCTGCCCTTTGCCCAGAGGATGTCAGTGCCCATCATGCAGCACCTGGAGAAAGCTGAGCCCTCAGGACCCTTTTGACAGTGCTGAGCGCTTACGGTGCTGCTGCCTCAGTTCTGTCTCAAGGGCTGGACACATGGGTCCCCTCTCCTGGGTCGGAGCTTTGAGAAGCTGTGCTTACCTGTCCCGCGAATGTCCCCATGCAGGTGTGGCACCCCAAGGAAGGACATCTGCTGGAGGAGTAAGGACACCTGCTGGGCAGTGGCTGCTGGATGTGGTTCTGTGGGGACATGGAGCCTCTGCTGCTGCCTACAGCTTGGAGGAGGGCAGGGCAAGGGCTGTCCCAGGCTGTCTCTGTGGCACATGGGCTCTCAGGAGCATCTGAGCCGGAGCCACTGAGCTGGAGCCCTGACTCCAGCTCCCAGCTCCCTGCCTGTCCTGCTGCACCACTCAGCACTGCACTGCAGGCAGGGCAAGCAGGTTAGGGCAGGCTCTGGGAGTGCTGGCCTGGTGGTCTCCATTGATGGGCTCTTGCTTTGTTTTCCTTTGCAGCAGGAAGGAGCAGCAAGAGGAGGATGATGGGGCTGCCCTGGCCCTTTGCACTGCAGCACAGTCTGGCCACTGCCCAGGTGCCAGGGAAGGTGGGCTCCAACTGCAGCAGGGTGCTCTTTGGCCAGCCCCTGGCAGCTCTCTGCACACTGCCCCAGCCTATCCAGGTAACCAGCCTGGACCCCTGTCCTGGATCTCCAGCCCTCCCTCTGGCTGCTCTGGAGATGTGGTGGGTATCACCCAGGAACTCTGGGGAGGGTATTGGGCTTTTCACTCCCAAAACACATTTCTGGTCAGAGTCCCTTTTGAGGGCAAGGAGCTGCATGTGGGGCAGAGCTCTGGCCACCACCGTGGGACAGAACCTCCCCAGCCAAGCAACTGTCCTGCTACTCCTGCAGGAGCTGCTAGCTATCCTGTAATGGGAAGAGCCAACAGTGGAGGGGATATTTCACAGAGCTGCCAAGAGGTCTGAGTTCTGGGAGCCTGGCCCTGGACTGTGGAACAGGTGTCAACCTGGGGAGCCAGCCTGTGCTGCTTCTTGCTGTCATCTTGAGCGCTTCTGACTTGCAGCTGGAGGACCTCCTGGCTGGCCTGGAGTGTTCAGAGGCTCACCTGGAGCCTTTGTCATTGCAGGACTTCCTCTGAAGCATCCCTGCCGGGCTCCTCACGACTCCCCTCTACAAGGACTGGGGGGCAGCGATGCAGAAAAGAAGCCAGGAGGAGAAGATTGAGGAGCTGAAAGTGTAAGTGTGGGCAGCAGCCGGCCTGTCCAGCAGAAGCCTTGGCTGCTGACAGAGAGCACCTGGAAAAGCTGCACAACACAGCCAACCCACCTCAGGCAAACCTGGGGGATGACTGTGGGCAAGATCTGCTTTATTAACCTTGTGTTCCTGTTCCCTCAGGATGGCCAAGAAGTTGCTTGCAGCCAATCTCCTGCTCCTGAAGTGGCTGCTGTCCCTCCTTCAGCACATTGGCCACAACACCTTCACCAGCAGGATGAGCTGCAGCAACCTGGCCATCTGCATTGGACCATCTGCTGAGCCCAGCCAATGAGGAGCTGCTCCCACTGGAGGCCGTGCTGGAGGTGGCTCCGATACCAAAAATTACTGTTTTAGGCCTCCATTGCTTTACCTCCACCGTCCCTGAGACCATGCCAGATACCCTGAGATGAGCAGAAGGAATAAACAGCCTTTCAGAGGAAAGAAGATGAAATAAGTCGGCTTTGTTTAAATCTAGAACTGATTCCCATTGATCCTGGCTTTACATGTCTAATAACACTGTGGGATGGAAAGGTTTGCAGGCATCTTCCAGGAAACTGAAAACCAAAGAAAAAGAAAGAGAAAAGAGGCTTGGGCAGAAGAGTGGGAATGCTAACAAGAATAGAAAGGAAGGAAGAGAGAAAAAGATGCAAGAAACCCAGGTTGTGTACCGAGTTCTGCTGCCCATATTTCCCTGCTCTCAATACTGCTCTAATCAGTCCAACTTGCTGTCAAGGGACAGCAAGGGATGCTGCTGTGCAGAATTTGGAAATAACTTCACAGCAGCTCCCCAGGGGCTCCTGGTGGAGCCCTGCTGTGTGGCACAGGGGCACCGGGCATCTCTGCTCATGCATGAGTCTCTCAGGGCATCGCCCATGGGGAGAAGGTGCCAGAATCAGCTTGTAGTCAATGCCAGCAATAGCTCTCTCTTTCCGGGCCATGAACATTTCCTTGTAAATGGTGTTCCCCAAAGAAAGGAGAACCAAGTTGTGCCCATTCCTGCCCTTGTGGGTTTATCAGAGTTCTCTGACTTTGTCATTATAGGTGCCAATTTCCTGTTACTGGCTGAACCTCTGTGACTCATGGGCTCTCACGTTTAGTATACATAATAAAATTATATTTTCTCTCTTCTCACTCTGTCTGTCATATGATATTCTGGACTAGGTAGATGATGTTTAGTGATGAATGGTGGTGAAGGAGTTTGGATAGTCCTTTATCCCAGCATGCTTTCCCTCAGGAATCAGGGTTGAGTTCAACCCAAAGCACAGAATCACACAGAACGGCTGAGCTTGGGAGGGACCTGTGGAGGTCACGTGGTCCAACCCCTCTGCTCAAGCAGGGTCACCTAGAGCAGGTTGCCCAGGACTGTGTGCCCTTGGTTTTTAGTATCTCCAGGGATGGAGACTCCACAATTTCCCTGGGCAATCCATTCGAGTGTTTGAATGCCCCAACAGTAAGTAGTTGTTTTATTGTTTTCAGCTGGAATATCATGTGTTTCAATTTGTGCGTGTTACCTCTGGTTCTCTCAGTTGCTACTCTTGAGAAAAGCCTGGCTACCTCATCTTCATTCCCTTCCAGCAGATTTATGTATATATATACATATATAGAGAGACAAGACACACACCACTCCAGGTGGTGCAGAAAGAATAAGCTAACTGGTCTAGATCTCTTCAGCTGGGGAAAAAAAAAAAGGCTGACAGAAGACATACCAGGGATATGATGAAGACTGGTGAATGGCAACGAGAGGCCATAAAGGGACTGGCTTACATTTCTACTTCCAGCAAAAGACCCAGCTCTTTTCTAGGTTGGAGTGAACACAAAGAGGTGTTTCTTCATAGAGCATGTAGTTAAACTAAGTGCTACTAGACACTGTAGCACTTAAATGGTGTACAATTACAGGGGTTATTTTTGTTAAAAATCCTTCTGGAAAGCTTCGTAAAGGTAACTACACCTGAGAACTGTGAGCCCCCTTCCTCCATCTGATTTGGGAGAACTGCGTGTCCCTCACTGTACCAGCCTGGAGCAACAGCTTTTTTCTCCTCCAAACCTGGGAGCTCATACAACTGAAAATCGAAAATGGGCTCATATTTAAACGTGAACGTTTCAATTGATGCATCTGATTTATATTATGTTGTAATTAAATTATATTCCCATGGTGTGTATAACATCAGGTTGTGGTAATACAAATAATTAGCAATTAACTCTAATCAGATCAGTTAGCAAAAGGTAGATTCCAGGTGAATAAGCTGGCAAAATTCATTTTCCAGAGAACTCCTCTGCCAAAGAAAACAATAATGCAATCTTAAATATCCTTTAGGCAATGGTCATCACCCTGCAGCTCAGTTCTTTGAAGATACTTCACTTGGACCTGTCACACCCTGCCATGAGTCCCTTCCAAATGCTCATGCTTCTTACTATGCCTTAGTGCTGAATTAAATGAAGGGCCAGTACAGCACCATACACAGAATACCTTCAGCCAAAGGGACCTTCCTGAGCTGCCCCTCAGCTGACAATCCCTTGATGATGACAAGGGATAATGGCAGTTCTGTGCCTTACTCGGTATACCAGTGGTACCTTGTCTCGGGAATTTAGCAATGGGTTCCTAAGCAGTCTCTCCTACTAATCTCCAGGTATCTTCAGAGCTGCAGAGGCAATTTGGAGCTTCAGAAACAGCTGGAATAGGAAGGTACATGCATATGTGGTGGGAAAAGCAGTCTGAAAACACTCCTGGGTCCTTAGGAAGGACTACAGCATGGGTCATAGGAGAATCAGTATCTTGATGGTGTTGCAGATGCACAGAGCCAAACTTGAGCACACTAGGGTATGTTTCCCAAGGCTTCTTCCCTAGCTCTCCAACATGTATTATAATGCAGAGCATTAACCCCTTGTTCTGAATTTCCCTCAGGAGGCATTGATTTCTCTCTATTAAAGACTGCAGGAGTCAGCAGAAACCAGCCCACCTGGGATGAATCTGGGTCTCAGGAATCCCTTTCCTTGAATGAGTCCAAAAGGAGTTCAATGTTCTGCTGCAGTACAGGCTCAAGAGATAACAGACATGATCTTCATCTCAGCTCTAAAAATGCTGAACTAGTTCCTGATCAACATGACAGCTTAGCAAATAGTTGCAAGTCTTTGGAGTTTAGGGTCTGGCAAGATCCCAAAGCCTGATGGCATTATGTCTAACCTTCAGAAGAAGATTGATGTCAGGACTGGACGGGAGCCTGTGCTTGTTTGACTAAAAATGAGTTAATCTTCTTCATGCAGTTAGAAAGCTTTCTTTTTCATAGCTAGCACACTCATTATTTGGACTCAGTTTGAGAACAAGGGATAACACCCCAGAACAGAGTTAATGTTCTTAATTGCTCTGGTCTAAGAGCCAAGGATGTTCTGAGTGCTCTGCCCACAGGTGTGAGGCATCGTGGAAGGGGGACAGAGATGGGGCAGAGCTTGACTGACATCCAGACTGATCAATAAGAATATTCCATCCCACTAGCGTCATACTTCATGTTTAAGTAGAGTTGGGATCTTCTGGTCTCTCTCTCAGGTGTTCTTGCTCTCTCTTGTGTTCTTTCTTCATTCTTTTTATTGAAACCAGGGAAGTTTGGTTTGGGACATTTAGTTGGGCCTTTTGCTGTTTTGCAGAAGCCTCTGGGCCTTTCTGCCTTTTTCCTTTTTTATTTCTTCAGGACCAGCTGTTCAGGACCAGGTGCTGCTTTCTGGGACTGGCTGCTCGGTGTGGATGCAATTTGTGAGGAATTCCCTTGAGTATTTTTTATTTTATGGTCTATTTCTCTTTCTATATGTATTTCTTAGTAGTGTATTGGTATTTTGTTATTTTATTAAATTGTGTTTATCTCAATCCAAGTTTCTCCCTTCCCTCTCAATTCTCTCCCCTATTTAGGGGTCGTGGGGAGGGGGGTGAGTGAGTGGCTATTGTGGTTGTATTGCTAGCTCGGGTTAAGCCATGACAGAGCCTTCGAAGCTGGCCATAGCAGAAACCCAGCTCCACCTCCCTGCTGAACAGGGGCACACAGCACACCCAAGATCTGGCATAGATGATGTGGGATATTCACTGCTTTCTTCTTGCTGCAGGTTTGGCTGTGTTGGTTCAACGTCTTTTACTTGTCTTCTTTCTGCCTGACTATAGCAGGAGGGCATCTGTGCATCAGTCTGCTAGAATGTTCAATGCTTCATCTTCAGCATCATGATCTTCACTGCAGAAAAAAGCAGAGTATGCGTTTCCTCAATGCAGAAGGCTTAGGACAACTATTCTTCATGGGGCCAGGGAGAATTTTTCTACAGACCAATGAAGTATGAAAGATCTGAGAGTGGGACTTCCTATGTGCCAAGTAATACTACAATCTGAACAACTCTTTCTGCCTTGAAACAGAGCAAAATACTGCATTTTTGCAGTGCCCTTAACAGAAATAAACAAACAAAATATTTTTAACAATTTCAGATTGCATCTGTCAAACAAAGTTTTAATTAAAATAAAATTCAAGATGTGCTCTTGCCAGCTGAGTTGCAGTTTGATCAATATCAAATAGAGACAAAGAATTTCAAATGAAAATAGTCTATGTTCCGTCTCAAAAAGGTCAGTTTGAAATATTCTGACATTGTGAAAGGGTTTAGCTTTTTATTTTCTAAATTATAAAATGCCCTTGAAACAGACATCTTCACGAAGCAAAGCTTTTATTTTGATTAAATGGCATTTTCTGATGGAAAATGATTTAAGCAAACACAAAATGATTAGAAAATGTGACCAGTTCTAATTGCTGCTGTATCTAGAGTACGCCAACCTGTCCTTTCTTGGAGGGCAGCAGGAAAAGAGAGGTTGCCTGGGCTCTTTTTGTTAGATGATTTAGCATGTCACTGGCTGCATGAAAGTTACTGGTAAGAATTCACAGGCAAGACTCCAGAAATGTTCAAGAGAACTAATTAATAAAATGAAATAATAAAGGAAGGTAAGGACAGTTTGTAATGAGTAGACTAATTTCAGTTCTTTTCCAGAATCCTATAAAAATATGAAGAAATGGGAAAAAAGAGATATGTTGGTGTGTAGCATATAGGGTATGAGCAATGCTCTACAGGCCCAGTGACAGTGGTTTATCAAGGCATTTGCCAAGACTCTGAAATGGAAAAGAGCCTTGTAACTATATGTATATGTGCATTACTCTACCTGAACATGTAAAAGTTTATTGAGCAATTTGCTGAAACAAGGGCTGCCTGTATTTTCATGCCTGTCTCCTTTCTTGATTAGAGGTTCTCCACAGCTTTGATGAGGGAAGTTGGCATAACAAGAATTTGCAGTACCCCAGTCTGCACCAGATTCAATGTCAATCATTGTTCTCAAGGCTCAGGTCACCTAATTACTTTCAGATATGACTTTTTCTGCATCTTCTACTTAACTGACTGTTTTCAGAAGTGCCACTGTTATGTGTCATCTTAAAAGTTATTTTCCTCTTGCATGTAAAAAAGGTGTTCAGCCCTCATGGCATGTTTTGGATCACTTATTTAATGATTCAGTTTTGTAGGTTGCCTTTGCATACCTGTGACACAGAAGTGTCTTGGGGCTAGTGGAACTGGGATCACTCCTCAGGAGCACAGGGAACCGGGACTTGGGATTCCCAGCCTTCTGACTGAAATCCAACAGTTCAGCCCCTTCTGGTTTTCCAGTACTTCACAGAGGAGTAGAAACCAACAGTAATGACAAAAAGTTCCTGGCATCATCCTTCCCACAGGAATGCTGGTAGACTATTTCCTTAAACACACGACAGAAGATCCTGAGGAAAGAGAGTGGTGCAGTAGTTCATACTTAAGAGAAACTCTGATTAGATGTAAGGAAAGCATTTTTCATCATGGGAGTGGTCAAACAGTGTGGGATCTCTGTCCCCGGAAATATTCAAAATTCCGTTGGACAACCTGATCTGTTTGGCCTTGTCTTGAACAGGAGTCTGGAGTCATAAGTTCTCTGCAACCTGAGTTGTTCTATGGTCTTACATGCAGACCACCATCTCTAATTTCTAGAGATTTCAGATGACAGGATGACTAGAGAGTTGGTAGGCAGCTCTGGTGAGCTGCTGGTTCCTGGAGGGCAGTGCAGACTGTATTAAGGCTTAGCTAAACACATAGAGGAAATCCATGCCCAAGCTAGATCAAGACACCCCTTCCTAGGGGCTGGGTCCTTTCTGCTGCAGATTAGTGGGCAGCATGCTGCTAAGGATGTGCCAGTACCACCTCCATGCATGATCATCATCTTGCTCCCACTCAATGCTAGCAACAGATGCATTGGGCAAAGGTGGCAGGGAGGAAAAGCAGCAAACAGCTGACTCAAAAGCATATAGCAGGGAAGTAGCGAAACCTTGCTCTCATGATCCATGCTGTAGATGATTCTTGATCAGTATTGTTGGGGTTTCTTTCTGTTGAAATTCATTGCAGCATTCTCCTTTATGGAGAAGTCAATTGATTTCTGTCTGTCTCTGTGTTCAGTATCACACAGATACATCTATGCCAGATAAGTATATGTACATATATGCATATGGATACATGTATATATATATTTATATGTATGTATATACATGTATGTGCACATATATGGCACTAAAAAGTTGCATGAGTCTGAAAAAGGGGCAACACCTCTGAGTTTCCTGGAAAGACAAATTGAATCTGAGAGGTAGGCAAATACTTGACCTTATGCTGGGAAGGCTACTGTGATCAACCTTGTGCATCACTTCAGATGCTTTACCTTCACACAAATACTGTTACTGGTCAGGAAAGTCTGTAGAGGGAGGGTTCTAACCACAGGAAAACAGCCCACTGTAGATTTAGCAGCCAAGAGAAGGTGGCTTTCACCCCAAGCACATGGCACTGTCATGTGCAATCATAGATTACATGTAGTAAATTACAGGCTCTCTCCTATTTACCACCTTATAAAAATGTGTCTCCCAGAGCCCCTTCCCATCCCTCTGCTTCCATCCACAGACAGCTCTACCCTGAAATATCTAGAGCAGCCTGTCATAAGTACACTTGGACATGTCCAAAGAAGCCAATGTGATGCCATGGACTAGCACCTACCAGCTGACCACTGAATGCAGCAAGGGCACCAGAGCTGGCTCATGATCTATAAATGTGAGACATATGTTGTCTTCACCATACCAACAAAAAATACAGCAGCATTGGCAGCTCCTGCTTTCATTCTCTTGACATGGCTGTGATCCTCATGTCTGCAACACTGAGTACTGCCCATGATGTCTGATGCTTCCAGACAGCCCTGCTATGCCCTCTTCTTGCCTCAGCAGGGAGCTCTTGCAAAGTAGTCATACGATGGGTGTTGCATGGAAGATGAGAAAAAATAATTTCAGACTGACAGAGCAATAAAAAATGCTCAGGCTAGCAAGGTTCCCAAATGAAGGCACTGAGAATCAATGTAGAATGCAATCAGATGGCAGATGTAATGTATAATTAGTCTCTGACCCAGCTGAGAGTCTCCTTGTTCCCTTGAGCTTTGAAACTTTCACAAAGACGATTTTTTTTCTTCCCTCTCAGCGAATCCCCAGCACTCCCTATGCATCTTTTGATGTTAATCCACAATGACATCCTACATTATACCATTAAGTTGGAGCCTTCTGACCCAGGACTTTACAGCTTGGTATTTTTCCTTGTAGTAAAACTTAGTTGTCTCTAGAGCTTGTCGTCTGGTGAAGATATCAGCACTACCTCTTTGACACCTCCTGATAGAGCCAATATGGGATGAACGTCTCAATTCAGAAAGAGAGGGAAGAGTGAGACAGCTGGAGTCTTTCAGAAACTGGCTTATCTCCTCTCTCTCTGGAATGGCACAAATCTTTCATAAACAAAATAGGATCTCCCTGCATCCATACACAGGAGAGCAGAGCACTCTGCTATGCCAAAAGGGATGTTTGTGAAAAATAAAGTTGCCTTTAAGCCTGGAGAGAGCATAAAAGGAGCAATGGCTTCTGAACAACAGGTAAAGCTCAGGCAAGCTCAGGAAGTTGTGGCTGGACGAATGCACGGTGAAGTGGGTCACGAACCGGCTGGATGGCAGAGCTCAGAGGGTTGTGATCAACACTGCAGAGTCTGTTTGGAGGCCTGTAGTTAGTGGGGCTCTGCAGAGGTCAATATTAGATTGAGTCCTCTTCAACCTGTTCATCAATGACCTGGATGAAGAGACTGAGTGCACACTCAGCAAGTTTGCTGATGATCCCAAACTGGGAGGAGTGGCTAACACACCAGAAGGCTGTGCTGCCATTCAGCGAGACCTGGACAGGCTGGAGGACTGGGCACGGAAGAACCTGCTGAAATTCAACAAGGGCAAGTGCAGGGTCCTGCACCTGGGGAGGAATAACTCGAGGCACCAGTACAGGTTAGGGGCGGACCTGCTGGAAATCAGCACTGCAGAGAAGGACCTGGGAGTTCTAGTCACCAATAGATTGACCATGAGACAACAATGTGCCCTTGTGGCCAAGAAGGTGCGCATTAGGAAGAGTGTGACCAGCAGGTTGAGGGAGGTTATCCTCCTCCTCTACTCTGCCCTAGTGAGGTCCATCTGGAGTACTGTGTCCAGCTCTGGGCTCCCCAGTTTAAGAAAGACAAGGAATTACTGGAGAGAGCCCAGCGGAGAGCTACAAAGATGATTAGGGATCTGGAGCATCTTTCTTATGAGGAGAGACTGAGCGAGCTGAGTCTCTTCAGCCTGGAGAAGGCTGAGACGGGATCTTATCCATCTTTATAAATCTCTCCAGGGTGGATGTCAAGAGGATGGGACCAGACTCCTTTCAGTGGTGCCCAACGATAGGATGAAGGGAAACGGACAGGGGCTGAAGCATAGGAGGTTCCATCTGAATATGAGGAAAATCATCTTTACTTTGAGGGTGCCAGAGCACTGGGACAGGCTGCCCAGAAAGGTTGTGGAGTCTCCTTCTCTGGAGACATTCAAAACTCACGTGGACGCATTCCTGTGAAATCTACTCTAGATATACCTCCTTTATCAGGTGGGTTGGACTAGATGTTCTCCAGAGGTCCCTTTCGACCTAAACAATTCTGTGATTCTGTAAGTAAAAGGGGAGGTTCAAGCTAAACTGAACGACAGATAGTTAACTCAATGTCAGAAAGCACCCTTGAAAAAGGAAAGCATTTGTCAGGCCATGGCCTGTAGCAGTTTGGAGCTGATCCTCAGGAGACAAAAGCTGGATGTGTGGTTTTTGTTGCAGCAAGTGACACAGGCTGTTCTCGGTGAATAAAAAGGACATGAATCTCACGTGGCTGTCAGTTTCAGAGCTGTGTTTTCGAGCTTAAGCAACAGGGACCTGTGATTTCATTTGCACATAGACCCTCCTCCCTTCCACTGCTGAAAAAGGTTAGAAATCCCCCCAGGTGTTTGAAAAGCTGTTTCCTGACTTCGGTAGTTTAAGGTTTTCGTCAACATCAAACAATGTCACAGGCAGCCCAAGGCATCACTCTTACCTTTGGTTCTTGCTGTTCATCTTGCTCTCAGATATCTTATGAGAGTACAAACCACGGTTCTCACAGCTCTTTCTAGCTGGGCACATCAGGATGGCAGAACTTTATGCATGTCCCAAGTTGATGCAGAAAGAAGTACTGGTATGCAGTAGACAAATTTATTTCTTTCAGGAGTATCACTGCAGATAGTGAGATATATACACATTGAAAATCAGGGTGAGCCTTTTCTTCAGAAAGGCCATGTATACATGCAAACCTGAAAACATTTGATGTTCCCTGTGTGTGTGCGAATGTGCAGCGACTTCTTGTGAAACCATGTCTTTGCAAGGTCACCCCAGTCACCTGCTCTGTTCCTCCAGCCCTGTGAGGGTCAAAGCCCCTCTCTTCTAGGATGGCCCACTGATGTTCTGACTGGAGGCTCCTGGCCCAGCACATACCATAAACCTACAAGAAGATTTGTTTCAGGTGCACAGATAAAGCAAAGATATCTCCTAGAGTCTGCCTCTGCAACAGGCTACTTCAGTGTCTCAGACAGGTGGTAGTTTATAGCTGCCTCCTCATCCTGGTGCAATGAGGTGATGTGGACAGGCAGCAGCTGAAATGCTGTATCAGCTCCTCCCAGCCCACTGTGCACTGAGCAGATGCTCTTGCAGGAAGGTAATCTTCCTGGGTGAATGCATCCTCCTGCAAGCTGTGAGACTACCAGTGCCTCCCATGTGGTCCTCCTCACATGGTCCTTGCTCTTCCACCAGTTGCCCTTACTCAGAGCCAGCTCCTCTGTTTCAGCCACATCACAGCACGTGGCAAGCCCAAAGCCTGAGCTGAGGAAACCCTGAGTCAAATGCTACCTCTATAGCATTTCCTTCAAATTTTTCCTTCCTTCATTAGAACTTTCCCGATGTTGAGCAGCAAACTTGTCTCATCCAGCTTCAGAAGTCCTTCCTCAGCAGAAGCTCAGACTGTAACGTGATGTCAGTGGCACTCTGTAATCTTAATACCACAGATTTTTCTTTAGAGGATTGTATCTGTTCTGCTGGCCAGAGATACTGCATCAGGCCACGCCAACCTCACTTACTTTGAGAGCCTGTTCAGCTCCTGGTTGACCCACAGTCCTGGCTAAATAACGATGCTGGTTATTCAGCAAACTGGAACCATACTAAGGCATGAAAACTATCAACAGGAGCTTTATCCCCACTTTGGGCTGCAGTGAGGCCCAGGTCTACCTCCCCAGGATGCAAGCCCCTTTTATGCTCCCTGCTTGCTTCCATGAACTGCGCTGCCATGTGCATGCCCCACGTCGCATGGTGGGTTGCTCCAGCATGTGCAGCACAGAGGCACAACCTCAGCTTTCAGCCAGGCGATGCTGTCTGGAGTACTCTTGCTAGGCAAGTCTTTCCCACTGTACTGCTCCTGTTTTATGTCCCCTGGGGGATCCTGGAGAGGTGCAAGACTGCAATCCCCAGTTTGGGATGTTGTTTTTAGGGCTAGATGTGAAAGCTTTTGAGGCATTTTTCAGACTTCCCATCTGGGAAGGTTTCTTCTAGCTGCAGAGCTGGTTTTTGCTTCTCAGGTCAACATTCAGTTTGCCAACTAGCATCAAAAATCATAAGGAAGATCACTCAACCACAAGATTGTTTTAAAAATGGCATTATTATTATTATTATTATTATTATTATTATTATTAGGTATGTATAATGACCTTGGAGTCTCTGTATTTGCTTTCTAGTTTTTTGAACTCCAGGTTAAATTCAGGTCAGCGCCAGGAAATATTAGTTCCTTTATTTTTAAATGAAAAATCTGAGTCTCTTCTTCAATACCATGTGCCCCAAAATTCAGATTTTGAGAGAAAAAGCTAATTCCCCACAAATTATGATGACATAAGAGAAGAGCACATTACACATGGCAATTCACTTCCTTGGCTGCATGGTTCTTCAGGCTGATGTGAGTATCAGAGGTAAAGCACAGGAGCCTGTGGTGAAAGCCAAGTCCTAACCGAAATGTGTCTGCTTGCCCAAATTCAAGCTCACCAGGCACTCGAATGTTGCAAAAGTGAACATGTGTGCTCACAGGTTTCATTGTTTATCTCACATGCTTCAGCATTTAGGGCCTTTACAAAGAGGTAGAGTGGTGTCCTGGGAGAGCTAGCTTGAACCCAAATCATCACTTTATTTTCTTGCGATCCACATCCCAACACACTTAAATCTGAGTTATTTAGCGAACAGACCAGTTGTTTACTAGTTGTTTATGGTGCTCAGCTTTGGGGTCTTGGGTTGGGCTTATACGGTCCTCAAAGATTCCCAAGGTGGTGAAGGATGAACAGGTGGGTTGTCACTCGTGGGCTGAGTGAGACGAGAGCTCTTCTGGCAAAGCATGGGGCTTTTGCTGTGAGATGGTGCCTCTCACTGATATGTAGCCCCAAGGACCTCCAGCCATGCATATCACTTACCCATCTGACTAGCACAGGAGTTGCCATGTGGAATGGCTGCGTCTCTGCCCCGTAACAGTACAGGACCTTGGCCTGGCTGCTGAGGAACATGAGGCAGAGGGAGATACCCACACTTGAATGCACACAACCGGCCAGGTCTGCTGAAACATGTTGGACCCGGAATGGGTTCTGTGCTGTACCCCAGATGAGACAACCATGGCAGTACTGCTAGGAGTGCAGCTGAGGGCGACGTGCCCCATAGTGCTGTACTTCCTTTCCCCCAAGTCTTCATGAGTATTTTAAACAAATGGGAAAAGGCCAAGATGGAAATGTTTCCATTTAAGTTAAATAAATAATCAGTATTTTCAGTCCTTGTATTTTCTTGTCACACAAGGGCTTTCCTAAACTTAGATAAGGGCTTCCTAGCCTCAGACAAAGTTTTCTCTCAGGCAAGGCATTCCTACACTATGAAGTGAGGCAAAATAAGACCTGGACTGAGATATAAATTTGACTACATCCAGGCTTTGCATACATGACCTTGTTATCATCCAAGTCTAGCAGTACTTCACCCTTAAAAACAACCAAGAAAGAAGCTTCTCATTCTTCCTGAATGGGAAGAATAGTTTGAAATGGGGCAAATGTGAAACAAAATGGTTTCAGCCACCTAATTTCCAGGGGTGAAGTGAGACAAGGACTGCAACACACATCCCAGGTTGGTTTTTCTAACACACTGTGTTAGAAAGCCTGCTGTAAGCATCGTAGCTGGAAACCCTGTGCATCCTCCTGGAAAGATAAAGAGGTAGTAAATCGTGACCTTGTGCCTCACCTACCCAAACCCAGATACCACCTACTGGGGCAAATACAGAGTGGGGACTCTAATTTGCCCACTCACTACTGCCGTGCTTTAAAGGGAAGGGACTTCCATGACAGTTACTAGAAAAAAAAAAGTTGAAGGGGAAGAACCACAGAATTGACTTTACTGTAATAGAGCAACCTGGCCAAAGAGCTGCATTCACTAGGCCCTCAGTTTTTGCAGTGGCTGAGAAATGATGAAGATGACTACAAGTACATTGCTAATCTCCAGGCTTAGTCTGAAGCCCAACAAATCAAGGCAGAAGATGAATTGTCGGTGACTGCAATAGGCTTTTGGGTCAGTATGGGATGGTCCATATGGATGCTTCTCCAGTTACCTTAACTCAGGGTACTGGGGCAATTTTCACTCAGTGTAACCCTTCACATCTGTCCAAAGAAAGTGTCACACGGAGTATCAGCAGCTGCATACCATGTGTTTTAATAAACTTTATAACTAGCAGGAAAATAGTTTTGGATATGTTTGTCCTCCTCCCCCCTAAAATTAAAAAAACCTCAAATTAAAACCAAAATAGCGCCAATCTGAAAACAGAAGGAAAAAACTGTCCCAGAACAAAGCTGACACACAATACAGAGTTGGAAAAAAAGGCCTATGATGACAGTTTTTGGTAAAGAAATTATGTTTGTAAAACACAGGGTAGTGAATAATAAAATGCTTATTGTTTTGATCAGTTTCTCTCTCTCTGTATATATATATGTAGGTACATATATATCTATGTTGATATACCCTTGTTGGGATGGAATGGTACATCCATAATACACCAAAAATAAAAGGGTGAATGTGGAGAGGGAGTAAAGAAGAAAACAAGTCTATCATTTCAGTTAGTGAAGTAAGGACAATGCTCAATTCCCTTACAAATGTACCATTGCACTGCTCGTTGAGGGACATGCTTGTCTCTCCATGGCTATGCTGTGTCCCTTGTCCACAGACGAGCTGTGAACTTGTAATGTAAGTGGTCTCCTTGACTGCTCTGTGTATGAGCAGTACCTACCTATGAAACATTTCTTTCCCTGGTTAATTCCCATGCTTTACCACATTTTTTAACTTAAAACTGGTTAGTATTTCAGTTTGCAGGTTTCGTGCATTGACTACTCTGCAGGTTTCCACAGTAAGGCAGAGCAACCCAGATGAGCAATATGCCATTGGAATGTGCCCTTATCATGATGTGATAGGACAGAGGAATTAATTTTACAGCAGATTCCATGCTACTTTGACCTCACAGTCTGCAGAGCCAAGTCATGCAGTGACCTCAGCTGTTCTGCATTGAGTGGGCCTGTGGGTCACATCTTAATCCAAAAACAAGGATAGGAAAGAAAAAAAAAATTTATTTCTTTTTCTCCTTCCATCAAAACCTATCCACATAAGAAAAGTAGGCAATACCATTCTACACTGAGGTCTCTGCTTCACTCTTAGGCAAATGAGTCCTGCATTCAAAAAACCACATATTCTTCCTCCTGTTGTTATATTGCTCTTTGAGAGAACCAGCTACTGTCCATGCTTTCCCAGATCTCAGTGCTGTGCTTAACAAGCAAACTAAGCACAAGCTCATGCTGGCTGCAAAATTCAGGTGACCAAGAAGGTATTAAGAAAACAGCTCAGTTTGCCAGCTTTTAACACCACACCACAAAGAAGGCAAAGGCTAAACATCCCTCTCCACACCTCCCACAACTGCCTTCCTTCCTTTTTTTTCCTTTTTTTTCCTTTTTTCTTTTTGTCTTTTCTTTTCTTTTCTTTTCTTTTCTTTTCTTTTCTTTTCTTTTCTTTTCTTTTCTTTTCTTTTCTTTTCTTTTCTTTTCTTTTCTTTTCTTTTCTTTTCTTTTTTCTTTTTTTTCCTCTTTTTCTCTCTATCCTTCTTTCTTTCTTGTACAGGGGTTCATGAAGAGAAGCAAGACTTGTGCATCACAAATGATGGAACTATCCCCACCCCAGCCAATTTCTTACTCTACAATAACACACAGGCCTATCTTATCCTGTACTTGCCCCCAAAAGGTGTTTGTTTGTCTCTTGATCTTTTTGGAAAATAACGCAGTCTGATCTGCTGGGGAGTTCTGCAGTGTGGGTGCCAGGTGGCTGGTTCTCTCCATTTCCTGAAGCTCATAAGTGATTGTTTTTGGACAGATAGGCGATAAGAGCCACAGCCACCCCAACGTAGATGCCAGTTCCAATTGTGATGGACAGGACAGCCAGGAAGAGTGCTCGCCGGGAGCTGGAGCTTGCATGGTGGAAGTCCCCCTTGGCTATTGCTTTGTTAGTCTGCAAGATATACAACAACAACAATGCAATATATTTATTTTTTTCATTTGGAAATGAAGATGTGATGTTCGTTTCTTGACTGAAACATGGTCCTGGAATATGACAGTTGGAAATCAAATACTTTTTCATTAAATTAGGTTATTTGAATAATTAGGATGATGATGAACCGATGGCATCTCAAGTAGTACTTTTAAGTGCCTATAAGCTTAAACATATCCTAGGATTTAATATAATGCATCACAATGACTCCTGAAGTGGCCCAGCTTTCCCTGAGAACATGGACAGATGGGCTGTGAGCCAAGGGTCTTCCATCACCCTTTCAGACACAACTACAACCCTGCTTCCATGGGGTGGTTGGATTCCAGTCTGGCTGGGAAAGATAATAAAGGAAAAGACCTTTAAACATGAGACTTGCAAAAAACATGTGCTTCCAAGTCAGCTCAAATGGTTGAACTATTCTTACCTGGACAAAGACAAGAGGGGCTGAATTTTTCCTTCTAGTGCAGTGCTTTTGAGCATACTGACTAGGTGGAATGACTGGCCCAAGTTCACCACTGTGGAGAGGTCAGACACCACCAGTTACCTTGCAGCCACTTTAGGTCTCAGCTTTAGTTCGGGACAAACACCTAGGAAAACAGAGCTAGTAGGCACCCTTTTGGCCTTGATTCAGGTGAGCACTTATGCATATGAGTAGGGCAGTTCCCTTGATCATCAGAAAGATGCTTAGTGGGGCCAATGGTGTTGGAGCCATGGTCTTCTCTGTTGGAGGTAGTGCATTCAGCTGAATGTGCCACTTGGAGGAAGAGTTTCGTTTTGATGGTGTTAAAGTGGCTTTTGTGCCTCTTGCTATTGTTCCCAGTAGCTCAGAAGACTAATCCAAAGTTCTGGTAATGGTATCACATCTTCATGTATCTTTGAGTACCCAAGCAGGTACCTTGAATTTAACCTCATCAGCTGGAGTTCCCAAAGTTATATGCAAGATATTTAGGCTTGAGCACAATGAGCCTCACAAAGTTTCAGCTTGTTAGTACAGCTGTTAATAATGAACACAGAAAGCAGAATCACAGTTGGATGGGGGTCTCCTGTGATGATCCCACAGTTGCACTTGACATCAGTGGGATAGTCTCTCCTGAAACTACATCTGGAGTTTGAGAAGTATTCAAATATTGGTTCTTCTAATACACCTTCCAGGCACCTTCAAGCCCAGGAGACAAGACAACACAAAATCCTTGTTCAAAAGAGGTAAAAGAAAGCTAAAATTGGACAAGACTGATCTAGCCATTGATAAGACCACCTAATACCATTTCAGGAGGTATCAGTCTTCCAGCATGATGAAAGGACGATGCTGTTTTTATAGACCATGGTATGATATCAGCAGGGTGAACCAGCAGCCAGTAACAAAACTGTCACCAACAAGAAAAGATCCTGTAGAAGCATATGATCTCCATAAGTTCTGAGACAGACTTTGTTTCCTCGTTGCAATGAATGCAGAATTCATAATGTCTTAGTTGTATTTCTGCACTAATGCTCAATTTGCTGGGACCTTTTCTGCTTCAGTGTCATCTATTGCTCTATTTTTAGTGTGGGTTTTGTTTGTTTGTTTGTTTTTAGTATCTTGCTACTTAGAGCAATTAACAGCAGCCAAATGACAAGCTTCCATGCTGAAAAAAAAGAGTCTTCTGGCCTTTTCTGTCAATGACTTTATTAGGGAAACCATCTCTTCTCATTCATCAACCTAATTTTTTAAGCATAATGCCTTATAAATAATTCAGGCAGAAGCAATGTCAAACAATGCACATGAAAAGAGAGAGAGACTACGCTGCAGGCAGGAGGAAAATGATTGTTTCAGAACAGCAACATATAAACAACTCCCAGGTTTGCACCTAGTGTAATGTCTTTTAGTTTAGATGGAGAAACCATCCTACTCACTTTGCAAAGGATGTCCTGCCAGGCCTCTCTGCAGGATGACCAGGGATTTCATGATCTTCTTGTCTGGGCCCTCCAAACAGTCAAAAGAACGGCCTTTCCCAGAAAAATTCCAGGGGCTTTGGGGATCATGGAAATATTTCTTAGGGTCACTTAAAAGTCTCAGCAGGGAAAGCAAAGAAAGCTTCAGAAAGAGTTGGTCATTCAGTTCTCAAATGTTTCATTCAAGCATCTGCTGCCCATCACAGCATTAATAAAGACTTGAACAGAGGGGCTTCTGTTCACTGAATTTAGGTTGAATTTGTCAGGCAAAGGTAAATGCACAGCAACTGAAGTAATTTGAGCCTTTGGATGAACTGAGGCAAAGAGCTTCAACCCCTAAAATGGAGGTAGAGTTTGAAAATGCTGGCACGCTTCAATTTGATGTTGCTCAAATGTCACAGTATATTATGGAAAATTATGCAATATTTTGGGCTGATCTCTTTTAAATGAAACTTTGTACAGATTCAAAACTATTTTTTTTCACTTAAAAATAGATGGAAGCTCAAAGGGAAAAGAAACTATTAACCAAAACATCAAATAATCTGCAAACCTGACAATATTTCTTGACTGGATTCAATAAAAGAGGTCATAACTAGACAAATGATGTGTTAAGCGACCCAAAGGGATTCAGAAGGCTGATTCGTTGAGCACCAATAGCCTTTTTTCTGACAGGATCTTCAACCCAGTGACAAGCCTGCTCACAAAGAACAGCTTATTTTCTTGCTGAGCTCTTTGAGGACATCTCTGACTGTTGTGAAAGGATTGCACCTGTGGTGAAAACCCAACTTCCCTTTACAATTTTCAGCCCAGACAAAACCAGATGTCTTGTATCAGTCACGTGCTGCCATAGAGCTGCTGAATTCTGCAGCTCCCATCATTCCAACAGAGCTTGATTTTGCTTGGAGAATAGGTATGTATTTTCACAGAAGTCCTAATTTCCAACAGATTACCTAATCCAAGTGGGTTTTGTTCTTTTAACCTAGTGCATGCTTTGTGACTTTGCAAAATCAAATCCCTCTTATATAAAATTCTGAATGTAGAGTACATAGGTACAGGCACATGGGAAGGACAATTTTATATTCCTCTTTTAATCCATTCAGAAAGGTTTCCATTGATATGAAGCAATCATCACCAACACAGAAACCATCCCCCATAAGTGCAAGACTAGTTTGAAAGGCTTTGCTTATTACTAAGAAAATTCTTCGTTGGTATTTCCTAATTAGCAAAACAGTTCCATGACTCCCTAGTGTCACTGTATGCAAATTACAGCATTTCTGCATGGTTAAGCTAAACAGGTCTCGGAAACACTTACTTCAGAAAATCCAATTTAGGTCAATTTTAATAGGTTAGCATCTGGCAACTAATAAGCATTTTTTCTTGACCTTTCTTTTAAAAGTGTATCAGATCTTTGGTAACTCTGTGCATTTTGAGGAACTCCTTTGGTTTTGGTACTGAGCCAGCAGCTTACGACCCAGAGCCTTTGATCCCTGACACAGTGACACTCTGGGGGCTTCCACATCAGGAGTGCCTGTACTCTGGCAAACTCCATGTGGCAAATTAGGACAAAAAATGACTCATATAGATCACAGACCCCAGTGAGACCCAGTCTCACAGGTGTTTCCTTGTTGTGGCAGAAAAGGTGAAAACAATGGTCATTAAACCTAAAAAGAAACCAAGACATCTAAATGCAGACAATGGCCAGGATGTTCACTTGTCTTTACAGTGTCTGTATCTTGCATACTGGTAGCTTAAAGATAAAACTTTTCTACTTAGACAAGTCCAGTCTCTACTTAGGTCTGGCCACCTATACCCCATGATCAAACATCACAGAAGAAGTAGATGCAGTGGTTCAAGTCTCAAGAACCAAAATAGGTGCAAGTACTTAGAGCAATATCTGTTGTGAACCCTTCTTAGTAATTCTGTCAACCATAATGCCGGGATCTCAGACATCAAAACAAACTAAGTCTTCCTTTACAATACATGTGTTGGAGTCAAACAATAAATGCTTTCACACAGTATCACAGTACGTTTGGGATTGGAAGGGACCTTGAAAGATCATCTAGTCCAATCCCCCTGCTGGAGCAGGAACGCCTAGGTGAGGTCGCACAGGAATGTGTCCAGGCAGGCTTTGAATGTCTCCAGAGTAGGAGACTCCACAACCTCCCTGGGCAGCCTGTTCCAGTGTCTGTTACCCTCACTGAGAAGTTTTTCCTCAAATTTAAGTGGAACCTCTTGTGTTCCAGCTTGATCCCATTACTCCTTTTCCTATCATTGTTGCCACTGAGAAGAGCCTGGCTCCATCCTCGTGGCACTCACCCTTTATATATTTATAAACATTAATAAGGTCACCCCTTTTACAATGCCACTGTGGTTAAAATTGCTCAGAAAAATAAATCAATTTTAGCTAATAAAAAAAAAAAAAAGAGAGATAAAAATATTGAGGAAGGAAAATACCCCACAAAATTCTGCTTAGAAATAGGATCACATTTATGGCATGCTAGTCTACAATCTAGTGGAAAGCAGGACATTTTAGACTGATGGTGTCTCCACTTTCATTAAACAGCCCCATCCTGGATGGGATGGATATGTTTTGTGCATCCCTGCGTGCCACAGGCATCCCAGTCTACTGAAAAGCCTGGCCTGAAATGACAAAGCCATCCATCCATCCATCCATCCATCCATCCATCCATCCATCCATCCAGGCATTTCTGCTCAATTAAAGGTGGGGATGGGGTAACGTGCACCACCAGGGTGGCTGCTTAGCCCCTGGAGCTGGTGTGTCAAACGGTACAGAGGCGCCGTTTGTCCAGCCATTCATGTCCATCTTGGAAGCGGATTTCTGTGGGCCCCTCTTGACAGATGCAGGTCCAGCCTCACTAAAGCAATCTTTGCTTTTGCTACTTCTTTCCCCTGAAAAGCAAAGACCCAGCTATGAATATTACTCCGCTGAATACTTAGCTAGTATTAATTGGTCCATCATGCTGGACTCCGAGAGTAATGCAGACAGGACTGGTGCAAGAATGAAGATTCGAATGCCCTTCTAACAAAGGGCCTGATTCACTACAGCCTCTTCAAGCTTAATTTAAGTAGTAAGGAATACAAACAGTTATTCTAACAGGCTTCAAAGTTGCTGCAGAAGTAAGCACTTTTCCTAATCAGAATTATATTATCTGTGGAATTTTACGCACTTCTATCCATTCATTTCTTCCCTTCCCTGGGAAGACTGTGGCTGGCAGCCAGATGATTGATGAACCAATTTAATACAATCTTTGGGAAACAGCCAGACCAACAGGTTTGATAAACAGAACAGAGGATGAGTGCAAGATGAGATGAATTATGAGTGGGGGATAATTTATCACATAGCATCAGGCAAATTCCCTCACTGCACAGCCAGTAGATGAGATATGTTTCTTGCAAAGGGTTTGTACTGCTGGACTACCCATGTCTCTTCGTTTTCCTTTGGTCTGTGTCCTCTGGATGCTCACAGATGACTACCGACTTGCCAGCTTCTGGCTGGATACTCCAAAGCTAGAAACAGGCACTTGAAAAAATACCAGACTCAAATCTCTCTTTAGAAGGTTTGAAAGTAAGCCAGGAAAGTAAGGAGAGGAGAGGCGAGAAGGGTTAAGGAGATCTGGATGGTTTATCTCACTTCGTTTAACTAACAAAATGAATGTCTTGTTGTTTAGAAACACTTTCAAGGAACTTCCCTGGAGTTTCCACTTCAGCTTCTGCAAAACATATTCATCTTGTCTCTGGGCTGCATGTTTTATAGGCTGACAGAAGATGAATACTGTACCTCCACAGCTGCAAGGCCAAAAAATTCAGCTGCATCTCACAGTGGCCCATATATCATACTCACAAAATACCTCCTGGTATGCTGTATCTGGAAACAAGAAACTCACTGATCACAATTATTAATCATACCTCATCTCCCTGAAGCTGGACAGCAGAAATGGCTCCCTGCAGGAGGAGAAGAGAGTATCCTGATCCCTTTGGTGAGATGATGGGAGGATTATTTTCACTTCATGGGAAGAAATGGCCAGCAGGGAGCAGGGGTGCACAGCCTCCGTGCAGCCACTGGCCAGACCCTGAGTATTACTTTTTTAAGTGGCATGCAAAAAAATGCTACAGAATGAGGAGTAACTCATGCAGAAAATGCTCCTGTATCTTCTCCTATCTCTTCTAGTCAAAAACTCTGGCTACTGCTTTTAACTTGCCCAATTTGTGCTTCTGCTGATCTCAAATTTCTGGGTATCTTCCACCCTCAGGCTTATACCACTTTTTTCACTGGTGGTGAGAAAAAGGTTTCAGAGCCTCTATCAAGGATACAGATGGGAAAAGGGTGAAGTCAGAATTTGCCTCTGAACCATGAATGATAGCAGAGAGGTGCCAGTCAGCCAGGGAAAGCATGGGGCTGGCAGACACCCAGTGCCAGGGTTGGGCTATGACAGGAGAGTTTTCAGTCCTGAGAAGAGCGTGAAAGGGACTATGAAGTCCCATCAAACGGCTCCACAGGCAGAAACGGTGATCCAAATAAATGACAAATGATTTTTTGCTCCATTAGGCATTTGCAAATTCCATTGTGCCCATAGTATAGTAGAAACTTTAGCCCATGGCTGTCAGGAACTGTATTTTGAGTTAAGTGTCCCAAAGTTTGTTTGCTCCTGTCTCTGCTGTGAATGATGATGTCACTCCCCAGAAGTCTGCTCAGCTATGAGCCACGGAAAACCTGCCTAGCTACAGGCAATAGGGGACCTGTCCTGCAGGGAACCTGTCCGACAGAGAACTTGCCTGATTACAAGCAATGGGAGACTTGCCTGGCCACAAGCAAATCACCTGTCTCACCAGAGTACGCACAGTACTACGTGGGACTGGCATGCCAGGACCAAGAGCCTGAGCAAAGGTGCAAATCAGGCAGTATGTGCTGTTGCCAGGGGAAACCACATCCCAGAATATACCCCAATGCCTTTTAAAACACCATACAACCACATAGCACACATGACCTGGAGATCCCCAAGCCATCGACCAGCGCCATGTGTGGACCTCTCAGTCAGGTAATAAGTTGCCTTCCTGAGATGCATCACCCCACCTGCTGAAGCCCATTGGATCCTGGATGGTGGTAAAATTTCTCTTGCAAACCTGTTCCTACTGCTTGCTAAGTTTCCTACTTTCCTGCCTTTTTCTCCCTGTCCTATCACTATCTTCTTCATAAGTGTTCAATAAAGCTCCCTAGTTAAGTGACATCTGACCTTGTTTGTGTCTTAATCTCACTTCAGGCAATATTAAATAATATCTCCAGCTCAGGGCTTCCCAGACCAGACTCCAACAATGACAACTTGCCTTTCAGGTACCAAAGAGCTCTTCTGGAGGTTTCCAGCATTTCTGCTGGGAAGTTGGCCCAGAAAATGGACATGAGTTTCAAGCAGCTATTCCCTGTCCGGAGCTTGCTGTGGAAACAGTTGAGAGCAGGTGTCACCTGAAATGCAGGCACTTCTAAAGAGATACACAAAACTCTTAGACTCTCAATGCTGGACTTAATCTCTACTGATGCTTCAATTTCTTTTACTCTTCAAAGGAAGGCATCCAACCTAGTCTATTTTAGTCTTCAGACTGCAGTGTCCAAAACCAATTGCTGAATCATCTTCAGGAAATCCCCATCCACACTCCAGTGTTGATAGGTAGAGACTAGATCACTTGCTTGCGATTGATATCTTTCCTTCAGTGAGGGATCAACCCCATCCTGAGCATTCAGGAGATAAAAAACATAAGATCTTGACCATAACCTGCTCTCTTACTGTCTGATAGCACTGGGATCCAGTTGGGATGGCGGTTAAGGACCTTGAGACACTAAATGCTGAGCTCACATGGAAATTCCCCTGCAGAAATGCTGAGATAGTATTGGTATTTGCGTAGCAGTGACAAAAGGATGATACAAGGATATCACCAGAATTTCATTAACACACAGAGAAGGGATAAACTGGCATTTGCAGCTGCTGCTGCTTGGCTCAAGGCTTTGCCAGATGTCCTAACTGTTCTGCTGTACCTCAGAGTGACAAAATAAAATCCAGTGTGAAAACTTAGCCCTGAAGGATTTACTTCAACAACGAATTCTCATTCTAGTAAACAGGCTTGTGCCATCAGTGGCCCGGGTATAGCTCTGTCTAATGTGAGTGCATTATAGTAGACACTTGCTGCTTCCCATCTACAGCCTCACTGTCCTGCCTCACCCCCTTCCTTACCATGACTGTTCAGGAAGGCAATGAAAGAATTGGGCTCATCACAGTGGAGGTAGGAACAGCCACCTGTGTGCAGGCAGTGAAAAGGACAGGATGGTGAGTAATCTCTTGTATTGCACTTCAAGGACAAGTGTAGTTGCTGAGAGCAGACCTGCAGAGAAAGGACTTAGGAGTACTGGTGGATGAAAGATTGGACATGAGCCAGCAACGTGCGCCTGCAGCCCAGAAAACAAATTGTATCTTGGGCTGCATCAAAAGGTTTGTGGCCGCAGGATGAGGCAGGTGATTCTGCCCCTCTGCTCTGCTCTGCTCTGTTGAGACCCCACCTGGAGTCCTGTGTCCAGCTCTGGAGCCCTCAGTGCAGAAAAGACATGGACCTGTTGGAAAGGGGCCAGAGGAGGCCACAAAAATGATCAGTGGGATGGAACAGCTCTACTGTGAGGACAGGCTGGGAGAGTTTGAGTTGTTCGGCCTGGAGAAGTGAAGGCTCCGGGGAGACATTATGGTTTCCTTTCAGCACCTAAAAGGAGCCTATAAGAAAGATGGGGGCAGACTTTTTAGCAGGGCCTGTTGGCATAGGTCAAGGGGTAATGTTTTTAAACTGAAAGAGGGGAGATTCAGGCTAGACACGAGGAAGAAATTTTTTCCAATGAGGGTGGTGAAACACTGGCCCAGGTTGCCCAGAGATGTGGTAGATGCTCCATCCCTGGAAACATTCAAAGCCAGGCTGGACAGGGCTCTGAGCAACCTGATCTGGTTGAAGATGTCCCTGCTCATTGCAGGGGATTGGACTAGATGACCTTTGAAGGTCCCTTCCAACCCAAACCATTCTATGATTCTGTGATACTATAATTCTATGATTCTATCCAAATATTACTCCAGCAAGCCCTTCAAGTGGTATTTCCTTCTTTGTGATCATCACCTTCTTTGTTTTGCAACAGCATAAGAACCTCTAGCCTGGACAAATTTACGACAAGATCCTGAACAGTGATGAGGCAGATGAAAACAACTGGCCTAAGTAAAGGGATTTCTACTGTCAACAAATTAAATGATTCTATGTTGTTGGACAGAGATGTACTGGGAACAATATTTACTCCTGAAAGCCCATAAAAGGTTCAGGAGAAGAGAGTGTGAATGGACACCAGCATGAGTCTGCCGCTTCTACTTGATCAACTTTCATAACATCTGGGTTTGAGCCATTGCATCATTTTGCTATCAATGTTTTCTGCTGGAATTTGAAAACATGTAGATGAGTATGTGATTCAGCCCCAGGCTGGTGCTGCCTGTGGCATTTGATTGTGCATTCAAGTGCAGATAAAATGATAAAACTATGAATGTCCAAGTGAGCTTTTGACACTTAAAAACAAGAGCATAATAATGAGAACAGCAAGTGTAAAAGGCCTGAATGCGCAGAATGCAGAAAGATATTTTTAGACAAGCTCCACAGCAGCAGCAGTTCCTTTAATTGCACTTGAAAGAATGAGACCTCAGCCTGCAACATGAGGGCAATTCTGTTTTCCTGGCATATACAGGAACTTGTATGTTTGTGATGAAGATGATTTTGCCCCTCCGCATCATTTCTAGCACTCAAGCAGATGTTGCCATTTAGTGATGAAAGAGAAAACTTGGGAAAGGTGACGTGTGGTGAAGCCTAGTTTACACACACACAGATGTGCCCACATGCACACAGAGCTGACTATTTGTCTGTGTCACCAAGAGGCTGTGGAGCCTCAGCTCTTGAAGATACTCAAAACCCCACTGGACAAGGTCCTGAGCAACCTGCTCTATCTGATCCTGCCTGAGCTGGGAGTATGGTCTAAATGACCTCCGGAGGTCTCTTCCAACCTCAACCATTCTGCGATTCTGTGATTTTGTGGAGACTTGACAGCTGTACAAAGTTGTGAAAGGTGTTATTCAACTGTCAATTTGTTTATACACAAAAATGCCTGTAGAAATTCCTCTCTCTGTTTCACAGGCAATAGCAGGGCTTTTAAAGCCCTGTGATGTCTTTGTTAGGGCTTTGCTGAAGGATCTGCTGGAGATTACAGGTTTTGGAAAAAGCTGCATTCCTATCTTTCTACCTCTATCTTGTTACATAAGGTTGGTGTAGAGAGCGAATTCCATATCCAACTCTACTGCCCCATGATCCTCCAGCTTCATTTGTATCAAGATGCAATGTGTGGTCCCAACCTGGGTAGTTGTGGTTCTTAGACCTCACTGTTGGGCATCCTACCTAGACACTCATCAGCACCTACTAATGCCAGTAACACCTCTGCACAGACTGAAGAAACTGGAGGGCATGTTCATCTCTTGACTCAATTCCATACTCAGTAGAGAAGAACTCAAGAAGATCTCATTTTTTACTGCGGGGAAAGTTCATCCACTGACCTGGAACAATTAATTTGTATTTGCCACCATTGCTGTTGGTATGGAAATAGAAGGTCTAACCTTGTATTAAGGTGTCAACACCCTGAAATAACTGCTCTTTCCTGTGACTCAGCATCTGCAAGACAAGAACGCCATGTTCTTCAGCAATACCACATCACAGTGTTGTCATGTCAGCAGATATCAGCCCCTAATTTCTTGTGTACATAAGTCCTCTCTCCTACAACTACAGTATTTCCAGGCAGGTGGCCCTGTGCAGGGCCTGTATGTGTGGGGATTCTATCAAAGGGCTTTATCTCAGCCCTTGCTCTTCCCCTGTAGGCTTCCTCCCCTTTGATCTCCTCCTATAAGTAATTTCTGTTCCTCTTGTTGCCCTTGTGCTCCTAGTTCACCCTCTCTTTCTTTTATCCAAACAGAAACCCTGCCTTTGTGTTTTGTGGACACTATCTCAACCGTTTGAAAGGGTGCAGGATGTCTGAAGGGTGGAAGGTGTGGTATACTGCATTCTTACGCTGAGTGTTCCAGCCGGAAAAGAGCTCTCTGCAGAGCTGGGACATAGGAGCAGAGAAGACATCCAGGAAGCAGCACCACCTTTCCAGAGGCGGGCAGCTGTAGGGAGCCCAGCAACAGCATGAGTGAGCTGGAAAGGCTTTGCTCATCCTTCTGCTGCACAGTGAGCAAGGCAGAAAGAGAGATCAGGGGAACTCTCCAGAAAAGCTGCTGCTGAGGAGTGAGTCGCCTGCCTGAGCACGAATAACAGCCTTTCCCAACCCAGTTTGTCTGCTGACATCACAGAAAGACCAGTGAGCTCCCACACATGCTGTGCCTTTAGCAAAAGAGTGAGAGACCCCTGTAGGTCTTGCAACCCAGAACTGCTGTTTTCACCTCCATGATGCAAAGAGCATCCTGCTAAAATCTGCTTTCATTGTGCCTGAGCCAGCTCTTATTCCTGCCCTTGGGAAGAAAGCACACTGGCTTGAGACACGCATCCCCAAGGATTCTCTAGCTTTGTTACTCTCTCTTCATCCAGCATCTTACTAACACCTGCAATAACCACCTTATAATATTGCTTTCTTGCCGTGGGCTTGCTCCCTTCATCTCCTATTGCCATACTAAGAGAAAGGAACAGGATGGAGCAGAACTGCAGCAATTCTTCCATTGGTGTGCTGGGACCATTTTATGTTTTATTCTTGGGGCCCTCAGTCAGAATATTTGCTGCTTTGATGACAACTGGTGGAAGGAAGAGGCCATTCCAAAGTTCTTTCCTCCCTTTAACAAACTGCTCCACAGAGGTAGGACTCTTCCTCAGTGGAAACTTGTCAGCAGACAAGCATAAGTCCTGATTGTCCAAGAGGGAAAGTACAGGTTGCTAAGGATCCTTCTTAGTGGCTCTGAGGGGTCATCAACAACCTGGCCAAGTTTTTTAATATCAAATTATACTAGAGTGTACAAAAAACCACAAAATGTTATTCTTTTCTCTTTGCACCTCCTTCATTCTGTTGCATAGGTAGAGAAAGTATCTCACTCTGCATTTGGTGCTGCTGTGTCTGCCAAAAGTAATGAAAATCAAAAAGCTCCCCTCTCCAGCTAGTTGGCTTGCTTAGCAACAGGCGGGCCCAGCCTGAACAGCGGTTGCTGAGGATGCCAGGTCCCCATCAGCAGGAGGCTGGTGTCTTTTTGTGCGTGTCCCTGTCTGCATGTTCTCCACTGAGTGGGACCACTGCAGAGAGACATGGAATGCACAAACACATTTACTAGGGAAGGATGCGACCAATATGCCACACTCTTTCTGTGAACGGGGATAAAAGCCTTGGCAAGATGCCCTGGTTGAACACAGGACTCTTTCTGTGAAATGCAAACCTCAGGAGTCAGAGCAGGCTCCTTTTGATTTGAAAGAACTTTACTTCTTGCTCTCCAGTCACTTCCCTTTAAGGTACTGGGAGCAGAGTGTGCTACCCTGGACATCTGGCAGTATGACAGCTGCTATGCAGAAAATTTCTTTCACATATAAGTCCCTTTAGTTTGGTCATCTCGTGTCTGTCCAGGACTACTCCATCACATACAGGCAGGCAGAGAAATGCTGTAAGCCTGCCTTTGCTTTTCTTGCAAAACTCAGATGAAAAGCCTTCATGCCTGTTAAATACAGGAGACCACTTTCCGTGGTAGGGATCAGCACGTCATACCACTACAGCATGAGTTGCCATCCATCGCCTGAGCTGCTGGCAGTGCACAAGACAGCGCCCTCTGCCTACCCCAGTTTGGAATAACAAGTGCGCAGGGACAACAGCCTCCACAGCAGCTGAGCTAATGGGCTTCACCTCAGCCCCAAGCAGGCTAAGAAACAGTGTGCCTAGGGATCTGACAGAATACGGGCCACCTATCTTAAGTTTACTCTTGCCAGGGTTTTCCCAGGAGCTTAGCCAGCTGAGGACAGAGGGAGGGTGCAGGCAATGGCAGACTGTTGTTAAAACCTGCCTCCTGGGTGAGTCCCAAAGTAAGAGGAGAGTAGTGAAAAGGATCTGGTCTGCCCCTGGGGGTCAAGTCTTCAGAACTCACTCAGACCGATTTAAACTGTGTGGTGAGGGTAAAAAAGGGGCAACAGACCCATCTCATTTATGCAGCAGAAGTTTTATACAAAAGGATATGGGAGAGGATGGGCCAATTCCAGAGGTGACAGCAAGTGAACGGGGTGAAAATCTGGATACAGATATAAACCAGGTGGATGCTTAAACATACTCCAAACTGTAACAGTGAAGCTACAAACAGAGGGCTGCACTAGTGAGGCACAAAGCCTGTCCTGGTCTGAAATCTCTACTGCATTTGTCCATCAGAAGATTTCAGCAGGAAGTCTATCACATGGGGATGGCCTTGATAATTTACCATTTCAGAGCTTGCTTACTCTACTCCTCCTGCTTCTTTCCCTCCCTTTCATCTCTCTGCCCCACTGAAATAATACATGCTTCACAATTGAAATACATCCTTTTTGAAAATATTCCACTAAAATATTAATGAACAACTGTTTTTATTATTTGCTGAGTGCTTCATGATAGCTATGCAGCCAGAGGTCCAAATCAACTATCTGTGGTCATGACCAGTGCTTCCCCACTGTCTCCTGCTCCCTCTCTGTCTCATTTTTTCTAGGCTGTAAGCCCTTGGGGACAGGCTCATGCATTTTTCTTGTCATTTCCAAGGTGTTAGATCTGATTTGTAGAGCACCCAGCACAATAGGGATTCTCAACCTGGACAGTTACTGGCAGCAGTAAAAGAGATATTGAAATGATCAAGAGCATCCTAGCAACACGAAGTTAATTGTGCACACCTTTGTCCTCCACTAGAAAACAGCACAAGGCCATGCTCTAACCCTTTTTGGAACAGGATACAAATGTTATTACAGGGTGCCCTCCAAGCCTTTGTTCCCTTTCAATTTAGAGACAAGGTTCCCACAGCAGCAAGGGTGCTAACTGCAAAAACACTCTGAATATCAGATAAGATATGTTGTATTTTTGCTTACACTTCTACCTTCCACTAGAGAAAAGGAATGATTTCTTTCTAGTATAATTACAAATAGAGCTATTCCTGCTA
Source organism: Patagioenas fasciata (assembly GCF_037038585.1). Taxonomy (NCBI): domain Eukaryota; kingdom Metazoa; phylum Chordata; class Aves; order Columbiformes; family Columbidae; genus Patagioenas; species Patagioenas fasciata. The sequence continues at coordinate 15,142,256 of NC_092522.1, forward strand.
AGTGGAGTTACCTTGTGGCTCCTTGGGCAAACAGCAGCACCATATGCAAAACTTTCAGAGATGGAAAATCTCTCTCACAGGCATCACTCCTGATGGGACTGTGTCCTGCATGACTTTGTCCCTGACTCCCTCAGCAAATGCCTCTGCGACATTTCAAACCTCCAGCTGAGACAGATTTAGGATGTGCTGTGTGGTGCCGGCATGCTGGAGGGTGATCAGAAGTTGAGAGAAGTATCAACTTGAAGGAACCATTTCAGGGGATGTGAGCAGATATGTCCCACAGATTGGTACTGGGCAGAAAGAGGGACTTCAAGTGTCCAGAGACATCAGGCATGATGGGGAAGTACTGGAGTGCCGGAGAATGGGAGATTTGGAAGCCAGAGGGCCTCCTGACATCTCTGGAAAGTGGTGTGGAACAGTCACAACTGTGATTTTGACAGCCTTGGGCAGCAGGACAGATTACTAGTTGTGTGCACACCACTAGAGATGCCTTGGTTTGTGTTGGACTCCAGAGTGGATGTGGCTCCTACCTCTCCAATGTGCTGTCTGCCCTCTTGGGCAGGACCAAAGACAGAAATTTCCCTTCTGCACTTCAGGGTCAGGTAACACAGTGAAGAGCGCTGGGCAGGGGAAAGGGGATGTTGTGGAGACTGATGACAGCAACCTGCAGAAAAAATATTCTGTATAGCAATTTCTTGGTGCCTAGCACAGAGGGTCCTAAGCCCAGCAGCGAAATATCAATGAGATCAGGTCTCGACTGTGACCAGATGACTTTCACATGCCCATAGCTGGCCTAGGTACACAAGGATGACGAGGGCTCACCAATTCATTTGATAGGAAATGAATAATCACAGTCAAGCAGGGGCTGCCCTGCTGAGCAAGACGATATATGTCTGCAAATGTGATTTTACTGCACAGTGCGGGAGGAGCTGGGTAAAGGAGAACAGCAAAGAGCTTTGGAGCACAACTTTGCAAGAAAGGAAACTTGGTCTTTTTCCCAGTGCTCTGTCCTGACCCACCAAAACTCCTTGCTCAAGTTCTGTGGTGCTTTTAACTTGGGCTAGCTGCTGGAGCTGCCAAACTGTCCATGGGAGAGTGCTAACAACATTTCTATTGTTTCTTCTCCTGAGAAGGCCCAGCATGGGTAATACGTTCCCCTGGTGGGAAAGACACACCTGGAGGTTGACCTTAGTGGAGCACAAAGGAATGCTCTCTAGGCTCCTGGGAATGCTGACAACAGACTCAACCCCAGACAAGGCCAGCGATGTAGTGATGGACATGAGTGATCAAGGTCCATACAATAATATCTTCTTCTGAATGAAAACCTGGATAAGATATTGGGCGTGTGGGATCTTCATGGGGAATGAGAATGAATGAGTGGTTTTGTGGACCAGTCAGGCAGAAAAGGTACACTGCTAAGTTGTTTACTGGGTGATGAGTGTCAAACAGGACAACTTTAACCCGATGTATGTACAAACAAGGGGAGCTGCTTTCTGACACATCTAGGTGGGCTTTTCTATGGCCATCACCACTTCCGGGCTGGACAGTGTTTGAACTGTGAACCAGCTGAGATGCATGGCTCCTCAGAAGGAAAAACATCCATGCTGGAAATAGAAGCAGCTGTGTCACCAAGCTGGAATGAGTCCCCTTTCAAATGAGCCCTTCACTAGGGAGAAAGAGTGGTTTTATTATTTGCAAGTATGTGGCTTAGAGCAAAGCACCAGGCCGCAACAGCAATATTGAGCATGTTTCAGTACCATCACTGCTGCTGGAGGAATTAGGCTGAAGGAATTCAGTGCTCTTTAAAAATCATCTTGTTTCCTCTTTAACATCATGTGAGAGAGAACCAAGATTCTGGCCCTTGCTCGCAGTAAGGAAAGTAATGAAAGGGATGCCTGCAGCAATTTGAGGCTACCTTACTCTCTGCATTCAGATTCCCAGTGCTTTTGGAGAGATTTAAATTATTTCCACAGGAAAACACTGCCTTTCTGAAACATTGGAGTGCTAGTGCAAGGATATACCTTCTCAGAAAGTTCTTTGCTTTGTTTCTCCCTCTCTCTTTGGTCCCTAAAGGTTTTGATTTTTCAGAAATGCCATTAGGAGTGTAAAGCAAGGGAGCTGTGCTTATCTGAGTGGAACAAGGCTGATATACATCCATTGTTGTGTTGTCTCCCTTCTTTTCATGCAGCAGCACTTGACACTCCTGTGACACTCCTGCACACAAGTGGGATGGAGAGATGTGAATCACCAGTCCCACAGCCTTTGAGGGATGGTTGCTCTTTGATACTTGTCAGCAACAGGGCTTGTGAGGTCTACTGACTGGCTCCAAGCGGGGTCCCAATCTCATGCCTTTTCTCCTGGATGTCCTGATCAGTTCTGGCTTTGCTGGGATCTGATCTGAAGCTGAGTGAAATGGATGGGACACTTCCCAGTGGCTTAAGAAACTTTGAACAGGTTCCTTAGAGAAGCCCTTTAGATCTGATTCCTTAAAGAAGCCCTTTAAATCTGAATTCCTTTGTAGGTTTGTGCCATTTTGGGGCCAGATCTTTCTGTGTGGCAGAGAGGAGCTGGCTGAATGTACACAGGAAATGATAATCCTCTTGAAGCCGTCCATGTGTGACTTCTTACAGTCTAGGATTATACGTTGATGAGAATGCCTTTGGTCTTTAGCTCTAATGCTAATTTCTCCCTTATTCACTTCAGCTGCTTCTTTCTAACACTGCATTTCCTACTTCAGCAACTGCAAAGGCAGACCGACTAAGTCAATTACAGACAAGAGTAGTGCTCAATTTTCCCCTTTCTACTTGTGCTTGCAGTTTCCAATGAAATTCTGACGTTTTCAATGTCTTGTCTAAAGAACAGAGATGTTTGAGGAATATGGTGGGCTGGGAAGGGGAGACCTAACACTTAGATGAACACCGCCATATACTAAGTCCCAGTGAGCACTTTTTCTGTGATATACAGGCAGATGAGGTGGGACATGCATGGGATATTGCCCAGGATGGGAAGCAAAGAAGAGTGATGCCTACAGTGAAGTATAAAAGCTGAAATGCATTTCATGAGACTATGTGCCATAAGGTCCTGTTAGCACTTAGAAAATTAATATATATTTAAAAGAGAATGTAATAAGCACAGAATATTGGATGTGGGCATTGCTGAAATTATTGAAATCCAAGCAAACAAGGTTATAAAGACGTGTAAACCCAAAAGTGGTAGGTGACAGTAGTGACCTTTATGGGTCAGGGTCCCACCTACTAGCATATTAGGTACTCTGCACTAGGTACTCTGCAGAGCAGAGAGATAGTCTCTCCTTGGAGCACTTCTTGTCAACAACCATCAGTTTAATCTTGCTGCAAGAAAGCCAGGAATGTGTTCATGCCTGAACTTCTAAGGGCCAGAGTAATTTCATATTTGGAAGAAAGTCCCGGTGTTATCCAGATCTGATGCAAGTTTGGTTTTTATGGGGATGCAAATGCAGGAGGCCACTAGCACACCCAACATAGACTAAGGGCAGGTGAAAAGTAAACTAGATTTCATAAGACAATTATAGAAGCTAATTTTCCAACAATGTGCACCAAAGTGTGCCACTCTTGACCTTGAATAAAGCATCCATATTCACATTCTGTATCAGTGCAAGTTTGTGTGCTTATAATATGATTCAAATTAAGCAGGGAAAACTTATCCTATAAGAAAAGAAACTATCCTTTCAGTGCTGCCATCCTAAAGCTGAGTGGCAAAACATCATTTTCCACATGTTGCAGGATGGGGATGGACTTGGAAAAAGCATCTGCACAATAATTTACTGAAACATACTGAGCAGCCAAAATATGGCCACTAATACCTGGCAATATTTAAATATATGTTGTGGTTTAACCTCAGCCAGCAGCTAAGCCAAATATTTGCAAAATCAGGACTTGTTTATGTGTTCTTTTAACTGATAGTTACCAGCATTCTGTGGCTGGCTGAAAGTTAAGACCATTTCTGCAGTTTTGACATACAGACTGATCACTGGTGTAGAAACACGAGTTTCAAAAGCAGCGTTTTTTAAGAAGACGAGAGAGCTCATGATTCAAATTACGGTGAGTGGCTGGAATTTCAATAATTTATTTTATCCTTTTCTCCAGTTTTTACAAAATACGTGCATTTGTATAGTTGCGGCTTTCCAGGGTAGAAGGCGTTTTTAACCAGTGTTGGGCTTCAAATGGTAGAAAAACTGCATTTCATAGAGTATTGAATTCAGGTCAGCTATACATAAGAGTAATGTCTGGAACATTCCTAGGTCAGTATCTTACTTAACAGTCTCAGTTTTTATACTCACTTGCATTACATCAAAATGAATAATGTATCTGTGGAAAGAAGGAAATAGTTTAGACCCCTTTAAAGGCAATGCCTGTCTTCAAGTGAATGGATGAGTGACAGATATATCAGCAGTGTAAAACTGGTGTCATTGTAAATATTGGGCCATAGCTTTAATAATACAGTTGGTTAATAACACATATTGGTTTCCTTATTGAGAAGGATATATTTAAGCTGCAACTTTTGCTAAAATTTTCAATTATTTTAATTGACTTAGTAATTCCAAGCAAGCTCTTGTCTAGCTTGTAAAGGGCCAGAGCACAAGATCTACTTTTCTTTACACGCTACAGGAGGACAGGTGAGCAAGAAAGCAAGCTCTTGGAAGGGTTCTCCAGAGTCTAAAGATTCACAATCTGCTAGATTTCAACATTTATGCTATTAAAAATACTTCAAAATTACCTCAGTAATATAATTTCTTTTGGCATGCCAGGTGCCACAAGATTGCTGAGGAATATAAAGTAAGCGGCATTTTTGGAAAATGCATGCCCTCCTCCTCTCTCAGCAAGTCAGGCTTTTCATCAGCTTCCGAGAGCAGGGCTGTATGAGAGCTATGATGTCATGCTTCAGCAGCACAGCCTGACTATGTGGAGCCACCCTGAGCATCCAGGACATATGGCTGCAAACCAAAATCATATGAAGGTCCCCCAAGGAAATTCAGGGATGTCTAGGCTAGAAATCAAGGCTGATATCCTGGTGTGAGAAAGCAGAGTATTTTTCTATTAACAGAGGTTCTACTTTTGAAATCAGATGGATGAGTTAATGTGGTGGATGGGTGACAGTTACTGCATTGGATCATGGGCTTGAACCCAAAGATGTTTAAAACCTGTTGCCTTACAGGCATTGTGAAGCTTTTTCTGCTGCATAGGAATACCTGTGTAGCTCTAAAGTAGAAAGGTGGGTGACTGAAAAGTAGCCTATTCACAACAATGTGAATAATCAGATCTCTTCATTGCTAGTCCCTGAGTGGATATGGGTTTATCTGTCTCAACATGCCAAACCTGGATATCGCCCCTTGCAAGCAAAGTTGAAAGGAGAAGTTGGAAATCTTGCTGACAGACACCCCACTAACTTGTTGGTTGGCTTGTGCTGTTTACTCCACTATTCTGGAACAAACAGGGACTGCAGTTGTTGAGCATCCGGGAGAAGAGACACCAAGCAAGAGAAGTCAAAGATGTTCCCTGAAGACTAAGCTTGCATTTATACCAGTCATTCAGGTCAGTGATATTTACCATTCACATGCAGACTCAACAGTCTGGCCATCAGTGGTCTCATGAGCAGAGTGATCTGGGAGACCCAGGACATGGCCTGCATGCAAAGTTCACAATCACATCAAATTTTTAAGTGTGGATAAGAGTTCTAAACACTTTGGATCAAGTTTTGAGTGAGGATCATTCATGTTTTTAGGGAAGAAAGTACATCTTTCCTGCCACTGTCAGCTAATGTCTGCCAAGTCTGGGTGGCATTCGCATTTTGCAAATGGGTCTGGGCTATTTGCAAGGAGCTGCAACTTTTCTTAATGTTGTCAAGCTTCCTTTGAAACCTTCTGAAACAGTTTTTTTACACTCGCCCACACAGAGAATGACACACTCCCAAGGCTGTTCGGGGAACTTAGCAACACACTTCTGCTGGGAAGCCACACCAGCAGCAGCAGCCGGATCTGAAACACCTCTCGGTGTCTGCACCAGCTCTTCCCCCCACCTTCCCTTAGACAACTGTAAGGATATTAATGTGCCTGATCAGGCGTCTTGCCTCAAAGAACAGGATCTATCTTTGACATCAGTCATCTTAGAGTGCACTGCATGGAAGGAGAGGAAAGCAAAATCTCAGATCACACAGCAGAACCAAGAACAGCCTTGGCTCCCTCAGTCCCAACCTTGAGCTGGGTGGCTTGCTCTTTCTCTGGTTGGTGTTTAAGCATAAATTAGTGGAAATGGCAGCTCCTTGGAACAAGCATACTTGGTGATGAGGCACATCTGCAGCTGCGATGCAGTGCAAATATGGTAAAGCACCAGCCTAAACTGCACTGGAGTTTGACCATGTCTTCAGTGCACAATGCAGAGATGCACATGGAGGGTTTATCAAGCTCCTTCTATGCACACAGAGGTCAGGACAGTCTTCTGCAGAAGGAGAAGGCAAGTGGAGGGCCAATGCGCAGCCAAGTCTTTGAAGAGGTCTGACAAGGTGTGACTGAAAACAAACTAAGACCCCCTACGAGCTTAAGCAACATTGGCAGCCACATACAGAGGATGGCCCTTTCATGGTCCCTGCTAAGGGATAGCAATAGATGAGTTCTTATGGGATAATAGAAAACCTACAAGAGGTTTGGGGAAGACAGAGGGAGGAGAGGCAGACAGACTTTGCAGGTGAACCAACCATGACAAACCTTCCTCTTTCCCCAGGCTCTCCTCTGGCATCCCTCACCCAGTCTGCACAGCTGGTGCAGTGAGTGCCTCTTTAAAGCAGCAATCTCCCAGAGAACTCTGCCAGTGCCCCCTCAGTTTCTCCAGTGGTACAACAAAGATGTCCCATCTGTGAGGCACGCTTGAGGTGGCCCAAGGACAGGACACATTCAGGCAAGTTTGATTTTGTGTTCCCATCTTACAAAACAAACCCCAAAGAGTACTCTGGCTGGTTTTTTTGGTACCCAAGAACCCAAGTGAGCCTTGAATATAGTGATCTCATTTCATATGCGTTGATCTGAATGCATCTGAATCCTTGGAAATCTCATCTATAATGCTGCCAGGTTTGGAGGAGAGACTGCTGTTCGACATACAAAAAAAGCTGGAGATCACTGCTTACTCCATCAGCAGTACTGCTGTCCCTCAGCAAGTCTGAACCAGGGAAAACTAAGAGCTTGCATAACATGAAATAGCAGACACAACAAGTAAGGCAAGGCTCCCTTAATCCTGGTCTCCAGCAGTGGGATCCCCTGGGAAGTGTAAAAGGGCAGGGCAAAGGCATCATGCTATTTCCCCTAAACAGACCTCCAGCATTCAAGGAAGTTTGGCAGGGAACAGCAGTGATTTAGAGATCTTAGATCCCTTTGTTCATTTTGTTCCTTTATTCACTTCTTGTTGCAGTGAAGATCTCAGCAGAAGCATCACCCTGGCTAATACAGTGACTGACAGATCTTGAACATTAATAAACATACTTGCTTTCTGTAATTTGAAGCAATGTCCCAGGTAGAGGTGCTGCAAAAGCAGCTGTTTGCTTGCATGATCTAGTTGAAGAGGACGTGCACGTCAAAAGGGACAGATGCAGAATGCAGAATTTGCAAAAGAGGGTTATGAAAAAAGCTGTGACTGCTAGTGGAGCACACAGTAGCAGTGCTCCTGTTGTAAATGGGTAAGTTGCGGTGGAGGAGATAGCTGCCAGCTGGCACAGATATGTAGCCCAAACAGCCCAGAAGAGCAGACCCCTGAGGGGGAATTTGTCATAGCCCTTTCTTCACCAATAAAATTGCAAAGCCTAGATTTACAGAAGCAAACAGCAGGGTCTGGCTGGGAATTTTCTCTCAATTTATTTTACGTTTGTTTGCCTATATATGGAATTTGACAGAACATGATTGTTCTCTGTGAAGATTTTCTGTATTCATAAAAAAGTGCTGAGAAAAGGCAAATACTTCAGCTGCAATACTCTGATGCAGTGCTACTCCAAGGCAGCTGCAGTTTGCCTGCCAAATATCTCACTCTCATCTGAGGACCAGTGTCCCCACTGGGACCACCATGACACACTGTGGCCAGGAAGCACCAGGAAGCTCCTACAGGGAGTCCTGTTAACACTCAAGAACATGAATTCAAAGCAGGATAGTAATTCTGTATGGAGACATGTAGTCTTTTAGCTGCAAACTTGGGTTTTCTTTTGTTTTGCTTTGCCTAGTGCATTCTCATAAAAACATTTTTCTTGTTGGGCGAGCCACCAAACCTTTTTTGATGGCCGTAAATATATCAACACAGCCTGCTGGCATGAATTGATAACTATTTTTAGTCATCCAGTATGCGTTTACTGAATATTAAGAAAGCCACATGACAAACAGTTTTCTTCCTGCTGGAGAAAACTATCTTTTCTTTTCAGAGTGTAGGGGGTTAATGTCATAAAACACCAAACAAGTAAATGTTACTCAAAAAAGACAGTTTTGAACTCAGCAATCCTGCAAAAGCAGTTAGCTCATCATCTAGGAAAGTTGCCAAGACAGTACATCATACGTAGTTTCTTTATGACATCTGACCAAGATCCGAGCAAGTTACAGATGTGACAGAGCTCTCTTGTCAGTTCAGTGAGGTTACCTTCACCAATCAAAGGACATAAAAGCTGCAGGAAGAAGTGAGGCATAAGAGTACCATGCAAAGGTGAAACAGGGAATTAAATGAAGTCTGACTGTATAAATGGCACAAAAAGCACCTCACAGATAACCAGAATAATTCAGAAGCAACCAGCCCAGAGTCCTGATCTGTCCCATTGCTCAGAAACTGAGTATAGAACATAAGTCGGAAACGAAACCCTGGAATCGTAAATGCACTTTTTTAAGGCAAATGGAGAACCTGGTAAGACAGGGTCTCCAGGTCTGCAAACTGATTTTTAAACATCAGACCCACCTCTTTCCAATCTCTTATTGAAAAGCATTGAAAGTTCACAACTGGAATTTCATGCTAAGGCATATTTTTGTAGTCTTGAAAGACGTCTCAGAATTATTTTTTTTTTTTTACCTCTAGTTGATGGCAAAGTTACTGGTTGGACAAGGCAGGCACCACGTCTTTACTGCAAACTCTACCTTGATCCTTGAAGAAACAAGTTACTTTTCAGTCTCATTCACCTGCTTCTGTGGCTTGAAAGAGTGATGACATTATGCTTTCTAACAAAGCTGAGAGGCAATCTTGACAGGATTAGTAGCCCACACCAAGGTTTGTAAATAGGCTAGTTCCAAAAAGGCTGCGAATGCACCAGTTACAGAATCACACTATCACAGAATCACAGAATGGCTGGGGTTGGAAGGGACCTCTGAAGATCATCTAGTCCAACCCACCTGCTAAAGCAGGTTCATCTGGAGTAGATTGAACAGGAATGTGTCCAGGTGGGTTTTGAATGCCTCCAGAGAAGGAGACTCCACAACCTCTCTGGGCAGCCTGTTCCAGGGCTCTGGCACCCTCAAAGTAAAGAAGTTTCTCCTCATATTTGGATGGAATCTCCTATACTTCAGTCTATGCTCATTGCACCTCATCCTATCATTGGACACCACTGAAAAGGGTCTGGTCCCATCCTCTTGGCATCCATCCTTGAGATATTTATAAACATTCATACGATCCCCTCTCAGCCTTCTCTTCTCCAGGCTGAAGAGATTCATCTATCTCAGCCCCTCCTCATAAGAAAAATGCACTAGGCCTCTAGTCATCTTTGTAGCTCTCTGCTGGACTCCCTCTAGCAATTACTTGTCCACCCTAAACTGGGCAGCCCAGAACTGGACACAGTACTCCAGATGCAGCCTCACCAGGGCAAAGTAAATGGGGAGGATAACCTTCCTTGGCCTGCTGGTCACACTCTTCTTAATGCACCCCAGGATACCATTGGCCTTCTTGGCCACAAGGGCACATTGTTGACTCATGGTCAACCTGTTGGTGACTAGAACTCCCAGGTCCTTCTCTGCAGTGCTGATTTCCAGCAGGTCTGCCCCTAACCTGTACTGGTGCCTCGGGTTATTCCTCCCCAGGTGCAGGACCCTACACTTGGCCCTTGTTGAACTCCATCAGGTTCTTCTCTGCCCAGTCCTCCAACCTGTCCAGGTCTCGCTGAATGGCAGCACAGCCTTCTGGTGTGTCAGCCCTTCCTCCCAGTTTGGGATCATCAGCAGACTTGCTGAGTGTGCACTCAGTCTCTTCGTCCAGGTCATTGATGAACATTGATGAACAGGTTGAACAAGACTGGACCTAATACTGGACCCAGGGAACACCACTAATTACAGACCTCCAACCAGACTCTGCAAGTAGCCAATAAAACAATCCAAGACTGAGAGAGATTGCTACAGTTTGAAATTAAACATTGTTATGATTTTTTTTTCACTGAAGTTAGATAGAGCAGAGGCACATTAATAAATCAGTTCCACTGTGATCAAACCAGCATCAGAGAGGATTTTATTAAAAGTAATAATAAACTTGTAGAAATCTTAAGCTCTGCCTATAAAAACTACAAAGCCATTCCTTATTGTTCATCTAAACTGTTCTCCCTCCTCTGCCCACGTGAACTGTTATTGTATTTCCCCTTCTTTATCTCTAGAAAGCTTTTTCTAAAGCTGAATCCAGACCCACTTCACTGCAATCTGGTGTTGTCATTACCACCTAACAGAATGAATCTTGTCTGCAATTGCTAACCTAAAGATACGTAAATCCTTTCAGTTTTAGGTCAGTCCACTCATCTAACAAAGACTTGCAAAACACCTAATCAGAGAGACTGACCTTGCAGCTTTAGACATTCTGAAGCCCACACAATTAGTTGAGTCTTGCTTTACACGTCTCAAAACGATGGGATAAAGTATCCTTTAGCTGAACATTGCTCATTATACATTAAAAGGATGATGTAATGCAATATGCAAATTTGTAACCAATGGGCTCTTTAGGGTGTGAATGTAGTGATAAGATTTTTTATATAATGACTGTTTATTTTTCTTTCTGGTATGTGGGCTTTATTCTAGCACCCAGGCCTGTGGAACTTTGTAATAAACAATTTCTTGTCTCTTTGTGCTACAATTTGGCTTTTTTGCACACTGGGTGACAGAAGCCTGGTTTTGGGACAACACTAGGGCTGAGGTTTTTTAGCTATCCTGGAGTGGATGTGAAAAAGTTTATCTTTCCCCGTTTGCATCTGCCTATCACACACCTCACACATGTTTCTGCGTTTCTTCTGTTTACTTTTTCTCCAGGCTTTTCCTCTGCTCTGATCCACAGCAGCAAGGAGCCTTAGCTAGCATTCAGGAGCTGATAACACTGCTATACACTGCAAATATGTGCAACAGCAAGAAGGAAAGGCTGGCACAGGCAGAGATAATAATATGTATTATGCTGAATTTTATGTCATGACCAGAAGGCTCTTTATTACATAATTTTCTTCTTTACAGCTCCCAACAGAGCAGCAAATGCATATATTGTAAACCTCTACAACAAAATCTATGTAAATCACAAATATAGAGCCATGTAATGGTTCCCTCATGGTGATTCAACATCAGCATCATCAGCACTGTCAAAGCCAAGGGAGATGCATTATTTCCCTTGCTGGCTTGTCTTCGCTAGCAGAGATAACAGAAAGGATTTCTCCCTTGCTTGGGTTGCAACCCTCAACCCAAGTGGCCTAAACAGCCACTGCTGACTAAGTGACCAGCAGCTCATTATGTTGCAGAGACACTGGCATGAAAGCTGACCCACAGGACTGTGCAAACAAGGCCCTGCAAAGTCATCCCAAGAAGTTCCTCTGTCCTCACTTGGTGGAGGTACCTGGGAGCTGGAGGCTAAGCTAAACCTTGGAGAGTGGGAATCCCAAGTGCTTGTGTGGGAGCCCCATATGCTTGTAGAATGGCTAGCCAGTGGTTACTGCTTGGAAATTTCCTTGCTGTCAGGAGAAACTAAAAGGCAATTCAGTGAAAGGGATTTTCTGAGGATGGCGAATAACTAATGGAAGGAATCAGTGGTATCTCCTAGCACAGCCATTCCTAATACAAGGAGACTTAACCAAGAAATTTTATAAGATGAACAAAGGAAGTGCAAGACAAGGGTTCCCTCTTGAGAGTGAGAGTGAAGGCATAACACAATGTGTTTAATGATCCCAGAGGACTCACCTTTATTCCTAGCTGGGGTTTTGCACCAGAAATGAGTTCCCTACTTCTAACCCGTACAAAAACTGCCCAGTGCTGCTGTGTCAACACCACCAGGGAGGAGCAGCTGGTGGAGTTTGTCACTGTGTCATTGGCTTCCCCTCTGAGGTGGCAGGTCATTGTAAAACAGTCTTGAGTTTTGGGGAGACCCTAAACTGGCCTTCAGCTCATTTCTTGTCCGTTTTCCCACCTGGAATTTGAAAGGAGGTGTGGAGGAGGCAAAACAGAGGTGTATATACCATTACATGGGAATGCTTGCAATACAGGATACAGGTGGCATGCTGGGGATATTTGTGCCTCTTGCAGCACCTGCAGGGAAAATGTCCACAGACAACTCTTTGCTTCATGCTCACCTCTGAGGAAGTAGATTCACTTGGTGTTTGAAGATGTTTCACTAGAGAAAATCTGGCCTGTGAAACAATCAAGAGACTTGGCTGCTGAAATGAACAGTGGCACGTAATTTCATGTTAAGAGGCATTTGCCTCCTGAGGGCCATGTTAACGGAGTCTGACTGGGTGTTGATTTGGTTATCCTTTGCTGATAGGTATACAGATATCACTTTTCACAGGCAGGGAGGCTGTATGTTAATGGTCCTTCCTTGCAGGGGCTCAGAAGCAGCAAGCTCTCACAGAAATCCCTGCCACAGACAGATCATCAGGGAGTTGTGGCATCCTCGTGAGGGAGGCTCAGTGGGATGGCGGCTGTCCCAGTCACTCCTGCTACAGAAGATAGGCTTGGAACATGTCGACATGCTGCTGAGGCCGCAGTAAAAGTGATCCTGGGAGCTGAGGAGTGAACTCATCAAGCATCCTGAGAGCAGAATTGATGCACATCATCAGATATGTATTAGGGCTTCATATGTTGTCCTGTGGATGACAATGTCCAGTGGGTTCTCTTGATGTTAGAGAACACATGTGGTCAGAAAACAAGTGAGGTAAAAATGTAACTGTCTAAGTGTACATACTGGCCTTTGCTGATGCAAAGCCATATTGCCAGCTCCTGCAAAAATGCTCTCAGGATAGCAGCCAGAAGAACTAGGCTCACAGTCAAACAGGAACAGCAGCGATGTCAGAATAGTGAATGAGTAAGGAGGAGATGCAGAGAGTATGACTGGCTTGTGTGTGATTATGTTAGACACAAGGAAGAAAATTTTACAATTAGGGTGATGAAACACTGGCACAGGTTGCCCAGAGAGGTGGTAGATGCCCCACCCCTGGAGACATTCAAGGCCAGGCTGGATGGGGCTCTGAGCAACCTGATCTGGTTGAAGATGTCCCTGCTCATTGCAGGGGGATTGGATTAGATGACCTTTGAAGGTCCCTTCCAACCCAAACTATTCTATGTTTCTATAATTTCAGCTCCTAACTGAGAGGTACTGCTGCAATGCACCTGCTGAATAAATATCACACTTGTCTATACTGCACATAGGAGCCCCAGATGCGAGTTGGTATGCCACAAGGCCATAGCCCTGAAGGATGGTCCCTGCCCCACCCAAAGGCAATGGTGTGCAGGGATTTGACATGTGTCCTTCAGCCTTGTCTCAGGGGCACCAGGGTCCAGGTATGCCAGGTTCTGTACAAAAGTATGGTAACAGACCCTTTCTCCTGCACCAGCTTTTGTTTCCAGGCTTGTCTCTCGTAACTCTGGATTTCCAGCAGATTGCCTTTCTTTCTAGAAGCTGTATTTTTGACTACTGAACCTGGGATATCTCTAGTCACAGATGCCCCTTGCCCCCATATGGGATGCTCTGGGGCTTTATTGTTCCCAATTAGCTCAACCAGTGGTTAAAGCAAACCAGTAGCTCTGAAAATTAAACACTAAATCTAAAAGGAAGTCACCAAAAGAGGCATGTGACAAAGCAATGGTGGGAAGTGATGTAAGCAAGAAGACACAGATGGAGGAATGGGTAGGGATGGAAACAATCTCTTCCCCTGTGGAAAGACTCTTCCAGCCCAGAAAAGTGAGATTTGCTTCAGTCTCATCTGACGCCATGTGGTGTTGACTTCATTTGCATTGACTTCACGGTCTCTGGTCTCAGACCCAGGGTGGTATACCCAAATGACCAAAGAATATCTTAGTACTCCCATTCTTTAAGAGAACATTGTGTCTGTCTCCAATGTGATTTTCTTGTTTACCATTCTAAATAATAACCCAGTGTTGGCAGACAGATGGGCAAGATGAACTTAAAAGTCTTTGCTGTGCCCAATATCTAGGATTTTGTGAGTCATTTCAGTCAGAAAAAGAGGAGATTAAATGTTTGATTGACATGACATCATGGTTATTTTTCCTTTATTTGGAATTAGTAATAAACTGAATTATGATCAGCCACTTATCATTAACAAAAAATCTTTAACCTGCTTTATGCAAAATATATTTCCCCTCTCTCCTAAATCAATTCACCAGAGAAAAGCAAGAGTCTTTCTCTTGCATATGCAAAGTAGAACAATTTGGTCCTTGAGCAAGCAATAGAATTTCATGCATCACAAGCAAATCAGCAGTGTCTCGGCCATATGTACATCCAAACAGCAACTGAAATACCTAACTGCGGGCCTTAGCAGCACTTTTTGTTCTGGCTGCTTAGTTGAACATCCTGTCCTGCTGGGCTGGCTAAAATGCCCTAGTGAGATCCTCTTGGCATGGCTCTTCATGCCTTTCAGAGTACTGCTCTCTTTAGCTTATTTCATTTTAAAGTGAGAAGTCAGGATTTTCCTCAGTGGACTTTACGGCACAGTGAAAATCTCAGTGACTGGTGACCAATGATAGGATCTTAGGGAATGGCAGGAGGATGTGCCAGGTTTGGGTCAGATATTAGGAAAAGGTTCTTCAGCCAGAGGGTGGTGGAGCACCAGAACAGGCTCCCCAGGGAGGTGTCACAGCCCCAAACCTGACAGTATTCAAGAAGCAATTGGACAACACGCTCAGACACATGGTGTAAATTTTGGGGTTTTTGGGACACGAGTTGGACTCTATGATCCCTGTGGGGCCCTTCCAACTCAGGATTCTATTATTCTATAATAATTTTGCATGAAGTATTTTATGATTCTGTGATTCTAAGTGATGTTCATCTGCAAAGGGGCCTGAGCTGGTTCAAGGACTCCGTATGATTCATAAACATTAGATGAACATGGGCTCACCTCCCTCCCAGCATGAGCCTCTCTCCACCTTATTGAAGCACAGGAGCCCTTCCTCCCAGCACAGCCTCCTCTGTCCTGATACCTCCTAACCCCAGCCCTGCCCCAGGTCTTTGCTGCAGAAAACGAGGATCACAACCTGCCAAGGGTGATGGAAGGAAGAGCATTGCCCATCTTTTGCTTCTCCCATGCCCCTACACTGGTTGAATCACTGCCTGGTTACAAGAAGGACTTTGAGACAAAGACACAACAGCAGATGATGGCAATCAGCTAATGAGATGCAGTTTCATCTGTAAATGCTTGCTGTGGCAGTACAGGTATATTGGAATAAAATTCACCTTCTCTTGAGAGACTATCCCTTCACTTCTGATAGCCCAGTGACCTTGGGAATTTACCTGAGGGAAGAGGAGATGGAGCCTCGCAATGCAAGCACAGGTTGTGTTAGCTGTCTTGCCTCTTTTATAGTGAGTAAAATGCTGGTAATAAGGAAAGAACTTCCAGCTCGTGTCAACATTGCTGTTTGATTTTTCTTCTTTGCTTGCCTCTCAATACAGACTCCATGGTTCCGCAGTGTGCACCATGCAGACAATAAATAAAAATATAAACCATACATAACAGAGTATTTGCTTCTGTAGCTGCAGGACTGTAAAACCAACCCAGAGATGTCATACCTGAACATTACATCTTATCCAGTTTTCCTGTATTCCCTACAATGCCAGAGCTTCCTAATCAAAATGGACAGAAATCCCCTCCCCACACATGATCAGATTTTCCTTTTCTCCTTAGAGAATTCTCTCTTTGTCCTTGCTGCTTTGCACCACTCACACCAGTGCCCTTCACACCCTTCCAGCACTGTCCCTCGTCGTTCAGTTGTTGCACAGCCTGACCCCATCTTTCCCAGGTTTTCTACCACTGCTCAAGCTAAAAAAGCAATTTGTTTTCAGGTATTCACAAGCACAGGTTGAAAGTAAAAAGCAGACACCAAACTCTGCAAGGCATCGTATTAATCTACCTCTGTGACCAAGTATGAGGATATACCAAAGTGGCAATATAACAAGCAAGTCTCCTGTTTAAAGGAATAGATGGTTATTTGCTCCTGCTGCTGAATAACTTTTCTGAACTATGTAGACCATGTAGGTTTCAGGTCTTATGATATATGTCATCTTGTAAAAGTCCAGACTTTACAACTCACCTTATCTGTACCCCCCTACACACAGGAATGCCTTCCCAAATCAGTGAAACATGTCTCCAGGGGACCTCATGCTCCAAATAAAATATGTTTAGTCTCTGCAAAGGTAGAAGGGTAGGTATCTGTTGTCAGGGCTTTCAGTGGAGCAACAGGCTCTACCATAGAGCTGTGCTGAGGTCCTGTGGGACTGCTCCCTGTGATGATGAGGACACTGCCCTGCCACTCTATCAATCCCAGGCTCCCTGTTCCCCTTCTCTTATGGGGTGGCCCTGATCTTGTTGCTCCCTGCTGCCTCTGAGGAAGCAAGATAACCTAGAAACTGTTTTCATGGGATGAATGGAAATTTGTGTGGAAAAAAGGTATTATATAGCCTACCAAAGTTTTACCTCAGATTTATCTATGTTTGTGGTATCAATTTGGGATTATTCTCAGTGTTGATATTAGTTGATATTATTCCTTGCTCTGTCTGGTCACCCTAAAATAGAAGCTCTGGGATCCCTAACCTGGGTGCCCCAGAAAGACCTGAAGTAGACAACATTTCCATCTCTATTTAGTAAAAGAAATACCGGGCATGGTATCTGGTTGTCACCACTTGTAGTAGCACCGCTGCCTTCAGTGTCTCAGTTCTCTCCTGATTAATCACGCAATCACACCCAGGCGGTGGTACAGAGCCACATCCCTGCAGGAGCAGTGAAAGTACACATCCTCCCAACTGTTATATCAGACGTCCTCAGACAGCACACCTAATAGGATAAGCAGATCACAGATTTGTCAGGGTTTACAAATGGTGGCCTTTCTACATTTCACCCTTGATCCTCAACATAGCAATTGGTAGGAAGAATGATCTTTCTTGCTTTGCTAACAGATGCAAGCACATATGGTGAAGACTCCAGGTTGGTGAGTTATGGGCTGGTAGATTAAAAGAGAAGCTAAACATACTGGAAGGGTGATTTAATGCCGACAATACTGTCACCACCCTGTGCTCATACTGGAGATGGCAGATGATGCACATTCTGCCAAAGAGATTTCACAGAGGTTGTGATTTTCCTTTGCACAGAGCTATGACAGCAATCTCGCAACTTAATTAGCCATTGCCAAAATACGTCACACTTGGTAGGAGGTAAATTATTTCGGCCTTGTCAAATCGTTTTCAAACATGCTGTTTCCTTAGTGGTCACAAGAACATTACAGCCTCAAATCCCCAAGGGACCTGCTACATAGGGGGAGGAAAAAAGTTTTTGTGATAATAGGGCTCTGAAACAACCAGTGAATAGGAGGAAACAGGTTTCACTATGACATTGCTGACTGAGAGATTGTTTAGGTCTGGCTGATTTCCCAAAATGAATGGAAGCAGCTGTTTTCCCCAAATCACGTTATGGAAAGCAACAAGTCAACTTAATATTCACACATGTCCTATTTCAAAAGCAAAACAGAGCCTCCTCAGCTCCAAGTGGAGCTGCAAGCCTGATCTGCAATGTTGAGAGCAGTTCAGATTCCGATCACTTAACGCTTTTTTTTCCCAAAGACATCTTGGATCTCCCCAAAGACATTTTTGTTGCCAAACTGTGACGTTTTTAACTTCTAAAGCTACAAATGTAAGATATGACTGACACCTGCATTGGCAAGCCAGCCTTGCCCTGTACAGAGGAGATGGCTGTTTCTCTTCCTTCCCCATGTTCATCCCTTGGCTTTTTTAAGAACTAGCTTGGACTTTTGGTTGTTGCATTCTCATGAATGATGCGTTTGAATGCCTTGATTGACTTTGCTATGCAGAAACCTTCCTGAATCCCTGCGAAACACCACACCACTGACTGATCCGTTCCTCTTTCTTTTCTAGGGGTCCCTCTCTGATGGGCCAGATCCTCAGAGAGAACAAATATCTCTGACCTTCAGTGGGTTTGTTTTGGACACCTTTTGCCTATGAAGTGGCCAATGAATACAGGGTTGTTTTTCCAATGCTGATGGATAACTCAGCATCTAGAATCCCACTGGCTTTCAATCTGATCCATATTCCTCTGCTTCTCTGGGGTTTAAAGATAAACAGGAAGGTCCCTAGCACCAAATGGCATAAAATCATAGAATCATTTTGGTTGCAAGAGACCCTCAAGATCATTGAGTCCAACCATTAACCTAACACTGGCACTAACCTGTATCCTTAAGAATCTCATCTAGGTGTCTTTCTAAACACCTCCAGGGGTGGTGACTTAACCATGTTCCTGTGCAACCTGTTCCAATGGCTGACAACCCTTTCCGCGAAGAAATTTTTCTGAATATCCGATCTACACATGCACTGGTCTCAGCACTGCAAGCAGCATACTTCCATTGATGTTCCCTGTCATGCCTGCTCCTCACACAGTGCTTCAGCTCATTTTCCCTGAAAAAAACATCTTCCTGTGTGGAACACATCATTAAAGGCAGGTATATTTCCTCTCTGACATGTCTACACTCCAGTGTCCCCATTCCAGCTCTTCCATCATTGCCATTTATATGGTTCTCACCCATCACCCCATCAGCATCCAGGATGTCACAAGGGAAAAGTTCAACCTACAGCTTGGTAGTGGTATAACTGCACCCAGCAGAACACTGCTTTCTCTTCTGAGCTAATTGTAGCAGAGTGTGCCAGTAGATTTGTGCTTCCTGCAGGACAGATTACTCCCTTCTACACATTCTCTTATATCTGGGAAGATATTTTCTGAGATAAAGGAGATTGATCCTAAACCTGCATTACAGGGATGGGCTGCCTGAAGTGTACCGCTTTAATTAAAACAGTATAACTTCTATTTGTAATTAATCCCTAATGGGTTTTGAAGATTGAATCATTCATTTATCCTGGGCCACAGAAAATGGGAAATCTCCAATTCAAGGATCATAGGACCCAAGGGGGAGA
The DNA here is from genome assembly GCF_037038585.1 of Patagioenas fasciata. NCBI lineage: Eukaryota > Metazoa > Chordata > Aves > Columbiformes > Columbidae > Patagioenas > Patagioenas fasciata. The sequence goes on from NC_092522.1 coordinate 15,161,674, forward strand.
CAGGGCAACATCAAAGTGTTCAGAGCCTGACTGCAAGAACAGTAACAGAAGGAAAGTGAGGCTCTACCATGTCCACAGTGTCTTAGTCATGGTCCCCTTCCAAAGTCAACCTGTACATGCCCTTCCTCTTATCCTCTGCAAATGGATAGGAAGCAAGACTCAGGCTCAGCCCTTTTTGAGGCAAAGCTATGCCACAAGCTACTACCATATCAAATCTAGAAGAGTCATGGGCAGCCTTCAAATGTACTTACTGTTGCTTTATGTACTGATATACAAAAGAAACACAACTGAAACCTGTGCCATTATTAAATGTATTACAGGTCAAATCACCATATAAATTCAGGAGAGTACAGATACTTCCAGTAGCAAGAGAGTGCTGTTATTGCAGTATTCCTACCACAGCTTGTTTCTGCTACCAGGAGGAGCAATGTCCCCTCTCAGCATGTTGGAAAAACTGCTTGATGAGATAAGGAATCTCCAGTAATAATGAACATTGCAGAAATTCACTGGTTTTACTCAGCTGCTTCTTCTTGAATACCAGAAGTGATTATCTGCCCAAGCATGGGGTGTCCAGGGTACCCAGTGGTTATGGATGCAAGGGATCCTAGATAAAAGCATCATTCGCAGAGGGCTGCAATATTAGGAGATGCAGGAATGCTTTTATAACCTTCCCAAGATGAAGGCCTTTCTGCTCCTGAGACCCCAGTTCCCTCAGTGAAGAGGAGTCACTGTTAAGCCCCATTTAGACATAGAACACATGGAGCAAGGACTGAATTTGGTCTCATGTTCACACAGGAATATAGGAACCCTAAACTAAGACACTCACCCCATGCCACAATGAAGAGTTGCTCCTGGACCTTACCTTGAATTTTGCTTGAATGCCACTTCATTCTTCTCTGTTTTCTACATTTCTGCTACACAACTTTGAGAAATGTATGGAGAACATGAATGTCCACTTGCAGCTCATGAGCAAAAACCAGGCAAATAATGTTACCACTTCCTCAGGCTGAATTCAACACCCTGAAATAAATTGAAGTTCCTTGCTGTTAACAAAGAAATGAAGGGGAACTGAGGCTGCTCATTCATTTTCCAGTTGGAGTGCATACATGAGCTGGAAATATCTATGATGATCTGTTTCCCAGTCAGCAGATATATAAAGTGTGTATTATGGTTTTGTTGTTATATATACAACAGAAAAGTTATTAGAAATGGGGGTAGGCATAAGGCATCACTTCTATGACACATTTAGAATATCAGAAAGCTTGAAAAAAGGTTGACGGGGGAAAATGCTAAAGTGTTGACAGAACAAAGTGAGATACAGAAGAATAAAAGCCAATGCCCATGTGATTTAAATATTCAGTACCATCGTGGAAATACTGAAAGCCCTGGGAAACAAGAAATTTGTGTTCACCACTACTTACAGAAGTAACTGAATGTTACAGAACAAGATGGTCTTCACCAGGAAAGAAGAAAATCTTTTAAATGTAAGTGAGACATTGTGAAAACACATCAGGAAAGGCCCAGATGATGTGTAGGGTGAGTCCAGCTTAAGCTGAGCTGACCTGTCTCAGATGTGGTTCAAACTGAGACTAGGTGGATGCACTGAAACTTAAGCAAAGACAACCTGGACAGTCTTTGGACCAGCTCTGTGGCAAGGTCCCATAAGGTCACTGAAGTTATTGCTTTAGAATAGCTTTGGTGTAAGTGCAAGCTCCTAATTAATTCCTTAATTAGTTGTAGTCTGTAGAAACCTGCCTAGAACAACGCCATCTGTGCAACAAGGTCAAGCAATGAGGACACATTCAGCACAATTACTAAGTGTGGTGTCTTGAATGAAATCCAGAAATCCCAGGCTGGGACAATTACTATTTAAATTAGTTCAGAGGCCTGCATGTCTCTGGACACCACGTTCCACTTCCTCAGTTATCATATCTGGGAGGATTTAGAAGTTACGCTGCCATTATCAGCCCAAGGACCACCTTCAGTTTTTGTGGCATGTCCTTGCCATAGCAAAGGGAAGTGCTGTGAGCAACTACTGGGTTCTGGACCATGGACAGGGAATTCTCCAACAGCTTTTGGTCCACATTGTGAAGAGAGGACATAATGCCTTCCAGAGATCCCCCATCAGATGACTGAGCAACAAGAAGTCCAAATCACAGCCAGAGGTGGCTGCCTGAACAGACCTGAGAAGAAAAGTTTTAGTCTTTCCTGCTCCCACCATCACATTTCTACACCTCTTGCCAGAGACAGTAGTTGTGAGAAGAGGTCTCTCATGGCAATACACCTCATGGTGCTGGGATGAATGTTAACATCCATTGGCCACCTGGGAATTCTGGCTAACAACTGGCTTGAATTGCATCGTTTCTCCTGGAGTTCATGATGGCAAACTACTCACTCCAAGGCAGGCAAGATGAGGAATGTGGCTGAGGAGGGATTGCCAACTCCATCTCTCCTGCTCAATGCTGTGACCTCTCCTCTTTTATCCCTGGCCTCCCTCACTGTCTTGGAGGAAGCTGTGTCCCTCTGTGAACATGTGTGAACTTGTATTCACCCAAGCAACCATGACTCTTTCACATTTCTTGGAAATAATACAAGCAATGCCAAGATGTGGGAATGTCATTCATAACTCACTGCGCATCATGTGCCATAAAGAGTGCATTTTAATACTAAAGTGGCACGAGGCAAGGGAGAAGAAAGATTTTCATTATATGAAAAAGTTGATGTTTTCCCCCCCAGCACATGAAATACTGCATTAGTTTTATTTCCAACAGTACATTAAGATCATGTGTCTTGATAGATGCATTTTAATGTCCTGTCTACTTCTATGGATACAACTGGAGGCAAAGCATCCAGCAAATGCTATTGTTTAGAGTAGTAAATGGTGTTTGGGAACAATGCAATGATATTAGATGATCAACTAATCTTTTACTTCTTAAAGAAATATTTCAAACATTTTAGGTTGAAACAATGGCTGGAAACAGGGTACCACAGAGATTGGTAAGAGTTAGGGTGAAGATCATTACAGGTGGACACCAGAGTTATTGAAGGGGGAGAGTGCCTGTATGTCCCCAGCAGCCTGAATTTCTAGTGCCTGCCTCAGGGAAGTTTTTCCTCCTGGACTCAGAATTTTGTCCAGAGTCATGGGAACAGAGTGCAATCTGCTTTCATGGGACAGGTTTATTTCTTGCTGGTCTTGTTGGCTCTCTAGCGCTTTGGCTGGTACAGAACTTAACTTTACCGAGGTCTCCCTGGACACTGTTGCTAACAACAGAAAACTGTCTTCTACTATGTTGCTTTCCAGGGCCCCATGACATGACTTCCTTATATGTTTTAGTTTTCACTTGAAGAAAGCCTTGCACTCAGCAGGGAGGTCTGTAAGCTCATTACTGGGACAGCTGTAGTGACCATTTGGCCTGCAGGAAAACCTCGGCACATAGCCACTGGGCTGCCCAGGAACAACAGCTGAAAATGGAGAGTCTTCTCCCTTCTTGCCTCAGATATTGTATCAGTTTATACAACAATTGGCTTCCTTTCCCAGGTTCTACCATGCAGTGAGTCCTAAGACTCATCTATTTTGATGCAATGGATAATCCAGTATTTATTTTAGGCTGCAGAGCATAGTTGGTACTAGTGAAAATGCAGTGCACAACTGCAGGTATGTCGGAGTCCCCTCTTTTTTAGCTGGTTCTTGTAGTTCATGCCAAAATAAATATATAAAAACTGTATTTATTTTCACTGCTGGGAAGTCAGTCAATTCAATGAGGAGTTACAATTGTCTGGCAAGGATCTTTGGGTGCCAAGCTCAGTAAGCTCAAGTCTTCAAAGTCTTTTTCTGCAGCCCATTTAACAGAGATATTTAGACTGTAATCAGAAGTGATCAATTCACTTTACTGTGCATCCAAACAAAGTAGTAATTCAGTAGCCCTAACCAGAACAACTGCTGAGAGATAGCAAACTGCATATTCAATCTTAGAATATGGCCCTGGGTCTCTGGTACATGATATTGATCTCTGAGAAGAAAAAAAAAAACCTGGGTATTCTGCAGACTGATAAATGGTTAACCTCCAGTGTTTGCTGTTGAAAACATCCATTCATTTACTGCTGCATACATTAATTATCAGATGTGAGTTCCTCCTTTCATTTGTTTTTGTTTTGGAAAAGGGTGCTGTCACAACGTGAGACAAAAGAAAAGGTCTATTATATAAACAGCACCCAAAGAACTGCTCTAGACACACACTCTGTCCTCCTTGCCACAGGAGAATTCAAGGGAGATCATTTACTACCTTGGATGTGAAGAGCTTCATCACACCACCAGGATTCTGCAGCAGCCATTGAAGAAGCATCCAAAGCTTTTTGAGTTTTCCGACAACTGAAGTAGATATTGGGATGGCCAGAACAAGGGGACCATGCTCCATTCCCACATCTGCAAAGAGTCTCGTCTCATGCTTCCTTCAGCAGGGCAACCTAGCAGGGAGGTGCAAAATCATGTGCCCTGTTTTCACCCTTGGACTGGGTGAATGCTCCTTCTGTTTCCTCTCCTGGAACGTAATCCACCTTGGACACTCCAACTTCGCAGAAGTGAAAAATCAAGTATTTAGCTGGCACATGTGGTGATTGCTAACAAAACTCCCTCTATGTCCCTGCTAACAAAATGCATCCTCATCATCTAAGCTCAAAAACACAAAATTACCCACTTTCTAAGACTCAAAAGTTGTTTAAACTTAGTGAGAGTCACCTAAATGTCAGGGGGCCTGAACCCCCTGATCAATTGCTGTGGAAGGTTTATTACCTTGCTCTTCAGATGCATTCGCCAGACAGGCCTCTGAGTGATTTTGTGAATACTACAGGCACACCAAACTTAGTGGCAGGCATGCAAATCAGCTGCTGAAGGTGCAATATCGTGCACTGAGACAACCCTTACTGTCTCGTAGGCCTGTGAAATAATGAGCCAATAGAGGAGCAACAAAAAGTGACAACAGGACAAAAAGAGGATGCCAGGAGGGAATAATGCTTTATACCCTTGGACCATGACTATATTGATACGTCTCCAGGCTCTGGCTGGCTCAGTGTAATGTATGAGGCATAAATGTCTGGCACAGAACAATTAACGTACAAAGTTTGCCATTGTACAGGATGTTCTTGCTAATAAAAGAGGACCCTCATCTCCTCAAACATTTTGAGTTGGTCTCTCTTTTGTCCCCAAGCTTCCTTGTAATTAAACACGTGCCTAATGAATTAAAGTCTCCAGAGAATGTTATTTGCGAGCTACCTTTACAATTATTTAACATTAGCCTAAGGGCAAAAGCAATCAGGCCATTCATTAATCTAATCCTGTTTTGTAGCTGTAGTTCGTGACTTGGAAATGTGACCACAAGATCAAAAGGACAAAAATGAATGAAGAAGAAATTATACAAGACACTTACAAGGTTCCCTGACCCACAGCTCACTGAAATCAGCAGCTGCCAACACACAACACACTCTAAATGGCCATTATCTTGTGTGCACAAACATATCTCTTCTCAGGGTATGTGTACCCTGAAGGAAAAAGTTGGTATGAGCAGTCTGCCCACACTCAAACCACTGGCTGGGAGCCAGCTTCTTCTGGGGAAGCAGAGAATTAGAGATCCTGGTGGTTAATAAACCCCACTTCAGAGCAGCTGTCATGGTCTGAGGCAGACCCTGAGGACTCAAAGGGCCATGGGACATTCTCTGCCACTCTGCCCAGGACTAGGCTTTCCCTCTGCTCTGAAAGGAGCAGAATATACAGAATCATGTGATCAGCTTTTTGCAAAGCCAAGGGATGTCACCCAAATCCCTAACCAGGGCCCAGGGACATCCATTTCAGAGCTGCTCACAGAATCACAGAATGTCAGGGATTGGAAGGGACCTCAAAAGATCATCAAGTCCAATCCCCCTGTCGGAGCAGGAACACCTAGATGAGGATACACGGGAATCTGTCCAGGTGGGTTTTAAATGTCTCCAGAGGAGAAGACTCCATAACCTCCCTGGGCAGCCTGTTCCAGTGCTCTGTCACCCTCACTGAGAAGAAGTTTCTGCTCATATTGAAGTGGAACCTCCTGTGTTCCAGTTTGCACCCATTGCCCCTTGTCTTATCATTGGTTGTCACTGAGAAGAGCCTGGCTCCATCCTCCTGACACTCACCCTTTATATATTTATAAACATTAATGAGGTCACCCCTCAGTCTCCTCCAAGCTAAAGAGATGCAGCTCCCTCAGCCTTTCCTCAGAAGGGAGATGCTCCACTCCCTCAGTCATCTTTGTGGATCTGCACTGGACTCTCTCCAGCAGTTCCCTGTCCTTCTTGAACTGAGGGGCCAAGAACTGGACACAACATTCAAATGTGGTCTCACCAGGGCAGAGTAGAGGGGAAGGAGAACCTCTCTCGACCTACTAACTACTCCCCTTCTAATACACCCCAGGATGTCATTGGCCTTCCTGGCCACAAGGGCACAGTGCTGGCTCATGGTCATCCGGTTGTCCACCAGGACCCCCAGGTCCCTTTCCCCTGCACTGCTCTCTAACAGGTTTTTCTCCAACTTATACTGGAACCTGGGGTTGTTCCTGCTCAGATGCAAGACTCTACACTTGCCCTTGTTATATTTCATTAAATTTTTCCCCGCCCAACTCTCCAGCCTGTCCAGGTCTTGCTGGATGGCAGCACAGCCTTCTGGCGTGTCAGCCACTCCTCCCAGCTTGGTGTCATCAACAAACTTGCTGATAGTATGCTCTATTCTCTCATCCAAGTAACTGATGAATATATTGAATAATACTGGTCCCAGTACTGACCCTTGATGGACTCCACTAGATACAGGCCTCCAATTGGACTGTCCCATTGATCACGACTCTCTGATTTCTTGCCTTCAGCCAGTTCACAGTCCACCTCACTACCTGATTGTCCAGACCACACTTTCTCAGTTTAGCAGCAAGGGTGCTGTGGGAGACTGTGTCAAATGTTTTACTGAAGTCAAGGTAGACCACATTCACCGCTCTGCCACCATCTATCCACCTCTTTATGTCTTCATAAAAGGCTATGAGGTTGGTCAAGCATGACTTCCCCTTGGTGACTTCCTCATGTTGACTGCCCCTAATGACCCTCTTATCCTTGATATGCCTTGAGATGGCACGAAGGATAAGTTTTTCCATCACTTTCCCAGGGATGGAGGTGAGGCTGACCGGTCTATAGTTACCCGGGTCCTCCTTCTTGCTCTTTTTGAAGACTGGAGTGACATTTGCTTTCCTCCAGTCCTCAGGCACCTCTCCCATTTCCCAAGACTTGGCAAAGATGGTGGAGAGTGGTCCAGCAATTACCTCAGCCAGCTCCCTCAGCATCCACGAGTGCATCCCATCTGGACCCATGGATTTATGGATGTCCAGATTGCTCAGTTGGTCCCTAACCCAGTTCTCATCAACCAAGGCAGACTCCTCCATTGTCCTGACTTCCTCTGGGGCCTCAGGGGTACAGGGCTCCTCAGGACAGCCTCCAGCAGAGTAGACAGAGACAAAGAAGGCATTCAGTAACTCTGTCTTCTCTGTATCTTCTGTCACCAGGGTGCCCACCCCATTCATCAGTGGGCCTACATTGCCTCTGGTGTTAGTTTTATCTGCCATATATTTGAAGAAGCTCTTTCTGTTGTTCTTGACCCCTCTCGCAAGGTTTAATTCTAAGGAGGTCTTAACTTTCCTAGTTGCCTCCCTGCATCCTCTGACAACAGCCTTATATTCTTCCTAAATGTTCTTCCAAGAACAAGAGACCCAGCACTCTCACACAGTGACACATGTTTCTGGCTATCTCAGCAAGCAGTTTCTCTCTGTATCACAGCTGAGAACAGCAGCCATGTAATTTTATGTTGGCATAGGCCATGCTGTTCAGTATTCACTTCTATCCTCTGTCATCCTCCTGATGGAAGCAACAGGATGAGTGTGGACAGGCAGGTAACAGCAACCTTCTGCAGACCAGGTCTTGTGATTACAGCCTTGTATGTGCCCAGGCCATGCCCTTGTTGTGCCAAACACAGGGTTCTGTCACCCAGTGTGCAAAAAAAGCCAAATTGTAGCACACAGAGATGAGATATTGTTTATTACAGGGTTGTGCAAGTCTGGATGCCGGAATAAAGCCAGCACACCAGAAAGAAAAGTAACAGCCATTATATACAAAACCTTATTGCTACATTCAAACCCTCATGGCAAGTCCTAAGACCCAATTGGTTGCACATTTGCATGCTATGCATGCTTGGTGAGGAAGGGTCCTGGACTGGGCCTGGGTCTCCCATCCTAGGAGTGTGTATTTTAGTATTATAATGAGCATATAATGAGCAAAGTTCAGCTAAAGGACCCTGTATCTAACAGTTTTGAGATACATGCTAAAACAAGACTCAACTAATTGTGCTGGCTCCAGAGAGTCTGCACTGCAAGGACAGTATTCTTTGTAGTTTGTGATAAAGCATTTTGCAAGTTACTCTTACATTTGTTAGAGGAACAGACTGACCAAAACTGAGAGGATTTACATACCTTTAGGTTAGCAATTGCTGGTAGGATTCATTCTTTTAAGTGATAATGACTACACACCTGTGCTGTTTGATGGGACCATTATCCCTGAAGCTTTGCATTTCACTCTAAGACTGCAGAGATACTTGGTGTCAAGGGAGAGCTCCAGTCCCCCACAAAACTGTCTAGTTAGGACAGAGATTATCACACCAAACTGTTTAGTGCTTGCAGCTGCAGCTACTTGCCTCGTGAACATGCCCACTTGTAAGTCACAGTAGGCAGAGAAAGCCACTTGCGGTATTCATGCAGTCCTACATTTAATCCTTCTTAGCAGGGGAATTCTCTTAAACCTTCCTTTATTCAAGCAAGGCCTACCTGGAAAAGTAAGTTGGCACTGCCCAAGCTATCACATCTCATGCTATGCTCCCAAATTAACTCTGCTCATCACAGTCTCCCTCCCACTCTCAGTTTCCCCATACAACACAGCATATTTCCTGCTCCTTGATGCCCTGTATTTCTCTGCAGAAAGGCTGAGGGATCCTCAGTCTCACTAGTGGGCAGACTGAGTGCCTGAGCCCAGGTACTGGATGGATCCACATTGCACAGATGTGTGTATATATGTGTGTGTGTGTGTATCTATCTATAGATATATATTCTCACTAGTGGACCTCCATCCTGCTCAGACAGACAGAGAAGCAGGATGAGGTTGGTGGTGATGTCTGTGTTTGAGGGCTTTGAGTGTCTTTCTATGAGCAGTGTGGCCAGCCATGTATATATGTAAATACATGGTGTACATGGTGTATACCTGTGCTCTGTGTGTGCATGCCTGTGTGCTGGTTCGATTGAAAATGAGTTAATTTTCTTCATGCAGTTAGAAAGCTTTCTTTTTCATAGCTAGCACACTCATTATTTGGACTTAGTTTGAGAACAAGAGATAACACCCCAGCACAGAGTTAATGTTTTTAATTGCTCTGGTCTGAGTGCCGAGGACACTCTGAGCACTCTGCCCACAGGTGTGAGGCATCGAGGAAGTGGGACATGGATGGGGCAGAGCTTTACTGACATCCGGACTGATCAATAAGAATATTCCATCCCATTAGCATCATCCTTCGTATTTAAGGAGAGTCGGAATCTTCCGGTCTCTCTCTCGGGCGCTCTTGCTCTTTCTCCTGTTATTCTTCACTCTTTTTGTCAGAGCTGGGGGAGTTCGGTTCAGGATGTTTAGTTTGGCCTTTTGCCATTTTGCAGAGGCCTTTGGGCCTTTCCGCCTTTTTCCTTTTTTCTCTCTCTGGGATCAGCTGTTTGGGACCAAGTGGTGTTTCCTGGGACTGGCTGCTCAGTGTGAACAGAGTTCATGAGGTATTGCATTGAGTATCGTCTATTTTATATTCTGTTTCTATTTTATATGTATATTTACTAGTAGTATATTAATATTTTGTTATTTTATTAAACTGCGCTTATCTCAACCCGAGTTTCTCCCTTCCCTTTTGTTTCTCTCCCCTATTGGGGGCAAGGTAAGTGAGCGCCTATCATGGTTGTATTGCCAGCTTGGGTTAAATCACAACACCCTGTCCGGAGTGCATCTCCAACCTTGCTGCTGGTTGGACCTGCAGGCATGGAGTGGCAGCAGCTTCACCCCTGGATCTGGCATGACATATTTTGCTCTAGCAGCTTCTACCTTTGTGTCTAATGAACATGCATGGTCAGCAGTTTACTGGGCTTGTGTCTGTTGTTCATGCACCAACTGGTGCTGCTCAGCCCAGGGAGACCAGAGTGCACAGCACTGCTCCTTGCCCCAGGGACAGACCCACCTCCAGGTTAGTATCAGTCATGTACACAGACGTGTCAAGGGCAAGATGCCCGTGACATATACAGACCCCTGAGTGTACAAGGTAGACAAGGGGTGAAAGCCATCAATGAGTCTATAGTCCATAGGAACCTAGAAGTAAAGCCATGTAAGCATGGGCTGTCCTAGCATTGGTCAGGCAACCTGGCCCCCTGGGTGAGTACCTGGCTAAGTCCCCTCCTCAGTAAGACAGAGTTGGCAAAGACAGATCTTCCACACAAAGTGAGTGGAGAGGGGGTGACTTCTACCAGCTGAAGAGTTGGCATGTCAAGAAATAATAAATATTAGCTAAACAGAATCTGTATTTATCAGCTATTAAGACTGAAACAGGCTCAGAGGAACCCATAAGTTACAGTGTCTGCCATTCACCTTGCAACTGGGACACAGCTCGGTGAGTGGTGGACCTCCCAGGGCCGGGGCTCTTGTGCAAAAACAGCAGCCATACCATCAGCCCATGGCCACCTCATCAAGACAGTGGAATACATTCACATGTGTTGAGCATCTAATCTCTGGTCTCCGGTAAAGGTTTAAGTTCATACTGTCTTCTCCCTCCCAGTAGAGACACAAACATTATCACTCTTTACATCAGTGACCACTGAAAGGTGTCAAAAAACAGTTTTTTCAAAGCCTCTATCTCCAAAAACTGGATAGAAAGTAAAAAAATGGTTCAGAAGTTATTATGAAGAAAGACAAGCTGCTCCTTTGCCTGATGATGTATGCCTCATGTTTGTATGAAAACTGTAAAAAATCCTTTTACCCAGTGTGCAGTCTCTACCTTTCTTTAAAGATAATCCAGGTGATGGCATGTGGAGCTGTGCCTGCTCAAGCAATCCGTGGGCTGGGAAAATAATTACAGAGCTGTGCATCCCTCGATCACCATGTGAGGGAGGTAATTATGGTGCGGGGTAAGCGCAGCAGATGGGAAGTGATTGCTCTTGTATGCCTGGATTGCAGTCTGCCGCCTGGCAGGTCCCACATGCTGCTGGGGAGGAAAGTGAGTTTGGAGGCTATTTGAGAACCTAAGCATGCCGAGAAGTATCCAGTGCGATTTTTCAGGTGTTTGTCTATGCCAGCCTGATGGAGGTTGCATGGAAGCTGGATAGAGAGGTGTTGTACGTACTCTTATTTCTCTCTGGCACGGCTGGATGCTATGGTGGGGATTTACCAGGGGTGAAGGGCTCCACATAGAATCATAGAATCATTTTGGTTGGAAAAGATCATTAAGATCAGGGAGTCCAACTGTTAACAAAAAAACACTATCAAGTCCACCTCTAAACCATGTCCCTAAGACCCTCATCTACGTGTCTTTTTAACACCTCCAGGGACGGTGACTCAACCACTTTCGCGGGCAGCCTGTTCCAATGCTTGACAAACTTTCCTGCAAAAAAACTTTCCTAATATCCAATCTAAAACTCTCCTGGTGCAACTTGATGCCATTTCCTCTTGTTCTATCCCTTGCTACTTGGGAGAAGAGACCAACACCCTTCATGCTACAACCTCCTTTCAGGTAGTTGCAGACAGTGATAAGGTCTCCTGTCAGGCTTTTCTCCAGGTTAAACAGCCCCAGTTCCCTTAGTGGCTCCTCATCAGACTTGTGCTCCAGACCCTTCACCAGCTTCATTGCCCTTCTCTGAACTCACTCCAACACCTCAATGTCTTTCTTGTAGTGAGGGGCCCAATACTAAACACATTATTTGAGGTGCGGCCTCACCAGTGCCAAGAACAGGAGGACGATCACTTCCCTAGTCCTGCTGGCAACACATGCCACAAGACAGCAGGTACAAAGTGAAGCTCATTCACACCAGCACAGATTTAGGTTTCTGATAATGAATTTCTTTTTACAGAGGGAAAGAAATGTGTGCCATTGTATTGCTCTCTTTCATAAAAATAAATGCAGAGAGAAAAAGAAGATTCAGACAAAAAGATCTTGCAGGATTGTCAACCCCCACCAAGCAGAAATCCTGACAGGCCACAACAAATCATCTTATAGGTTTAATGATAAATTTGAGAAGACAAAAAGACTTTTTAAAATTTCTTTCTCTGGCTTACAAAGCTTCAGATTTCCCTGCAATCTAGAAAGCTAAAAACTTCTATAAAAATTAAGCTGAGGTACCTGCACGACTCCAGAGCGTGGAGTTTGATGAAAAAATAAACATAATAAGGGTTTTTTTTGATCAGACACTGTTTGTGGAGGAGAGTTTTATGGTGAAAGGCATAGGAAATCTACATATTCCTCTGCAAAGGTTTCCCTGCAAAATGCACAAAAATCTCTCTGAGCTATTCAGACTCAGCTAAGGAAGCAGATAAACCAAAACATTGCAAGCATAAAAACTCACATAACCTGTTTGTAGACAAGTGGAAAATCAGCCCATTAGCACTGTCTACTGTTAAAAATCAGGTGCTCTTGAGACGTTACACCTCCTGAGAGGTGACCCTAAAGCAGTGGCCTGTGGACAGGTCACCTGAATGGCTCATGTGTGCATGTACATGCTGTAGCTCAGCTATGACAGCTCAGACGAGAGGGCGATCTGGATACCATTTAGCACGAGGCCAGTGTGACCAGGAGGACACCGCATGCCCTGTGGCAATGGGAGCCACATCCTGATCTCACAGTCTGAAGAAGCAAGCATTCTGCTCTGGAGAGGCCCCACCTGTAGTACTGTGTCCATCCCTGAATCCCTCAGTACAGGAAAGACATCGACATGTTGGAGACGGTCCAGAAGAGGGCCACAAAAATGATCAGAGGAATGGAACACCTCTGATGAAAGGTTGAGAGGGCTGGGGTCGTTCAGCCTGCAGAAGAGAAGGCTCCAGGGAGACCTTATTGTGGCCTTTCACTACTTAAAAAGGGGACTATAAAAAAGATGGGGACAGACTTTTTAGCATGCCCTGTTGCAATAGAACAAGGGGTAATGGTTTTAAACTGAAAAAGGGTAGACTGAGATTAGATAGAAGAAAGAAATTTTTACAATGAGGGTGGTGAAACACTGGCCCAGGTTGCCCAGAGAGGTGGTAGCTGCCCCATCCCTGGAGACATTGAAGGCCAGGCTGGACGGGGCTCTGAGCAACCTGATCTGTTTGAAGATGTCCCTGCTCATTGCAGGGGGTTGGTCTAGATGATCTTTGAAGGACCCTTCCAACTCAAACTATTCTGTGATTCTGTGATGGAAGATGGGATACATGGGAAAGAAAATGTCCCAGTCCTGACAGTAATTTACTGGTACCTGACAGAGAGAGCAGGACTGGGCAGCCACAAGTAGTGCATGTGTCTTGTGTGAAGAAAAACACAGATTAAAATAGAAGCAAGTAAATGAGCAAGTGATACACAGTGATAGCCTCGAGCTGTTTTACTGCGGGAAGATGAAAACCACCAACTCTGAGTGTTGCTTGGGACAAGAAGATCACCAGGTGATGCCTTATTCATGAAAATCAGATATCTCAATGGAAAATAACTTCTTTTGCATTCATAAAGCGCATTTCTAAATCCACTGCTCCTCCTAGTTCAACTAAATGTGATGTACATTATCATTTCCACCATTCAGGCAGATCCTGCTCAGCTGCATTGCTTGATACAGATGGCCTACAAGAAGCCCTAAATCAGCAGCACATTGGCAAGAGCCCTGGTGGAAAAGCTAAGTCCCACACACAGCAGAAACAGCCCCTGCAAGGAAGCACATTGCTTTTATGGACCACTGGGAAAACTAATCTATTTGTAAACAGCATCTCTGAAAACTTGCAACATTGATCTTTGTATAATTCTTTTGCGCCATCACATGGACATATACAGCGTAAATGTACTGCCAGGTGCTACAGGAATAAACTGAGAGGACCCGTCCCTTTCGAGTGAGCTGTGTTGTAAGTATATCTTTTGCAAATCAGGCCTTCATCTGTAAATGCATTGCATGCTTACACAAACCAGTTTTTTAAAAAATGTTCACCACAAGTGCTAAATTCCAGCACAGCGAATCCATCTCCTGCGTTTCAGTTCCTATGTGTTACAATTTTTACCGGACTGGGCCTTTTTAGTATAACTACCCAGGAGATTTTTGAAAACATGAAATTTTCAAGAACTCAGGCAACTGAAAAAGAAGGTTTGAATGCAAGTGTCAAGTTTTGATCTTTAGTTATAGTTCTGACTTTTGACAAAGGACATAGAATATTAACAAGACATCTCAAATGTTTTTCAGGAGTTTAAACTAAAAGGCGTATAAAAATAGATATCACATGCTAATAGGATATAATGTTTTACTATCTCACATATAAAACATCATTCTGAATGGTTTATGCTCCAAAGTATGAGTTGATACCACTGCTGATATTAGCTTAGGTGCAGGTTTCCAGGGGTTTATACCACCTATTTTAGTCAGTTCTCAGTCACAGAAGGTTTTGGCCTTAATTTGAGCTCAATTTTTCCACCAGAATGTGCCAATTTGTTGGACATGGGGTTTTGAAGAAGTGCCACTTTCACTGAATGCTGGTGACGAACCTTCTGGAGAGGAAGGCAGGTAGCAACGGTACCTGCCTGGGAACTCAGGGAACAGAGAGACTGACATGCCTGTGTTGGACTGGGACGACCAGAGACTTGAACATCTTTCTGTGAGAAATTTGGGGAAAGGAGTTCTCAGCTGATTCAGCTGTCGGAGAGAGCTATGAGGAGAAATGGGAGGAAAGTATCATGCAGGGGTGGCATTATTATTACATTTCTTTCAGTGAGGAAAGAAGAAAAAAATTCTACTTCCGATGCAAATACAAAAAGCAGAAGTCAAAATTCCTCAGAAACACAGTCTTTCTTCTGGCTGAGTTTAGCCACAACTTGCCTTAGTGAATCCAAGGGGTCAATTAACAAAGATTAATTTACTGCCACTCAACATAATAAAACAAAAACACCTGCCTGACCTTTCTTGCTGGCAGCTCCTGGTTTCAGACAGTCACATCCAGCAGTTCCCCATCGTTATGTTAAACAAAACCAACACTCAGGTCTCCATTCTCCAGGGCCTAAATCCTTCAGTACAATATCATCATCTTTCACTGCCTTCATGTGACCCTTTCCACTTTCCTAAAGCTCCAATTGAGGTGGTAGGGTCTTATGGGATCATTTCACAGCTCATGTGGATGCCTTGTCCTTCATATACTGGCTCTCAGCACATTTAACTTCTCAGCCTTACTGGTTTTTAGTACTTAATTATGCTGTTCGTTTTGTATTTATTGGACTCCTGAAGGAATGTTACTGCAGGAAATTAATAAATGCACTATTTTCTCCAGCACAGAGCTAACACATTGCCACTGGTAACAAACTCTCAACCCTTCCTTGGCTGCAGCATTGGTGAAAAATCCTGCTTAGTTCATGTATGTGAAGAGGTATGACCATTAAAACTGCTAATGAATAGCTCCACCTGAAGGAGGGAATGGCAGGATGCTAAAGCACGTGTGGATCCTACCCAGTGTTTTACTTTCTGCTGTCATTGTCATCAGGCAAATCTCTTGACCCAAACTTGCTAAATCAATAACACTCAAACAAGGAAACTTGTTGTTTTCCACTGGACAAACTTTAATTGTCCCAGATGCCTTCAAGTTCAATGACAGACACTTCATTTAAAGCAAAAAAAAGTAGTGCTATGTCTCCTTCTTTGACATTGAAGACAAGGATTCTTCAGATCTGAAGTGCCTGCTCTGGCTTGACAAATACCTAGCACTGGTAGATGTTTAGAGGAGGCAGGGGAGAGGGTGAATGATTTTGGTGCTGTGGAGTACAGACAGTAGCTTGCAATTCATACTGCTTCCGCCAGTAGAAAGAAATATAAGTGAATGTTTCCTTGCAGTCACAGATGAGACTTTCAGTGTGACTCTTTGTCTGTCATGTTACATCTGCCATGCTGGGAAACTCAATAATTACTCTGCAGGCACTTACAAAGACCTACTTGTTGAAACAAATGATGAAGCATGAGGTGATTGTTTGGCACAGGCTGGAAACCAGCAATCCAAAACACTGTTGCTTATCTGGTAAAAAATATCTTTGTACTAAAATTGGACAAGAAGAACAGACTAAGCAATTTTTTCAGGGAAAAAGGAAATGGTTCATGGAAAACAAATTCACTCTTGCAGAACAGAAATTATTTTTCTGCTCCTGGAAGGATATTAACCGATCTGCTTTCACAGATGATCAGCTTAGGAACCAATAGATCAGTTATCCCAACAGGAAATCCAAATGTTTGAGGTAGAAAGCGTGTTTTCCATTCAGAAGTCATGGCTACAGAAAATTGCTAGCTGAACATTGTATAACCTGACGTGGAACTTGACCATTGCCAGCTAAATCCTAAAATATTTTGTAGATTCCTCCCTCAGCAAAGTATGTCACAAGACAATGACAACTATCACAAAAACATTTCAAGGTGGGGAACACACTACCCTGTTTAACCACCTCCCACTACGTTGGAGAGTGTCTTGCCCACAATTGTGTCTTGGTGGACTTTCCTTTATGGTGTGGGGTGATGGCTACTCCATGGATGCAAAGCTCTGAATTAGCAGGAGATGTTTTACAATTACCTCATGAGACAGGTAAAAGGCAGCAATTCCCAATGGCCAGAAGCAGCAGAGCATGGAGAACACAGTGAGGCCGAGATGATCTCTTGGTGGCATCATCAGGAAATTGTCTTCACTTTCAGTGTCACTTGAGTAATCGCTCTGGAATAGCAAGGGAGAGAGAAATGTAGAAGTGCTCATTAATGATATCACTATTTCTCCCCTGCCATGGGCCAAGGTTGTGATCATCTGCCCATAAAATTGCTCCCAGTTATGCGAGGGCAATTTCGCAACATCAACATAGGCCTCCAGCACTCATGGCAGAAGGCTTCTGATAACCTACCCTGGGGTCTCTAGCATACAGAAGTCTCTAGTCAGGGCTAGTCTGGGGGCACTTGTACCCTATTCATCTGGGCCCATGCACCCTTCCTGCTCTACTGGGGCACCAGTGATTTACCCTGCCCTCCTGCAGCGTTCACACAAGCCAGCGGCATCCTTCAGGAGGACTTCAGGATTGGGACTATGGTCATGGCATATCTCCCTCCCTTCCCTGCTGAAAGTATCACCAGGACACTAACCCCCTATTTAGTAGCACCCCAAGGCAAGGCTGAGAAACCCAAACCCCTATGTCTACACCAAAATCAAACAGGAGAGAAGTGGGAGCAGAGCTTAGTGGCAGGGTGTTATCTCTGCAAGTGGTAGGTTGGGACTGCAGCTGCCTTGTTGTCACCAATGCTTGGCGAAGCCACCTCAGAAGGCATCTCAAAGTCAGCATCTTTTTCTTCCCTATTGTGTGCACAGCACTGGCTGTCAGATGTCCTCCTTACAAACAGCAGGGGAATCTCTATTCACCAACTATGTCACAGCCTTCATTGCTGTCGCATGAACTTGAAAGCAAGAAATGAGAAATCATAATCATAGAATAGTTTGTGTTGGAAGGGACATTCAAAGGTCATCTAGTCCAACCCACTACAATAAGCAGGGACATCTTCAGCCCAATCATATTGCTCAGAGCCCCGTCCAGCCTGGCCTTGAATGTTTCCAGGGATGGGGCACCTACCACCTCTCTGGGCAACCTGTGCCAGTGTTTCATCACCCTCATTGTAAAAAATCTCTTCCTCACATCTAGCTTGAATATCTCCTCTTTTAGTTTAAAACCATTATCCCTTGTCCTATGCCTACAGGCCCTGCTAAAAACTTTGTCCCTGTCTTTCTTATGGGAAACTCTACAGGGAGCTGAAAAGTGCCCATTTTATGTGCTCTTCTTTCATGAATGAAAGAAAGTGAGTCTATAGCCAGATGAACCAGGCTGAATCTGAGTGGCCTGGCACTTCAGGAACATAATGTCACCTATCTAGCGCATAAGTAGTTGTAGGCATCAGATGCTCTGCATCTCCCAATTCAAATGGTAGTCTTCTGCAAGGTCACTGTACAAGTGCCAGGAGAATGTCAGCCAGACCATACCCAATGGGGACAAGGTGACATATGTGGTGCAAACCTAAGCATAAGGAACCTAAGTGACAAAAGCTGAAAGAGAAAAAAAACACGACTTGCTCCAGCAGCAATGGGATACTGACAGATTAAGTGTGCAGGCAGAAGCACCTGCCCGGGCATGTTTCTTAGATATCCCATGGTAAAGTTTCAGCAACCCTGATCTAGCAGAAGTTTCTTTTATGGCGATTGCTAGGACTGGTCCACAGGGGACCTGACTACCTTGCAGCTGTAAGTGCCTGCATGAGTAGATAATTTCTGATCAGAGACAGCTCTTTCATTTGGCAGAAAAGCAGAAGAAACCCCAGTGACTGAAAGCAGAACAGATGAAGAGCAGACACAAGGTGAAGGTTTTTAACAGAGATGGTGATGAACACTTTCCTGCAGCTGTAATGGATTTTCTATTACACAAAGCCCTTTCCTAAATTGAGGCTAGCTATTCCTAAAAGCTATGTGCTTTACTTCAATGGAGACATTATGAGTGAACAGAAGCTCTGCAGGCAGCCTGCTGTGGGCTGCCTGTGACATACTGGAGGCTGGACTTGATGGCCACATAGTCCCTTCCAGTATTAAAATGCTAGACACATAAGAGAAGTCAGACAACAAGGTCTGCTGTGAACCACAGCTGACAGCAACCTCTGATGGATATTCAGGAAACAACCCTTTTGATATTACTCCTTTTTTCCATCAAAGAGACCAGCAACACACATACACTGCATACAAAACTGATTTCTGGTATGGCCCTGTGCAATCTGTTTCAAATCCAGATGGTCCAGTGGTCTGCTTTTGACAATGACCAACACATGATGCAACTGTAAGATAATATATGTTCTGTTTCCCTCCACACAATGCTTGTTTCAGTAATGCAGTTAGACACAATGCCCTACTCTGACCAGCAGTCTTTGCTCTTCTGTAAGCAGTCTGAGTTCACCTAAATGCAGCAGACAGCGAAGGCAGCATGCTGGATGGTAGCTGTCTCACTAAGGGCTGTAACTTATCACTGTACTGCCACTTGCCACTGAACAGCATCTGGTTGATGCTTGTTTAAGAGGCGATGTCTCTCAAACCTGTTGCCATCATGGATTCTTTGTTCTGGTGATGTTTCATATATTTATTTTTGCCTTTTTTTTAAATGATTTTGAGTTTTGTAGTTTCTCCCCTTTGATTTTAAGGTATCCATAACCCATTAACCCTGACCTGTCCATCTCCTCTTGTTTCCCCAACTCTCAGTCTAAATTGCCTTGTCAGTCGAGCAGCCAGCCTTGCAGAACAGGCTCACAGAGATTCCTCCTTTCTTAGAAAGCTTTTCATATATAACTTGCAAAACCAAAATGGATCAAGGCCAAAACTCCTGGATGTAGCTGTCCAAGACCATTCTTCCCTGGATTTTGATCATCTCCCTTGTGATGTTTTCTGGACACCCACAGCCAGTTTGCCTATAGCTCATCAGTAACTTGCAGTCTGCACATTGCCGCTGGAAGGGGATTACTGCAGGCAGCAATAAAAAGATACATGCTAAAACAGGCCAGCTGTCAGAGTCTCCTAAATCACATGGCCATAAAGCATAATAAATATCCCTAATTTCTGTGTGAGTGAGAGGAGCTCTCAACAACCCTTTGCATTCATGGGGAGGGCCCATGTGTATCACAGCATTCTCATGCCTTTGCAGATGGGCCAGCAGCCACTGCAGAGAAGTGGCTCTCAGCAGCTTACAGTTGTTGACAAGGGTAAAGCTGCAGTGAACGCAATGCACTTCATCAGTGTTCATGGCACGGGTTGCGTTCACGGCACGGGGCATCACTTTAGAGCCCCCATTCAGGAAGACCTCCACAGTCTGCAGACACAAAGGTTCTGCCAGGAGGAGCAGAGCAGGTGGTCCATGCAGAGCAGACCATCTTAATACCACCTGTTGAGGAAGATAAGGGAGATACCTCTCCACCAAGCCACTTCACAGGAAGACTAGCAGTACACACTTAAGCTAGGGGAGTGGCCCTTCATGATTGTTCTCCTTGTGCTTTAGAGCTGACGGAGCTTCCTATGTGGTCCAGTCCTCAAAGAAGCGTGCCCCATCCCTGCCTTCTGCAAATGACAGCATGCAGCTCCTCCAGAGCTCCTGCTGCTTGCAGGTTGGAAGGCAGGGTCCTCACTGCATAGCGTCAGTCTAAAAACTCAGGGAAGTAATAATGAGAAAGGGAATTGCTCTGGGCCCTGGCTGCTATTAAACAAGATTCATAGAAAGACACCTGGAGACTGCTGAAGGTGACATCCCAGCCATGCTCCCTTCACCTAGGGCTGACTAATAAAGGTTAATATCCCTTTGCAGGGCTCAGTATCTCCAGACTCCAGTGGCTTCTCCGTTAATGGAGCAAAATAAATTGAATGCGAATGAAGTGTAATCACTCTTGTAACCTGTTAATAATGTGTCCAGGGACATAAAGTTGTGTCCTATGGGGTCAGACCAGTGCTTCATTGAGCGCTGTGCTCTGTCTCTGACAGCAGCAGCAGGACGTGACATAAACCTGTACACTTTGCAGCCCATCCCTTGTGCTCCCCCAGCACCCACAACTGTTGTGTTAGAAAGCAGAGCTTTGCCAATTCCTCTTAATATGTTCATGGATTCCTCCTCCATGTCTAGTCCCTTTTGAACTTGTCAATCTACCATAACCTCTTGTGGCAGCAAGTCAGCAAGCGTTCACTACCCCAAGTGTGAAGAATGATTTTCTGTCACCTGTGTTAAGCCAACCTCTTACTAGCTCCCCCAAGTGTCCTCTGCTATTGTAGGTTTGGCAAACAGCAGCTCTGCATTCAGCTCATCCTTCATCTTCATATCTCGTGCAACTGGCTCATACACCCCTCGGTTTTCTTCTCAGCAAAGTGGAGAGTCTTAACCTTTTTCACTGTTCCTTGTAAGGAGGCTGCTACTTCCTCTTGATCATTTTCTTTGTCCTTTTCTCTCTTCACTATGTCCATAAAAAGTGGGGACCACAATTGCCCACCTCATTTAAGAAAGTGTATAGCACCAAGCTTCAATACAGCAACAAAATGTTGCTGGCACCTTGTCTTGTTCTCAAAAACATTCTTTAAGATATCCAGCATTATGTTGACATATTGGCTTGCCCTGCGCACTCTTCTGTGGGACTTCACAGCCCTGACAATGATTTCTCCACAGTTGTAGCTCACAGTCGAAAACTTAGCATTGAGTTCACATGGATTAGATTATTTTTCCACGAATGTACCAGTTTATATTTATTTACATTGAAACGCATTTGCCACCATTTTGCCAATCAGTTCTGTGAAGTCCTTCCAGAGTTCTCCACTGCCATATCACCTGAGTATTCAGAAGAAATTAACACAATCCACAAATATGGATGGGTCTAAGTATTTCCAGAAATAAGAGCCCAAATGCCTTCATCTTTCCCTGTGACCTTATCTCACATCAGTGTATTCTTCTGAGCATGTGCCACAGGACAAAAGAAATGAAAATTATATTCCCAGATCCACAACACATCCCTAGGCGAGCTTGAGTGAGGCATTTTTTGCACCATTTTCTTCAGTTCTGCAGGTGCAGAATGGAGAAAATACTGTCTTCGCACCATGCAAGAGTGCTAGAATGACCAACCAATTCCTCAGTGAAAAGAAGGTGCAAGACCCTGAAGTAAAATGGCCAGATAATCAAGTACCTAAAGCATGCAAGACCTGTCTCAGATGTCATCCATACTGCAGCCTCCCACATCTGCACTAAACTGCCCCTCCGCCCATGCTGCAGAGCTCTCTGGAAGGGGAACTCCACTGTGCTCAGCTCTCCAAGGCAGTGTCCAAACATGCTTTCTGGACCCCCACTCCCAGGGGTGGCTCAGGACACAGCAGCTCAGCTCTTCTGACCAAAATACAGGACTGTCCAAGTCTGTGCAAGCTGGCCATATGGAGAGAAAGCAAGCATGTTGTGTGGCTCGAAGTGCATAAACCCCCTTCAGGTCCTTCTCTTCACATTGCAGAAGAGACATGGCCAGGAGGTGCTTGGGAATGTTGAGAAGAGGGGTTAGATGGAACAGGATGTGGCTTAGGATCCACATTCTGTCTCTAGACTTCTATGATTACATTGAAGGGATGAGTTTCACAGCAGCATCCAGCAATTTGTAGGGGAAAAAAAAAAAGAAGAAGGGAGGTTTAGCTTGAAAGCACCACATTTCCTTTCTTCTTTCACTCCCCAGAACATTCTATTTATTTCATTTTCAGACACTGCTTCAGACATTGCTGGGAAAAAGAAAAAAGGGGTTTTAAGAGAGAGCTCAGACATATTCTTTTATGTGACATATGAATAATTCAATTTGCTGCCATCAATAGCTTGCGTTTCTCTAAATAAGCCATCTGTCTAGGGGTTAGGAGGAAAACTAGCAGGAGTGTAATATGACAAATGATGTTTCTGGATAAAAGATGGCACTGCATTTACACATGAACTCTAACAGGAGGGTATCTCAGCTAGCAACCTGTAATATTTCACTGTCGCCACATTTGACAAGTTGTCTGTCCATTAGTCATGGCATAAAGAACTCATAAGATATTTATAAGCATTCCAGAGATACCTAAATAGGGAATCATTTGATTCCAGGGTTGGACACTGAAAAGAGAAGTATAAAGGTTTGACAGAATGCACAGATTTCTGCTTTCATGGTTGGCAACTGCTGGAGCAAAGTGGGGTTGTATATGCTAATTAGAGCTGTTTCAGAAATGTTTTTCCCTCCAGATAACTATGATTTTCATAGGCAGTCTGAATAACATTACAACAGGACCTGAGAAACACTGCTAGTTTTAAAAAAGAAAAAAAAAGTTAAACACGTACATGTTGTTGCAGTGATGTGCAGGACATCTGGTTAGGATGTCTCCTGCTCCTCTGCCAGATCTCCCAGGTTCTTTAGAGTCCCCAGGCTTGGGGAGGGAAGAAGATGCCTGCTTCAAGGCAACTTTTCAGAGACATTGGTGAGCTGGACAGACCCATTCTGAAGAGCATGACAGGCAACAGAGCAGCAACCCCTACAGCCTGGCTGGGTCAGCTCTTTAAACTAAAACCAAATCACTGTCAGCCCAAATAGTTAGTATTTTTCAAAAAATTTCTCTGCAGCAAAGTTTTCTACAGGAAAACAACACCCTTTCTGGTTAGCAAGAGCCAAACTCTCTTCAAAAATGAAACCCTGGCAGAAGTACACTGAGCAGCAGGGTCCATAAAAGCTATTTTCTACACGTGTCCATGGACTCCTGCGAGTGTTGAATGGAGGCAGTCACTATGAAGGGGTGAGTTAGATTTTTCTGCATTTCTAATAAACTAAATAACCAGTCCTGAAAACCACTAGGCAGGCACTTTGCAATAACACAGGCAGTACCAGAGAAATGTGGGTGAAGAGAAATGACTCACAATCCCAGGGTTGTTCTGTCCCCCAGAAGGCATTTTACTGAGATGCCTGAGTTGGGAGTCCGCTCGCCTTGCCCTGACACATAGAAAACAGGTAGTATATCCCAGCTCTCAAGAGACAACAGCTCTTCTGCACAAATCTTCCCTCTCTGCTCATGTTTGCATAAAGGGGATATGTTCAGAGTTTTCTCCCAGAAAGAAGTGCCAAAGCAGATATGTTACAACAAAAAAACCCTTCCAAGAACTAAGCCCTGATGTGCTCTTATACTATGCAGGTCCTGTTGGATGAACTGTAGCATGACGGTCAATGTGGCAAGATACACAGCAATGTGTTGTGCACCCTCGATGGCAGAATCAAATCCTTCAAGATTCTGTCACAGTGTGGAAGCAAAACCTTGCACCTCTGCTGTATCAGCCCCTCTCACTATTCTGCTCCCAGTCCTGGTACGAACCCTTTCCATCCCACTTTGGGTCTATTAGTAATTTAAAAAAACATTTGCTTCTTGTCAGTAACTGGTGAAAAAATGCATTTTAGTGGCCCAGACTTGCACTGCATGATTCCGGTGCTATTTTTCTCATTTGGACAGGCAGACAAGCTTTTATATAGTTTACAACTCATCATGGATCACTCCCTATTCAGTGACTGCTGTCCTCAAATACTTTTCTTTCATTCCTGGAGTCTCAACACATTAAGCTATGTTCCTAATGCACCTTTGTACTAGCCAAGCCCAGGAGGCCCTCATGTTTTCGGCCACACAGACAGAGCATCTGTTCATGTGGGAACCAGAGCACCACAACACAGCAGTCACCTTTTTGCTGGTCTTCTGCTATTAAATGCATCTCTCCTCTCCTCCCCATCTTTTTGCATGACCAGCTGCATCTGCAGAGTCTGGATCTTTCTGGGATGGAAGTCTCCATGCTGAGGCCCCTCATGCTGAGTACAGCTGCTCAACAGGTTGGTCGGAGGAGTATGAAAGTTGCAGCAGTCCACTGGGCTGGCCAAGTAGCACAGTGATGGAGACTAACACTGCTAGAAGCAGAGGCTTCTA
This sequence comes from Patagioenas fasciata, assembly GCF_037038585.1. NCBI lineage: Eukaryota > Metazoa > Chordata > Aves > Columbiformes > Columbidae > Patagioenas > Patagioenas fasciata. Next base: position 15,186,490 of record NC_092522.1, read on the forward strand.
GCAATGCATGTGTTTCCAGTAAGGTAGATCCTTCCCCAGACCTTGCCTCATGTTCTTCTTCCCTTCTCCAGTCTACTCATGGAGAAGAAGCCCCAATACAGAACACAGGATTATACACAGGTGTGTACTTAGAATCATAGAATAGTTTGGGTTGGAAGGGACATTCAAAGGTCATCCAGTCCGATCCCCCTGCAATGAGCAGGGACATCTTCAACAGATCAAGTTGCTCAGAGCCCTGTCCAGCCTGGCCCTGGATGTCTCTGGGGATGGGGCATCTACCACCTCTCTGGGCAACCTGTGCCAGTGTTTCATCACCCTCATTGTAAAAAATTTCTTCCTCATGTCTGGCCTGAATTTCCCCTCCTTTAGTTTAAAACCATTACCCCTTGTCCTATGCCAACAGGTCCTGCTGAAATGTCTGTCCCCATTTTTCTTACAGGTCCCTTCAATGTACTGAAAGGCCACCATATGGTCTCCTGGAGCCTTCCCTTCTCCAGGCCAAGCATCTCAAACTCTGTATGCCTGTCCTCATACCAGAAGTGTTCCAACCCTGTGATGATTTTTGTGGCCTCCTCTGGCCCCTCTCCAACAGGTCCATGTCTTTCCTGTACTGGGAGTTCCAGAGCTGGATGCAGGACTCCAGGTGGGGTCTCAACAGAGCAGAGTACTTTGTGAATGTCATCCTCCTCTCGGCACTTTGTATGTGTAGGTCAGGGCAGCTGTCCATACACCTCCCTGTTCGTTAGTACAGTAGCACCGTGCAGGGTTCAGTGCGACTGGGAATCCCATGGTGCCAGATGTAGTATATTCACTTAAGAAGGAATGTGTATGACCTCACAAGGCTATAGTCCAGAGAAACAGGTCAGAAATAAGGAGGACACAGCAAAAATTATGCACACACTGTCACGGCATGCTATAAAAATTTTCAACAACACAAGTAAAGAGACTCCCTCTCCCTTTGAGATCCAGGGAGGGGAAGGATTAAATTCCTTTCCCCAGAGCTTCAGTTTTACAGGTGGTTTTCTAGAAATACATTCCCTACAAAGAGCAGATCAAGCTCCTGTGGTACAACTTTGAAGAGACACCCTAATCGAGGGCCCTCCATGGCAAAGGAACCTTTAAAATCCCACAAGAAAAGGGAAAATATTTTTGGTATAAAACATTTTTTTCCTTGTCCTGCGTATTTTCCAGGCCTTTTTTTTTTTTGCCTATTCTCCAACAGCTGGCTAAAGAAAGTCTTCCTGGATGTGGATTGACAAGAGGAAGATTTTTTTTTTTCTGCTTAAATGTCAGGTCAGATGTGTCAATAGCACCATTAGGCAAACACATGCCTGCTGCAGTCACTTGCATCCCTACTGCATAAGAGAAACTAGGGCAAAAAGGCAGCAACTAGGGATTTTGTTTTTATTAGGAAAATAAGACTTCCCACAGCCAATTTTGAAATGCTATATAAGGGTGTAATTTGAGCTAACACCCTTACATGCCTCAGAGAGAAAATTTTTGTCTCCCTGCAGATGCATTGAATACTGCATTAGTGGCACATATTGGGAAAAACACCTTTCTCTCCCTACCTTATCAATACAGAGACAAGAGAGAATAAAAGAGAGGTTGGGCTCTTGTTGGTTTGCCCTTGTGCTGATCACAAGGTGAGACACTGGTATTACAGGAGGTAAAAATAGGGGGTTTAGGACTTGTTAGGTCTCAGTGGAGAAAACTCCTGCAACAGACACAAAAAAATCATATCATATATTGATCGCAGACATTCAAGTAAAAATTGTGCCTTTGCTCCATACAGCCAGTCTTTGCTAGGGTAGGAGTCTGTGATCAACACTGGAGAAAGTTTTGGGATCAGTAGCACTATGTGCACTCTCCATTCCCACACACACTGGCAAACACAAATCTGTGCCACACTAGGGCAGCTGGTTTCAGCCAAAAACAAAAGATTTTTTAAAAGCAAAAATTGCATTATTTAAAGAAGAAAGAAGTTGATTCCCACAGTCTGCCCCATTTGGAGAACAAAATATATCTTACTTTACTGTGAACAATCAATGCAGCGTAGGAACCTAAAAGAAAACATTTCACTTGGGATCTAATGAAGTGTTTCACTCTATCAGAAAAAAAGTAAAATCAGTGACATGGGATTCATCACAGCTTGAAACTCATAGGCTTTTGGGTTTGTGTTCATTCACAGACAGAAATGTTTTGTGTTTGTGCCAGTATGCAAAACAATCTGCTTTATGCCCAGCTTGAGTCAGGGGAAAACAGATATGGTGTTGGCCTGCTGAGCAAGACAAGCTTCATGTACAGGGACAGATGCTCCTGGTTCCAACATTACACAGCATCTAAGCACATGTGTCATCTTCAGTTTCTGACTGGAAATGGGAGGGAGGGACTAACTGCATACAGCAGGAGGGAAATGCTGATTCCTGTCAGGGCCAGTGAGAATTTCACCATTAGTATCCACAGGGTTGGGACTTGACCCAACACATAAAGATGATCGATCACTCACTGTCCTGGCCAGAGGAGTGAGTGATAAAGCTGATCACATGCAGACCAGCTTCCAAAGCAGCTGATCCCATGCAGACCAGCTCTTGGAAGCTGTATACTTAACGTAAATATGCCGTCTTCCCCCCAGCCCTCCCCACATACCCCAAATGACATCTGACCTCTAGCTCCTGGAAATCCTCCTCTTCCTCCACATCATAGGAGAGCGTGTGAATCTTGATGTCATCCACTGTGAGATCAATGAACTTGCTGTCCGGGTACTCCAGGCTGTCTTTGGTGGGGGAACGGTCCTCGATGAAGGTGGTTTCACAGCACTCTGAGCCAATGCTGTCGCCCCAGGAGTGCAGCACATTCTCTGAGTAGAGGATGATGTTGGGCCGATAGTGAGACTCCACTGTCTGCTGCAGCATGTTGGGATCCAGAAGCTGCTGCACAGGGTTATTTCTGCCATTCTCCAGGCAGTTTGGAGAGGAAAGGCTGCTTGCTCGGTGGCTCTGGTACTGGGGAGTAGGGTACACAGAAACCAGACCATCTCGGCTCTCTGCCACTAAGTTCCTTGTATTAATTAAACCATTCCTTTTCCCAGCTTCAGCAATCTTATTGTGCATTAGCACACTGTTTTTCTCAACCAAGCCATCCATACTTGGAGGTGTCTGAGGGAGTAGGATGAGTGGTCTTTTTTTGTTGTACCTTAGAGCGGGTCACACTGGGGCAGCAGCTCTCATTTTCCTGATGAATAAAGGAAATAAGATACCAAGATGAAGACATAGGAAATGAATAACACATCAAAATACACATCAGCTTGTCTTTGGTATCACCTCATGAGAAAATATAGCCCCACATATGTGCACACCCTGCCCTAACTCTCAAAATATGTCCCCGCTTGGAGAGGCAAAAAACCTGACCCCAAATCCATGGAGAGAACAACAGTTAAGAACAATGTGTGGTGAGAACAGAACAATGTGTGGTGACAGAGGACTTCCTGAGATGTCTTGGTAATGGTGTACCCTGTCAGAGAAGAGCTATGATGATGCTTCTATCCTGCCAGAGTTATGCCACTGTCATTCTGGGGACAATGTCCCTTTCCTCTAAATGTTCTGATAAGAGAGGTAGGGGGAAAAATATGAAAGAACCATTTTCAGTTCTCAGAAATCTGCAGTTACAAAAGGCACGCAGCTGGTGTGTTCAGCTGTCAGTCTCTACAGCTACCCTTCCCCCTTGGCAAGTGCTTTACTACACTTTGAAAACCAGATGAAGGAAAAGAAGCAGGCAGCACTCTTTAAGACAACTGAAAAAAACATCACCTGAAGACAAGATCAGATCTGACCAGAAGAATTAAATCTTCTCTGGATGGGGTCCCAACTTCCCTGTGTTGCTCTGGATGCCTTATTTCGTCCAATGCCTCCAAGGCTGCCCCAGGGAAACAGACTGAAGGGCGGTGATGAGGCTTCTCAGTGTGTCCATCCCCATCCAGATTCACCTGGAAGGCACAGAGGCACAGTCGCTTGAGCTCCAGGAGCTGGTTGTCTCCTTTTGCACAGGAACAACAGCCATGCTTTGTCTCATCAGATCACCAGCCTGGTTCCATTTTGTGTGGATGGCACCAAGGTGTGAGAAATCAAAGGGACAGTTCAGAAGGCCAACAGTACCTTTTTCTAGCCCAAACAGTTTCTCACCAGAACACTAAGTTTTGGTCAGTTGCAGACAAAGGAAAATGCTTTTTGAAATGCAGGTGAATCCACCGTAGCATCAACGAGCTCAGGGTTTTGTTTAAGGGCCATACCATAGAAATCACAGAAATGTTCCTGGCTTCAAAGAGCTTCATATTAGATGCTAAAGCCAAACTCCTAAGGTAGAATTACCTGTACGCAGCGTGCTGCATAGAGGAAAACAAGAATTAAACATACATAATGGTGACACAATGGATCCTTACATGCTTCACTTACTAGATAGGAAGGAACCTGTGGTGTTGCTCAGTCCTACCACAGATCTAAGCATCTATCTGGCTGGTGCTTACCTGCTGTATATTTAAAGCAGTCTTGTGCACCAATCTTGCAGACTCCAAGCGACACTTTTCCCCTTGGGATGGGGGAGGTGGGAAGGAAAACATCCCAAATGAGACAAGGACAGCACAGGAAGCATCCTTCCCACACACAGAGCTCCTCCAGTAATGGGACTAATGCATTGCTCAAGACATCCTCTTTGGAGTCCCACATAGCAGTGCTGTTCACATGCTTCAGGGAAGGTCAGCAGAGATGCGGATGGCAGCGTGCAATCAAGGAAAATTGTTTAACCCTAGAGTCATCTCAATCTGTAGCTAGCTGGCTACCTTACCAGAGCTAGACCCAATGTTCTTGACCCTCCAAGTGTATTGCTTAATGGTAAGGAACTGGCAAGACCCTTAGGCCTTTTCATTACAATACTTTAACAAACAATAATAATAATAACAATAATTCTAGTAATAATAATAAGGTAGCATTGATTTTTCTTTTCTAGGTGAAATTCCTGAGTGGCTGGCCATTAGGGTTAAATCAATAGTGCCTTAATTGCCAGTGCATTTTGATTAATAGCTGAAGCAAGGTCAATTGCTATCTAGGGAAACTAAGAAACAGTTAAGGTACCCAGAGATTCTTCATCAATAAAATGGTGGGAATCAGAGTGTTGTCAACCACAAATGAAATTTCATGTTCTTATGGATAAAAGAGAACCTTTCTTCTTCCCATCCACTGGCTGAAGGGAGTTAAATCAGATTTCCAAGGCCTTTATAACCTGCTGCTACCTCAGTGGTGGTGGGAGAATTGGACTCAAAGGCTGGACTTAATTTCACTTACTGCAGATGCCCAAGGATGTTTCTTGAAATGAATCAATCTCAGTTATGCAACATGGACAGGACCAGTGGACTCAGTTTCCCTTTGAAGTAACAACACCCCTGTAAAATACAGAGGGGAGACCATCTTAGCTTAAAATGCTAACCTGCAGAGGAGTGAAGCAGATTAAATGATTCTCCCAGGTCCAGATGGAGGAGCAATGGACAGTGGCACGTGGCCATGAGTGATGCTTAGGGACAAATGCCCATCTTTAGCCTTAATTCTGGAGCCCTCAGTACAAGAAAGACATTGGCTTGTTGAAGAGGGTCCAGAGGAGGCCACAAAAATGATCAGAGGGATGGAATACCTCTCCTATGAGAACAGGTTGAGTTGGGGTTGTTCAGTCTGGAGAAGAGAAAGCTTCAGGGACACCTTATGGTTGCCTTTCAGTACATTAAAGGGGCCTCTAAGAAAGACAGGGACAGACTTTTTAGCAGGGCCCGCTGGTATAGGGCAAGGGGTAACGGTTTTAAACTAAAAGAGGGGAGGTTCAGGCTAGACATGAGGAAGAACTTTTTTACAATTAGGGTGGTAAAATACTGGCAACTGAAAAAAGGTTGCCCAGAGAGGTGGTAGATGCCCCATCCCAGTTCAAGGCCAGGCTTGACAAGACTCTGAGCAACCTGATCATGTTGAAGATGTCCTTGTTTATTGCAGGGGGGTTGAACTAGATGATCTTGGAAGGTCCCTTCCAACACAAACTATTCTATGATTTCTCATTTCTTGCTTTCAAGTTCATGCGATAGTGATGGAGGCCGTGACATAGTGAATAGAGATTCCCCTGATGCTCGTAAGGAGGACATCTGTTAGCCAGTGCTGTGTACGCAGTAGGAAAGAAAAAGAGGCTGACTTTGTGATGCTATCTGACGTGGCTTCACCAAGCATTAGTGATGAGAAGGCAGGTGCAGTCCCAACCTGCCACTTGCAGAGATAACACCCTGCAACCTCTGAAGGTCCCTTCCAACTCAAACTATTATATGGTTCTTTGAAAAGGCAGCAAGTGGTTATGTAATAACTCAGAGCCATTGCTTGCAGGGATGTCTTGGAGGTGGATTCAGTCCCCATCCTTTCATTAAGGGCTTTCACTAACCTGACCTGGGCCAGGATAACATATCTGCAACTCACAGGCAGGTCCTAAAATTTAGATTGCCCCAGTTTGCAGCCTAGAGGATCTCAGATGGCAGCAGGACTGAGCAGATAACATCTGATAGACTAGCTGAGGCAAATGGAGGATGCCTTCTCTGCAGGGAATGAACAGGCAAAGCCAAAAAGAGCCACTTGTATTACCTAGGACAGCAGTGAGGTTTCAGAATTATGCTGACCGGAAAATGAAACTCATCAGAGCCCTTTAATAACTAAACTGTTCAGTCTGCTCCAAGATGCAGAGTTAATTTAACTGGTTGATTCAGGTTTCATTTGTCTTTGCACAGTTTGAATTTCTCCCCACAAATCACTCACTGGTACTCAGGCTAACTAGAAATAATTCTGCACTTTCAGACTTGGGACTGGAACCAGAAGGGAAAACCACTTCAATTTATTGGGAAATAGTAGATCAAACTTCAGTCTAATTTTTACCTTGCAGATTAGACATTTTTACCCAGGTATCTGGTATTAAACATGAAGCCATTAATTATTATAACCTTAATTCTTTCAAATTTCTTTCATTTATTTTTTCTCTCTCCCTCTTTCTTATTTTACTAAGAAGCTTCAACCAGTGCCAAGACATTTAGTCTGCAATGCTGTGGTTTGTTCAGCTATCACTTGTGCTGCAGGAGAGCCCAGCGACATTAGCTGCAATGAGAGCTATGCTCTGCTGGGTGTTCTGCAGGCTCCTGCTATGATGACAGTGGCTGACAACCTAATTAAGCAAAGGGTGTGAGACAGAATTGCAAGCTGGAGAGAGGACAAGGAGAGAACAGTTAAACACTGTGCTCTGGGCTCTGGCAGGCAAGGAGTAGAAGGCAGCTCTGCCCCTGCCCACCATCCTGAAACTCCTTGGCTCTTCTGTGAGCAGGTAGGATGCTGTTGTCCTCCTGCCTCCATGGGTTTCTTCACTTTTCATATCTCTAGCACAGCCTAGGGGTGTTTCAGCCTTCTGGAGACCCCTGCCAGGTACCACAAGTCCTGTGTGAACAGACAATTCAGTTACCTCTGAAACACCAGGCTATGGTTGCAAAGCCCCAGCCCTTTCATCACAACAGATCAGAAAGACCTTCATCCAAACAGACCAGACACCACCAGCCCTAAGGCTTGTTTTATTGGCAGGAAAACTTGGAGATGAAGGCCAGCCACGTTGAGGCTCAAGGCAGAGTTCGCATCTGCTATGATGCCATAGCCACTGCCATTCCCTGCAGATCTTGCAGAGCATCAGCCAGGAGAAAGTGCTCAAAGAGCTCATGTGCCTCTACATGGGGGTCTTGGATATAAGAGGAAATCTTTGCCACATGGAGACAGTCAAGCATTGGAAAAGGTTGTCCAGGGAGGCTGTGCAGTTTCCAGCCTTGGAGGTTTTTAAGACTCATCTGGATGAAGCTCTGAACAACTTGGTGTAACACTATTGCTTACCCTGCTTTGAGTATGAGGTTGGACTAGAGACTTCCTGAGGTTTCTTCACCTTGAGTTACCCTGTGGTCCAAATCTCTGCTCCTAACAGATTCTCACCTGTCACCCATGCTCCCAACAAGACATTCACTGCTCCCACATCCTTCTGCCAACCCCTTAGCGACTCTAAACCTAACCGCAGCATGGCAAGAAAGGACAGCTACCACCCTTTGTAAGGCCGTGCCACCAGCAGAACATGATGCAGCCTCACAACTACCGGACTCAACAAAGTGCTGCTGGGTTTGATGCCGGTTCCCCCACTGTCAGCACACAGAAAGCAGAGAGGAGAAATCTTTCTTGAAGAGAAGGCAAGTCAAATGGTGAGAGCTGCAGCATGATAAAAAGCACATTGGTAAGACATTTGGAGGCTACAATTTTCCTGGTGCAAGCTTTCAGGTATGAGGGAGTTTTTAATACATAATACAATAGGTGTCAACATGGTTTAAGGTATTTGAAACATCTAGAAATTGTAACAACACATATGGACCTTTAGCATGAGAAAAATCACAGGCAATGTACGGATCTAGAGAGCTGATTACAGAGTGAAATATTTAAGGAAAGGAAGGGAAAAACCTTCCCCACTTGTATTTTTGTTCTTTGATTTATCTGGGCTCATTAAAACAGGTTTTGTTTTAAGGGAATGCTGCTATTTCAGCAGCCGAAATTTGTTTTGACCTATTAAGTAAACTACAGGGAGTTTCATAAGGCAATACAACTAACTCACACAGGGAGAATTAGGAAAGCACGCATTAGTGATATCTAAATGTTTAATTGCTAACAGTAGAAGTAAAAAGACCTCTATGCTATTTTAGTATTACCAATATGTAGAAAACCCAGTGTGAGACATGGGCCTGTCCTGTCCTGCCATGAAAAAGAGGGACTCACGGTACAGTGAAATTCCCAAGGTCGCGTCACACAGTTGCAGAGCTGGAAATAAAATCCAGGTCTCTTGATTGCCTGTCCAGAGGTATATTTAAATGTGGAAACAATTACCATATGCATATTAGGTCTGCCTGAATAATTGATTGCTTGATTCAGTAGCTGAACCAAAGAATGGGGAGGAGAAAGGCAAAACTACCTTGTGGTGACCTAAAATATAAAATGTTATCCCTACAACAAAATATTTTCTTTTGAGCAGATGGAAGCCTCTTGCCTGAGCCAAAATGAAATGTAATGTTTCATTTATTTATTTTTAATTGAATGAAGTAGCTTTTAGTTCAATTTGCCTTAAGTTGCCTCCAATTAAAAAAATGACACTTTCAGGCTTTTCTAGCAGTCTTCCTTTCCAAATAATTCTGACAGCCTCAATTCTTTGTTGAGTTCACTCCAGATTCACAACTTTTTTTCATTTAATGACAAAACTGCACTTTCTAGTTAATAAATAACTGACCTGAATAACGACACCTGGCTGTAATGTAAATAACTCTGGCTGTTGTGGAAGGCACCAGTATAAAAACACCTTGCCATCTTCGCAACTCATGGCAATTACTTTGCAAAGTGAAAGCAATCAAAAATCAGGCTCTGCACCTTTTTACATGAGAAATTCATTTCACCAATGCCATTGGGGAAAGTTCAGTGTCACAAAGCTATTATCAGTCACCTAACTGCATCTGGACACATGGATGCTGTGGATCAGCCTTGGCCAAGCGGCTGGTCATCTCAGTGCAAACCTGTAGAACAGCTGAATCCTGTCCTAACTCTGCAGCTCCGCATGAGCAAAGCCTTTTGTGCACATGCCCGACACATACTTCTCTCATGCCTTCTCCTTCTCTCCTGTCTGCAAATATACACCCTGCACTCTGGGCCTGACTATATGGTAGCATGCACAGCAAAGGATGCCTTTGTACCAGCCTGTATCCCCCTGTCCTTTGCAGAGCTGCTGTTCAGAGGTTCCCCAATACCACAGGACAGGACCATCTGGCAACTCAAAATGTACCCAGCCTCATCATACTTCTCTGAGTCCCTCACTCTCATTTCAAACTGGGAAGATGACGTCACCAGGAGTGATTCTATTTTTAAAAGCTGTATCTCTTCCAACAGAAGGCCAAACTGACATTTCTTCTCCCTCCGTCCATCCCAAAGAGCTGTTCTGTAAAACTTTCTGATTATGTCCAGCACAATAAAACTAAACTTCATGACATAATAAATAGACAGACACATAATGAAGTAGTTCAGGTCACTGCCTTCAGCAGTGTGGTCAGGCTGAAGGATCTGTTTGCCAGCTTGAAGAGCAGAAAATTGTGCTGCTTTTCACTTTTGAAGCAACTTAATGCAGCTGTTCTCTGGCGTGTATAATTGCGTCCTTAATTGTTCAGAGTGCCCTCACCAAGAAAAGCTTCATCCAAAGAGAGTCCCACGACTCTCCTGTAAAGCTCTGCCCAAGAGCTGCTCCAGCTTCTGGAGAAAACTTGACTCAGATGCACACTTTTCATGCTAAGTTTGGTTCCAGAACTATTGCTCTTGTATGTTTAACCATGACCTATGCTTTTTTAACACACAGCTGAACTGCTTTTTTGACTGCGTGTTTATTTGATAGACAAGCTGCATGCTCAGGTGAAAAGATGTGATGCTCCAGTTCTCTTGGTCCCTACACCACAGAGCCTGTATAGTTTTGGAGTGTCAATAAAAGATTTAAAGGTCGGGAAAGAACTTAGCTACCACCAAAAAAACCCTCTCTAATTTTAGTGATGCCTGGTGTTGCAACAGAATTAAAACTCTCCAGCCTAGAAGAAGCTATCTGATGCTCTGCCCTGTAGAAACCTACAGCAAAGCAAAGTCCGTGCTGCACACAACAGGGCATCTAAATGAACTCCATGAGGTTCATCCAGGAGTATCAACATCGCAGCATCATCTGTCCCTCTTTGACTTAAAATCCCTGGTAAACCGTGTTTATAACCAGGCTGGACCACAGACAGAAACACCCAGAGGTGGCTCCAGGACTGGAGGCAGACGTTTTAGCAGGGCCTGTTATGACAGGTAAAGGGGTAATGGTTTTAAACTAAAGGAGGGAAGATTTAGGCTGGACATGAGGAAGAAATTTTTTTGCAATGAGGGTGGTGAAACACTGGCACAGGTTGCCCAGAGAGGTGGTAGATGCCACATCCCTGGAAACATTCGAGGCCAGGCTGGATGGGGCTCTGAGCAACCTGATCTAGTTGAAGATGCCCCTGCTCATTGCAGGGAGCTGGACTAGATGATCTTTGAAGGTCCCTTCCAACCCAAACTATTCTATGATTTTATAATTCTAACTCAATTCTCACTCTTGTTGGGCAGCCAAGCACCCATAGAGCCTGGTCCTTGTGTACATCCTGCTCATCTGGATCTACTCACATTTATTTCCTACATTGTATGTATGAAGCAAAGCAGAACAAGACACCTGTCTCACACTTGTTCTGCATGTAACACACCAATACTATGCTCTATGCTGGTAATTGAGATATTCCTGAAGGAACGATAAATAAAGAGAGGACGGAACAGTAAAACAGCCTAGTGGTACAGACCTGGTGCAAAAATGAAGGCTTCCATATCTCCTTCCCCAAGCAAAGCACCCCAGGGCTGTAAGTCACTTTGCTAGAAAAACGTTTCTGTGATACTGTAAAATTGCTAGTGCCAGTTCATCAGGGCGAGGATGATTAGATTAAACAGCCACTGCTGGGGCAATAAAATCAGTGTTGCTTCATCAGGCTCTAGAAGAATTGCAGAGCCAGGAAAACGCTGTGGGACAAAAGCTTTACAGAATAAGTGATTCAGACATAGTGAGACTGGTAACTGGAGGCAGATAGGGCAGTCAGGGAAACACCAAAAAGTAGCATCAGTGGCTGTAGATTGACCTCTACAGACCTTTCTTAATCCCGTGCTTATCCCTCCCTGTAGAAATCAGACTTGAAACAAAAAGTGGGACCCATTAAACTCAGGGCATAGCCAGAGCCTGAAGAAGAATCCTATACCCTCTTCCCTCTGGGAGGAAAAGGAAGATAAGAGCTAGATTTCTGTATGGGAGGCACGGGCATTTGACTGGCAGAATATCAACTCAACATGCCTCCGTGATCTTGCAAGCCACATACAGTGGGGAGAAGGGACATCATCTTGTTGCAGAGAGCACAATAGGAACTGGAAGATGGGTGTGTGGTGTGGGGACACCAGGCACGGGGAGAGAACTGGATCAGCCATTGCATGCAGCAGACAGCATACTGAACACAGCTGTCCTGCAGGACCTGAGCGCAGGCTGGAAGTTTCCTGGGACCTAGGATGGGCAGGTCTCACCTCCAGGAGCTGAACTGTTTGATTATGCCATAATTGTCTGCCCAGAAAATTATCCAGTTGCAAGCACCATTTCAGAGATTTTCATTCTCCCTGAAGCTTTTAAGGGGTCTGAGCACTCAATCAAAACACATAAACCCCATTAAACCACTGTTTGAATTAGGCCAAATTGATGTGAATAGTCAGTTCATTGTTCTTGTGCCTCAGTGAACTAAAGTCTCAGAGCTTAAGGATAGAAATACTGTACAACACAGATTTGGGTGGGTGGTTAATGAGGGAACTTTGCACATTCAGGTCTTATATAGATACATATACACAGATACACATCTATAAGGATGCCATGTATAAAATAGGGAGTGCTAAAGGCATGCAGGGACTCACACCTCTCATGTAGTGCACCACTATTTTAAAATGCAGTCTTTGCTGGTGCAATGAAAATAACCAGAGTTCATCACTCTTCCGATAGTACATCACCAAATTCAAAGCACTAAATATTTAGATTCTTAGGTACTATAACTAGGACCAGTTCCATCCGAATCCTCAGTGTCACAGACACTGACATTTGCTGAGGAGCACCATTGCTCGAAGTAGTTTCCAACTTTTACTAGAGAAAGAATATTCAGGAACATTTTATTTGATGGCCAGAGGATGGGTATTCAGACGTGACCAAATACACACTCGCACACTTAAACACACACACAGTTCATTCACATTTGTCAAATGAACTGAACATAAAAAGTATTTTCCTCCTGTTTAAATCTCTGCAATACTTTTTCATTTTTTCCCCAATGGCACTGTACAAACAATAACTTGTAAAATGTCCAGTCTTCAAAATGAAGAAAAAAAAATTTGGAAGTCACAGTATGTAATTTGCAATCTTAATAACCACATAAGAATGACTAAAAACTTTCCTGTACAAAAAGATTTATAGCTGTCTGCAGATATTAATTTACACTTGAGAGAAAGACAAAAAACCTTATCCAACTATGTTGCACTTTTTCTCTAATACTATCCTTATAAGTGAAAGCATTTTAAATCCAGAAAGCAGCCTTCATCAAGTTAAATGTGTTGTGGTGGGGCCTATATACACTAGTGCTGCATTACATCTGCATTTGTATAATGAAAAACCTTCCTATGCGTGTGAGATTTATTCTACAGCATACAGCACCAGTCATGTGAGATGTCTGCTTGCCCACTTAATAAAAGGAAGCTTCATTTAATTCCTACAAATGCATTCATCCTACCTACACCTTGGCATGACCTGTAGTTACCAAACTGTCAATAAAATGTCACCTTAGTCAGTAAAATCAGAAGTGGCTTATTCTTGGAGCAAGGTAATTTGAAACTAATATGAAAAGCATCTAAATGCAGCTACTTTTAAGATGATAGCTCATTAACTATAATTAAGAGCAAGTCATTTAAATACATGAATGTAGAAAAGTGCATTCTCTGCTCTGACTGCATTTCATAATACACAATAATCACCCTGAAAGTACCAGTTAACTCATCTTCTCTGTTTTAAGAATATCAAAGCATCTTTTAATTGTTGTTAATGCCCTATTTATGAGGGATTAATGTCTAATTATTAGTGATTTGAACATTTAATCTGCCTTGAAAGTTTAGATCTTTTTTGGGGGCTTCTTTCTTTCTCTCTTTCTTCCTTTCTCATTACACGCTGCAGTCTCCCTCCAGTTATTTCGAATACACAGTTCAACAGATTGCTCTCCAGAGCAACTCCTGCCACTAGGTAGCTCCATGTTTTTACGGTGGGAGAAAACCCACCACCACTGCCAGTCCCTGCATAGACCCTTGCACCTCTCCTCCTGCAGTGTACTCTGGACCAGTGAGCACTACCAGTCCTGCTCCAGCACTTCTGTAGTGCCAATTCCAGAAAGGTCTCAATGCATTTGTGAGCCTCTTCCAACCGAAGGGTTCTCCTTGATCCCTTGATGGATGCTTTAGTGATACCGGACACAGAAGGAAGAGACAGGTATGGGGGACTTGCCCAAGGTCACCCCTTTCTGCCACTGATTTACAGAGATCACCACTGTCTTCTCACCTTAATCATCCCTGTCTCCAACTTAGCTGTCACTGCCTGAAAACTAAAGGAGGGGAGGGAAAAGAAATTCAATCCGGCGCCTCTTGAGCAGGGTCGTGAGAGGGCAGCTGTGGCTGCAAGGAGCCCAGCCTCCTTCACGCCCGCCCCCCGGGTCACGGTCTGCCCCGGTGTCCTGCACGGAGCCGTGCATCCCCGCACAGCCCCTCTCCGCTACCCGGCGCAGAGGCTGCCCTGGACTGGCAGGATGGCCGGGTGCTGTGAGGGAAAGATGCTCTGCCACAGTGAGCTGGAGGGATTTCTCCTGGGGAAGGGAAGGCAAAAGGAGGACCTCAGGCACAGTGCTCCAAATCCAAACCTTGCTACAGCACTGGAAAAGCCTGATCCCTTCCCTGACCCCCGCCAGGCGCGCCGTGCAAGACCGGGCATGCTAATTTCGGCTCTCATCAGGGCGCCAGGGAAGCACTGCTGCGGGCGTCCCCCCGTTTCCTGGCGGGGGCAGGATCCCAACCGCGCCGGCCTGGGGGCAGTCCCGAGTCCCTGCGCTCCCCGGTGCTTCCCCCAGAGACATTCCGCCGCGGCGGCTGCGGGAACCGCGGTAGCCCCCACACCCGCTCCGTGCCCGGCGGCCCCGCTCCGGAGGATGTGGGCTGGAATTTGGTGCATCGCTCCCCGGAGGGGATGGGATGGGGAGGGGGGGGGTCACTCACCTCCTTGCAAGGTGAACCGCAGCGCGATGCTCCCGCCGAGAGCTGCAGGAGGGGTGGTGGTGCTGCGGCTTAGCGACCGGGCGCAGCGCCTGGCAGCATCCCGGCGGCCGTGGCGACCACGGGGGGCGGCGTGGGACCGGGGCCGGCAGCCGGGCAGGGCGAGCGGCCGGCGGGACTGCGCCGTCTGCACCGCCTGGGTGCACTGTGCGCTCAACTCGCGGGAAGAGGAGGAAGAGGGAGGAGGGAGAGAGGGAGGCAGGCGGAGGGGGGCAGAAGAACCAGCCCTGCGTGGTAGCGCGGCCAACTTTCCTCCTGCAGCAGGAACAGCATCACATCCCCGGTGCGTAATCCCCCGGGGGAGGGCCTCCCCTCTCTGCCCCCCACCTCTTCCTCCTCCTCCCTGGACCTTCCTCCTAGCCAGGGGTCTCCGCTGCTCCCCACTAACCCGGAGCTCAGCGCTCCTCCCCGGGGCACCAGGTCCTCTCGCCTCCCTCTCCCCGGTGCCAGGCTGCTTCCCGCACCTTGCCCTGCCGCAAAGGCACCCTGTACAGCTCCCCCAGCCGCACAGGCACCTGCAAGCACACAGCTTGACACACCAACTCTCCAAGGCACTGGGGAAGCTCCAGCAGGTCTGAAGAACTTTATTTCTTTGTGTTCTATTTTCCACCATAGTGGAGAGCACACCCCCTGCATGCTGCAGCATTGAGGAGGTGTTTCCTGCTTCCCTAATAAATCTACATAAAATGGGTAAGCAGGGTTCATTCATTTCTCTTCCCATCCCTAGCATGCCTGCTAGCCCAGTCATTTGCCTAACAGCTTCTCTGTCACCACTTCTTTCTAGATGCTTCAGCATCTATGGGTCAAAATGCTTCTGGAAGATCACGTACCCAGTTTAGATCACTTCTTTCCTTTGCCACTGCAGGGAGGGAGACACGAAGCCTTATAGCCCTTGTGCATTTTTGTTGCCTCCACCTCTCTGCTTGGGTTCAGGCTGTTTTCTCTCCCTGCTTGCTTACTGCTTGTTGTTATTCATGCTCCCAAAATAGCCCGTGCCAAGTCTTTGCTGAAAGAGAATGTTCAAGATTCAAAACACACATTAGCTAACTTGAGCCTGTCTTGGGGATCATAGAATCATTTAGGTTGGAAAACATGTTTAAGATCCTCAAATCCAACTGTTAACCTAGCACTGCAAAGTCCACCACTAAACTGTATCCCTAAATGCCACATCTACACATGTCTTTTAAACACCTCCAGGGATGGTGACTCAACCACTTCCCTGGGCAGCCTGTTCCAATGCCTGACAACCCTTTCAGTGAATAAATCTTTCCTAATATCCAATCTAAATCTCCACTGGTACAACCTGAAGCCATTTTCTCTTGTCCTATCACTCATTCCTTGGGAAAAGAGACCAGCATCCCTCTCACTACAACCTCCTTTCAGGTAATTGTAGAGAGTGATAAGGTCTCCCCTCAGCCTCCTTTTCTCAAGGCTAAACAGCTCCAGTTCCCTCAGCTGCTCCTCATAAGACTTGTGACTCAGACCCTTCACCAGCTTCATTGCCCTTCTCTGAATTTACTCCATTATGACATCTTTCTCAACATGAGGAGCCCAAAACTGCACACAGTATTCAAGGTGAGGCTTCATCACTGCCAAGTACAGGACAATGATCACTTTACTAGTCCTGCTGGGCACTTTATTTATGATACAAGCCAGGATGCTGTTGGCCTTTTTGGCCACCTGGGCACACTGCTGGCTCATGTTCAGCTGTCTGTCAACCAACACCCCCCAGTCCTCTTCTTCCAGGCAGCTTGCCAGTCACTCTTCCCCAAGTCTGTAGTTTCACATGCAGTTGTTGTGACTCAAGTGCAGGACCTGACACTTGGCCTTGTTGAACTTCTTTGGGCCTCAGCCCAATGGTCCAGCTGGCCCAGATCTCTCTGTAGAACCTTCCTAACTCACTGAGGGTACACTTGATCCCCACATCCAGATGATTGATAGCAATAACAAAGACAATTGTCCCCAACACTGAGCCTCGGGGAACACCACTGGTGACCAATTTCCAACTGGATTTGGCTCCTTTCACCACAACTCTTTGAGCCCGGCCAGGCAGCCAGTTCTTTACCCAATGGAGAGTACACACATCCAGATCATGAGCTGCCAGCTTCTCCAGGAGAATGCTGTGGAAAATGGTGTCAAAGGCTTTACTGAAGTCTAAGTACACAACATCCACAGTCTTTCCCTCATCCACTAAGTGGGTTCACTTTTTCATAGAAGGAGATCAAGTTAGTCAAGTAGGATCTGTCTTTCATAAACTCATGATGACTGGGCCTGATTGTTTGGTTGTCTTGTATGTGGCACATGATGACACTCAGGATGATCTGCTTTACAGCCTTCCCTGGCACCGAGGTCAGAGTGACAGCCCTGTAATTTCCCAGATCCTTCCTGTGGCGTTTCTTGTAGATGGGCATCATATTTCCTAACTTCCAGTCAACTGAAACCTCCCCAGTTAGCCAAGACTGCTGATGAATAATTGAAAGTGGCTTGGTGATGATCTCCTCTGGCTCTCTCAGTAGCCTTGGGTGGATCCCATTCGGCCCATAGACTTGTGTGTGTCTAAGTGGTGTAGCAGGTTGCTAACAATTTCCCCTTGGATTATGTGGGCTTCATTCTGCTCCCGATCCCTGTCTTCCAGCTCAGGGTGCTGCGTACATGGAGAACTACCGGTCTTACTATTTAACAGTGAAGTGAAGAAGGCATTAAATACCTCAACTGTTTCCTTTGTCACTACATTTATCCCTGCATTCAATAAAGGATGGAGATTCTCCTTGCCCTCCTTCTGTTGCTGATGTATTTGCAAAAGCCTTTTTTTTTTTGTTTTCTTTTACAGCAGTAGCCATGTTCAGCTCTAGTTGGTCTTTGGCCTTTCTAATTTTCTTCATGCATAACCTCATGGCAACCCTATAGTCGTCCTGGCTGGAGATTTTCAGCAGAAAATCCCTCCAGTCACATTTTCTCCTCTCTCACAACATTTTAATTCTCTTCCAAATTCTAACCTTGTTTTCAGTATGTCCTAGCATTACTCACAGAAGATTTTTCTCTCCATCTAAATTTTTGGTCCTTTGTTCATTCCCAACTTGCTCCAGACTTCACGGAGGGTTTATGTCTTACAGAAAACCGTCGCTTCCTTCATGTAATAGGTACTAGGAGAGAACAAATATGTAATCAGCAGGAAAAATAGCCCCAAATTATGATCACCCTGATTCTCCAAAGTGCTTTTCACCTTTCCTTTCTTGGGAATGAAAGCCTATAAACCAAATTCTTTATGCCTTTACCGAGTAAGACTTCTAAGACAAAGATTGTCTTTCTGTTCTGCCTGTACAGGAACAAAACTGTAGGGGATCTGGCTTGCAACAAAATGCATTCTAGCTGCTACAGTGCAAATCCTTGTCATCAGCTGTTACTACTACTGACTGGAGATACCAGCTGTCTCTGTTGACTGTTGAATTCCTGGTTGTCCTGGTTTTGTTAAAAACAATACCAGTTCCTCTTTTAGTGAATTTTCCTTTCAGCTAGGTTCTTCTAAGTAACTGCACTTTTCTGAATTTTTGCCTGCATATTTTTTGGACACTGTGCTCTAAAGACTCATAAGATGACCAATGAAATGCTGAAGAAGTTCATATTTAGATTTATTGCTATGATGGCAAGAAGACTGATAAGATTCCACACATCCCATAATTGAGAGGGGCGTGTTTACAGGAGGGGCGGACAGGACAGGTGACTCAAACTGACCAGCTGAGTACTCCATCCCATAATCGTCATACACCCTATAAGAGGGAAATCATGAGGGTCTCGCTCTCTTTGACCAAGGCTGGCATTTAGAGAGGACCCTGCCTGTCTGCCTGCGATCTTAGGCCTTGATCCAGACCCTGCATCCCTGAACCCAGTATCCAGTTTTGCTGTGAAGTCCCACCCATGACTTCTGGGTGCTTGTCCTGCAGCTGCTGGAGCCATGCCAGCTCCTAGCTCCGCCACCGCTGGAGTGACACCAACTCCATATCAGACATTCAAGATTGGGTTTTGTATATTTTGTATCATTTTCTCTATTTATTAGTAGCATTAGTAAAGCCTTTTAAACCCTTCCAACTTAAAAGACTCTCTTCCTTATTCCTTACTTATCATCTTTGCTATCAGGAGAGGGTATGTGAGGGATAAACAGAGAACATCTGCCATGGTTTATTGCTGCCTTGCTTTAAACTCCGACACTGGCGAAATACAATTTCTTAGTGACCACAAATATTTGTGAAATAGAAGGAAATGTGGCAAGATTTCCAAAATGATTTGTTAGATTTTTTCTTGGACGGAAAAAATGGCATTTATACAGAAAGAGAAGGCAAGGGATTTCTGGGTCATCAAGTCAAATTTTCTGGCATCTAGGCAACCATATCGTGTGGTCCTATTTGTTTCCTTCTGACACTTCCAAAATGCAGTGTTTTCCATGTTGTTATCAAGGTGATGTTCAGTGACATCAGGGAAGTAATCTTTCTAACACTGTTCCTCCACCTGTCCCATTTTCCCTGCACCAAACTGAGCACATTCTTCATTCAGTTTGGGAAACACATGAGCCTTTGTGTAGACGAAGAAATCAGGCCCAATTTGGTTTACTCGAATTTGCAGCAGAACCAAGAAAATCTAAGTGGAGCAATCACAATCCAAGAACCACAGTGGTTGTAACTTGTGGTACAGACCAGGACATATTCACTCTCTGTTGTCTTGTCAGCCTCTTATCTTGCCAAGAAACACCCAGTAAGGAGTTTGCCAGTGCTCTGACTAGGGCTAATCATGACAATTCCCTCTTTGCATGAAGCCTGCCATAAATTGGCCTATTCCTTATGCTGGTAAGCAAACAATTATGCTTGATCTGATTTTGATCTTTGCAGCTCTCACTGTGCACATGGTACCCTGCATTTTGACAGTGCATCTTGCATTACCCTTGTCACCTTTGGAGAAGGGTTTTCAAAGACCAATGTGTGAGGTGAAATGCAGCAGACTTGTTTGTGATTTGGAGGTTTCTCTTCAGGTCTAGCAGCATTTCTGAGAATCCCCTTTAACCCCAGGTAAACATGCACAGAGCATCCTTCATGCATTGTGCCAACACATTTCACAGCTTCTTGGCAAGAGCTGTGGGTGGGAAGAAATTGGGAAAATTCGTGCTATGTGTCTAGCAATAGTTACTAACCCTTTGTTTCTGTTTCTGGAGGCATTTTTCATCCCTCCAGGGCTGATGCAGATGTATGTCTGTAGGAAAGATTCTGTGTAGACAGAAATACAAAGCACAGCATTGACACAGAGGACCATAAAGAGATATTTGAAAGGAGCAAAGCAAGAGAGGAAGAAAAGTCCACCTCCCTTAGGTCTGATGACTGTTGCAGGTTTACTGCAGCTGCTTGCTATTATGAGTTCATGCCAGCAACCTCCTAGGACAAACCACATAGCACCTAGGGACTTCATCATGTTTTGAGAACAGTGATCTGAATAAATGCTCCCCAGGGCTTCTGGTGAGGCCTCATCTGTGGTCTGAACTCCTGAGAAGCTACCAGTCAAATACCTGAGCAAGAATAATCCTTGCAAAGAGGAAGAGTGGGAGGCAAGGCCACTTAGAGCAGAGGTAGAGATGCGAGTTGTCCTGGGAGCCTCCATGGGTCCTTTGGTCTCCTGCTGTCTATGAGGAGCTAGGGATTTGGGAGCCATCAAGGCAGGATGTAAAGAGAAAATGCCACCTGGAAGAAGAAATTACCAGAGATATACAAACAGCTTTTCTTGAAACACAGTGTTTTGTAGAAGGTAAGGAAGGGATGAGACTTTACAGGCATATATGGTTATAGCTCCAAGGAAGTAATTTCACCACTTCTTGTTCTGATCAGGGCTGTTACAAGGACTTACACTGACCAAGCATTTGACCACTGGCTTTAGCTGAAGCACCCTGAGTAACACCACCTGGCTGGAGAGACATACATTCCTGATCAACTGCCTTCTCTTTGCTCCTCTGGATGCTCTCCACTGCTGTTAGCAGTCAGTCTGTGGGTGCCCTGGGAGACATCATTGCCCTGAAAGCTTCCTGGCACAAAACCACCTGAGAGGCATTATAACGTGGGAGCAGGAAAGGGCCTTTGTCTGGAAACCACATGTCAAATGCTGAAGGAAGTGAGAGCAAACTTTGTGGTAGCCATGAGTATTTGGGGAAGGTCATTAGCTGGTACCTCTTTTGGTGTGCTAAAAAGCTCATGGGAGCTGGAGGGAGAAATGTTAGGCTGTGGTTCTCAACTGTTCAAGCACGTATGAGGGTATCCAGTGTGGTGTATGCTCTCACAGGCCCAGGACACCCCAAGTAGGAATGCAGAAAGACTGCAAGTACATCCCTGGGCTCTAGGAAGAGCAGCAGCACCACCTATCACCAAAGAAGGAGGAAGGATGGAAGACAAGAAAAGTGCTGCTTCTTCTCACTGTTCCTAGTACAAGACTGGACCCCAGACCTTCTAGATGACCGAAGAGAAACTTCCTTCTTCCAGCAGAAGAACCTGGCTTAAATCTTTTCCTGCAGACTTTCTGCTGAACGCTCCTACTGGCTCTGTGGATAGCTCCTTACTTATCTGTGATCTTCACTGTAAAGGAAACAAAATGCCAGTTAATGCCTCTAAAGCAACCACTGGATGGTAGACTGTCCCCTGAGGTCACTTCAACTCAACAGGAACAGAACCCAGTTAACAGCAATGCACGTGTGCTTAAGTGAGGTAGCCCAGTCAATAAGCTCAGTATTAACACTTAGAGGTGTGGTTGTGGAGTGATATCACTGTGGTGCAGAGCTAGCAGAGGGAGATGGAGGGGATGGAGAGGAGAAGGTTTGGGAGAGAAGACCTGAGGGCTGGTATGTACAGTGATAGATAGACAAGAAGCCTACAAGACTGCAAGAATTGTTCATTGTTTCGAGGACACAACTAGGCTCTAGGGTGCTGTGCTCCAAAGCATGTAGTACTTTTGGCTTGCAGGTCAGCTCAGTCTATTGAAAATTCTGGCACGATAGGGACTGGTGTGGCCTGAACCACAGTATCACAGTATCACAGTATGTTTGGGATTGGAAGGGACCTCAAAAGATCATCTAGTCCAATCCCTCTGCTGGAGCAGGAACGCCTAGGTGAGGTCGCACAGGAATGTGTCCAGGCGGGCTTTGAATGTCTCCAGGGAAGGAGACTCCACAACCTCCCTGGGCAGCCTGTTCCAGTGCTCTGTTACCCTCACTGAGAAGAAGTTCTTTCTCAAATTTAAGTGGAAACTCTTGTGTTCCAGCTTGATCCCATTGCCCCTTGTTCTATCATTGTTTGCCACTGAGAAGAGCCTGACTCCATCCACGTTTCATTTGATTATAATTCAGAGTGATGGTACAGAGCAATCGGGAAGTATCCCAAAATCTGTCATCTCTTTCTGCCAAAGGCAAGAAGAATCTTTCCATTTAATTGGATTGGACCCCAAAGGTATAGCCAGGAGTGCTTTTCATTTTATGAGAAAGAAAAAAGCTTTAGCTGAGATGACTGAGCTGTATGGGTGCTGAAGTCTGTGTTGGTCTGTTTGCTGGTAGTTCTGAAACCAGAATAAAAATGAAAGCTTGGGTTAACCCAAGCTGAGCATTTTTTCTTATTCTATATTTATGGCAAATGGAAAAGTAAAATATATAATTTTTTGGCTGAGTGAACCATGTAGCTTAGATCAAAATCATATGTTTCATTGCTTTGAACTCTTCTTTACTCTTTTATAAACTGGATATGCAGACTTAATTGCAACAGAGGAAGAATATAAACACAGTCCCTGCCACTCTTTGCCTAACCTGCATCAAGAAACTGTGGCTGCTGGATATCATCTGCTAGGAGGATGAAGTAACAGGGTGTAGAACTTTACATCTGGTACTAAATTATTTTTGAAGGAGCTGTTAGCAACAGTGGGGCAGGACCATCTTTTTACACACACAGGTCTTCAGCCCAGACTCTGAAAGAGATTGTCTGTATCTTCTTTGCTCTAGACAAGTTACATGAATTCAGCTGAAGTGGCAGAGTTGCTCATATGTCCAGGAGATGAGAGAGTCAGAAGCTCAGAAAAAGGAAAAAAAAAAAAAAAAATCATGTTGCTTTTATTTTGCCATCTGTACCTCGTCTCACTGCATGCAGTTCTCGTGTTTGAAATTTTTGGGGTTCTTCCAGGAAGCCATAGAGCAAGCACTGGCACCAACACTTCCTTGTTCATAAGGCAGCTCCACGACCACTGTGGATGGCTCCAGGGGAGAGGGGACTGTACCATTTCTGTGCTTTCTTACGCTGCTGTCCTTCCAAGACAGACAGGAAAGGCATAGGTTAGTGCTGATGGAGATGTGGCCATCTGTCAGACAGGAAACATGCCAAAGCCACCTTTAGTTTTTTTATAAGGGAAGGAACCAGTCATTGGTGACAATATTTAGGTGCTACAGACCTTGAACAGAATCAGACAGATATCTAAGATATCTAAGAACATAAAGGCTCCCCTTGGATATGATTAGGCATCTCCTGAGTTGTTCAGCATCTCACATTAAATGTAATTTAATCCACCATGAAACTGCAACATAACTGCTTTATTTAAATCAGACACTTCTTTGGAGCTGAGTGACATGAAAATTGACTTATTGTTTGTCTTATGATATTGCTCAGGCTCCTGGTATGTAAGGACATGTATAGAAACAAGGTAAGACTCTTTCCCCAAAGATCTGGTACTTCAAGTAGCCAGAACAGGAAAATTGCTGGGAGGAGAAGGCAGGATACCCACCAGAACTCTTAGATGTAGATTTATGTGGGCATGTTGATGCCTAACTGGGCAGACTTCAAGATGAATTGCAGAAGGTCACATTGAGTTGGATCAGCGCCTTGAAGAAATATGTTCGGGCCTATGGAAAAGCCTTGTGTCATCCAGGTAGGATCAGTGGACTCAGTGTGGGACATCAGGGAGAGCTGTACCTCTCTGGAGCAGTGGCTGGAGGCAGGAGAATGCCCCAAGTCTTAGGGAGCTCAGCTGAACGCTGTAGGCATGCTTTCTACCTTGGCAATTGTCATTTAAGGAGAGTGCCAGACCCCTTTCTTGCTGCCTGCAGCCTACATAGTGCAGATTAAACCTCATAGCTTAGTATTCTCAACAGCAGATGTGTCTAAAGGACAGGATAATTTACAAATTCTCCATGATCCTGCAGATTTAAACTATTTAGGGTCTGGACTGTAACATTAGGAAAGTCCTTTGGGGTTGGCAAGAAACAAATGAAAAAGCCTTTTCCTTTCTGCACTAACAGGCCATGAAAATAAAGAGGAGTTCAGATTCCCATCTCTGGTCTCCTGCTGCAGGTCGTGTGGCAAGGATGCAGTCCCACTGCTCTGCAGGATGCCTGCCAAGAGCTTGCTGAGGATGATACATGTTAGGCATGCAGGCAGGTGACAGGACCTGGCCTCAGGTTTGTCTACCTGGACAGACAAAGGGAAACTGCTGGACATGATGAGAGAAGATACTGGACTTGAGAAATAACTGAGTGAGAAGCTGGTGAAAGTTACAGACAGCTCCATGAGAAATGGTCAGGTTTCACAGATGGGGAGGAGAACAACGTTGACATGAAAACTTGTGGAAGGGCAAACTTGAGGAGACAGGCCAAAATGGGAAATGGTTTAGTGGTAGCCTTAGCAATGTTAGGTTAACAGTTGGACTCTATGATCTTAAAGGTCCTTTCTAAAAAAAATGGTTCTATGATTGTCCTAAGCTAGCCAATGCTTTCATGCTCAGGGCACTCGGAGATGGGTTGGGATGTGTACAGGGAAGTTGCTCAGGAAGTCTGGACCCTGAAAGATCCCTCTCAAGGGGAAAAAAAAGCATCATCTTGAAAAAAAAGGCAACTTTTTATCTCCTGTCCTTCCTGCCCATGGGAAGAGGTCTGGACCCCAAACTGCATGTCCTTTTCACTTTGTTCATCAGTGTCCCCAAAATCGGATCTTTTTTCCCCCGTAACAGTGAGGTGATCACCTATAGCTTATGGTTCTCTGCTGATCTCTTTGCATGTTCTTATAGGCAAGCAGAGGTTTGAGATTCCTTCTCACAAAACACATGTATAGTGAAAAAGGAAGACATTTTCCATGTAAAGACAATATTAAAGGTAGTCAGGGACAGATCAGGCCTTTGGTGTTCAAGAAAAATCTCCTAACCGAAATTAACAAATAGTTGTGCTTCCGAATTAATTGCATGCTTCTGTCCTTAGTATCTGGGCATGGAATCAAAAGTGATGAGCCAACAAAGCAGCACTGAGCTACTCCTGTGAACAGTCACCATCAATAATGAGAAATACTAGGAGAAGTACTCTTTGAAATTCAAATCACAAGGAGCATCATTTAAGAGGCAACTCAGGAGAAACAGAAATACCATGCACCACACATTAATTGTCATGCATGCGACAAAATCCTCTGTATTGCTGTTACTTGGCAGCATTAAATTTATTCACATAATATTAATGCCATACCTGGGATGAAGTAATTAAACTGGCAGCCCATTTCTTCTGGACTAGAGGCCAGGCCTTCAGCTGGTGTAAATCAGAATAGCTCCACTGCAGAGACTTGGATTTACAACTGGTTGGAAAGCTGAGCCATTGTTTCTAAAAAGGGAGAGCTGAAAATGAAGTCAGACTCATCGTCACTATATGTTGTTCCTTCTGTTCCAGAGTATGGAGCTAAAACCCCTGCTGAACTGGAACTGCTCCCAGAGCACACTGCAAACAATCTGGAAACCCCTCCCAGCAGATTTAACAAATTAAATTTGGAAGGTTAAATATTTAATAACATGCTAGTGATTTCTTCCAAATGGGCACACTTAGTCTCTGCTATATTCTATTCCTTTTATAACCAAATTCATCAGAAATACTTACAAACCTGTTTTGACAGAGATGCTACATTATATGTGCAGGAAAAGAGCTGATGTGGAGTTCATCACCCTCCTCTTCCCTTTCAAGCCTTCCAGCCATAGCTGCCTTTTGCCACCTTCCAGCCTGGCTCCCAACATGCTTATATCTCTGCAGCAGCAGGATAACTCCACCTGCATCCACAGCACCTTTCACAACATGACCCCAAACGGCAGGTCTAGCCTGCAGACAGGAGAAGCAGTCAAGAGGATGACTGCAGTGACAGCATGGCCCTTTCAAATTGTGTGTCTTCTGATGCCAGACACATTCAGTGGATGGCACCTTGCAGAGTCCAGGAGATTTGGAGAAAGCCAGAATCTCACCTAGGCAATCTAAGGCTTATTTGAAAAATCCCCTGAAGCTGAAGGAAGGAGATTACTGCAAAAAAGGACCGCATTGCTAGTGTCTGCCCTTCTTGTGTATGAAAGGAATAAAATATGCCTTTATGTGGACACATGGAAGAAAAGGGAAGATACACTGATTAAGCTCCCCAGGCAAGAGAGGAGCAGGAGAAGGTGGGTTTTGGCATATAATTAGGCTGATTTCTGATTACCATAGCTAACATCAAATGAAGATAAGAAGTGCCAATGTTCCAAAGAAACAGAGGGAATGGGTTCCCTGTACAAGTTGCAGATCTGTGGAACATCTTGCTGAAAGACACTGCAGATAGAACAGCTTACATGGGTGCAGAAGGGCATAGGACAGGTTTATGGAAGAGCTGACCAGGGAAGTGGTGGAGTCACCATCCCAGGAGGCATTTAAAACATGTAGATGTGGTACTTAGGGACATGGGTTAGTGGTGGACTTGGTAATGTTAAGTTTATAGTTGGACTTCGGAATCTTAAATGTCTTTTTCCAATCTAAATAATTCTATAATTCTATAAGAAGTTCAGTGAGAGATATTGAATAGATAAAGATTATGTCTCGTTTGGAAAAGGCTGGGGTTGCAAAGGGCTGGGTGCTAAGATGTTCTTGTACCTGCTTTTGCCGACTGTTGGAGAAAGACCTTTGGTCTGATACAGGATGACAGTTATTAAGTTTCTGTGGCATTCCAACCTGACAGACTTACTAGACAGGCATCGTCTTGTATGGGTGCAAAAAATGTGCATACATTTTCAACAGACAGCTCTTCAGGTGACTTTTTTGTGCTTTTTTGCATTTCTAAGGTAGAATTTTGTGAGAATTATATACAGTTATATACAGTTTTACCGGCACCATCTGGCCATCAATTAAAAATGGTAAAATTTTCCATTAAAATCACTTTTCAGTGGAAATTGTTTGAGGGGTTCGGGGGGTTTTGTTTGTTTTGGTTTGGTTTTGGTTTCTCTTCAGTGGGTATTTGTTTTCCTTGAGAACTTTTGCTTTTAAAAGGAAAATTGAGCTTCTCTCCACAGTGCTTAGGTGTTTCAACTTTTCACATCTTCATTAATGGAAAACAGCAGTGTTCAAGATTTGGGGTACATTTTTGGAAGAAATGTCACAACTTCTGATGAAGAACCCTTCCATATTTCAGGGCTCTTCTGTATTGTGTACAGTAAGATAGTGATGCAAATGAAAAAAACTTGGTTCAATTTGAAAATATGTTACAGGTATGTGGGTTTTTTATTATAAAAAAAAAGAAGCTGCCTTGGATGTTTATAGAAGGTTTCCTGTTGATCTGAGTGGTGCTGGTGTCCAAATCTCTTAGAGAGCTTTGAAATTCATTCCCAGGCATTTTGGCCTAAACAAAACTTCACAAGTCTCTTAATCTTGTTGCTCCTTAATGTACTAGGAAAAATTTGCCCTGGATTTGCCTCGTATGCATCTACTTCAAAATAGCAACTTCTTCCCACACTCATGGGGCTATCCACTTAAAGGTGCTTTGGATTGATAACACAATGTTTTTGAACTTCAGATGTCTGACTTCATCTGAATTTCATCTGCCAGCTGATCTAGTGATCACTGGAAATCTTTTTCTTTCTGCTTCTACTGACAAAATACCAATACATTACGCCGGGTTTTATGGGTGTCTTGTGAATTTTTCTTTGATTAGTAGAGATTATTTATTACAGAATAACTTGTCTCCATTAAATGCCTCTTGCTTCCAAGCAGTTAGTCTGCCAGCTTTATCTACCTCTTGTAATCTACCTGTTCTATAAATTACTGGAATCACTGAGACAGTAACACTCCTTGGTCTTACATTTCTGTGTAACACTTACCAGGAAGGAGGCAGAGAAAGTTCAAACTTTGGGGTTTATAGCAGTCATTGCTTCATACATAACAAATCATAATAATATATGAACAGTTACTAGGTGCTGGTGCTGTTTTTTTTTTTTTTCCCCAGGCCAAAAATCTCCTTTACTCAAGGGAAATGTAGAGCAGGGTCCCATAGGGAAATTTTCTTACTGATCAGCAAGAGGAAAGCTTACAGCAGACTATGCTGAGCATACAAAATGCAGAAATCACAGTCTGCTCAAGACAGTTGACAAAGTAGAGTTTACTGTAACCAAAGTGGTACAACTGCAGCTCTAGCTTCAGAACTGGTCAGTCAAAGCTTCCTGAGGTGTGATGGTGCTATAATTTCAAGTTATTGTAGCTTCTAACTGTAACTCACCTACAGGTAACTCAAGGAAGAAGACATTTGCACTTCATGTAAAACACCTTCAGGTGAGGTGAATTGGCATGGCTGATGAAATTAGGCTGGTTTTCATCAGGAAATAACCTGAGGATCCTACAGCCTATGACTCTATCCTCGCGCTACTTTTTGAAAAGAGTAAAAAAAATTGCTTTCATATTTATACAGAAAGCAGATATATGTTTATATTCTCCTTGTTTCATATGCCTAAAGACTTGGATGCAGACTGCAAAGACTGTGAATTCAGGTGGCTTAGCAAGGGTTTATCTTTTGTCCATCTTTCTCTTCTGTCTGAACACCTTCTCTCCCATCACTGTCATGACTTCATGTCTTCCTGGAGGCACTTGAGGAATGCCAGTGGGATAATTCTCTGGGATGCACTGAAAACCAAACTAGCTCATTGTTAGCCCTGGTCAGAAAGGTGCTATGAGGAGGTACTCATATATCTTGCAGAAATACTGAGAAAATCCTAATCTTTCATACCTGTGAACATCTGAAGCTTCAAGGAAAATGTTCACTGAAAAGGCAAATTTAAAAAACACTGAGGTGTTCACACTATGGTGAAGTGTGCACCTTTAGTGTCTGTGAGAGGGCCTTTCTCCTCCCACTACTCCTTTGCTGCTAGAGAATGTCACGCCTTGACTTCTTCAAACACAAATTTCCCAAGTGTCTCAAGTACCAGCTAGAGTATTCTCCAAAAATCACTCTCTAGCACTACTCATTGGTGAGGACACAGTCCTTCTCTCACTGAGTGCAGTGGAAAAGCAGGATAATGAATTTCTTTAATTCCCATGGATCTGGGGTTCTGCAGTTTTCTCTGCAATGACCCTTGAGTATAGTTTTGTTCCAAATGTAATTATTGAGGGAGACAAATTGTTGTCTGCTTGATATAACCAAGATATAGAGAGGTAACCATGAGGCCTCTGCTACTGGTTAGAACATCTCTTTGGACTGGTTCTGTTGATGAGCTTCATAGATCTGAAAGCAGGACTGGATAAGTGTGTATCATCCAGAAACGTGAGCTGCTCTCTGATCAACACTTCCAACTCTTCAGGTCTTGCTGTCGGGTTTGCAATTTTGGTTAAGTACAGTTGTGCTGCTTTATAACTGTCAAATACTTCCATGTAACTTCCATGGGGAGTCTTCCAGCCTAATCCTGTTGCTCCTCTGACATTTCAGTGTCTTGAATCCACGTAATCACACTGGGAGGATAACATCTAATAGATCTCCATGTGTGATGCCCAGCTGCAATGTATGTTCTATGTACCTTTTGCTGGGAATCTGGACACAGCAATCATTTAGAGCCTTTCTGGCAGATATTTGCCCAGGAAACATTGTTTGAGGTTAATATAGGTATTTTCCCAAATGGAACTTGAACAAGTTCTGCATGAATTTTTCTTGTACACCAACTTTTTAACCTTGGTCTGAGTTCAAGAAAGAGACCAAATGAGGCACGTCCGTGATAACAGGGCCATTAGTATGTGGATTCCAGATACTGTGCCAAATTGCCAGAGAAATCTACATCATTTGCATATTTTATGAGATCATACTGACACTGACAATTCTTGGGTTACTTGATACCTGTTCTAAACCCAGGCCATGGTTGCAAAGACTATCCTCAAGTCAAAGATACACTCTGCCTGTGTTCCTGTTGTGATGATGAGCCCAACGGGAAATCTTCCTTTCTTGCTGTTGTATCCATGTGAAGGTCATACATCACATGGAGGAGGTTATTTAGACTGCTGCTGTCTTGTGCACCACCTCTCTGCCAGTGGAACAAAAAGCAAGTTTCCTATCTGTGAAGGCAGCATGTGAAGCACAGCTGAGTCACTGGTGTCTCTCTGCCAATAGCTGTAGGACATACAGCACCCATGGCTGATCAACCAGAAGTGAAACTGGATTGTTCTGGGTGGTGTTTGTGAGTCAGCAGCAGCAGCTGAATTGTGGCCAGGAGAAACTGGGCATTGCTTTCCCAGGAGCAGACACAGCTGCAATCGGAGGCCAGCTGCTGCAGTCTGAGAGCAGACTTTTGCCCACTCTGCTGGGGTCTTGCCAGATACCTTGCCTCTCCAAAGCAGTTCACAAAGTGTGACTGTGGCTGTTTCAACAGCTTGGGCTTGTAGCTCTGCTAAAACGAAGTCATATTCTGTTGTTCAACAAAACTGGAATTTCTGCAACATAACCTTTCAGACCAGTAAATACATTTATGTAGCTTCTGCAGTGAAGGAGATTTGTTATGTGCGAAATCTACTTGGTCCATCTTCAGGTGCCACTTCAACACACGAGTGGACATATAACCATATGACCTGTGTACTGATATGAAGCCACTGCCAGCAAATGACAGAGGTGGCTATCATCTACAAGTCAGCTGAAAGACATGATGAATATGAATGCTATCAAGCAGTCTTTTGTAGAAAACTTATGTGCTTCACTTAGCTTTTGCTTTATAGCCTTTGTGAAAACTTGATTTCAGTTCTATCCTTGTCATTGTGTCTCTTTGTTCTAATGCACTGGTCAACCACAGCTACTTCATGAGCTTTCTGAGCCTTGCAAGTTCATCTGCAGAAGTTAACTTTAGGACACAGCATCGCATTCTTCAGCATCACAGGTTGAAGTACTAGGGCCAGTACACACTCCTGAATTGGATAGCTCTTATGTCTTCTGGGTCCCCAAGGTGAGCAGGAATTTATTTTGATGTTTGCTTCAAGAAGACCTATTTAAAATGCCAGGGCCATGACAGGTACAAGTATTGTTGATGTTCCACTGATGATCACATGATCCTTCTCTATCAGGCTGTAATTCAGCAGCTGTCTCCACCAGGGCAAGTCTACCTTTCTGAGCTAGGAACATGTGGAAAGAAACCTGTGCAAGAAATGCAGAAGCAGAGCAAATGTTCTTTGCAGCTGGTGCTCCTGCTTCATGTTTTTTGCCAAGTACTTGTACAGCTAGGTAAACAAGGATTATACCTCCTGGGTAGCAACTCTGAGCAGGATGTTCAGGACAAGCCACGGCCTCAGGTTATTGCCTCCACCAGCTCTGTGATGAAAATATGCATTAGGCAAAGAGTGTAGCAGTGTGTATGTAAGTAAGTAAGAGGCAATATCTGATCCCACCACCTCTGCCTGTTTGCCAGGTTCTTTGCCTTTTCCACAACCCCTCTGTGATTCCTCCCAGACCTCAGTTATGGGGCTGAATGGAAGTAATTATAAACCTGAGCTGCCTCCTCAGCCTGCAATTTGCTACTGGTGTTACTGGAATGTACAATAATGGGAGGTAAAAGTGAATCATACTGGTTAAACGGCAGAGCTAATGCAAAATTCATCAAGGGAGGTAAGATAATTTACAACTGTAAATTTAATCTTTCCAGATCTTGGCTGAAGTCAGATTCTCACAGAATCATAGCATAGTTTGGGTTGAAAGGGACCTTCAAAGGTCATCTAGTCCAACCCCTGCAATGAGCAGGGACATCTTCAACCAGATCAGGTTGCTCAGAGCCCCATCCAGCCTGGCCCTGAATGTTTCCAGGGATGTGGCATCTACCGCCTCTCTGGGCAACCTGGGACAGTGTTTCAGCACCCTCATCATAAAAACTTTCCTCCTTATATCTAGTCTGAATCTACCTTCTTTCAGGGTAGATTTCTTCAGAGCTTTATGTTTCCCCAGGAAGCAAGTCTAAAAATCACCTCATTGCTAACACAGACCTGATGTGCACGGGTCAGTTTTTGAGGAGCCTCAGGTCCAGCTGAGATGCTGCTGCATCTTGCCAACAGACAGCTGGAGGGAAGGTACTACTGTAGCAATTCATTTGTCCCTTGAGCAGACTGCAGTATGCAAGGCTGGCACCAGTCTGTTCCAGGCTAAGAGATCATTTCCACTGAGAGCAGAAGTTCCACGGGGACCCTACATTTGGGCCCGGGAATCATGCGGAGGCACAGAAGAGCAGTGCTTACAACATTGTAACTACGGTCACAGCAGTTCGGCATGGGTATGGACTTGTCCTCACTGCTGCAGGAAGTCAAGCTGAATGCTGAGGGTGAGAGTCCAGTTCATCCCTGGAACTGGGACAGTGCTGGTTAAGGATGGTGAGGCTGTGTGAAAGCATTACCCTGCTCTTCTTCATCCTTTCCACAGATCCCATGTCTGTCCCAGGACAGACAAATAGAAACATGCAGCCAAGCACTAAATGTTTAAAGGTATTGCCTAACTGATTGATTTTAAATCATGCTTACTTAGCAAGATGCCTCTCAGGACTTGTTACATAAGATTAGAGATGTTTCCTCCTAATGCAGCACTCTGGCTTGTAAACCCATTGTGTGTTGATAACAGCTTAAAAGCCTGTATTTAAAAGCAGAGAAGCAGTAGTATTTGCTTCCCACACCACCAGCTCTGCATCTCCATCCTCATGGCCTGTGATGGGACAATGCTGTCCATAGCAGTAAATCGTCACAGTGTGCACTGGCCAAGCCTCAACTGCTCAGCTGCCATCTTCTCCCTGGCTTGAGCAAATACAGAGAAGGGACATCCATGTTACTCAGTCAATGATAAGTTACAAGCACAGCAGCAGATAGGGAGAAACCGTGGGAGATTTAAACGTGGTGAAGCGACAAGCACAGCAGCAGCTACGGTACAAGCTGAGGTTGCACATGGATTGAGAAGACAAGGAGGGAATCCCAGAGCCAGGGAAACCTGCAGTCCTGAAGAAAGAATCATCATGAACTAGCTGATCTTGCAAGAGGGACTGATGTGGAGGGGGCATTGCTAGGAAAAGAACAAGGGAGTTTCAAAAGGCCTCCTATGGAGCACAGCAACCAGAATCAGAAAACAGGGTTGAGGCAGTTAGCACAGCAGTCTGCGCAGGCAGGATGAGCAGGAAGGGCAGGGAAGCTCTGCCAGCTCAAGTGATTAGCTCAATTGGTTGTTATCACCCCTCCCCCACCCCCTCACCCCCGGAAGGAGCCGACTATGGTTATCTACTCTGCACTCAACAGGGAAGAGGCAGCAACCCAGACAGAGCTGCCACAGGAACATGCAGCCACCCAGACCTCAGGCTGCAGAGGATGCCCGAGCCTTTCACTGGTATGGAATAGCAGGAGAGAAAACAGTTGTGTGAGGTGTGAGCAGGTGGATGACCTGCTCAGCCTGGTGATAGAGCTGAAAGAGGAGGTTAAAAGGTTGAGAAGTACTCCCACCCCCAGGTATGAGTGGGCGGGAGAAGTGACTCAGGTTCATGGATCCCCTTTAGTTGGAAAACAGTACACACAGTACTTGATGTCCACAAACAAAAGGCTTTTATTTTGCAGCTTGGTCCAAATGGTATATGATTCAGTGGCAGAAGGGTTTACATTATTGTAGGTTTGATGTTTGGTAAACATAAAAAGTTTGCGGCATATGCAGGGTTGTAAATCTTATGTTTCTATATTACTTATAAAAGGGAAAACAAAAAAGGTAGAAGTATAGGAAAGAAAGAAAAAGAAAGAAAAAGAAAGAGAAATAAAGAAAAATAAAAGAAAGAAAAAGAAAGAGAAATAAAGAAAAATAAAAGAAAGAAAAAGAAAGAGAAATAAAGAAAAATAAAAGAAAGAAAAAGAAAGAGAAATAAAGAAAAATAAAAGAAAGAAAAAGAAAGAGAAATAAAGAAAAATAAAAGAAAGAAATAAAGAAAAATAAAAGAAAGAAAAAGAAAGAGAAATAAAGAAAAATAAAAGAAAGAAAAAGAAAGAGAAATAAAGAAAAATAAAAGAAAGAAAAAGAAAGAGAAATAAAGAAAAAAGAAAGAAAAAGAAAGAGAAAGAAAGAAAAATAAAGAAAAAGAAAAGAAAGAGAAAGAAAGAGAAAGAAAGAAAAAGAAAAAGAAAGAGAAAAAAAGAAAAAGAAAAAGAAAAAGAAAAAGAAAAAGAAAGGGAGGAAGAGCAGAAGGAAGGAAGGAAGGAAGGAAGGAAGGAAGGAAGGAAGGAAGGAAGGAAGGAAGGAAGGAAGGAAGGAAGGAAATAGACTGGTGAGATCAAGCTCTGGCCCCTCAGAGACAGGAAAAACCACCAGCAAGAAGCCAAAATCAAGGGAGTCCTGTATCCTCCGCTTTCCTGACTAAAGACAGTAGGTCAAGCGAAAGGGATGAAAGGAAGCAAGTCCACACTCACGGTGGCAGGAGAAACACCCCCTTGCCCATCCCACCCTCCCAGGTGCCTCTGTTCAACAGGCATGAGGCTCTGGATGTGGAATGTAGTGACTCAAGGGACAAGGGCCAGTGGCAGCATGTTGCTGCCTGGCATAGAAGGAGGAGGGTCCCTGATGCAACTACCCCACCTTCCCAGGTTCCCTTGCAAAACAGGTATGAGGCTTTGCAAGTGGAACCAAACAACAACATTGAGGAAGGTGCTTCATCTAAGTTGGAGGTGCCGCAGAGGATAAGTCACCCTGCACTGGTAGAGTGAACCATATAGCAGTTGCCTAGCTTAGAGCTTTGTGTAACTTATTGTGTGAGAAACAGGAACGTGCTGACGACTTCACAGGCCTTGCAGAGATAAAAACACAGCTGCATCCTTGGGTGGACAAGATAATGGGAGTCTTGGGCACCAAAGAAGAAGATAATCTGGCTGTAACCAGCTCATCAGTTTGAGCTTTGGCCAACTCAGCATACCAAGTCAAAGTTAAAAGTGCGCAGCAAGATAGATGAGTAGCCTTCATCCAAAGACCCCCGCCCATGACCACCAGGAGGCACTGAGCAGGCATAACCAGGAGGACCCGAAGGTGGAGACTATGGAAATTATTTCCCAGAAGTCATTGTAATATGAACTGCCTTTTCAGGGAAAGGTTATGAATATGTATAGGTGTTCGTAGAATTTTTTACTAATATGTAACATTTTATAGCATTTAATGAAGTTTGTGGCCACTGGGCATTCACACACGCTTTGGAGGAATTATTCCAGTGTGTGCCCAGTGCTGAATAAACACACCTTCTTTATAACCTCACAGGTTGTAAAGTTCTTTCTGCACATGAGCACCCTCCATCAAAACAGCTCCCACAAATGAAAAAAGGCTGGTCATGGTCACAGGAGACTCCCTTCTAAAGGGAACAGAAGGCTCTGTCTGCAGGCCAGACCCACTTCTCAGTGGAGGCAGGGGATGGAGAGTGGTGCAGTAGAAAAGACACAAGATGTTATAAATCTATTAGAAACCACGGAATACTCCGAGAATGGTCACAAAGAAATCAGGAATTCTCACTGCAAAAAGGTGGTGGGATCGATGGCCCAGCTGAAGTGCATCTATACAAATGCATGCAGCATGGGTAACAAACAGGAGGAGCTGGAAGCTTTTCTGCAGCAGAAAAACTATAATATAGAACTGGAGTGCTGCACTGGATGGCTATAAACTCTTCAGAAGGGATCAGCGAGGAAGGAGAGTGAAGTAGCCATATATGTTAGGGAATGTTTTGATTATCTGGAGCTTGATGGGGGTGAGGATAGGGTTGAGTGTTTATGGGTAAGAATCAAGAGGAAGGGCAATAAGCTGGACGTTCTGGTGGGGGTCTGTTACAGACCATCCAACAAGGATGAAGAAGCAGATGAAATATGCTGCAGGCAACTGGGAGAAGTCTTTCAGTCTCTAGCCCTTGTTCTCATAGGGGACTTCAGCTTACCAGATGTCTGCTGGAAATACAACGCAGCAGAGAGAAAGCAGTCGAGGAGGCTGTGGGAGTGTATGGAAAACAACTGTCTGACACAGGTGGTTAGGGAACCCACTAGGGAAGGCGCTCCACTGGACTTGTTTTTCGTGAACAGATAAGGACTTGTGGGTAATGTGTCAGCTGGAGGTCGCCTTGGGCATGGTGATCATGAAATGATCAAGTTTTCTATCTTGGAGAAGTTAGAAAGGTGGTCAGCAGAACCACTACTTTGGCTTTCTGAACAGCAGACTTTGACCTATTTAGGAGGCAGTTTGGCAAAGTCCCTTGGGAGGCAGCCCTGAAGGGCAAAGTAGTCCAGGAGACTGGTCACTCTTTCAAGAAGGAGATCTTAGAGGTACATAAGCAAGCTCTCCTCATGTGTTGGAAGGCAAACTGGAGAGGAAGAAGACTGGCCCAGCTGAATAGAGAGCTGCGCCTGGAAGTTAGGAATAAGAAGAGAATTTATAACCTTTGGAAAATGGGACAGGCTACTCAAGAGAAATACAAAAATGCTGTGAAGTTATGCAGCTAGAAAATTAGAATGTCCAAAGCCCAACTAGAGCTGAACATGGCTACTGCTGTGAAAGAGAAAAAAAAAGACTTTTGTAAATACATCAGCAGCAAGAAGAGGGCTAAGGAGAATCTCCACTCTCTGGTGGCAGCAGGGGGAAACATAGTGACAGAGGATGAGGAAAGGCTCAGCATCTAGATGCCTTCTTCACCACATTCTTTAATAGTAAGACCAACTGTGCTCCAGGAACCCATCCCCCTGAGCCACAAGATAGGAATTGGGAGCAGAAGGAAGCCCCAATAATCCAAGGGGAAATGGTTAGTGACCTGCCAGACCACTTAGACACCCACCATTCTATGGGGGCAGATGGGGTCCATCCAAGTGTACTGGGGGAGTTGACTGAGGTGATCACCGATACACTTTAAATTGTTTATCCACAATCCTGACAAACTAGAGAGGTCCCAGATGACTGGAAATGGGCAAATGTGATGCCCATCTACAAGACTGACCAGGAGTAGGATCCAAGGAATTACAGGCCTGTCAGTCTGACCTTGGTGCCAGTGAAAGTCATGGAACAGATCATCTTGAGTGACATAACACAACACATAGAAGATAACCAAGTGATCAGGCCCAGTCAGAATGGGTTTATGAATGGCAGGTCCTGTTTGACCAACTTGATCTCCTTGATGACCCACTTAGTGGATGAGGGAAAGGCTGTGGATGTTGCATACTTCGACTTCAGTAAGACCTTTGACACTGTATCCCACAGCATTCTCCTGGAGAAACTGGCAGCTCATATGGGTGCACTCTTCCCTGTGAAGAACTGGCTGGGTGGCCGGGCTCAATGAGTTGCGGTGAATGGACCCAAATCCATTTGATGATCGGTCATGAGTGATGTTCCCAGTGCTTTGTGTGGGGCCAGTTCTGTTTAATCTCTTTATCAATGATCTGGACAATGGAATTGAGTGCACCCTCAGTAAGCTCCTCACTTTGAGGAGCTGGTGCTCACTTGCTTTTAAAGTGGCAGGTGCTCTAGTCCACTAGGACCGTTACTGGGTGGGACTGCAGGATGCCTCTTGAGATGGAAGAGACTTGCTGTTACTAGTAAGTTTGTAGACAACACCAAATTGCGTGGGAGTGTTGATCTGCTTGATGGTAGGAAGGCTCTACAGACACATCTGGACCATCTGGATTGTTGGGCTGAGGCCACCTGTATGAGGTTCAACAACACCAAATGCCATGTCCTGCACTTGGGTCATAACAACTGTATACAACGCTACAGGCTCGGGAAAAAGTGGCTAGAAAGCTGCCTGGAGGAGAAGGATCTGGTGGTGTTGATTGACAGCGGCTGAACATGAACCAGCAATGTGGCCAGAAAGGCAAACAGCATCCTAGCATGCATCAAGAATAGTGTAGCTTGCAGAACTAAGGAAGTGATCTTTCCACTCTACTTGGTGCTGGTGAGGCCACACGTTGAATGCTGTTTGGTTTTGGGCCAGTCACTATAGGAAAGAGACTGAAATACTAGAGAGAGTTCAGAGGAGGGTGATGAGGCAGGTGAGGGGTCTAGAACACGTGTCTTATGAAGAACAGTTGAGGCAACTGGGGCTCTTTAGCCTGGAGAAAAGGAGGCTGAGGGGAGACCTCGTTGCTGTCTACAACAACCTGAAAGGAGGTTGTAGCATGGAAGGGGTTGGTCTCTTCCCCCAAGTAGCAAGTGATAGGACAAGAGGAAATGGCCTCAAGTTGCACCAGGGAAGCTTCATATTGGATATTAGGAAAAAATTATTCACAGAAAGGTTTGTGCGGCATTGGAACAGGTTGCCCAGGGAAGTGTTTGAGTCACCATCCCCGGAGGTGTTTAAAAGATGCATAGATGAGGTTCTTAGGGACATGGTTTGGTGCTACAATTGGGTTTTGGTTGGACTCAATGATCCTGAGGGTCTTTTCAAGATAGAATGATTCTATGATTCTGTGTGTTTATGTTAGGGGCCTCTCAATGTCTTCTTAGTAGTTGCCTCGCTTTGAGGAGCTGGTGCTCACTTGCTTTTAAAGTGGCAGGTGCTCTAGTCCACTAGGACCGTTACTGGGTGGGACTGCAGGATGATTCTTGAGATGGAAGAGACTTGCTATTACCAGTCTTCAAAATCGCCCTTACATGTGCTGAGGAGTGTTTCAGTGTTTCAGTGTGTAATCAAAATGATGTTCAACTGTGAAAAAAATCCAGGTGAAGAAATAAAAACAACCATCCCTTGTCAACATCACATAACTGCTAGTAAATTTTTCTAAGTTATCTACAATAGTTACAGATACTTTTTAATTAAGCATGGAAGGAGAGGAATAAAGCTATGTAACCATCATGAGATTGGTTGTTGTCTTGCCAGATTTTTAGAAGCAACCTTTGAGGATAGTCAGAAAGAGAAAGAATGTCATAGCAAACATGACTGAGTGGCAAACAGCAGCTGTGTTGTGTGAGATGGGAAGAGCTCATTTCTTCTAGAAAATAATGTGCTTTTTATTGTACTTCTTCACAGTCCATTCAAAATGTAAAGGACCATCCGTTATCCTCAGCTGCATCTGCCAGCACCTCAGCTCTGATAGACAGCAGAGTCTCTCTGTCAGGTCTCAGA
This sequence comes from Patagioenas fasciata, assembly GCF_037038585.1. Lineage (NCBI taxonomy): Eukaryota > Metazoa > Chordata > Aves > Columbiformes > Columbidae > Patagioenas > Patagioenas fasciata. The sequence continues at coordinate 15,225,906 of NC_092522.1, forward strand.
GAACAGACCTTTGCTGTTCTCAGCATCATGCCAGGAGGAGTGCCCTGGCCAGGCAGAGGTGTTGGCAGTGGAGTGCAAGGAGGAAGCAACCCTGTCTTCCTCAGCCCTCGTAGCCTATAGCACTGTCTATGAAATTCTTTCACGTTTCTCTCTCTGGGAAGTCAAGTTTGTGGTAGATAGAAACTTGAAGCAAAGGAAGTTTTGCTGCTGACCTGCCCATCCACCCTTCGCCACTATTGATCTGCCTGTGACCTGAGGGTCACATCAAAGAATGTTTCCTGCTGGTGATGTGACATTGCCTTTAATTTGTGCAATGTATTAGGGCTGGAGTTTGGAGTTCCCTGGCACACTTTCAATTTGTAATTGGCTGTTATCTCTAAGGGGAACCTCACTGGGAAGTTGCAATCTGATGACACTATCTAGAGGGAGAATCAAAGAATTCCAGAATGGTTGGGGTTGGAAGGGACCTCTGGAGATCATCTAGTCCAACCCACCTGCTAAAGCAGGTTCACCTAGAGCAGATTGCACAGGAATATGTCCAAGTGGGTCTTGAATGTCTCCAGAGAAGGAGACTCCACAACCTCTCTGGGCAGCCTGTCGCATTGCTCTGTCACCCTCAAAGTAAAGATTCTTCTCATCACATTCAGATGGAACCTCCTATGGACCAACTAATTTTCTCTTGGTGAATGAGGCTTGGCTTTGTAAACTTTTCTCATTAGTTCATTTCAGTGATTGAGGCTAATGCTGGCTCCATGTTTAAGCAGACCAGCAAGCTCAGCTCCTTATGCCACCAAATCTCTTACAAAAGGGAAGAAGATGAGCTAGGCTGGAGATAGTAAAACTTGCTAGAAACAAAAATGGGAGCTTCTGCTTTTTGCATATACTGAAATGTGATTTGTGAGTACAATGGGACTTGATGACTGTACATGATCTAGGTAAGTTGATGTGAACTCCCCAGCCCTCTTGTGTATAGTGCATGTAGCCAAAGAGTGCTTCTGGGGCCCTTTTCAGCCTTGCTCTATTAGGATTTAAGGTGGATTATGAGTCTATTCTGCCTTACTGTCTCCAGGACCGCAAAAGAAAGGAGGGAGTTTCTTTTGAAGAGTTGTTATCAGGAAACCTGACAGAGCAGTGGAAGCAGCCACAAGAGCAAAAAACACAATTATTTTAAAAACATGCCTTATCCACATGGGTCCCTTCAGGGTCTAAAAAGGAGTGAGATCAAGGTTGGAACTGTTATTTCTGCTTTCTTTCACCCCCACTCTATTCTTCAACCACTGAAGTGTTTCTTTCTCCAGCGCATCATTAGATTAAGCGTTAGCTTCAGGGGACTGCAGTTATGCATCTGGTTAAGAAGCAACAGTCTAGATAAGAGGCATTGGGAGGGAGCCTTATTCATGTCAGGCAGTCTTTTCTGAGTTGTCTCAGCATGGGAAGCAGGGCTGGGCAAAACCTATCTGTTGAAACTTTTTACTAGGCAGAAAAGTCATTTTTGGGCAAGATTAAACTTGCCCCTCCCATATTTGTGTTACTCTTTTTAAATTTTGTTTTATTTTTACACCATATTCTGTATTCAGCAATCAATATTTTCAGTTAAGTTATTTCCAAATCAGTTTCTTGTAAGATTTACTCTTTATGGGGCTCATTCTTTCAGCTCTCTTTGTCTCCAGCTTGTAGCTGAGGATCAAGGGGCAGTAGAGTCTTTAGCACTTCTCTGGGAGGCGATTACCCCCATGTAAAAAAAAATGTTGCTTAGAAGTGACCTGGAGCCCACCATAAAAAGACTTAAGATTTAAAATAACTGAGTTGTACTAACTGGGAGATCTGGTGGCGCCTTCTGCTCCCCAGGAGAGATCTGGCTCAGCCATGTCCATTTCTGTGTAGTAGTCCACTCAGTAGAAGCCAGGATGTCTCTTTGGGCCCTGCAGGCATCGGGATAGCAATTTCTGTGCAGCCCAAAACCTGCTGCGAATTATCCTCCAGGCACCAAGGTGGATTTGGCTTGGCTCCCTCAGTACCAGCCTAGGAAGGCTCTTCCAGCTGTTTTTTGACTCCTGGGTCCTCCCAATCTTTGGAGAGATGAGAAGGAAGGAAAAACAATTCGCTTAAACCTATGAACTCTTTCCTTCACATCCAGGGTTTTTTTTAGACAGACAATGTCAGTTATTTTAGCATTAAGAAATAAGAGTATTTTGAAAAGCTATTCAGACAAAAGGAAGCATCTGGAATAAAAAGTCTGCAAAGAGTGCCTTTTGCGTGCTTTCCACAAAGACAGCGGAGTTTGTATTCAGCTGCAGGAGCTGACCGGCATTGCCTCCAGCAGTGACTGCCCCAGGTAGATGCCTGAAGCATGAGCTACCTGACTGACAGGAGCCACCAGGAGAGCTGGAGAGGGTGCTGCAACTGCTAATGCTGGCCATGGCACCCAGCTGGCATGCTGAGCTGAGCCAAGCCACTGGCCAAGGTGGTGGGAGCCACCAGCATGGCTGACAGGTGAGGCACAGAGGTGGCAGGTGACCGTGACATGAGTGACTGAGTGCCCAACCTGAAGCGCAGCTGCCTGCTGAAGGCTTCAGCCAAGCAAGGAACCTGTGAGAACAAAGCCGATAACTGAAGCAAGCCAGTGCCATGGGGTAAGCAGTGTCATCTGAAACAGTTCCTGCATATGTTTCTAGATTAACTGTATTCATTAAGTATGAAGGGGTCATTTACTGTTGGTTTTTATTTTCTTTCCATATTTCAGACAGAAGATCTGAAAGGAAAAGTTGCCTGTGTGCAACACTCATGGTACATGCCCAGTCCACCCCATGCATCAGCAGGCCACTGGTACACACGAGTGACTGGGCTAAGTGCTCAGCATGACTAATGGAAGGAGAAAGCAGTTGTGCCCAACTGGAACAAAACCCTGAGGTCCCTGATAGAGGCAACTCACACAGTGGCTGCGGCATCTGATTGATACCCCTACCAAAGGAGAATTGCCAAAACTTCAGATGACACAGAATTACCTAGGATGGTAATTGCAATTAAGTGAAGAGTGGTAGAAGTATCTGTTGAGTTAATGGTTTGCAAAATGACAAAGGAAATTCAGTGTCAACTGGATAGAAATTATAACATGGGAAAGTAATCCTTACGATATATGATTGCTGGCACTAATGGTGCACTATCTATTAACATTCACAATGTAGACTTGGAGTTGCTCTGAAGAATATGGTTCTCTGAAAATACTGGAGAGATAAATGGATACATCTGCATTGCTTTCTCCATGACCTGGATTAGTGTACTTCAGTCTGCTTCAGCCCCAAGTATGGGTGGTGGGCTCAGTACCAGGGTCTGGGAGCTCAGCAGTGAGCTCTATTTTGTGCACTCTGCTGTAGCTGGGGAGAGTCATGTACAAGATACTGCTCAGGTGTTTGGTGCTTTTTTTCCACCAAACATGATGAACTAACTCAGTCTGTTGTGGGAGAAGATATTGAGAACAGTGGATCAGACTGCACATCTCTGCATTGCTCACTTGCTTCTCTCTGCGTCTCCACATTCAGTAGGAATTTTATCAGTTGCCGTGCTTCTGTGCTGTTCACTGTTCAGGACCCACTACATTCCCTTTCTGCACCAATCTACAGAGAATATAAGCTCTCTCATCCTTTCAGTACTGGACCTCTTCAGCCTGAGCTGTCAGCCCATGTGTTTTAGTTCTACAAGTTCTTGTCTTGATTTTTAATATGTTATGAAAGAAAAAACCTTCCAAAACAGGGAGGTACCCAGCATAAGAATGTTTTGTCCATAGCACTGCACACTGAATGACACTTGGTTTTGAGAAGCTGAACCAAGAAGAAATAAAGTTTGGGCATTAGAAAGAACCAAAAATTAATTAAGATATTTCTTTGTTTCCTCCTGCTGGTCTCATGTCTTCTTGTGACTTCTAACTCCCTTCTCTTCAGCATCCAGAGCCTCATAAGAAACACAATTGCGAAGACACAGCCAACTTACATCAAGACAACAATGACCTGGAAGAGCTACTGCCTTCCTCAACTTCAGATGTCTTCCCTGTCCATCAGTCTTGTATTTTGAAAGACCTGAGGTTCTACAATAAAGCCAAATTCCAATTTTCACAGTGTTTTCATTCCCCAGCACAAAATCCTGGGACACCACAGTCTTGCCTTTATGGATACCTTTGTACCTGCTAAAATTATTCAGGTTTGCCCAATGTTTCTTACAATCCCATGTGTCCTATGGAACAGGCTCTTCAAAAGGCAAAGAAAGGCCCAGGGTCAAGGAGCATCCAGCCTTTTGTCAAAAACCTTTATTTTATGTGGGGGCCTTGTATACACCTCATCAACAGTGACAAAAGGAACATCCCATTCTACAGTTTGGCTTTTATTTTCACTTAATTTCCTGTGATCCTACAGTTTCTCTCTTATTTCTGGTCCTTATTTCTTGTAGAGCATCCTTTGTACAAAAGTTTTGCCAGTGCAGCCTGCTGTCCCATCCCAACAGATGGGATGGGGGATGAGCTAACTCCGAATGTGACACACGCCCTGACTCAACAGATGAGATCAGGTGTGAGTTAACTCCGGGTAATTCTGCACGGAAATGCGAAGTGAATAGCAGACAGTCACTCCGGGGGTCCAGTTGTGAATTTACTAAAAGCACATGGTAATATACAAATTACAGCAATCAGTGACTTGGCAAAAGTATGTTATAGTACCACAAAACTTATCAATACATTGACAGCAAAAACCTTTCTAAAAATGGTGGATTGGCAACAATTAGTAAACTGTAATGCAAAACTTAACAAGACTTTAGCAGCAGAACTTAAAATGGTATTACTTTATATGTTTAAGAAAAAGGAAGAGAGAGAAGAGGAAAACTAAGATATCAGAAAGAGAAAGGGAGAGAGAGAGAGAGAGAGACAGACAGACAGAGAGGGAGAGTAAGATATCACCACTCCACAGGTACATTGGTCCCGCGATGACCTCCATAGGGGGGGACGCGCTGAAGATTTACACGCCGCCAACCTGTATTGTACGTGAGGTTGTTTTATAACCCAGTTCATTTACATGTGAGATATGAGAAGGCGGTTCGTCTCCTCCCTCTGCTCACTCTTCGTGCTAATTAGGAAGACTTTTCTGGAAATGGGTCTGGGGTCTTCAAACTAGGGGAAAGTTCACAGTATTGACCAGAAGTGAGTTGTCTTGCCTGTCAGGGATAGCTGTTGGTTCATGGTTTCTTCTGGTAGCTGGTTGTCCGACAGATGGTTCATCTCTATCATCCCAATTAGGCCATGAGGCCTTTCACAGCAACACTGTTAATTGTCCTTATCTTCCAAGGTGTCCGCCTTCATGGCCATAAAACTTCGGAAAAGATAAGATGAGGTGTCATCTATCTCTTCCTCCCAAAGTAACAAACACCAGACGTTTAAAGCATAACAAGGTCTTTGTTCTGCTAAGGATGGGGGGAGTGCTTCAAGGTTGTCACACCTGTTCATGTATCTCACAATCAGTCAGACGTCTTTGCCCTAAAGAATCTCATGTTCACAGCTTGTTTCTTGTAGTACCAATTAAACAAACAAAAAAACATAACCAAAATGCAAAACCCCACCACCCAATCAAACAAGTAAACAAAAACAACAACAAAAACCAAAACCCAAAACAAAACTAAAGCAATAAACAAAACAACCCCAACGAAACAACCTCTGCAGCCTTCCTTTGAGAAGTCATTCATGGTTTTCCACCTTCTTCTTAAGAACTAAAGAAATAAGGGGAAAAAATGCCACATTCTCCATATGACAATCTCTATGTCCAGCAGTTCTTCACTACGTACCTCATTTGTTGTGTTTCTAATGTATCTTTTCAGCAGGACTATGCTTCTTCACCAAACTTTTGGCCTGTTTGTTCTCTACTGTTTATATAATTATCATTAAATATTCCTGTCATATCATCCTTGCTGTATTTTTTGTTTTTGTCTTCCCCAGCAATAGGTAACCTGCTTGAGTACGTGGTCATTAGCATACACAGCATGGCTGCTGCTGTTGTTGTTTTCATAATGGCTGAGGCCAGAAGAAAGAAACAGCTTTAGGCATTGTACAAACACAGACAACCTCAGACACGAAGAAAAAGCTCTAATGTTGCTCAGAATAATTTCAGAATAGTTCTGAAAACATTCCTGTGAATATCCTACTCTCCCTTTAAAATACTCATTTTTACCCATTGGAAAACCACTACCAAATTGGATGTGTTCAGCCCTCCAGTTTTTTCACAGATTTGACTATTTGCACTAGTTCTTTCTCACCACCTGACTTTCTAGCTAGTTTTAGTGACCATGTATCAGCTACAGCAGGTGAATCTCCACAAGACTTCACTTGCCAGAGGTTTCCAATGTGCTTTGGGGAATCCAGCCATGTATTAAGTACTGCAGTGACAACATATGGGTTCAAGGCCTTTTGAAAAACTTAGCCTTCATTTTGTAGTTGTACAGTCATCCATCCCCCTTGCCCACCCCCCCCCACCCAAGAAAAAGAGCCCTGCTGGATTGGCTTTTGTTTTATCAACATTTTGGTCTTCAAATCATATCTTCACCTTGGAAATACATTCACTGCCAGCCAGGCACCACTGGACAGTGTTGCACAATAAATCAGCAAGTTGAAGTCATGCACTCGTTTTGTTCAATCCACTGTCAGCAGAGGGACATAGCACCCAACCTCAATGAACAGGATGTAGTTTGTATTTTGACATAGTGCGAGTGCTCATCTGCACAGGAGATCAAAGACACTGGCTGAAACACGCTAACAGCTTGCAAACAATCAGGCTGTGCTCATTAGTATTGATTGATCACATTGTTTTCTTTCTGCTTAATTCATTTGGGAGATTGTCCATATTGAGCCATCCTATAGAAGCATGGATGGGCTACTATGCCATCGACAAACATGGTTTTGAGCCTTAGATGGTAATATAACATCAGGCTGGCATGCAGGACAGATGTGAAAGCAGCATGAACAGGCTTACCGTGTAAGCAATAAAGCATTAAATATGGATGGAGCATGATTTCTAAGCTTGGTGGTTAGAGGCAGAAATGCAGGTGAAGCCTCCCTGGCTTATTTTCACTGGACCAGGGTCTATTGGTCCCTCTGTTTAGATTGGATATTAGGAAAAGTTTGGAGGGGTTGTCAGGCGTTGGAACAGGCTGCCCAGGGAAGTGGTTAAGTCAGCATCTCCCACCTACAGCACAGGCCAAGGAAGTCTTTACATTGCAGGAGCAGGACAAGAAAAGGCATTCAGATACAGACAGCCTAGGAGAGAAGCATAACATCATCCCATCCTAACAGGAGGGCTGGAGAGTTCTATGGACAGGATACAACAAGGCACACTTGTGAGATTAGTGATTATAGTGCACATTCAGGAAGGTCCCCAGCCTGTTCTGCCTCATGGTAACTTTTCTGGGAGGTCACTGTGGTAATGCTGTTTGAGTTTATTGTCCTACATTATAACATTTTTTCGACTTGGTCTGGAAGAAAGGGAGGATGCCAGGATGGGCAAACCTTGGATGTGGAGTCTCCAAAACCTGGACTCTGTCCCTGGCTATGGAAGTATTATCTGGCCAAGATGCCACTTTTCATATCTGTGATAATATTCTTAGCTAGTAGAGGAAGGTTTGATTGATTAATATATGGAAGACACTATATTAATGCATTGCTATCATCTCTGGAAAATAAGGGAAGGCTAAAAATAGTGTAGTACATCTTGACAGAGCTTTTGTTATTTTCTTTTTATGTTCAGTTCCTTTGAGTCTATCTTCTTCCTTGTTAGGAAATCCTAATTAACATTTTCGTTTTCATTTCATTACCAGCTCAGGTTTTCATACTCTGTAGGCAGCCACTAATGATTCAGTCCCCAAATGAGATGAACGTTTCTCTGTGCAGGGGGCACTAGAGATACAGAAGAAATAGACCCTGCCTTCGATACCCTGGATGGAGGCAGTGGAGGGGAACTGACCTGTCTGTAGTCAGGCTGAATACAGGTCGATGGGAGTCCAGTTTCCTATTCCCTATTATAATACATATGCCTATCTGGTGAAGAGACAAAAATGTACGTGGAGATACACTCTCACTGGGACCTGGCATGGAAACAGCTGAAAGATCCCAGCCAAACAGACTTTTGTGCCTATGGCAAGGCAGAGCTCTAGGATTGCTCCCCATAATGTAAGGCACAGGCTTTCTGAGATAGTATTCCCAGATTTTTTTATACTATGTATTTCAGACCAAAGTTCTTAAACTGTTTTGGCTTTCTATTCAAGGAACCCTGGGGTTGAAAAAGTGTGCTGATCTCTCTGCCCCAAACCTCTGAGTTCCCAACCCCAGGGGTTCCCACGTTTGTGTGGCCAACAGAATAGCTGTGTGGGGGCAGGGAAGAAGCAGACAGAACAAATTTGATCTCTGATTGCTCCTCCACGAAACACAAGAATAACCAGTTGTATGGGGTCAAGACAAAACATCAAGCTCTGTACCCTGCCTCCAACAGTGCTGACATTTGGTATTCATGGCAGGGTATAGATGGGGCAAATATAGAGCTATACTTGCCCATTACATTAATTTTATACAAAATGTTTCTGAAGATTTGTGTATAAAAGGTTACTGTGGGAGAGGAGGTGAAGGAGGAAGAATACCTCACCCTGCCAGCTTGATTTCCTTGTCCCTTCTTCCCAGACAGGCTGCAAGTATGGGGCACACCTAGCACCTTGCTAACCCTCTCTGTGTCCCTACCAAGCTTGAACTTAAGGTATTTGGCTAGGAAGTTAGGGGGCTTAACACATGGTCTGGCTCTGCTCCTCGAGCTGAGGGGACAAGTCACCATGAGTCAGGGAAAAGGGACCTGGGGGTCCTGGTGGACAGCAGGATGACCATGAGCCAGCACTGTGCCCAAGAAAGCCAATGGCATCCTGGGGTGTATTAGAAGGGGGGTGGTGTTCTTGCTCCACCAGGGGGATTGGACTAGATGATCTTTCAAGGTCCCTTCCAACCCCTAACATTCTGTGATTCTGTGATGATGGGGTGGAGATAACAGTTAAATCTAAATTAGTAAAGCTAGAACAGAGTCTTAAGCACTGTACACCAGTCATCAGCATTAGCACTTCACCTGTCATGGCTTTGATGTTTTTACAACCAGCAGCATGAAGGTTACCACCCCGTGTTGGAGGAAGAGAAAATTTAGCAGTGTGGACAGGGATTATGAAGTGTCACTTATGCTTTGGGCATGTCCCCTGTTTATTTACAATGAAGACGTAGCCCTAGGGGCCCCCAGGAGCATAAAAATGGTCAGACTCGAAAGACAGTCTTTATTGCAGAATTTGAAACAACCTCTCCGAAATTTATTACAGCAAGTACCTCACTTTAAAGTGTCAAACAGAGCTTTGGGCAAGACCTTGATTTGAAGGAGGTTTGGGGGTGTTTTCTTTTCAGTGTTGCAAAATGACACACTTGGTCATGAAAGTTGTTAGCACTTGCATGAATGACCTGTCTTCCTCAGACAGACTCCAACACCAAAGTTTTAACAATATCATTAATAATTGTATGTGGGCTTACTGATATGGGAGCCTCCCACCTTGCATACTCTCTGCCAAAGGAGATATGTGATGCAGGGTTGTCTGCAAATGCATAAATCACAGTGTGAATCTCTGTGGCTGAGCTTTATTCTGCATGTGGTAGTGCACACTATCTGCATACTGAAAGGCTAAAAACTTTGCTCCCTCCCCTCCAAAGTCTTGCAACTCGTTTGGCAATAGGGGAGAATATTAATGCAGTGCTCGACTGTCAGGTGGTATTCCTGACACATCTGTGGACTCATACTGCAGTACAGACCTCTTCAGGGAGGAGATGGATGAATGGGCAGACAAAAACGATCAGGTAATCTGTAATTCACACGTTTGCTTGTGATTTGAAACAGGGTTCTCATTTTTCTCACTTTCTTCTCTGCTAGACATTGGTAAGGATACTGAATTCTTTCTGAAAATGAAACCTGCTTTGATGTTTCTCAAAGGTCCTTTGTCCAGAGCTTGTTCTGTTCCTTGGCTTTTAGAGGCAAGCACAACTATGATACAAGCAGAGAAAACCTCACAGATCTAGAGATGTTTCCAGTGACCTGAGCTTGGAGCCTAAAAGCTCTTTGAATCAGATAAAAATGCTTTTGCCTTAACCGAAAATTGGCTTCTGCGAGAACAACAGAAGATAAACTGGTTCTCCAAGCCCAGGTGTATTTTATAGTGATGATATAAATTAGTTGTTAGCACTCTTCTGACTCTAATAATCACTCAAGCTCAAACTGGAGCTGAGTGTGGTCCACATGAATCAGACGGTGTGTTTCTCAGACCTTAACTCTGCAATGCCAAACAATGGTTTGCTCAATTCCTTTAGCTCTGTAACATCCAGTACTCAAACTGAGCAGGAGAACACTTGTTCCAGCCCAAGTCAGTCCTCCAGGCTCTCAGAATTTGACTTGATTCTGTTTTTAACTCAATCCAGGGGTGAAACCAGATAAACTGCTCAGCTTTTCCAGAGCATAAAATGAGTAACAGGGTGGAGAACACTATTGCAAAGGCAGTGTCAGTTTTTGAGAAGCAGCAATTATTCTGGTGGGTTTGGCTTTTTCTGCTTGTGCGTTTTATTTGTTGTTTATCTAGGTTCTACTTTGTTTTCTAATTGTTTTCTATCACTATAGCTAAGGATTTCCTTTGGGTAGTATGTTGCAGCTTTGTGTGTTATAAATGCTGACGGCTGGATTTCTGGGGTTGTTGGTTTGTGTTATTTGTGCATAACTGCTGTTTCCCAGGTTTGACAGAGAAATGGTTGGCATAGCTCCTGCAAAGCTTGCAAGATGTCTGACTTCATGGTTAAATAGGTGCAAGCATGGGGCACTTCGCATTACAGCAATAACTGCGTGTACTGAAGAGTACATTATTTTACTCTAGGCTTGCAATACAGGTGGTTTCTGAGAGCAATAGCCAGATACTCTTTGAGTTACTGCCCTCAAAATAAAGCCTAGCTTTCCAAAAATGGGAGCATGGACTAGTTCCTAGAGTGTGGTTTTTACCCTTGACCCTCAGAGCTGGTCTTAACCTCTGTGGCAGTGTTTGATTTGATTTTGATATATGAAGGATCAAACACAGAAGAAAGATGATGGAAAAAAAATGTTTAGACTATCTTTTGCATAATAGAGTCTTCTAGCACACCTCCCTCTCAGTAGCCTGGGTGTTTTAACAGAGCAGTGAATTGAAGCAAAACTGAGTGAATGGAAGTGAATGTGGGGTTTACCAGCCTCTGGCAGTGGAAGCAACAGGTTCTGTATTTTTATTGATTACAGTGTTCTCTGCATCCTGGGAGGGGGTATTCAAGGCTAATGGTGGGTATATTTGTTACATCTGGTTCAGAAATCAGAAGAAATAAATGATAAGCAGTGCAATGCAGTTAGACTGCTAACAACTTATTTTGGCTTGCTTACGTGCGAGAGAAGGGGAGAGGGAGCCAAGCTGGGCTGTGAGCTCTGCATGAGAACAGAGAAGATGAGGACTCAGTGAAGAGCACACTGGACCTTGTCACAAGACCTGTCAGCAGGTCACCGAGCAGCTGGATGAATAGATATCCTTGGAAATCCTGCATATAGTCTCCATCCTTCAGAGAGCACTGATACACTCAGGGGCTTGGCCTGATGGGCACGCAGAGCTGAACTGACCTCAAGTGTGTCCAGACGTGGTGGCCTCACACCATATTAATTTGTTCTTGGTCAATACAAGTAGTGCATTAAAGTGAATAAGAGGGCAACAAATGGGAAAAGAGACCTTTGCCTATTGTGAATTACCAAAATCATACCAACTTAGCTCTCCTCAGTTCACCATTTCCTTGCGAATATATTTCTCTGTGTCCATACCAGGGGTGCTTCTGAAACCAACCCTCAAGGCAGAGATTGCCTCCCTCACAGAGGTGTTTGGTGCCCAACGAGCCTCTCACACCTAATAATATCTGATGTGGCACAGCCATGTATTGCTGATGGCTCCTGTTGTAAAGGTGCCCTGCAGCCTTTCCAGTGCTTCTAGATGAGCATCCACTTAACCAGCAGAAAAGTGCAGTAGCTTAGCCACTGCTCAAGCCTGGGTGGGTAAACAACTGAAGAGTCCATCACCATGCCAGTGAGGACTCTCCTCAGACATAAAGCTGAAAATCTTTACCCTTTACCTTCTTCCATTACTCTAGCATGAGCACCTCTGGCATGTCTCCTCCCTGCCTGAATAGAGGACCAAGACCGGGTGGACATTTTACTGACTTCATGTAGACTTCCTTCAGTATTATTATTATTATTATTATTATTATTAGCCAGTGTAATGAATAAGTAAGACTCGACCCATGGGAAGCCTTGGTAATTATTTTTATTAGTTTTTGTTTGTTTTGTTTTGGTATCTTTTCCCCAGGAAAATAAATTGTAAATCATCTATCAATACAGGAAATTTGGAAAGGGATCCACATTTTTTTTTCACTAGTTTGCCTAACAAGAAGAAAAAAAGCCCTTCCATTTGGATCACAGACACAATACCTATTCTTTCATTCTGCTGTAGAAGTATCTGCTTGGGGAACACAAAATATTATATACCTACTGCTTGTGATAAATTTAATCCTGTCCCCAGCAGCAACATTAGGAGCCTAATTTGCACTTACAACAAAGCCTAGATAGCAGTTCTTTTACTGCAGCAGCATAAATAAGCTCCTCATGTGAACGAGAATCAGGCCCAGTGTGTCCCCATGAATATCAGAGGATACTTGTCAGAACGAAGAATTTAATTCACTTACATCTTCATTTTCTTAAGGGTGTGTGGTGTTGTTCTTATCACATCTGAAGCTGGAAAGAAGACCCTCAAAACACTTCAACCCAAAATCAGAGACCAGTAAGGTTGGTTGAGGTTTCTAGAGTCCCAGGACTCTTTCAGGGCATAGGAAGTAATGGCTTTTCTCCATGGCTACTGAGGGTAGACTGGAAGAAAGGGGTCCTGTTTGTATCGGGGTTAATTAAGGCAGACATAAAGTATGGGAATGAGAATGCATTGGAAGAGGAGGTCCCAGGGCACTTTGATGCATCTGGCAGGACAAACTTTTTCTGGGATGGTCCAGATAGATTGGATTTCCCTCAGAGCAGGAAGAAGAGTAGACCATTTCCTGGGGTCTCCTGGAACCTGACATTTCCATTTTTTGGAGATTCTCTTTCTTTCTTAATCCTCAACAAACCTTCCTTCCCCAAAATCTGATCTGGTATTCTTCATTCTCTGCAGGTCCCAGTGATCTCCAGGCACAACCTAGGCTGCACAAGGGCTAGGTTTCCTCCTCTGGCCACTTTACAGGGGCTTTGGGACCTTCACTCCTGTTGCCATAGGTCTGATCTCCTCTTTACTTCGTACAAGAGAGGCTCTCACCTCCAGGGAACAGGGACCATCACTCAAGGGACAGGCTCACGACTGCCTGATGAAGATGCTTGAACTGGAAACAATCTTGCTGTAGGCTGGGACTCAGTGTGTCTCAGCTTAGCAAATAGGCAAAGATGTCCAGTCCCATAAAGTTGTCATGTGTGATGATATTCCTATGCAAGAGTGGGATCCTGAGTTTATATTCAATTATGAGATCTGAAATATCTTAATAAGCTTTTTTTTCCTTGGTCCCAAAACCCTAATCTGGAAGTGCTCCAAATCCATTGGACACACCTTATCATCAGTTAGGATCCCTGCCCCACACCCAGATCCTTTTAGTGGATCCTGGAGCTAAGGTCTGTGGGGAAATTGCAGCTTCCAGGAGAAAATGAACTTTTTTGAAACGTACAGTGACATCGCCATGTGATGTGCCAGCTCGTTTCTAAATACGTGGAAAATCCCACAGGCCAGCATGCTTGAAAACTCAGTTGTGACCAAAAGCAGCATAGGAAACCTGGGCCATGTTAATGGGCTAACAACAGCATGCACCAGGACACCCCCTGAGCTGATGGTCTGAATCACTGCAGAGCCTTTGCAACACTTGCCATCTAGCTGAGGATCTTGTTGCAAAGAGCAGCAACAACCAGTTGTAAGTAAGTCTCCACTCCTGCCTAAATGTAGTCTGAAGGCCAACTTACATTATTCACTCCTGACTCGGTCCTTATGTATCGTTTCTGACTTGGGGAGACTCCTTTTCCCACTGGTGAAAAAACAGCATGGGCTTTGTTACCTACCTGAGGTGTCTGGTCCTGATCCTACATGTGGCAGGCCCCAGTGACTGCAGTGATATCCCTACCTGTTTGTCTAACCTCAGGGAGTCACACAGTTGAGTGACAGCCATGGATTTTACTCCTTTTCAGCATTACATTTCTAGTTTGCTTGGCTGCAGGCAACAGTTTGACACAAAAGCCCTAAGGAAAATGAGAAAATACTGAAAATTGTTCTGTCTTTCAAACTCCTGTTTTTCAGCTAATTGAATGTTGGAGAGTTTACTTGTGGGTTTTCAGCTCTTGAGGGTAGTAACTTCATGAAAGCCTCTGTGGCTTGCTTGTGAGCCAATGTCCTTCAGTAGAGCTCCCTCCAAGACAAAGTGATGAAAGCCAATGCTAAGGAGCAGCCTGATTCCAAGCCCCAAAGCATCCTGGAATGCACCTTTCTCATTGAGGAAAGGTCTTGGGAGAAGGTGATTACATGCAGTAGGCCTTAGATACCCATATAAAGCACTGCAAGGTCAGCATGGGCTTGGTGTTCAGTTACAGACCTGCAGAAGGTGGCAGACCTTTGTAATTGTCAGCAGTTTCATAGAAACCTAAAACATTTTGAGTTAGAAGGGACCTTCAAAGGTAATCTAGTCCAACCCCCTGCAATGAGCAGGGGCATCTTCAACAGATCAGATTGCTCAGAGCCCTGTCCAGCCTGGCCTTGGGTGTCTCTGGGGATGGGGCATCTACCACCTCTCTGGGAAACCTGTGCCAGTGTTTCATCACCCTCATTGTAAAAAACTTCTTCCTCATATCTAGCCTGAATCTCCCTTCTTTTAGTTTAAAACCATTATTCCTTGCCCTATTGTAATATGTCCTGCTAAAAAGTCTGTCCCCATCTTTCTTATAGGCCCGTTTAATGTACTGAAAGGTCACAGCAAGATCTCCCCATATATGCATAGATGAAATAAGTTTTAAAAGGGAGTGATGGTTTTGTCTGCCATCAGCATCAGACTTTTTTACTTGCAGCCTTTCTCTCTCATTCTCTCTGGAAAAGGAAAATAACAAACAAACAAAATCCAAACAAAACAAAGAACAGAAACACACCTCCCTCCATCTGTTATAGTTGCTTCATATAGAACATTTTCTGCTTTGACTTTGTATCATTTTTGCTCGGAACTTATAGAAAGTGAATCACTCTGAGAAAGCTGGGGCAGGCCAGGGAAGACATGTGAATGCTGTTTTCCCTGCTGTGACAGATCCCTTAGGCTGTGCTGCTGGCAGGTAAGTGTTGCTCTTGGCTCTCACACTAAGCCGCATGGTGGGAAGGAGGTGGGAAAAGCTGAAGAGAAGTCCTCTTCTGTTTTGGGCACTCAGGGCGTGGTTCCCATGCATGCTGCAACTTTCCTCTCCTCCAAGATGAGCCAGAAGGCCTGGACTTGACTGCAGGGTTGCTCTATATGGGAGAAAAACAGCTCTCCCTTTAGAAGTTTTGTTTAAAAAGTCCCTGGTACAAAAAGGGAAGGTGGATACCTGAAGGCTCGGGCTTATATGACCGCCAGTTTATGCTGATTTAACTGCATCAGTCTTGTAGACCAGCAAATAGAAACTCCCTGACCTCTGGAGCAAAAGGGAGATGCTACATTTCGCAGGAGAGTCTCGGTTTAGTCCTGCAAGGAGACAGCAGCAGGCTGTACATCTCCATAGCCCTCCTTTATGCACAGCAGGGCATGGGGAGGGATAACGAAGGGCAGTCCACCTCCTTCTATGCTGGAAGCATTTTTGCTCATCGTGCTCTGGGTTGCTGCATGAGTCAGGGCAGGATCAAACCCTGAGCTCTGTGCTGCTGTGCCAGGAGTATCTGGGCTCCAAGAAGATGCTGGAGGCAAGATTTGTCAGGAGAGGTAGTATTTTTTTATGGGAGCAATTCACAGAGGTGGATAAAAGGGACAAGCTTAGAGCTCCCAAGTCCTTCTTCGTGTACGAAATAGGAGCAGCAAGAGACAAGCTGAAGAACTGAAATCCATAACTCTGGACACTAAACATCATGGGCTCTATAGAGATATTGGTTTTACAGCACTTCATAATTCTTATCCCCTCCTCTCAGCTATCAACTTATTGTTCCACTAGCAATAAATTACCTGTCATTCTCGCTTTCTCTCTCCCTCTCTTTTTCCCAGGGGACTGAATGACTTTTTTACCTCTCCTCATGCTAAAATGTCCCTCCTCCACTCACTGGGTACCAACTACCGTTTCTCACCCAAGGTGTCACAAAGTTAATTAATCAAATTAAACCCTGAGCAGTTGTTCTCAGTTTGTACTTGGCACTGCAGCTCTCACATCTATTCCAAACCCAAACACAGGTGTGCGTGCCTGAAAAGTAGCTTGTTTCACACTGAATACATCAATTGCTTTAAAAAAAGATACTCTGCTTAAATTGACTTGGTGCCACCAAATAAAACAGGCATGATTCCTGTGGGCACAGCGAATTGACTGTCGTATTGGGATGTTTTTCTGGCATACAGAGCTGCTGTACAATGTTTGCACTGAAGACTTTTGGTAAAGGTGATTTCTCTAACCCCCAGCTGGCTGTCGGTTAGTCCTGCATTGCCAACAGCATGTGCATGGGGGCTTGTTTCCATACCTGAGCACTTTGAACTGCAAAAGGTAACATCCGCTGCTGGATCCACTCCATTATCACTTCAGGGGGTCAGTCACTGGGCACAGAGAAATTAAAAACAGAGCGTCTCTCTGCTCTTCCCACTGATGAGCCTGGGAATGGCAGAGGGAGGCTCAGTTCTCAGCCACCCCCCAGCCTGTCTGGAAGGATCTCTTTTTCTTTGTTAGGCATCTAGAGTTTAAATAGTGTGAATTTGGGCCTCACATTTACTAAAACCAAGACTGATTACACAGCCAAGTGAATGCTAGGGGATAATTGGAGACTTTTCCGTCAAAGGAAGAGCAACAGTGACATTTCCCAGCGTCCAGCCCTAGCCAGCAGCACCCTTAGCCCACCTGGACATCCTAGGATGCCTGCTGCCCCTTGTGAGGATATAGTTTTCACAGGATATGGCAGACAAATATGACCTAGCATTTGCAAATGCGATCAAATGCAATGTGCTTCTGCGGCTTTGGTAGAAGCCTAACAGGCTCTGGGTGCTGAGCAGTCTCTGCGGTGGGTGCCTGTCTCCCTGGGTGGCTCTGTCAGAGTTAGTTACCTCAGTAGTGGCTGGACAAGGCAGGGATCTTGCCAGGCCTCTGAGTCCCCCAGCCATTGACTCCATGGACTCCATCAGGGGGAAGAGAGGATGAGTGAGAAGAGCAGATAGAAATAAATCATTTTAAATGATGAAATGAACATTTTGGGGGCCAAGGGGGGTTAGAGAGCCATAAAGCCATTGCTACATCTCATTATACTGATACGAGCCCGTGGGCAGCACCCGGTGTGCTTCCCAATATATCCATGACTGTACTTTCCATGAGGGCCATGGCCATGAGCTGGATTCATCTAAATGAGGGTCTTGCCTCTGAGATTTTCTTTGCCCTGGTAACACTTGTTTTGCTGAATGCGGTGAATATCAGCTGAGGACAAATGGAATATGCTGGTTTTGGCTGAAATAAAGTTAATTTTCTTCACAGTACCTTGTATGGGGTTAAGTTTTCTATTTGTGCTGAAAACAGTGTTGATAATACAGAGATGTTTTAATTACTGCTTAGTAGGGCTAACACAGAGTCCAAGCCTTTTCTGCTTCTCACATCACCCCACCAATGAGTGGGCTGGGAGTACACAAGAAGGTGGGAGGGGACACAGCTGAGACAGCTGACCCAAACTGACCAAAGGGACATTCCATACCATATAGAATCATAGAATCATTTTCATTGGAAGAGACTTTCAAGGTCATCAAGTCCAACAATAACCTAACTCCAGCACTAAGCCATGTCCCTAAGAACCTCATCTATATGTCTTTTAAACACCTCCAGGTCACTTCCTGCTTGGGAGAAGAGACCAACACCCTCCATTCTACAATGTCATTTCAGGTAGTTGTAGAGAGCGATAAGGTTTCCCCTGAGCCTAAAGGCTAACCAGCTCCAGTTCCCTTAGCTGCTCCTCGTCAGACTTGTGCTCCAGACCCCTCACCAGCTTCGTTGCCCTTCTCTGAACTCTCTCCAGCACCTCAGTGTCTTTTCTGAAGTGACAGACCCAAAACTGAACACAGGATCCAAGGTGGGGCCTCACCAGTGCCAAGTACAGTGGCACAATCACTTCCCTAGTCCTGCTGGCCACACTATTCCTGATACAAGCCAGGATGCTGGTGGCCTTTTTGGCCACCTGGGCACACTGCTGGCTCATGTTCAGCCGCTGTCAATCAACAGCCACTCTTCCCCCAGCCTGTAGCCCTGCCTGGGGTTGTTGTGACCCAAGTGCAGGACCTGACACTTGGCCTTGTTGAACTTCATACAATTGGCCTCAGCCTGTTCTCATCCCTCTGTAGACCCTTCCTACCTTCAAGCAGATCAATGCTCCCACTCAATTTGGTGTTGCCTGCAAACTTACTAAGAGTGCACTCAATCCCCTCATCCAGATCATTGATAAAGAGATTAAACAGAACTGGCCCAAACACGGAGCACTGGGATGCACCACTTGTGACTGGCCTCCAACTGGATTTTACTCCATTCACCACGACTCTTTGGGCCCAGCCAGCCAGTTCTTCACAGCAAAGAGTATGCCCATCCAAGCTGCCAGTTTCTCCAGGAGAATGCTGTGGAAAATCATGTCAAAGGCCTTACTGAAGTCTAAGTACACAACATCCACAGCCTTTCACTCATCCACTAAGTGAGTCACCTTGTCATAAAGGAAATCAGGCTGGTCAAGCAGGAGCTGCCTTTCATAAACCCATTCTTACTGTGCCTGATCACTTGGTTGTCTTGTATGTACCGCGTGATGGCACTCAGGATGATCTGTTCCACGACCTTCCCCAGCACCGAGGTCAGACTAACAGGATCCCTGGATCCTCCTTCCAGCCCTCCTTGTAGATGGGCATCACATTTGACCATTTCCAGTCATCTGGGATCACACTGGTTAGCCAGGATTGCTGATAAATAATTGAAAGTGTATCGGTGATCACCTCCACCAGCTTGTGGGTGTCTAAGTGGTGTAGCAGTTCACTAACCATTTCCTCTTGAATTATTGGGGCTTCAGTTTGCTCCCCATCCCTGTCTTCCAGGTCAGGGTCTGGTTACCTGGAGCACAACTGGTCTTACTAGTAAAAAATGAGGTGAAGGCGGCATTTAGTATCTCAGCCTTTCCTCATCCTCTGTCACTATGTTTCCCCCTGCAACCACCAGAGGGTGGAGATTCTCCTTAGCTCTCCTTTTGTTGTTAATGTATTTACAAAAACCTCTTTTGTTCTCTTTTACAGCAGTAGCCAGGTTCAGCTCTAGTTCGGTTTGGCCCTTCTAATTTTCTACCTGCATAACTTCACAGCGTTTTTGTATTTCTCTTGAGTAGCCTGCCCCTTCTTTCAGAGGTTATAAAATTCTCCTTTTATTCCTAAGTATCAGCCGTAGCTCTCTTCAGCCAGGTCAGTCTTCTTCCCTGCTGGCTCACCTTCCAGCACACAGGGACAGCCTGCTCCTGCACCTCTAAGGTCTCCTTCATGAAGAACGACCAGCCTTCCTGGAATCCTTTGTCCTTCAGGGCTGCCTCCCAAAGAACTCTGCCAACCAATCTCCTAAACAGATCAAAGTCTGCCTTTCAGAAATCCAAGGTAGCAGCTCTGCTGACCACCTTTCTAACTTCTCCGAGAATAGAATACTTGACCATTTCATGATCACCATGCCCAAGGTGACCTCCAGCCTGCACATTGCCCATGAGTCCTCCTCTGTTCACAAAAAACAAGTCCAGTGGAGCGCCTTCCCTAGTGGGTTCCCTAACCAACTGTGTCACGCAGTTGTCTTCCATACACTCCCAGAGCCTCCTCGACTGCTTCCTCTCTGCTGCGTTGTATTTCCAGCAGACATCTGGTAAGTTGAAGTCCCCTATGAGAACAAAGTCTAGATACTGAGAGACTTCTCCCAGCTGCCTGCAGCGTATTTCATCTGCCCCTCATCCTGGTTGGGTGGTCTGTAACAGACCCCCACCAGGATGTCCATCTTCTTGCCCTTCCTCGTGATTCTCAGCCATAGACATTCAACCCTATCATCACCCTCATCAAGCTCCAGACAATCAAAACACTCCCTAATATACATGGCTACGTCACCTCCTCTTCTTTCTCACCTATCCCTTCTGAAGAGTTTATAGCCACCCAATGCAGCAGTCCGGTTATGGAAGTCACCCCACCATGTTTCTGTGATGGCAACTGCATTGTAGTTTTTCTGCTGCACAATGGCTTCCAGCTCCTCCTGTTTGTTGCCTATGCTGTGTGCATTCATATAGATGCACTTCAGCTGGGCTATCAATCCTACCACCTTTTTGCAGTGAGAAGTCCTGATTCTTTTGTGACCTTTCTCAGGTTCTTCTGTGGTTTCTAACAGATTTATAGCATCTATAACCCTTGTGTCTTTTCTACTGCACAGCTCTCCATCCGCTACCTCCACTGTGGTTGCAGACCAAGGGACTCGCTAGTACCCCATCCTTCAAATGTTGCCATGTTGCCCTTGGGTTCGTGTCTGCTGCACACGGTTTTCTCCCCCTCCATTTCAAATCTAGTTTAAAGCTCTTTTAATGAGCCCTGCTAACTCCTGCCCTAGGATCCTTTTTCCCCTTTGAGACAGGTATGTCTCATTTGTTGCTAGCACAACAGGAGTCACGCAAATCAACCCATGATCGAAAATCAAAAAATTCTGCCAGAGACACCAGTGCTGCAGCCAGGTATTGTTCTGCTGGGTCTTCCTTTATCTTTCCTCATCATACCCTGCAACTGGGGGGACAGAAGAAAACACTACTTGTGGTCCTGATCCATTTAACCAGTCATCTCAAGGCCCTGATGTCCCTATTGATAGCCTTTGGATTTCCTTTTTCCTCGTCATTGCTGCCCACCTGAAAAATTAGTAGAGGATAATAATCTGAGGGCCTAACCGGGGTACAAAATTTTCTTTTCATGTGTTTAACCCTGGCCCCAGGGAGGCAGCAGACTTCCCTAAGAAGTGGGTCCAGTCTGCATATAGAACCTTCTCTTCCTTTTAGAAGAGAGTCTCCTATGACCATGACCAGTCTTTTTTTCTTTGTAGCCTTTGTTTTGACGAAGGGTGCAGACTGACATCCTCTGCAGCACCTCCAACTTAGTTGAACCACCTTCCTCAATATTGTTGTTTGGTTCTACTTGCAGAGACTCATACCTTTTTGCACCTGGGAAGGTGAGGTCGTCACAGCAGAGACCTTCCTCCTTCTGCACTGGGCAGAAATATGCTGCCATTGCCCCCTATCCCTTCCACCATGCAGAGAGAAGGTAGGGAATTCTCTCTACTGTGTGCCCTGTCTGCTTGCTGGGCCTCTCCCAGGGAAAGTAGGGTGCAACTCCAAAAGTTTATCTCCCTCTTGAACTCCCTGTTATTCCTCAGCCTACTCATCTCCTCCCAGAGATCTGTCACTAAGCGGAGGAGTTCCTCTACCTGGGCACACCTCCCACAGCTGTGCTCACTGCTGCCATTTGGTATTGGTGTAAGAGCCTGGCACAACCTGCAGCCTGAACCTGGGTGGCATCGTCTTCCTAGTGGGTCTTGGTCTGGGCAGCTATATCACTTGTGGTGGGTGTCAACCTTATGGATGCCATGGCTTTCTCCTGGGTGGACACCATACTCCCTTGTCCAGCTGGCAGAGCTTCTTGGCCCTTCCTGTGCAGCCTTCCACATGAACTGCTGCACAAAACTGCCTCATCCCACTCTGTTTGCCCCCTCAAGTTGCTGGTGCTCCCTAGGCTGCTTTTTATAGGCATGGTCGCTGTTGCTCTGGCAGTGACCGGGTGTCTTCAGTGACTCTCACAAGAGCTGACAGCACCTAGCACTGCCCTCATGGTCCCCTGGCTTGGGAAAACCCTGCCTGTGCTGAAAATCTGCTGCTCTTGCTGCTGCTTAGCTACAGGTTGGACCAGCTCCGCAGCAGCTCCACTCAGTGACTGACATCATGCTCAGCATATAAAGTTGGTGGAAGAAGAAGGAATTGAGGCACATGCAGAGTTATGATGTTTGTCTCCCAAGTAACTGTTTTCTGTGATGGAGCCCTGCTTTCCTGGAGATGGCTGAACACCTGCCTACCAACAGGAAGTAATGAATGAATCTCTCGTTCTGCTTTGCTTGCATGTATAGCTTTTGCTTTACCTAGTAAAGTGTCTTTATCTCAACCCACTAGTTTTCTCACTTTTACGCTACTCATTGTCTCCCCCCATCCCATTGGTGGGGAGTGGGCAAACAGCTCCATGGTGCTTAGTTGCTGGCTGAGGTTATACCACCACAAAGGGGGAAGTTTGCAAAAGTATTTTTGTGACGTGATTTCTGCATCACGTTAAAACAGTAGAGGCGATTGCTCTGTAAGGAAAGACTTCTGGAGGAATAACATGTCACGGTTTCAAGTAGTCCCTGTAACTTAATTCATTTCTCCTCCCACTCCTCTCACGCTTTGCTCTGCACACCTTCTGGTTGTAGCCAGTTCTGGAATACCTTTGCAAAAGCGTTTCGTGGAGATGTCAGCCACAGCTGCACGGTCGTTGTTTTGGACAAGCTCGTTCGACTGCCAGGTGATGACAGTCAGGAGTGGTGATGTTAAGTGTGAATTTGGTGAAAAGATTAAGCCAGAAAATGGAGAAATAAATAGGACAGCAGAATTGTTAATTGACCGCTTATTTTAAGATATATGTTTTTGGTTTTCCCTTCAAAACAACCTTTTAAGGACAAATTGAAATCTGTGTGTTTAAAATAAATAAAGATAAATTAAAGTGAAGAGTCACCATCTTATTTCAGTTAAATCAAATATTTCAGCTCACTGAAAATATTTGAGTAAGCCTGAAATTTCATCTCAGACAACTTAAAAATCTTTATACAGTTATTATTATTTTGCTTGAGCTACTGAACTGAAAAAGGATTTATTTGCAGAGCTCTGATTAAGGCAGAGAAAAACTTATTTAAGCGCTTTGATTAATTATGCCTCTATTCCCAGCTGAGCAGAAGTGGGAATTCCAAGTCAAAGGAAAGTATTGCTTCTCTTTTCTTCATTACTTTGGTAAATGGCTTTGAAAATGCATGTATTCCCTTCCACTAGGGTGGGGCTTCTGTGTGCTGCTAGGAGCCACTTCATGACATAAGAATCATTTACTTTTAGTCTGTACCATGCCTATTGTTGCATGGGATTGTCAACGTTTAAATAATAATGACAGTGTTGCTTTTCCATATTCACCCCATTGTTTTCCATGCGTCTTACTCTCATTCCTAAAAGTTTTATTGGTGATGCACTATCTGGGGGTCTGGAAGAAGGGAAGAGGGAATAAAAGAAGGGCACTAATTTGAATACTGATAGAATTTCAGCTGAAGATTGCAATGTTTTGATTAACAACTGACGTATTCCTACTTGGAAACGTGCTGTTCTGTTCTCTCTGCCATGGTTGCAGATCCTCTGCTGCACCTTCTTTTCTTCTCTGCCCAGGGAGCATCAGGGAATCTCCCCAAGGAGCACAGGACACACAGGATGTGGAGCCTGGACCAGAGGGAGCTTGGGCCGGGGGGAGTCTCTGAGGAAACCAAATTACGACTCTTTAGAAGCACTAATGTAACCACAATGGGAGAAAACAACAACTGCTGCAGAAAGTGATCAGGGGTGGGGGAAGAAGGGACAGGAATCAAAATATTTAATTCTAGAAATATGGATGGATGCCCTCTGTCCAGCACAGCTGGTCATACTGCCAGTTGTTCTGTGTACAGGTACTGGGGTTGATCAGAGGAATAGGCATTCATTTCCCATACACAAGCGCTAAGGCTACCTCTTTCTCCTCTGCTTTCTTTAAAATGCATTTCGTATGATAAATGGCCAATCAATACAGATACGACTTTCTATTTTTTTGCTCAAAACATTGATCAATAGATGTTGCAGCTGTCTGCTGTCAAAGATTTGATTCACCATGAATGTTACAAAAGCTGAATCGTTCTGAAGGCATTTCCATTCTCCTAAAATTGCGTTTGAATTTGCCTTGAAACAGCTGCTCGATGCTGTCCAGAGCTCGAACATTTCTCACAATCTGAGTTTTCTCCAATAAGAAAGAAAAGCATCTTAAAGCTCTGCACTCCTTCCTGGCCCCAATTTCAGCTGTATCCCTATGTGTGCATAATTCCACGTTTTTAGAGACTGGCTCCAGAAGAGCAGCCCGTTGTCATGGAGAGCTGAGAGTGCGCAGAGAGTGATCATGGAGAGCAACACATTATCCTGGCTTTTGTTTTCAGCACTGACTAGATGAAGCATTTTTGGCTGGCATGAAAGAGCATCACCAGCTCCTTACACACTTCAGTGCCTCTGGGATGTTGTCAGGAGAGAAAATTCCCTACTTACTGTCAAGCAATTTGCTGCTTACACACTTACAGGAGCAGGAATGTGTCGTTTTCCTTGAGGGTGTTGAAAATAGGCATCGATGAGTACTTTGTAAGAAAAATATAGCATTATTTTCTGGACATGATTGTTAGAGGGTGACTAAAATAAGCCTCACCTCTCCTCGAAGAGAGCTGTCCTGACACTTCGAAAATGTGGTGGAACAAAGGCAACGAAGTGGTGGAGGCAGCCATTAACACATCCCATGTGAGCAACTCACAAATCCTCCTGATCCATCCTTTTCACCTGTCTGCCATATTACTATTATAAGGCACCTGGTCAATAAGACGTTTTGTGACACCAAGGACCTTTAAACCTTGTCTCAGGAAGAGGAGAAAAACACCTGCAGGCTCACAGCAGTTCATTGCATCCCTTGCAGGGCTGTGGCCCCAGACTTCTGTCCTCTCTTCCAGAAAAAAAGTGAGATGCTGTGTTTGTAACTGAGCAGCCCAGAAAATAAGGCTTTGTGGATTTAGCAACTAATATCCCATGGGAAAAGAGGATCTGTTATTTACACTAAAAAGCTTCCCACTAGACCCAAGTCCCTTTCTTCCCCACTCTCTCTGTGCAATGCAGACAGTGAGACACATGAGGAAATAATTATAGGCTTGGATGGAGGGAGTTGCTGGGTAGAAATGGACAAACACTTTAGACAGTTGAGAGAATGGGCCCCTGCGGTACCTGTTTTTAATACATAATGGTCCTGGACATTGTTGAAACAATGTGTTTTAGCAATTTCCTTGTACATCATGAAGTTTCCAACAACTGCAGTGCTGCTCTGATGATTTGTAGCATTTTATACCACTCAAGAGCAAGCTGACCCCAGTCTGAAGATGGGCTTCCTGCCTCAGACCTGGGAAAGTAGGCTGAAAGCATGAACAGACACATAATGTTGAATTCTGTACTGATCCCTCTGGGTCCTTGTTCTGATGATGCACAGACGGGCTGATAGACAATTTCAGGTTCAGTACTGATCTCTGCAGACTTTCATCACCTAGCCAGCTAAACAAATAATTTCAGTTCCTCTGCTGATCCCTCTGGGTAAACACATATTTTCAGATTCTGGCCCAGTCCCTCTAGCAGGCCAGTGGATAAGCAAACAGAGGGTCAAGTCAGGTCCTGCTTTGAACCCTCATGTCCTTCCAAATTTGGATTATCAAGATGCTCCTCATCTCTCTTTTTCACCTGTTCTTCCTGCCTCTTGCCTGGCTTCTGGTTTCCCATGCAGCCTCAGAAAGGGTGCACTGCAGCTGAAAATGGTAGTGAAACCTCAGGGCTAGACAGACATATGTTCTCTGTGTTACCTGACTGTGACTCAGTGCTACAAACATTTGGAATGAATTAGAAGAGAGACTATGAGTGGGAAAACTAGACACGGATGGAAGCACCCCTTCCCTTTGGTTTGGCACTGTGGAGACACTCCCTGGCTCTGCCTCTTACCCCAGCCTGTCTCCACAGTCCCAGCTCACCTAAATCTACCTCCTTGTCCCCAAGACCTTGGCTCAGGACTCCTGGTATGGCATGTGGTGCACACAATTCTCCTGGGACTTCAATACTCTGTTTCAGAGCAGAACCTGCAGGACAGCAGTGCAGCCACAGGTTGGGATTGATGAGTCCCAGCAGATTCAGGCTTTCAGGTGCCACACAGGCCATCCTATGCTGAGGATCTGCGACTCAAAGTCACAGCCATCTAAGAACCGTGTGGCCATCTTATGTGATGACCATCTCCCTCAGCCCTCTCTGTCTTCTCATTCTGGACTACAGGCTCCAGTGCTCACAGCGTATTTCTTACATAATGATTTTAGCGTCTGCTGCAAGTGGTTTGCAAGCATGAGCATACTTCCTGCTCACTTCACACTGCTTCCTTGCCAGGGCCTGGCAGAGAACTGAGGCACCCTGGCTTCCAGTCCTTCCCCTCTCCTGCTATTAAGCCCCAGTGCCTGGAACTGAGGTCTCACAGTCTTCACAAGCCTACTTTTCCATGGGATGGGAGGTGAACCCATGTACCCTGACTCCCAGATCTTGCTGCCCATGGTGGGCCCTGTTACTTTTGGTTTGCTGTTTAGCTGGAGAAATGTTGTAAGGAGGGGATTTAGGGATGTTGGGAGAGGCGTTTAATGCTCCTCCTTTCTGTCAGACAAGGAAATCTCAAAAACCTAGGGGTTTTTTTACATTCACAGAATCACAGAATAGTTGGAGTTGAAAGTGACCTCTGGAGAGTCCAACCCACCTGCTAAAGTAGGTTCACCCAGAGCAGGTTGCAGAGGCAGGTTTTGAATATCTACAGATAAAGAGATTCCACAACCTCTCTGGACAACCTCTTACAGTGCCTTGTCACCCTTAAATAAATTTCTCCTCATGTTCAAATGAAAATTCCCATGTTTCAGTCTGTGCCTATTGCCCTTTATCCTTTCATTGGGCACCACTGAAAAGAGTCTGGTCCCATCTTCTTGACAATCACCTTTAAGATGCTTATAAGCACAAATAAGATCCACTCTCAAATAAGATCCCAGCTGAACAGACCCAGGTCTCTCAACATTTCCTTGTAAGAAAGATCCTTCAGACCCCTAATCATCTTTGTACTCTCTCCAGTAATTCCTTCTCCTTCTTAAACTGGGTAGCCCAGAACTGGATACAGCCTCACCAGGACAGAGTAGAGGGAGAGGAAGTCACAGAGGCACCCCAAAAGTTTATTTTAGGTGATCAACAAGTTCCACACCAGACTTTAGATAAAAAAGAGTAGCAAATAAACCATCTAGAAACAGGGTTTATACAATTATTTAGCACTCAGACAACATAAAATACACATTCGAATATCATTTGAGGAGATACTTCGGGTACAACAACATAAGAATAATGTGAATCCACAATGTGCACGCATACACTCACAAGAAACAAAACTAGAGGCCACTCACTCCAGGGTACTCACAAGGAAATAATCACTCACCTGGGTTAGGGGAGTACTCATTCAAGGGTATATGCAGTAAATAACCACTCACCCAAATGAGTAGGTGAGGTGCTCTCAGTCCCAGGAAGTCTGCTTAGACTGTGTTCCAGTCCAAGGAGAGGGCTCCAGTTCACAGATCTGCTGCTCCAAGAACAGCACTCAAAGGGGGTCTTCAGTGGGAACTCCATTTTATAGCCTGGTCACATCTGGCTGTGGGCATTACAACGTAGTCCAGAAGCTTCTCAGCTACTCTGGGCACCTTCTTTGTCAAGGACCCTGTCAGTCGACTGAGAGTCCCACTCCTCCTGCCCCCGCAGCTGGGTGGAGGTGAAATCCTCCTGCCCTGGGGTACGGGAGGATGTGACTGTCAGCACCTTGGTACCACCCTAGGTGTGTAGTTGGGGACAGGCATAGTGGAGCACAAAAGGTGCTAAAGAGCCATCAACTACCCCGTTGAAGGCTCTAGATCTCAGAGGGCTGTTCAACTGCCACAAAGGATAACCTCCCTTCACCTGCTAGGCACGCTCCTCATAATGCACCCCAAAAAACTGTTGGCTTTCTTGGCCATTCCTTTAAGACTGGTTGCACAATTTCTTTTCAAAAAATTTTATTGAGGTAGCACACATCTTTCTTTTCTAAGGGGATAAATCTACATGACATTTTTTTGCTAGGACTACCGATGAATGCAATGGCCCCCAGGAACTGTGATTCACTTCTGCTGTCCCATTCTTTTCTCTTGTATATTTTCATAAAGAGTATCTATTCCCTTTTAAAATAACTGTAACGAAAAAAAAATGGTGAAAGAAAATCAGGATTATTCTGGCCTAGGACTGTGGTATAGTGACCAGTGGAAACTGTAATTTGACCTAATGCTACTTCCTTTTTTCCTCTTGGGGAATTCCCTGCTATGTCACAAATCTACGTACATATAACAGCATCTCCTTTAGGATGGAGAATAATAAGCAGCACAGAGTTGAAGTACTTAGCACTTTCTGGGTTATTTCTAGAGATCTTGACTGAGAAGGTCTGCATTCAAGAGTCATTGCGGCTTCCGGTTTTGGCCAGGTCCTTCAGGTTATTTCAGGGCTTTGTACAGGTTTTAGTGTCAGCGTATGCTCTGTTTATGGCTTCAGTTTATGGCTCCCTCCAAATAAGCACAGAGCTCTCCTAAGCTTCCTGGAGTACTCGTAACCCAACAATAATAAGTTAGACTGCCAACTAGTGTGGTTAACTTAGCCAGTTATGAATTGCAAAATAAATATGTAGAAAAGCCGAGGTCTTTTATGCATTGTCTGGATTTGTGACATCCAAGGAACCTCCTTTTCATGCCTGATTGCCTAGCCAGAGGCTGGGAACACATTATTTGGTTAAAAAAAGTTGAATTAGTTCTGTCATGTCTTGACTCTAAGGACTGGGTCTTTATGAGAGAGACTAACAATCAGATGAGTTTATTACATGCCAGTGATGCAGTGAAATTCAATTAATTTGTTTGCTGTGCTTCCCAGAATGAGAAATAGACATGCCATAAATGTGAACAATGCCATCAGTCTGGTTGTGTGTCAGTAAACAAATGTAATCCGATGATGTTTTGGAGTCTCACTGTCCTTCCTTACACACCCCTGGGTCCCCTGAGGCTCCAAGGAAAATGGAAGGACATGACACGAACACGCTTTATCTAGCACAGTGTTTCAGACCCCTGCTTTTGCATTGTGACCACCTTTGACCCTACTGGGAACAATGGGATAGTATGTAGCGAAGAAGTCCTTGGCTGCTCTGTTGCCTTCCCAATTACTGCATTTCCATGAACATAGGAGCCAAATGGGACATCTGCAAGAAGCCAGACAAACCTCCCTAGGCAAAAAATGTTCTCCAAAGTTGATGCAATAATTAATTCAAAGGACTAAGCTTAGGGGAACACTCAGCCTGAATGATTTCATCTCCTTCTCCCCTAAAGCAGCTTTTTGGGACTCATGGCATGGATCAAAACACCTATGGGTCCTCAAAAAATTTGTCCCCTGGCCTTGACCTAGGCTTTGGGTCTGCTTTTCTTGGATGGAGAGGTGTTGCCAGATAACCTGTAGGAATGAGTGAGGGAGCACAGACTGGACACTCAGAAAGTTGCCATGTCCTTGGTTGAGGATTTTGTTGGACTCAACAGGAACAGGCCCTGCCTGGTAATATAGGACTGGTGTGTTACTGATGTGAGAATGCAGACAGATGGGAAGCTCAAAAGGAAAATTCCTAGGAGGAATCATGAAAACAGGAAATGTTTATACTCCTTCTGCCAAATTCTCATCAGGAAAAAAATATCTTTTTTTGCAGAGGAGTGGAAAGCTCTGTCCTCATATTCATCCTAAAGGGCATAACAGAGAAATCCTTAATAGCTTTGAGAATTGGCAGGTCATGACTTGAAGGTATCTGGTAAAATTGAAATAATAAGTCCATCTGCAGTCCATGAAGTGCCACACATACTGGAAGTCAGTCCAAGGTAAATGTTCTCTTTCCTTTTTATTCAAGTCTTTTTGATAAGAGAGAAAGAGGCTTAGCTACAGGACTTAAAGTAGGAGAGGTGTACCAAGTAGCTAAAGGACAAAATGACAGGAGTGAGGAGACTTTAGCAAGCAAGCATTCCCCTCCCTACAGTTCGTTGCAAGCATTCCCTTCCCTACAGTTCGTTGCAAGTGGGGACTTACAGTATCCCAGGGCCGGTCAAACTCATGCAAAGATTTCAGCAGAGTCAGTTTAGTCCTGAGCACAGTGCTGGGTAGTAGCTTCAGGCAGAACCCAGAAAATATATCCTCTCAGCCCGACAGCTTTGTGTGTACCATTGAGGTTTATCCTGAATCAGAAGATCCCAAAAAGAAAAAACAGCACACCTGATTCACCTGTGGTTATATGACCTAGGAACCAGGAGTGCTTCTTGTTAAAAAAGCAACAGAAATAGTTGGCTAAACTTTTGTCTCTGACTGGGCATGGTTAGGTTATATGATAAGGAGTTTTGTGTCTTCACACACACAAGAAAGCACAGAGCAATGATGGGAGGGGAAGCCCAAGTATTACCGCATCCCAGTTCCCTTCAGCCCCATCTCAGGGGACATCAGCCTATCAAAAGCCTACCAAAAGCCTATCTGCACAAGCACACCAGAGCAGAGAGGCCCAAAGACAGGGGAAAGTCCAAATTACAGACTCAGAGAAGACAACACCGTGTCTGGGCTGCTCTCAGGGCTGTCCTGGCAGACCTTCAGCCCCATCCTGGGGAGTCCATGGCAGCAGCTCTCTGAAGCATCCTGCGGACCGAGTTGGGTTACAAGATACACTATGGCATTAAATTCAATTTATAGCTACTTACAGTGAGGCGGGGGTGCTCCCTATTCTGTGTACATGTGTGTGTATGGGAATCTGAGTGCAGCAACATCAGAGCATGGGTTGGAGGATCTGTGTGTCCACGGTGCAACAATCAGATCGAGTGTGGGTGTGCAGGTGTGCTGTGGGTCTAAGTCCAGCTACTAGGGGTTCCACATACACAACTGTCTCTTTATTTCTTTCTCTATATATGTATTTTCCACTAAGAGACCTCCATCCTGATGAGCTGGGGAGGGATGAGTTCAGGCTGGTGGTGCTATTTGTGTTTGCATGAGTGCTAAGTAGCTCTGTCTGTTTGATCAGCCAAATTCATAGTATACGTGTGCTGTACATGTGTGTGTGCCTGCTGGAAATAGCTGCTCAGCCTCACCAACAGCTGGACCTGGGGATTCAGAGCTGCAGCAGCCTCGCCTCTATCAGGCTGCCAGATTAGGCAACTGTCCAGGTGATATGCCAAGAAATTAGGTTTCAAGCACTCCTCTTGAAGGGGATGGAAAGGCTTTGGGGTGTCAACACCATCCTCACACTACTCTCTCATTCCTGCACATCTGGGCTGCTAGAGAGAACAAACCAGTCCACTGAAAGAGAAGATATGCTGTGGGAATCCAGGCAGCAGGAAAGGCTGTTGCTTTATATTCATTTGAAGAGTGAAAAATTGCAGGGGTTTTCACACAATTTTCATAATGTAAACTCTGTGTGAGGAGCTGGGTGCTTGCCAGGGTGCTCTGCGCAAGGACGCTGTCTTAGTCCTAAATCCAAGGCTCTACATGCAGTGCTCCCTCATCCTGGGAAAAATACAGAGTGAAGTTTTTGGAAGGAATAAAGAAATGTGTTCCATTCAGAGGTGGAGTATGATGTGTGGATATATTAAAGAAAAGTGAGAAGACCTGGTTTTGATCTGTGCCATGACTCATGAGAAGCAACCTGGGGAAGGGGATGCTTTGCAGCACTGTTAATGCAGAGATGTTGGGCGATCTATCACAAGCTTCTCAAAGAGCATTTTTTAGTGCAGACTGGTAACTACTTGAGCGTCTTATAGCCAGTTCCTCTGAGATTTCAGGTCATTTGTCCCTGTGGATTAGGCTGTTCCCATTGTCCTCTGTTCTCTCACAGATACTGGCCTGGGAATTTGCTCTAGTTCCTAAGCTTCCCATCACATTTGCTTGTTTGTCTGTATTTCCTTCTCTTTATCCCACACATCACAGACCTTTGCTGATCAGTGATCCCTCATCTTTGTCCTTTGTCCCTAGGTAAAACTCTTTCTCCACAAAAGTGGGCATACCCACTGCAGTTTGTGACTGTCCTCACTTTTTGGACTGTCCACAATGCTCGGTATCTCCCATCTGCTTTCAGCAGGGCATACACTACTGATTTTCCACATCCTCATCTGCAAAAAGGAACCTAGGGCCCTACCTCTGTACATCAGGGACTTGCTGCTCCACTTTTTTTCTGGATGTCTTTGTTTTTGGAGCAGAGTGTGAGATACGGTGGTTTGAGAATAGGTGACAAGGAGTTAGGACCTCAGTGCTCTCTTTCTGCTATTCCGTTTTTCACAGAGGAAACGAAGCTGTGACTTATAACCCAAAACTGCCATAAATACTGTCTTACAGGGAATTCAACAGGATGGAGAAGTGGCCTGGCAGAAGCCTCACCAAGTTCAACAGAGGCAAATGCAAAGTTCTGCACTCATGGTGGAATAACTGCAGACAACCGGACAGGCTGGGACTGACAGGTCAGAAAGCAGCTTTGCAGAAAAATCCCTGCAGGTTCTGTTGTATAACATGATGAACCTGCCACAGCTATATTCCCTGGCAGCAAAGCAAACCAACCACATTCTGCACTGTATTAGCATGAGTGCAGCCAGCCCTTCAGCTTGGCACTGGTGAGACCACATCTGGGGGTCCCCATTACACGACAGGCATGAACGCACTGGAGCGAATAGGGCAGAAGTGCCCAGATGGTCAGGGGCTGGAGCACAGTAGCTGAGGGAAGTGAGCTTGTTCAGCCTGGAGAAGGGGAGGAAAAATTGGGACTTCATTGCTGTCTACCACTGCCTAAAGAGAGGTTACAGATAGAATGAAACCAGACTCTTCTTGGAGATGCAAAGACACAAGCTGAAACATGAGAAAATACAAGGGGAAATATTTCACCACTGTGGGAGTGAAATACTGGGGCAGAAGAGTAAAGGGATGAGTAGGATCCCCATCCTTGAACATATTCAAAAGGCATCTGACCAAGACCTGGAACAACCTGCTCTGAACTGACTCTACTTTGAGCTGTGGTTAGGCTGGAGACTTCCAGATTTCCCTTCTGAATTGAATTATTCTGTGTGTTTATGGTTGTTTATGAGACCCTGGGCAGATTCCTTTCCTGAGAGTATTCTCCTTGAGGAGTCCAACACAGAATTACAGACTGAGAGAGCAGGATCTGTTCTAAGGACCAACAGAATTTCTAGTTTCCTCCTCTACCACCCTGTTTACAACAAATGCCTTTGAAGTAACTGTGGTGTAACTGCAGATCTTAAAGTGTGTGTCTTCTCTCCTGGGCTCCGGATAAGAAGTCAGGAGCCATGATCTCCAGCCCTTTCCTTCTTGTACCACTACGCCAGCTCTGCACTGAAGCTTGTTGCAGGTCTCAGAAGATCTAAGCCCCATTCTCAACCTTGCTTTAGGTACATATTTACCACTGTTTATTTCCAGGTGAGAGTACTCTACTGAAGGACTGGCAGCTGAGAAAAGTTTCCCAAGGTGTTCTGTAGTACGTTTCTGCCCTGACAGATCACCAGAGGACACCCAGTTGTGTGAATCACTGCTTGTATGTGTGGACTGATCAGAAGACCTCTTCTGCACTCCAGTCTGGGACTGCACCTTCCTATGGTCACTCAAATAACCAATCTTTCTCTGAACCTTCATCCTTGTGCAGCACCAGGGAGATCTGCTGGGCATAACACCCCCTTTCTTGTCTATATCCTCCAGATTATCCTGTTTAGTGCTGGGTACAGGGATGTCTTAAAATATTCCTAGACATTTCAAAGTCATGTATCAGACCCCGAGCTTGTAGGACTGGCCTAAAACACATTAGTTTTGGGGGGGAGAGTGGGGTGGGTGAGTTTTTTTGTTTGTTTTTCACTGACAACCTGTGGAATCTGTCTTCTTGTCTTGTAGGACTTGAGCCTTCAGAAATCCTGTTTTCAAGCTTCCCTTTTCAAGCCACAGAAGCATAGAAGTTTATTTCTGATTTAAGAAAGTTGAAATGCCCTGTCAGTTCTTGAAAAATGATTGATAACAAAGCAGCCTTGCTTTGAAATTCAGATAATATACCTGTTGAGCTTTCTAGATTCAGCTACGCACAAACCGTAGCACCTTAACGTATTTGAGAATGTACAAGGATGTCTCTGAGATTTCTTTATCTCCCAAAGGATGCAAAGGGTGAGAGTTACAAAGCAGGGGACAGAGGAGGGCTTGAAGGTCCTGGAACTTTGTACATTGGGCATAAAGCTATTTCCAGAATAATTCTGATCTCAAAACTGAAACTGAAAAAAAAAAAAAAAAAAGGTGTTTGCTCCAAGAGAAACAATAAAAGAAAGGCAAATGGATTAGAAAATGTTTCATCCATAGTCACCTTCCACTTGGCCTCAAGCTCCCTGGACAGGGGAGACAGCCCATCCCAGCTTCTACCTCAGCGATGTCACCTCAATGTCCAATCTCTTCAGCCAGCACAGAGCCTTTATCATTAAAATATTTGCATTCATTATCAGTAGGTAATGGCGGCTTTTTCAGGCTGGAAGAAATGTCATAGGGATGGGAGCAGAGAGGTACAGAGACCTGGAAGGTCATGAAAGTGTGAGTAGGGATTGCCTGATTTTTCCTTCATTTTCAAATTGGAAAAGAAGCCACAAATGAATCTAAAAGGAGTTAAATTCAAAAGCTAGCAGGACACGAACCTCGTCCAACATGCACTTGGTTGGTGAAGCTTGAGCTACAGGATGTTACAAAAGCCATGTGCCTGCATGGTTTCAGGGGGAGACTAAGCAAGTGGATGGAAGATAAATAATTTCAGGGTAAATAAATATGCAGAAAACATATATGGGACAGGAGCTCATCTTAAGGGAGCCTGAGATGGAGCCTCAATAAAACTACAACAGTTTGGAATATAATGGAAGGAAATATTTGGGTATTGTCTACAGATGTAGGGCTCACCTGCCAGAAGATGGGAAAAGTGGGCAGTAGAATGTGTTGTTCCTGGAAGACTTGCCAACACTGATTTCAGAGAAGCCTTTTGTGACTTTTAGACCACAGCAAAAATTTAACAGTAAAATGTACTGAGAATGTAATAGACTAGCGGGAGAGAGGACTGAACTGCTGTGATTTAACCTATCCAAGAACTTAACTTACTGTAGACACTACAGCTGACTGTTCCAGGAAAGTTGCCAGAATGTAATGAAAGCAAATAGGGATTTTGTAAAAAAAAAAAAAAAAAAAAGTAAATTCTCTGTTATCTGAAAGAGGAAATGCAATCAGTTTAGAAAAGAATGACAGAAAATCTTTTTATATCTAACCTCTAAAAGCCCTGAAGTATATTAGCTGAGGAAGATTTAATTGTGTGCAAGCAGCACTGTTGCTAGAGAGTTAAGAACTTTCACCTGGAGTTGGGGAAACTTTTATAACAGGTTAAAGATAAAGGGTTTAGGATAAGAGAGAAAGAAAAGGAGAAAAATATTAAAAAGTACCTTTCTGACACTGTGTTTCTGGAACGGAACACAAAGAACCACCATGAATCTCCTGTGCTTTGATCAAATTACAATAAACAGTATTAATTTTGTAGAGTCAGTAGATAAGAATGGGGATTGACTAAATTGCTGGAGTTAGAAGTTCAGGCTATATTTCATGACTCACCAACCAAGAATAAACTACCAGTAGTGACAATCCAAAGAGCAGTACAGATTATTACATTTGCTTTAATTAGTTTCAAGGAATCTAGATGAAAATTAACTGAAGTGCTGTGAACTAGCTGTTGTGCTGTCTTGGAAAGCAGAATGGTTTTCATAGTGTTTTAAAACTGACAGGGCAGGGAGACCCTGCCAGCTGAGCCCATGTGATGGCTTCATTCAAACTGAAGGCAGACTTTATGCAAGCCGAAATCCAAGCAGTGACTCTCAGACTGAACCTTGGGCATTACTTAAAGAGGGAAAACTGATATGAATTTGTGGATGCCAAGATACATCTTAAGGACTTTGTTTCACTAAACACAGCCAAAAACTGGCACCAGTTCTACAGAAAAGCACAAGCACCATCTTCCTGCCCAACATTCTTGATTTGAGCCAGAAAGTTGTACTTGATTCAAAAGAAGCTGAACCTGCCCAGAGTACACTCCTATTTTTCTATGTGAAAAAAAAAAATCTGTTATTGATGAGCTGGAGAAACGATCTCTATATGGGGAGGAAACACTTGAACACGTGCTTGGGAAATAAAATGAACACAGAACAGTGCCCAGAAAGATGCTGGACTTCCTTGCAAAGCAAATTATAGAATCATAGAATAGTTTGGCTTGGAAGGGACCTTCGAAGTTCATCTAGTCCAGCCCCCTGCAATGAGCAGGGATGTCTTCAACCAGATCAGGTTGCTCAGAGCCCTGTCCAGCCTGGCCTTGAATGTTTCCAGGGATGGGGCATCAACCACGTCTCTGGGCAACCTGTGCCAGTGTTTCAATACCGTCACTGTAAAAAATATAACATAATCCTTAAAAGAAATCCATTGAAGGAGATAACATGGGCACCAAAGGGAAACCAGCACTGATTCAATCAGAGGTGCAAAATCATGACTTGGTATGTTAAAAACGCTGACCCCACAGGCATTGAAAGCAGTGATAGTGATATCAGGCAGATCACAGTCA
This sequence comes from Patagioenas fasciata, assembly GCF_037038585.1. Classification (NCBI taxonomy): domain Eukaryota; kingdom Metazoa; phylum Chordata; class Aves; order Columbiformes; family Columbidae; genus Patagioenas; species Patagioenas fasciata. The sequence goes on from NC_092522.1 coordinate 15,262,870, forward strand.
GCAACCACAGAGAGCAAAGTGTAAAATGTGATGATGGTATCTGTGAATATGTTATTGGATGTGAGTGATGTTAGAAGATGGGAGCAACACTGCTGGTGATAGTGTGCAAGGAAGATTGCAGAAGAGAACAGGAGTCCCTCCAGCATGGAGAAAGCAAAGGCAAAGCTGGGAGGTCTGCAAATGATGAGCTGTTTTTTTTTGTCATTTAAATAGGAAATTAGAGTAGGTAACTTATTTGGAAAAAGAAACTTAGCATAGTGTTTTCTCAGTAAAATAAAAGCTTAAGACTTTCATAAAGCACTGTGACAAAGTATTCATGGTCTTGAATCATGGTATTGATCAGCCAACAGAAGCAGTTATAGGAAATAAAATATGTGCTCGATCTTAAAGGTGGCACTGGAATGCAAATCTATTGGCAAAGGAATGAGGTAAGTCCAATTTCAACTAAGTAAAAATAGTGATGTCTTGAATGTTCCCGTATCAATCCAGCTACACAAAGAACTGGATCATTAGCTGTGGTATTACTAAGGAGAGCTGAAAGCCACTGTAGCATTCACTTATCAGTACGGTGATATCTCAGTTCATTTAAAAGCGGTATTTGCACTCTCCATTATGCTGCTGCGGTAAAAGTGGAAGTGCTCATTACCTTCCCTGAGAATCAGATGCTCCTTCTGGATAAATATGCTTGTCACAGCTTCACCAGGTCATTATATTATAAGGGTATGAGCTATCCTGGCAAATTTGCAACAGATTAAATTAGAAATCAGTGTGGATATTTAAGATATGAAACTTTTATAAGTGAAATCATGGTGGAAAGCAAGGCACGATTGTTGAAGGGTCATGGGCTTAGCTGGAAAGCAGGAGGGTGATCTGCGAGCAGAAGAGGTGATCTGCTCCTCTCGGAGCCATGACAAACTGATCATCAGACAAAAAAAGGAGGTAGCCTGGCAGGCACATAGCAAGGCCCAGAGATGATGGAAATGCAGAGCAGACCTGCAGCTGGTTTTTAGCTAAACATACAGCAGCCAACCCAGACCAAAATGCTGGCTTCTTAATATTCCAACCCTCATGTACAGAGGAAGAAGTATTTATTACCTGCAGATGGTTTACAAAATTAAGATCTCCAAATAGAGGGCTGTCTGAGAAGCAACAGTAATCTGCATCTAGACACAGCACTAGGGGAAAATGGAGAAAAACTGTGCTGAGAGGCAGTCATCCCTCAGTAATACAGATGGGAATGGCTGAGGTTTCTAACCTTAGAGGAGAGGAAGATGCTGCCATCGTGGAGCTATGGCTGAAAACGGTTGCAGTACTCCTTCAATATGTCACAAAAATGTTATTGCTGGATTACTTTATCGGGTCTGGGAGGATGCCATGCAGGAACTTGGAGGTAGCTGAAGGCAGCTGGAGATACCAGTAGTGGGAGAGTGGGAAATGCAGCTCTGTGAGAGAACTATTCTTCCTTTTGCAAAGAAACCATCAAGCTCCAGCAGATAGTTTAGCTTTCTCCTAGGATCATTCCCTGAGAGGATGACTGTCAAATGGGAATGGGCATGTTGGATTTCAGAAAACACAATCAGAAGGTGGGGTCAGGACTCTGGAGAGACTGTATCTCAAAGTTGGTTATTTTTTTGCAATGTTATTAGATAGCTTTTGGCAAGCTCATGACCTCCAGGTATAGTCACAAATGAGAATTAATTGGTTTTTTCCTCCCCTTCCATTTATCACATATGTAAATCTTCTGCTAAAAGATCAGACTTCTGCACCAAGCAAAAAATATTAAAATCGTAGTAACGGATAACTGGTGAAGAATCCAACCCCTGTAAGTAGTCTTGATATTACTGATAAAGCTGGAGTTTCTAGCTTTGAATGGGCAGAATTACATGATTAATTTTGTTTAGTGGAATCCTTTGTGCTTTGTAGGTGTTCCAATATGTGAACTAGTTTCTTCAAGTTTGCAGAGGTAATGTCACAGTGCACTGCATTTAACTGATGTTTTTAAAAGGTAATTATCAAGGAAAATTGAAATGGAGATGGAAGAAATGGGAATGTGAGTTACTTAGAATACCTCTTATCGTAAACTAGCAGAATTAATTGATCTTGATCGACACTGCTTTTAAAATCACTGTATAGTCCTCGTTAGCTTTTAGAAAAAGGCAGCAAAGAATTTGGCAGAGTAACTATTGGCCTCAGTTCTTTGTACATGGGACATTAAATATAAAGCTCGTTTCTTGACAAGAGCCATCCATATATTAAAATATCCTATTATTAAATTATTTTTAAAAATTGTTCCACAAAGACTTAAAACGTTATAAATTTGTTTCATGGTTAAGATGCCTGCTCAAATGCAGTTATTGTAATTCGATAAAAAGAAAAATCGATGAGTTGTCTCCAACTACTGTGTCAGTTAAGAGCTATATGAAGAGATGGGACGTAAAATCTTGCAAGTACTGCAACACCAGATGAGTCCCTGCGTGTATTTGTAGGGAAGTGGGACACTCTCATCTCAAGCTCTGCTGATTTTTTGCAGCACCGTGGGTTGCCCAGGCTGCCTCAGGGCTGCTCTGGGGTCTGTGTTCAGCAGACAGGAGGCAGCCATGGCTGCTTCACACTGATCTGTGCATCCCGACACACCATTACTTGGGACAGAAGGGTGCAAACTCGTAAGCGTGTATACCCATGTTATCTAGTTTTACAAGAAAAAGTAAGCACCTCTTGAGCTGTGAAACAAACTATTTCATTAAGAGGGCAGCAGCTTGTTTGTATTTTTCTCAGGTGAAACGCATTGATTTTGATGAAGGTGGCTTTTTTGTTTGTTTGGTTTTGCAACAACGTATCTAAGAAGAGAATATATTCTGCCATCTGAATCCCACTCAGGGATATGGAAGAAACCATTCTGCACATCTTGTTTCTATGGAAACTAATGCATTTTGCATGGGGTGGGGCAAGGGAAGAACAGGGCAAAGCAAAATAAAAACTAGAACAAGTAGGTAACCATTGGCTAATTCTATACCTTTTCTTGTCATTTGTCTTTGAAGATTTTAATATCTCATTGTGGTCTGTCTCACCCTTGACTGTAAGGCAGTCTCCCTAAATCCTAGAGGAAAGAAGGCTTTAATATGATGTTAGACTCATGAGATGCTTTGTAAAGACTGCTGAGTGATAATTGTCCTTGCTCGAGTGACTTCACGAGCATCAGATCGGAGCCTATAATTTCTAACATGTCCATAACACTAAATATTGTTAAAATTCTGGGACTGAGTCTGCTACGAAGTACAACATCACTTAATTTCCTTGACTCTGTTGGGAACATTTGTGAATCTGAGCACTTTTTCTTCTAGGAAAGGATGCTAGGACCTCGTACTGTAAATACACATTTTTGTATCTCAGCATTTTGTGTAGAAATCCTGGTTTGCAGAGCGACTTTACCCTCAGATCCAAAGAGTCTGATTGGCCAAAAATCTCTTTTCAGTAATTAGATAAGGTTCTATACAGCTGATTTTTGGATCATTGAGAATGCTGTAAGATGCAGGAAAACTTCTTGAGATACCCAGAAGACACCCATAGATTAGATAGCAATTGCTGCATCTGGTCCTTCTGGACACTCCAAATGCCTAAAGGTGCAGCTCTAGCTCTAGCTCTAGCTGCACCTTTAGGCATTTGCAAAACCTTTCCAAGTTGTTTCACAGATCAGTTATGAAAATGGGACTTGGACATCTAATATCCCATTTCAAAAAAATTGCAGTGTCTCCTAGATAAACCAAGCAGCAGAAAAACAAACAAAAAAACCCTCACATTCTTCCCATCTCCTACTTAAATGCACACTGCAGCACATCGTGCTTTGCCTACAGGTCTGTGTGATGAAATAAAGCAATCAAATGCAATGTATAATAATGATAGCTGTTTCCAGAACTGTCAAGACTCTGCAGTGTCCGGACCAAACACCCCCAAAAACCTTTATTCAGCTATTTTTCCCCCATACACTGCACAGATTTATTACCTTTATTGACTTTCCAAATGTTTACACTTGGAACATTCATCTGTTAAAGCTGCTTGCTGCATCTGTAATCAATCTCTGTGGTTTCAGTGTCATGGACAGCAATACAAAAGTCTTGTTTTAAAGATCACCTAAACCTTGCGTTAGTCATTGTTGCTACGTAAGTGAAGCTGGAATAATCTACCCAGACTGTGTGTTCAAAATTGTGTCAGAGAACCTGATTAGTGTGAGTTAATGTCACAAAGGACAAAAGCAACTTTACTTTTCATAGCATCTCCAACAAGGCTTGAAACTCTTCAGAATAGGGCAACTGAGGCTTAAATTGCTGAATACTCCCCCAGTTCAACTAACAATCCTGTCAGCAGTTTATCCTATGGGAAATCTTCCAGTGTCTTGGCAAATTTCCTCCAGCCTTAGGAACAAAAAAGCAGATAATTGGCTTTTAGCTGAGAGAAGGCAAGCCGCCTTCTCACTGTGAACACCTTTGGAAATAAACCAGTGTGCATTCAGCTACGTTGTGGACTCTGACTGGGATATGAGGGCCACCAGTTACTGTCTTTTCAGAATTCACAAGCTGTATACCCAGCCAGAGAAAAATATGTTCTGGGTTCCTTGTGACATGATGCATTTGAGTGAAGGCTGCTTGTTTTATAAAAACTATGGGTTATTTTTGGTTTTCATTTCAGCCAACAGTTTCATGCATTTGTACATCTCATTCCCCAAGTGCCTGAGAAACTCACAACCTCCTAGGAATCTCCTCTCAGACATCCTTTCAAGGGGTAGCAGCCTGAGCAAACTTTGACTTATGGATGGCCCAGATTCAGGCCATCAAATATCCATCAGAGTGATATGCATTGCATTTCCTCCTGGCTGTTTCTAGGCCATGACAAGAGCCCAGTCCCAGGTAAAGAGAGGCACAGGGACTTGGGTGGATTTTAGGTCATGTAGTCTCTTCAGCCCTGAATCATGGCCTAGCTTTATCACAGTGTTTGCACCCTTCAAGTCCAGCTTCCGCAGGCTGACAGGTGGCCTTTCATCATGCTGGACTGTACACAAGGGCTTTGTGGCAGAGCAAGAGGTTGAACTGATATCCAGTGATGGATGGAAGATGGTTTTCCGATTTCAACAGAAAGGCATTGACAGACCAACCCTCCGCATCATGAGCTTGGCATCACCCTCCCCGCTAGCATGGGAACTACTGGCCTCCTGCTCTGCCCAGACAGAGGTGTATCATTCCCTGGTTTTGCTGCTCTAAAGGCTGTAGATGAAAGCTTCTTCTTTGGAACTAAGCCCACTCAATTGTGAATGAAGGAATACCTTCAGTTTGTCTGTGCCATATATTATGGTCCACATCCATCCATTTTCCATCAATACTCCTACTTGCTGCTTTTGTGGCACACTGATGATAACAGCTCCCATCGATAAAGCACAGGCACTAACTTTGAGGTTAGCATGTCTTTGCCAATCCACCTGTCTATACATCTGCTCACTTTTTCCCCCATGCTGTTGATCAGGATCTGTTATAAAGTATTGTCACATACACAAGGGTCCTCAAACACAGCCATCCCACCAAATGACTGGAAAATAGACAGCATCATTTAAAGCACAACATTACCAAGCGCCATTTCTCTCCCCATTGCCTCAGGTGTCAAGGGATTTGCCAGTCTGGCCCTTGTTCAGCTGGACTTTGCTTGGGTATTTTTGGAGTGAGGTGCTGTTCCAAGCCCTTCGTGAATATCCTGCATGCGGGTGTTCTTTCTTCTCTAAAGAAGATGAGCAGAGAACCACACTCACAGCAATGGCATTCCAAGAAAAGGTGGGTACCCAAGTGGTAAAAATAGCTTTGGAAGAGCTCTTCTTGCCCACTCCACTTCACCCAAGCTCTAGTTCATTTTTCACCTTCAGCTTCACTGCCTTCTGTTCGTGGGCCAAGGAAAACAGAAGACAAGCTTCTTTCGGGTAAGAAAGTTCTTTCTTTTGGGAGAAGAAAGTTCTTTTTTTTCAGAAGAAGAAAGTTCCTGCATTGCCCATGCAGCCGTGGAAAGAACTGACTTCTCCAAGCAACTACCTGATCCCAAGCACCATAGCAAGTATTCAGAATTGTCAGCTCAAGCCCCAGGCTGAGCCCCATCTCTGATGTCATTGGACTTTGCAACAGAGTCTGACACCGCTGCTGCTTTGCTCAAAGACAACTATCATCTGGATTTCTTCTTCCCTGCACACTGACCTAGGTGCTTGCATGCTGCGAGGACAGATTCACACTTAGACTGGAAGCTGCTGATGTTGGTGGCATTTCCAGGATCTTGTGAGTGACATGGCCAGGAGGGAAGGCTCAGCTGTTGGCACTGATGCCGGAGCACTCTATCAAGCAACAGAGAAACTGCTTCCTGAGCCTCACAGCTGCATTCTGACCTAGGTGTTCCTGGTGTTTGCCATAGAGATGCTTCTCCTGCCTAAAGGACTGATGCTTGCTGCAGGTTGGAAGAGACCCTCAAGATCATTGAGTCCAACCATTAATCTAACTCTGGCACTAAACCACATCCCTAAGAACCTAATCTATACATCTTTTAAACATCTCTAGGGATGGTGACTCAACCAGTGCCCTGGGCAGCCTGTTCCAATACATAATCACCTTTTCCGTGAAGAATTTTTTCCTAATATCCAACCTAAATCTCCTATGGAGCAAGTTGAGGTCATTTCCTCTCATCGTATCACCTGCTCCTTGGGAGAAGAGACCAACACACTCCATGCTACAACCTCCTTTCAGATAGATCTTGAGGGTCAGTTCCAACCAAAATGATTCTATGATAGCTCCTTGGTGTCATGATAGTTCAGAGCTGGTTGTTTTCTGGAGCTCAATGAGATCTTTTTATAGAAGACCAGTCCAGACATTCAGCTAATTGGTTACTGGACAATCAGAGGCAAAGCAGAACAGCCCCAAATTTACAAAAAACAGAAATTTAATTCTCTCCCCACTCCTTCCTTCACCAAAAACCTGTGAAACCACCCATCAGGAGATATTATTAATGCCAAGAATGTAATAGGAGACAAAGCCACATTAGTTGTTTTTATGGCTAGGGAGAAGGTGCTGAGTTGCAGCAGTGAAAATTTAGTCAGCAGCTTTTTGGAAAGGTCAGAAATACACATCTCCCATTCTTAGAGCAGCTGCCAGTTGATGGAAGTTGGGGAGTAATTTTGTTTTGGACAGATTTCTGTTTTTTAAGGGGTCTTCTGCCTTCCCAGTGGCAAAAAGGTTATAAGCAGTTATTCAATCCTGTCTAGAAATTCTGCTTTTATTGGCATTACGTACTCTACACTGATTTCCAGCTGCAGTCACCGAAGTCCTGGGGACTCATATTGCTTAATCGCCTAGCATTATGCTAAAATTCCTATTTGGGCAAACAGGTACATTATGCAAAACCAAAGATCATTTATGTTTCCAGTACTTTTCCTAATACTCTCACTGGTGTTAATCCTTTGAGCAGTTCCAGTCTCTTTGTCCCTCCTCAGCAGGTAACTGAGAGGAGTAATGGCTCCTCATGGCCATGATAAATACATTTTTCTTTAGCTGTTATTCACAGAATATTCTCTGTTCCAGGCAGTTTTGAGAAGTTATTTTGCCTGAACAAATGAATCTTTGATTTAGATCCTGTGGGATGTGTTTTCATGAATACTTTATTTTGCAGTGTAATTAATGCTATTAGTGTTAATGAGATTCATATCTTCAAATCCCTGCATATCCTGCTGCCATTGTGCCCCTGTGTGCCTTACCTGGAATATGTATACAAGTGAAGCAAGGAACAGAAAGAGAACAAGCAAAGCCAGAAGCTGAGAAATCAAAGGCATTAAATGAAGGATACAGCTGCATGGGGTAACATCCACTCAGATGGGTGCCTCTCTTGGGGTAATCTTGCTGGCCGCACCAAGGGTTTATTCCCAAATGTGGTTGTGCCCATCAGAGAAAGTATTCTTCTGGAAGAAGTGAACATGGAGACAAGGAGACGGACAGCCATTGACAGAGCTCTGTATCTTGAATCCTTCTCTATAATTTTCTCTGTGAAGCTTCCCTCACTTCAATTCCCATGCAATAAGATGGTCTTGGCACTACGGCATGAGCTGGACTGGCCCTCAGCCATGCAACCTGACAGTAACACATCATGACAGCAAGATCAGTGCTAGCAGCTGGTGACTGATGCCTTTGCATCTTTGCCTGTGCCATAGTCCTGGAAAGCAAAATTGGCCACTGTTCATGCTGCAAGGTAGCTTGGGAAGAGAGGGCATCTCCCAGTGGGAAGCAGATGGGACTTGCAGGGCAGTGCTTACCAGCAGTCACACCGCTGTATCCTTAACCTGTCTTCAGAAGAGCCCAAGATTCCACTTCTTGCTGCCCAAAGGAAGAAGCCACATGCTGCAGATCTCAAAAATGCAGGTAACCCCGCTGAGAGATGTAGTGGAGTCACCCCCTTCCTTCACCTGATGGGACCAGTGCCAAGCTCTCCCTGCAGTTCCAGAACCTCCAGGCGTGGTGCTATGCTATGTCATTCATCTACTGTGTACTTCACCAGTTTTCCCATTGCCACGGGGTTCACCAAGAGCTACCACACCAGAAGCACCCAAAATCATAGTCCGTAGGGCATGCCTGGCACATCATATGGCTTCTTCCTGATGGTTTTTTCCCTTACCTGAGACTCCTGGGCATTGCTGGGATATGGCTTCAGAGGTGGTATGGTGAAATCAGAGCCAAACATGGTTACATCATTAACTATGCACCCAACACACCCTTGCATTACAGTCTTGCCCCTGGTGGTGTTACTGGCACCATGTGGGATTACGAACCATGTGTCTGTGGAGGGTTTGGGATGTGAGACTGAGTGTTTCCACAACCAGGTCCACCAGCCCTGCAGAGACAGTACAGGACAGCATCAGCAGATGGCCTGAGGTCCCTGTGCATCCAGCTGGATGCAGGGCAGCACTCATCCCACCTGGGGGCAGCAGGAGACACTAATCCCCCTATCTAGACAAGATTTTTATTAATTTTATGTCTCTATGTCTCATTCTTCTTGCTCAGTTCTAACACATATCAACAGGAACCAGCTGCAGACAACATGAGACTGAAGGCAAGCAGAAGTTCACTAACTTGTATACAGGCTTATTTCCTATGCTTAATTAAACAAATAAGTTGTCTTTGATGAATAACAGACATTCAGCTTAGTGCCTGAAACAGAAGATGCACAAAATAATTAAGCTTATAATGGATTTATTTTGCTCAATCTCAAATGGAAATGTTCACTTGGCTTTAGGCTTACTTAACAGCTTTTCAACCCAGATTATTTCTATTCTGTTCTTCCCAACCTCTGCCGCCCACTGCACAATTCTATGCTACAAACGTCATTTGGAAGTGAACAGCATTTGACGCAGTAGAAATGATACTGTTAAATGAAAATATTTTCATAGCTTACAATATTTTCCCACATTTTCTGCTAGTCAATTCATAAATAGATTTTTGTCCCTAAAGTTTTTTGGTTTTTGGTGCAAATTCATTGTTTTAAAAACAAAACAAAAGCCCCTCCACCAGCTCACTTGTTTCTAGTTTAGTGGGTGTAAGTTTTCATTATGGGTGTAGGGAATGTCACAACAAGTTTGTTCATTTGAGATTTCTTAAAATAAACATACAGAGAAGTGAGAAAATTGTAAGTAGGCATTTACATTAAATACCCACCAACTTAAATACTGAGAAAAATTAACTTGCTTACCAAAAGGATGTGCTTCATAAAGCCAGTACTGGATTTTTCCAGGGGAGATATATTGGTACATTAATAGGAACCCATGTGGGAAATCATATTTATTTACGTGAACGCAAGAGAAAATTGTTTCTCGATTAAAATCTCCCAAATTACATATTCAAATATTAATTTGTCTAACATTTTACCTTCAGAAAAGTCTTACCACAGCGCTGGAGAAAATACAGCATTACCAAGTCCACTGCACTCTGCATTAACCTCTGCAGAAAATGTTTGCGTAAGACAAACATTGAAACTCAACAGTACTCTCAAGAAAGAACATGCAATATCTTGAAACCATGGAGCTTGCATGACAATTTTCATCATAGCCTGGAGCAGATCAGGAACTGGTTTACCTCTAAAACTGTCCCCACCAGGCTGCAAGTCCCAGAGATGGGTTTTGATGCAAACTCTTTTCCCTACTTCCCTCTTTTTTGAAGGCGCCAGAAGGAAATCTGCTATTCCTGGAAGGATATGATTCATATATCTCCCTTCCTCATCCCACACCTTGCACTTGGGTGACTACCATAGTATTTTCAACTGTATCTCTTACTGTCCTGGACGATCAAGAAGCAAGAGAAGTGGCCCACCTTCTGGCCAGGAGGGAGACATAGGTGAGATATCAAGTCATTTAGGCTGATCAAGTGTAGAGTTAGATCAAGGTTGAGTGTTCAGCAAATGCCTCTGGGTTTTGGTTTGGAAAAGACAGTTTTGCCTTCTGATAACTTCTTTTCATGCTCAGAGCTACTTTTTTTTCTCCCCCAACAGAAAGTACAAAAATAACTTATTTGTTTGGACCTCTGCACCCGTCCCTTAGCAGGAGCAGAGCAGGTGCTTTCATGAGAAAGAAGCGTCTCACTGCCATCAACACAGGCTTTTTACAAGAGGAGCTTGCACAAATAAGTTCATTTGCTACAGTCTTTAAAAAGCAGGCAACTTATCATATCCAGCCATGCAGCAGGCACTGGGTAGGGAAGATAAATTTCCTCATTTTTTACAGTTAAATCTTGCTAATTAATACCACATTGCTGCTTGCTAGAGAGAATTTCCACTGATATCTAATATTTCCCACATGTACTTACCAGAAGGGAATGTCTCTCTAAAACACAGGCATTAACTTTCTCTGCCTCCCAAGCGCATCAGTTTTGAGAAATGGACCTTTTATTAGTGCTGTGTGAAGGGCTGTGTCTTGGTAGACCTCCTTTTTGGAGAAATATTTCTCCTGTGTAGTTATTTATAGGCAGATCCAGTCAGAGTTGTGGCCAGCTCCCCATCTGAAAGCAGGGATTTCATGAGGGCACAGGAAAGGTAAGTAGAAGACTCTGGCCTTGTTTTAAGACACTTAACTAAGACGTACATGGCATTGCAGGTCCCCTGGGAGATTATTAATGGTTGCAGATTGAGAAAAGCTGAAATCCTCTCTTCCAACTAGTCCACAAGGACAGGAGATGTTTTTCAATCCAGAGGTTTAAAAATGCTAAGGGTGAGATTGCAACTTTCCTTCCGTACTTGCTGGCTGACATCTCCTTACTTGGTGATTCAGAAGAGCTTTGCATGTGAAACTTCGATTATGAGGAACCTTTCTTATAATGCCTAGCAAGTGACTCGGTGCAGGAGGAAAGGACTTGGGAAAGGGAAGAAAAGGAAGAAAGGAAAAATGCTCTCACCTAAGTGACTCACCTATATGGATACCCTGATACTGCCTACCACCGAGGTCATAAAGCAAGTGAAGCATACATCTCCCATGTGTCACTTTCCAGCTGGGTAGAGGGACATATATAAAGAGGGTCTGCATCCAGGGAGTTGGGAGGAAGGCAATGTCCCCACCAGACTGAAACAGCTGAGGAAACCATGCGTCTGGGACTAGCACTCAGCTTGGTGATGTCTTCTTGCATGGTTCCATATTCTGGAGATTCCCCATGGAACTATGTCCCACTCATGCTGGGCCCTACCTAGCCCTAGAAGTGCCCAGAAAGCAACTCCTTATTCTTGGCTTTCTCATCACAACAACACTGTTGCTCCTCTGCTCTGACAGTAGAAAACAACTTAGCTGTCAGGGACAAGCAGTGAGCTAAGGAAGCGATAAGGAAGGCTTGGACAACAGAACAGGTGCATGCCAGAAATCCATGTTAAATAATTATCAATATGCTAATTAATTGAGGATTTTTTAATGCAAAACCATTAGCATGTGTAGCTGAAATTAGATCTTTCAACACACTGCTTTAATTCATAAACAGAAGAAACAGTTTAAAAGGTTGAGATATTACTGTAAAATCCCTCTTTCCCAAACTCTCAGCTCAGCAGAGTACTGCACAAACATATAATCTAAACTTTGTGATAACGTTTATTGAGGTTTACATCAGTAATGCCAAAGCAACCCACAATAAAGTAGGCAGCACACATTTGGCTTTAAAAACATTGAAGCCAAAGCACTAATGCTGCAAGTGGTAAGGTCCATTAAAAAGAAAATGAAGGTTAATATGTTTGTGTAAAGCCAAAACGGAATTTAACAGAGAAAGTTGTGAAGCAGCATTTTCTGTCACTGGAACAAATCACCAGGTGGACTGAAATGCACTGTCTTGACATTATTAGAACGATCTGGGCAAGGTGAAAAGATTTGTCTTGACACATATTCATGAGTGGATAATTTTGCTGAATGGATTTTCTGAGGAAAAGCTTTTTTTACTTTTTTTTTTTTTTTTTGTTGTGAGGGTTCTACTTAATAACCCGGTAAGAAAGACCAGTGAAGGGCACTAAAGTAAACCCCAAGATGCTGAGCCTCCACTACTCTGCTGCCTCTGGCAGCAACACTGGTATTATTGCTAGTTTTTCCATTTGATTATGAGCCTTGTCATTTTTCAGTTTTTTGAGATTTTTCCTTAAATTTTCTTGTTTTGGAGTTTTCACAGGCCAGGAGAATTCCAAGATCCTGCTGCAGATGAAGAAATCCATTATTTAAAATAGGTAAGTGACTCCTTTCTCAAGACATTCCACAAATCACAGCTTTTTCCACAGGAGGTGAATTTTATGGCAATTGTCCTGGTTTTGTTAAAAACAAGAACAGTTTCTCTTTCAGTGAATTTTCCTTTCAGATAAGTGCCTTCTAAGCAACTGTACTTTTCTGAATTTTTTGCCTGCATTTTTTCTTGGACACTGTGCTTGGTGCTGATATCACCAAGGTCAAGATCAACGGAATGCTGAAGAAGCCTCATGTTTAGATTTATTGCTATGACAGCCAAGAATTCCACACATCCAATAACTGAGGGGGGCGTGTTTGAGGAGAGGCAGACAGAACAGGTGACTAAAACTGACCAATTGAGTATTCCATTCCATAATCGTCATACCCACAATATAAGAGGGAGATCACGAGGGTCTAGCTCTCTTCGACCACGGACGACATCTAGAGAGGACCCTGTGACCCGGTGTCTGTGATGCCTGAGGCCCTGCATCCCTGCAACCAGGTTCCAGTTTGCTGTGAGGTTCCACCCATGACTTTTGGGGGCCTGGCCTGCACCTGCTGGAGCCGCCAGCTCTGCGCACCCAGCTCCTGCTGCTGGAGTGACGCCAACTCCATATAGAGAATTCAAGATTGGTTTTGTATATTTTGTGTATATATTCTCTATTTATTAGTAACATTAGTAAAACCCTTTAAAAGCTTCCAACTTGAAGTCTCTCTTCCTTCCCTCTTATCTTCCTTATCATCTTTACAATCTAAAGGAGAGGGTGGAGGGAACGTGAGGGGGTAACAGAGAGTGTCTGCCACGGTTTATTGCCGCCTTGCTTTAAACCTCGACAGCAACAGAATGTGTGGTTTCCCATCCTCTGGCTGCTGCTAAGTTCTCTAATTATTAATAACTTTGTTAATTACAGCATTGGGCTGAACTCCAATGAAGACAAATGGTTACAAGTTCTACAGCTGTAGTTCAGGGAAAGTCACTAATGTGTAGTTCTTCATGAAGTGGTCATGCGAGCTGCTGCACTCGGGGCAGGGAAATCTGGGTTCAAACCTGGAGTGTGCAAGGAGGCCAGTGCTGGATAAATCTCTTTTTCGCTCTCCTAGGAGAGCAGTGCTTACCAGTGAGCTGCGTGAGACAGGTCACATCCTCTGGCTGCAGATATATGGCAGATGCCGCAAGGTCGGTGCCCTCAGAGGTGGCTAGCAATTGGAAAAAAGGCAGCCAGAGAGCAGGAAGAGATGAACATCTGTCATTTAGTGGAAATGAAGATGAGTAAAGGCTACTCAAGACAAAAAGGGCAGAGAAAAAAACATAGAGGTGAACTCAAGCAGATGATGAAATACAAGCTCTTCAAATGGGCAATTTGCAGGAAGTCTTCAGGTTGATGAGTCTTTCAACCTTGCTCGGTGCAGCCATGGTGAGGAGTGAAGCATGCTGTTGTTGTTGATCTGGGATGTGCAGGTGATGAAATGGCCCTCTTCTGCAAGGCAATGGACTGTAATACCTGGGTCTCAGAGTGCTGCACTCTGAGCTTGCACTTGAAGCTGTTGTTATGCTTCTTCCTTGAAGAAAACTCCTAAAATCCTGTGTACTCCACCAGGGGAGGCTATAAGGCTAAAGAAAGTGGCAGGGACTTTTAGGCTTGGTCGACACATGTGCACACTGAGTTTACTCTTCCAGCGTTACAACAGTCTAACTCCTGCACTGCATCACTCACCCTAGAGAAGGTCAGGACCACTGTAATCACTGCACTAATGGAGAAAAGAAAAACAGTTTTGTGTAAGTCATCCTCAGACTCCAACACTGCAGAGTCTGGGAAACACACGAGGACTCCTGTGGACACCAGTGCTGTTTTCTGGGCTTCAGTGTTGCCCTCTGCTTCAGACTACACATGTGCAATAAGTAGAGTCAGAAGGTAAACCCAGACCTTGTGTGCTTTAGAGCTGGAGTAATTAATAAAGTGAGAGTGCAACTGAAGTGTTTCAGTAAAGCTGATGGCAGAGAAATCTCTGCTGGACCTATTCTCCAAAGCAAATCTGCAGAGCACCTCTAAGGGGCCATTACAGCTTGGCAGCCTTCTCAGTAGGAAAGCAGGTGGGAACCAATCTCTGAAAGCATGCCTCAGGAAATCTCCTCTCAGCTCCTACAGAGACCTCCACTCCCTGCTGCTTCTGCTTGGCATTTACCAACAGATTTTCCCAGGCAGCCTCCCACCTGCTCAGCTTTTTTGCAAATCTGGCCACTAAAGGGGAATACAGCTCCTTCAGAAAACCTTCTATGAAAGGAGTGGAATGTAAGTGTGCAGATACCCATGGGAAGGTCCTTGCTGGTTCCAGTGAGCTTTGGTCCATACTGATTCATTTCTCTTCTCTATTCCTGGCAAAATGTCATGGTTCTAGAGATCAAGGTAAAACAGGGTCATGCACTTCACCACTGATGTAGCACAAAGAAAATACATTTAGTCCAAAGAATGATTGAAGTCACACTCTTGGTTCTTAACTTACTTTAATTGAAGATATCAAAGAAGAATAAATTTTGTTATCAGACTCAGCAGGAAAAGCTAAGTTGGAGGGAGGTAGTTCTTTATTAATTCACATGGCTGTATATCATACATAATGTCTGGTGGAAAATGAAGTGTTTTAACTTGGAGAGAAATATTAATTACAGCTGAAAATAAACAGTGTCTAATATTCTCACACCAACATTTTTTCAGCAATATGTCTTAGAATCTTAAGGGAAACATTCTAATTGTTAACTTCAAAGTAATTGAACTGTTACAATTTCTGAGGAGGAGCATGTCTTCAACCATACACTCAAAATAAAATCCCCACATTTCAGAGAGAAACCAAACAAACTGGATCGCATTGCATTTGGTGTGATTGATGCGATGGTGCTAAATCTGCTAAAGAGCTCACCACTGAACCCAGAATTGGCAAAGCCCTGTTCTTGTAGCATTTTGGATCATTAAACACCTTGATCTTTCCAAGCTAATGTGCTCTAACATTTGGCAAGGACACTGAGCTCAGAAAACATCAATTTCTGAGGACATAGGACTGAAGGAACAGGCCTACCCTGGGTGTGATCAACTGACCCTGAGCCGTGCATCAACATAGGGATGGTCTAGTCCCAAAGAGCTACAGACTCCAATTTATGTCTCTGAATTGGTCATGAGGTCCCTTCATAATTCCATTGCTGCCTCTTGAGTTGAAAAACCAGAGAAAGAAATTGCTTTGAGAGAAGGGCTAGAAAAAAAGCATGAATCCAGCTGTCTCAGCATAGGCTGGGGTCTTCACAATTGCCAGCGGCAAGGACCTCCAAGGTGCAACCACATGCTGAGTGCGATGCCAGCAGAAACAAGATTTCTTGGTGTCCCTCCCTCTTTTGTCCCTATGCAAAGAGTGTATTTTCAAGCTGGAAGAGCTGTGATGTGCTGAGCTCTTACTGAAAGCCAGAAACTCTCTTTTCCTCTTACTGTTTCCTCTTACTGAGCCAATGGTGCTACTGCAATTCTGGGTAAGCTTCCAACACCTGTGAAAAGATTTCTTAGTGATCTTGTTATTTCTTTACTTCTCCTTCCAGGAGAATGACTTGCAAGCTCTACCTGGGCTACCACCAGGTAGCATGCATTAGTTACGTGACTGGTTAGAGGTGTCAGAGCTGAAATGTTAAGGTAATTTGTATTCATTGGGCCTTTCCAAAAGACAAGGTAATTTGGGGGATGATTGAAGCTGTGGACAATTCATTAGGTGCACATCTTAAAGGAAAATGTGCCAGACACGAGAATCTGATATGCTTCTGAACACCTGGAATTTATGTAATATTACTGTGGAAAAAAATATCTTTCACGGTTCTGTATTTTGGAAGATTTGCCTTTGACTGTGGGAGATTGGTAGCTGGTCTAGGTCATGGTGTATCTGACACTCAGTTAGATGAGTTGGCATGGGTGTACTAGGAACTGAAAATCAAAGTCCTGTTTCCACCAAAGTATACCATGAAATTTGGAATAAATCTTCTAATTGAAAATTAATTGGTGTTATACTGAGAAATGCAAAACAAGATGGTATTAATTCAGGTAGTTTATTTTCTCAAATATCAAGGACAAATTAAGGTTCCCACCAGTGTCACGCAGTGAGATACATTTGCATCTGACATTGAGAAAAGCCTGCCTTGTACATGCAGCTTTCTCTTTGAAGGACATTTTACCAATTCTTGCAGTAAGAAACAGAGTTCCACAAAACATAAGATCTCTGAGGCATCTTAACCTCTCTCATACATGACAGCACCTCTAATTCATGAGAAAGATGATGCGCGTCCATTACAGACCACTGATGCCTTCTGGCAAACCAAGGCAAACTCATCCTCTTCAGTTGGTGAAGAAATCTGGCACTCTGAAATACACTCAGCTCCGACACCATCCTATCAGAAACATGAACTGGAACAAAATGTGAAATGCATCACTGCAGGTTGACAGAGGTATAGTGCTTTGATGGAATCAAAACTCCCCTGTGGGCTCAACTGGCTAGGTTGCAAGAAAGTGCAAGAAGTACTTGTGAAAATCAGAAGTTTCTGATGGTGGTTCTTTTTTTCTCCTCCGAGCCCAAACAAAGAGTAATTATCCTCTTATCTCTTTACTACCACCTTTTACCTGCTAAAAAAATCATTGAAAGTCTCTGCTCAGTCTCTTCTTTCGAGTTCTTTCCACACCTAATGGATGCTACAGATAGTCCCTCTTTCTTGCTCTTCTGTGCTGGATTTTTTTAACCGCCTCTAGGTAGTTCTTGAAGCACAACTTCAAAATCAGGCACAACATGAGTCAAGACCTTGCCCGTTCCAAGGTAACTGGAGCAAAAGCACTGTCTTTCAAGTTGCACTCCTGTTTGCACCTCTCCAAATCAGGTCTTTTTCCTAGAGCATCCTCCATACCCAACGGTTTGTCCTTTGCATCCCTACACCCAACATCTTCGTGCTTCTCCATGTCATACCCATATCCTAATTTTTAGGCTGCTGAATTTTCCTGCCTTGTGTGTCTTTAACAAATGTCACTTGAGGGACTGCGACCATTTCCCATGTTCACCCAGGCCAGCCTAACCAAATCCTGTCCCCTCAATATCATCCTCAATCTCTCAGACTTTGTCTGGGCCATGTCAGTTAATCATTTCTGTATTTAGTAAATTTATTAATTAGAATCAACCACTGTTAGTGCTTCCTGGTGACTTCGCTCAAACTGTATTTACTTGCTTTTTGGTGGCAGCATCAGAAGACTTCATTCATGTCAGGTGGTACCCTCCCTGGTATCCACCACTTTCCCCTTCCCCTTCAAGCAGGTCACCCAGGCAAAGAAATGCCATCACTTTGTTCTGGCATGACTTGTTCTTGATAAATGCAAGTTGACTGCTTTTACCCCTCCAATTAGTCTTCATTTAGGACTCATGTAAGAAATGAGTGGATGTCAGTGCTGTCCTGGGTGTCATAGCTCGGCTGATGCATTTAGGAGTCTCTAACTCTTTCCTTTCAAAACAAGCGAATCTCCAGTGCTGTGGGCTTGCAGCCATGCCCCAGGAGATTTCAGAGATAACAGGTTCAGAAAGGAACACTTGATTTTTTTTTCTTCCATCTTCGTTTCAAAAACAAATTTCCTTTGAAATTAATGCATTCAGATGTAGCCTATTTTTGTGAAATAGCATTTTCAAGGAGAAACATGTTCTGTCACACACTCTATCCCTAACTCATCTGAAGAATAATGCAACATTTTTCTTTCTGTTTTGTTTGGTAAAACTTAGGTGAAGAAGATTGCTTGTATTTCCCCCACTCATGATATCTGGTATGTTGATGAAGTGCTGTTCTCTGGCTGTGAGAGTTTGGTCTCAATGGATCTTAAAATACTTAACATAAGCATCTTAATTGATCTTGGGTGGAACTAAACTTGGGTAATTTCATCATTGTCTTTGCTGAGAGCAGAGTTAGACTGGAAAGTGTTTGAACTTAGCACAAATCAAGTGAATCAAGGGCCTTTCAATACTTGGTGATAAAATCTGAATGCCTGATCAGCTGTAAATTCTCAGCTGTCCTGCCTCCTTACAATGTCTGAGTATAAGATGTTTCATTTTAAAAGTTCTTGTTAAATGGCAGCTTTTAGGTCAATGCTCAGCTTGGGATAATAGACATATCTTGCTGGTGTTCATCATCTTAACTCTCCTGCTAGTCATCTCTGGGGGACTAATTAGATCTTCAGTCAAGTGAAGTGTTTGCCTGCCCACAGATCAGGGCTGTATTGGTATCTGGGAGTTTTTACAACACCAAAGCACTTGGCTGTCGGCAAGGAGTGGATAGGCAATGACCTCCTGTGAACTACAGATTTCCTTTGCACATAGAGAGGATGAAAGAGCTGGAGGTGACGGAAAGAACCTTTACCCAAAGGGAAGATGGCATGCCACGACCAAAGCAACTAATCTCCTCCTCAGCCTGCAGACTGACTCGAGTCAACAAACTCTCAAGAACGTGAAAGAAAGAGATTATAGACAAGATGAACTGTCCTGGTGCCCAAGGATGTGGGATGAGCATCTGGATAAAAAGTCAGTCTACATCTGAAAGGAGACCCCAGAGAGTGACAAGAGGGCAGAATGGAGGAGAACTCGTCTGTCCTGCCAATCTCAGTGTATTGCCTCTTGACCCAGTGTGTTCAGAAAGGAACCTGGTTGAGTCCCCTGACTTAAGGCTTCTCCTGTTATCAGAGATTCCGTAGGGCATCCTTGCTGGCCAGGTGACCTCCTACTCCCAACAGCTAAGTTAGTGCATCAGAGACTCATCCAGCAGGCTGCAAGTCACAAGCAAGGTCTGCACCAGGGCTGTTTCTGCCAAGCAACCTCAGTGTCAGTGTAACCACTCGTAGCAAAGGGGGGAAAAGCCAGCAGAGGAAGCCTTGACATAGTTTTTCAATGCATCTGATTGTGTCTGTCCCACTGTCCCAGTGTTTTCCACCCTTTTGACCCATTGCAAAGACCATCTTCATTAACGGCATTTCACTGAGAGGTCTGGCTCCTAGCCAGAGGACTACATTGCTGGCTGGCTGCTATTAGTGTGGAAGGGATTTTTTGCCACACTGTGCACCTTTTCTGTACAGCTTTCCAGGACAAACTCCCTTGTAATGCTTTTTCAGACACAGCTTTCAGGAGAAAGGACAATTAGATCCATGTTAGGTGAACTTCTGCATGAGTGCAGTCCGTCTCTCCCCGTACATCAACTTTCTCATCTGTAGATTTCCCCCACGTGAAGGTTTTTTAGTAGACCAACACAGCAGGTTGGTATACTGAAAAAATAGAGGCTTTTTCTCAGCAGATTAGGCCTAACAGGCCCTCAGGACCTAGAGACCCTGATAATCACTTGGTTAGGCACTCTGGTTATATGGGAAAAATATGAGATGACAGAATATATCATATTAATATGCTTCAACTCTCTACATTCCTACTGCATGGAGCTCTGAAAACTAGGAGTGTTCCACAAACTGAAATAAAATATTTTCATTTCCTTTCCTATTGAAGACTATTTGCTGGTCCAGACTTTTCCCAGACTTTTTAATCTGCTTCACCTTACTGCTAACTGTGACTTAAGGACAATTTATGATTCAAGTCAAGAACTTGATTACATTTGGTTTGCTGGTGACAGAATCAATTCATTCTGGGTAGGAAGAATGATGCATTGCTTGTCAGCCCCTTACTGGTCCATGGATTATTGAGAAGCCTAGTGAGTGTGTTGTATGTTTTGAAGTCATGGGTTTTCTGCTTAAATAGCTTCATAATTACTGAAATTCAATATTCCACTCCTCATTGGAGGTTGTGGGAATTCTCATGCAGAGGAACGGAGTGAACATATCCTGGCTTGCAAAGTTCTAGTACATGGATCACAAGAGGACATACATATGACTCATATGACTGTTCAGGTTTCTGCAGGAGGAATAACACTTCAGTACAGCAAAGGAGGAGACTGTGTGGTGGGCTGGTGATACAAGAACATCTGGACCGTCACTCCTCTGTGAATTGCCTTTGATCCCCAACTTCTCATGACTGTCTCTAGGGTTAGGGTTAGGGTTAGGGTTAGGGTTAGGGTTAGGGTTAGGGTTAGGGTTAGGGTTAGGGTTAGGGTTAGGGTTAGGCGTGCTGAACAGAATCCTGGTCTACCACCACTTGTCAGGAAGAGCCTTAGCTGGGTGAAAGTATGGCGGTGGTGGAAACCATCATCCCCCATGGCTTCTGCCTTCCTCCAGGCCTCTCTCCCACTGCAGGAGGTGTCTGCCCAGCAATGAGGCTGTCTGGTGGCTCAAACCCATCATCCCTTTCTAGGGTAACTGCGGTGAAAATGGACTTGGGCAGAGGCCATGTTGATCACCAAGCAGAATGACCCTTGATCAGAAACTGAGCTTTTGATGTGATGTAAATACCAGCTATAGCAGAGAGTGGGGAGGGCTCAGAGAAGGGAAATAGGTTGTTTTGAGGAAGTTTTAGAAGCAATATGGGTTGAAGATTTTCCAGTACAACAGTCTTCCTCCAGAACAAGGCATTTCCCTCTCATTTTCTCAGAAGTATATGTCTTGATGAAACTAAAGACTAGAACAAGGAAGGTACAGAAAAAAAATCTTGGTAGGTTTCTCTTGATAATACCAAGTCATCTCATCCTGCTGAGGTAAAGTAAATAAATTCCTCTTCCAACTCACAGATTTTCATTAATTTCACTTGAACTTTTAGGATAATATAAAATATTAATTTTAATATTATATTTCAGTGATGGTTTTAATATTTGCTGGTATAATGCTTTGTTATTATAGAATAAAAATGTGTGTACCTTATGGAAATAGAGCATTTATGTATTGTTGAAACAAAATTATTTGATGTAATCAAGAAGATCCAATTTGTTTATTCTTATTAGACATTTCTGGAGGAGGGAGAAGGAAGAGCATTTTATGTTGAAATTTGATTTAAAACAAAAATTACTTCTGAAATGTTAGGATTTTATCACTGGCTAAAAGCACTGGTATCTGGCAGGTGTTTCTGCCAAGAAATAACAAAACTGACAAAACTAGGTGCAAAATGAAAAGGAAAGAGGAGATGGCCAGTTGCCGATTGTCCTGTCCAAGGCTGCAGAGGTTACCTTGCCAGCCTGTAGATGTAGCAGAGCTACTGCAGGGAAGACTGTCAGAAAATCAGTGTACTCAGGTCTACAAACTAGAAGTCTCAGCTTCATCTCTCAACCTCTTACTGTAGCTTTTGTCTCGCCCTCTGCTAATGGCACTTCTTGAGTTCCCCTTGCTGCCCCAAGAGAGGGGATTAAGAGAGTGTTCTCTCCTTCCTTCTAGCTAGAAGCCTGTCCAACATTTTGCACATCATTGAGTGGGGCAGGATGAAGGATGGCCTTGTCCAGACATAAGCTTCTGTCCCCATAAGCAGCCAAATTGAATGTGCATATAGGACTGAGACAATGGGCTGTAACTGAGCAGACTTTAGGCTGTGTCTGTGGAGATCTGTAAATATATAACCACATCTTGTGGACCTCAAGTTATGCTTGACTAGTTACAGCCCATGGAAAGTTAATTCCTGTGCTGTCTATCTTTCAGGCACAACCCACATATATTCCCAATGAAGACACAGCCTAAGGCTGAAAGAAATGTAACTCGAAAGTGTCCTAAAGAGCAGAGCTGGATGAAGTTGGCATATGGATGAGGGAGGCTGGGTGACCTTCACTCCCTAATGGATTCACTCCTGAGCTAAATACATCTAAGGCTTTGGCTGTATCTATTCATCAAACTAATGGTGTGATGGTAGATGCACTTATTGGATTAAATCAACACTAAGGCATAGGTTTAAGTTAACAAACAGTGAGTTCCCCAAAGTCCCTGAAGTATGTGATGTCTGCTGGCTGATCCTCCAAAAACAATGGGCATTGTGTCAGAAGATGTATCATAAAATGTCATAAAGACTTTTTAATGCATTATAAAAAAATTAGATCAAAGGCTTACTCAATGATGCCCTTTGCCTAAGTAAATGCATACCAGAGTCTCAGACACAGAATCATAGAGTTGTTTTTGTTGTAAAAGACTTTTGAGATCTTGAGTCTAACCATTAACCTAACACTACTGGGAAGAGCCTGTCCCCATCCCTTTGATCCTATCCACATAGGCACTGGGGTGTGCTGGGAGGTGCCCCAAATCATTCTCTGCTCCATGCTGAACCAGCCACAACCCCACAGACCCTCCTCTCAGAGTGAGCACTTCAGTCTTGTCTGAGGCCCCAAAGAGGACATAGTGCCCAGGTGAGGCCTAATAGATACTGAGCAGAGGCCATCACCCCTGCCTGCCTCGTCCCACCCTGCATAGGAGAGAAAATAGAAGACCCACAAGAGTGAGCAAAGTGCTGCCTGTGACACCCCCATGGAAGGAAGGAGGGGAGCCCAAAGAGCTGGCCAGCAGGGCTGGGCTGTGAGGACAGCTTGTGGGACTTGGTTCTGCAACCTCTCAGGAGGGCATGAGGTGCTATCAAGTCAACCCTCTTGCCATATGTGCCTGGAGATGCCTGTCACAGCCAGAGTGACCTGACAGGTCCCTGAGGAGATGTAGCCAAGGCTTCAGTGACTAGTGTGAAACACTGAAGCCAAGCACAAGATAAGAGATGGGGGGATGGAGTGGGCAGTGGCACTGTAGTAATGCTGGACACATGTGCTGGGGCAAGCACCATGGGTGAGGATCACCCATTGCAATGTCTCCTAGCAAAGGACTATGATGGCCCCCAAGTGATGGACTGTGACTACATGTCCCTTGCTGCTTATATCCGGGCTCTGGGTCTTATCCAGCCCACACTCCCACTGAGTAACTTCACGAGGTTTGGAGTGTTGAATGAGGTTGAGTGGTGATGCTAGTGTTGTGCTCGATGAGTTGTACCTTGCAGCTCTTCATCAGAGGATTTTCCCTGGCCCTGCCAGGTTCAGGCAGTCAAGGCATCCAGGAAAGAGCTTGTAGCACCAGAGGTGAGCTGGGAGGGGACATCTCACCCTGGGGAACTGGGAAGGTTTCCCTCTGAAGGCACCTTGGCCTTTCTTCCACCTCTCCCCAGGCCAGCTAATGACTCTGGCCTCTCTTCCTTTGCCAGTGTGACACCGGCTGCTGCAGCACCAGAGGGAGTGGTTGCACATCCCTAGCTGCCCCCAGCCCACCACAGCACATGGACAGCATGGCCATGGAGCTGGACAACCAATGCCATGCCTCCACCAATTCTGCTACCTGTGCATCATGCCCAAGAACCCCCCCTGTAAGAGGAGGGTGACCTCCATCTTGCACTCAGTGCAGGGGGACAATGACTTTGAGGAGCAGGTCATCACACCACCTGCAGCACCATCAGTCACCATGCACTTGACAGGATGATCTTCTGGACACCCAGTCACCCACAATCTCCATGGCCCTGCAACATCGAGCTATCAGCTGCTGTGGGTGGCCTCCATCCTCACATCTAGGTGTTGCTCTTCTGACAGCACCCAGTTCTGTTCCTGCCCATGATCCACTGGCTGCAAGAGCAGGTGGGGTTAATGTTCAAGTGTGGCCACTGGGAAGCATCAGTGTACAGGCTCATCATGACCAACCTGTGCAACTTTGGCCTGAATGAGGAAACCCTGTGCCAGCTGCTGTGGGCTGCCCTGGGCCTGTACTCTAGCAGCTTTGTGCACTGGCTGATTGACACCGTTGTGGAGCGGTGCAGTGGGTAAGTCTGATGGTGGACAGGCCTGGGGGACAATCATGCTGCTGAGGAGTGAGAAGGCAGCCCCGAAGCTGTCAAAAAAGGATCTCCTGGCCCCAGCTCAGCCGCCTTCAGTAGCCCTGACCGATTTGAGGCAGAAGAGTTCCCCAGCACCTCATCAGCTCCCCTTTGTGGGGGTCCAAGCAGCACCTGCTCTGCTCCCATTCCCACCCACAGGGAGCAAGAGGAGCTGCAGGAGGACTCAGAAGAAGCTAGGCCAGCACTATCCACATTCACCATGGCAGGGAATGCTCCCCTGGGGAGCCTCACTGAGCCCTGAAGAGAAGGGTTGGCACCCCTGAGGCCACTTCACCACCAAACAAGGGGCCACCCTGCTGGCAACAATAGGAGCTGGTGAAACCAGCCCTAGGAAGTGGTGAAACAAGGGCTGGGACAGCCCCGAAGGGCACCCACCAGCCCCCAGGGGGACCAGGAGACTCTCATTATGAGTCTAGCTTTGATGATCAAATAATGCAACAAATGTAAGAACACTACAGAAATAATCTTGGTGTTTCTGAGAATGTAGTTGTCATTTTTGTTACCACCTATGTTGGTATCTCATGTGTTTAGAAATAGCCACCAAGAGGACTTGGTCCATACTTTCCCCAAGGGCAGGAACAAGTTCATGTGACTACTCCCTACTGCTCAGGAGCCTGACCCCATATGACATAATGCTGCCCTAGTCTCCTGCAAGCACAGGCAGCGTGCTGTTTGTCACCACGCCACAGGGACTCCTGAGCAGACCTCTGCAGATTGACTTGACAGGTGAAGTTAAGCATTTTACACTGGCCTGCTCAACTCCATTTTTTCCCCTCCATTGCTGGGAAATAGGGAAGCTTTCCATGCACTAGAAAAAGGAATACGTGATGTGTGGCACCCCGTCACTTTGGGAAGGCCCCTGCAATGAAAAATGCCAAATCTGTCCTGGTGGGGACTAATTTGATGGACTGGGAGACAAGGACAGCATATTCATACACATCTTATTCTCAACACTGCAGGAAGTTCCTTGGCTCCAGAGCTGTTTTGTGTAAAATGTGACTAGGGCAGGCAACAAAGACTGAAACATCAGAGCTAAGACCTTCACTGTTCTTTGTTCTTGACAATAACACTCCTGCTTACAGAAATGGACAAGTGGTGGTACCTCTCCTTTAGAAGTGCATCCCAGCCAGGACTCCCAGTTCATTGAAACCAGAATGCGTTTGATGCCACTACATACCAAGACAACTTCTTAACTCCAATTAAAGCTTTCCTTTAAGGTATGCATGTGCCTGAGTGCCACGCTTTTGCAAAAAGAGGCCTGGACTGATGTACTCCCAGGCACTGATTGCGGTACACAATTTGCCTTCCCAAGAAATTCCCCTGCTTTTCCTCTTTCTCATTCGTTATTAGTGACATCTAGTGACCAGCAAGAGTCATGCAGAAAATGGATGAAATTGTAAT
This sequence comes from Patagioenas fasciata, assembly GCF_037038585.1. Lineage (NCBI taxonomy): Eukaryota > Metazoa > Chordata > Aves > Columbiformes > Columbidae > Patagioenas > Patagioenas fasciata. The sequence continues at coordinate 15,288,818 of NC_092522.1, forward strand.
TAACAAAGCAGACCGAACTTACACGATAAGAAAGCACCTGGTCTATTAATGTAGCAAGTGTTTCTTGCTCCTACAAGTAGAGAAATCAGCCAGGCAGGATCTCTAGTGTCTGAAATTATCCATCCATTCTTCAGTCTTTTGCAGAATGCCAAGCGCTGCCCTACCTCCTGCAGGATGTCATGTGAAGAAGGCCCTCGGCTGAGACTTCCAGAATGCTTTATGATACAGATAACAGTCTTGCAGTTTGCATTTTGGTGTGTTTTAAGGGGTCTGATTTTCAGGTAGGGAATTTTCAGCTTTTCTTATAAATCACGTTTCTTCAGGATATCTCAGTTGACTGCCTGGAAAGCCAGGCAAATCATAACATCTACTTTTAACCCACTTTCCTGACAAAATAAGAATACTTAATTTCTTTGTGTATTGCCACCATTTAGTTGAGGCTCTGCTCACTACCATCTGACACCCCAAGTGACAGTGGTAGATGTCTCTGAGGTTATTATATTCCTACCTGTTTTGAGCAAGTAGGAAACCACGCGGAGTACCTAAGATGACTCTACAGGAAGAGAGGCTGCAGCAGCACTGAAACCCTAACTAGATACTGACAAGTCCACTTGGGAAAGAAGGCAAATGGGAGAGACAACTTATACATACATACACCAGTAACAGCAAAAAACATCACTTGAAGTTCATGTCTTCTGGCACACCCAAGTCAAAATGCTTTGAGATGCAAAGCTAGGGGAAAATGGGCTTGGCCTGGTGCTTGCTACTGCAAGAATAATTTGTAAAAACAACCAGAGAAAGAGGTTATGATCGCAGATCTTTTTGTTGCTTCTTTTTTCCAAATTAATGCCTGCAATAGGTGAAAAACAGTGCCCAACTGCAGAGCATCCCAGCCCTGTGATGTGACAGGGAGACAGAGAGGTGAATGCACCACAGTTCCAGATTTAACTTGCCTCTTCTCACTGGTGCCCTCACTGCGAGGAACTCGCTTTTCAAACACAACGCCCAGGTTTCATCTCTGCCGCAAGCATTCCCTTGAAATTAGGGGAGCCACCAGCAGGGAGCTGGGGAGAGAGCTTGCTGCAAAGTGGTCCAGCTGAAGAATCCAGCTCTCCAGCAAGTTTTCAGAAAGTTGTCTCAGCAACCAAACCTCCACACCGATGGAGATCATTCGTCAGATAAAAGCATTTTAAAGAGCTGAATCAACACTGCATTATTTTTTTGACTTGTACACTCAATAGCATGCTGTGCAGGACGTGAACTCTGTGCCATGCATACTCTGCTCCTGACACCCCCCACCCAGTAAATGCTGTGGCACAGGGCTAGCAGAAAAGGAGAGACACAGAGCTCTCCAGGCTGCTGGTGCACCTCTCTTGCTCTGGGAATCTGACTGTGAAATGCCACAGTGGAGGTGTATGACCCAGCACCCTAGGGAATTTGCAGAGCTGAGCTGAGATGTATGGGCATGTAAGGAAGGGGAAGCAGGGCAGGCAAGGGCCAGTAGCAAGACTTACATTTCTCTTTGTCTCCCTGCTGTACTGGTCAGTCAACTCCTAGATCCACGCTAGCCCCAGCGTGCTGGAGTGATGCACAAGGACTACGGACTCTGCAAGGCAAGACTGAGCATGGTTAAGCCCAAGGGCCAGTTAAGTGAATGTCTCAGCATCATTTCTTGTGACAGATGCTGCAAACAATATGACTAGTAACAGACTGAATACAAAAAAGTGTTGCAGCCTCAAGCAAACCCAGAGCTAAAAGGGCCATACCATTACGCTATTAGTCAGAGCAGATGCTTGTGACGGTGGCAGTGACCTGGAACTGCTAATCTTGTAACTTGAGGAGGGCCTTCAGCCATGGGGTTGGTAAGACTAGAATAAATAAACCAGGCTCTTATTTCCTTCCCTGAGCTGCCTGCCACATTCAATTCTCACTTAAGGCAAAGAGAACAGTGAAACAGTGGTGACAGCTGACAAGCAATGCCCTTCACAGCTAGCCCACTGGTGGAAACAGATGCTGAGACATGTTTCAGACAAAACTGGCTCAGTCTGGGGCTTGTAGCTGAAAGGTTGCTGCCTTCCCCCAGCTCTGGTTTTACCTCCTTTACTCAAGCTCTCTTCCTCTGCCTCTTTGTGAGGTTTCATTCATCACCAAGCACCTTGTGGCAGTGACTCCAGGCTGCAACTTGCATGTCCATGCTCACATGCACTTGTATAACAAGAGCTGTCAGCTCTTTCATGGAGCATGGGGTACTCCACAACTTCTGCATGACTATCTAGTGCGTGGAATTTGCACCCAGGCAGCAGGCTGTGGTGCTGAAAGGAGTGGGGTTGTTGTTGAGATCAGACCTATGCATAGTTTTCCTGTCTATTTCTTAAGCAAGTTGTGCTATCTGCATCACTCGTGTTTGTGATGAGGAAGAAATGCCTTTCCTGGTTGATCCCCAGCACACTGACTCAAGGGGCCAAGCATCCTGAAGGAGACAGGTGCCCATGTTCTTCCCTTTAGGACCCACCTCTGCTCTAGAACTGACACAGTAGATGCAAACATCCAAAACAGCTGCTATGAAAATAGGCTCAACCTCCTCACCCAGGGAAAGAGCAGCTAGAGAGATTTTGCTTTATCTTCTTGAGACGGAGGTGGAGAAAATGCTATAATCTACAGCTCTGGCAGTAAATGAGAGTCTAAAGCAGAAATTCCCCAACTCCTTTCCTGGTCATCCATTATGTCTTAGACCAGACAGTCCAGAATTTCCTGTTTAATCTAAATTATGTTCATCTCCTGGTGACCTGGGAGGTGACTCTCCCTCTCACAGTGCCATCCTTCATAGTCAGTTTCATCCAGGGTAGAATTTGCAAGGTCTAGTATAGCCTTGTTGAAAAACATCCTTTTTTTTTTTTTAAAAAAAAAAAAAAAAAGAAAAAAAAAAAGGAGGGAAGAAGATATATGTCCAAGCCTAGGCCAAACCATTCTTTGAGCACACCTACTTCTCTTTGTTGGACTCTGCAGGAGACCTAGAAGGTTGGTTTAGATAAGTTGCATCATGTTTAGACAACTGTGTGATGAATTCCACCCTGTTGCTTTCTGGTGATGCCACAGAGGAAATATTTGCAGGTGTGGCTAAAGCACAATGCAGCTTGCCAGGAGAAGGCAGCTAGCCTTAATATGGATACAGGCTCTGCACAGGGGGTTGCTCATACCTGTGGTAGACAGCCACCATCTCCGTGTTGGTTCTTCCTGTTTTCCATAGGAGAATAAGAGGTTTCAAACCATGCTACAGCCAAGGGACACATCCAGAAAGCAGCATGCCTGAGTGTCTTCTCACCAACCCAGCCTCATTCTCTTTGGTTTGGAAACATCTCAAAGGACTAAAAGGAGGCATAAATTAACCTGAGGATTCATTGCTAACTGTCTTCAGATAATGGTGTGGAGCGTAGGGATTAGAGTAACTATCTATTTGAGATGTGCAGCTTAACCTAGAGAGTCTAGGCCAGGGCATCACTAGCTATCAGCATGCTTAGAGTAAGACAAGCAGGACTTCCTCGCATTTCATGGGAGAGCAAGGAGAATGGCAGGAAGGGGAAAACAAGGCAAGACTTCTGCCACAGCCTTTTATGGGTACAAAATCTGTGACTAACGGTGGAGTCTGAGGATGTGGAAGACCTCAGAGAGCAGCAGGCTTTGCTTCTTGCTGCTAAAGACAACTGAGTGAGAACAGCACTGTGAGAAATGTCAGTTTAGTAGCACTTTGGGCTAAATGCCACTGTCAAGGTGCCAAAGCTGGGCAAGAAGGAAAGCAGGAGTTTTGTTTTTTAGTAATTCATCTTTTAAAGTCTGGGTTTTTTTTTGTTTTTGAGCATTTCCATGTCTCTGGAAGCAGAATGGCAACTGAACCATGTGAAAGCTTCCAACACTCCCCAAAGCAAATGACAACAACTGCAAGGACAGTGTGACCCTGTCCTTTGGAAAGGGTCCTGTCCAAGAAAAATCACCTTGCATGGAAATGTAATTTTTTTTCACCAGCACCTCTCTGCTTCCCCAGCAATGCTGTGGGGAGAAACTTAGTGAAAGCTCTAAGTAAAGCCATGAAACACTCGACCGCAGCAGGCAGCATCAGAATGCCTTTGTGTTCTTCATTTAAACAGTTGCCTGCCGTAATGAGGGAGATGGATCTGCAAAAACATCTATGTCAGAGGAGCTCTGACATGTAGTTCCCGGCATGCACAGGCAAGATGGTCACAGTGAGACCGCAAGAGGATGTGTGGCTGGGAAGCCAGGACTTCAGCAGGGCCTGAAGCACACACCTGAGGCAATGGAAGTAGATGAGCAGGTGTTCGGCTGCATCTACATCAAAGATCTGTATCTGGAGAGCAGGTAGCCTTGGGAAATGTTCCACAGACCTACAGTGGTATCATGGATGCCTCTTAATCCCTTCCAGGATGTTTTGATAATGCTACATCCTTGCCTTCGAAGAGAAGCTGGCAAATTAATGCATACTAGGATTAAGTTATAAAAGACGTACCCATCATTAACCAATTGACACGATAAATGCTTTCTGACCTCCTGCAAAACAAGGAAATATTTTTCAAGTTTGAGATCCTTCTGCGTGACAAGAGGGAGACAGAAGATTAAGTGATACATTGTTTAGAAGCAGAGTGCTTAGTTTATATTTAACTAATAATTAATAGATGTAAGTAAGAAACTAAACAATTATAACTAACATCATCAATTATTTGTTAGTATAGATGTATTGTATGTCAAAATTGTCAAAAGCTGTAATGCATATGTAATAATTATGTGAATATAAGCAATGCAAGAGCATCCAGTCTTTGGAGCACTTATGGAGGATGATCCCCAGAGTTCCCCAGCCCTGATGAAGAATGCTGCTTAACAGAATAATTGACTCTACTGTTTATTTCTTCGTTTCCCCTTCTTGTCTGTAAAACATGTCCCCATTTTAACCAGACAATCATTCAGAAGCTACTTTGCAACCTTGTCGAATTACAGTGTTTGTAATTACCTTAATTATTTTTAATTGCTTTACATGCTACTGCTAGGTTCTCATTAACGTGGCTAAAAAAATCAACCGGACCAAAAAGCTTCCCACATTTTACTGTGCATATGAATAACACAGCTGTGCTGGTTCGGTCAGGATGGGGTTAATTCCTGCGCTGCCGGGACAGCCGGGTGTTCTGCAGTAACCTCGCTCTGCTCTGGGGCTCTCGGGCTCCTGGACGGCGGGCAGGGCGGCGCGGTTCCTTTTGCCTTCTGGTATTTCGGGTGCGGATGCCGGTTCGGGGCAGGGGAGGGGGAAACAGCGGCGGCTGCCCCGGCGAGGGGGTTTAAGCGCGGGGGATGGAGCTGTCGGCGGCTGCCCGGGCGGGAGGGGTCCTGCGGCGTCTGTGCGGGGTCTGTTACTGTTCGCTCGTTCGCTCACATCTTGGCACGGGAATATAGTGTTGCTGGGGTTTCTTGTACTTCATGAGTAGTTCAAGAGCTCCTTTCGAGAGCCTCTTTCAGATATGACCCAATTGGGAGCTCCCTAGCTTGCAAGACCAACAGATTCCTATTCTCTACCTCTTTTTGCTTATTTTTTATTTTTTTTCCCACCTTTCTTTGCAACAAAGAAAACATGTTCTCCCTTTTACTTTTCTCAGCAAGTGCTGACTGCCCTCCATTGGAAATCACATGATCCCTCACCCACTCTGTCCTACTCTTCTCTTTGAAAGACTGCCAATGCTGGCCTGAGCCAGACAGATGCAAAACTGCCCACTTGTAAAAGAATATGTGAAAGGACCAAAGAAACGTCACCTTCCTTCACAAATCATGGGTGACAAATTCTGTCCCTTTGCCAGAAACACACACAGTTCCCATGGATGGCAGCTGAATGCGCATCAGGGAAAATCTTTGTTGATTTGTACCTTTTCAGGTGCTCATTTGCACCGTGCACATGAATTTCCAGCATGACTTTTTCTACAAATTGAATCTACTTTCAGGAGCTGCGAAAAAGCCCTTTTCCTCCTCAAGCTGCGAGCTGCTAGGTTCAACCAGAACATCTGAAAAGTTTTTAAAGGCCTGTTAAAAATATCAGGTAAGAAGAGGCCAATTGTCAGTCTGTTAAGCATTGTATCTCCATTGGCATCAACAGGCTACATCTACTGACATTGGCTGACACCAGGTCTGGCACTAGGAATGTCCTTAGTTTTACTTTTATGAGAGCTTGAGATGTACTCATGGTTCATAGCAGAGCTCTGTGCCAATGCTGCCTTGAAAAAGAACCGATGTGTTACTTTGACATTATGCGTAAACATTTAGCTCTGCTGCAGCAGCACTTTGTTGTTATTTAATACCTCAACTTTCTTAAAATAACAGGAGAAATACTGGGTCTTGAGAGAACTGAGTGTAATTCTCTGCTCTTCCAGACTTGGATCTTTGGCCAATCAATGTGCAATGCTCTGCTGTGACAGGATACCTGCAAACATCCCAGATCCTCAGGAGAGAGGATGTAGCACAATGGAATGCACAAATATTTTTAATGAAGGTGAAGAAAGACAGTTCAAATGTGAACATGGTGGTAGATCTTAAATGACAAGTTTTCAGCACAACCTCACCAGCTCCAAAGTTACAAAATGGGCTGTAAGTTGCCTTGTCTTAAATCTGAACACAAGAATATTGTTCTAACCTGCAAAGACAGTATCTTGGCACTCCAGTGAGGAACGAGTGGTTGTAAAAAAGGGGTCAGGATCCATGTCCTGAGGACAATCATAAAATCATAGAACACCAGGTTGTAAGGGACCACAAGGACCATCTAGTCCAGTCTTTCTTGGCAGAAGTACCATCTAGACAAGATGGCCCAGCAGTCTGTCCAGCGGAATCTTAAAAGTGTGCAGTGTTGGGGAATCTACCACTTCCCTTGGGAGATTATTCCAATGACTCATCATTCTCACTGTGAAAAATTTCCTTCTTGTGTCCAAACAGAATGTCATCAGGAGCAACTTGTACCCATTAACCCTTGTCTTTTCCATGTGAACCCTTGTAAAAAGGGAGTCTCTGCTGGTGGTGCCCTTGTTAATGGATCTTCAGGTCATCTTTTGCTGATTTTAAATATCTGAGAGCAAATAGCCTGTGATTCTCATATGCAGGGAGTTATCTAGTTTGTAAATGTACCTGTCTTACAAAATGTTGTATTTGTTTGATCTCTTCTGCTATCAAAAAACTGGTAATATTTAGCATTCTTTTGCATAGAGATATCAAGAGTGAAACTGATATTTAGTTCCAGAATATCCCCAGCTACCTGGGACAGGCTTCATGCACACAAAGGTATCAGGTCTGGACACAAAATCTGGTGTCCAGATGCAGTACTTGAACCTACATGTTTCAAAGTTGTCTGTGGAGATGTAACCAAGAAAAGTCCTGTTTTCTCTAAGAGTTATTTGATCAAAACTGAAAGGAGATGGACAGGGTGATATGGTTTGTGTGGCCAGTCACATTGAACTGTGAATATCACATGCTCAGCCTGACTTCGACAGCACTCTCAGCTTTCATTATTAGCCTGCAAAATAATAATAATAATTAAAAAAAAAAAAAAACTTCATAAAGAATCAATCAATTATCTTAAAATAATGCATGAGAGGAGAGAAAATGTTAGGTTAGTGGTGAGTAGTCAATGAGAATAAAAATACACCCGACCCTGCCACAGTGTCCCTCCTGATGGGTGACGGAGCTGAAGACATCCCTGCAGCAAAACCTGTGGTAGTGCTCTCTCATCACCCATGAAACTGCATGTGTATGCTACAAGAACCCCTGGGTGCCACCCTGCGTCTTGGCTGGGAAGAGGCTGATCTATAGAAAGGGTTGATGAGCCCCTGGTCATCATCCTGTGAGAGTTTATTAACCACTGAAGATATTTGGGGTCTTCCCCTCTGAGCACAGTGTGCAATGACACAGACCCCAAGAGTGGAGCCTTTTGGACCTCCATGGATATTTACAACAGTGACTTTACTCACTGACTGCTCTTGTCCTTCACCTGTCCATGCAGGGCCTCTCTTCTTGGCAGGAAGAAGAAAGCACTTCAGAATAATAATGTGATTAGTTAATTGGTTAACGTCAGGCCACCTGAAGGTGGGAAAAGGCTACAAGACATTGAAGATCATTGTTAGCATCATTATCAAAGCTTGAAGATAGCTTTCCATATATGCCTTATGTTTATTTATCATGTAAGGAATGTTGTCAATACTTAGAGAATCTTTCATCTCACAAATTACTATCAAACCACTTGGCACTGGGCTCTAATTTGAAACATATTCTATTTAGCAGGCAATATGAAACAATGCTCAGACTATTTTCCACAAATATTTAAAATACACAAAGGCATGACACTAAAAATTCATCTGGATTTGATGGATGAATGTAGAACACGATGAAGTCTCTATATATATTCATTTCTGAAATCAGATTTTATAAGTACCTTTGTATCACTGTCTTTCTTTGCCCTTTCTATAAAACGTTTTTATGTTGACAACTTTATTTGTGCTGAAATTATTCCTTTCCTGACTTGCAGTTCACAATAACCTTGTTTGCCTTTTGAGTATTACCTATGATTAGTTTTTCTCCCTATTATAATGGCATGCATTAATTCCCTTTCTTTTTTATAGGTTTTTTTTTTCTCTCCAGAGCAATGTCTCCTTGAGAGAAAGAGACACGATAATAAGAAGGATGAGATATCTCTTGATGTTTCAAGTCTGTGATGTGTGAAATACTCAGAATTATTACAGAGAAGCTTGGCAAGTTTGTGATGTCTTTGAAATCATAGGCAAGAATCTTCATCTAGGTCTTTATTTCTACTTCCAGACAGCATTTGTGCAGGCTTTCTAAAACTGTCTTATTTCTAATGTATTCCTGCAGGGTACTTGACTTTTCAATTTGCTCCATGCATTGCTGTGGTGATTGATCAGGCATGGTCCATCAGCGAAGCTCAAACATATTTTGTAATGCAGCCAATGAAGGTTACAACTGAGAGATAACATGTATATTAAAAATTATGTCATGTTAGCCCCTTTACAAGTTCCTTGAGGTAATTCTCTTTCTTGAATGCATGACACAACTAGCTGAGGAGGGATGGCACATTTCATAATCCAGGTTGCTTTGGAAAGTCACTATGGCATGGTGTTTTCAAGTGTCCAAGTCAGCTCCCTGGCCTGCGTAAATCCCTGCACACAGAGCTAGGGTGGCCAATGCTAAATCTGTCCCAGAAATTCAAGGTGTGTACATTGGCAAATGATGTGTGTTGTTGGTTTGTGGCATGTGAATTAACAAGGCCTGATAAAATCAAGTGGACCAGAGATGCTCTTGAATTGAAATGAATAACTAGGAATCATTTTCTCCTTTTTCCCAATGTGGATGGAAAGAAAACCCTTTCCTGTAAGGAGCTCTTTGCTGCTAACCACAGAAAAGCAGTGACAATGAATAGAGGGAGAGTAGACAGTGAACAGTCAGTGAATATATAGTATTGACAGTGAATTGACGTGTAGATTAACATGCCACAGGCAGAGTCACTCAGGAGAGGGGAAGAGTGTCCAGCAAAGCACCAAGGATCTCTCAGTAATTGATTCCCAGCTTCTGCATGAGGACACTGAGTAACTGCCATGACATTACTCCAGACTCATGCAGCATGGAAACAGCAACTTGACAGCAGAAGACCCAGAGCTCAGTGAGCATGGTCTGCCATTCACATCTCTTTGGTGAGATTTATTCCTGGACCTCCCAGCAGATCTTGTTCCTATGCAGGACCTGCTGAGACCAGCCCATTGCAGCTTGCTGATCCTTCCTGCTTATTCTCACTGGCCGTAGCTAAATCACTCCTTGTGTCTGTCCTGTTGAAAGGCATCGTGGGGCTTGTTGCACAGTAGCAAATAGGGGACTAACATAACTCAGCCCCATCCCAGAGGGAGAGGTGATGAGATGCAGGGACCATGACTTTGGGGATGTTTGGTTTATGTTAGCTGATATAAAACATCTGTATGTATTGGGGTAGTTCCACGGATACCACCAACGTATCAATGAAGCTACTCATTCTTCCAGTGTGCTTGTTTTTTTCTTTCTGACCCTTGTTTTGGCACAATTATATTGGAAGGCAAGTTTTATGTTTTAGTTTTTCAATCTTCTAGCCTTATGGTCACAGCTGAAAATTGACAAGATAAACTCTAAAGACTTAAGAAGCATTTGGAAGGCAAAAAGTAATCCATGTGCTGTCTCTTAAAAAAAAATCACAAGTAATTTTGGGGCAGAACTCTGGGTTCACATTATAGCTATGGGAGCTGATTGAATCACTCTTCTGACCAGTGTTCATCTCTGTATTTATGTGATATTGCTGAAATCACAGAACAGAAATTGAGTAGAAGTGATGCTCTTTGTAAAAAGATGTGTATGTGTTCCTAGGATAGCTCAAACACTTATAAAATACTAGACATTGCTTATGTTTGGCAAGTAAGCAGGAAAGCACTTCGTGGACCATTATCTGCCAAGCTTCTGGGCTCACATTAAATGATTTTCTGTAGCTTCATCCGCTAGAAGTTCTAGCATCTTTTCCCCACCTCTACCATATCTCCTTCAATCACGTCTTCAGAGGACCCATGGAATGTTTAAAAAGGAAATGTGATTTGATCACATCTCAGGTTTTGGACCTCTTTGTGCTTGGTTCATTAGTGGAAAGGGAAGCTGTTTGCAGCACCCTGGTCACTCCCTTTGCCAGTGATGGGTCAGCTTTCTCCAGTGTGTCATTTCTGAGTTGACAAGTTGAAAGGGTAGAAAAGAATGATTCAGCTCCCTAAACACAGGTACTTAGTGCCATTTGAGATGCTTTGGGGTAACCAGCACATCAACGTGGCTGGTGTAGAGGACATGGGATTTATCAGCCTCTTTTCTCCTGGAGCAGCAGCTGAACAGGTACCACAGAAAATTCCTAGAAATCTGTGTTTAGGAAACTGAGTCCTACCTAAAGAGACATATTTGATCTCATGGTGTGGGAAACCACGCTTATTCCCATGAAACCAGGAAAGCCCTTGAAGCCGCAGAACTTTCTGCATAGCACTAAGTGAAGTCTTGGACCTGCTTGAGATGTAGAGCCTTAATTTGGTTTGAACAGCCACCACCAGCTGGGACCAAACACACAGCCTTTGACTTCAGCTTGTCTTACAGAGTACAGTCCCATGGACAGGTAGAGGAGTCATTCTCAGGAAGTTGATGGACTTGCTTTGGCAAAGGTTAAGATGAAGCTCGTATGGTCAGTCCCAGGAGTGCATGATAAGGAGGAAGGGTGCCAACAGAGGGTCCAACCCATGGCAAGCTTCCTGACAATTCACTGCTGAGGGGACCCCAGCCTCAGCCACTGCTCTTGCTCTGATGTACAGAGCCAAACTCCAGATGAATATGTCACTGTAGTTTCCAGATGGCACAGGAATCACATGGCTGCTCAGAGAGTCCTTTTGTGGCTGGAAAATCAGAGGGGGAGTCTCCCAAATGTTACACAAAAAGAAAAAAAGACAATGAAGGGAGAACACATGCATGTAAAAATACACAGAGAGACAGGCTATGGATTAAAAGAGACATTAATGGGAACTAGAACTGTTTTTAAAAATCTGTTAGAATCAGAAGGAAGACAAAGGAGGATATAGGTTTGTTAGTTAATGAAAAATAAGAGCTAAAAATGGAGGAAGAGAAGCCCAACATCGTATGTTTGGTGCAGTTGCTTCCTCTGGATCCTGAGATCCCTGACTTTCCCAGGCAGAAAGTCCACTGTGAAGCTCAAGCTGCACAGCTCCTTGCTCCTGGGCTTCCATAGCAGGACACAGCAGTAATACCCTTCAGGTCTTCAGTCTCAATGAATGCATCGTCACAGACATGTCTCCTTGGAGGTTTACTCCAAAATATATCAGATGACAACTTGATCCCTTGCAAAATTACGTCTGAGTTAGATGATCATTTTCCCCCTTCACTTGACTGCATTCATTGTTGCCTTCTCATTTGTCAGTTTTGCAATTTCTTTGTCAAAATTCTCCTCCATCATTTCAAGGTCAAAAGTTCCCTAGTATCATGGTGTCTTTTGGGGTCCAATAAGAGATGAATTATTCATCAGAAAGATCTCTGAACTACTGAAGCGTAATTAACGCTTATTGTTTCCAGTGGTGGGCCGAGTCTAACCAGCTCCAGATGAAATTCACTTGCTCTAGAAATCCTAGTTATGCTAACATTTGATGTTACACATGTGTGCAGTCTGACAGATGTATTTTCATTAGGCTGTGTGCAAACTCCATTTGCGTGGCAATGAAGCCTTCCAAAGCCATTCTGCAGGTGAGACAAGAAATTAACTTCTATCAGCACTCCAATATACTAATTTATGCTCCTGTTGCCATAATATTGGAGAATTTTGCCATTCTCCATGCTTTTATGTCCCAGTATGCTGTTTTCTGTAGGTGGGTCTAGGCCTTAATTTTTGTAAAATAAGAACTATGCCAGTGCCACATATCAAGGTTAAGCTCTTCATAGCAGGAGCTCTGACTGCATGGACAGTACCTAACACAATTGTGAAGGGTACAGTTTATAAGACAAAGACCAAAGCAATAAACTTTTGCATTAACCTCCACCTTCCAGGTGTGGTTTGTTTTTTGTTGTTGTTTTATTAAAAACAAACAAACAAACACAAAACAAACAACCACCACAGACATCTCATTAAGGCTCTGTATTTCAAACTCAAATTGGCTCCTCAGTTGATCTGTGGTTAACTGATACCATCAGGGACACAGCTGAGGCACACTAAATGCTTAATATTTGAAATGCAATAATTTTTGACACTACTTCAGTAGAGGCAGCAAAAGTAAATCCTGCTTCCTGAGAAAGATCTTGCACTCAGGGGTAGCCTGTCACTCCTGCTGTGAGAGTTTCTGTCATGCTGCATTAAAAATAAAGTCAGGTTCAAGTTGTTAATAACTACAGTTTTCACCTGTCTGCTGTCAGAGGCTGGGAAGTGCCATTTACCTTTCTGGCGAGGTGCAATGAAGGACACGGGGGAGCCCCTCATACCTCCTTCAGTCAGTGTCACTTCGAGCCTCTGCCTCCAAATTTCTTCCCAGCCTTGCCCACAGCAGATGCTGCAGCACACATCTCCTAGTGCAGGACTTGGTATCAGCTGGTCCCTCTTGGCACAAGAACATAGAATCATAGAATGTCCTGAGTTGAAAGGGACTCACAAGGATCAACGAGTCCAACTCCTGTCCCTGCACAGGACAACCTCAAATCCACACCGTGTGTCTGAAGGCATTGTCCAGATGCTTCTTGAATACTGTCAGTGTTGTGGCCATGACTGCCTCTCTGTTCCGGTGCTTCAGCACCCTCTGGGTGAAGAACCTTTTCCTAAAATCCAACCTAAACCTCCCCTGGCACATCTTCCTGCCATTCCCTCAGGTCCTATCACTATATCACATGTATCTGTTGTGTGTGATTATGACACCTTTGTTCCTGGCAGCACTGTCGACTGGCAAAGCAATGTGGTGCTTCTTATTATGGAACTAGATATTCCAGTTATTTGTGGTTCTTCCCAACGTTTTACAGCCTGGGTAAACTTTGCATGTCTAGTCGCCTTCTTCAAGAAGTGGCCTTGCAGAAGACTTCAGCTGAAGTTGTTTGATTGCTTTAGATAAAAAGAGATTAAACAATTTTTTTAAAGGCTCTTATTTCTTCCTTTATAGGTTCACCCTTACACTCAGTGCTTTGGAGGAGAGACTGAATGTTTGGCAGACCCAGCCTTGATATCAGGAGCAGCAGCAACTACTTCCCTATGAAAAGACACCTGCATTTGCCAGGAAATCCACACTGGGAAAACAACTTGTCTGTATGGCCAAGGGCAATTTAGGGCTGGAATAAAATCCAGGAGAGAGCAGAATCCTCTGGGCACATTTTGTGCCATCCCTTCAGGCAGGTCACATGGATTTCTTCATGGAGGAAAGCTATCAAATCCCATCAGGTCAGGGTTTCCCCAGCTGTGGATGCTCAGGAGGAAAGCAGGGACCTGGTCTCACTCCTGCTGAGTTCCTGGGCCAGCTGGAGGAGGCAGAACTGCCTGAACAGGATTGTCAGGTCGAGAGGCAGTCACAGCATCACTAGGAGTGGTACCTTAATGCCACAGACACAGATGAGTTGTGGGCATTCCTTCAAAGAGTACCCCATTGAAAATGGTATTTTTTTTTCCCATTAGCAATTTTATTTTAAACATGTAGCCACAAAACAAATAATGATATTCTGGGTATTTTTGTGCTGGACTGTGTAACCCTCCTTACTCAGTGTTTTGGGATGGTTCCTGCATCACCAAGGAAATTATTTTCATACTAAGCTAGTTCATAACATATCCAAAAATACAGGAGTGGCATTTACCTTGGGTAAAATGTTTCATAATTTCTGATTCTAGCTTGTTTTTTCAGCATCCCAAGCAAACAAACTTAAAAGCGGGTCATAACACTAATGAGAAGAGTGGCCAGGAGACCAGAAATAATAATGTGCCTATTTAACCAAACTCTGGTGGGCTCTAACCCCACTTTCCTAATGAGGCAGTGTTTGCACACTGCACAGCATCACTCATCTGTCTTTGTACCTTCTCATGACTAATACTGAAGCTGCTGCCCAATTTAAAGCTCATCAGATGTAATTTGAGCTCCAGAAGATAATTAAATTCATCCAAGTTGTGTGAAAGCAGCTGGCTGGATAGAGAGATGCAAACTGAGCACATCCTCTGAGGGGAAATTGCCAGGAAGAGCTCAGCAGTTACGGTGATTGCTGGAGGGTCCATGAGTACAGGGGTTCCTGATGGCCACCAGCAGACATGGAACCTGGGTCTAGCCACTTGTCAGCAGAGCAGGTTATTGCTGAGGTTATTACTCAGTGATGCTCAAGCTGGTGGGAGACCAGGCTTTGTTCCTCGTGCTGCTGGGTGGCATGGGGAGGAGATACGTGGTGCTGGACAAGGGGCTCTGCCCCACAGTGCTGTGTCTCCAGAGATGGCTGCACATGTGCTCATGGGGAATGGGGCAAGATGGATGACACTTCCCCTGCAGTTTTCAGCTGGGATATCCTAGGCATGGTTTATCCTGTGCATTCAATAACCCTCAGTGTAA
The DNA here is from genome assembly GCF_037038585.1 of Patagioenas fasciata. Taxonomy (NCBI): domain Eukaryota; kingdom Metazoa; phylum Chordata; class Aves; order Columbiformes; family Columbidae; genus Patagioenas; species Patagioenas fasciata. The sequence continues at coordinate 15,303,976 of NC_092522.1, forward strand.
TCCTCTCTTCCCTTACACACACGTAAACTTTCTCCATCCAGGCCAAAAAGTCCTAGACTGTGCATCCATGGCTGTCTCACACAGAAACCATGGCAGACCCTGAGCACCTCCAGTGGCATGTGTTAAAGTGTTTCCTAATAAACCATCCCAAGATGAGCAGAGGAGGAGCTGCACAGAGTGTCCAAGGCATGGGCTAAGAGTAACCCCCATCCATGTCCATAACAATTCTGTTCTCCAGTATCTTCTTCACTCCTTCTCTAATGATTTCTAACACCATATTTGTTTTTTCAGCCTAAGTGGTATTTATCCAGGCAATCACAAATGCTATCTGTTGTCACAGGTTTTCTGTAACAAGCACTGTTCCTGGTTCATCCATGGTTCAGATAACCATGTCCCAGCTGGTCACTTCATGGCACATGATGTTTAGGCTGGGCTCATGGCTGCCATACATTCTCACTGTTTCATTACATTATCTTGTGAGTTAAATAAAGATGTAACTTTGCACTGAAATCCCTTTCCTCAGACAGTGATTGAATTTTGTTGATGTCATAAAAGGATTTGTTCCTCTGTTGCTTTCTGTAACACCAAGTAATTCCCATTAAACAGTAAGTAATTGATTTACTGTGTTTGTCTGGGGCTTCTATTTTTTTAAATAATTGATTTATTTAGTCATTGCAATTACAGTATATCAGTTAACTAAAAATAATGCCAAATAATTAATTTACTTAGTATTTAAATATTAGAAATTGCCATGATTGACTGCAAATTACTCACGAATAAAGCATATTTTCTTATCACTTGCAGGAAATGGGATGATTAATTTTCAAATGTTATTTATATGCACTGTTTTTGTGGTTTGCCACTGCTGTTCCACCTGCTGAGCAATCCACTGAGGCTGATCCTAAAGTACTGAATCTCCCAGCGCTCATTTTCACACCTCTTCTCAGCTGCACGAGGCAGAGTTATGTCCCCTAAAAGTGTAAATAGGGGTAAAAAAACCCTAATGAACCCTTAGTATGGGAGTCGACATACCTTGCTAACAGGTTTCGTCTCTCATCTGAGGATTTTTTAATGCCTAGTAAGACTTAACCTCAGATTTCAGTTCTTTCACTGACAACCACTCTTGCATGGTCTCCTCTTTAAGGGGAGAAAAACCCTGTTTGAATGTATAACCTTTGAGATGTGTCCCCTACTGTAAAATGTGGTGGAAACTAGCTAAAGGAGTGAAAAAATTATGGAGGGATGATTAGGTGAGACAGCTACCACCAGGAAAAATCAGAATATCCTTGTTTTTATGGGAAAGCATGTGAACAAACAGGTTTTATTCCTTTCATCTACAAAGATGCTGAACTATCTCTGTGATGGGGAGGATGGGATTAATGGTGTGTGCTGCTCTGAAAGTGCTACGTTCCTAGCAACCTCTCCTTAGTTGCCTCACCTGCACAGCCGATATAAAAATTCATGTACTCAGCTGTCAGGAAGCAAACCTCAGCTGCTGCAGCACAGGAAGAAGAGTGGCACACAGGAATCAGACCTTGAGGTCCTCTTTGTGGGCTGCTTCAAAGTCCAACAGCACAAGACATGCTGCCCTGGCCCAGGATGCTGAGGCTCTTTAAAGTAAACATGCTGGTTCTTATCACAAGATCAACACAAACTGTGTTGTGCTGCCTGTGATATGCACCTGGATGCTTTGAGCTGGCTCAGCTTCCCAGTTCCCCCAGTCCCTGTAGACAGAAGAACAAAACCCCAAAACCAGCCTAATTCCAGGAAATCTGCCTTGACTTACCCCAGCCTCTGGTGTGGGAGTGGGGAGAGGCAGTTTGCAACTACTGCAGTTAAGTATTACCAGGCAAACGTGACCAGCTTTGTGCATAGCTGGTGGGATCTCTCTGCTCTGGTAAGACCCCACCTGGAGTCCTGTGTCCAGCTCTGGAGCCCTCAGTACGGGAAAGACATGGAGCTGCTGGAGAGGGGCAGAGGAGGCCACAAAAAATGGTCAGAGGCCTGGAACAGCTCTGCTATGAGGACAGGTTGAGTGGGGTTGTTCAGCCTGGAGAAGAGAAGGCTCCAGGGATACCTTTTTGTGGCCTTTCAGTACTTGAAATGGGCCTAGAAGAAAGATGGGGACAGACTTTTTAGCAGGGCCTGTTGCCATAGGACAAGGGGTAATGGTTTTAAACTAAAGGAGAGGAAATTCAGGCCAGACACAAGGAAGGAATTTTTTACAATGAGGGTGGTGAAACACTGGCCCAGGTTGCCCAGAGAGGTGGTAGATGCTCCACCCCTGGAAAAACTCAAGGCCAGGCTGGACAGGGCTCTGAGCAACCTGATCTGGTTGAAGATGTCTCTGTTCATTGCACAGGGTTAGACTAGATGACCTTTGAAAGTCACTTCCAAGCCAAACTATTATATGATTCTTTGCCCCCCAAGGGAAGCCAGACCACCTCCAGTCTCTGCTGCAACAGAGGCACTTTCTTCTGGAAATTTGGTGCTGACTATGGGAAAAATTTAGCCTAAATAGATTCCAGGGGCAGAACAGTGGGCTGTCTGGGGAGCTCTCCTTCTGTCCTTTCAGTGGATTTTTTGTTTATTTTGAAGCATTATTAAAATATCCTTCAGAAAGATCAGCAAATGTAATCTCACACAGAGGCTTGCTCTTCCCAATAGAAACAACAGTGCCAGAGAAATAAAAATAATGATTTTTTTTTTTTTTTTTTTAAAGAAGAGTATTCAGACACCCTTCAATGTCTCCATTTGAATTCAGTGTGCTCACTTGGAAAGGTGTAGAACAGGGTCTGCCCATTCATACTGCTTATATCAAATGATCTTATCATGGCCCCCATGGGAACAAAGCGAGTGCAGAGAGGAAAGGGCTTGTGAGAGTCCCAGATGAGATTTGCAAGCCCCTGCAGGCCCAGCCCTAAAACACACTGAGGAATTCGGTCAACTGTAAGCACATATTGTAACACTCCCTGAGAGGAGACAGGACAGCCAACATTGAACATGAACACACAGATTATAATCCAAGGTGGGAGTCCACACTTGAAAAAAAATCCCCCAGATGTTCCTCTTGCCAAGATTTAGGTCACATTTCAGAGTGCCTTTGGAGTCTGCAAGACAAATGGTTTTCATACGAAACTGGACAGGAAGATATGCTCCAGGAACATAGCTCATAGGGACAAAGGGGACCTCATTCTGTCAAGGGCTTGAGAACTTCATTGCCAACCACTTCACACCACAAAATAAAAATCTTGTTTGTATCTCATTTTCTTCCTTTGTTAGGATTTCTTTTTCATCAAGTCAGCTCCAGAGGTCTCTTCCAGTCTAAATTACTCATTGCTTCACTTGTTTGTGTTATGTATGAAATCCATTCTCCCTGAAAAGGCCCAGTAGTTGGTGTGTCTTAATGATGGCTCTCAAAACTTCATATCACACACAAGACCTACAGGATTTCTCCCTCCTCATTTCATCTTCAGTGTGCTTATGTGGGTGTTGGAAATCCAGACTCATCACTTCAGCATGTTTAATTAACTCTAATTGCACCATTCTCATATTCTCACCAGTCTCACTCACCCCATAAATTGGCTTAATGCCTTCATTGGAAAGATGTTCAAGGCAGGACACTGTGTGCGCCTGGAAGAGTACTAATAGGAAACCTGCATGAATCACTTGTTTCTCCCCACCCAGTAAGAGCTAAGGGGAACCTGTTTTCTCTCTCTCCATAAAAGCTTAAAACAAGAATGGAAAGGGTGACCCCATGGTCAGTTCAAAAATGCTTCAGATCCCTTACCCTCTTTGACACTGGGAAAACAGATTACCCAGGAGAAGTATAAAAAATAAGACAAATATGCAGCAATACTTCATACAAACCTCTCTTAGCCTCCAGAGCCAGAAGTGTCATTTTTGTCCTTCCCTTTATTCATCTAACAACATTTCAAACTCATGTGTATCACATTTTGTCCAGAACACTACCAGCCCCCAAAGCCCCATCCCAGAAGTTTTGCTTTTAGGCCCAGCCTCAGGTTAGAGTGGGATTTCTAGAGCAAAGCAAATAACCAAGGGCCTCAATATTTATTCCTGCATTGCTGGCAATGCCTGCACCCAAAATTAAGAAGGTTATTCAGACTTCTCCCTGACCAGAATGCTCTTAATATTTCCAACAAATACTAAAATGTTTCTCTAAGTTCAGTGAAACACTGAAGCAATGAGGAACAGACATTTTACTTTGTGCAATCATTTTTTTCATTTTTTATAAACAAGGGGAATGTCCAAGGAAAGATATTTGGAATGAATTTTTCATTTCAAAATACCAACAGGGAAATTTTCTTTGTATCTTACTTGTTTTGCTTCTGAAATTATTAGCTTGGCAGAAAAGGAGTTTACCAAGTATGGTGGCATTGATTAATTTACTTTTCACTCTGAGGGAAAAAAGTTCCAGCTGCAAATCTGTGGCAGAGCTTTAATCCAAGAAGCCCTGCTGGCTTCTGTTACCTTTGCTTTCTGCCCAGTTTCCCTGCCTCCCTCCCCTTTATTTATAATCTGCAGGACACTCCTCCAAAAGCTTCCCAGACCATGTTCCATCTGTCTTTTCACCAGGTGAAAAATAAATGAGACTCAATGTTCCCTGCTCTGGTGGGTATCTCCTTCTCCACCATGCTTGCCTTGTTGCCCTGCTTCTCCTTGGCTTGCCTTCAACTTCTGTTTTCCGTTCATCATCATCCAATTTTCAGCTCTGTAGGAGAGAAAAAATAAATACAAGGTGAAAAAAAATTCAATGAACTGTACAATCATAAATATATTTACCAGGCTAGAGCAGGAATCAGTGAGTTGTTAATGAAAACAAGGGGTAAAATTGCAACAAATGCAGGGTATGTTTTGCTTTTTTAGGAGTAGAAAGTCTTCCTAGCTTGGTGCTAAGAATAATCGTTTTGTTATTTCTGAAAAGACCTGGCAGGAGTCCAGGACGAGAATTTGATGAAGTGTTGAGAATTGAGACAGGCATAAAAGAGTTATTTCTATCTCAATGAGATTTCATGTTCCACTTAAAATCAGCAGATCCTCTGCGAGAGTTAATTGGTGTCAGGAAACTGTTTTCTTCTGGAGCATCTCAAAGAGACCCCAGCAGAGAAACTGCCTTGATGTTTCCATTTTTCCTTTTCTTTGCTTCCCAAGGCGGGGAAAATACAGATTAGAAGCCAGGAGTTTACCGCTCCTGAACTGTTGTAGGTACCCAGGTGAGAAGAAATTGATACAAAGGTCCAAATTTGTAAGGCATTTAGGCAGATGTTTCAATGAAGCCTGTGCTTGTTCAAGCATTGGCTTTCCTGAATTGAGCCTGAAGTTTTCCCATCATTCCAGCTGATGAGCCCAGGGACAGCACAAGCAACAGCAATTTTAAACACTTCCCTGTAATGTCCACCTTGCTCAGAAGTGTCTGGTTGGTGAAATGTTTTCCATAAGGCAGAGAAAACACCTGTTTTTTGCAGGGTGGCTAATTACCATGGCAACCAGTACACTTCTCTCCTGGTTTAAGATGCCAGGGAGAAATTTCAGCAGAGTGTGCACCATCACTTTCCCCACAACTGTGGTGGCCATGTAGGTAATCCTGAAAGTGAAGTTAAATGGAAATCAAATTAATCAACATGCCCCACAAAGCCAAACATCTGGATGGCTTTGCTAATGCAGCATCACTGTGCTGTCTAATAACAGGGAATGAGGAGGGACTAGAAGAGGGCTTGTGATGGTGGCAAACAGCTGGACTTTGACGCAAAACCAGAGCCCAGTACATACAGCGTACAGAAATCAGGAAAGTTTTGCAATAACACCTTTTCATTCTGGGGAGAAGCAGAGTTTGAAAGTGAGAGGCTGAGCTTGGTGAAAGTCATGTTTGTTAGGCTGTGCAGCAGTTTAACTCACCACTCAAGAGAACATAAGCTTCTAAGGAAAATTACTTGCTTTCATAGCTGCAAAAGCATTATTTGTTTCTAAGAGAGAAAAGCCCTCCCTTCCTCATTTCCAGTTATTGCCTAACAATTGCCAAACAACGCAAACAGAAGACAGAGAAATAACTTCACTTTCGGCAATCACAGCTACAGCAGCATTTTGTTTTTGCAAAAGATGCTGAAGCCTTAAATGGCTCATTGTCTTACAAAAGAAGCCACAAAGGAAGCCTTTCTCACCATGGGGCTTTGCTTGTCCTTTCATCCGGTTCTTAGAGGGCTGATGTTTGTTGGTCCGGCAGCACTGGCATCTTCTACAGGTAGAGAAACACAACAGCCTGGATACCCACTTATTTTCTAAGGTTTGCTTTGCATGTGCAGACAGTCCTTTTCCTCCCTACAAAACGTGTGTCATGATTGCCTCCTGCAGATATCCCTTGTGCCTATCTTGACACTACCTCTCTCCTTGCACCACTTTCCCCAACCCAAGAGACCTCTCTGAGATCCAGATGTCAGGTGCTGGCAATTTGTGAGGACTCACCTTAGGCTTCCCATGAGAAACTTTTCACCATGGCCCTGACCACAAAACAAGCTTTTGGGTTTAATTTACCAGACCACTGCTGGATTGTGCCAGGCAAAGCAGAAAAAATTTCCAAACCATGGCATCAGCATTCATCACTGGGATTCCTTCATCCCCCAGAAACAAAGCAAGCTGGCTCCTCCATCTGTCTCCACAGCACATGCCCACATGTGACAGGCACCTGGTGCACCTCATGTCCATTGTTCACCAGATTATTTCAGAGTGACTTCTTCAGGGCCTGTGGAGGGTGAGAGTGGGACACTGGTAAATGCCTCTGAGCAGCTATGAGGCTTACAGACCTTTAGGAAACAGCTAGGTGCGATAGTCACTCCCTTGCTTCTCTTTCTGACCCTTTCTGCATAGTCCTGTTTACAGAGCCGATGAGGGGGAAAAGATGCTATCTCTTGAAATTCCACCAGCTTTTCCTCCCTGACAAGCATGGCAGCAGGAAGGGAAGGGACAACAGGATTAGCAGGAAAATGACACTACCTAGTTCATTCAGACCTACCAATGGTGACTTAGGATAAGAGAAGATTTTACCTTTGGGGAGGTTATTTGTGACTCCCAGTGTATGTGATTTAGTTTCTCTTCTCTCTATCCATGATTAAACCTGATTTGTTTAACACAATTTTTGCACTTCATTTTGCATGAATCTAATTAAACTTACCAGGTTTCTGGAAAGGTATGAGGGAGAAGGCTTGATAAAGAGCCTGTGAAATAGGGACTGGGTGTTTTGCTGCTAATCCGTGAGTTGAATGAGCTCAGTAAAAAGTCCAGGCTGGTAAATCTGAACTGGTGAATCCTTCATTGTGAGTTGTCTGTATTAAGATGCTGCAGGCAACACCTGGGACATGTTTGTGTAGTGTCTGGCATATATAGGAGCTGTCCTTCAGGGCGAGACCAATGGTGCAACCAGCCTGGTGCTGTCTCCAGCACTGAAAACAGAGCACATGTGTCTGGCCTTCCTGTGATCCACGGCTGGCAGTTTTCCAGCATCCCCAGGCACAGGCTTTGGGATGCCTGGAGAAAGAGTCCTGCCTATTCCCTTCAGCATCCATTAATGGATCTTGTAAAACCTGTTGGTACAACAAATTTCAGTGTTTACTACCTGCTGTGTATAAACATATTATCTTTTATCTGTTTTAAGCTAACCTCCTGCAAGTTTTCCCCTCTCCCGTGCCCAATTCTCATATTGGGAGATTTATTGGGCAATGGCCACTCCTTTGGTTTATGCATTATGCCATGGCTGCACATCATTAAGTCAGTTCTTAAGTTCGAGCTCACTGCAACCACAGGACAAGTTTGAGCTTCTGCAAGCTCACTCTGCTTCATCCAATTTTGCCAAAAATTGGGAAGGAGTAACTTTGGTAAGCTTTGCATCGGCTCAGTTTGTCTCCTCCTGGAACGGATATGCGTCTCTTCCCCTCACTGCACACTCTGCTTCAGCAAGAAACACAATACTCTGTGCATAACCAGTCTGCATTGGCTTGGCATTGCCAGGTGACTGGGCATGGTCTTGTTACTAAAATCCAACAGTAATGAGTGAGAAAATATTGTGTGAGCCCTGGGAACTCTGCTTTTCAAATGCTGGAGAGTTATTGATTTAGTTGCAGGGTTTTATCACTTTGCTTGCAGGCTTCTCAGAAAGAGGCAGCAGAGAAGACCTGATTTGTTTGCTAAGTCCCCCAAGATGTCCTTAATGAGAACTGGTTTTTTGCAAAAGAGAGAGATTAATTAATATTGGATGTGAAGAGCTGTGATTTTGGTCATGCTGGACAGGAGGGAGGGAGGGAGGACTCAGTTCTGAAAAATAAGAGACCAGGAAATAATTTGAGCACTGCTCTTTGTCCTCAAAATATGGGCTCTCTCACAAAAAATAGTGTTTGATTAGCAAACAAAAGCTGCAGTCTGGAAAATTCAATCTCCCAAGAGGCCGCAAACCTGGCACTCGCTAAATGCACCCTGACTTTCTGCAGGGTGACCTGCAACTGATCAGCCAGAGCCTGGCTGTCAGACGTCCTGCTGATGGCTACGACATGGTAGATGAACATGCCGGACAGAAAGGACTGAAACATTTCTAGCTAATAAAGCAGCCACTATGGTGCTTTGCATCTCCCTTATTCTGAATGATCAGAGCAAGACTGACCACTGGCCATTGCTATCTTCTGTGTATAATGCAAATCCCCAGCAGTCTTCAGTTCACTTAGAATCAGTCAGGGTTTAGGATTACTACTAAAATATCTTAAGGGTCACATCTATATATGAATCTTCCTTGGGTGTTCTTATGAGATTTTTAGCTATTATTATGAAAAAGAAAATAGTCAATGCAAACCAATTGATGAAACTTCAATTTCTGAAAAGCAAAACAGTTTACAGGGCTCACTCTATGTTTCCTTGTTCATTTTATATTTATTAGTGGCTTTTAGGTAGGAGGAAAAGGCAGATACTGCTGATTATTTGTGTTACTTCTCTCTTTGCAGGCTCTGCTTTGCTGTGTGAAGAGCCTGACTGTGGCTCTTACAGTGGTGCAGGGCAGCACCGCAGCTCCAGGCTGTCCCAGCTGCCAGCAGTTCTGAGAGGAGGGAAAGGCTGTGACTGCCCCAGGGCCTCCTCCAGGGCACCCAAAGAGAAGAGCGGCAGGAGTTTCCTACTGCATGTGCATCAATTTCTGTGGCAATTCCCGTGTGCGGCAATTCCCAATGCACAGCAGTCGTGCACATGGCATTTCCTTCTCCCAGGCTCCAAGGCAGAAATCATAGAATCCTAGAAAGTCCTGAGTTGGAAGGGACCCACAAGGATCATTGAGTCCAACTCCTGTCCCTGCACAGGACAACCCCACAGTTCACACCATGTGTCTGAGGGTGTTGTCCAGTCTCTTCTTGAACACTGTCAGGCTTGGGGCTGTGACACCTCCCTGGGGAGTCTGTTCCAGTGCTCCACCGCCCTCTGGGTGAAGAACTTTTTCCTAATGGTCAACCTAAACCTCCCCGGCACATCTTCCTGCCATGCCCTCGGGTCCTCAGTACATGGAGGTGAATGTGCAGCGGTCACCTCTCAGTATCTGCAGGGAAACCAAGGAAGTGGCAATGTATGCATAAGCCACTAAAGTGTGCATGGAACTAAAAAGCACCCACTTCACATGCGTGACTTGTTCTCCTTGGTGCAATTTTGTTCTCCTTGGAGCAATTAATCTTTTAATTCCTTGCAAGATATTACTGACTTCAGAAGGGAGAACAGAACTCAGATAAGGGGACAGCTGTTCCTACAAAAACAGGATTACAAGCACCAAAGGGGATTGTCTCCACGCATGGTTTCCTCTGACACATGCTTTTTGTTGGAAAACAGTCTGCATTTAGGGGTGCCCTCTCAAGTGAGTTCTCTTATCTGTAAAGACTCACAGCAGGGAGCAGGGACAATTCCCATCAGAGAAACAGATACTCTTTATGTCATATGTATTTTTTTTAATTATGTGTTCATGGTTCATCTTACTGCAACAGTGAACAAAGAACCCCTTACTGACCACCATCATCTGAGGGGGCAGCAGATAGCAGGACTACAGGCCCCATGGAGCCTACAAATGTAAAAAACATTTTAAAAACATAGCCTAGTTACACCTACAGCAGTATCAACCCAGTCCAGCCCATGCTTTCCTCCGTTAACAGGCTTTAGCTCAGAAATACACCCAAGTGATATTTAGCAGCAGGCCCACTAGCAGTTCGGACCATCCCTGCAGGGCACTAGCTCAACCTGATGGAGCTCCAAACGACTGAGGCTGAAGGGCAGATGAAGCTCGGGGTTGGGACAGCTGGTGAGGTTTTGTTCCCCTGCTCAAACACCACACCGCAAACCTTCTTGGCTCAACAACAGACGTACCGGCACGGGTGTCTATGCAGCAGCGTCACACCATACCCATGGTGTCCTGGCTCCCTCCCCACTCACAGCCGAGGCTTTTCAAGTCAGAGCGAGACACCAACAAGCCCTGTTCCTCTGCTGCCTGCTCCAGTCCTTGGTGTCCTTCCTCAATTCACAGGCTCAGACCTTTCTACACTTCTGTCCTCTCATGACAAATATGACTATCCTTTGGTCTTTAGCCATAGACAGGAGAGAAGGAGACTGTGTTTCAGGGACCAGTGTTTGGAAAACCCTTCCTTACCTCATCCCATGCTGGACTGGACATTATAATGGGGTAATTTAAAAGCTTTACCATGATTCTTGTGGAAGCTTTTCACTGTTAGAGAGTGCTTGCACTCTTGCAAGACAAGTACTCATAGACTGCAGTAAGCATGAATCATATCTGCATACCTTCAAAATCCTTACTGAGCACTGATGTGCTCTGCAGCAGTGATTTCTGTGCTGCTCGTGCCAACTGATCTGCGCAAAACCTGTGCTGGCGACAGAGCTGGTTATACTGCATTTTCAGCCTCAAAACCCAGATGGCAAATAGGAGTGACTCCTGATATATTATAATTTACAAAAGAATAAGTTTTGTGCTTATCTTACAAATTTGAGGCATTGTCTCCTGCTCCTTCAATTCTCAAGCTTGGCAGTTCTGTGGTAAAATAAAGTACATTTTAAAAATTCAGTGGCACAAGCTCTTTCAGCATCTGTTGCTCATACTTTCCCCAGAGAGCCAGGAAACTGAGATGAATGTCTCTGCTGGAGTCGTCTGGGTTAGTGAAGCAGGACTTTTCCCCTGCATGCTGATTGACATCGATTTACCCTGGCTCTGTTTCAATGAGCTTTGTCCAAAGGCAATCACCAGCCACGCTCTGGGAAGAAGGAGGGGTATCACAGTATCACACAGTATCACAGTATGTTTGGGATTGGAAGGGACCTCAAAAGATCATCTAGTCCAATCCCCCTGCTGGAGCAGGAACGCCTAGGTGAGGTCGCACAGGAATGTGTCCAGGTGGGCTTTGAATGTCTCCAGGGAAGGAGACTCCACAACCTCCCTGGGTAGCCTGTTCCAGTGCTCTGTTACCCTCACTGAGAAGAAGTTCTTTCTCAAATTTAAGTGGAACCTCTTGTGTTCCAGCTTGATCCCATTGCCCCTTGTCCTATCATTGTTTGCCACTGAGAAGAGCCTGACTCCATCCTCATGGCACTCACCCTTTATATATTTATAAACATTAATAAGGTCACCCCTCAGTCTCCTCTTCTCCAAACTAAAGAGCCCCAGCTCCCTCAGCCTTTCTTCATAAGGGAGATGCTCCACTCCCTTAATCATCTTTGTTGCCCTACGCTGGACCCTCTCCAGCAGTTCCCTGTCCTTCTTGAACTGAGGGGCCCAGAACTGGACACAATATTCCAGATGGGGTCTCACCAGGGCGGAGTAGAGGGGAAGGAGGACCTCTCTCGATCTACTGACCACCCCCCTTGTAATACACCCAAGGATGCCATTAGCCTTCCTGGCCACAAGGGCACAGTGCTGGCTCATGGTCATCCTGTTGTCCACCAGGACCCCCAGGTCCCTTTCCCCTACACTGCTCTCTAATAGGTCATGCCCCAACCTATACTGGAACTTGGGATTGTTCCTGCCCAGATGCAGGACTCTACACTTTCCCTTGTTAAATTCCATCAGATTATCCCCCGCCCAACTCTCCAGCCTGTCCAGGTCCCGCTGGATGGCGGCACAGCCTTCTGGCGTGTCAGCCACTCCTCCCAGCTTAGTGTCATCAGCAAACTTGCTGATAGTACACTCAATTCCCTCGTCTAAATCATTAATGAATATATTGAATAATATTGGCCCCAGTACTGACCCCTGAGGCACTCCACTAGATACTGGCCTCCAACTGGACTCCGCACCATTGACCACCACTCTCTGGCTTCTCTCTTTAAGCCAGTTTGCAACCACCTCACTACTCTATTGTCGAGACCACACCTCCTCAATTTAGCTGTGAGGATGCTGTGAGGGACTGTGTCAAAGGCTTTACTGAAGTCAAGGTAGACCACATCCACCGCTCTGCCATCATCCATCCACCTTGTTACATTCTCATAAAAGGCTATGAGGTTGGTCAAGCATGACTTACCCTTGGTAAAGCCATGCTGACTGCCCCTAATGACCCTCTTATCCCTGATGTGCCTTGAGATGGCACCAAGGATAAGCTGTTCCATTACTTTCCCAGGGACAGAGGTGAGGCTGACCGGTCTATAATTACCCGGGTCCTCCTTCTTGCCCTTTTTAAAGACTGGAGTGACATTTGCTTTCCTCCAATCCTCGGGCACCTCTCCCGTTTCCCAAGAAACTAGCTGACACTTTAGGAACAATCCTGCAATGAAGGTACAAAGACTGAGCCAAGGGCAAGGAGACATGGTGCTTACATATATGCATATTTTTGTGTGTTTGTTTTGCCAAGCAAAGTTGAAACAGTGGCTACCATCAGTGCTTTGCAGAAGAAAGCCAACAGCACTAACAGCTTCTAGGAAGCAGCTAAGGATAATTTCCCTAGAGATGAAGTTTCTTCCAGACCTGAGTCCATCCCTGGAGCAGACGGATTTGCGTCCTTCCCAAAACCCAGGCTCCCCAGCTGCCTAGCCTTGACTCTTAGATATGTCAAAAAACACACTAGGAGTTAGGAAAATATGTGTTTTCATTCAGGTCCCATAGCAATGAACTCAGCTTGCTTTTTAAGGAGGTAAAAATGTATTACTTAATTTGCTATCTGACATCTGCTTTTGCCCATCTGCTTTTGTTCCCATGCTCTGTGGGGCAGGATAGGAGCCAGAGCTGATCCCCCACCTCCACCCTGCTGGAAACTTTGAAACCCCAAATCATGTCTGCTACTGAAGTAAGAGATTCTCATGTTTATTTTTTTCTTTTTTATTATGGCTGTCTCACTTGCAACCAAAGGCATATGCTTACCTCTGTACCACAGGTACCAGGATATACACCTTCAAGCCATGTATAGTCAGATTTGAGAAGAGATAAAGGATTTGACCTTCTGAGCATCATACTGGGCAAACCCAAGCTGAAGGTAATAACTAACAATTCATGTTCCTCTTACAAAGGTTAAAAATGAACAAGGTACATCATATGGGTCAGAGGACAAAATTAAACCCTTGAAACCTGAGGGACTGCTGAAGTCCTTGCAGGAAGTCTGGTGGCCAGCACTTCTTCACCCAGGTGCCACCATCAGAGAGACAGGGGAAGCAGTAGCAATTGGGCTATGCTCAGGAACTGGTGCAAAGCTCCACTCTGAAAAGGATATCAAGGGAAGAACAACCCACCCTCCTCCTTCCAGCAGTTCCTTTAGTGGCACAGAACCTCACCTCTCACCTCAAGGGCCCCACAGGCTCTGCTGAGCCAGTCCTAGGGTAGCACAGGTTATCACACATGAGTGCTTTACACAGCCACAGTGTGTTGGGGAAAGTGCCATATGGCTGAACTCAATTTAATGAGCCACTGGGCAGAGCCCTGCAAAGTGTCCCAGCCAAGAGTGCATACAGTCGTCTACTGCTGGCAGAGAAATGACAGCTGATGGAAAAAAATGAGAACAGTGCTGCAAGAGCCACAGTGGGGCATTTGAACACAATGCAAAATCAAACATCTCAGCACTCCTGGTGCAAAAAGGTGCACTCCTGCAGACCTTACAGTCCAGCTTTGTGCCACTTCAGCAGCACAGTGCTTGAAGCAGCACACCAGTGCCTCCAACAGCTGACTTACAGAGCAGGAGTGAACATCTGTAACTAAATCCAAAGCATATCCCAACTCTCATTATACCTTCTTCACCACAACTGCATTTATAAACTTCATTTCTAAACCTCTCAATCCCCTGTGATTATCCCAGTTTGAAAAATGACTTCCCAAACCTCCAGTTTATTAAGAATACTAATGCAGAAACATCCTCACCTGACTGTAACATTGGTCCATCTTTTATTTTTTGAAGTCCTGACATTCATTTCTTGTTCTGCTCTAGGAATCCTCCAGCTATCTCTGGGAGTATTTTCCCCAAGCACTCTATAATTCGCCAAGCATTCTATATCACAGTCAGCAATGAGTGACAAGCACAACAGCTGCTACAGAGCAACTGCAGGAGATTTAAATGCGGTGAACCAACGTGCATACCAACAGCTATGGTAAGAGCTGAGGCTGGGCACGGACTGAGGAGATGAGTAGGAGATCCTGGAGCCATGGTCCTGCTGACAGAATTGCTGTGAAAGCAGCTGATCTCGAGAGAGGGGCTGATGCAGAAGGGGCATTACCAGGAGCAACTGGGGGAGACTTAAATGCCCACCTAGGGTTAGCAGGCAACCAGGAGCGTGGTGAGGAGGGGCAGCAAACAGGGGAGAAGCAGTTAGTGCAGCAGTTTGCACAGGCAGTTTAAGCAGGCAGGGCAAGGAAGTTCGGCAGGCTCAAGTGATTTGCCTCACTTGGTTGTTGTCACCCTTGCAGAAGGAGCTGACTATGGTTTCCACTCGGGGCAAAGGTAAGTACTCCGTGCTCAACAGGAAGGAGGTGGCAACTCAGACAGAGCTGCCATGGGAACATACAGCCACCCAGACCTCAGGCTGCAGAGAATGCCAGAGCCTTTCACTGGTATGGAGTGGTAATACAGAAAACAGAATCTGTCTCTTCTCCTCATGCTAGCTACTTTTCTTGATGAAAATCAGTGCTAAAAACAAAATGGAGGATTATTAGATAGCTTTTACACATCTAAAAATTACTGCATCTCAGAGGAACCCATGGCAGTATTTTGCTCATTGGTTCTGACCTCCATTGAACACTTAATTAATCGGTTTACATGGAATAGGGTGATCAGAAGCCAATGTCATTTTTATGCATTGCATTTGTGCTTTATCTAAAGAACTTTCAGGCAAGAGGAAAATGCTTATTCAAATGCAGCCTCTACAACACTGTTCACAAAACCATCTGGACACCAATTAAATTGCATTGTGAGTCCAAGATCTTCTTTTAGCTGGGAACAATCAGAACAATGCGAGGATAAGGCGTTCTGAAAGCACACAGCTTCTGGTTACATGTTGAGGCTTTCATTAGGAAAATATTTCACTTGGCCTTTCATTAGTGATATTTTCAGCTTTTGCTGGAAACCTTCGAACCATTTTTTTCTCCTGCCTAATACTGGTGGCTCTTTTTAAAACATGATCGATCTCCCATTGTCAATAACCATCATGCTCTTGCTGGAGAAGTGGGAGACATTAAATAATTTATTTTTCAGTAATTCAAATGATAATGCTAAATTTGAAAAACAGACACTGGGAGGAATGGTGACAAGACAGAAGTTTTTTTGGGAGAAAAAAAAATGAAGGTCTTGTCCTTGAGTTCTAATTTGGTCAGGAGTGCAGTGGCAGCTAGACTTGTACTCCAAACATTGCTCCACCACAAGTTTGTGAGGCAAATAGTCGGAGAACACATGACCTATTAAATCTGATACCTTTTCAACAGAACTTTTAGGGATGTTTAATCCTCTAGTTCACTTCTGCTGTTCTTGAGTCCACCTGTGACTGCTGGGAGTAGAGCAGACACAGACATCTTACCGAGAACATCAGCCCATGAACACATCCGATTAAGCAAGCGACCTCCTTTTGCTCACCCATGTCTGTCTGTAGGTGGTAGTTAAGTGTCAAACTCCCCAATCCAGCCCTAGACCCCTTAGATCAGAGGAATCCCCTTGTACCTTGCGCCAAACCACAGCCAAGGAAGCAGAAAGACAGGAGTTGGAGCTGGCTGGCCTCCAGTCCTAGCTCTTACAGCCTGCTGTGGTTGGTAAGATGGGGGTGAAAATCTGGCTGCAGTCCTTCCACAAGGTTCACCCCAGGACTGATTCACTCACTGCACAGAACGGTGCTTCTCCAGCTGAGGGGCAACGGAAAGAGACGTCATGCTGCAATTTTCTTCCCTGTTCATCAGCAATATTTTACTTTCCAGCTGGTACCTGCTGAGTCCTGTGCTGCAGGGCCAAGTCCAGCATCTGAACAAACTACTGTTTAGTGTTTTTAAATCAGTGAAGATATGCAATTAACTTTAACAGATGGAAAAAGACAAAAAAAAAAGTCTTTCTCAGCTGGATTTAATAGTCTCTTAGCAGCTGATGTTGTCTCTCCTAGAGGTAATTACACACTGTAATCAAGCCACCAGTTGATCTCTCTGTGCACCATTCCCACCAGTCCTCAAGTAAAGCTGCTCCACGTCTCTCCCCTGCTCATCCTCTCCAACATTGCAGACTCTGTCCCCAGTGAAAGGTATGGCACTGTACCTGGAGCAAGCTGTAGCTGAGTGCAAAGGACCAGAAAGACAATCTATCTCTCTTTCAAAATCTCCCCTGATTTTGAGCATCCAGAGAACCTCTTTCTCCATCTAAGACAGTCACTTTTTATCTGTAATTCTTCTGTGGAAATCAGATGCACTGAAGACTCCCTGCTGATTCGCTCTGACACAGTCATTCAACACATGCTCTGCGTTTAGTCACCCATTCTTGCTGCCAACCCAGGACTTGGTGCGCTCTGTAGTGCAAATGCTATCTGGTGTCTTTGACTTCAAGAGATTTCTTGGGGGCCAACCAATATCACCACTGGTAGCTGTGCCTGGAATGAGACTGCTCTGCGCAGTAATTGTTGTCCAGGCACTTCCATAGCACCAATGATTTTACCCATAAAAAGCTAAAATTGGGTAGATGAACTGTGCTGCCACATAGTGTATTTCCTTCCATGGATCAAGGAGTCATGCTGGGCTAGATAGCTCCAATGAAGGAAGCTATAAGGCAAATGTCAACCTCAAGGGACACCATCAACAGGTGATGAGACATGAGTAAGGTTTCAGATACCTAACATTATTATTCCTCCCCGTAGACCCAAAACACTCTAGCCATGAGGCTTGTCACATCAGTACTGATGTGCCGTACTCTGAAAGGGCAGGAATTACTCAGCTGATGACACCCTTCATGCTACATTAGGTGTGCTGGAGCATTAGGGCATAACCAATATTCCCGTGGCCCAGACACCCTCATATGAAGAGTATGTCATCTCCCATAATTTCTAGTCTCACTACCCTTCTCCCAGGCAAGACTGATTCAAATTCTCTGGCTGAGGCTGATCACTCTTGCTAGCTATTGACAGAGGACAGCCAGGGCACCAGCTGCCTCACCTCCATCAGCTCTTTGTATTGTTTCTACAGCCATTGTAAAGGCTGTGTGGGAGAGTCCACCACAGAGGGTTAACAATTTTGGCTTGGAAGCTCCTTCCCACAAATGCTTCTATAACAATTCTAGCTTGTGCAATTTCTCTATTCCCCAGTCATATGTTCCATCTTTTCCTTCAGATAATGTTAGCAGGGTTGTTCTTCTTTACTGTAACACCTTGAAACTCCCTATTATTTTGTCAAATTCTGCTGAAATA
This sequence comes from Patagioenas fasciata, assembly GCF_037038585.1. Taxonomy (NCBI): domain Eukaryota; kingdom Metazoa; phylum Chordata; class Aves; order Columbiformes; family Columbidae; genus Patagioenas; species Patagioenas fasciata. The sequence continues at coordinate 15,321,847 of NC_092522.1, forward strand.
AGGCTTAGACCTACAGGGCTGAGACACACAGCTCTGCTTGTGCAAGTATACACACACATCATCATGAGATAATCCTCATTTCGTAGGAAACTAGGCTAAAAATCTGCTCACTAAAACACTAGAGCTGAGTTCCATTCTTGGAAAACAGAGGCATATAAGCCTGATCATGGTTTCATTAAAGTCATATATACCTAGCTGATGCCCAGGTCTCTAAATGTATACCTTAGGAAAGGAACAAGCAATCCAATGCTGACCTAACTGATGCAGGGTTCGAGCAATCCAAACAGCAACCATATAACTGGAAGAAAGCTATCCTTGCCTACCATTGGGAGCCAAAGCAGGTGCATGACAGTTTCTCCATTACAGGTCATGGCTATATGTAGGACAAAAAAAAAAAACAAAAACAGCCAAATCAATATAATATGTTTACTCTTCATGGATCTCTGATCCCATTCCACTTCAATCATGGACAGAAGCATCAGCAAGAGAGGGACTGGAATTTTAAGTCGCAACAGGAAAATTTAGCCAACTGTCTCCTCCTCAGATAAGTCTTGTCTCCCACCAGTTCTCTTCTACCCCAGTTTTGGAGGTGCCCTTCCTAAGAAGGTACTTCTCAGAGGCTTGAGAGACCCTCAGGCTAGGGTGCAGCCTGCTGAGATACTCACAATGGTAGGTCCTCCAGGCACTTCCCCACTGCAGTATCCCCCTTGCAAGCCAGACTGGCAGCATGAAGATCTAATAGGACCTTCCAGATGGGAAGCAGGACAGAGCTCACCTTCAACGTGTTCAGAAAATGATGTCTGTACAGCACCCCAAAGCACAGTGTAGATACCCCTAATCTCTATCCCAAGCACGCTTGTTAGATCAGCCCTGGCAACATACGTAAATAAGACATACTGCTTCCAACACAAGCTGAACAGGGCAGAGAGAGCTTGCAATTTGATGTCCCCCCTGACCTCTAAGATCCAAAGCAAAAGAAGCAACTAAAAATTGAGCTAGGCCAATAATCTTAAAATGCATAAAGAAAATTACAAGATCAAGACAAATGTACTCAGACTCGCTGCCCCCAAGCCACTCTCCTGATTGCCAATGGTTTTGGCTCCTGGAGAAGAGCATCTCTATATTTAATAGCCCACAATTAACTTTTCTTCTCTCAAATTGTCTGAGCACTTTTGAATCCAAGCACCTATCTGTTGGCTACCCCACCAAGCTGCAAGAGGTCCCACAGCATAACTATGTATGGTGCAGAGGAGCATCAGCATTTCATGTTTGAAGTCCAGGTCCTTCAGTACTTCCATCCATCTGTGCAGCCACGTTGTACCTGGGAACACACAGGCATCTCCTTCACAGACAGGAAAGATGCTGCTCTAAAGCAAGATGTTATCCGAAACAACCCCTGATAACCGCACCCATCCCACCCCCCCAACCACACATACCTGATGTATTATCCCTCTTGCTGCAAATGAGCAAGAATTAATTTATTTGGACAGATTCCCCTGATTTTCAGTCTTTCTGCTACCTTAGCTCACTTGCTAACCTCCTTTCTCCTTTGCTCGGCTTTCTTTTACTGCACAAGCACATACTTGAAATCCCTTTGTATCTCCCATCTCCCACATTACTTTTAGCTCACCCATTCCACCCCTGGCAGACCTGCTCCTGCCTTGCAGAGGAGGCTGAATTAGAGAGCTTTACTTGTATTTATTATTGCTCCTAAAGAACAAGATTCCAGGAAAAAAAGGTGATTTTGAGAGAACTGTGACCACCAGATGGTGCCTGGGAGTGAATGGCAAGAATTTCATCAGCACTTTCAGGCTCCAACAGCTGTCTGGTAACAAGATTTCTGCTCTCAGGAGCTTGGCCTGGGTTTTATTTATACTCACAACTCTGAGGACATACAACATTTAATAAAGCAGCAGGGTGGTGGACAACACACCAGCAATCATTTCTGCTGCCAAAGGCCAAACAGCCTTGCTGAGGGTGAGCAACCTTGAAGAGTGATTTGAGATATGAGTAGACCACTATGCGTGCAGAGCACAACCATTCTCAACCTGCCCCAAAGGATGCTGCTCATTGGAAACTGGGAGTGCCCTTCTGGGAAGAAAGACCAAATCTTCAGAAATCCGTTTTCATTCCATTTTGGAGTGAAATTCTGAATGTAACTTTCACAACACAGAAAGTTCTGAATGAATTTCTTGTTTAAGCTTATTGTTAAATGTCATTTGCTTTGGTCTGAGGACAAAAAAAAGTCACTTTCACGGTGGTGTAGTTTAATCCTGCCCAATCTTCCACACATTACAAAGTTGTTTCATTTAACATCTGTTGAGAAATTGAGGCCAGAATGCACAGAATGTACATGCTGCATTGTTTAAAGAAAAATGGAAATTCAAAATTACTCACTGCAACTTTTTTCCCCATTAAAAATATAACCAAAACCACTATGTTCTCATGAAAGCATTTGCTTTCAAAAAAAAAAGGCAACTTCTGATGGCAAAATCTGCTCACTAGAAAGCCTTCTATTTTGCTAAAGCTGGAATTCACTGTGAGACGCTGTACTCTGGAAGTGCTGACAGAAAATAACCTGGTATCTGCTCTGTTCCTCCCATACATATAGCATACTGACCTGTGTTTGGCCTCTTTCAAGAACTGTAGGATCATAGAGGAGAGAATCGCACAGATTCCTGTGATGATTTTTTTAACTGATTTTGCAAAGTAAGGGAGGAGGTCTTGGCTATTCATTCAAGAATAGTAGAAGAGGTATGTGATAATAGATTCAACACTGCTGAGCAGTTTCAGCAGACACTATAACACCCAAGTTGAGGAGTCCACATTTGCAGAAGTTGATGGAGCACATACTACTTTCCTCTGGGAAGTTCTCTGCTCAGACCTCAGGGGCAGAAGTATTTTTTTTAAAAAAGTGCATGTTCCACTGTTTGGAACATACGCAATTTCCCCTTGTGCTTGAACCAAAAATTTGCATTTCTTGCTTTCCAGTAAAACTTGCCCCCAGGTGTGAACACTGCAGGTTTACTGTGAATAATCCTGGTATTTGCAGGACCTTTGAGGGACAATACTGTGCATTAAGAGATGTGTATTGAGATGCTAGACCTGCAGCACCCGACCGCCCTGCTCCCCGCAGCGCCGGCGGGAGAAACAGACAGACTGCTCGCCTGGCCCGCCCCCTTTGTAACTGATCATGACCTTATATGGTATGGAATACCCGCTTTGGTCTCTCTGGGACTGCTGTCCTGCCGGTGTAGAAACGAACCCTGGCTCAGTACATCAGCAAACTTTGTCACCTCGCTGCCTGTGTCCTTTCCACGCCATTTCTGAATACGCTCACCAGCCCTGCTCTGAGCATGTAGACCTCCAGTCTGTCCTCACTTCAGCTGTGATTCCCTTTTTCTCCTCTACACTGCTTAAAAAAATAGTGCCCTAGCATCTCACTATACCAAAATGCTGAGTGTTTTCCCATGTGTTCCCATGAGAAGCGTCTGTACATGGGAGCACCCCTGCCCAACCATGACCCTCTGCATGGGAGAGAGGAGGACTGCCAAAGCTGCTGCAACTCTGATTTACAGACTGGAAGGGTTATCCATCACCTTGGATGAGGAGACTCTCTGGTCTGGTGCTGCAGGGCAGGACCGGATATTAGGAAAAAAATCTTCACAGAAAGGGTTGTGAAACAGTGTAACAGGCTGCCCAGGGAAGTGGTGGAGTCATCGTCCCTGGAGGTGTTTAAAAGGCTTGTAGACAGGTTCTTAGTTGACATAGTTTAGTGCTAGAGTTAGGTTATGGTTGGACTTACTGTTCTTGAGGGTCTCTTCCAACCAGAATGATTCTGTGATTCTGTCACGCTACCTGGAGGTCCTCCTGTCACAGGAGGTTTTCACATGACTTCACAGAATCACAGAATGGTTGGAGTTGGAAGGGACCTCTGGAGATCATCTAGTCCAACCCACCTGCTAAAGCAGATACATCTAGAGTAGATTGCACAGGAAAGTGTCCAGGCGGGTTTTGAATGTCTCCAGAGAAGGAGACTCCACAACCTCTCTGTGCAGCCTGTTCCAGTGCTCTGGCACCCTCAAAGTAAAGAAGTTTTTCCTCATATTCAGATGGAACCTCCCATGGTCCAGCCCATGTACGTTTCCCTTCATCCTATTGTTGGGCACCACAGGAAGGAGTTTGGTACCATCCTCTTGACACCCACCCTTGAGATATTTATAAACATTGCTGGGATCCCCTCTCAGCCTTCTCTTCTCCAGGCTGAAGACACTCAGCTCTTTCAGTTTCTCCTCATAAGAAAGGTGCTCTAGGTCCCTAATCATCTTCATAGCCTGCCACTGGATTGCCTCCAGTAATTCCTTGTCCTTCTTAAACTGGGGAGCCCAGAACTGGACCCAGTACTCCAGATGCAGCCTCACCAGGGCAGAGTAGAGTGGGAGGATAACCTCCGTCGACCTGCTGGTCACACTCTTCCTAATGCACCCCAGGATACTGTTGGCCTTCTTGGCCACAAGGGCACATTGTTGACTCATGGTCAACCTGTTGTCAACCAGAACTCCCAAGTCCTTCTCTGCAGTGCTGATTTCCAGCAGGTCTGCCCCTAACCTGTATTGGTGCCTGGGGTTATTCCTTCCCAGGTGTAGGACCCTACACCTGCCCTTGTTAAACTTCATTAGGTTCTTCTCTGCCCAGTCCTCCGGCCTGTCCAAGTCTCACTGAATGGCAGTATAGCCTTCTGGTGTGTCAACTCTTCCTCCCAGTTTGGTATCATCAGTGAAGTTGCTGAGGGTGCACTCAGTCTCTTCATCAAGGTCATTGATGAACAAGAACACTGATGAACAGTGAACAACATTGATGAACAAGACTGGACCTAACACTGACCCCTGGAGAACCCCACTAACTACAGGCCTCAAACCAGACTGCACCGCTGATCACAACCCTCTGAGCTCTGCCATCCAACCAGTTCATGATCCATCTCACCGTGCATTCATCCAGCCCACACTTCTTGAGCTTGCCAATGAGGAGGTTGTAAGAGACGATGTCAAAGGCCTTGCTGAAGTCAAGGTGGACAATGTCCACTGCTCTTCCCTTATCTACCCAGCCAGTCATATCATCATAGAAGGCTATCAGGTTGATCAAACATGATTTACCTTTGGTTAACCCATGCTGACTACTCCTGATAACCTTCTTTTCCTCCACATGCTTGGAGATGACACCCAGAATGAGCTGTTCCATCACCTTTCCAGGGATGGAGGTGAGGGTGACTGGCCTATAGCTTCCTGGGTCATCCTTATATTTTTGAATACTGGAGTGATGTTGGCTTTCCGCCAGCCCTCAGGCACCTCTCCTGTTCTCCAAGACTTTTCAAAGATGATGGAGAGTGGCTTAGCAATAACATCATCTAATTCTCTCAGCACTCATGGGTGCATCCCATTGGGGCACATGGATTTGTGGATGTCCAGTTTGTGTAGACAATCTCTAACCTGTTCATCCTCAGTCAACTTTCTTGCATGTCAGCTGTGAGTCTCAGGGACTGCTTAAAAATGTCTTGTTTAGCTTGCCCACAGGAAGTGATTTTTTTTTTTTATTTTAATGGAAATTGTTGTAATGAAAATTGTCCAGAAATGGAGAATGTTGGTAAAATTAAAATATTTATTTTGTTTTTGTGGTAGGATATAGAAATATAACTGTTTGGTGAAACTGGCAGTGTGGCACATGTGAGCTGTCACTTGGAGAATACATCTCACTTCCCACATAAATCAGCTTCCCTTGCCATATCATTTCTAATGTGAAACCACTGGCAAGAATATTTCTTATGTCGTTCTAAATTAATAGAGTTCTCCCTCTCCCTCCCCAAGCCAACAACAAGCAGAACAGAGTAAATGAACAACATTTCTTTGGAAGGCAGATCATAGCAAAAGCACCAAACAATTTAATATGAAATTCAAGTCTTGAAAGACAGTCTAGATTAAAAAAAAAAAAAAAAAAAAAGAGCTAATACTTCCTGAAAGTTTTGTTTCCATTTGCTGAAACTGTAGGATTAAAGGCTCTCAAAGGGGTCAATTTTGTAGGAAAAAAGTTTTTGAGTGAGTATTGAGAAATACTCTGCAATCTGCTCAAACGACTGAATTTCAGAACTGTCAAATATCTCTCTCAAATCAGTTATGAACAGTCTATCGATCCCAGCTTATTTCCCATGTTATTTCACTTAATTTGAAACAAGAAATAAGTTTATGAATAGGATGATCAATCAGCACATCACTCACTGCATTATGCCTTGGAACAAATTGCACAGACAATCTCTAAGTTTTTATAAAAATAGGAGCTGATTGTACATTGGAGGCAACTGAAGCAGCTAATAGAGTTGTATGAGGAAGGCATGCACTGAAACTTGAAAATGCTGAAAAAGAAAAAAAGGTAGCAGGGGTGTAGGATTTTCTTCTCTCTATTCTGTTGGCATCTTTCAGAGAATTTGAAAACCCATCTCCAGGCAGCAATATAATTTAACCTTCACTGGAAAACTAGTAAGTCCAGGTGCTGAAAGAAAAAAAAAGTAGTCCCCTGGCTTTATTGCAAAGTCTGTAATTTGGGCAACTGGTGGTTCTTGCACCCTTCATAAAAGACAATTGTCCTGTACTCAGAAAAGGGAAGCGCAGAAGAGGGGTCCCTGCTTCCCATTCTTCCCCAGGACTGAAAAAACAAAGAGTCTGTCCCAAGAAGACCAACATGCTCCTGATGGCTTCTGCTGTGGTGGAGTGGTAGCAGGACACCAAGCTACATTGGCTACATTTGGAGAAAGGCAGCTGTGGGCTAGATTGGCAGTCAATAGGGACAGAGAAACATCTCAAGAAGGAGTCCAGGTCTACCTAATATCTGAGTTTCCATCCCCGTGCCCCCTCCGGGCTGTGGATTGTCACTTCCCCTGTTCACACCCCCGTCTACCAAGGACATACCTGCCAGGGCTCTTCCTGGCAAACTCTTCTGTGCCCACACTTGCAGAGGAGGGCAAGACTTTCCTCACCTTTTTCCCCGCCTGTCCCTTTCATGACCAGGTAGATCACTGTCATGCAGATGGCCCTTAATATTGTCACTGATTACCAGCAGCAGAAAAATCACAGAAAACAGGCTTAGCAGGGATTCAGGATGTCACTGGTTGTCCCCCTGTCTCTGGACAGCATCAGCTCACTTTCATCCATTCTAGCTAACTCGCTCTTAAGAGCCAGCAATGATGGGTATTAAACGCTGTCCTGAGGCACTTCAGTCTTCTTCGCTGTTAGAAAGTGCCCTATTACAGGGCACTGCAAGCTGCATAGGGGCACTGTAAGCTGCATAAATCTTACATTTATTTACCTTTTTAAAAATAGGTATACAAAAGTTTTCAGGGATTTTGCAGGTATTGTGCAGAAAAAGACACACAGAGCTGTCTGAAGAGCAATCCCAAATGGAAGATGCAGAATTCTGGCTGTGGGGTGAGGATGCTTGACCATCCCACACAGCAGCAAGCAGCCACTGGCTGTGCAGGCCATTCCCCTGAAAAACTAAGAGGATCAATAAGGCTTTATCAGTTGAGAATCCAGCTTTGTCCCTTTGGTATTACTTATTTATAAAGGGCTCTGATATTTAATGAGTTTTAGCTGCCACTGAATTTATCAACTGGCTGATCCAGAAAAAACATCGTAATAGGAAAAGAGTCCCCTGGCCCCTCTGGTGCTGTTAACATGGGGAGTCTGGCTTGCAAATTGTGCAAAATTTGCACGGGTAGCTACCCATCACAACTGATTTCTCCCCCTAGCAGTGCTCCAGCACAGGAACTTTTTTTGTCTCTTTGGCTTGGCTAGACTGAACCAAACCTCTAGAGAATGAGCCACTCCAAAGGCTCATGTCTATGGGGAGGGAGAGGTTGCCCCTGACCATGAAGAGGCCATAAACCAAGTGATATTTCCAGGTTCTAGAGGACAGGCTGAGGAAAGAAGCTGTTGCTGCCAGGGACATTGCTTCTTCCTTGGACATTGGGTCATACTCCATCTTGCCACGGGGGAATGATTTACCATCAGACGTGCTATGTAGGTGCAGGCAGGATTTGCTGAAGAAGGCAGAGGGACTAGAGAACAGGACAGAGAGAAGTGGGGAGAGGTGAGGTTCTCGGGGGATGTGACTTAGAACTTTCCCTCCTTTCCCAGTGCTTTGTGGAGGTACCAGACTGGTCATGATTTGCTGCTCTTCTCTGCTGGAGAAACAGCCCTTCAGGTTGATGAAGGGAGGCTGTACAAAGGAAAGGGAAGGGTTCCTTGCTTCAATGTAAAGAACTGTAGCCCAGGTAATAAGGAAGAGATTTATTCCTTGGCAAAGTGTGTAGGAAGGAAATAATTCTGCTAGGCACAGATCCATTCTTCCATCTCTTACCACTGCTGTGAGACACCTGGAAATATTAGTTGCCCCAGAAGAAATTCAGGTGTCCCTGAATGGGGGAAGACTCCTCTCTACTGCTAGGAATGTTTTAGCAGCAGGCAGAATTGCTTCCTTTTCAACAATTATTTTCTCAGGTTATTTTCCTCCATATCCCTGAGGCCACACTAACATTTATTTTTATGCTCAGCTAAGCAGCTGATTGATTCTTCCTGGAGCTTTTCCTGTGTCAGCACCAGCAGGGGACTGAGCTACGCCCAATAACACAGGGAAAGTCAATTAGCTATATGAGACAGTTGCCTACAGACAGAAAATTTCCTTTCCCAGCTATTATGCCTGAAACCCCATCACTCTGACAGCAAGAGGATGGTGCCTTGTTGCCTCTAAATTAGGAGCCACGAAAGAGGAGAAGATGGACATCCTGGATCTAGCATCTCTTCTTCAGTGCTCTTGTTCTTCAGACAGAAGTGCTCTGGGCAGCCTGAGAAAAATATGTCCATCATCCTGTGGCTCCCAGTGATTGATGGGATGGTTTAGGGAGCACTCATTTCAATGCTGCTGCATGTTCATACCTTAGAAAACATCATCTTGTTAGAAATAGAATCAATTTTATAGGGGACTATACTAATACAATCAATACAGTCAGTTTTAACAGGAGACTAACAAGATCAATTTTACAAGATGTTCTCTTTTGGGACGGGTACAAGACTGATTCAACCTTTGCATACCGTGTTTTACCTAATAAGGGATTTGAGCATACTTTTATCTTATCAACCTAGCGTTTATCTTAGCCCAAATATGCTTAGAATGAGGAGAAATATATACAGCATCTCTGGAAATTAAGCTAGTCAGCAGTTGTGCAATTATAGAGTAGTGCGCATGTGGAAAAGGACAGAAGCGATGAAGACTACTTACTTCATCCTGAAGACCCCCTGAAAGACCACCAGAGGACACTGCGCATGATCAAAGTAGTTCCAAGGTGTTGCAATCGATGTTGCAATAAATGTTGAGCAACTATTACATATTCTAATGATCCTAATGAATATATGAATATGTATATGAATGGACTGCATAAATACTGTGTAACTTAAACTGACCGCTGAAGCCAGCTTTGGGTGCGAACCCCTGGTTTCCCAGCACTGAAATAAAGCACCTCATATAACTACGCCCGTGGTTATATGTCCTGATTGCTAACAATCTGACCAATTACAGCATCTGTGGACATACCCAGCATTTATGCACACATCACCATGTTTATGGAGCAATACATAGTTATTAAAGCAGGTGGTTTGTTAAAAATACAACACTTAATTCAGGCAGTCGAGGAGAAGTGACTTGACAGCAATACTGAATAGCCTTTAGGAATACACAGTTTCTAAATAAATGTTCTTCATGGGACACAGCAGAGCTACCTTGCCTTTGGCCAGGACATTATACTTAATAATCCTGAGTGGGATTTTTCAGAAGTGCCTCAGGTTTGGTGGAAGGACATTTCTTATCCTAAATGACTTGTGCTCCTAAATTATTTAGGTGTCTTTGACAATCTCACCACTAATCCTAATGAAGCCCAAACCAGGCTCTTTAATGAGCATATAGCCGCACCATTTGTGTTGCTGGTAGAAGTTGTGCTGCTCAGTTGATGGGAGCTGATTAAATCTGTACAACTCACCTACCCAGACATAAGTGTCCTGAATATTCCCATTTTTCCTTCTATCAAGAGCTAAAAGACCGATTTGGTGCATACATATCAATGAAGGATGAAAATTGTGTGCCTGGACATACACAGGCAATTCTTACAGAAAATCCCACCAGTACCAACAAGATTTTATGCCCTGGTGCTGCAGGTCTAGCATCTCAATACACATCTCTTAATGCACAGTATTGTCCCTCAAAGGTCCTGCAAATACCAGGATTATTCACAGTAAACCTGCAGTGTTCACACCTGGGGGCAAGTTTTACTGGAAAGCAAGAAATGCAAATTTTTGGTTCAAGCACAAGGGGAAATTGCGTATGTTCCAAACAGTGGAACATGCACTTTTTAAAAAAAAATACTTCTGCCCCTGAGGTCTGAGCAGAGAACTTCCCAGAGGAAAGTAGTATGTGCTCCATCAACTTCTGCAAATGTGGACTCCTCAACTTGGGTGTTATAGTGTCTGCTGAAACTGCTCAGCAGTGTTGAATCTATTATCACATACCTCTTCTACTATTCTTGAATGAATAGCCAAGACCTCCTCCCTTACTTTGCAAAATCAGTTAAAAAAATCATCACAGGAATCTGTGCGATTCTCTCCTCTATGATCCTACAGTTCTTGAAAGAGGCCAAACACAGGTCAGTATGCTATATGTATGGGAGGAACAGAGCAGATACCAGGTTATTTTCTGTCAGCACTTCCAGAGTACAGCGTCTCACAGTGAATTCCAGCTTTAGCAAAATAGAAGGCTTTCTAGTGAGCAGATTTTGCCATCAGAAGTTGCCTTTTTTTTTTGAAAGCAAATGCTTTCATGAGAACATAATGGTTTTGGTTATATTTTTAATGGGGAAAAAAGTTGCAGTGAGTAATTTTGAATTTCCATTTTTCTTTAAACAACGCAGCATGTACATTCTGTGCATTCTGGCCTCAACTTCTCAACAGATGTTAAATGAAACAACTTTGTAATGTGTGGAAGATTGGGCAGGATTAAACTACACCACCGTGAAAGTGACTTTTTTTTGTCCTCAGACCAAAGCAAATGACATTTAACAATAAGCTTAAACAAGAAATTCATTCAGAACTTTCTGTGTTGTGAAAGTTACATTCAGAATTTCACTCCAAAATGGAATGAAAACGGATTTCTGAAGATTTGGTCTTTCTTCCCAGAAGGGCACTCCCAGTTTCCAATGAGCAGCATCCTTTGGGGCAGGTTGAGAATGGTTGTGCTCTGCACGCATAGTGGTCTACTCATATCTCAAATCACTCTTCAAGGTTGCTCACCCTCAGCAAGGCTGTTTGGCCTTTGGCAGCAGAAATGATTGCTGGTGTGTTGTCCACCACCCTGCTGCTTTATTAAATGTTGTATGTCCTCAGAGTTGTGAGTATAAATAAAACCCAGGCCAAGCTCCTGAGAGCAGAAATCTTGTTACCAGACAGCTGTTGGAGCCTGAAAGTGCTGATGAAATTCTTGCCATTCACTCCCAGGCACCATCTGGTGGTCACAGTTCTCTCAAAATCACCTTTTTTTCCTGGAATCTTGTTCTTTAGGAGCAATAATAAATACAAGTAAAGCTCTCTAATTCAGCCTCCTCTGCAAGGCAGGAGCAGGTCTGCCAGGGGTGGAATGGGTGAGCTAAAAGTAATGTGGGAGATGGGAGATACAAAGGGATTTCAAGTATGTGCTTGTGCAGTAAAAGAAAGCCGAGCAAAGGAGAAAGGAGGTTAGCAAGTGAGCTAAGGTAGCAGAAAGACTGAAAATCAGGGGAATCTGTCCAAATAAATTAATTCTTGCTCATTTGCAGCAAGAGGGATAATACATCAGGTATGTGTGGTTGGGGGGGTGGGATGGGTGCGGTTATCAGGGGTTGTTTCGGATAACATCTTGCTTTAGAGCAGCATCTTTCCTGTCTGTGAAGGAGATGCCTGTGTGTTCCCAGGTACAACGTGGCTGCACAGATGGATGGAAGTACTGAAGGACCTGGACTTCAAACATGAAATGCTGATGCTCCTCTGCACCATACATAGTTATGCTGTGGGACCTCTTGCAGCTTGGTGGGGTAGCCAACAGATAGGTGCTTGGATTCAAAAGTGCTCAGACAATTTGAGAGAAGAAAAGTTAATTGTGGGCTATTAAATATAGAGATGCTCTTCTCCAGGAGCCAAAACCATTGGCAATCAGGAGAGTGGCTTGGGGGCAGCGAGTCTGAGTACATTTGTCTTGATCTTGTAATTTTCTTTATGCATTTTAAGATTATTGGCCTAGCTCAATTTTTAGTTGCTTCTTTTGCTTTGGATCTTAGAGGTCAGGGGGGACATCAAATTGCAAGCTCTCTCTGCCCTGTTCAGCTTGTGTTGGAAGCAGTATGTCTTATTTACGTATGTTGCCAGGGCTGATCTAACAAGCGTGCTTGGGATAGAGATTAGGGGTATCTACACTGTGCTTTGGGGTGCTGTACAGACATCATTTTCTGAACACGTTGAAGGTGAGCTCTGTCCTGCTTCCCATCTGGAAGGTCCTATTAGATCTTCATGCTGCCAGTCTGGCTTGCAAGGGGGATACTGCAGTGGGGAAGTGCCTGGAGGACCTACCATTGTGAGTATCTCAGCAGGCTGCACCCTAGCCTGAGGGTCTCTCAAGCCTCTGAGAAGTACCTTCTTAGGAAGGGCACCTCCAAAACTGGGGTAGAAGAGAACTGGTGGGAGACAAGACTTATCTGAGGAGGAGACAGTTGGCTAAATTTTCCTGTTGCGACTTAAAATTCCAGTCCCTCTCTTGCTGATGCTTCTGTCCATGATTGAAGTGGAATGGGATCAGAGAACCATGAAGAGTAAACATATTATATTGATTTGGCTGGTTTTGGTTTTTTTTTTGTCCTACATATAGCCATGACCTGTAATGGAGAAACTGTCATGCACCTGCTTTGGCTCCCAATGGTAGGCGAGGATAGCTTTCTTCCAGTTATATGGTTGCTGTTTGGATTGCTCGAACCCTGCATCAGTTAGGTCAGCATTGGATTGCTTGTTCCTTTCCTAAGGTATACATTTAGAGACCTGGGCATCAGCTAGGTATATATGACTTTAATGAAACCATGATCAGGCTTGTATGCCTCTGTTTTCCAAGAATGGAACTCAGCTCTAGTGTTTTAGTGAGCAGATTTTTAGCCTAGTTTCCTACGAAATGAGGATTATCTCATGATGATGTGTGTGTATACTTGCACAAGCAGAGCTGTGTGTCTCAGCCCTGTAGGTCTAAGCCTTATTTCAGCAGAATTTGACAAAATAATAGGGAGTTTCAAGGTGTTACAGTAAAGAAGAACAACCCTGCTAACATTATCTGAAGGAAAAGATGGAACGTATGACTGGGGAATAGAGAAATTGCACAAGCTAGAATTGTTGTAGAAGCATTTGTGGGAAGGAGCTTCCAAGCCAAAATTGTTAACCCTCTGTGGTGGACTCTCCCACACAGCCTTTACAATGGCTGTAGAAACAATACAAAGAGCTGATGGAGGTGAGGCAGCTGGTGCCCTGGCTGTCCTCTGTCAATAGCTAGCAAGAGTGATCAGCCTCAGCCAGAGAATTTGAATCAGTCTCTAAACTGGGAGAGGTGGTGATTCTGCTTGTCATCGTACTCCTACCGAGTCGCACTTAAATGTCTCTCTTAAAATATTTTGGATGTTCAGCATTTGTGTCTAAAATTAGACCTGATTGGTGCTGAGAAACCAACACCACGCAAGAGGCCGGGTTCCTCTTTGGTGTGTACTGGCGGAAGGTGTGAGAAGGATGGGAGCCCACCAGAGGCTTGTGCCAAGTTTGGGTCAGCTTATCCTCGTGCAAAGGACTGCCTTTCGTTGTTGATTGCATGGCAGGGGCCTGCAGTGGAAGCCCTGTGCTGAGCTCCTCCCTGTGCCTTGGGAAGAGGTGGCATTTCCCAGGAGCCGTGCTCAGGGCTGCAAGTGTGTCACCCCCACTCCAGCTCCCAGGCACTGCAGGGCTGTGACTCTTAAAATGTGGTGGCTCTTTGTTGGCTTGTGGTGGCTCTTATGGTCTCCTTCTGGCACAAGGTAAGTTAGGGGTCTAAATGAGGAATGCAAGACTAGAGGAACTATTCTGAATTACAGGCTGGGTGGCACAACACAAAGAGGCAGCTCTCCTGGAAGAGAAAGCTGAAGACAATCAGGAGCAGGTCCTTGACCCAGCAAAACAGTGACTAGCTCAGGCTGTGCCAGCTGAGGGATCTGTTAAGCATCGTGGTGAAAACCCCATATGGCCATTGCTTTTGTTGCTAAAAAACTCCCACCAAATTTGACCTCAGTGCAAAGAGGCCAAACGCTTGCCAGAGGTCTTGTTCCTCCAGCCATCAGGCAAGAGCATGCTCTCCATTCCGCTTTCCTCCAAGCTCAGTTTTCCAGTTTTCCTGTGTCACCTGTAAACAACTTACAGTCAAGTTTGGCCCCACTTTCTTTAAGCAATGAGATGTGTTAGTAATTGTGTCTCTGGATCTCTGAAGTCTCTTAGGTGTTTCCTCCCTGTTGACCTGTTTGAGCTCACTGCGGCAGAGGATTAGCAGTCCTCACCATGCTGAACTCCTGAATATTTCATAGAGAAAGGTGGCTCAGGAGAGGGCACAGAAATATGAATTACTGCACCCACAGAGAGAAAAGCTTCTGCCTATCATTAAACATTAGGGAGAGTGCCAGGGAGAGAAACAATATATGTAAAATCCATGGGAAGTCTGTCTTCATAACCATAGCTAGCAGCTCACAGTTCAGCTTGCATTTTGTTACTTTTTACAATTTAAAAATGCACTTATACACACAGCAGAGTTTTAAGAATGAAATTTGTGAATTTCGCTCAAGCCAACACATATGGAGCAAAAAAGGTGTGGTGAAAAGAAAGGCCAGCGAGAAACACTGTATCTGTGATATTTCAGAGCCCACCTCTGCGCTTTGAGCGCTGTGCCTGATGAATGCTGAAGGTACAGAGAGTCCAGAAATTGGTATGTAAATTACTAAGGTGCATTATAAAGAAAAAGTACAGGGGGGAAAAAAAAAAAAAAAAAAATGTTTAGGAACAGCTGATATAAGGGTAGAGGGGCTTTCAGCTGGACCAGAACCAAGCACTTGGAAGTACATCATCCTGCCTCCATCAGTCCCCTGACCGGGTGCAGGAGAAGGGCAGGAGACACTCAGCAGACAACACCTACATAGTAACCAGCATGCTGAGAGCTCAGGTTGCAAGAGCTGACATTATGGGCTAGTCGATAGCCAGGATTGCTTGTATCTGCTTTATCTGTTTGCTTTTAAATGGAGCAAATTTTCTGGAGAGTGTAATAAGCATTCTGGGTGTCTGCACAACTACGTGTGTAATTTAGCATACTTGAGAGGATGACTTCGTCTATAATACCACGGGGAAAAAGGCAAAAATTGCCTTTTCCCTAGGACAGAGTTTAAAAATAAATGAAAGGCAGCCAGCTTCCTTTCCTATTTTCTTGTACTTCTGAGAAATAGGAAAACAGGGTAATTTGTATTTTTAAAATCCACAGTGTATGCTAACACCAATTCTGTCTGGCTCTGGTTTTCTTTACATATTTAGTGACAGCTATTGGGAGCAAGAGAAGCAGTTCCAGTCCACTAGTATGTATATTAGTAGCAACCACACACAGCATGGCCACAATGCATATGCATGCAATGACATGCCATACTGACCCATTTCAAAATGCTTTTATTGGTACTTGTCATGAATCAAATACATTGCATAATGACTTTCAGGCATTACATCCACACATGCACTAACTAAATAATCTTGGTTTTGTTTTTTTTCCCCAAAAATCAGTTCTTAAATCTTTCATGAACAGCTGGCACACCATTATTATTGACCTACAGAGGTGAGAAAAGTCTGGCTGGATTTACTAGGGGATGGGCTTAGAAGGAAACTGCAGGAATTTTAAATGTTTGCAGGAGGATTAAATTGAGTTTAAGAAATGTATCCACTTCTGATAGAGTTTAAGAATTAGTAAAATATATATACATAAATATATATATATCTCGCCTAATCTTTAGGGAAAGCAGGAAGAAATGAATAATTGATTGAGATTGCATTTCCTGATCCTCCTTCTTAGAATGTCTCATATTATGTAAAAAAGTGCCAAACAAATCATAGAATAGTTTGGATTGGAAGGGATCTCATCTGGTCCAACCTTCTGTGGAAAAGGAAGCCTATATGTGATTATCTAGCATTTTGTCCAATTGCCTCGTGAAAACCTCCAGCAATGGGGACTCTACTGCATCCCTGGGGAAGTTGCTCCAGTGGAAAAATTCATTTTTTATGTCAAGATGTCTTTTCCCCCTTTACCACCAAGTTACCTGAAGTTGAGTTATGATGAATAAGTTTAGTCCAGACCCCAGACTCATCCCACTGGCCCTGTATCTAGTTGCATAGTCCACTCTACTATAATACTACAAAGGGAAAAGGAGGGATGGTAGATTGCTTGCCAGCTCTGTGTCCGTCTGTCAGAAAACAACAATTCAGCAGCCAGACCAAGAAAAAAGTTATGGTTTGCTGCTGTCTTTGCCTTCCCATCAACATTTGTCCTGTGCCCTAAAAAAATCTTGCTGGCATCATTGAAACAGAAGGACACAGAGACACCAAACACATAAGAGATCAATGACCTAGGGAGGGAAAAGTAAGGAAACCTAGTAGAGCAGCAAAAGTTTATGCCAAAGCAAACCGGTATCACTAGGAGAGTCAAGAAATTCAATCCCAACCAAGCCTGCAGCAAATTTGCAGCAGGAAGTTTCTGACTGTATTTTCCTCAATCCATCAAGATTGTCTAGTGCTTGAGCACTTGCCCTTAGAGGAGACACTGAAAGAGCTGGGTTTGTTGAACCTGGTGAAGAGATGACTTAAGGCCTAACAGCATGCCCTCAGTACCTTCAAGGAGGCTGTTGAGGAGACAGCCCAACTTCTTGCTGGTCCATGGAGGCAGCAGGAATAAGTTGAAATGATAGGTTCCATCTGGATTTAAGGAAAAAAAAACTTTATTATAAGGATAGTCAAGCACTGGAATGGATTGTTCAGGGAGCTGGTCAAATCTCCGTCCATGGAGAATTTCAAGACCCAACAGGACAAAGCCCAAAGAATCCCAATCTGAATTCACTGTTGACCTACTCTGGACTACAGACATCCAGAGATCCCTGCCAGTCTGAATGATCCTCTGATCTCATACAATATGCTCAACTTACTGCTCTCCTGGATAGAAAGGTTTCTTCCTCGTTTTGTTTGCGTTTTTTCTCTCTCCCCATGGTTAGGTTCCCAACACTGCAGGCCAAGAGCTGGGCTGACTGCTCTGTGCAGAAAGAATAAATATTTGCTTATTGTTGCTAAACCTGAAACCATATCAGAACACGCTTCATGACTAATTTAAGAAGTGAGGAGTCTGCACCAGGTATACAAACTTAGAAGCTGGTGAGCAAGTTGCTGTCAAACAGGTTTGCACCATCATGACTCAAACCCTCTAGATAACTGCTGCAGGGGGCACAGTGCTGTTTAACAGATCACTTTAAAACACACCACTCCAAAGTCCAGCAGAGAAAATAACTAATTTAAACTGTTGGGGGACTTTGTGTTGGACTGTCGTGTAAATCCAAATAGAAACACTCCTGAAAGTCACAGCAGTAACTGTTTATTTCCCCCTACTAAAGTGATTATGGCTGTGATTGATGAGTTTATGGATTCTCATAAAATTTGGACAGGTTTTACAAAGTTCTTGCATCACAGGCATCTCATCATCCTATACATCATCCAGAGTGTTATCACCTGCAGCAAAAGCAAGCTTTATACCTCTGCTCAGCCAAAATGCTTAACTTGCATGAAGCCAGGAAAATGCAAAAGAGAGAAAATAATGCTAATTCTACTGGGAGGGGAAATAAGGAGAAAGAAAAAAAAAAGGGGGAAAGAAAAAAACAAAAGAGGAGAGGGGTACGTAAAATGATCCCTTAATGATGAGTCTGCCAGGATGGATGGTGCCAGAGAGGTTAACGGTGGTTTTGGGTGAAGGTGCCACATTAAAGACATGCCCATATATTTTGAGTTGTGGGGGCTTTCCCACTCTTCATGCCAGGCAGTGCACCCAGGGAGATTGCTCAGCTGAACTCTGCAGGGACAAGAATGTGCCTTGAAGGTACAGAAGTTGCCACCACAGCCCACACTGAGCACCTCCCCACCACAGCATGGAGATCCTGCCACCACCAGCAGTGGTGACATGTGGTCCCAGAAGGATGCTTCCCAGTGCTCATCACCCCCCACAGGCAGGGAGGGCACAGGAGAAGCCTCCTGCGGCTGGCAGTGTGCCACAGGGCACATAATGAAATCACTTGTTGGGAACACTTAGAATCATCAAATAGTTTGGGTTGGAAGGGACCTTCAAAACCCATCTAGTCCAACCCCCTGCAATGAGCAGTGACAGCTTCAACCAGATCAGGTTGCTCAGAGCCCCATCCAGCCTGGCCTTGGATGTTTCCAGGGATGGGGCATCTACCACCTCTATGGGCAACCTGTGCCAGTGTTTCACCACCCTCATTGGAAAAAATTTCTTCCTCACGTCTAGCCTGAATCTCCCCTCCTTTAGTTTAAAACCATCACCCCTTGTCCTCTTGCAATAGGCCCTGCTAGAAAGTCTGTCTCCATCTTTCTTACAGGCTCCTTTTTAGTACAAAAAGGCTGCAATAAGGTCTTGCAGCAAGAGTGAAGTAGTGCTGGAAAGCGTCTCCATCACAAATTATCTGCAGGCATCTTCCATTACAGCAAGCTCTAAAGAAGTTACATCATAGGGATGCACCATGGAGGCACCTGTGGATGCAAGGGGCATAAAAAGCTGAAGTAGCGCCCAGCTGCAAACACTGGACAGGGATGGAAACCACAGGGCTGGAGGGTGGGACACAAGGGGAGAGACAGTAGCAAGCAATGGGAGAGCAGCAAGGGAACGTGCAAAAGCATGGTGCAGTCACTTGGCTGTGGGAGGAAAGCTGGAGGAAGCTTGGGGCTTTATGGAAAGCTGGAAAAGCAGAAAAACCCATCCCTTCATTTAGCTGTGGAAGGTCCCTGCATGCACACACATCCATGGCCTGCTTAGGAGGAGGCTGGATGATACAATTTGCACTGAGAATATAATTCATTAGATGTAGGAAGAAAGAAAGGAGCATAATAGATTTGCTGGAAAAAAAAATGCAATTTTAAAGGTGCTGACATGAATCACAAATTGCATGAAATTTGTTCTATAGAAACCGGTAGCTCAGAGTAGTTGAGATGTTTCATTTCACCTTTCTTTACGCATATGCTTCCATTCTTCTTTTTGCAAGGAGACCTTCATTTCATCTTCATATTTTTAAGGGAATAACAGAGTTAAATAACCTGAAAGTTATGTGGACTATTTTATCACAAGCCAGGTGTTGCAAAAAGAGAGAAGCAGGATTTTCTTCCCTTATAGCTGTTAATTTTATCTCTGAACATCGTCACTTTTTCAAACCCAGATATCTGTCAGCAGAGGATGCCCTTAGCATGGAACAGCTACCACAGCTGCAAAGCGGAAGAAAATAGTGTTTTCCACTGGAAAGGAAGAACCTCAAGCAGTTAAGTCCTCTTGAAACACCACAGTAGGAATAGGAAAACATCTTTTAGGAGGTCAATGGCAGCCCTTTCACTGGGACACCCAAGAAGCCAAAACTGTTGCTCAAAACATAAAGCACTTATTTGACATCAGCAGTGACTCCAGCACACTGAGTTCTTCACAGCAACATAGAACATAGCCCTGAAGGACTCTGTGCTGCATAGACATTCCCGGTTTGTGCTGCTAAAATGTATGCATTGATGCAGGAAGCTTGCAGAGATGGAGCAGAAAGGCCTCAGAAGGATGAACATTGCACAACTGCCAGAGGCAAGGTAAAAATCTCATTCTCTGTTTATTGGTACAGGACTATTTTATAATACATGAGCTAAGGCTGGTCCAGGCAATAATTAAAAGTGGGAAGGACAACAAAGCCAAGGCATCACGAGGAGCAGAGTGCTGTGTTGTACTCAGCCTCATATCCCTCTTGGACTTTCACACCTCATTGCTAGGCTACAGGACTAACTTTGGCAAAACGTTCTCCAATTTTGTGAGCATAATATATAATCACAGAGGGCTGAAACTGAGGTGTCTTTGAGTTTGCTCCCAAATACCCTAACAAAAGCCAGTTACTTGTCTATTTCTCCATATCCCCTGGATCTGAATTGCAAATCCTCACACACACACACATCTCCTCCCTGAATCAGTGCACAGCATTAAACTCGGCATCTGTGGCACCTCATATCCCTTATCGTGGGTTTATTACATAGTGAGAGAAATCCTGGCCTTCTGTATGGGGCTTTTCTTTTTTTTTGAATGGAATAGCTTTGGGCTTTTCAATGGAGGCACTTTTCCCTCTGCCTTCCTCCTTAGAAATGTTTTAAAAGAGTTTTTCCTCTCCACAATACTCAGCACATATAAAGGACCAAAAGTTGTAGCCCAGGTCCACAACAGAAGTGAAGAATTACAGCAGCTCTTCTCTGAAAACATTAGCAGCAAAGGTTATTGTTTCCATCATGTTAATTAATAAGACCTGGCCAAAAGTAGTTTTACTCCATCCTGCCTCTTCCTCCCCTTCCCAAAGTAAAAACATTTATAAATTATAGGATGTCAGTTTGTAACAAAAATGGCATCTTAGGTCTGTGATCATCCAAAACTGGCATTATGAAGGGCAACACAATTTTCATTTTAGAATCTAATTAAACAGGAACATTTATCATTGCAAATCATTTATTTGAAATTAAAACATTGAAGATATTTTTCATTTTGGTGTCTCACTTCAGAACAAAAAGCAATTGCAAACCATCTGCCTTCTCCTCACAAGCTTTTGAAATAACTCCCTGAGGCTTGGAAGAAATAACACTTTCAAACACATCTCAGCTGACACCCTGGCTACCCTCTGCATTAGAAAAACTTGGGAATACCATAATCCAAAAGCCCATCACTTTTATTAAAATAAAAAGTAAATAATGTGCCGCGATTGAGAGATGGCACACGGTTGGATGCAAACAAAATGTCGGCTTTATTAGTGTACTTCACATACATTTATACTTTTCCTCAGCAACGTGTTTCGAGCTGATTGGTGTTTCTGATCTCGTGTTGGTCTACACTGTACACTAGACATTTACTACCTTAACTCAAGCAATCTTCCCTGTGCAAGAACAATAGTTCCTCTTTTACAAGACAACCTTACTAACTTGTGATCCTTGTCTAAACATGGAGTCAGCACTCTCTATTCCTTCTAAGTAAGGTTTTTGCCTTTATCCTTCCCACGGCCTGTGACCAACAAGTTCCAGCACATCTCCTTTTACCAATTGATAAGTGCTGGGAGTTTTGCTGAGGCCAGCCAAATCCTGTCCCACAATAACGTGAAATCAATGCTGTATTGTCCAAAACTTCTCTCATATCCAGCTTCCAGCTGGCTGGAGGTCCCCCCTCTAACATGCTTTCTCTCAACCATAACAAAGCATTTCTAACACCAGCAGTGGTGAAAACCTTCCTGCCAAGAGACAGAAAGGAGAAACTTGGAAGCAGCAAACTTTCCCTTTGGTGCACTGCTGGTGCCCCTGTGCACATACTGACCTGTCCCCTGCCACAGCTCCATTCTCTGTGTTCTGGATGATGCAGGGTTGGTTCCCCACCGTGTTATGGCATCACCAAATTTCCTTCCTGAACAACAAGAGAGGAACATCTAGATTTTCCCCAAACCAGTGATCCATGATCACATCTCACCTGCTGGAATTGCTCTGCTGCACATGAGTGATGTAGAGTCAAACAGGGATCAGAGGGGGAAAAGCAAGAGATGGGCAGGTTGCAAGGTCCTGCTCCCATCCACTGCCCTCCGAGGATGCAGGACAGCCAGGCTGCGTTTTCCAGGAGTCCTGAGGGAAAGATCATTTCTCCCCATAACCAGGAAGCACTGAAAAGGACATGTTCAGGGAGAAAAAGCCAATATCAGAGTGATGAACCACACTACCATTTTTCAGCTTCTTCATTTGATAGTCTCCAGTATCAGTCAGGGTTGGGGGTGGGCAGGGGGGGAGCAGAAGCAAACACAAAACAAAACCCAACACACAAACAAAAAAACCCACACATTTCAACTACAGCTCTTTTCTACACAAGCATCTTTAAGATTTCTGCAAACTGTCAGCATGTCTGGCTCACCAAGCAGAAGCAGAAAAACCTCTAAGCAAAGAGATTGAACCATCCAATCCCCTAAGCATTTAACTTCTCTGATTAAACACTCGAGGCTGAGGCTCTGAAGGTGGTGAAGCAGTCAATTAAACATTCGATGCTTCTGCAGGCTGTTGGGGAGGTGTTACTCTCAGCCTGCCTTGATTGCCAACATTTGGTGGCAACAAAATGAATGAATAATGCATTCTTTGAAAAGCAAGGCAGCAAATGACAGTCAGCTGGGGAGGAAATGACATGCTGGCAGCTGCCTGTCCTCTCCACCTGTCTGCATGGCCTGTGAAAAAATGGGGGTAGAGTGATACTCACTTTGCTGTAAGGGGATAGCCAGCCCCACCAAGCATTGGGAAATAGAATCATAACATTTTGGTTGGAAGAGACCCTGGAGATCATTGAGTTCAACCATTAACTTAACAGTGCCACTAAACCATGTCCCTAAGAACCTCATGTAGATGTGTTTTAAACATCTCCAGGGATGGTGACTGGAGATCACAGCTCTTGGCTTTCCCTGATTTTTGCTCCTGCTCTTTCACCCCCAATGCAGCCAGGCTCATGGCCTTTGCTGCCACCATCCTGGGTCCCTTTTTCAGGCTGCAGCCTTAAATCCCTAAACCCCCAGCTTCCAGCCCCTGGCTGAGCCTCAGCTACGTAGCAGAGAGCAAATGACATCCCAGCCCAAGGTCTTGCAACATCTGAGGCACATCCATCCCAGTGTCATCCCACATACTCATGCATTGCTCAAAACATTTGCGTGTATGCATTTCGCATATATCTTCTGCGTGTCTGCCCTTCTCAGACACGTGCTCTGACTGCTCTGGCCAGTCTATCAGAGATCTGGGTGCACCCAATGCCTCGTGATGGTGCTGCTAAGCATATGTGATCCCAAACATCTGCACACACAGCAAAGCCAGCATGGCCAAGCCTTGTTTTGCTGTCTTATAGCCCTTCTAAGCAGCATCTCCAGCCTGGAGAGATGCTCCCCCACAAAAATTGCACAAGCATCCTAGTCAGGATCAGGAGGAAGGTGTACCCTCACTAGCTCTTATTACTTCCTCACTTTTCAAACTCTTTAGAGCAGGTTTTCAGAAGTACAGGCCTACTTCACATAATAAATTGCACAGTCTCATGTGCACAGAAGAACTTGGTAACTTTCTCAGTGGAGAACTTTGAAACAAAACAAAACTGGAAGACAGAAAAACTATTTTACATTCTTGCATCAGTTTATGGAAAATTAAGACCCTGGTGGGTTCTCTTTAGGGAAACTTAATATCATTATATTTAAATGTTACTTTCCAGAACTTCATATGTAATCATAGCATTTTGTACACTGGCACGAAACTGCATAAACTGAAATACATTGATGCTGTTTAGCACAGTTAATTTCTCCAAGCAGTAAATTGGCCCATGTGTCACGAGGGTCAGATTGAGAGGCTTAGAAAATATTCCTCTGCAAAAACTGAAAACTGCTTGAAAATTGCTGTTTATTTTGCAGATGCCAGAACAAATTTAAAATTACCCCATATTGAGAAAATTTACCCAACAAATAAGAGCTGAGCTCCTTTCTAACAACAGCAGTGAATGGTTATATCTACTGAAATGGGTTTGGACTTCAGGGTTTTTTTGAGTGGGAGGGGAGAGCCTCAATATTATCACCATTTTACAAACTGGGGAAATTGAGGCACGGAAAGACGAAGTGACTTGCCCAACATCATCCAAAAAGCCAGCAAGAAGTAAAACTGAGTTTCTTAAGATCCAGTCCTGGGTTCTGGGATTTACTGTCACCTGGGAACAAATTTGACTCCCTGTCACCTCCACCAAGGCTCTCTGCCAAGCTGAGAACCAGCCACAGGCCAACATGCAGACCTCAGCACCAACAAACAACCTCGGAAAACCTGCAGTGGACTTGCCTCTTCCCTACATGGAGATACATGAACCTGTATGCTTGCCTTTTGGGTCAATGTGGAGAAGTCAGATACTAGAATATCATCCTGAAGGTCACAAATTCTGAACAGGGCTTCCTCCACCCACTAGGACTCTGGGGGGAGCAGAAGAGCACAGTCACACAACAGCATGAAGCCATGCAACATGTACTGTGCATGAACCTACTGCTACTGTTCACAGATAGGAAAAAAACATTGACCTTGCCCTGCAAGAGGAAGAGAAAAACCACAGCACAGAAGATCATATCCTTAGAAACATGGCATTCACAGCTGGAGTCACAGATTAATGCAGGCTAGCAGAGGCCTCTGGAGATCTCTGGTCCTATGCAATGCTCAAAGCAGGACTAGCTTGAGCAGGTTGCTCTTGGACTTGCCTGATCGGGTTTTGAACATCTCCATGGATGGAGACCCCACAGCCTCCCTTATTGCACCGCTTGGCTGTGGTAGTACTTTGTTGACTTCATGAGGAAATCTTGTTTCGGTCTGTGCCTGTTCTCTCTTCCTGCTATGCATTACTGTAACAAGCCCAGACCCTTCCAGATGAGCTTTTTGTAGTAATGGGGATCTGCTTTTAGATCCTCCTGTAGAATCCCTTCTCCAGGCTGAACCTCACAGGACAAGTGCTCCAGCCCAACCACCTCACCAGTATGTATGACTTGGGGCCATATCATAGCACCATACAAATGTGCAGAAGACAAAAATCTTCCACTGTCTAAAAGGGACACACCAGGATTCATCCTGCTCCATGAACATCATCATGCATGTGATCCATTTTTTTCCAATTCATCCACCACCTCACTGTCCCTGTTATTCTGCAGCAATCAGATCGATGTGGAATGAGTTTCCCTGTAGGACCAGCCATTCACCTTTCCGCTCCCCGGGACACTGCCCTCATAGCATCACAGCCAGCACTGGGTCAAGCTGCCAAGATCCCCTTGTCCCCTGCTCAGCATCTTGCATTCACTCACAATGGCCTCAAGTTGCACCAGGGGAGGTTTAGATATTAGGAAAAAATTTGCAACAGGAAGGCCAAGGCATTGGAACAGCCTGCCCTGGGAAGTGGTAGAGTCACCATTCCTGGTGGTCTTTAAAATGAAATTCCTAGGAACATGGTTTAGTGCCGGTGTTAGGTTAACAATTGGACTCGATGATCTTGAGGCTCTCTTCCAACCAAACTGATTCTGTGATTCTATATTGCCTCATTCAGCTGGCTCTTAGCAGAAAACAAGGACCATCAAGTCCATGCTCAGGACCAGCTGGGGCCATACCCGGGACTCTAAGCCAAGCAATCCCAGTTATTTTTCGTACCTTTGCAACCTTTAGCATTTGATACAAGACAATCTGCAAACAGGGGGTCTGTCACCCTCACAGAGGGGAAAAAAAACTCTTAATTGATGACACAGTATCCCAGGAGCAAGAAAGGAAGCAGCAAGCAAACAAAAGATGATCCTGATTTTCATTTCTTCTGCACAATGATCCAAATTATACCATAGATCACATCATTTGCATTGCCACAACACAACCTTTTATATCTGTTGGAGTTGCAAGTCATTTAATCTCGCCTACCTTTAAAAAAAAGGCTTGTAGAAAATGAGTCACTGCTCATGCAGTTAAGCTAATTTCAATTCTGAAGCAAACAAGATTTATGCAAGTTAATAGCCTGAGGGGTCCAGGAGTCAACTAGAGTAAGGGTCTTGTTCTGTTTTAATAATTCATAGGACAATCCCAAGTATTTAAATAAATTGAATCCTCCAGATCTCATGTAATTTTCAGGCAATAATTTCCTAGTGGGGAAGACATTTACTGCTAATTTCATAAGCGTGCATACAACTTATGCTGGCTTTGCACAGGACCCTGAAAAGGATTTGGATCAACATAAAGGTTTGTTTGTCAGGATCAAACACCACTAGCATCAACAAAAGTGGTTTCAATGTCTGCAGAGTCAATGGTTTATCCCCCTCGCCGTTGCAGAGTCTGCCTGTACAAGAAGCTGGTATTCAGCAGCTCTGGTATTTACAAGCAACGCAGTGACATGTGTCAGCGGCTGTTCTTGGGAAAGCAATGCAAAGTTCTACAAAAGCATAACAAACTGCTCTTCAATTATGCCGGAGATCTGAAGAATCACTAAATTAACTTAATCTGTCATTAATATATTGTAACTCCTGTAGTTTATTGATCATGCTGGAGAAACATCCGGTTTCTGCCTCTTTCCTTACAGTAACACATTGAAAAATAGCTAATTACTTCACCAACAGAAGGAGGTATTTTCTTATGCAGAGCCTGGCTTTCCTGAGGAGCTAATCACAATGAGATATCACTGGTGTAACATTTTTAGCAGAACTCATGAGAATTCATAGCCCTTCCCCAGAAGCATTTATGTTGGTATCTGTACAAAATTTATAACAGCTGCAAAATCATTTTGTCAATCTTTGTGTTTGATTGCTTCTCTGAGCACCTGCCAGGCACAAGGGCAGCAGAGGATGCATGTATTTCAATATCTCAGTTCTCACGCTTTCTTACACAGTTCAGGACCTGAGCTTGCAGAGCTCTAAGCTCTGTAACTATTTTTATCACACTTGGGCTATATAGCAAAATGCATTTTCTATTGCAAAATGAACAGAAATCACAAAGAATAAAACCAACCAAACAAAACAATAACTAAAAAAAAAAAAAAAATCCATGTACAATCACTCAACAGCCCAGCACCAAAAAATTACTACTCAAACGTACTTAAAATGGGCCTATGAGAAAGGTGGAGAAAGACTTTTTAGCAGAGTCTGTTACTATAGGACAAGGAGTAATGATTTTAAACTAAAGGAGGGGAGATTCAGGCTAGACATGAGGAAGAAGTTTTTTCCAATGAGTGTGGTGAAACAGTGGCCCAGGTTGCCCAGAGAGGTGGTAGATGCCCCATCCCTGGAGACATTCAAGGCCAGACTGGATGGGGCTCTGAGCAACCTGATCTAGTTGAAGATGTCCCTGCTCATGAACTAGGTGAGCTTTAAAGATCCCTTCCAACCCAAACTCTTCTATCATTCTGTGATTCTATGAGTGCACAGGCCCCTCTGCCACAGTGCAGTGGGGAGGTGCAGGACAAGGCATTTCCCTGCTTCGTGTCCCACCTGTCTGATCCAGCCACAGCATCCACACAAAAATGGTGGCCTGTGGTACACAGGCCTGTGCCCGGAGTATGCTCTGGCTGCAATGACAGCCGGAGGTGACACTGGAGCTGCTGGAGGATGTATTGGCATTTTGTGTCCTTCAGATAAACCATGACTAGCAAGCATGGCTGCCTGGAACTTAGGTGGGGAGATGTTTCCTCCTTGCTCCAGTCTGAGCGGATGAACAAGAATGTGTTCACAACGCACTGTGCATTTTTGAGGGGTGCTGAGTGCTAAACCCCAGATTAAAAGTGCAGAAGATGTTTTGGGGCATACATAGCGTCAGCTGTAAAGGACAACAAGCATGTTCATATCAGTGTTCCTCAAAAGATGGGGAGAAAACTCAGAAGCACAGCATGCTCAAGAAGTATCTTACCTTGATCTCAAAGAACACGCTAAGTGCCCCTCCGCACCTAGGGGAAGATGCATATGTTTTCTGCCCTTCGCACCTATACAAGCAGCTTAATTATCCTCAGAAGGACAAGAAGATGGAGTGAAATTAAAGTCATCTTCAGTTTAAGGAGCACCTGGAAACAAGATGCTGGGAGATATCTTGTAGCAGCTTTATCTGATGGTGATGGAAATATCCAGGCAAACAGCTGCAAAAATAGGTGCTGACCCTGCAGAACAGTGTCTGCTTGGGACATTCAGGATTTTGTGGGCCTGACTGAGGCGGTGTGATCAAAGCAAAATGCAGCTTCAGTCAGGCGGTACCAGACCTTCTTCCAGGTGGCACTTGGAAGGAGATGACCGCGTACCTGTTGAGATAAGGGACAGGGTTGTGGTAAATGCCTGGCTCTGCCTTGCTTGTGCTAAGGATCAACCATCCTTGCTTCTGTCCCCAGCCCAGTCCTGCATCCCCTGTCAAATGGGGCCCCTTTGTGGAAAGCTTCTTGGCTACAAGAACAAGGCTGCAAAATATGAGCGCATTAGCCCAGCACTGGGGAAAGGAAGGGTATCTGGGTATCCCAGGTATCTGGGATCACTTTTCCCACTGGAATTTATCCATCCTCTCACTTGCGATGCTCCTCCCTGCTAAATACACCAAAAAAAAGAAAAGGATAATTGTCATAGGCAACTCCCTTCTTAAGGGAACAGAGGGCCCAATATGCCAACATGACTCAACCCACAGGAAAGTCTGCTGCCTCCCTAGGGCCAGGGTAAGAGATGTGGCTCAACAGCTACCCAGGCTGGTAAGGTCCTCTCACTATTACCCGCTATTGGTCCTTAATGTTGGCAGATAGGAAAAAGTAGTATCAAGCAAATCAAAAAGGATTTCAGAGCTTTGGGGCGGTTGGTCAATGGCTCAAGTGCTCAGGTGGTTTTCTCCTCCATCCTTTCAGTAGTGGGCAGGAACACAGAATGGAACGGGCAGGCCCAAACAATCGACACATGGCTCCGTGACTGGTGTCATCAATGGAACTTCAGGGTTTTCAACCATGGGATGGTCAGTTCTTCACCAGGTCTCCTGACACCTGACAGAATGCACCTTGCACAGAAGGGGAAAAGGGTGTTTGCTCAGGGGCTTGCAAGGCTGATTGATGGGGCTTCAAACTAGATTGGAAGGGGGAGGAGAGTGGTATGAGGTCAGTCAGTGACGAGCAGTGGGATGGCACACCAAAGCTTGAGGAGGTGTATGACAGAGTCCTCAGACTGTGCCATGAGGTGACGAGCACAGCACGAGGAAAAAGCAAGATGAACTAGAAGCCTTGGCTCGGTCCCAGGGATATGATACAATTCGCATTAGTGAAACCTGGTGGGATGAATCCTGTGACTGGTGTGCCATGATGGACGGCTACAGGCTATTCAGAAGGGACAGGCAGGGTAGGAGAGGCAGGGGTGGCACTGTATGTAGCAGAGGGGCTGGGTTGCACGGAGCTGGCAGTTGGTGATGGCAAAGTTGAGAGTCTCTGGGTAAGGACTCAGGGTCAGACAAATAAAGCAGATGTCATTGTGGGTGTCTGCCATAGGCCACCCAGCCAGGATGACAACACTGATGGGTTATTCTTTCAGGAACTAAGTGAAGTCTCCAGATCATCTGCCCTGGTCCTTATGGGGGACTTCAACTTGCCAGATGTCAACTGGGAATATCACACAGCTGACACCAACAGGTCCAGAAGATTCCTGAAGCATTTGGATGATAACTTCTTGATGCAGGTGCTAAGGGAACCGACCAGGAAAGGTGCCTTCCTAGATTTGATACTCAGTAACAGAGAGGGTCTCATGGGAGAGGTGGCGACTGGTGGCTTCCTTGGCCACAGCGACCACGAAACAGTCAGGTCCAAAATCTATGCTGATGGGAGGAAAACTGACACCAAGACCTTAACTCTAGATGTAAGGAGAGCAGACTTCAGGCTGCTCAGAGAACTAGTTAGTAAGATCTCTTGGGAAGAAGTTTTTGAAGGCACTGGGGTCCACCAGTGTTGTTCATCTCTTCTGGGACCAGTCCCGTGACCCATGAGTTCACCAAACTGCACCTCTGCTCTGGTGCTTGGTACATCCAGCTTCACCTGGACAAGCTGCAAAATGACATGTGAAGAGCATATTTTTGAATCGCTCTGGTGCCCCTCTCCTCCGGAGACAATGTGCTCAGAACTAGTGTGGCTGCATTTGCAAAATGAAGACACCTAGAAAGCCCAGACAAACTTTTCTCCGGCCTCTTCTCCATCAGCATGGATGGCTTCATCCAGCTCACTTGGCCATCAACAAGCTAACACCAGGCTCACTAACCATAAAAGTCTCCTGGGCAGTTGCTTAGGACAGGTCCTGGCACAGCTTTTCTTGCACCTTGGTCAACTCAGGACTACAACAGTGATGGAGCAAACAATGGGTGAAGAGAGATGCACACCAGCCCTGCAGCCATCAACAGCTGCCACATGATGAAGGGTGGTGTTTCATTTTCTTCTCTATAATGTATCAATTCACAGCCTGGCAGAACTTGTCATTCGAGCAATTCAATCAGAAGATAACAGAGAGTTGAAGATGTTGAGCAAGAAGTGGTCCGTGCTTCCCTTATCACTAGTGAGGGAAGGATGTCTCTGCACAGGAAGCCTTTGAGGACGACAGTACTAACCTGACCTCCCACCCCACAGTCAAGGGTGGGCAGTGTTATTGTGAATGAGGAGGATTCTGGCTTCACTGATGTTAATGCCACAGGTTTTAAGCTGCGCTTAGCCACTTAGGGCACTTGGAGATGGTACTTTTCTCCAGGGATGTGAGGGGATAAAAAGCAGCTTTACCACACAAAGTAAAGAGCCCAAACAGTGCTGAGAAATGGGGTGCAGGTTGCCTTTAGTTTTTTTACCTTATTGGGACCCTCACCACACACCTTCTTTGGCCCCATAAGAAGGGGAGAAAACCACTGCTCACCTGTGCAGATTGGAGGAATTAACCAGGGACAAGGGAGAGGGGGATGCTTAATGTAGACATCACTACTTCACCTGAAACCCCTCTTTTCTTGCTAACTTTTATATTCAAGATATAAAGTCAATTCCCTGGCCAGGCCTGAGCCGCAGTTTATTCTCCAGGTGGGGGAAGTGCCTTTGTGGTACCTTTACTCCATAGAAGGACAGAGAGGATCCTGCTGGGTTTGGCTTGTCTATGGGAGCATCTTGCAGCTGACTACATGCACACATTGACTTCATAACAGTCCTTTAGGGAGAAAGTTTCACTTTTCAGCACTCATATTGGTTTCTATCTGCTCACATGATTACTTTTTTAATTGACGTAGTGTTTACACACTTAGGTTTTATTCAAATCTTCTTTTATTTTTTTCCCTTGTCATTCTCCAGGATAAGGGGTGGATGAAGTGATGTTGCCACACTGTCCCCTACAGACTGTTGCTGTGAACAGGCAGGATGCCTGTTTGCAAGGTAAGTGGCAAGAGCCACCTCCAGCACTAGCCACCTGTAGACACGGGCCCCCAGACAAGAACAGGGAGGAGATGCCTTTGCTTGCTAATGATGGCCTCACCCACTTAGAGACAGATCATCCCAGGGTGCTTAAAAGAGAAGGGGTGGAGATGGCACAACACACAGTATGATGCTTCTCAGCTGGTGGGGAAGAGGTGACAGTGCCTCCCAGCAAGGCACTGTACAAGGGCATTGTGAGTCACTGGTAGTTTTTCTCCAGCTGGAAGCAGAGAAATGTTTCTTCATGGTCAGTCCTATGCATGCACATACCCACACCCACCTCTAGCAAGGTCAGAAATAGCATCCAGCACACACCCCAACACTCATGCACCAGCTTATCATGGAGACAAGCAGCTGAGTTTCTCCTTTTCTGCCCTCTTGCAAAATCCTGCAGTAGGAGCTTACCAGTTCACAGAGTTTGAGCAATGCCATCCCAATGACAAGGAAGAGAGGCTTTAGCAAGTGTCACCTCTCAAGCCCTGGGTCCTGCCCCAGGGTCCACCACCACACTGAGCCATGCCCCACGTCAGAGGGGGACTGCAGGGAGAGGCTTGCAAGGGATTTGCAGTGCAGGGCCTGCAGATTGGCTCCTCTCTCAAGCCAGGTGGGCACCAAGAGTCTTCTTCACCCCTCCTTGCCAAGCCTGGGACCATGCTGCCTGGAGAGAACCAGGAATCTGCCCTTCTACCTTCTCACCAGCATGCCACCACCAAAGGTGGCTGACAAGGCTTGTGAAGGGTCCCATAGTTGTCAGCAGCGACCAACTTACACCACCTTCCTGCTCAACCTAGTGAAAACGATCTCCAGATCACCACAGAGTCCTGCAAGGAAAGGGATCTGAATGTCATCATCAGGAGATAAAGCACCAAGATTCAAAATGGGGTGTGGGTTTGTCAGCAAATTTGATTTCGTGAAGGATCCACACTACAGTGATTCTAAGGCTTTCCATGTTAACAATGAATGCAAACAACTTAGCATTTCCAGACACTCACTAAGAGGCCTCCATGCCTCTTCGTTAAGCAACATGATACAACCTGAGCACATGCACATTGACAACAGCACTGGGTGGCCCAGCCTCAGGGCTGCAGTGTGACCTGGATCCCCACATGATCATTTGCTTCCATAATTGCAGGAAATTGCAATTTACGCTATGTGCAGAGAGAAATGTCCATACCTGACAGGAATGTTGATAGCTTCAAGGATCTCAGAAAGACCCTGCACGGATATGTCCCAGGGAGCAGCATTGGGAGTGGATGAGCCAGGAGCCAAGGGGGCCGCAGCACTGGCGTTGCCCTCACCAAGATGACACAGTCCCACAGGATCTCAGCATGGCCAGTAGAGTCAGGTGGAACAGGGTCCATCAACAGCCCCAGACACAGTGAGAGATGAACCA
Source organism: Patagioenas fasciata (assembly GCF_037038585.1). NCBI lineage: Eukaryota > Metazoa > Chordata > Aves > Columbiformes > Columbidae > Patagioenas > Patagioenas fasciata. The sequence continues at coordinate 15,354,644 of NC_092522.1, forward strand.
GGACAAGGAGCCCTCCAGGGAGCCCTATCTGGAGCAGCAGAAGGGGCTGGAGACAAAACACAGCAATGCCAGCATAACAAGAGACAACATGAAATAAGCACTTTCCTGGTCACCCACTCACACCTGCCACTGACATTTGAAAAATTCAGGCAGCAAATGCAGCTTAAAATGAGGGCTCAGTGTTCAGCTGACCGAACTACTGCCCACCAGCCAAGCAGAAAGATCTGCCAAGCAAAATGCTCTTGGCAGAGGTACTTCCACTAATGCTCTTAGCCTGTTGCAAATGCAAAATAACACAGCTCACAGTGGAAAGTACTTAAATTAGGTCAGCTGTTTTTTTGGCATGAGCTCTGAGCAGACAGCATGTAGCAACAATCACCAAGTCTGACACTCAGCAGCTTGTGAGTATGGGCTAATTTGTGCCGTTCATTTGTGCCCTTAATCATTGGCATTTCAATGTGGAAATGCAATATCTTGGAATCCAGGAGCTCATAACACCCAAAATCTCATCTTCTCTAGCATAGCCACTCTTTTCCCCACATGCTATTCAGAGCTGCTGGATAATAAATATAGCTAAAGAGGTGAAAATGCTGGTTACATTTATCTGCATCATCATTTATTGCCTCTTCTCCTTACTAAGGAGACCAGTACTATTACCCATCCAGACCTCAAGCCAAGACGACAAAAGGGAAACATGGGCAAACCCACCAGAATCATGATGGAGCCCCTTCACCACTGCCTAGTGCTTATATATATAGGGTGGAAAGCAGACAATAACCACATATAAAGGAAGAGAGTAGTGAGACAAATGACAAGTGAGGACACCTGAGCAGCTTGGCACCAGGATTTCCTCGGTCAGCAGGGCCACATGCCCAGAGGCACAGCAGATGGACAGCTGCACAGTCACTGACCTGCCTGGCAAGAGAAGTGGGCCACCTTTGTGCACAACACGTGGCAAGAATGGGGGCAATGACAATGGGGTAGCAGGCGGAATAATTCCTATCGGATCTGAGCACACCCTGGATGTCTTCACTGTCAAGCAACCAGCTCACATCCCTGACAGTAGGAATCAGGATCTGGCCTTGTACTCATCACAAGCTCATCAAACCCTGGCAATTATGGGAGGTGGCACTGCCCTTGGCAGAAAGAACAGCCAACAGAAGATGCACTCCTAAGCAGCTGTATTTCTCATTAGAAGCTTGATTTCTGGTTACTCGCTCTTGTTTTGCCTTTCTTCATTAGATATGAGCCCCCTCCCTGCCCAAAGATGTGGTTGTGTTAGCTCTCATCAACATATGTTAGATTTAGAGGGTCCCTCCTGAAGAACATCCACAGAACAAAGCCAGGGTTTGTGGACAAGACCGATTTGCTAAAAAAAGAACACTAGCTGATAATGTTTGTTTCTTATCAGTTATCTGCTTAACACCAATTACTAACTGTCCCATTGGTTTTGCACTAGGCTGTTCTTGGGCTAAGTAGGTTATGAGTATCAGTGTCATCTTTCCTTTCCATACAGACACAGCATTCCAAGTTTCCCTACAATACAACTTGATCACACAAAGTCATAGAATCATTTCAGTTGGAAGAGACACTCTGGATCTTTGAGTCCAGCCCAACCATAGCCTAACCTAACCCAACTCTAACACTAAACCATATCTGCAAGAACCCCGTCTAAACACCTTTTAAACACCTCCGGGGATGGTGACTCCACCACTCCCCTGGGCAGCCTGTTCCAGTGCTTCACAACCCTTTCCATGAAGAATTTTTTCCTAATGTCCAATCTAAACCTACCCTGGTGCAACTTGAGGACTTTTCCTCTTGTCCTATCACTTGCTACTTGGGAAGAACAGCCCAACACCCTCCATGCTACAACCTCCTTTCAGGTAGGTGTAGACAGCGGTAAGGTCTCCCCTCAGCTTCCTTTTCTCCAGGCTTAACAGCCCCAGTTCCCTCAGCTGCTCCTCATCAGACTTGTGCTCCAGGCCACTCACCAGCTTCATCAACCTCCTATGAACTCTCTCCAGCACCTCAATGTCTTTCTTATGATGAGGAGCCCAAAACTAAACATGGTATTCGAGGTGCGGCCTCACCAGTGCCAAGTACAGTGGCACAATCACTTCTCCGTTCCTGCTGGCCACACTGTTCCTGATCCAAGCCAGGATGCTGTTGGCCTTTTTGGCCACCTGGGCACACTGCTAGCTCATGTTCAGCTGCTGTCAATCAACATCCCCAGATCCTTTTCCACCAGGCAGCTTTCCAGCCACTCTTCCCCAAGCCTGTAGCACTGCCTGGGGTTGTTGTGACCCAAGTGCAGGACCCAGCACTTGGCCTTGTTGAACCTCATACAATTGGCCTCAGCACAATGATCCAGCTGGTCCAGATCCCTCTGTATGGCCTTCCTACCCTCCAGCAGATCAACACCCCCATCCAATTTGGTGTTGTCTGTAAACTTACTAAGGCTGCACTCAAGCCTCTCATCCAGATCATTGATAAAGACATTAAACAGAATTGGCCCCAATACTGAGCCCTGGGGAACATCACTCCTGACCAGTTTCCAACAGGATTGGGTCTCCTTCACCACAACTCTTTGGACCCAGCCATCCAGCCAGTTCTTTATGCGTCTCAGAGTACACACATCCAGACCATGAGCTGCCAGCTTCTCCAGAAGAATGCTGTGGGATACGGTGTCAAAGGCTTTACTGAAGTCTAAGTACACAACATCCACATCCTTTCCCTCATGTACATCAGTTTAATAGGAAATATCTCAGCCTCCTTCTCTTAAGAGTTCTCAGTGTCAGCTGCTGACCTCCTCTGCCTGCTGATTTAAAGGTATCTGCCCAGATCAGACATCATTCAAACTCCCCACAATTAAACCACAGCCAGAGTAAGGCTTAGTCTCCCCCCACCCAGGCAGGGTTGTCACTGATCCACTGCAGGCACTTCTACACGCCTTTGGGCATAATAAACTAGGTCACAAATAAAAGCAAATCCTCCCTCCAAGAGAACAACACATCACAGCAACTATTAATTTTTATGTTTCCAATAGTCACTTAACAGTGATGCCAAGGGTTTTTTAACCAGAATTTTGATGTTGGAGTTACTTTATTGGGAAAGCTGTAGGAAGACCAAAACAGCTGTTCTAAAATGTAATTACAAAGAAAGGAAAGTTACATAGTTTAACTTGCATAGCACAAGCATACGTAATTAACAGACATACATAAACCCATTTTAGTTTGTGTTATTGCTTTTCTTTCTTTTAGGTCTGAGCAACTGGTTGCTGGCCTCTGCTGGAACCAAGGGTAGGCTTACTGGCAGCTACTGTGCAGAAGTTTGATTTCGTTTAGCCAAGGAACAGTGTAAACTACGAAGTCACAAATGGTGTGCTGAGGAGAAAAGGAAAAAAGCAGTTATCAGATTAAGAGCATAAACCAATGTTATTGACCATTATCCTACACTCATTTATGACCCCATATGATCCACAATGAATGCACTTTCATGGCTCTCTAGATTTGCACTCTCCTGACAAAGATTCTGGAACATCACTCATTAGCACTTGTTCCACTGACAGAGAAGCTGACCAATCAGCACTTCTGAAGACCAGGTTACCTCCTTTACCCATTCACCCACAGGAAAGCTTTCAGCATGGGTATTACTCCAACTTAAGCTCTCTGACACAGGTGAGCACACCTGCAAGCTAATCTGTATGTGCACATGTCAAATCATTTCAGTTGTCATAATGGTACACAGCAGCTCTCAGCTAGGTGCTTAATGGATCACTTGTGTGCAGTTACACTACTCATACATGCAGGCAGAAATGTAATGTACACAGAGAAGTTAAGCCTACCACTGTAACCAACAGAATTAAGTACTATGGAAGAATGATTCAGGCCAGATCAAAGCAAACATATTTGGTGCTCTCATCTGAAAAGCTAAAGTACTCCTTAAAGAGCATTGCTATTCAACAAAACTCCTTTAACAGCTTGGTAGGTACAGAGAACAGCAGTAATCTGACTCTTGTGATCAGTGTTAAGCCCAAAGCACTATTCTCAGCCACATAAATCTCCCAGAAAAGTATATCAAGTCAAGCATATGTTGACATCACCATGGGACAAGAGGAGCTGAGAATGCTATGGGGACTCAGGACACTAGACTGAGAGTCAGGAGACCTGTAGGCCTGGCGGAGTTTCCTCCATATATCTTTGTGATCCAGATCATAAAGCACTTTTTAAGAGGACTGAGGCACATAGAGTCCTCAATGCACTACAGCCTCACATCCCCACTTACAAAACAGGGTAAAAGGCCCTGTCATCATCATCTGGCAAGACAAGTTCTGCAAGAGCAGTATTTTGCAAGTGTAGACTTATGAGGACTCTGCTCTTGGCTGGCGGAGTCAGGGAACATTGCAGTTTGTGCTAAGCCAGACAAAGGGCAGGGGCTGGAAGTCCAGGGGCCAGCACGCCATGCTGTGGAGCCTACCTTAGCCATTTGTGGGGCATCGTGGAAAGCACAGCTCTGGAGATCAGTTGCTGGCTTTGTACAAGTTGTCCGGGCAATCTCAACTTTCATTATGTACTTGACTCCAGACACAATCTGCAACAAGACAAGTGAGCAGAAGCAGCTTTATTTGCAGCACATACAGAACAGCTCTCTGATGAGAGAAGTCTAGCAGAAAGGCAGTTTTCTGGTTATACGATGGAAACTATACTCCAAAAATACAGAGGGGATTGCATGCAGCAACCGCCACAAAACAGGCACTTGGCACCCTTTCAAAATCAGGAAACAAAACCCAAGTAAACAAGTTTCATAGTGCAGCTTCCTTAGTAAACAGGGACATCCTAACTCAGCAGCAGCATAAGAAGTCACTGACTTTTTCAGTAACACATCACACTCAAGGACATTCAAACTGACAGCAACCAAGCTATAGAAAAGGTTTTTATTCATCCTCTGTGGAAAAAAAAAAATAACAGCTTGAGCAATTCCTCAAGCTTGAAGCCTATTCTTTCTCCAAATAAACTCCACAGCATGCCCGGGGCGATCCAGCCCACCCCAGCTCCAGCCTGCCAGGCACTCGCCGCCTACGAGCGCGTCCCGACGGGGCCCGGACCGGCTCGGCACCCACCTGCCTCTTGGCGTTTATGACCCGCACCACCCTGCTGGAGTACATGTCGTTGCTGGCCTTGTTGTACTCCGCCATGGCGAAGCGCAGAGCCCGCTGCAGGCCCTCGTCGTTGTCGGCGTTGTCAACATCCACCGGGGCCCCCACGAGGCGCGGTCGGTTCTCAGCGCCCAGCACAGCGCCAGCGAGCAGCAGGGCCGCGGCCAGCAGCGCCAGGAAACCCCGCGCTCCCACCATGGCTGCGTTCTCTGCCGCAACACCGCCCGCCGCTGCCATTTTAAAGCCGGCGGGGCGAGGCGGGCCGCGGCCTCCGCCAAAACACACCGCCCCGTCCCGCCTCCTCCCACGGTACACAGCCCTCCAGCAGGGGCCGGGTTCGGCGGTGCCTCCAGCTCGGCACGGGGGGGCCGCGGGGGTGGGCCGCGTCAGCTCTTACGCTCCAGACCAAGCTGTGCACCGCCCGACTGTTTGCGGAGCAGCCCAAGCGCCGGGCTCGGCTGCCTCACACAGGGCTTCGGCGTGGGGGGAATCGGGGTCCCCCGGGACAGGCTTCACAGCCGGTCAAGGTACCCTCCAGAGTCCCTCTTGGAGCTGCTCTCTTTTCTCTTCAGAAAGGCAAGTGCTGAGAGAAGGAGAGGGTTTCGGTAACGCTGAAAACTCTCTGTGCTGAGGAAGGGCCTGTGCCCAGAAACCATCTTTGCTTGTGGAAACACACCCGTGTCCCCTGTCCCTTGTGGAGGGGACAGGAGGTCAGTGAGGACAAGGCACTGGCATTGCGCTGCCCTGCGCGGGGGTGTGGGGAGGAGGATGTTTTCCTGCACAGGTCTGGGAAGCTGGAGACTTTTCCCAGGCTCTGCCTCCTCATGGGTTATTTTAGCACTTATTTTCCTCTACTGCAGAGGGAAAATAACCACAAGAGCATTTTAAGCTACAGATGTGGCTCCCTGCAGAAAATACCATGTGTCATTTCCTAGATCTGCCTCCACAGCATTGACTGTACCTCATCTACACTAGTTGCTCTGCTGAAGGTCAGAGTGGCATTTGTGGCAGGGTGGCTTCCCAGGTAGGTTGATTAACTTCAGTCACCTCTCGTAACCACAAGCCTATCTCTCCCATCCTGTCAGGAATGCTATATTTGGAAAAACAGGACTACAAACAGCATGAGAGAGTTAGCTCAAGTGAGACTTAGGGCCTTGTGGAGTTGTTAGGTTCAGAGAGGGTGATGTTTTGCTGCTGAGTATCTGCAGCCCATCTCATAATGAAAAGTAAAGGGCTTGTGTGGAAAGGCTGCCTGCACGCTGGCAATATCCAGCATGAGAGTTATCACTGGAAAAATCCATGCAATTGGAATAAAGCTGTGTGACTAATTCAACAGTGATGGGGCATCGTGGTAGTTTTTACAGCTAGAGAAAGGCATGAGCACCACTGAAAGCACCTGAGAGGGAACTGAGATGTCTGTACTGGGACATAAGCCAGAGCTGCTAGGAGCTGTGGGGGACCTGTCTAACTTTGTTTTCCCTAACTGGCCTTGGATCCACAATGGATCAGTTCAAAACTCAAGGTCAGAGCTCACCTAGGTGTCTTTAGAGGTGAAAGCTCTCTTGTACTGTCAGTGACTGCTGTCCATGGGAACAGCTGGCTCTGGCCTAAATCAGTCACTGCACCTGCTATGTACCTGCCAGGTCTCTTCCCACTGCCCTGTGCTGACCCTGCCAGCTCAGGCCTCCACCAAGCAGTTTACTGTTTCCCAGCTGCTGGAGATGCTCCACCAGCCCCACACAGCACATGCAGGGATCTGTGCCAGGGAAGCATCATGAGAGGAAAAACAGTGCCTTTGGGATGCAAGGAGCTTTGTCCTTGCAGGCAAACAAGCAACCAAAGTCTTAGCTGTGCTTGGGTCATCTAGTTGGACTATCCAGTGTGGCTTAAACAAACACCAGCAGGCAGTAAGTCAGCTCTCGGTGCAGTCCTGGTGATCTCATGGTTATTTCTGCAAACAGACATCATGTGAGGTACAGGACGACACAGCTGCATTCCGTCTTGCCTCTGATGCCAAGGCATGCCCATTCTGCCTGCAGCCCTCACCCAGGGTTTCAGTTTCTTCTCATGTGCCAGGCTGTCACTGGCCCAATGAATAACTGATGCCACAAAGCCACTCCAGCAGGAAAGAAGCAGAGGAGACGTGCTTCAGTAATGTGAGGGGTGGTGACACCTTTTGCAAGGAAAAGTTCATCTCCTTCCTTAGGCAGATAATCATTCACACAGTATGGAAGAATCTCAACACAGAGAGGGACCAACCTCCCCAAGGCATGGAACATTTAGCCCCCAGAGAGGTGTCAGCCTGGGCACAGATGTGGAAAAGTGTCTGTCTTGAGTTGTATGAAGCAGAGTCTTCAGCCTGCGTTTCTTCTTTCCCTGGGTAGTGCCCTGGCTCTTCACAGGTGTGGAACATCTCTAAGGAGTTTCAACCAAAAGTTTCCTCCTCATCAAACCACTGCCTACAGCTTCCCCAAGCTGCAGCTGAGGCAAAGGAACATTTGCCAAGGAATAATTCCCAACTCCTTCCCGCACACTGCAGCCAGGCTTTCCAGAAATGCTCTCTGCCCTCCTTCCCACACCACCAACTTTTGAACCTAGTGACAAAGCTTGGTTTCATTCTGAGAGAGGGGGAGAAGTCTCAAAGACCACAGCTTGCTGGCCACAAGCACCACGTGGCAGAGACGAGCCATCCCATTGCCAGTAGCAGCAGCAGTGTCCAGTCTGCCACACCCTACTTTTTACCCCCAAAAAAGTGCACTGGGCACTTTGATATTATATCCCTATGATACTTAAGGTCACTGATGATCCCCACTTAGAGTTTTCTCCCCAGGTACAAGTCAACCCAAGCAAAGGAGAATGCTGGGTTTGCATCTCAGAAGTCAGCTAGGCCCCCTTCTACCAAATGACTTAGCCAGGTGCTAGAGGTCCTGAGCACTGATGATCCTTGAGCATCAATATCAAAATTCCCTGTTCTCTCCCCTGGTTATGCATCCCCACTCCCTCCCACAAAAAAAAAAAAAAAAAAAAAAAGACATATCTGGAGACCTGGTGGATGCCTGACAGCTTATTTAAACATCTGAAACAAGTTGCACTTTGATCAATGTCATGTTGTCCTCTCCTTGGTCATCAATACTTCACTCATTTGAACACATGCAATGACAGAAAGTGGAGCTGGTCTTTTGCTCAGCAGTGTCAGACCCTGGAGTTTCTTTGGTGTCAGGATTTCTCCTTGTATTTCCTAACAGATGCACCAACATTTACTCTGCAAAAGGGTAGAGTCCCTCTTTGACACGGTTCATGCCTCACTTGGCTGTGCAGAATGGCTGCAAAGGGATATACTTGCCCTTTGGAGTTTCTGGTTCTCCAGCTTGGGCAGTGCCAGGTGGACCCTGCAGACCCACTACAAAAACAGAGGCAAGCTGCATTTGTTGACTATTGCCAATGTAAACCTCACAAAATCAGGACTTCAACCAAAGCAATTTTGAGAAAAAAAAAAAAGGCTTGGCAAAAAATTACACTCTACAATCAATGAATAAAGGGGACCTGGTTCATGAAATAAAATTGCATTTTGTCATTTTATTTCTGAAGGGCACTACCATTTTTCTCTGTCAGAGATGCTTTTTAAAAAATAGAAATAAAACAGAAATTCTCAGATAACCAGGTGACCAAAGGAATTGGTAATTTAAGAAATATACCAAGCAGCAGGAGATTCATAGTAACATTGTAAAAGTTTCTAACACTGTGTACTATCCCTATACCAGAAAGACAGAGTTGTAGCATATTCTGCCACAGTTGTTTCAAGAGCATTTGTGCAATATCTAAAGTATTTTCATCTACCTTTTTGTCAATGTTTCCATTTCAGCCAGGACGGTTGGACTTTGTATGTAAATAACCAAGCATACTCATTTCTCCAGGTAACTCTGCATTCCTTGTCTTTGCTGTTGACATCCCCCATCTCTCTTTTAATATCCAAAGGAACAATTATAGATGTCTCCACCCAGTAGCTAACTGAAAAAGCTCTGGAATACTATGACATGTCTTTCAAAGTACAATTAGATATGGATGTTTAAAAAGCAGCTGCTGGTCCTTTAATCAAGAATAACTGTTTCTCCACAGAGCTGAAATCTGAATGACCCTCAAGAGAGAGTAATTACTGTGATAGATGCAGAAACAATGGGAAAAGCATGATCCAACCCTAAACATCTGGTTTCAGTTTCCCTTAGCGGAGGTGCAGCAGGCCAGGGCTATGCTGGGGTTGGTGCATTGCATCCCACTATGTGAATCTGGAGCAGCGAAGGGTGGGGTGCTGACACAGTTCCCCCTTTGCCTCCAACCACACTGTGTCACTAACACAAAGTGATGGAAGGGAGGCGTTTTGTAAAAGGATCACTTTTGGGGGCTGAAATCCTCTTGAGCAAGACAGTCAGCAGTTTATGAGATGGGGCTGAGAGTGATTCAATACTAAAAGCAAAGTTGTTTTACTGCTGTTGAAGAGTGCCCTCTGCTTACAGAAATAAATCCATCCTATACCAGCTGATATTCAGTGATGGTGGGAAAAGTAGGGAGTGTCTGCCCCACTTAGAGAGCCATGACTACCTCTGCCTTCCTTTGAGACCCATGGCTACCTCTGTTCACTCCCTGCTCTGGCATGCAGAGCCTTTTTTTTTTTTCTGGAGAGGAATGGAGGCAATGCCACAACTTGTCCAAACAGGGAAAATCCAGGCCCTGTTTTCACTCTCAGCTTCAAAAGGGGGGTCTCTGAAATCTAGACAGCTGATTTGAAAGTCCCCAGGGAACCAGGACCACAACCACATCTCTCCTGCATGTAGACACGCCTTCACATGCTGGCAAGCTCTCATCATAAGCAGCCAGGAGTGGCTTTTCTGGATAGACTGCAAGGCAATTCAGATGAAAAACACCATGTGCCAAGACAGCCTTCAAAAACACCAAAGGGCTGCTCTGAACATATTTCAGTCCTGGCAGAACAACTGGATTAGTAAATACTGTCCCTCCAAGTCACAACCATGCTTCTTGCACTCTTCACGGTAGCCTGGAAGGAGTTAATGACTGTCTACTTTAAATATGCTTAACACTTGGCACTGAGTGCACTTCAGTGGCAATTCCGTGGGAACAGAGCTATTGGGAAACATAGGCCCTCAGTCTAGGTGTCGACCTCTCTCGAAAGCACAGCCCTAGATTTCATAGGATCATAGAACAGTTTGGGTTCAAAGGGACCTTCATAGCTCATCTAGTCCAAGCCCCCTGCAATGAACAGGGACACAGATCAGGTTGCTCAGAGCCCTGTCCAGCCTGGCCTTGAACGTCTTCAGGGATGGGGCATCTATCACCTCTCAGGGCAACCTGTGCCAGTATTTTACCACCCTAATTGTAAAAACTTTCTTCTTCATGTCTAGTCTGAATTTCTTGGGAAAATAAAATACAACAGGAAGCAAGTGCAAGTAGTACTGTTCTGGCAGTCACTCTAAGGAATTAAATGCCAAACAGCTCTCAGGACTGATCTCAATAAGGTCAACGATTACCACCCTGCAGAGAGCAATTCCTGGGAGTGAGATTGGGGTAGCTACCCAGCTCTCTGCTGAGTCCCACACTGCTCACATCGCTTGTGGGATCACAGCATTGCCTGCTTTGAATCCCTTTCTCTTACGCCAATGCAGAAGATAATCTGCCTTTAAGAAATGGGTATTCGCATACAAACATCTGCTTTAGTAATTACTGATGTTAATCTGCCTTTGGGCCCACAAGGGAAGGCATTATTGTTTTACAGGCAAGCAGTAAATAAAGTAATTGCCAGCAGAAAAGCTTCATTTCTAATAACAGCAAGCAATCAGTTTTGGTCAGATTGTGCAACTCAAGTAATGAAGGCACAGCATTGATAGTGAGTGCTGATTTAAGTGAAACAGTGGTGCACTTGGGATGTTAGCAAAAAAAAAAAAAACCTATACCAGTATCCCTTTTTATTCTGAGAAACATAAATGCTGGCACAATAATAGCATATATTCAAAATTATCACCAGAGATATGCAATCTGGTGCATTTGACTGCTGCATTTGCTTGTATTTACCAAGAATAATTCATCCATTCCGTTTTCTTCTTACATATTTGTTTGCTTCAGCCTGCAGGAGAAGTAGCTTTACAGCTTAAGATTTGTATTCATTAGTTCTTACTAGATTTTTTTTTTCCCCAGGAATTGTCTGGTTCAGAGCTGACAAGAAAATGAGTTCTGTCCTCCATCTCCAATCCCATCAGAAGCATAAAGTGCTTGTTTAAGCTTAGCTTTTGAAGAATACCAATGACTTCACACAGCTAAAAGTAAGCATAACGTTAAGTGTATGTCTGTGTGCTGTGCTGAAACTGGCCCTTCAGCAGCCTGCTGGGGTTACTGTCCATTCCTGTCTCCTCCAGCAGCAAGCTCTAAAGTTGAAGTGAAATGGTCAGATATTTCAACAGAAGTTTGCTTAGTGAAGAAAAAAAGCTAGGCCATAATGAAGGAGCATTTCTTCAAGTTTGGGCCACAGTATGCACACAGCAGAGAAACAAAGCATAGCAGAGAAGTCTGCAAAGACTGGAGCTCATGCTCTGAGGCTTCAGAGGTCACAGGAAGCCCAGAGGGGAAAGAGTTTTCTCTACAGTAGCATGATGTCTGTGTGGAGTTCCCCCAAGCTCCCCAGCAGAATGTGGTTCACTAGCCACACTTTGGTCCTCTCTATAAATCACATCACTCCTGTCCTCCTTTGATAGCAGCTCATAGCCATATCTTCACTACTGCTAAGTCCAAAGCCTTTAGGACATAGCACAAACTTGGGTGTTCACTGAGCTTTTTATAACCCCTTAACTATACATGTACATATTTATGATGAAGGCCCTTTGTGAGGAACAAGACTACAAATCCCTAAGGTTTGCAAAAACCCACACTTAAAGGGCCATCCAGAACCTCAAGTTTTTGTCAGCTGACAGGCTGCTTTGGGTTGCATGGCACTGCGCAGACAAACGGCTGTTTGGTTTTTTGTGTTTGTTTGTTTGTTTTAAGAGACAACTGTTGTGCTGTTGTGAAGTAATTGCATTGATTTCTGTGATAAGACAAACCAATTGTGCACATCCTGGATATACTGACAATCCTCATATATATACAACCTCTGTGCTAGGTTTTGAAGTGGTTACAGTTTGTGTCTGTTCAGCATTTCAGAGCAGCAAATTCTGCCTGGTTAAGGCTTTTTTGTTGTTGTTCTGGGGAAGCAAAACTCTGGTCTATGAAACATCTGAGTACAGAGAACAGCCTGTTCTCAAGAGACTGACTTGCCAACATGATTCCTGGCTGCTTCTCATTAGAAAGGACTTCAGTTCTTTTCTGCATTGTACTCGTTGGATTTGTAGCATTGGGAAGGGGCAGAGATATTTATTAGGTTTAACAACTGCAAGAGAGAAATCCTTAGAAAGTCAAGGTAGCTTGCAAACAAGACCAGACAGTCACCCATACCAGACAAACTGGGATACTTGGCTGTTCAGATTTTTCCCTCAAGAGGGAACTGAAATTGTGAAAAGCCCCAGAATTCACCCGCCAGCTGCTCACACACTGCTCAACACATGTAAATTCAGCAAAAAAGACCAGCCCACTCCAAAACATCAAAGGGGCTTTCAGAAGAGTACATATTGTTATACATAATTAAGAGCACCAAATCTACTATCACTAATTAAACTAATACACAGAATGTCCTCACAGTTAATCCTTAGGCCATGCTGCATCCCACATTTATAGTGAGCCATCCTTCCGGATTCTTTAAGCTCAAGTGCAGAAGCAAAGACTCAGAGTAGTACTTTCACTCAAACAAGAATATGGTTATTTGTGAGGGAGCAAGACTGCTTCATATCCCATGGCCGGCAGCCAGTTTGCTCCAGTTCAGAAGTTTCAGTCATCCAAGCAGGGAGACAGAAAGCCAGACCACAGCATGCAATGCAGCTGATAGCACAAAGCTGTGTAACACCAGCACAAACCTTAAAGAGGAAGCTTAGAAGGGTGCAGGAAATAGCAAAGAATGGGTCTCAGCAGCCAGGAGGCCAACATCTCCCTGTGAAGCTCTTCACAAATGAAAACTTGCACAACCTTTTTCCAGCAATCTGTGTAACACATACTTTGTTTAAAAAGGGACCAATCACACTGGCTGGATCAATTAATCCTTGACCAGGAAGAATTAAATTGTGTGACCATATCCCTTCTCAGATTGCCAGGTGGATAATTAGGCTTTTATCAACATGACAGCAGAGCAAGGACAAGGAAGCTTTAGTTTCGTTGCAATTTATTGGGGGGTCAAGTGCCAAGCTCCTATAGGAAAAGCTGCATGGATCAGGTGTTGGTGGAGCCCAGTTCCACCCTGGCTGGGTGTTTTGGCCTCCTTACAAACCTCAGTACACAGACTTGACACAGTCGCAGTGCTATGCTCAGCACATAGAATCATTTAACATTCATCATTAGACCCCCCCAGCTCCCTCAGCCACTCCTCATAAGAATTGTGCTCCTGGCCACTCACCAGCTTCATCACCCTCCTCTGAACTCTCTCCAGCACCTCAATGTCTTTCTTATCATGACAGGCCCAAAACTAAACACAGGATTCAAGGTGTGGCCTCACCAGCATCGAATACAAGGCGACAATCACTTCCCTAGTCCTGCTGGCCACACTATTCCTGATAAAAGCCAGGATGCTGGTGGCCTTTTTGGCCACCTGGGCACACTGCTGGCTCATGTTCAGCCAGCTGTCAATCAACATCCCCAGATCCTTTCCCTCCAGGCAGCTTTCCAGCCACTCTTCCCCGAGCCTATAGCGTTGCCTGGGGTTGTTGTGACCCAAGTGCAGGACCTGGCACTTGGCCTTGTTAAACCTCATACAATTGGCCTCATCCCAATGATCCAGCCGGTCCAGATCCCTCTATATGGCCTTCCTACCCTCCAGCAGATCAACACTCCCACTCAATTTGGTGTCATCTGCAGACTTATTAAGGATGGACTAAATCTCCTCATCCAGATAATTGATAAAGATATTACACATAACTGCCCCAAATACTGAACCCTGAGGAACACGACTCGTGACCGGCCGCCAGCTGGATTTGACTCTGTTCACCACAACTCCATGGGCCCAGCGTTTAGTACCTCAGCCTTTCCCTCATCCTCTGTCACTATGTTTCCACATCCACGAGATCGTGGAGATTCTCCTTACCCCTCCTTTTGTTGCTGATATATTTATAGACGCATTTTTTGTTCCCTTTTACAGCATCCCACCATGTTTCTGTGATGGCAACTACATTGTAGTTTTTCTGTTGCACAATGGCTTCCAGTTCCTCCTGTTTGTTGCCTATGCTGTGTGCATTCATATAGATGCACTTCAGCTGGGCTGTCGATCCCACCACCTTTTTGCAGTGAGAAGCCCTGATTCGTTTGTGGCCTTTCTCAGGTTCTTCTGTGGTTTCTAACAGATTTATACCATCTATAACCCTTGTGTCTTTTCTACTGCACAGCTCTCCATCCCCTACCTCCACTGAGATGGCAGACCAAAGGCCTCGCTAGCACGCCATTCCTCAAATGTCAGCATGTTGCCCTTGAGTTTGTCTTTACTGTGCCTGGTTTTCTCCCCTTCCCTCTTCAAATCTAGTTTAAAGCCCTTCTAATGAGCCCAACTAACTCCTGCCCCAGGGTCCTTTTCCCCCTTTGAGACAGGTGCATCCCATTTGCACATCAGGTGCTATGTAAACCAACCTTTCCACTGAAATATAATAGTTAAGATCAGGATTAAGGAGCTTTGGTCTAGCTTTCCAAGGAAATGTGCAGAGACCCACTGTAGGATCCCTCCATTGTCTCTGGCACGCTGCTGGTTTTATGAGTATTAAATCTTTCACAAGCATAAATTAGGTACATGTTCTCTACCACTAAAAGTATATATTTTTCAAACATGAAAGCTTTGCCTTTATAAGTCTAGCTATTAGAATATGTTCATATTGGCAGAAAATTCTTCAAAGAAACATTCTTTATCCTCCAGTCAAAGCCTTTTGCCATCTGTATAGCCACGGAGAATCTTACGAAATACCGTCAGCCAGACCATTTTCCAGTTAGACAGTTATACAGACAACTCTGTCTCCATGGGACTGAAAAATAAAATCCCCAGTTTAATAGAATGGTAAGATTCATAGGATCAAGTTCATAAAGACATGGACCACAGAAATGCCAGGAGAAAGTAAGATGGCACACATCAATAGGTAGTGCTGCTACAGGCTATGTTCCCAAGTTTGCTTTAAGTGTATGAAAATAAACATGGGGGCATGTGTTCTTTTGGCAAATAATATATTTAAGTATGGGAAGTTTTGTCATCTGCTCTCAGCTTTGGTGATTCCTAACGCATACGCGGAGCTATTCTCTAGGCAGAGAGTTTCACAGTTTGGCTGCACTTCCCAGAAAAATTGCCATTATTTCAGTCCTTTGCATGTTATCTAAGTACCTCCTCTCCAGACCCGCTATCTGCATTTGTCTAAAGATAATTGCGTTTAGCACAGCCCCACACTGCTTCCTGCGGGGTTGGAAAGCCAGCCTGCAAAGCTCTAATCTCTGCTTGGCACTCAGGGTGGAAAACTGGGCCTGCAAGAGGGACAACAGTTTTTGCTGTCACTAGGCAACAAGATAGCAAACCTCAGATACTGAAAAGTGAGTAAACATGCTTCTTAAAGCTAGATTACCTTTGAAATATCTCAAAACCAGTACAATCTAAATGCTTTTTTTTTTTAATATTCTTTTTGATTCCTTTTTTAAATGTATCAGTCATAAATCAGGATTAGATTTCCCTGTTTTCTTCTGCCAAACTGGCAGCCAGAACTAAATGCACCATAATGAATAACAGGATTTGCATATGTTCACGTGAGTCCAGGGGCTGGAACTTGAAAAAAAAAAAACCTGCAAATTATTGTCAGATCTCTGAGAGGAAACCAAGTCCCCAAGGGTTAGGAAGGCTGTGATGATACACCAGTGCACCAGCCCAGCAGCAACATGTATTACTCAGAGATATTTATTAGGGAAAAGATGTTTCTCACTAAACTAAGAATAAACCAATAAAACCATGCACATATCAACACATACAGACACCTATCCAAAAAAACAATTATCTGAATAACTGAGAGTAGCAAGGGGAATAAAAATGATGCATGAGCCTATATTCTTGAGAGATCACTATTTTTAAAAGCTGAATTGCCACTCAGATGTTTGAACAGTTACTTCCCAATCTGACAGGCAGTCTCATTTGGAGAATGCACTGACAGTATGCACTCAACACTTCCCCTTTTCAAATGCCAGGGACCTCTAAAATCAGCAGGGACCGAATAAAGAGAAGTTAGGCAACTGGATGTGGAATTATTTAACCACACTCACACTTGATATTTTCTTTCCAGTTATTCTGAATAATTTCATGTCAGGTCAAAGTATTTCACCAGGCACTTAGATACTGGCTGTTCAACTTTGGGACTGCAGCTGAACAGTTTTTTACCTAGTAGGAAATCAGTCAACAACAAAAAGGCCTTATTTACCATGGCTGCACTTCACAATGAAAATAGAGACCAACTGAGCGTGACTTGAGGCAGTCATTACAAGTATGCCATGACCATTTAAGCATCAAGCAGCATTATCTACCCAGAAGTCCCACCGTGCTGAGCAAAGCATGCAGAGTCCCACGGTGCTGAGTCTGTACAAAGCAAGAAGCCTGGAGGGTTTGCAGTCCAGCACTCCAATTCTGGGCTTGAAAACACACAGGCAACCAAATGATGTCACTCTGCCAGGCTTTCTTGATGCAAACAGAAGCAGGACTAACACCTTAAGTATCCCTAACTCAAAGATGAGGACATGTCTCCTGAACCCTTTGTTGGCTTCCCAAGGAAAAAAATAAATTCTCCTCCTAAACTATTCAACTATTCAACTAAACTACTTCCAAAGCCACCTTCTCTTTTTCCTTCAAATTCCAGAATAAAACTTTGCTCTCATGAGAAAAGAAATTAAGCAGCGGGCAGGAATGTAGTACGTTACAGCCCTGTCTGTGTGTTGCTTGCCACTCCATCTCTTTGCCTGCATCTCGCTGTTCATGTTACATGGTAATTTGAAGTTCTGAGTGGTAAGAGCTGCTTCTTTCTCCTGGGCTGGTACAGCATCTGCAGACACAAGCACTGCAATACCATAAGTCATCAGGAGTTCACTGGACTAAAGTCAGCATGCACTGGGTGAAGACCTGTCCTGTATGATCTTTCTGCATCTTTCTTGAAGATCAGATCTTTCCTGGAGAAGGAAATTGTGAATTTGGGGAGCTGTCAATATGAACTTCTAGTACAACTGATGGCTTGCAAAACCAGCACAAGCAAGGTTATTGCTCAAGAACACAGCTGAATACACTGAATGAGATTTGAATCAAGCCCCAGAATCAGAAGAGGGAGATCAAAAACATGCCTTAATACCTCTTATTTAATTGCGTTATTATTTCTTTCTTTCTTCCCTCAGCGTATTTCCTTTCAAACACAGGGGGAAAGTCCCTCCAGGAGTTCATTGTTAATAAAGAAAAAGGCATATTCCTGGTACTTCTGATTGATTAACATTAATGACCTATTGCATGCTGTGCAGTAATCCACCCTCACAGATAATTAACAATGTCCACTTTAATAATGTCAGATATGCAGGTGCTCTTACCCCCACCCCAAAGGATTTTGGCTGTAAAAGGGTCCAATATTTCAAGGTGACCCCAGCAGCCTCAGTTTTGGACTTCATTCACTGCTTTGCTTATACAGACTTGCACAAAGAAAACTGGTGATTCCAGCTTAGGTCAAAACCAGGTCATCCTCTCCCCACTGCCAGATGAAGACACCAGCTAGTTTCCAGAATCACAAGAGAAACTAAATCAGTCTCACCTTCCCTATAATGAATGGTAGTTTGCAGGCTGCTTTAGGAGAGATAAAGAAGGCTGCAGATCTCTTACCATGATATAGATTATAGCAGAAAAGATGCAGAGAACATCTGCACAGTATCTCAGCTGCCTGAAACCCAAGGGCTCCCACATCTGCTTCTACAAGTCCTTTAAGAGACAATTTAGGCTGCTTAAGAGACAATTTAGGCCCATCTGCTGCACCATGAGTAACACTGAGGCCCTTCTAAGGGGGTTTCTGTAGACACCATGGTTGAAGGAACATCATGTCAAGGGCAGGTGGAACAATGTGGATGAACAGTGAATTAAGCCAAGAGGCTGTCCTTAAGACACAGTGTCTATGTAAGTGGACATCCCCTAGCAGAGGGTATGGGGAAGAAAGGGCATGAAGGGTTCTCACTAT
Organism: Patagioenas fasciata; assembly: GCF_037038585.1. Classification (NCBI taxonomy): domain Eukaryota; kingdom Metazoa; phylum Chordata; class Aves; order Columbiformes; family Columbidae; genus Patagioenas; species Patagioenas fasciata. The sequence continues at coordinate 15,373,151 of NC_092522.1, forward strand.
GAGAGGAGTGGTACCAGGGGAAGCACAGCTCTTTGCATGAGGTGGAAGCTGGGGTTTGCATGGAATCCACAGAACAGAGGAGGCTGAGACAGTGGCCATGAGAAAAAGGAAACATGGGGGACCTCTAAGCTGCCTCTGTTCTACTCCCCTCCTGACTCCAGCCTGGAGATGTCTCCAGCTCCGATCCTTCATGTTCTTCCTTCTCTGCCTGGGCCTAACCAGATCAGTCACAACACCTGACTCACTGCTGGGGTGAGACAAGTTGAATCCCGTGGCAAGTGGAGGCGATCCCACTGAAGACAGAGTAATTGCCCATGCAGTCCTCTCTGACCCTGACCCCACATGATAGCCACTTTCTCCAAAACCCTCTCACCCATGCTCAAGAGAACAACAGCCCAGCCAGTCCCCACAACAAGCCATCCTCTGTTTTCAAGCCTGTGCTGTGGGATTTAAATAGTGAAAGTGTCCTGCCACTCTAGAAGTCATTCAGTGACCAAAGAGTTGAGATTAGAGAATCTGGAAAGAAAAGAAAAAGGGAGAGGGAGAGGGAGAGGGAGAGGGAGAGGGAGAGGGAGAGGGAGAGGGAGAGGGAGAGGGAGAGGGAGAGGGAGAGGGAGAGGGAGAGGGAGAGGGAGAGGGAGAGGATCTACAGCAATAAACACAAACCAGGAAACATGGAGCCTGGTAACCAGCCACAGCTTGACTTTGGCATGACCATGAGGAAGTGCAGAAATGTTTTCCAGTGAGATATCTTTGCAACACAACATCTCCAATGCCAAATACAAAGGAGTCAAGATGAACCAAGTACAGAAGGAGAGGTAGTTCAGGGAGATGACAGATTCTGCAAAGGCATCTGGAGTCACAGGTGGAATCACAACGCTCGCAAACCCCTGCAGCCACAGTCCTGTCCAGGGCTGTGCCAAGACCAACATTTTCTCAGTCCTTCCTTGACACCTGTGGAAAAACAAGGAAACATAAGACTCACATGATCACCCTATGGCAGAAGTCCAGGCATGAGCATGCTTCAACAGCATGTCTCATGGCAAGTAATGCAACCAGTGTGGATGCCAGAGCACTACTCAACTGATCTCCATTGCAAGAACCCACTGCCTGTTTAATCAAAGGCCTTTGCTTATAAAAGAAGGGTCTTCTACACCACCACCCCACACACACACACCCCCTTAAATAGTACGCTTTTATCATCCACATGCCATATACATTTTGCCAAAGGCAGAAGCCTAACCTCGAAGTTCCCCAGATGCCAACAGGTCATATCCAGCTGGTGTCTGAGACAGGGCTGAAGAAGGAAGCAGAGCAAATTCTTCATCTGGGGAGTATCTCCTGGATGCTTCTGGAGTATCTTCTGGATGCTTCAGGGATATACATCCAAAAATACACGTGCACTGGGGGTTACCAGGAGATGTAAAAGCTAGGGAGCCATCTGCTTTCCAAGCTTCCTTCCCATCTGGCCTAACAAATCTCCTAACAAACCCAAAGTTCAGCCCTATTCCTGTGTTCCTGCTTGGCTGCATCCACTTCAGCTATCAAGTCCACAAGGGTCCCACGATGCATGCAAAGTTAGAGTCCCTTCCTTTCAAACTTACACCTTTTCAAATTACCCTAAAGATTTTTATTGGAGGTGAGGGGTGGAAATAGATTTCTAATAGCTAGGTTTTCCTCACTTTTTTCTTTCCTGCTACAAACGTAGCCATCTGGCTGTTTTTCTCAGGCTTCTCAGACTCCAGAAGATTCAGAACAATCTTCATATTCACTGATGCAAATCAAAAGATAGCAGAAATGCCCTAGAATGCAAAGATCATTTCATTACATCTCATTTAGCAGAGGACAAAAAGCCCCCCTCTCTTACTTTCTGCCTGTGCCCAGGGTCACTGGACCTGTGCACCAGCTCTTCACACCAGGTGACACTCACTCTTCAGGTCTTTATGAACCAAAACATGCAGTCTTCCAGATCATTGGCCTCCTGATTTTGCAGTGTCAAAGTCAGCTCCACATCTGCTGTCCCTAGGACAAAGTCAGCACCCACCCACCTCCAAAAGCCTTGAACTTCCAATGTACATCAGTAAGCAAGCCTGCTGGTTACAACTTATTTCTTAGGCCCAGGGCACACTGCAAACAAAGTACATGTGCTACCTCTAAGCTTAATAAACTGAACAGGGCCTTGTATAGATAGCAGAGCGGAGCGCAGGGGACAGGTGGTGGACACATTGTGAAGAACATGGCAATACCTTAGCCATGTGTGTATTTGGTAGGACAGGAAGACATTTCCTAGCCTTAGGAAGGAGATCACCTTCTCTCCTTTTGCATAGCACACAACTTGCAAAGACTATGGCTTACAAAACAATCCAGATAAGGAATGGGGACATAAAAGTAAGTTTTCCCAGTATTATTTAGTCTGTAGTGAAGTTGGCACCAGGTCACAGCAGAGCTATCCACCTCAGTCTCGTCATGACTTTGACCTGAATACCTTTGCAGTAAGAACACCCTGCCAAACCATTCAATAGCTCTCAAAAAAATATTCTGCAGCTCTTATTGCGTTCCCAGGTCAGAAAAACTTTCCACCAGCTCAGGACAGAGATGTAGGGCCCTAAAGAACAATTGCTTACAAACCCAAAAATTCTGGGAATGCAGAGAGAGAAATGCAGCACCATGAGGCAATCACTCAAGTGAGGGCTTGAAGCACAAACATGCAGACAAATAAATCAGATGCATTCTCAGTTTATTCTAGAATGAATTTGTGCCTTTCAGCAGTCCCCAGAAGCCTAGATGCAATGAAACAACAGATCCAGATTCCTTATAATCACCGCAGGAATGGGCACACCTAGTTTATCCTATTTGGTTGTGGAGCAGTTTGCCACAAGAGGGGATTGACTTCATGCCACTGGACAGACAAACATCCACCAGGAAGTTTTACTTAGGTTAACCCTGCATATAGATCAGGAAATGGACAAAATAGCCACCTCTGATTTCCAGGAGTTGTATTTTATCTTTTCTGTCCTACCCATACTCTAACAAGAAACTAGACATTTTAGTAGATCTCTTAACCCCCAATACTGAATAAGTTTCTTATAATACCACATAACAGACCTTTGCTCTCTCTGTTGATACTCTCAAGTTTATTGGCAAGAATATTTAAAGGACCAGCCAATTTCAAGCAAATTTTACAGAACGTAGCCAAAATACAGGTATTCTGCATGCTCTTACATGGAAAATCTGGTTTTAAAATAAAAGGAAAAGCCAAACTCCTCACAGACAACAAATATCCCATAGGAGACATTTCTCAGATACGAGTACTCCAGCAAGCCACTCCCAAACAAACCCATCAACCAGGCACAGGGCATTACTGGCAAATATCAAAAACACTGCTGAGAAACATCACAGACACCTTGCAACAACACCACGGCTGGGTAAGGAGAAGGAAGGAGAAATAAGTACTGAAAGCATTATATCTGTCAGAAACCATTTCTCTCCGATCTACCACATTCAGATCTGTCACAGCTCACGGATTTGGACTCTGATGATCAAAACTCCTACGTGCTTTGGAGTTCGAGGATAAGCTGAGAAAACCTGTAAAGTAAAATACGAATTGGGGTTTTTCACTTTTTCTGCTGCTGCATTTTCCTCCAGCAAGTATATCAAGCCCCAATAGCCCTGTTCTAAGGTGATGCTTTCTTAGGAATTTTAAGTTGCCATTCTGAAATTATGTTTTGAGAAGTGGGCAATTGATTGCTCTGGAGACCAGCAGTGCCACAGTATCTTCATAGATCTGGTCCTGCCACCTCTAACTTTCTGCATCTCTCCCTGACTGCTCAAGTGCTTCTCTGAATGTGTGTACACACCACTTATTAGAGGCTGGCATACACAGATAAGTCAGTCTGTGCAATGAGGCATGACTTGATGTGTGGCTCAAAGGTATCCGTCTCTCCACTTCTCTCTCTCCTCTGCTATGCCACTCTTGCTTTTATTTATTTGAGCTGGGATGGCTCAGGGATAGGGCCTGTGGCTGCCTCACTTGGCAGTGGGATACAGGGTCTGTTACCAGAAGCACTCATTCTGTTATAGATTTCCTACATGGTCTCTAGCAAGTCCCCTGCAACATAACAGTGCTGAATTTATCACAGAGTACTATAGGTTCAAAGAGATTTGTGAAGGTCATCAAGTTCAGCTCCCTGCTCAAAGCAGATCCAGCTCGATCAAGTCTGTCAGGGTCTTGTCCAGCCTATGGCAGTTAAATGTTGGAGGCACCTCTTTTTGCTGGTTTAAAATGGGAGTGAAGCTACCCCTGTCCCCACCTTTTGGCAGCTTGTTGTATACATTGCCTAATGCATGGATTGATCGTGCACCTAGCACATATTGGGGCCATTTGAGGATAATGCCTGAATTAGATGGAATAGAAAAGCTTGAGTGGTAATCATCCATATGGCCTCGCAGTCCTGGACAGCCATGGGTCTACTACAGGATGACAGATAAAAACTTAAACCCTGAAGACAAGGACTGTGACAAATAATCTCTGTCAAGCCTGTCTAAGGTTAAGTCTTTTCTATCTCATATATATGATGCTCAGAGCAGCAGATCTGTGCATTTCTAGCTTTAGCAAAATAACAAAAGACATCTGGAAAAGAAAAATCACACTAGGGAGAGTACTTTGTCTCTTCCTAACCACTGGATGGTCCAGATCTAAAAACATAGTTTCACCTAGGTGAAATTTCCCCAGGAAATGGTCCTCAATGCTGGGAGCCTGACTGCAGGAGAAGTTGAGAGATGGCAGTCAGCAGGGGTTGTTACAGAGTTCTATACTGTGTGGAAGCAGTAATGTCTGCCCATGGTTTCTCCCCTAAATGCAGACACATGGGAATCACTCTGCCTCTCACAATCCAGAAAAGAAACCATACCCTTTCCAAAACAGTCCAGGACAGTTTTAGAGCAGGATGATGGGGTCTGGACAAGAACAAGTAGGTGTTCTGGCTTCAAAGAAACTATTAATGCTTTATATGTAGCTGGGCAATACTAACTTCACACCATCATGCCTTTCATTCGTGCACCCACAGCTATCACATGTACCTTGGGATCCTCTTCAGATGGGCTGACAGCCTTGGACTGTGCCACATGCTGGTTCCTCACCTTCCCTGGACCAGGACTTCCCCAACACATATTCCTGCCATGAGCTTCTCGTGTAGGTCATACTCATCTTGCTCCTGTTCTTTGGAACTCCAACAACCAGGGCTTTGCAAACCCTTTATCTTCATTCTGTAAACAGGGAATACAGTTCACGACAGAAAAGATGAAGACAGTCAGGTAAGAAGAAGGACCTCTTCTGTGAGACAAAGGGCAGGACTAAGGCCTGGGATACAACGGGGTTTCTGTTCTCATTGCTGGCTGCTAAGATGACTGTAGCTGGAGCTCTAAATACTCGTGCTGGAAGCACTCAGCTCAGGCTAGCTGCTGTGGATGGGGCTGTGCCAAATCCAGACAGCTCCTAAAAGACCTTAGGCCTTAGACCTTAAACCTCCATCTTCCAGCTTTCAGAAAGCGCCACAGTTTGGGCCAAGGCAGCATCTGAGCTTGAATTTGCCTGTTAGCTCCAGAAGTAGCATGCAAGAACAACAATATCTGTATGGATATCAGTAGCAAGTGGTGTCCCTCAGGGGTGACATACCCAAGTGGAGGAGCTGCTCGGCCAGCTGACAGAGCTCCAAGAGGAGGTGTCCAGGCTGAGGAGCATCAGGGAGTCAGAAAAGGAGATTGACTGGTGGACTTGGAGGCAGGAGTAGAATCCAACCATAGGAACAGATACAAAGGACCCCCTACCCTCTCACCACCAGGCTGGAAGGGGTGACCCAGCAGATGGGGGAGAATGGATGCAGGTTACAGCTCAGGGCGGCAGGCGAACACACCCTCAGCCTGCCCCACCTGCCCAGGTGCCTGTAAACAACAGGTATGAAGCCCTGGAATTGGATGGGTAAGCAGCTGATGCTGCTGCTGAGGACCCTTCTGGGAAGGAGAGGTCCTCTGAAAAACTCACACCATACATGAAACCCAGCATATCTGTTAAAAACTCACATGTAAAGAGAAAAAAAATAAAGAGTAATTGTCACAGGCGACTCCCTTCTTAAGGGAACAGAGGGCCCAATATGCCAATCTGACCCAACCCACAGGAAAGTCTGCTGCCTCCCTAGGGCCAGGGTAAGAGATGTGGCTCAACAACTACCCAGGCTGGTAAGGTCCTCTGACTATTATCCACTATTGGTCCTTAATGTTGGCAGATAGGAAAAAGTAGTATCAAGCAAATCAAAAAGGAGTTCAGAGCTTTGGAGTGGTTGGTCAATGGCTCAAGTGCTCAGGTGGTTTTCTCCTCCATCCTTTCAGTAGTGGGCAGGAACACAGAATGGAACAGGCAGGCCCAAACAATCGACACATGGCTCCGTGACTGGTGTCATCAATGGAACTTCAGGATTTTCACCTATGGGATGGTCAGTTCTTCACCAGGTCTCCTGACACCTGACAGAATGCACCTTGCACAGAAGGAGAAAAGGGTGTTTGCTCAGGGGCTTGCAAGGCTGATGGATGGGGCTTCAAACTAGATTGGAAGGGGGAGGAGAGTGGTATGAGGTCAGTCAGTGACGAGCAGTGGGATGGCACACCAAAGCTTGAGGAGGTGTATGACAGAGTCCTCAGACTGTGCCATGAGGTGACGGGCACAATCAACCACACCTGAAGTGCCTCTACACGAATGAGCGCAGCATAAGGAAAAAGCAAGATGAACTAGAAGCCTTGACTCGGTCCCAAGGATATGATACAATTCGCATTAATGAAAGCTGGTGGGATGAATCCTGTGACTGGTGTGCCGTGATGGACGGCTACAGGCTATTCAGAAGGGACAGGCAGGGTAGGAGAGGCAGGGGTGGCACTGTATGTAGCAGAGGGGCTGGGTTGCATGGAGCTGGCAGTTGGTGATGGCAAAGTTGAGAGTCTCTGGGTAAGGACTAAGGGTCAGACAAATAAAGCAGATGTCATTGTGGGTGTCTGCCATAGGCCACCCAGCCAGGATGACAATACTGATGGGTTATTCTTTCAGGAACTAAGTGAAGTCTCCAGATCATCTGCCCTGGTCCTTATGGGGGACTTCAACTTGCCAGATGTCAACTGGGAATATCACACAGCTGACACCAACAGGTCCAGAAGATTCCTGAAGCATTTGGATGATAACTTCTTGATGCAGGTGCTAAGGGAACCGACCAGGAAAGGTGCCTTCCTAGATTTGATACTCAGTAACAGAGAGGGTCTCGTGGGAGAGGTGGCGACTGGTGGCTTCCTTGGCCACAGCGACCACGAAACAGTCAGGTCCAAAATCTATGCTGATGGGAGGAAAACTGACAGCAAGACCTTAACTCTAGATATGAGGTCTTGGTTGCTCAGAGAACTACTTAATGAGATGCCCTGGGAAGAAGCTTTTGAAGGCATTGGGGTCCCTTAGTGTTGGTCACTTTTTAAGTACCACCTACTGAAAGCACAGGACCAGGCAATTCCAAAATGCAAAAAATCTAGCAGGTGAGGCAAAAAGCCAGCTTGGTTGAGTAGCTATCTTCTTCTTGAAATATGGTAAAAAAAGAATGGTCAGTGGAAACAAAGTCAGGCAATGTGGGAGGCCTACAGATACGCTGCTCGCCACTGCAGGGAGAAAATTTGTGCGGCCAAAGGTCAATTAGAATTGAAACTGGCCAGTACCGTGAAGGACAATAAAATTGGCTTTTTAAAATATGTTACTAGCAAAAGGCAAACTAGAAATAACATTGTCACGTTACTCAATGAGCATGGTCACATTATTAACAATGACACAGACAAAGCCGAGACGTTTAATGCTTTCTTTGCCTCAGTCTTCAACACTGAACATGGACTCAGGGGCCTCATAGCCCTTGGTTAGAGAACCATGGCTGCATGAACAATAAACTCCCAATGAATCCAGAAGTTGTATAGCATTTGCTACCACAGCTAGATCACTGCAAGTCAACGGGGCCTGATAGGATTCATCTAAAGGTGCTTAAAGAGTTGGCTGAAGTCATAGCGAGACCTTGCTCTGTGATTTTTCAATACTCTTGGGAATCTGGAGAGGTCCCAGACGACTGGAAGCTGGCAAATGTTGTCCCAATCTACAAGAAGGGCAACAGGGATGACCCTGGCAACTACAGGCCTGTCAGCATCACTTCTGTGCCTGGAAAAATCATGGAGAAGATTGTTCTGGGAGTTACAGAAAAACATCTGAAAGACAACACGGTCATTGGTCCCAGCCAGCATGGGTTCATGAGGGGAAAGGCCTGCTTAACAAACCTAATTTCCTTTTATGACAAGGTTACCCACCTAGTTGACCAAGGGAAGCCTGTCAATGTGATCTTTTTGGATTTCGGTAAAGCCTTTGATATTGTCTCTCACAGTATCCTCCTGGACAAGATGTCCAGCACACAGCTGGGTAAACACACAATGCAGTGGGTGAGCAATTGGCTGATGGGCCGGGCTCAAAGGGTTCTAGCAAAAGGGGTTATGTTGGGCTGGTGACCAGTCACTAGTGGGGTTCTGCAGGGATCCATCTTAGGGCCAGGACTCTTCAGAGTTTTCGTAAATGACTTGGACACAGGACTTGTGGGAATACTTACTAAGTTCACTGGGAGGAGCTGTTGACACTTTTCGAGGGCAGAGAGGCCCTGCAGAGGGATCTGGACAAAATGGAGAACTGGGCAATCACCAACCGCATGAAGTTCAACAAGGGCAAGTGCTGGATTTTGCACCTGGGACATGGCGGCCCTGGCTGTACATACAGACCTGGGAACCAGATGCTGGAAAGCAGCTCTGCAGAGAGAGATCTGGGGGTTCTGGTCGATGGCAAGTTGAACATGAGCCAACAGTGTGCCCTGGCAGCCAAGAGGGCAACCATGTCCTGGGTGCATCAAGCACAGCATGGCCAGCTGGGCGAGGGAGGTGATTGTCCTGCTCTGCTCTGCACTGGTGCAGCCTCAGCTGGAGCACTGTGTGCAGTTCTGGGAGCCACAGGATAAAAAAAGATATAAAGCTACAGGAGAGTGTCCAGAAGAGGGTGACGAATTTGGTGAAGGGTTTGGAGGGGAAGACAAGTGGCTAAAGCCACGTGGTTTGTTCAGCCTGGAGGAGACTGAGGGGAGACCTCATTGCAGCTACAGCTTCCTCACAAGGGAGGAGGAGGAGGGGCAGGTGCTGATCTCTTCTCTCTGGCAACTAATGACAGAACCTGAGGGAATGGCAGCAAGATGAGCCAGGGGAGGCTTAGGTTGGACATTAGGAAAAGGTTCTTCACCCAGAGAGTGCTGAAGCACTGGAACAGGCTCCCCAGGGAGGCGTCATGGCTCCAAGCCTGACAGTGTTCAAGAAGCAATTGGACAACACCCTCAGACACATGGTGTGAACTGTGGGGTTGTCCTGTGCAGGGACAGGAGTTGGACTCAATGATCCTTATGGGTTCCTTCCAACTCAGGATGTTCCGTGATTCTACCCAATGGCTTCACCAGCAGTATGGCCACAAACTTTGACATCCCAGATCCTCAAGGCCAGTTCTGCTTGAAAAATTGAAATTCTGTCTCCATTAATTCCTGTATTGTGTGTGCCACACACACACACACAAAAAAAAAAATCAGTCATTTCCTCTGAAAAAATGAATCAAGCCAACAGCTTCCCCAGTCACGAGCAGATGAGCTCAAATGTGACTTTGAGTGGCTGCACTGAGCCACTTGGAAACATCACACACTCCGCTGATAAAAGGCAATATCCAGGTGCAACATCACCCACCACCCCAGGTGGAATTTTCCAGTATCAGCTCAAAACAAAGCTGGAAAGCAAAGAAGAGGATGAAGAAGCCAAAATGAGGAAAGGAAGAAAACGCCAAATCTGTGGTCAACATCAAAACCAAACCAAGTGGAAATCTCCAGATGGAAACATTAAAGTCAAGAGGAAAAGAATGAACCAAAGAGATTCAGGATTAAACTCTTAACTCAGAACAAAACAAAATTATTTGGGAAACAAAACAAGAGACAAAATGAGACTCAAGAAATGCTAAAGAAATTTTTGAAAAGACATGTTCTTGCGAGAGAAATGTTAAAAAATATATTGTATTTTACAAAAATATTTACTTTTGTAAAAATCAGTATTGCCTAACCAAAAAGAGACTAAACTCTGATTCCAAAATCACATGTGCCCTCATGCCAGCAGTAGGTCCCAAAAATCAAATATTGATACAATGCCAAACTGCAGAATTTCCAAGCCAATCTAAGGCTGTTTATTTGCTGACTGGATCTTAAAGCTATGAATCAACTTTTCCATTGTGTTTGGTTTTGATTTCAACATCCTATCTGGAACACTGAGCTCATGTTTTCATGTTTTTTCCAAGTAACCACAAGGGTTAGAAACTTACTTTTAAAAATGAGAAAATGGAGATTCTTATGCAGTAGCTTCCTTCCAGCAGCTGGGATATTAGGAAAAAAAAAAAAAATATATATATATATATATATAAAAAATATCATGAGACTGCTGACAAAACTGTAAGGCTCGGTAACCACTGCAATATGCCATTAAAAAAAATGCTGTCCATTTCCCTTCCACACATAACCCTCTTCCAAAGAGTTTACTGAGCCAGTGTACTAAAATGAACTATGTGTAACTTCTTTAAATAAGTTCTATTAAAGCATGACTTGGCTAGCTCAAGAAGCAAATATCATTGATACTATACCTGTCACAGACAAACAAACAAGATCTGTGCTTGGATGTGATCAAGACATTGTTTTATGGAGAAGCAGTGTTCCCAAGACCATCACAAATCCACACGGTGCCTGTGAGTGCCAGATTTTATGTTCAGATCTTGAAGTAAACTCAAAGAAGTGGAAAATCACAAGTACACACTGAGCCCCTTAATGATTTCATCAACAGCTTAGAAGAGTCCCATGCTGTGTTTGTTCTGGCAAATACATGAAATATCTAAGCCTCATGAAAATGCAACTGTTGAGGCATGTGAGTAAATGATGAAGCAAGTTCTCCCACGCTAGAAGAGCCCTGGCTCTTTTTTGCCTGTGGATATTCACACATAGATGTGTGCTAGCATACGCTGATCTTCCAATATGTATGCCCCCAAACTCACCCTAACTTTTGAAGCATTTCCCCTGATCTGCACCAGGTGTGTGCAAATACAGGTGGCAAAAAGAGCCGTAGGCCACAAATGCATTTGTGAAGCGCAAGTTTTATTTTAGTTACCTCTCTACTGGGGGATCTCCGAAGCCACACCTGAACTCCCAGGCAGAGGTGACACAAGCGGGGACGCAGGCGCTGGTCAGTTCAGCCCTGCTGGAAGATCACTGGGCCTGCTGAGCTCACCTGCATTTCGAGGCTTCAAGCAGGTGCAGCCTCTCACTCTTTCTCAGAACAAAGCAGGAATCTCAGACACCTAGAGTTTCTCACAGGCCTATCTTATCTATCACAGAGGTTCTACTCATCAAGCACACAAGGTCAGTAAAACAATTAGTGCAATGTATGTGCCTTTTCTACAGACAGCTGCAAGTCACTTGAGCGTATTTACATTTAACTAACCTCCTCGCCAAATCTTCCGCTACATTCCCATACACCAGATTTACAACTACAGGAGTCTTGCTGCTTTGAAGAACCCTGATGGATCAGACAGGCTTCCAGGATGTGTATCTCTGTCCAGGGTTTTGGTGCTGTGATGCAGTTGCATTGCAGCTCTGTTGCAAAAGAAGTATTTCTCCAGCCCTTCTGATGATCACTGAAGATATACATTCTTAAGATATAAGTTTCTAGTGAAAATCTGGATAGCGAAAAATTCTTCAGTCAAAATGCAACCCATTTCAGCTAAAAGTGGAACTCATTTCATGGCTGCTGCAGCATTGGAGCCAATTCTCATTCATGCTAAAGATCCTTTATGCTGCTCAGGAGAAAGACAGGACACTTCATATGGCACCAGCATTAATTTATACCCCATTTAAAATCCCTGCATGCTGGAGTGAGAATTAGGCTCTGTGTCCAGAGCAGGGAATTCACCAGGAGGGAGAGCGTTTTGCAGATGCGATCTCTGTCTCTGAGCTGGCTGTTCAGTTCTTCTGGTTTGCTCCTCAATGAGACAGAATTCACTACATTTGTCAGAGAGCCACAAGCAGAGCTTCTGGCTTGCCTTTGCAATTCTGCCTCACACAGCACTCCCAAGAACTAAACCAACACCCCAGGGACCTCTTGCAAACTAGCTGGAGCTGCTGCAGTCTCTTGTTGTGAACAGGGACATACATGGTCAATTTGTACACTGGATCGCTACAAGTTTCTATTTCTAGCTTGGGTCCATCTTGTTTGATGTGATGCTACTGCCCAGTGCGGCCCGAGCTGGGATAGACCAAAGAAGGGATAATGTTGCAGAACACGCTTGTCTCCCCAGGTTAGGATAATGTTTCTGGACTGCTAACTCCAGCCAGGGTCAGAAGGAAGCTACATCGGACTGAAAAGTGCCAGAACTGTGTCCTTGGTTTCCTGAGGTAAAATTACTCTCCTGGTAACCACTTGGATTTTGAAGGACTTACTTCTCTTCTCTGGCACTATGTGACTCAGTTTCCAACAGACACTGCATGCAACCTTTGTGGATCCATCACAGTAAAGATCTTCGGCCAAGATAAGGAGATTTGCTAGGCAGGTCTCCGGAGATGTGCTTCCACCCTCCTTTCTCTCTACCACAGAAACTTTTGCTGAGGACATCCTTTGCTCTGATAGACCAGCTGAAGACATGGATGGAAGTTACACTGTTCTTGGTGCTGCTTTTTAAGAACCTCGAAGAAAGGATATTAATTTATTTCTCAAGTAACCTAAGTCCACTAGTCTGCTTGTCCTCACCCTTGGAAACATTTTTCTGATCCCAAATGCTGATGTCTCTTGCCATGATCTAAGGCTAATACAGCTTGTCTTCAGCTAGGAGGAACACAAAGAACACATAACTCTTCCACCGCTGACTTGACATATGTTTGGAGATTTCTACATGCTCTTAAGTCCTCTCTTCCTTAGACTAAGTAACCTTCCAGTTCTCTCTATCTTCCCTTGAAGATCATGCTTTCTAGACTAGGACCCAAGGTTGGATTTCAGCTTAAGATTCTTCATCCAGATGCAGGTGGAGCACTAGAACATGGTGCCAATCCTGACACTATTCAATAAATATTTGGAAAATGCCCTCAGATACATGTTGTGAATTTTGGGGTTGTCCTATGCAGGGACAGGAGTTGGACTCAGTGATCCTTATGGGTCTCTTCCAACTCAGGACATTCTATGATTCTATTAGCTTTCACCTTTACCTATGGTGCCCCTTGTGATTGCATGTCAGTGCTCAGCATAATGAAACCTGCAGGGAACCTACCTCCCAAGAAAACCTACATGACTCCAAGCAAGAAGCAAGATGAGTAGTGAAAAACAAGCACAATGCACTGCTCCAGGAAGCCTGATGATTCTGCATTATCTTCCCCAAGAGAGCACCCTGGCTTTGAACAGGATTGCCTCTTGTCCACAGCTACTGCCAAGTATGGCCCTCACTCATTATCTCTAGAGAACAAGGTGAGGAGTGGAAGGAGACAGTTTTGGGGCACAGTCACACAGCTAACACCCACTGGTCTGAGGCTTTAGAGGTAGGGGCTTCTTAAATACCAGCCTACTGCCACCTTTTTGAGGTATGGACTTCAGGTGCTACTGGCAGATAGGTCCTTTGTTGAAGTGGCTGTAAAGCAGGACAAGAGAGACTAGATGTGATAAGATGTGACTGTTTTGACCTCTATTGCCTTATGCTCCTCAGCCCTCAGTTCCTTTGGGTTTTCTGTCAGGTATAAGGCACTGCAGAAAAGGCATGTTTAAACAAAAACTGAGGAGACTGAGCAAATTGACAGCAATTGTAAGGATGGACCCTTCAATCTCTGCTGAAGAGAGTCGAGACTATTAGTTTGCAGATTCATCTCTACCAAGATGCCACAGGGGTGGCCACAAAGGGAAGAATAGCTGCTTGGCTGATGTCTCACAGGCTCCACATGAGCCAGGGCTTACTCAGGTCCTCAGTATGGATAAGGGGCAGGGAAGAGAGGCACCAAATGAAGGCGAGACATCACACTGGCCCCCAAAGAAAGGAGCACAGTCATTTTTCCAGACTCACTGTGGCATTCAGACTGCTCATCCAGGACTCATCTTTCAGTTATCAGTTTCATATATTCAATGAACTAAATCAATTGCCCGTCTTTTCCTCCAAGTGTGAAGCCTCATCTCCACAGCAAAGCAGAAATGTGGGAGGATGAAGTATGTGTTTGTGAAGCGCCAGGTAAGAGCAGGGAAAGGAAACGGGCATTGGAAGGGAGGAGGGTGGATGGAGAAGGCCAGAATTGCATTGTCTGGGGAAGTTAATGTTTCAATGCTGTAATTAAACAGGAAAAGAGATATCACTGGTTATTACAAACTCAGATTAGTACAAAACTAAACCTACTGCATGTGGCAACAGTTTTGAGAAGCAAATGTCACAGATACAAGCAGGAGGGCCACGTACTTCTGTACGACTACTAGCAACAACTAGCAACTAGTGCTTCAGGCAGGCCCTCTCAAGCCCTGCTGTTCCATCAACAAGATCGTCCAAAGCCACCAGAGAGAAGAAAACTGCATTGCTGCCACCAGATTTCCACCCACTCACTGTGGTTTCTCTCACTAGCCAGCCTCAATATTCCTAGCCTCAATATTCCCCCTTTCACATGAAGCCTGCAATGAAGGGGCAAAACTTATCCAAGCACTAAAAGAATAATATTTTTTTTTAAGGCAGAGCAAGCACCACAGAATCCAGCCCTTACTACAAGAGCTGGGACGTGGTGGAGACTGAAGGACTGTTTTGCCATGTTGGCCACTCTTTCCTCACCATTGGACTGGTGTGAAGGATGGGAGCTCTCTGGTGGCAAAATGTGGATTTGCAAAGACAGACTCTCAGTGGCCCCATTGCTTTTCCCTGCTCACATGGAAGGCACAAGACAGAACACAAAACCAGTCTTGTGCTGCCCTCTCCTAGAGGAGATCCAACCAAAGCACTGCTCTCCAGAGAGCAGTCAGTCCTAAACACTGACAAGATGCTTCTTTGTACAGGAGTGTCTGTTTCAGAGCCTGGTGCAACTCCAAGCTCACAGGCTGCTCCTCACCACCCTGCAGCCCTTTCTTCAGCATGAGCTGTGCTGGGACACACATTCACCGGCCAGGAGGTACCTGCATTTTGTTACACAACAAAAGCAAAAGTGCACCAGACAGATGAGTGTTTTTAAGGGCTGCTGTGGCTCCAGTCCAAAGAAAAAAGGGGACTGAGAACTTGAGGCACTGGTGAGAGAACAAGAAAGCTGATTGGAAGCCAACAGCAAAAGGAAAGGGAAGTGCATGAGATTGGTCTGCTTGGAGAAACACCAGGAGTGGTGTAACCTGCCAACTGAGGGGAGAAACACCTCAATCCTCACCATCCAGGTTTCACGAGACCCCAAAACAGAAGCAAGACCCAGCCAAAAACCAGGAGAATTTGGTGAGAAAGAGCTTGGACTGCCATGATTTTCACAAAACATCAGGCCTTCAACTTTTATCTACCTGATTTTTGGCACTGCCTTCTTAGGGAACAGTCAAGCTCAAGCATCCAGTAGCCCTCAAACAGCTGGGGTCTCAGGGAATCTGGAAGAGACAAACCACCCCATCTCATACAGACAGCTCACATGCTCAGCTTACTCCTTAAGGCCTACCTTTGACACCTGGTTCTCAGCTGTGTGCCACTGCTCCTCACTGCCAGGAGATCGGCATACTTGCAATCTGGACACATCTGGCATATCTGTCTGGTCCCTTCAAGGGACCTGGAAAAGAGATAGCAGTGACATGCCACCAGTCCTTGCTGGCATGTGCTCTGAGCCACAAGCCCCAGTACACAGATGAACGATGCCCATGTAACCTCATACAGTTGTTCCCACCTTCTGGCCCAGGGCAAAAGCCTCCTGCCAGCCCGTCCCTCCACAGGGCATACTGAACACTAGAACTCTTCATGGGTTCAAATGGTGATGAGTCAAAATAACGAAGGATAAAATCCACATACAGTTATTCAAAACAGAGGTATGATGTCAAACTCATGTTGTTCCTGACTGCACATTAGAGGCTGGCAGACTATCAAGTTGATCTCCTGCTGCCAGCTCACTGCTTTCATCCATCCTTCCCAAGCATCTGCTGTCAGAAGAGGACACTAGGCTAAAAAGACCTCTGATCTGACCTAAGACAGCTCTACTGGGAGCAGAGCCTGTCCTTGGGCAATTGTCCCTGCAACTCTGTTATGCTCCTTCCCATACTGAGACACTGCACTGTGCTGTAGGAACCACCTAGAGCTGGCCAAGTTTGTCAGCTTAAACTTCTCTACAAGACGTGGTTGCAACTGTTGGGGAGAAACGAGAACATCAGGCAGAGAAGGAAAGCCACAGAAGGGCTTAATGCTGCAAAGAGAGAAGAGAGAAAAAGAGAGAACAACAAACAAACAAACAAGCAAACCTAGCTGAGAAAGTTTAGACTGCTCTCCTACGGATGTGCGGACAAACTCCTTCCGCGCCACCAGATGGTGCCCTGTCTTCAGTCACCAGCAAGCAGCTGGCCTGGCAGGGGACAGCTGCTCTCACTCTCCCACTCCGCCTGCATTTGATGGGCACTATCCTCAAAACTGCAGGCAGAGGGAAGCACCAGCCCTGCTTTGCCCCAGGGCTCGGTCTCCCCAGCAGGACATCTGGCGGCTGCCCAGCCACCTCCCGCCGAACCAGGGTGAGGCTGAGTTTGAATTTGGGACCCAGAGATTCGGGAACCAGTAGAGAAGGGTAAATCAACTGCCTGCCCAGAGGTGAGGCCCCTGGAGCTGGAGCCAAGGTCAGAAGTAGCTTTCTGGCATTGTGATAGCAAAAGCATCATAGGTTGGGACAAGGATTACCATGAAGGGGGAAGCACTGTCCAGGAGTTATGTTTTGGTTACATTCAAGTCTTTTTGATCTAGTGGAAGTGGCAGAGACCTGGGGAAGGATTGCAGGGTACCTGCACGAGGGAAAAGTTGCTCTGGCAACTGACAATCTGGCCAGATTCAACCCATACACCATCAACTCGCAACCCGTGCTTCCTGGCCTCCTTCAGAAACACAGCTGCAGTCATGCTCCTTGCCAGCACCCACGTAGGGCTTGTTGGGTGACTACCTATGAGGAGATCTGAGCTGTGCTACTCAGGCAATGCAGTGGCTCAGAGAGACACCATTGGTTGCTGAAGGCTAGAAACACACAGGCTTGCCAAGCTGGTTCATCTCCCCAGACCAGCTAGCCTTCCTCCAGTAAGTGCGAGAGGCGAGCCAGCACACCGAGCACAGGCCACCATCATAGATCCAGGTGCAGAACAGATAGATCTAAAGAGGGTGGTGGGAAATGGCTGCTCCACTCACTCTACCCTGTTTGTCAGTGGAGACCTTCCCACAGCTACTTCCTTGAACAAAACCAACCACAACAACAACATATAGCTCACCATGGCCCAGCTATCAGACCAGCTGGCTAGCAGAGCTACAGCTATGAAGCCACTATTGACCCACATATGAATACCACATCCTGAAGGCCAAAGCCACCCACAACATAGAAAGAAGAGAGACCAGGGATACAGCCAGAGGTTTCCATCTATGGCTGTGTGCTGTCTGCCTGCATACTTGCAGAAAATGCAGCTAGACCCCCCTCTTTTTCCAGTTTGCATCTCTGCAATATCCTCCTACTTGTCTAACAAACACCACCTCACCTCGCAGAGTCCACATGGCAGAAGTGGTTGGAGTGTTGTCTAAATACACATGAGGCAGGTTCACCAGGAAAGCAAGACCCTTTTTCAGACTACCCAATATGTTGAAAGACAAAATAATAAGCAAGCACAACCTGGCATGGTTGCTCTCCCTAGTAGCCACCCAGGCTATGGGCAGATTTGTCCTGCTGCTCACCCCAGTTGTGTTCCACAGGCACTGGCAGTGCTGTAGCTTCTCACCACTATCACAGCAGCCAGGCTGTGCTTCGGAAACAAGTGTTTACTTCTCCATACCTGCCTCTGCAACTCGGGCCTCCAGTAACCTCCCTAAATTCTCAGAGCACCCCCATCGTACACCACCACATTCACAGAAAACACATTTAGTGCCACTTTATTATTTTTTGACAGTTATAAAGGGGCTTTCACTACCTTCTAGCAAATCCTTCCCAGCTATCAGGCTGCTGTTGATGAACACGTGTCATGCTCACTAATATGGTCTCATTGCTTCCTTTTTCATTACCGCATGCATTTCTTATCTTATGGTTAGACAGTAAGAAGCAGATTAGGGTGGGGATTTTCCAGTCTATGCCTGTATAGCACCTTGTATGATTGGTGATACATGCGTTCGGGCTAATTCACATGCCATCTAATCTTACCCTCAGAAGTCCTCCTTATAATGAATCCCAAATTTTAACCACCCCAGTAACAAGAGGCAAGCTCCCTCCATTCCTTAGAGCTAAACTTAGACAGGTTTAACAAGTGGTCACAGCCCCAACAAACACAAACAGGCCTGGAGTTTGCTAGCTAGAAAAAAACAGCTGTCGTGCATAAACAACTCACCATCAAAAGGTTTCTTCATTATTCTGAAGCAGCCAAGTGCAAACCCTATACTGAAAAAAACAACCTGCTACACTAACATTCTGTCTGGGTTGCAGTGTGAGAGGAGTGGGGTTTAATTTAGTCACAAAATAAAAAATTACTAATGGCATTGCAGATGGATCTCAGCAGCAACCACCTCCACACCTGAAACAAAGCCCACTTAAGCCACAAGTGCTTATTCTCTAAGAAATTCATGCAACCATGCCACATGTGATGTAGCAGTATTATCATCTTCCATGCGTAGAGAAGAGATGGCCTGAAGGTTAGGGTGTTACCCTGTAAAGACAGCAAAAACTTACCACAGATTTCCTGCCCGAGGCTGTGAGAGTCATGCAGCCTCTCTCAGCCCAGCCCTTCCCCTCTATAAGACTGGGCTGCACACACAGCCCTGTCTCACAGCAAAAGCTCAGGAGTGTAACCACGCTAAACGCTGCAAAGCATTTGGGTAACACAGCCAGAAATGCTGCTTAAAGCTTTACCCACTAGTAAGAGAAGTTCAAGGCCTCAACATGTGCACTCAACATGAGCCTCCCTTCTCAGACCGAAGGGGATTTCAGATCCAATTCACATCTATGCAGGGAAACCAACACAACATTGTTAAGTTTTGCTTGTTGCCTATTTTGAGGATTTACGTGAGAACTGAGTGGCAAGTCTTTACGCTGATTCTAAGGCAGGTGAGGCTGGATGCGTTTCATTCTCATCATACAAGGTACTTCAGGCAGACACTTTACTGACAACAAAAGCAAAGAAAAAAAAAAGGAAAAAATAAACAAGGCAGGTAGGAGAGTTGCTTGATGACATTCTTGCATATTTAAATTGTCGTGGCACTGTTCCATTCCTAAGCTACCTTGTGTATTCTCTCCTTCCTCCTTCTAGTGGCGAAAATGCCCCAGGGCATCAGGCTACCTTCCCAGTCATACTCAATCCAGAATGGTTCTGATGAGGCTGGTAAAATTAGCCAGGTTTTACAGCAGTAAGCAGAGTCGGATTTTGGTCCAGTTGGTCTTAGCCTGCAGAATTTTTACCGTACAAGAATTAAAAGGACTGCAACCTGCAGCAATTGTGGGAGTTGAGAGCAAATTAAAATGAGTTCTGGCATTCATCCTTAGCAATTTAGGACAGACTTTTCAGTACTGTAAAAATAGCACGTGTTTATAAGCAACATCCAGCTCTGATCTCCACTAAATCTCAAACTGCATTATAGAAAAGACAGTAACAATGTCAGCACTTCACAAATTGGAAACTAAGGCAAAGGGGGGAAACAGCTTTCCCAGCCTCACCCCACAGGCTAGGGCAGGGGTCTGGGCCCAACTCCAGGCTCCTGGTTCCTGCATGCTGCCTGCTGGCCATACCATCTCCTCAGAAAAGGAATAGAGCATCACGGCAGTTTCTGGGAATCACCTTTGGGTTCTCCTCCTCCTCCAAAATTTCCCTTTAAATTTTTACTCCAATGCATCTACTAAGCAGAATGTTTTAGCAATGCACAGCAACGGGCTTCTCATGGCTTTGTTTCTGACGGTGAAATAGCTATGACTGTAATGTTTACAGAGACTTGCTGTTCCTGTCTAAAATTATCTTTGCTGAGACTTGCAATGCCAAGAGCACAGAGCCAATATTGTATAAGCCCTGAGAAAAACAGAGTACATTTCAGGCACATTCAGATAGCAAGGTTACAGGAACATCCATCAGCCACAACCAAAGCTAAGGGCCACCACCACATCAGGCTGCACACCAGGGAATGCTGCCTGTTTCTTTGCTGCATGAGAGAGCACAAAGTCAGGGCCTGATGCTTCCATCTGGGTGTTCTGCAGTCGTGCAGTGTTTGTCCACCCAAAGAGGAGTCTCTGCAATCCCTGCTCAAACTGCAAGATCAGGGCAAAAGGATGTGAAAAGACAGCAGGTGGATGCAGACAGATGGATGAAGTGGAAGCTAACAGGGAGACAACAGCAGTTAGAATAAGAAGTGGCAGGCTAAGCTCACCAGCTGCTTTGCCAATTGTCTAGCCCTGTGATTCCCAACAGCAAAGAAGCAATTTGCCTAAGAGCATAGTCAGTAGCTAAAACTGCCCCTTAGAACTGAAAGTATTGGAAAAAAAAATATAGATTTCCATGGTGCAAAGCAAGGCTTGCTGTGCTGTCATGTAGGAGTTTGCCTAAGTAAGGCATGGAGCAGACGGCTCAAAACAGCTACCAAATACTTCAGAGCGAAAGGCTAAAAAAGGAAGGTTTTAGAGGAGGAAATGAGTCAGTAGCTTGGAGGACCGGCGGGGGAGTTGAAATAGCTGAGGCATATAAAGTAAGCAAGCGGTCATCATCTCAAACGCTAGAAAGTTAGTGAGTTATATGTATTGATCTTTGGTTTCTGTTGATGCAGGGTCTCATTCACAAACAGGAATCTATGGGTGACTTTTTCTATCGACCCTGCTGGGGTTTGAAGTGGTCCTTCACTGGGAAGAAGCTTGTCGGCTGCAATTCACAACCGTGTTTCAGACTGGAGCCAATGAGGTCACCAGCATCTACAGGATTGCTGAAATTTCTTGGGCTTCCCCATGGCTGGTGGATGGATTTTTGGGTAGGGAAGTCTTGAGTTAATTGTAGATGTCATTTGCCTTAAGAGAGGGAGGGCAATTTGCCTTCCGCGGTGGTTCATCCATACATCCAACTTGAGCTTTGAGTGTAGCTTATTTATAGCACTAATGCTAGGAAAAAAGGACAAAGCTTATTCAGTATTGACAGGCAGCAAAGCTAGTAAAAAAATCTTCCATCTCCACAATGCTGTAGCAATCCAGAGTTTTAATTTCTTTCTTTACAACCACCTTGCACAAGGGCAAAGGGGAGAGTCTCAGCTCTTAAAAGCCTTAACCTTGCTCATTCGTACCCCACCACAGCAGCTGGTGTAACGGGGGTACATTGGTGGAGCAGTAAGCCACAAGGGGGTTAGTCTCAGTGTGGTGATATGCCACAAGGCACAATGTCCTCACCTCTGCCCCAGGTTCCTGTCCTGTCAAAAGGGCAGGACTGATGGAAAGGGAGCTTGTAAAAAGAAGCAGCAGAATTCCCTCCCACCCTCCCCAAAACAGGGAGCGTCCCCTTGGCTCAGGCACCAAGACTATGTAGCTGCCTCATGAGGGCCCTGGTGCAAACCCTCTCTGAGGGAAACCACAGCACTGCAAACTGTTGGGGTGATGCTTAAGGTCACAGGCACGTGAGGAGCAGGCTGTCAAGTCAGGAAGCAGCATAGGACTTGAAAAACACCCTCCCTTTCCTCTACACAAACAACAGCATGGGATTTCCATACAGTAGGGGTTCCCAAACCATCCCATACATATTGCTAATAAGTGGCAGGCAGCTCCTGGTGCAGAGACAGAGCTCCCAGTGCCTGTGCAGATACAGCACACAGCCTGTGTGGCCCTAGGCTCAGGGAGGCCGGTACCACCATAAGCCACACACGTGTCAACATATCTTGGGGCACAGCTCCTGCCTCCAGCTTCCTCAAAGCAGCACAGCCTCTGTGCTTATGCCTCACTGGGCTAGGTTGTTTTGTCTTCCGGGGGATAAAACCTTTCAAAAAGCCATCATGGTTCTTGGTAAGTGCCCTTCCCAGAGCAAGCACATCTTTCCCATGAGACAGGAACAAGTGAGAGAGATCTCCCTTACTCTGCTGCTGAAGAAGTTCCCTGTCCTTGCTGAGGTTCCTTTAACTAGTTAGATACCTTCTCAACCCACTGCAGCATTTCCAAAACCACAAGACCTCTTGAAACAGACTCATTTTCCCTTGTAAGTATAAGAAAAGAAACAGCTGCAGCCCTGTTCTCATGACCTTACATCATCACTTCCCCTCCTCCCAAGATGTCTTGCTTGTGTACCCCTCTCTCATAGCAAAACTGATCTATAAAGAGTAAGCTTGGAACAGTAACAGACAAGTTACCCACATCAATTAACACTAAAAAGCACAGCTGTCCCAGGTCTCCATTAGGTGCCACCAGAGAGGGAGGTCTGCTACATCACTGGCCCCCATAACCAAACAGCACTTGCCTTGATTTCTCTCCCAGCCACACAGCACATGCTGCCACCAGGCAGCAGACCCAGCAGAAAGACAGGACCAGAACAAGTTGTCCAGAGAAACTTACACTTGTAAACAAAAACCAAACATGTTCCTACTCAATTCTTGTTATTACTTCCAAAGTAAGTTTAGACTTGGGTACAAATTTCAGCATTCTCTAACTAAATACATCAGGAAATAGCCTAGGGAGGAACTACTCACCCACCCCAACTCAAGTCTAAGTCATACTGCTAGGTCTTTTGCTAGTTTCACCACAAATTTGAGGCAAATGCTCTTCCAAAAGGGACCTCTGGCCAGCATAAGACACCCAACGCAAGAGCCTAATGCAATAGGACTGCTTTTTCAATACATGCATTGTCAATATGGGGTCTTTCAGTAATTTCTAATGTGAATGGGCATAACAGCATCTAGAAATAGCATTTACTGGGGTATGCTGCATGGAGGGGAAAAAAAATCAAAATGTAACACCATTAATTAGAACAGCACTACAGCAATATGGATTCAAACCGTAAGGTATGGCTAGCTCACAGCTTTTAGTATTGAAGCTTCATTATAGCTGTAACGTGGTAAGAAGTATTGCTGCCTCATATCCCCGCCTTGAAAACATGCAATCGAGTCTTGATTTTGTTTTCTGCTTACAAGCAAGCACAGAGACTCAATAAATAAGCTTGATGCCAGGGGCTTTTTGCTCATCGGTTCAAGCCGCGAACATCACTGCAGTAAGGATCCAGTAATAAAACCTATCTTGTCTATACATATTTTTTAACATTAGCAGGTGCTTCTGTAATCTGACAACAAAAACCCCAAGCTTCACTGCCCCAAAACATTAAGGAAATAATATTTTCAGAACATTTCAGAGTGAGCAGTACTGCAGTAAACACAGAACAGCAGCTTCTCGGAGGCCCAGGGCTCAGCAGCAGCGTCTCCCCAGCGGTCCGCTTTGTCCCGAGGACAAGCCGCCCATTGTTCAGCCACCTGAAACAGCCGCCGCTCTGGCTCAGGCGGGGCCGCGGCTGCCGCCGCTGGTCACAAATGCACAGGGTTTCCCGCAGCAAGCAGCGCGGCCGCCCGGGCCAATCAGGAGTGCCTGACCGAGATCGCACCAAAGTAGGTATTGAAAAACCCTCAAAAAAAAAAAAAAAGGAGAAAAGCCTCACACTTCCTCCTCGGCAGTTCTCCTGACCCCCCGCCCCCATCGGCTTTCCTCTAGGCCGCCTCCCCCCGGGGCTGTGACCGACCCACAGCCGCCCCCAACGGGTCCCCCTGCCCCTCTTTGTTCGCCGCCCCCAACCGCTCTGCTGCTCCCCCTCGACTGCTTCAGTCCCCTCCAAACCCTTTCTGCCGCCCCCTCCCTCGCGGCTCCCCCAGCACCGCCCCGCCCCCCGCGGCACACCTCGGGGCAGGTAACCCCGCCCCGCCTCGCAGAGAGGCCGTCCCCATTGGCCGGCCAGCTGGTGGCCGCCGTCAATCACTCGGCGGCTCCCTCTGTGATTGGGCAGGCCGCCCTCGGCGAAGTGGGAGGGGGGGCTGTGGGTGCGTGGGCTCCCCTCCCCCCACGGGTGCGGGCGGACACGCGCGTGCGCGCGGAGCCGGGCGGGGTGGGAGGAGGGGTCCGGGGCGTTGCCACGCTCGGCTCCCACCATAGCAACCGCTTCCTCCTCCGGGCACGGCGGCCGTGACGTCGGCAGCGTTTCCGCCCGGCTCGCGCCCTCGCCGCTTCCCTTCCTGCTGCCGGAGCCCGCGCCGCGCCCAGCATCCGAGGGAACAGCCGCTGCCGCACCGCGCTCCGCCGCCTCCCGCCGACACCATGGTAGGGAGCCTGGCGTCGCCGGGGGAGCGGGATGTTACGCTTCTCCCTCTCCTCCGCCTTCATCACCGAGGAAAGTGGGGTGGGGGGTGGTTGGTACTGCCCGCCACATCCTGGCCTGAGCTCTGGCTGGCGCCGCCGCTGTGCCCGGCGGCACGATGGTATCGCGCCCCTCTTTCTTTCTCCTTTCCTCCCCTGGGTCCTTTCTGTTTGCATTTGAACTTGAGGCGGTGTATCTGTTCTCCTCCCTTCCCCCCACTCCATCCCGCCATGAGGCGGCGGAAGGCTACTTCCCCCCCACACTTTGGTGTGATGGAACTGTCCTATCGCCTTCGCCTTCCTCCCTTGAGGTGATGGTACGTTCCGCGCCGCACACAGGCGCTAGGGGCGGGCGCGTCCATTTCGCCCAGGAGAAGGAGGGGCAGTGAGCGGGAAGAATGGGGGGGGGAAGGGTGGGAGGGACGGCTGCGGCCGCCGCGCGGGTCGATGCGTGGCCCCTCCCTGTGCCGCAGGGCGCTACCGTGGGGGTGGGTGGGCGGTAGCTCCTCCACGCGTGGGGCTGCGCGGGGAGGAGGTCGCAGCCTGGCAGAAAGGCCACGGGGGTTGGTGGGAGTTCCCCCCGAGGGCCGGGGTCTGCCCGGCTCGGGAGGAAACGCGGTCTCAACCGCATCCGCCCTGACGGCCGGGCCCGGGCGGAAGCCATCTTCGCAAAGGCTGAGGATTGGGGCCTGGCCTAGAAAACGGCGGCGGCTCCTCGGCGGAGCGGGGCGACGGACACGAGCACTCGTCGTCCCGCTGGCCGGGTCCCCGCTCTACCGTGCCCGGTGCGCAGCCTCTCGGGGCTGGGTCGCCCTTAATCAGGCCCGGCTGGAGTCAGCAGTCCTGCTCGCAGACAAAAGGAGGGTAGCAAACACAGCAGAAGGAGAATGCTGGTTGTAACAAATACGTTTTTGCAACGACTGCTCAAAGAAGCTTAAATTTTAAGGTACTTGCAGCAAGGACTTGAGAGATTGTCTTGCTTCTCTGTGCAGAGAAGATACAATGCTGGAAATATAGTTAAGATATAATGCTGGTAACAGGAAACATAGAAATGTATTAAATGTACACAGTGGCGTGCCTGTTTTCTCTGACTTCAAAAAAAAAATGCCAGGGGACCCCTTCATAAATGAGGCAGAATAGACCAAAGGACCATTATGCTTCATGGTCGTTCATTTTCTTTTGGTCTGCCAACACTGCAAGTTTGCATCCCCGTTTAGCTCAGGCTACTGAGACTGACAAATTCACTTGAATTATTTGCTCATATAGTTTTTAACTACTGTCCTCTCTTTACGTGAGTCATGCACAAACATTTGTCCAGCAACAAACATTTGTGTGTTTTGACACACTTGCCTACATTATTTGCCTTTAGTAGAGGGGTTACATATTCAGCCCTTCCTGTGGTGTTTACCGTTAGTTTCTTGAACATGTGGTATAGCCAGTAAATAATCTTTTTATTCTGTGTAAACTCGGCAGACAGGATGTGCTACTAATCTCCCTGCTTCCTATAACACCCAAGTTAGAGCATCTGTGGCTGGCCTGCAGTATGGAGCAGAGCTAATGGGAGCTGCAGATGAAGGTGCTGAAAGTCTGACAAGACTTGCAGCTTTTGTTTAAAATAGGCTTGTCTGAACAAGCTAGCTCTTCCACCTCTGCAGTACGCAAACCTAGTTTAGAATGACTGCTCAGTGTGTCAGGCTTCATCTTGCTTCGGAACCGGAGAATTCCCCTGTCAGACAAAACCAGTATTTCTCATAGTGATCTCCTTTTTGGAACAGGGTCTGGGTGGGCTTTTTTAACAGGCTTTCCAGTTGCTGCAGATGAACTTGCTTTTGGGCAAAGGGTGTAGACATTCTGACACAGTACAGTAATGCTGGCAGGAGGGCATCATTTGGTATCAAAAGAGCATTGGATTTTCTGCTTTTGTGTCTTGCCACAAGGTTCAGTTTCTTTGCTATTGGTTTAAATGAGTCCATGGTCTTTGGAGGACCATGCAAATTATTTTTCTTGGTTGTCAGTCAATACTATTCTCAAATCTGTGTAATTACAAGTTACATATGCCTCACATACAAGATGACAGCCTCATGACAATTGGTAGTGTGGGTGTCTGGCATGCTTCTACTTGCCTTGTCAGAGTATCGCTATCAAGAGGCTCCTGCTGGGAGCAAGGGCTGACCTAAGCGATCTTGTGGGGAGAGCCTGCAGACAGCCAGAACTTGCATATAAAGCTGTTCAGAGCCTTTTGCTTGCTTGACTGTTCAGTATTCACAGCAGTCTTCAGGAAGAATACCTTGGTAACAAGTAACTGGGATGCCCAGAAGAGGCATTTAGAGCCTGTTTTTAAGGGTGAGGTTTAAGCTTTAGGTTGCTGTGGATGCCTGGAGGGCCACAAGAAAATTCTTAAAGACACTTGGTCTCATAATAGCCGATTTCTGTGCTGAACGTGTTTCTAAGAAGCTTTGCTTTCCTGCAAGAGTCTTGTTGCGTACCAGCTTACACTCGCATTACCTTAAAACCACACATTTCAACATAGGAATGGGTTCTGCTCAAAACTCTGCCCTGCTACTGGCTACCACAGTTCTTGTTTTTCAGCGCTGTTGCTGGTATTGCCTTTAGGTGGTATTGCTTGTTCTACCTACCTTGATAATTATATTGGGAGCAAAATTCGTGGTAGCTTAGAGAAGGTGACTATTTCCTGTTTGGCTGAAAGCTGAGGAAATGACCTCCATGAATTCAGGGGAGACTTTTTTTCTGCTTTTTTAAATAATTGCTTTCTTACTCATCTCTCCTTGTCTGGTCGATTACCTTTCTTATTGGCAGGAAGAAAAAAAAAAAGGCTGAATAGAGTTTTGATTCTTTCTCCACAAAAACAAACCAACAAAACAAAAAAACCCAAAAAACCAAAAACAAACAAAAAAAACCCCAAACAAACAAAAAAACCCCAAACAAACAAAAAAACCAACCAACAAAACCCAACTCAAATAATGCAAAATAAAAAACTTGAGTCTAACTGGCAAAATCTGCCTACAAGTGATATGCAAATACCTCTGTGCTTTCTGCCCATTTATGGTGTGCAAATAATGGCCTCTTACACAGCAGCAGTAAAAAGGCAGTTAGTTATCTTTGCTATCATGCTTCAGATCTGAACTGAAGCTTTGGACTTTCAGATGCATAAGCTGCCTGGTGTAAACGAAGGTGTCTGTCTGCCTGTAGGTAGCAGAGGACCTACTGAGACTTGGGAAGTCACTGATATTTCCACACTGGTGCTGGTCTTTGGGTTGGAGTAGCCACTATATGTGTTGCCTCCTTTCCTGCTCAGTAAAGTGGGGGTGGTAATATCAGATGGGTTTTCTTGAGTGCTCAAATAATAGATTAAAAGCAAAGCAGTATTTCATATCCTTGTATTTTTAACTACTTAGATTTTCAGTTGGCTTGTTGGCCATAGTTGACACCTTTGCAGAGGTCTGATTTTGCAGTCTATTAGCTGCACTCAGGCTGTGTGACCCTCCCTTTCTGCTAGATGCTCTCACAACTAATATGGCTTAGCTATCCCTTCAAGGTCTCAGTGCTGATGATGTTCCAGGGTATTGTGTAGCAATGTAAGGGATGCCTTTTTGAAGGCTTCTCCCAGAACAGTCGGGTAGTAATAGGTTTAGTTGCGAAAGTATTTGTCACAGAGATGTGCTATGACACATAACTGAGTCAGATGGAAATTCCACATGGTTACACAGGCGGTTCTGGCAGTGGCAGGGGATTTTGAAGGTAAATGAGAGGGATAGTATGCCAAGCATAGGGGACAGAAGGTGTCCGCTGAAGAAACTGAGAAACAAATACATGGCACTAATATGACTAGCAAACGTGGGAGCACAGTGTTCTTGAATCTGCCTTTGCAATTAAACAAGGCATGCTTTAATAAGTTCTTGGTGTCAAATTCTGGAAAAATTGATGCTTTTCCAAGAAGCAAAAGTTTCCACTTGAATAGCTGTGGATAGTCCACACTGATGTATACAATGTGTGTGCGTGATTCCTAAACAACACAAGTCAAGAACTGGTTCTTGAAGTGTCTGTAGATAACACATACACCACTGTGAAAGGCTCTTAGGTTCTGATCACAGGAGAGAGAACCTCCACTGTAAAATTTTCAATACTTAAAAACAAATATAGTCTCTCAAACTTGTTTTGAGGCAAACTAAGTCATTAGCTTAAGGTCTTCTTGGCTGCCTTACAGTTGAGGGAAAAAAAGACTTTTCTTAGGTAAAAATCTTTTAAATATTCAAGGCAAATTTCTTTGTGTCAGAGTTGCATTTTGATGGAGGCTTGCTACAAATCCAGTTTATCAGGCGTCTGGCATGTTTCTCGCTCATGAAATGGCTTTCTGTATATTGGGATTTTCTTGAGAAAGCTTTGGATTATTCTTCTGTCTTCCCCCATTTAGATTTAATTTCCACTGTAGAGTATTTAGTGATGGAAGCAAAAATGTTGGAAGCTATTAGTGGAGGCAGCTGGGGACAGCTCTTGCAGTTGGAAGCCTGCTAGACAGAAGGCTCTCTCTTTGTGCTGCCCTGTGTAGGACCAGCATTCTGCTCTCTCAAGTCTTCTGCAGTGTTTTGCACTTAAGGCCGGAACGATGGCTTTGTGTAGGGACATAAGAGCCACTGTGTTACTGCAGTGCATGCTGACAAGGCATTTAATGCAACCATTACCTCATGTGCCTACAGCAGCCTGTGTGAAAATATAATGGCGATACTGGTGTAAGTGTTCCAGAATAATGAACAAGGCAACGCTGCCTGCAGGACACAATGCCTTTGCCATAGCTGCATGGAGTTACTGGGAGAGAACTCATTTTCACTCATTCTCTCAGAGAAACTTTGCCCATTCTTGCCTGAATGTTTCATTGAATACTCTGTTTTCCCATCTGAGAATTACGTGGCTTGCCTCCTTGCTGCTGCCTTGTTTCAGTGAGGTTAACAGCCCCTGCAGTCAGGGGTCCTCAGCACCAGAAACAACCCAGCTACTTGAATGTAGTCTTCTCTCTGCAGTTGTCTTCTGAGAATGGTTTTAAGTTAGTGTTGCCTATGTTACAGGGTTGGTCTGTTTGCTACAACAAAACATCACCAGCTGATGGTCATGTATCCCACCAGTACTTGCAACATGTGCTGCTCAGTGAACCAGTGCAGAGCGGGATAACTGCTTTCATACTGAAAAAGGAGCAGAAATGGGCAAGCGGTTGCAGCTCTACACCATTCAAGCCAAAATGCACAAAATAATAATGAGTGTGCTGTATTGAACCCCTTGAGCAGAGCGATATTGGGCCAAAGAGAGAAAAATCCAGACTGACAAATAAACATTTATTCTGTCATTACTGGTGGGATGGAGGCCTCTCACCAGCTATTCTGGACAAATCGTCAGAGACATGGTTAAAATGTTGATTGAGCACATGTATTTATGAGTGTGGCACTTCTCCTTGTTCCAGTGCTCGACAGTCATCCTTTTGCTGCCCTACACAGAATAGTTGCAACCACGTTACAACAAAAGCTGTTTAGGATTTGGGTTTTTTTTCCTTTTTAAGTATGTTTATGAAGGCAGTCCTGTCTAGTACAAGCAAAGGGTCGAAGAGGGAGTCCTACAGTTACAAAAGTAGATCCTCTTTTTGTAAGCAGTTAAATGCAGCGGGAGTTTATGGGTTCATTTCAGCCCATACTGTGGTACGGCTATAGGGTTTTCTCAAATTGAACAAATCTGCATTGTCTCTAGCAATATGATGGCTGCTAATGTCAGCCTGCATGATGAATCCAGAGGTTGTACAGCTGTGAAAAGGAGTAGCACCAGCTACTAACAGCTTTTTGCTTTGGAAAGCTAAAAAATCCAGTTCTTAGTGTTGTCTGTTCAGCTTCTAGTCAGTCCCAGTTATCAGCTGCAGTTTGTGAATTTGCTGTTTCCAGACTAAATACTCTCAACATTTTTGGAATCTGAACTGACTTGCCAGCGGTGTTCAGTTGCTTTTTAAGGAAACAACTTGTCTTCTGACTTGGAGACATGTTTCTGACTGTGTGGAAGCACAAGTATATGCTCTTGACTGCACAGTTTGATCAACCTGCAACTCTGTTGCTGCTGCTTGCTTCTGGTTTGCTCTTGAGCACTAACCTCTTCTTTTGAAGTTAACTTCTTGGCAACGGGAATTGGTACAGGAGAATTAGTTGTTGTGGTCTTGGAACAAAGATCAAGGATTGACAAAGGTAGAGCTAGGTGACATGAGACACTTTAATGCAGTTACTAGACTCATTCCCATGCTAGCTCAGGCTTTCTAAGCATTTTCTACTTAGAATATTGAGTTTCTTATAATTAAAAACTGGGTCTTAACACCTGTTGTCAGCTGCTGAGGTACCATTAGTTATCAGACAAACCTCAAGGGAGGAAAAAAGGTTGTCTCTATTTCACTGGACTTGTCCTTAGTGAATGATGCAATAGTTCTAGTCGCTGCACTGTTTGCTTTATTAGGGCAACTTTGTGTTATCTAGAGTCTTCCCAGAGAGCTCTTGCCCACACAAACCACAGAGACAGGAGGAGAAAGGCCTTTGTTTCTCATTAGTTCTCAGTCACTCTGACGAAGTGTGGTCTCTCTGTATGGAGGAGGTGACATAGGAATGAGTCACTTTGAGTTGATGTTTGCACTTTTGCTCCAATTTATCCTGGAATAGGCTTTCTCTGCTTACTTCCCTTGCTGTATTGGAGATGTGCAGAAGGGTGGCTGCCTGCCAGACAGCTGAGGCACAGTGACTTACTCCTTGTTCTCCTGTCCCAAAGTAAGTGCAATGGATTCTGGATAGATTATCCCTAATAGACAAGTCATGCATTATAAGTCTCAAGGGAGGTCCCTTTGTATTTAAATAAACCCCTAAAAAGCACTGTTCTCCATGCTAGAGAAGAGTTGTCTCAGATTCACTGCTTTATGAGGTTTCCCTGGTTTTGCATGACCAGCACTTGGATGATTTAGATGCCAAACTCCAATGGTAGTAGATTCTGTCAGCTGTGCCACCTCTCTTCACTGGGTTAGCAAAGCTATGCTAGCCTCTAGAAGTTACAGGAGAGGTGTTGGTAGAAGGAGAATCCAGGCTCATCTGAGGTCCTGCCTGGTAGGCATTGATCAAGTCTTTAAAACAAATATATGTTAAGCAATTTCCAGTCAATAACTATCTCTCGAGGACAGCCTGTTTGAAGCTAGCACTAAACAGCTCGTCTTCACCACTCATCTCCCAGGTTTTGCAGCTGAACTCTGCTGTTTCTTTACAGCACTTCCAGTCTGACAAGGTACAGAGTTCCCTACAAAATGGATTCATCAAGCACGTGTTTTGGGGCTGAGCTTAAGGAAAAGCAAAATGAAGAACAATCTTTAGTCTTTTTCAACCTTTAGCCTTTTTCAGTTGCTGTATCTCACATGAGGTTTTACCTGACTGTTTAGTACTGCTGACTGTGCTCGTAACAGTGACGTTTGGCAGTTTACACGGAGGGAGGAGGGCAATTTTTCCTTCTGAGATATGAATTCTCATATCTGAGGATAATGTCATTTAAATTTGGAAGACCAAAGGCTAGCAGGGGAAGAAACAGTTTTAGAAAGGAATCTGGCTGTTTACATTGCATCCAGCATTTTGAATGAATAGATGAGTGTTGGACAGGCTTGAATTTGGTCTTTACTGCTCTGGCCATGATGTCCTTCCAATAGTGTCCACTGGTTTGTATGGCTTCTCATATTTGCAGTATTTGCTATTGCACAGCTGCTTTTAAGCTCTCCAACATTGCTGCACTCTCCGAACAAAAACTCAGATACAAATGGTTCTATCCTGCCTTTTTTTTTTTTTTCTGGTCTCATTCCCAAAAAATAAAGCAGCAGGCTGAA
Source organism: Patagioenas fasciata (assembly GCF_037038585.1). NCBI lineage: Eukaryota > Metazoa > Chordata > Aves > Columbiformes > Columbidae > Patagioenas > Patagioenas fasciata. Next base: position 15,405,686 of record NC_092522.1, read on the forward strand.
AATGCAGTTCAGCTTCTTGTAGTTCTTGCTAGGTCTTGTCCTCTTTATTCTGTGCAGCTGCCTTTAACATTAGATTGGTAATGCTGCATCTGCTAGTGCAGGGGGATACAACTACATAACTAAAATTTCCTGTCAAACTTGAGGGGGGGGAGGGGAAGGTTGAAAAGGTAGGCAGTTTACTTTAAAAACTGGTGGAGGAACTGCTGGGAAGTAGGCACTTTAACTGTTAGACTTGCAAGTTCTCCCTTTAAAACACAGAATTCAGAGCAACTTCTGGAAGTTGACTTGTTCAGCTAAAAACTGTACCACCACAGTCCTGGTACGCTCCTACATCTCTCTTGATCAGTAGACCAAATCCATATGACAAGTTTTATCTCTGTTCCTGAATCTGCTGGCAAGCATGCTGAAAATGGCAAGGAAACTTTGAACAGAAGATGCTTCTGGACTTAATTGTCTAGGCAGCCTGAAGTGGGTAACAAAATTAAGCTGCTGTAATGCCAAAGGATCTGCTGCAACTGAGTCTTGGAGGACAAGGGGTGGACATGCATGTAAAACCACCTCAAAACAATGTTATAATGTAAGTAGGATTGTGCCGCCTTTGAAATAGTTTGGGTTTGGCAGCTGTTTGTGGGCAGCATCGAGACTCCTGATTCTTTACTTGGCCTGGAAAAAGAGGGCAGGCAGCCTTTTCTGATGAGACTCTCAGGCCACTGGAGCCAGTATTGATTGTTTTCTAGCCTTGGCTTTAAGGCAGTGCAGTAATGTAATTGTGAAAATTTGCGGTGGTAGCCCTAAAGGTCTTTGCTCTTGTTTTTGCAGGCATCTGGAGTACAAGTTGCCGATGAGGTATGCCGTATCTTCTATGACATGAAAGTGCGGAAGTGCTCTACACCTGAGGAAATTAAGAAGAGGAAGAAGGCTGTCATCTTCTGCCTCAGTCCAGACAAAAAGTGCATTATTGTGGAAGAAGGCAAAGAGATTCTTGTGGGAGATGTCGGTGTGACAGTTACCGACCCTTTCAAGCACTTTGTGCAGATGCTTCCTGAGAAGGATTGCCGTTATGCCTTGTATGATGCAAGCTTTGAGACCAAGGAATCCAAAAAAGAAGAGCTGATGTTTTTCTTGTGGTAAGCCATCTTCACAGCTCGCTCATTCCTAACAGGTACTCCGAGCACTGTAGGTGAGGTCTCTGAGCATTTGTATTGTCCAAGCTGGCAAGATGGCAGGCTTAAAGTGAGCAGGACAGCCAGATGCCTGTATTCTGAGCCATGTGATGTTTCACTTGTACATAATCAGTAGGACAGTGCTTTTGTCTTTGTTGGATAATGTCACTAATTGCAATTTTTTTTGGTGTATCCCACTAGGGCACCAGAACAAGCACCTCTCAAAAGTAAGATGATCTACGCAAGCTCCAAGGATGCAATCAAAAAGAAGTTTCAAGGTACGTAATGCAGTTCATGCTTCTAGCTGTGCCATGCCCCTAGAATGCTTACACAGCAAGGCTTAGCTGTTGGTGAATTGGGTTTTTGTTTTGTTTTTTTGAGGTACTGCTGAAAGATGAGAACTTCACAGGTGAAATGCCCTGTGACAGAGTTGAAATGAGCTCTGGTTAAATGTTACACTGTCTGACTTTGAATTTTAGAGGTGCTAGATCTGTGCTCAGGACAATGGCAGGTTTTGCAGTGTGTGGCACTATAGTTGTAATGTACACAGCAGCACATCTGCACTGTACAGGCTAGAAACCATTTGATTCATAACACACAGCTGGATTTTGTGCAGAGCTGCCTCTGTGGCAGAGGACTTTCAGCCCTGTGTCTGTTGAAATACATAATCTCATAAACTTACTGTGGTGTAGTAATTACCAGTTCACTTGATTTAGAGATGCGGTTCTGATTACTAATTTCAAAAGGTATTGCATCTCCAAGTGGAGAAGCAAAGTTCTTTTCGTCCTGTCAGGCACCATTAGCCAAGGAGTAAACACCTTGCTGCAGCATTCAGAAATTTCATGTTAAGTTGGTCATTACAATGGCTCATAGCCAAATATCACTGCTTCTCCCTTCAGTTCCTCATGGTGTGCTGGGCCAAAACCTTGCAGTGTGCAGGACTGACAGGATCAGTGGGCAGCAGTGCCAGCTGTCACAGAACAACTTGCTAGTGGATTGGAACTACCGAGGGAGACTGTGTGCTGCACATGTGGAAGCAGAAAAAAGACAAAAAGAAATTCTGCTGTTTACCACATAAGACAGGCTTGGGTTGAGCTCCCCATCCAAAAAAAAAAAGAAAACACTGTTGATTTCTCAGACCAGCAAAGTCTTTCTGGTCTCTGCATCTTGGGTTCTCACTCTGCTTCTTTCACCCACCTCTCCAGAGCCAGCAGGAGCTGAGTCAGCCATCTCAGTGTGCTTGTGTGTAGCTTCCTCACCTGCCACATCCAGGGTAGCACTAGAAATGAGAGGTTTGTTCATAAGATAGCCTACAAGGACAACAGTCTGAGCACTGACCTAGTGAAAACTTTCTTCCTGGTATTTCTGCATTGGTATTTGTTGTGTAGCCAGATGTTTCCTGTGCCATATCAGGGGAAAACTGTCCAAATTCCTAAGCTAAGGCAGGACTTGCCTGCTTGAGTGACGAGTTTGCCTCTTCTAATGTTACTACCAAATGTGTCTTTGACTGCTAGCATGTTGAAATACTGCATTATTGAGTGTTTTGCCTCTTTTTTTAGGCATAAAGCATGAATGCCAAGCAAATGGGCCAGAGGACCTCAACCGAGCTTGCATTGCTGAGAAGCTAGGAGGCTCCCTAGTTGTAGCTTTTGAAGGAAGTCCTGTGTAGACGTCATACAGTGCCACAACTCTACAAGCATTCCATGTTTTAATATATCAATTATGTAAAGCAACCATTCTAGGCAAGGGTTTCACTAACTGTAGGGAAGCTGTCTTGTAGAATAAAGTAGATTTTGGAGATGTAGCTCGTATGTACAAATGACCCTAAATAAATCAAATCTAAGGATTTATCTTGGTGTATTAATATTTGCATTGGTTGTCCAGCCCAATACTGTCCCTGATGGATTAACACTAAAGGTCTCAAAAAATTTTGGTCTAATGCAGCAGTGTATCATGGGTTGAAAGGGGGGGAGGTGAGAACAATCTGGTTCCTGTTCCTTTCTAAATTGTAACAAGCAAAATTCAGTCAGTGTCTTTGAGGCTGCTGGCCAAATTGCCAAACTCAAACTTTCCCCCTGTAACAAAACTTAAAACCTGTAGTTAAAGTTAGGCTAAAGCAACTGGTTGGCACCAAAATTCATTTAAATTTGTAGTGCTTGCAGTTGCGGAGTGTTGCTAATAAAGGCTAATTCTGAAGTTAAACAGAAAATAGATACACTTTTCTGGAGAAATAGTCCTAATCTGCTCTCTTGTAAACTCACGGTGCAGTAATAATATTTAAAGGTTCACTAGTTCTGTAGGTTCAATTTTATTGTTTTAAAGTGTCTTGAGGTCTCTTCCAGCCTGATTCTATATAAAATGCTTTTCTGTTGATATAGTTTAACTTAGAACTACCTTAGTTTCTCTAACACGAAGTTACTAGCGGATCAGATGCTTCTGAGGCTTTTACAAATGAAGATTCTTGTATTGGAGCTCTCCTATTATGGGTAGTACAATGAGAAGGAACCACATCTTAAAAAGTGGTATTCTCAGCCCCAGTCTTTGGTCACTTGGTCCATTTGTCCATAGTTACTATTGATTTAACTTAGTAGAACCAATCAGCCTGACTAATACGGCTTGATCTGGGCTTTTTGTCTGTTAGCTTCTTCAATTCTGTAGAAATGCATGGAAATATCACCTACTAGAAAGTTTGACCTGAAATGCCTTTTGTATGGGGGTTAGAGAACATTCCTGTGCCAGCTACAGAGATCTTAAAAGCTTCCATGTTTCACCAGTGGTTGATTAAAGCTGTTCCCGTTCTGTAACGTGTACATGGGAGTTGCATAGAGTTTTCCTGTATGTCTGTAGAGAAAAAAAAAAAAAAAAAAAAAAAAAAAAAACAACAAAACAACCAACCCTTAGCCTCCAGTGCGTTACTGTGATATGTTCTGTGCGTGCCAAATTTCAATAGCCTAAATAAATGGGGTTTCCCTCCCCTGGGTCAGTGACTGATTCCTCTCCAGCCTCCAGGTCAGCTGTCCTGCCGCAGGGCTGGTGCTGCTGGCTGAGCGTGCCGGTGTCCTGCGCAAGCTGGGTGCTCAGGGAGCTGATACGTCTTCCACAGCTACTCTTCCCCCTGTGCTACTCATGGGGGAGAAAGGGGAGAAACAGGCTGGAAGCACTGGTGGAGGGAGTTGGGCAGAAAGCAGGTTCCTCTTCCTGCCAAGTGTGCTGCCCTCCTCAGCCCCGCACCCCTCTCACAGGTGGATGATCCCAGCCCCCTGCACCTGGGCTCTGCCTTTGAAGATTCAAGGCCAAATTTCCATGGATTGGAAAGCTTCCTGGGAAAAAACATCTCATATTTGCAGTCTGAGCAGGAGCAACCCAGCATGTGTTAGCTGTTTTCCCTGTAAGAACTGAGGGAGCTTTCTGTGGCCAGCCCCATGAAGCCGAGGCAGTCCCAGGCTGCTCCTTCCTCTGAGACTCTTGCCAGATGTGCAGGGACAGAGTGCTGCACTGTCCCCGTGGTTCCTTGGCAGAGCAGCTTGCTGCACTGGTTTATGTGTGGGGCCAGGGAAATAATGGTCCATTAGCTAACTCAGCATGTGCTTTCTCTGGCCATGCTGCATGGTTAAAACCTTTAATTCAAGGCAGGCATTGACTGCATGCTCTAACTTGGCACCCATGCATGTTACAGGGTTGGGAGCGCAAGGTTTTCGGATTCAAAGAGATTCATGAGAGTGAAGCTTTCTGATTTTTGAGAAAGGCAAACCAGTCTTGTTTCTTGCTGGTGCTTTTAGCCTTTGTTTCAGTCAGCTCTGAGCTCACCCAAGTGGGTAATCATCCTCATCAAGAGCTCCTTGCCTTGGTGTCTGCAGTACTGGTCTCTGTCCAAAGTCCAGGTGGAGATAAGGAAACCAGAGTGACAGAGCGGGAGTGGTGCTGTTTGACAAACAGAGGGAACACCCAGCCAAGATCCAGCTGATTACTAGTGCCTCTGGACTGCAGGCATCGTTGAAGACATATCCAACCTGGGTGACACCATGGTGGACTTCTGCCTCAGGTTTCCTTCTTTGGTTAGAACATGGAGCAGGAGATCCTGCAAAGGTGAAAGGATGTCAGACCTGGAAGCTATGAGGGTGCTTCCCACAATGGATTATATAATCCTAGAATCACAGGATAGTTTGGGATGGAAGAGACCTTCAAAGGTCATGAAGTCCAATGCCCCTGCAATCAGCATGGACATCTTCAACCAGATCAGGTTGCTCAGAGCCCCATCCAGCCTGGCCTTGAATGTCCCCAGGAATGGGGCATCTACCACCTCTCTGGGCAACCTGTGCCAGTGTTTCACCACTCTCATTGTAAAAAACAACTTATTCGTGTCTAGCCTGAATCTCCCCTCCTTTAGTTTAAAACCATTACCCCTTGTCCTATTGCAACAGACCCTGCTAAAAATTCTGTTCTCATCTTTCTTAGAGGCCCCTTTTAAGTACTGAGAGGCCCCAATAAGGTCACCCTGAAGCCTTCTCCAGGCTGAACAACCCCACCTCCCTCAGCCTGTCCTCACAGCAGAGCTGTTCCAGCCCTCTGATCATTTTTGTGGCCTCCTCTGGCCCCTCTCCAACAGGTCCCTGTCTTTCCTGTGCTGAGGGCTCCAGAGCTGGACACAGGACTCCAGGTGGGGTCTCACCAGAGCACAGCGGAGGGGCAGAGTCACCCCCCTCGACCTGCTGGCCACACTCCTTCTGATGCAGCCCAAGATAAAACTGGACAGGGCTGCAACTGCACATTGCTGGCTCATGTCCAGCCTTGGACATGAGCCAATCTGGAACTTGGGTATTGAAGTGTGTTAGTCCTCCCACTTTGAGGGATGAGAGGTCTTAGGTGGCACTTTGAGCCTTAGCTAGGTGTGGTCCCACAGCTTAAGCTGATCCAAGAGCCTTTGGCTGCTTTTAGGACCCTCACAGCAAGTCCCAAGGTACTATACTGGCCTCTCTGGCAGAGTACTGCTCTCCAGCACTGGCAGTAACTCTTAACCTTCAGAACTAGAATGCTCAGGCTTGTCCATGTCATGGTTAGTGGGCCAAACTTCACCACCTCTCAAGGCTGTTTGATCTGTGGTTGGAGAGGATAAAAATCATCTGAAGATGTTTCCTTTTGTGACTGTTTCAAATCCTTTCAGTTAAGGTTTCTCCAAAATCACCCAGACCTTCTGAAAAGGCAAGGCAAGCAGGAAGAGACAACATGAAGAATGCTTCCTATAGCTTGGCCAGTTGCTGAGGAGAGAAATTACTTTCTAACAGGACTATAGGAGGAAGAAAAGTTGAAGGGGTTGGAGTGATGGGCAGAGCTTAGAGCCACACAAGCTCAGCAGGACTGCAGCCCAAATAGTGCTGCTTTGCTGCAGCAAGAGCAGAGCTGCTAGAAACCTTTTCAAGTCTACCTGCAGGCAAGGGTTTCCCAAAAGCCATTTTTGTCCGTTATACTCGGAAGAAGATGGGGATGGGAGGAGGAAACTGGTAATTCAGGCCTGAGCTTGAGCAGCAGATGGGGTAAAGGTAATTTAGCTACTCCAACAAAGGTGAACTTGAGTTTCTAAGCTATGTTTTCATAAGACCAAATACCCAGCCTGAAACGTAACTCCAGCCATGGCTGAAATCAGAAGAAGGATCCAGCATTCCCATCCAAAAAATCACCTGAGCTGGGTGATAGCTTGATATTTGTCAATAAAGTCCCCACCTGCAGCAGCCTGGTGCCCAGCTGCCAATTGGATCTGTCCTGTGTCACAGACTGACAGGTAACAAGCTGGCAGCATGGCTTGTCTGGAGGGAAGAAGATAATGCTTGGCAAACCTATGCAACCCAATGGGCGGGCACGTTGTGAAATCCCACCAGCTTCTGGGAAAGCAGGCACTGGCCAGTCCCCAGCCCTGCGTGCTGGTGGGCAAGGCTTGCGTTTCTTCTAGCTCCTCGGGACGTCCTTCACCCTCTACCAAAGAAATGTTCCCCAAATAGATGATGGGGTTTTTTTTTTCCCAGTTTGTCTTAACAGATTGGCTCTTCTCTTTCTTTCTAAAACAAGAAGGCTTGGTGATGTGTCCTGGAAGGGCACCATGTTCCCCCATGATGGGGTCATCAAAAGTGCTCTTATGTGGCTTTTGGAGCCTCATCAGAGCCCACCTGCCCTGTAGCATACTCAGCATACACCAGCTGCCCTCCTTGTGTTGTTTTTTTTTTGGGGGGGGTCTTTGTTACTTCTCATGTGTGAACGCCTGGGTATCTGCTCCATTTTGCACAAGTGCTCACAATAAAGGAAATCACTGTTGCAAAAGCAAACAAACTGAAAACCCAAAGGATTGCATCACTTCAGTACGCCTGCTGCTCTGGGGCCCTTCCGAACCATGGCTCTCTAGGGGTAACAGCCACCCTTATACACTCAACAGCTCACTCCAGCCTATGGGTTGGGTTTTATTGCAATCCTGGTAAACTTCAGGCATTCCATTGCTTTTGGGGAACTTTTAAAAGGCAACAGGCAAGGCATGCTGCCCTGAAGTGAGAGGTGATGCTGACAGCATTGAGGTCACCAGCAGTCCTTGGTTCATGACGTTCTTGCCATGTGCTGGAAGAGCAACCAAAGGCTACTCACTGCTGCAGGCAAAGGTCTGTTGACCAAGTTTGTCCCTCCCTTGTGGGGAGATGGACCTGCCAGAACCTGGGGCACTTGCAGGTTGTGCCGCCTATATGCGTGCAACAGCCCTCATAGAACAGGGCTGCAGGGGGGTTGGGGGGCAGCAGCAGAGTTTGTAATGAGTGTGGGGTCTCAGCTGCCATGCAATGGGCTGGGGCCATCACCCCACAGGAAAACAGCCCCCCCCCACCTGGTGCATAAGCCCCATCACCTCCCATCCTGCGACAAACTGCAGGCCAGTGCAGGCAGTGAGCAATGGAGGGGTGTCACCAAACTACCCACCAAACCAAGGGAGGGTGGTGGCCCTCCTTTTGGCTCAGCACAGCCCTGCCAAGGTGCTCAGCCCATTTCTGCAAGGAGGGTTGCCGGGCTCAGCACTGATGTGCACCCCCTGACTGCTGGGTGCAAGCAGCCTCTTGTTCAGCTTCAGCCTGCAAAGCCCCAGTCTTTGGACAGGGGTGAGAGGTAGGTTTTGGGGGACTGATGGTCTGGGGCGGGGTGGGGGGGTGGCTCTCAGCTGGCCATTGCCTCAGCCAGAAGTCAGCAGGAACCCCTTTTTATTGCCTGGCCAAAGGTGGGTCACATCCCTCCTCCCCTCACACCCCCCCGAAGTGTGACTCACACATCCCTTCCCCCATCACAGCCCCGAAGCCACAGTGCTGGGGGGTGGGGAGGGAGGCAAAGGAGACAATACACATCCACCCTGCCTGCATGGATTCTCTGGTGTCTAGCATAGAGGTTGAGCACACACTGCCTTCCCTGAGGACAAAATGGAGGCAGGTCTGCCCCTCATCCCCCTTCCCGCCCTTGGCTCTTTGCACACCTCAGAGGTACCCAGCACTTCAGGGGCCCTTTTCCTTCCCCTCTCTCAAATCCTGCTGATGTCAATGCCGGCCTCAGCAGCTTTATTGCGGGGAGACAGGCACCGAGGTGTCATGTGGCCTTTGACATTTCCTAAAAAAACAGCTTAAAAAAAAGAGAGAGAAAGAAAAATAAATAAAGAAAAAAAGAGAAAAAAAATATAAAAGAAAGGGAGAGCAGAGGAGCTGAGAGTTGGAGAACCCAGGAGCAATTGAGGACCACCAACTTGCTGCATCTGTGGGGTCAAAATTATAGGGCAGCGCTGAGACTTAAGCAAGCTAGGGGGGTAGCCCCCCAGGGCTGGGGTTACTGGGTGGCTCACCCGGCCATGCACCATCCCCACACGCAGTATGACCCCACGGTAGGGGAGGAGCTGGTCCTGCTGCAACACCCTGCCCGGGCTGCCACCATGTGCCCTGATGCCACAGCACACGTGACATTGCGGGTGCCTGGCCCATGAGGGCAGCTCAGTGTGCAACCCAGCACGATCACCGCAATGGCTGGAAGGAAAAGTTTCTTTCCTTTGCTTATATTGGAGAAAAAACAGAGGGGAATGCTTTTGCAGCACAGCAAGGAGCTGGGAGAATAAAGGATCTGCTCCTGGCCAAAGCAGCGTCCTTCTTCAGTCACCCCCGGGGCCCCGCCTGGCCTGCAGACTTCAAAAAAGTATCCAGAAAAATAAAGCAAGGGTGAGCTCTTTTCACTACATCATTTTAATTGCATTGACACCCAGAAATATGCAAAATGATACGTGCCAAGAGCCAATCTAAGAGAGGTTTCCTTCCATAGTGGGTCTCTTCCACTCAAAAAACAAATATATATAAAAAATATATATATAAAATAATAATTGCACTGTTCGGTGTACAAACACAGCCTTCCCTTTTCACACATTCATGGGTTCTGTCGTGACAGGGGGTTGAAGCCCTGGTGCCCGCCCCGATGTGAACGGAGTGCCTCCCCAGGGAACAAACAGTTGTACAAAACAGTACGAAGATTTTCTTAAAAACGTACACCTGCAGTGTTTACTGGCTGGGTTTTTTGGGGTTTTTTTAAGTTTCAAAACAGTTTTGGGTCACTAATGGCTTGTATCTTTATCTACAGTAAATTCAGCATATATTTTTATTTTTAGGAATGTGTAAGGCATTTTGGTAAGTTGAATGGCAAGGTCTAGGTCACAGACTTGTCAAACTGAAGTCCCTTCCTTCAAACTGTCCTCTTCCCCCTGAAGAAGAAAAACCAAGAGGTAGGTTAATCAGCGAGGTCTCAAATCTTATTCTCATGTTGGCTAAAGCAGCAAAGCATTTTACAGATGGGCCAGGTCTTCCCTTCTAGGCAGGGAGAATCGTGACCACCATCCTGCGTGGTCTCAGGGCTTCCCAAAACCCACTGAGATGGTCTCTGGCAGCACGTGCCACCTCCCGTTTTAAACCACCACCTGATGTACTTCCCCACAGCCTCCAACAGCAGCAAGGGGAGCGATGGCCGTGGCCATCACAAGTACCGTTTCCTGAAGCTGTTCTTTCAACTTCTTCACCGTTTCTTTTTCTTTGGCCAGTTGGTCCTGGGTAACCTTCAGTAGCTCTTGTAGTTTGGTTGCTGCTTGGCCCAGATCCCTTGTTAATTTTTTTTCTTTTTCAAGTCTTTCCTACATGGGAGTCAAAAGAAGGCACCTGCCTGAGCCTCTCTTTGCCATCTGATGACCTCCCACCCTCCAAAACACCTCTGGTTGCCTCAGGTCTGCATCAAGCCACTTTGGTGGCCACAAGCCAGAGGGGCACCCAGCTCCCTCCTCACTGGAGGGGCCACCCCACCAGCTACAGCTCACTCTGGTTCCACAGAGATGTCACAGGCAAAGACAACCTTACAGAAGCCAGAACAATTTGCCAATACATGAAGTGCCCAGCCTACGAGAGCATTTGCTCAGTGCATCACCCATATATTGGCCAACACAGATGAAGGGGCTGTGACTTGCACCCTGCTGTCCTTCAGCCACGTCAGAGCTCACTGCCAGCCCAAGGCAGGGACCTACCTGCAGGGCTACCATCTACCTTAGGCCACCATCCCTAAGAATGATTAAACCATGCCCATAGTCTTGCTTGGACGTGGCTTTTGTTGTCTTGCTCAACACCAAGCACAAGAGAGCGGGGCAGCCCAATCACCTTGAGATGCTGGATCTCCTCCACGTCTGAAGCTGCTGCATTTTCAGCCAGTCTCAGCTTTTCCAGCTCTGCTTGCAAACTGCATGCTGAACTCTGGGCCTGGAAAGGCAATACATACTCAGTTAGCACATGAGCTAATGATGGCAGGCATGCCCTGCATCCTGCCCCACACAGCCTCTGATCTTCAGTGGGTCTACCTCTGGTGAAGATTCAGGTCATACGGCCACCATCAGACAGCTGGAAGCTAAACGCAATGCATTGCTTTTGCTGATCCAGCTTCTACCAGGAAGACAGCATTTCTAGCCAGGGAAGAGGGAAAGGTAAAGAGTGGCAAAAAAACACAGAGGGACTGGGAGAGCTGCAATTCGAGGGGCCAGCAACGCCATGTGGCTTCAGCACAGCTGCTGCAAAAGGTTCTTCAGATGTGTGAGGGAAGGTGGCAATGTCTGAGGTGTGGATTGGGACAGGGAAAAACATTCAAATTAATCCTTCAAATTAATTCTTGGGCTTCATTAGCAACTGAGAACCCATAAAGGCTTTGCAAACCCTTGTGCCCTCCTTGCCCATGCCTACCTCCTCCAGCTCCAATGCCAACTTTTGCCGCAGCACTTTCTCGTTCTCCACCAATGTTTCATTTTGCTCCAGCTGGGTTTTCAACTGTGTTGAGAAAAGGAGACACACCGAAAAATAAAATGTAAAAAAAATACCAAGAGGTGAGCTAATGGGGACATTGTAAAGAAAGCTAGGCTAGACAAAAGAAAGGAAAACTGAAGCTTTCCCCAGAACACCAATGGGCAATAGGTACCAGCACACCCTCTCCGCACAAAAGCTGGGAGATGCCCATGGCCAGCATGGGGCTTGGCTTTGTGTTGACAGATTTTGCCTGCTCCTCAGGCAGCTCCAGCTGGGACCTGGGACAAGAGTCGCCTTGTAGTGGAGGACATGCCTGGCAGGTCCCTGCGCCCAAGAGAAAGCTCCACACTTAATGGGATTAATGGAGAGAGACAGAGCCTGGCTCGTGGCAGCACGGTCACCAGTGAGAGGTGTTGGCCTGGAATGGAACAGCCACTGCCAGTGCCTTATCCCGGCACCAGCAAGACTTACAGAGCCTCTGTAATCCTAATCTCTGCCAGTTGGGAAGGGATGCCAGTACAGCTCTTCCAGGGTGCCCTCTTCCTAACAGGAGACCCAAGCCCCAAACTCAACAGGGCATTATTGCATGGTAATGTTGGCCCAAAGGTTTGCAGCATCCCCCGTGTGCCTCTCTCAAAATCCTGCCAGCCTGATGCTGTGATGGAGGGATCCCCAGGGGAACAGCCTGGCAAGAGCCAGCTGGTGACATGTTCCCACCAGGAACAGAATGAATGGTTGACGGGACAGGGGGCTGGCCTCCCTCAACACACAGGACAGGAGACAACACAGCTGCAACAGCCCTGAACAAAGCCATGTGGTTAGAGATGGTGAGGCAGGACAAGGGACACAGTTAAGGGTCAGCACCTCCACAGGCAGCTGTCTCACCACCCTGACCTCGAGGGGCACAGGCTTGCTTGGGTCAGCTTGTAACCCCACCACTTCTCCATCCTGTACACAGCTCTTCACCACTCTTGACTGCTGCCTGACCTGGAAGGAGGACCAGCAAGCCTGGCTCAGTTACACATCCCTGCACCACTGCTGTTACAAGGCCCACAAGGACCTACAGATAACATTTGCTGGCTTTTCCACTTGCACATGAGCAGAAATGTCTGGAAAACCACCTCAGGTTCTGCTAGAGGCAGGGTGGTAGTACCTGACCCGGGCAGCTCCTGGGGGTGCAGAGCACACACTCATGCCTCCTCTGCTCTTGTTTGATCACTCAGCACCTGGGTCAAAAGCCACTGCTGCGGGCTGGTACTAACACAGAATCAGAATCATAAAATCACTTCAGTTGGAAGAGACCGTCAAGATCATCAAGTCCAACCATAACCTAACTCTGGGACTAAACCACGTCTCTAAGAACCTTGTCTGAACGCCTTTTAAACACCTCCAGGGAAAGAGAATTCCACCACTTCCCTGGGGCACCTGTTGCACTGCTTCACAACCCTCTCTGTGAAGAATTTTTTCCTAATATGCAAGCTAAACCTCCTCTGCTGCAACTGGAGGTCATTTCCTCTTGTCCTACCACTTGCTCCTTGGGAGAAGAGACCAACACCCTCTATGCTACAGCCTCCTTTCAGGTAGTTGCAGACAGCGGTAAGGTCTCCCCTCAGCCTCCTTTTCTCCAGGATGAACAGTCCCAGTTCCCTCAGCTGCTTCTCATCAGACTTGTGCTCCAGACTCTTCACCAGCTTCATCGCCCTTCTCTGAACTCTCTCCAGCACCTCAATGTCTTTGTTATATTGAGAGGCCCAAAATTGAACACAGGATTCAAGGTACGGCCTCGCCAGTGCTGCACAGCCCCAGTCTTCACATTTGGAGGTGGATGGACAGATGTTCTAAGGCAGCCAAACCCCTGCCCCAGGGCAGTGCTGTGGTAACCAGTCACAGAATCATAGAATGTCCTGAGTTGCAAGGGACCTACAGGGATCGAGTCCAACTCCTGTCCCTGCATAAGACAACCGCAAAATTCACACCATGTATCTGAGGGCATTGTCCAATTGCTTCTTGAATACTGTCAGGCTTGGCGCTGTGATTACTTCCCTGGGGAGCTTGTTCCAGAGCTCCACCATCCTCTGCATGAAGAACCTTTTACTAATATCAAACCTAAACCTCCCTTGGCACATCTTCCTGCCATTCCCTAGCGCCCAGCATCGGGGCAGCTGGAGTTCTCTGCTACACACCAGCAGGCGCAAGCCTTGGTGCTCTCCCTTCCTTCCCACCCCCATCATGGGAGGAAAGGCAGGCAAATAAAAACCTCCATCTGGGTCTCAAACATCCACTCTGAAAGCTGGATCAGTTCAGTGCCCAGAAGCACCGGGTCAGTTTCCATATGCACTGGCTGTGCCTTCCTCTCTTCCCCGAGCCCGCAGGGAAGATGCTGGCCCTGCAGCTGGGTGTGCAAATCGTCCCCAGACAGAGCAGCGACGTCCCAGCAGGACAGCTCTGGGGATCCCCCCTTACCAGGGTCAGCTCTTTGCTTTGCTTCTGTGTTTCCATCTTTGCTGCCTCCAGCTGCTCCTGGGACTGTGATAAGAGCTGCCTCAACTGTTGAGGAGGAACAGAAAGAAAAAAAAAGTTCATTTATGCAACTTGGTTTTGGAGCTCTTTGGCCCAAGAAAGCATTTTGATGATAACAAAATCATAGAATCATAGAATAGCTTGGGTTGGAAGGGACCTTCAAAGGTCATCTAGTCCAACCCCCTGCAATGAGCAGGGACATCTTCAACAGATCAGGTTGCTCAGAGCCCCGTCCAGCCTGGCCTTGGATGCATCCAGGGATGGGGCATCTACCCCTTCTTTGGGCAACCTGTGCCGGTGTCACCACCTTAATTGTAAAAAACTTCTTCCTCATGTCTAGCCTGAATCTCTCCTCCTTTACTTTAAAACCATTACCCCTTGTCCGATCACAACAGGCTCTGCTAAAAAGTCTGTCCCCATCTTTCTCATGGGCCCCTTTTCAGTACTGAAAGGTCACAATAAGGTCTCCCCAAGCCTTCTCTTCTCCAGGCTGAACAACCCCAACTCTCTCAGCCTGTCCTCATAGGAGAGGTGCAACATCCTCTCATGGAGTCCATGATGGCATCACTTGCTAACCTGCCTGCTGATGCACGCTCAGAGATGGCTGAGAGACAGCTCCATCTCACCTGAGCCACAAAAATCCTACAGGCCACCAAGGAGCAGTGGACAGCGTCTCCATACAGATCTCCCCAACCCATCACCCTGCCAGTGGATCTCCTGACATTAGACATTTACAACCCTAGCTGGAGCAAACAGCTCCATGTATTTTGTCCTGCTCTGCAAAGCTGCAGATCCCTGGGCACTCCCCAAATGCCTGAAATGTGGATGGGTGGCAAGTCAGGCTTAGAAGAAGAAAGCATTTAAGAAGATAACAGCTGCCACACTTACAGCTTCAACTTCTTTTGTGTAGTTTTGGCGTTCGGAGCTGGCTGTCTCTAAGTGATTTTCCAGTTGTCTTTCCAGAAGAGAGGTGTATTCCTTTAGCTGGATTAAAAAGGGAGGAGAGCAGGTATGGGTTGATGGTTGGAGGTCCAGCACATCCCAAACATCCCATGGTCCAAGCCTGCCTTCCCCAGGGCAAGTCAGCAGATGGGTCCTGACTCAGCCCAAATGCAGGATGTGTCTACCTGGCCAGGAGGCCTAACAGTGCCCACACCTTCTCCTGCACCCAAAACCCCTTACCTGATCTGTGCTCTGCAGATCTGCTTTCAACTTCTCCACTGTCTCTTCAAGGGATTTCAGCTGGAGTTGTGACTAATCCAGAAAAGATCAGAGAAAGCCAGTGAGCAGTATCTCACATGGACACCAAGCATCTTTCGTTCAATGAAAAACTGGATGGTGTTTTGCTCCCACTTCACAGAATCACGGATTCATAGAATCACAGAACAGTTTGGATTGGAAGAGACTTTCAAAGGTCATCCAGTCCAACCCCCCTGCAATGAGCAAGGACATCTTCAACAGATCAGGTTGCTCAGAGCCCCGTCCAGCCTGGCCTTGAGTGTTTCCAGGGATGGGGCATCTACCACCTCTCTGGGAAACCTGGGTCAGTGTTTCACCACCCTCATTGTAAAAAATTTCTTCCTCATGTCTAGCCTCAGTCTCCCCTCCTTTAGTTTAAAATCATTACCCCTTGTAGTATCGTAACAGGCCCTGCTAAGAAGTCCCCATCTTACTTACAGGCCCCTTTTAAGTACTGAAAGGCCACAATGAGGTCTCCCTGGAGCCTTCTCCAGGCTGAACAACCCCAACTGTCTCAGCCTGTCCTCACAGCAGAGCTGTTCCAGTCCTCTGACCATTTTAGTGGCCTCCTCTGCCCCTCTCCAGCAGGTCCACGTCTTTCCTGTGCTGAGGGCTCCAGAGCTGGACACAGGACTCCAGGTGGGGTCTCACCAGAGCACAGCAGAGGGGCAGAATCACCTCCCTCAGCCTGCTGGCCACAAGGTCTTTTGATGCAGCCCAAGGTACAATTGGCCTTTTGGGCTGCAATCATCCTGTGCCCAAGCACAGAAGAGACCCAGCACCAAACTAGAGCTCCATGGTCTGTAAGGCAGGAGTTCCTCCTCCCAGGCAGGACAAGTCCAACAAGCCCAGGCCGTAAATCATGGAGCACAGTAACAGCTTTTGCCTGCAGGACTTCAGCTGGCTGCAGTCAGCTTTCAACACCTGAGAAACTGGCACTAACCTTGGTGCAAAGTTTCCTACTGAAAGTGCCTTTGGTTTGGAAGCAGCAAGGTAGATTTTCCAATGAGGTGTCATATGCTTTGCTATTAAGAGAAGCCAAGCTATCCAAAAAAGCATAGGGTTCGCATTTAAACCCAGACTAATTTTTGAAGAGGACTTCACAGTTGCCGAATGTTTTTGGAAAGGAGGAATTCAACTCTTCTCCACAGAGAGGCAGGACTGCTCTTGGACCTGTCCTAGCCACCAGACGCTCATCCCATCACACACACCCTGCTGCCAGCACTCACCAGCAGCCACGTCATCACCCTGCAATCCTACACCAGCCCTCAGCAGCACCAGCGACAGGCTGAGAAGTCAGAACATCTCTTGTACAAGAGCTCCCCCATCTCCCTGCAGACCCAGTTAACTCCAAAACCCCACGTGATGCATGGGGAGCAGCCAGACCATTTCAGTTCTGTGTTCAAGAGGGAGGAGAGAAGTTCGCTTTGCAGAAAAGGCATGGATGGTCAAGTTGTCCTACACTCCAGCTAAGTCATGAGAGCTCACAAAACACGCTCCCCTCCCAACTCCTGGGCAACAACAGCTCTCTGGCAGCTGCCAGCTGGCTTTTTAACTAGGAAGAGCGGTACCCAGAGCCAGACAGACAGCTGGACCCAAAATTATGTGCAGTACATGGCTTGGACCTCAGCTCCTTTCTGAAGGCTCAACAAATGCCAAGGTCAACCCAGGTTTTGAGAGCAAGCCAAGTTCCTCTGAAAATAGGAGTCTAAGAGCCCTGCACGTGCTCTTCTCCCACCAAGCCAGTGGCCACCAGGAGGGCTCAGCTCAACTTGCAAGCATTGGACCTTGGATTACCAATGTGGTGACATGGTTTCCCAGTGACCAGGCCTGAACCAGACAGCTGCAAGCATTCCTCCAGCTCCACTGGCAGAGTCTGGGTACACACCAGGCAGGGAGGTGGGATCCAGGAGGAAGAAAGGCTTAGCTCCTATGTGACATGGGCTTCTTGTCTGCTGGTTTGGTGACAGGAGGGGTGGATTTCAGGAGAAGAGGAAGTCCCCATGTTTCAGAGTTCAAGGTTGGCAGGGACAGTTAAGGTCACCATCCAATTTATAGCCAACAGCCCCTCTGCTCCTAAAAGTCCAGTTCCACAAGTGACAAACCCAGGTTTGCCCCAAAACACGCACCTTTTGGAGTTCCTCTTCAGACACCATGAGCTTTGCTTTCCACACCTGCTCCTCCTCCTCCACGCTCTTCTGTAGGTCTCGTAGCATCCCCTCCTGTTGGCAAAGCCTCAGCTGAGCCCAAACCTCCTCCAGCCCTCTCAAGCTGAGCAGTGTCAGGGCTGGGAAGCCCTGGCATACCCAAGGATTTGGGCCAAAGTATGGGTGATAGAATTAGGTGCCCCAGGTGCAGCTAGAGGCTTCCTGTTCCTAGGCTGGCTTAACTACCCTGCTCATCAGAGCCCTTGCTGTGCCACATCTCACCACCACCAGGAGGGTTTCCAACACAATTAGGCTGAAGAAGAGCTCTAGAAATTCAGGTTTCTCCTGTTCCTCTGTCTCACTGGCAAATCATTCATCCACACAGCAGCCCCCCATCATACTGAGGGATGCCCACCACGAGCCTGTGGGCAACCTGGGCTGTCAGAAGACCTCTCAAGATGTACTTCTAGTGGAAGACCAACACACAGCAAAGGGCTGCAACTTACTGTCTCTGCAAGGATAGTTCGATACTGTTCACATTCTGCTTGTAAAGTGCTTTGCGCTTCCTCTGCCTCTTTTAACTTAAGTGCTGAATCCTGAAAAAAGAGGGAAGGCATGGAGAGGTGAGGAAAAGAAATGAGTCCCTCTCAGGCACTACCCCACTCCACTTTCCAGCCCCTCCACTAACCAGGGGCTTTGTTGTAACTGTCTGCTGCTTTAGCATGTCCGCAGTCTTCTCCTTAAACTCTTGTAGCCATGTGTTGTAATCCTAAGTTTGAAAAAAAAACAGAAGGAAGAAAAAGGACACTTAGATGTCTGTCCTTCCCATGTGGTGGAAGCTCTGTAAGGGTCTGAGAAAGCCCATGCCCACCTGGTGCGAGGACACGGTGATGCCGGGGAGGGCAGAGAGCAGCGCCTGCTTGGTTTGTGTCTGGAGTGCATCCAGTTGTTGGGCCAGTTCTTCCTGTGAGAGGGACAAACTGGCATAGGATGGAGGTCTTGGGTGCCTGCTTGCCAGGCTACCAATGCTGGTCCTGCTTTTCTGTGCCTACAGGGGTGAGCTGGCACAGGGAAAGCAGCCAACAGAGAAAACAGCTGCTTTTGAGAACCACCAAAATGTTCCTCCTGGTTCCCCCATCCTCACAGTTCCCCAGCCATGACCTGTACTGTGGTACATGCCCATCGAGACAAACTTTGGAGAAGCTGGCAGGAGGGTTGGGTCAGCACTGCTCCTAAAAAGAGGCAGGCAACCCAGGGCAAGGTGACTTGGTAAGGTTGAATGTTTCCCCTACAACAGTGGCATCACTGCTACAGAGAAATACTGAGCTCACCTTTGCTTTTGTGATAGCAAGCAGTTTTTCATCACACGTCTTTTCCACCGTGGTCAATGCTTCCATTGTTTTCCAGTTCTTCTCGCGAAGGTCCTGCCGAGACCACACACAGAGGGCAATAAGCCACACATGCTGAAGGCCACCAAGTTGATTGTTGACACTGCAGAGGATTTCAAAGCCTCTGCTCAGGAAAACAGACAGCAGCCCATCACTTTCGTCAAAGGTCTTTCATCCCATCACCAACATGTGCCCTTTCTCTTCCATCCTCTCAGTGTCTCAACACACCACATTGCTCAGGTGGTGGCCTTGGGGGAGCAAAGCAGAGCTGGATGGAAGCAGGAACTCCAGAAGCAGCCATTATAATGCCTAGAGCTGCCTGGAGAGGACACAGGACAAGTGGAGGGCTGCAAGGTCAGCTCCAGACAACTGAAACTACATTGTAGTAGAGGGATAAGGGGAAGAGAAGCAATAAGGTGTGAGGAATCCCTGCTCAAGGATTGCCTTGACCCTGCTGCGATAGGCTTACCAAGTCCTAAACCTCACAGGAGGACGACAGGGGACAAATCTCCACTCACGCAGCCCACAGCCTGCTGCAGCCCACTGGCTTGAGCTGCACAGCCTGCCAGAGGAAATCCTGCTCCCTGGCAGACTAGGCAATGCCCCCAGTGCTCTTTGGGTGCTGGAAGAGCCTCTGGCCACACCACAGAGCCATCAGCAGCCAGCGATGATGGGTTGTCATTCAGACCCCAGAGATCTGGGTTTTGGAGGAAAAAAAATGTGAGCAGCAAAAGGTGAGCTTAGTTCACTCACGTACATTGTTTTTCATCTTCTGTTGCTCCAGCACCTCTCGTAGCTCTGTGGCTTCCCTTTCCAAGGATGAGAGCTGGTCCGTCTTCTCCTGGAGCCTGGAAGGGCAGGATGCAGGAGTGAGTCTGGGCATCCACCTCCCTCCTGGGTAGCGAGCTCCCAAGATGGGGACTGCAACCCTTCCTATCTCAGTCTGCTCCAGGATCTAAACACAGCAGGAGGAACGGGGAGCAGGACTAAAAAACACAGCTATGGCAATGCTGGAGTGGGATCTAGTTTTCTACCAGCTTATCAGCAACAACAAGCAAGGGAGTAGCTGGCTGGCTGTACATTCAGGACAAGAATCACAGAATAGCTGGGGCTGGAAGGGACCTCTGGAGATCATCTAGTCCAACCCAACTGCTAAAGCAGGTTCATCTAGACCAGATCACATAGGAATGCAGCCAGGTGGGTTTTGAATGTCTCCAGAGAAGGAGACTCCACAACCTCTCCGGGCAGCCTGTTCCAGGGCTCTGGCACCCTCAAAGTAAAGAAGTTTCTCCTCATATTCAGATGGAACCTCTTGTGTTTCCATCTGTGCCCATTTCCCCTCATTCTATAAATATGTGTTTGAGCCTAGATATAATGATTTAAAATTCACTGTCCAAAACTGCAATTACTTTTGCACCAACCTAATTTATAAGCATAAGTAAGATCCGTTCTTGGTTTTCTCACAGACCCAATGCTCTCAGTCTCACCTCATAAGAAAGATGCTCCAAACCCCTAATCATCTTTGTAGCTCTCCACTGGACTCTCTCCAGAAGAAGTAACCTGATCCAAAGGCCACAAATTCTGGCTTACATAACAGGAATTGCTCCCAACGCACTCCTGTCCATGGCTTGATATGTCCACGGCTCAGATAGCCCACAACTCTGCATTTTGAAAGCACCATCTCAAGGAACCATAAATCAGGGTTGCCAACCAGACACGTGTAGGTTCCCTCCACACCCTCAGATCCGCCATCCGCCCTTAAGGGAGCCTCAGTTTGAGCAGATCAAGGACGGTTCAGGTCCTTGACAAGAACTACCCAAGTCTCCTGGGGTGCCAGGACAACTGAACAGCTGCCCATTCAGGAATGCTGGATGCTCGCTGGCAGAGGGGACATCTGAGAAATCCTCCCCCTGTGCAGAGCCTAGCGTTCTTGGAGGTACCCAGCACATGACTGGCACAAGTTGTGACACGGGAAACCCCAGTTAGATGACAGGAAACCTTTCTGCACCAGGGGGAGATTTTGTCAAACACTAGAATGGGGACCCAGAGAGGTGGTGAATCTCCACTCTTGGAGATACCTGGAAACAGGTCCAAAAAGCCTGGTCTGGCTGGCCCAGCTTTGAGCAGGGACTTGGATCAGAGACATCCCAGCACCAGCACCACCAGAATGTCCTGTTCTGCAGAAGCAGTTAGCCTCTATGTGCCTGCCAGCAATTCAAGTCTCACTTCAGAATGGATTGGCTGTTATTTAGGGCCAGCACTGGAACCAATTAATATTTTAAACAGCTGTGTTGGCCAGGATTGACTTTGTCTTCCCAGCCTCACAGTCCCCAAGCCTGCCTAACAGAGAAAGTGGGGAGCCCTCACTCACAGGGCTCAGCACCTGGGACATATGGACACCGAGCTGGAGGTGCCACAGCAGCCTCCATATGCAGCTAGACCCACCTTGACCGCAGCTGCTTCATTTCTGCTTCATTGGCTGCCTGGAAGAGAGAAAGCACTTTTGTTACCTGTCCTGGGCATGTGATGCAGGTCAGACCGTTCTGTGGCATCCCAGAGCAAAGACAGCACAAGTACTGTGCTAACACAGTGCACAAACACCTGCTTGAGTGGTGCAACCCCCTCCCCATCTCCCACCCCAATTAAATGAGCACAAGACCTGCAAGTGTCTGTCTTTTTCTGCCTCTCTCATCTGGCCTGCCTCCAGCAGAGCTTCAATGGATTTGATCCTCTCCAGCAGTTTCATATTCTCTGAGCTGGCATCCTGCAGCTTCCCCTTCACATTGTCCAGCTCCAGCAACTTGTTTTTAACCTCTGCTTCGGAGCTCAGCAGCTTGGCCTGCAGTTCTGTTGGAGGAAGGGATGAGAAACATACTAAGGTAACTGCAAACAAATTTGGAGACTCCCAACCCTGTCCTGTCCAAGCAGGACTCCTGGCCAAAGAAGCCTTGGCTATGGATACTTTCAGGAGGCACAGGCAGGGATGCAGGACAGCACAGGAGAGAGCCATTGGAGTGGCATCCTAGGAAAGGACCATGGATCAGTGCCACATCTTGCTCACACTGACACCAGGCAGCCAAACTTGCTCCTGGGTCTACTTGTCCTACCCCAGCCATCCCCACCAAGCACCTGGCCCTGAAAGCTTCAAGTCTGCCACACAGCTCTCCTCGTGCCAAACCAAGGTCCTCACCACCAATGCTCTGCTGCTGTCCTTTCGCCTTTTCCGCATCTGCTAACAGGCTTTTGTAGCTGCTCTGGCTTTTGCGGAGCTCATCACTCACTTCATCCAGTCTCTTCTGCAGCGTCGCCTCCACCTCCCTTTGGGAAGCCTGCACGGCAGGAAAAGAAGGCTTTCTGTAGCATGCCAGGCACCCCAGCCAGTTTGAAGCAAAGCTCCGTGTGTCGCATGTTATTTTTAAACTGTGCTTTGGTGGGTTTAAGTCATCCTTCCCCATGTGCTCCCCCTGTGCATAAAGCATCTTGCCTTGTGCTGGCATTTTATCATTTGCCAGCCCTCAAGTGGGAACCAGACAACACCCAAACGTCTCAGTTCTGAGCCAAGACCACGACCATACTCCCCTCCAGAAAGCTTAGCTCTGAAAAACCTCTTAAAAGCCCTGGTCCTAACGCACAGCCTCAGCCCAGCAGGGAGAGGTACTGCCATGGGACAGAGACACGTGCTTCCACCCTCCAAGGAATTTTCTGTGCAGTTTGGGCCAGGGAAGGCTTTTTTTTTTCCATCTTAGAAAGTGTTGAGGAAGAGGCCTGACCAAGGCAGGTGCTTGGAGGGAGAAGGCAGAGGAGGAAGATGAGAGTGCTGCAGATCAGCAGTGCTATGGGTACAAGTTGCACCCTTGCAGGTGGAGAAATATTGGTTTGGATGGAGGGGACAGAAGAAGGTAAACAAGCAGGCCTGTCTCTGTCTGACAAGAAAGTAGGACTTCTCCATTTTTTGAAGATTTGAACCCTGTATCCTCAGCCCAGAGATCCAGGTGTTACTGTGGAGCACAATTCTCCCTAGCACCTTAATTACATCACTGGCTTTAAAGTCTTCCAACTAGTATGATTTATCTAACTAGTATTAAGGTGTGTAAAAGGCTGAGAGCCCTGGAGAAGTTCTCCTAAAAGCAGGCCTAGAAGCCAGTGTTTTGAGCCAGGAAGGCAGCTTCTGCCCTCACGCCAGCAGTGCACCCTGGTCACCCCCAAGACTCCTCACCTGCAAAAGCAGCAGGGGCCAAAACTAGCCCCTCAAAAAGAGATCTGCATCCTCAGGCACCCGAAAAATCAAGAGTGAGGATATCAAATGCCCCTTGCCCTAGGAGCACCTCTTTGACGTGTGTAAAGATCCCCACCACCACAGCCCCTTTGTAAAGAGGCCAAAGCAATCTGGAGACCACAGCACGTGCAGGAGGGATATATCACATTTCTCACCTGGTCTGCCAGCCCTGGGGGAAAGAAGTGCAAGTTCCTGGCTCTGCAACACTCCCAGCCTCTGGCTTAGCTGAATCCCAGCAGCAGCTGCCACCCCCCAAGAAGATGCTTCTGCCTGTGTGGGTACGGTCCAGATGCTGGCAACCCACCACTGCTCCTCTGCCAGCAGCGTGCTCAGAAGCTCTGCTTGGGAGGCGTCCTTTAAACACCTCTGAAAACCCCAAACCCAGCCACACCCTGGTGGCAAGAAGAGCCACAAGCTCTACCCTTCTGCAGCAAGGAGGGAGAACAAAGGGCTTAAAACCAGCAGAGCTGAGAGAGAGCACCCACCCTGCATGAGCACAGGCTGAGGGGGGCCAGCGGGTTTCCTCTCTTGCCTTGGGGTACGACCCAGCAGCGTGCACATCCAGGCTTCCCCCCCCGCAACACCTTCATACCAGGCTCATGAGCTTTGTGAGCTTGTGAGCCAGGGTCCTGCATCCAGCTCTGGAGCCCTCAGCACAGGAAAGACACGGAACTGTTGGAGAGGGGCCAGAGGAGGCCACAAAAACGATCAGAGGGCTCGAACAGCTCTGCTATGAGGACAGGCTGAGAGAGCTGGGGTTGTTCAGCCTGGAGAAGAGAAGGCTCCAGGAAGACCTCATTGTGGCCTTTCAGTACTTAAAAGGAGCCTATAAGAAAGATGGGGACAGACTTTTTAGCAGGGCCTGTTACAATAGGACAAGGAGTAACAGTTTTAAACTAAAAGAGGGGAGATTCAGGCTAGACATGAGGAAGAAGTTTTTTACAATGAGCGTGATGAAACACTGGCACAGAGAGGTGGTAGACGCCCCATCCCTGGAGACATTCAGGGCCAGGCTGGACGGGGCTCTGAGCAACCTGATCTGGTTGAAGATGTCCCTGCTTATTGCAGGGGGGTTGGACTAGATGAACTTTGAAAGTCTCTTCCAACCCAAACTATTCTGTGATTCACATGTGAGTAAGAATGGCTTCAACCAGGGCATAATGCTCCCTAGGCTTTGATTGTGATGCTGGAAAAGAATGCATTGGATGTGACAAACTAACTGGGGGAAGGCAACAAAGAGGTCTGCAAGGCAGCCTGCTTTTCAACTGTGGACACCCATCTGTCTCCAAGCTCTTCCCATGGCCAAGTCCATGGATCCCACGCAATTTAGCCACTTGCCTCATCTCTGCAAAGGGACCAGGTTTGTGAGTGCCTGCCTTACCTGCAGCTGCTCGATCTGCTTCTCCAAGGCCACTGCTTTTATCTCCCAGCTCTTCTTTTGCTGCTCTTCTTGCTGCAGCACCTCTGATTTCTCAGACAGCTCTTTCATCAGCTTATTGCACTCTTGCCGTAACTTGGCCAGCTCAGCGTTTTGCCTGCACCAACAGAAGCAGGGTTATTTTAGCCCACAGGGCAGTCGAGCATCTCTGGTGTTACCTAAGGGGGAATACATCCTCTTGTGGGCCTGATACAGGACTTGAAACATCTTAATGTCTGTGTTGGCCTGTTTCTAGGACACACCTGGTCCTTCAGGGAGGGGGTGAAAAGAGCTGACAAATCACTTTTCAAAAGCCGTGTTTCAATCACAGGAGGCATTCCTTTCTCACGAAGCAGAGGACATGAGATGCTGTGTTCTCAGACACAAGAGGAAGTGCTCTAAGCAGTTGGAGTCCAGCCTGTAATTATTTTACTGCTGTTAATCACCAGGCATTTCAGACTTTCTATAAAAAGGAGTGTGAAATTCCACCTAGCTCCTCTATGCTGTGCATGCACCGCACAGGTCTCAGATCTCTGCAGCATTGCTTGTGTCAAATAGCCAGCTGCATTTCTTCGGAAGTTTGAGCATATGAGCTCCCCTAAGGGGAGAATTACCATGACCCCCTCTGGTCCCCTCACCCCACCTCCACTGCCTGTTGGCTCTAGCATCAGCATAGGTGACCCCAAAGCACAGAGAGTTTCTCCTGCCCTTCCCCTTGGCATGGGGAAGAACATTCTCATTTCCCCTTCCAGCCCCTCAAAAGCCCTTTAGCAAGCTTTCCCTTGCTCCTTCCTCTACTACCTTCAGCTAGTTGGGGTGTCTGTAGAGGCCCCTTGAGGAAAGACAGTGGCCAAACCTCATGGACAGCCAACCCCCAGGGTTTGGCTGAGGGCAGCCCCAGCTTCTGCCCCTCCACCCCTGCCTTACTTGCTCTCCATCTGGCTGGTGGCCTGGTTGAGGGCGTCCCTCAGGATGGAGTTCTCTTGCTGCAGGCGAGCCAGCTGCATGTTGGGGCCGTTCTCCAGCTGCTCCTGCAGAGTCCGGATCTAGAGAAGCCCAACAGGGGTTAAAGCCACCATCAGCCCCTTTGCTCTCCCTGCGAAGCCCACACGATGAGCAAGAGTGACGGGCAACACAGGGGGTGTCTAAGGCAATTTCTGGAGGTACAACATCCCCTGAGGATGCTCACACGTGCCTCTTCTCCTTCAGGTACCAAAACCAGGAGCATCACAGGGTCGCCCCCATCCCTGAGGCTCTGGTCCCCTCACACATCCCACATCTTCTCCAAAAGACGACACATCTGCCACCAAAAGCCACCTGGCAGACAAAGGAAGAAGCTGTGGAGCACAACATGGGTCTCACCTTGCCCTGGAGCTGCTGTGTTTCACTGATGTGGTCCTGGTAGCTGGCCTGCATGCGTGCCTGCACTGCTGCAATCTCCCGCTCACGGGCCAGCAGCTGCTCCTTCAGCTTGCCCTCCACAGCCATAGCCTTGGTCCGCTCAGCTGCTAGTTCCTTCAAGGAGAGAAGTCACCCACTTAATCCCCAATGTGCCAGTTTCCCTGCTTTAGATGATGGACACAAAACCAGTGACCTCCTAGTTCCAAAGACTTAAAAGTTCAGCCCTTTTGATGCTGCCCCCATGCCCAGAAATGCCGTTTTGCATTTACAATTCCTCCTGCATTTTGTTCTGGGCTCTGTGGCCACTGGATGCCACTGTTGTTCCACACTGGGCCAGCTAAGAGAAAGGAGTAAGACAGCCTGGAATTTTATTCACCCCCCCATCCAGGATCAATAACATCACAAAGTTTGAAGCAAAGCAGTAAAATTAAAATAACATAACATAATGTAACATAATAAATAAAATAAAATAAAATAAAATAAAATAAAATAAAATAAAATAAAATAAAATAAAATAAAATAAAATAAAATAAAATAATAAAATAGCCAAGAAGGCCAATGGTATCCTGGGGTGCATTAGAAAGAGCGTGACCAGCAGGTTGAGGGAGGTTATCCTCCCCCTCTACTCTGCCTTGGTGAGGCCACAACTGGAGCACTGTGTCCAGTTCTGGGCTCCCCAGTTTAATAAGGACATGGAATTACTGGAAAGAGGTCCAGCAGAGAGCTATAAAGATGATTAGGGGTATGGAGCATCTTTCTTATGAGGAAAGACTGAAAGCTGGGTTTGTTCAACCTGGAGAGGTTGAAAGGGGATCTAAATGACGCTTATAAATATCTCAAGGGTGGATGTCAAGAGGATGGGACCAGACTCTCTTCAGTGGTGCTCAGCAATAGGATGAGTGGCAATGGGCACAGACTGAAACATATGAGGCTCCATCTAAACATAAGGAAAACCTTCTTTGATGGTGCCGGAGTATGGAACAGGCTGCCCAGAGAGGTTGTGGAGTCTCCTCTCTAGACATTCAAAACTCACCTAGATGCATTCTCTGCAATCTCCTCTAGGTGAATCTGCTTTAGCAGGTGGGTTGGACTAGATGATCTCCAGAGGTCCCTTCCAACCCAAACCATTCTGTGATTCTGTAAACACCCTCTGCCCCCACACCAAGGCAGGGATGCTCTGTGGGCCAGCTGGGCAATGCCGTGCTGCTGCCCAGTGTGGTCTGCACAGGCACAGCGCCCAAGTGCATAGGATGGCTTTGCCCTCTCCTCTCCTGCAGACAGACGGACAGGATCGCCACTACCAGGTCCTGCCAGCTGCAAGGCAAGAGGCATTCAGCCCAATGTGGTGGGCGTTTGTTCCAACTTCAGCACCCAAAGAGAGGTGGAGGCAAGGGGCTGGGTCAGGGAAAGGGGATGTAAACTGGATCAAGCTTCTTAAAAAGGGACTGATCAGCTCCTTCTCAGCTCAGGGGGTCTGGGCAGAGATGAGAATCGATTTATTTTCCTCCCTAAAGTAGCAGAAAGCTGCAGTCTCTTACAGGAAGAGCTTTTCCCTGATCCTCCTGTGGCTGCCAACAGGCACTATCCTGTGGCCCTTTGGGCTGGTGCCTCCCAGGGCTGGATCAGGTGAGGATCTACTCTTTTCAGGGGGAAACAGCAAGCAGATGAAGGACCCAGAGAGCACCTGAACTTCATCTCCAAGGAGGATGAGATGCCGGGAGTGGAATGCACTCTGGCAGGACCATGATGAGCAGAGCTCACACCAGAGATGCCAGGAGGGCTGTGCAGGGCTTACCTTGCTCAGCTCCCGCAGCTTGTTTCTGGCAGCGGTTGCATCCTCCTGCTCGGCAGCAAGCTGCTTCTCCTTCTCTTCCAGCTGGCGTTTCAGGATGGCAACCGGGTCACCCTTCTGCGTGGCCTACCAGCACAGGGCAGCACATTAGTGAGGACCACCACCTCCAGACTCATCCCCATCACCCCACAAGGTTCAACAAGGCCAAGTGCCAGGTCTTGCACTTGGGTCACAACAACCCCATGCAACACCACAGGCTTCGGGAAGAGTGGCTGGAAGTCTGCCAGGAGGAAAAGGATCTGGGGATGTTGATTGACAGTGGCTGAATATGAGCCAGCAGTGTGCCCAGGTGGTCAAAAAGGCCAACAGCATCCTGGCTTTTATCAGGAATAGTGTGGCCAGCAGGACTAAAGAAGTGATTGTCCCCTCATATGCTGGTGAGGCCTCACCTCGAAACCTGTGTTCAGTTTTGGGCCCCTCATCATAGAAGGACATTGAGGTGCTGGAGAAAGTGCAGAGAAGGGTAATGAAGCTGGTGAGGGGCCTGGGGCACAAGTCTGATGAGGAGCGGCTGAGGGAACTGGGGCTGTTTAGCCTGGAGAAAAGGAGCCTGAGGGGAGACCTTATCACTGTCTGCAACTGCCTGAAAGGAGGTTGTAGTATGGAGGGTGTTGGTCTCTTCTCCCAAGTAGCAAGTGATATGATGAGAGGAAATGGCTTCCAGTTACGCTAGGGAAGGTTCAGACTGGATATTAGGAAACATTTATTCACAGAAAGGGTTGTCAGGCATTGGAACAGGCTGCCCAGGGAAGTGGTTGAGTCACCATCCCCGGAGGTGTTTAAAAAGATGATGGTTCTTAGGGACACGGCTTAGTGCCAGAGTTAGGTTATGGTTGGACTCTATGGTCTTGAGGGTCTCTTCCAACAAAAATGATTCTATGATTCTGTGATTCTAAACATGGGATCTAGCTCTCTGTTCCAGGGGAAAACTCAGCTGCATTCTTCAAGACTGACCCACAAGGCCAGCCTGCCCAAAAACATGCCACTTTCCCTCCCCTCTGCATCTCCCAAGGCTTGGCAGAGCACTGGCAGTGGACAGCCACAACAGTGCTGGCAGCCCTACCATGTGCCAGGTGTCCTGGACAATGCCAGCTTTCTCCGATAGGATCTCGATGAGCTGCTGGGCCTCCCCCTCGCTGAGCACCATGCTGCTGACAGTGGACACAAGTGTCTTGTAGGGCAGGTAGAGGGGCCCATCTGAGTCTGCAGGTGCTAGGGAAGAGAAAGAAGAGATTGGGACCACTCAAGTTGATGGAAGAGCTGAGTAGCATCATCTCAGTTGGCTCTATTATACTGTCACTGTTTTTAACACAAATGTTTATCAAAAAAATCAGCATTACAATGGAACAAAGACATTAGCTTGTTCTCTGTCTTTCTGAGGCAAACAAATAATTATATCTTGGGCTTTTCTTACCAAATCCTGTAGGATCACAGCAAATTAAAGCAATTAGCAATAAATTTTCCCAATCCTGTCCATTTTAATCTAGTTTTTCTCTGATCTTAATGAATTGTCATAATTGTCTCTAGGTCAGGGATGAGGAACCTCACTGAGGGCTAAGTAGACCTTTCTGAGTCTTCTAAATGACTCCATATTAGCATACACCAGGAGAAATCAAATTACCATAGGTTGTATGGAATTATAGTCCTCGGGTCTCAAAGTGCCCGTTCTGGTTTTGCTTACAGCTTATTACCATGTTTAGACCAGGTTTCACAAGAGAAAGGACTTATCTTTTTGAACATCATAAAGATTTGCATTATTATTGTCCAGATTCTCATCCTTTCATGGCATGTTTGTTGGACTGGGCTCTGAGCAACCTGATCTAGTTGAAGATGTCCCAGGTCATTGCAGTGGGGTTGGATAATCTTTGGAAGTCCCTTCCAACCCAAACTGTTATATGATCCAACTCCACAAGTGCTATTTCAAACCAGCATCCAGCCAGATTTCCTCAGTCAAGTTTGATACCTCTCTGATTGAAGGCAATATGAGAACTGCTGGAGACGACACTCAACCACACATGTGTGCTTCTTGAGCCAGCTGTCACCTCTGCCTGGCTCTACTATGGGCCCCAACATCCCCACACTGTTCTCCATCAAACTGAGTGATTCCCAGCAGAGGTTGGGCATGCTTTGCCAGTGCCAGAGAGCAGAGACATCAGCAGCTGGACCTAACCATGATACAACCTTGCTGAGAGACATCACGCCACACAGTGGTGCCAGCAATGCAGAGTGGAGTAAGGCTCTGCCTTTCACCAGGCAAGTTTGTTCTCACTCTTTGCTAAGGAAACAACATGATTCCAACATTTTCTCCACCCCTCTGCTAACCTGAGAAAGTCAAGTAGCATCAGGGACCACAATGCTGTAGCAGGACCACAGTGTACGTAGTCATGATGGATACAGGATGGCAGGCAAGGGGTTTAGGAGTTCCTGCACAGTATCTATGGCCCAGTGTGCTCATTTTCCCTGAAAATCTCGGAAGAAAAAGAAGTTTAGACACCAGTAGCTCCAAAGCCTCTAAAGCCATTGTTAACATGAGGATCTGCTGAACAAAAAGCTCGGACGCCCAAAGGAGCAAGGTCAGAGAAGAATGACGAGGTGCCGCAGGCATTGGGGCAGAGATTCCTCTGCAGCCCCTGGAGAGGAGACCACACTGGAGCAGGGGAAGGTGTGAGGAGGAAGGATCGGCAGAGAGGAGCCACCATGGACTGACCACAGCCCCCAGCAGTTGCAAGGAAAGAAGTGGAGTTGAGCCTGGGGACAGGGCAGGGGAGAAAGCTGCTGTTTTCATTTTCTTTCTCCTCTATTTTAATTGGCAATAAATTAAATTAATTTCATCAAGTCTGTTTTGCCTGTGATAGTAAATGCCAGGTGATTACCCCGTCTCTATCTTGACCCATGAGCTTTCCCATCTTATTCTCTTTCTCATCCTATTGAGGAGGGGAACTAAGAGTGGCTGGGTTGGCATCTAGCAGCCACCCACAGTCAACCCACCACAGCAACAGAGCAGCAAAGCCCAGAAACACCTAGCAGCTCCAGCAAGCACTGTTTGCTCCCAACTTCTGCTAAATCCATTTGGGATGGTCACACTGAGCCCTAGCAGCAGCAAAGTCTTTCTCACCAGCAGCGGCTGCTTCCCAGCAGCACAGCTGGGGCAGCTCCACCATCTTGTGCAACTGGGGCCCAAGAGCTTAAATCACACTTAACTCACATTGGCAACAGTGTGGATGCAGGGCTACATCAAAAGGTTTGTGGCCAGCAGGTCGAGGGGGGTGATTCTGCCCCTCTGCTCTGCTCTGGTGAGACCCCACCTGGAGTCCTGCGTCCAGCTCTGGAGCCCTCAGCACAGGAAAGACATGGACCTGTTGGAGAGGGGCCAGAGGAGCCACAGAAATGATCAGAGGGCTGGAACAGCTCTCTATGAGGACAGGCTGAGAGAGCTGGGGTTGTTCAGCCTGGAGAAGAGAAGGCTCCAGGAAGACCTCATTGTGGCCTTTCAGTACTTAAAAGGAGCCTATAAGAAAGATGGAGACAGGCTTTTTAGCAGGGCCTGTTACAACAGGACAAGGAGTAACAGTTTTAAACTAAAGGAGGGGAGATTCAGGCTAGACATGAGGAAGAAGTTTTTTACAAGGAGGGTGGTGAAACACTGGCACAGGTTACCCAGAGAGGTGGTAGATGCCCCATCCCTGGAGACATTCAAGGCCAGGCTGGATGGGGCTCTGAGCAACCTGATCTGGTTGAAGCTGTCACTGCTTATTGTAGGGGGGTTGGACTAGATGACCTTTGAAGGTCCTTTCCAACTCAAACTGTCCTATGATTCTAACACATCAGATCCCCTGGCCTGGTCCCACTGGGCAGAGGGTCCCACCAAGCAAAATTTTTCCCATCTCCTGGCAGCGTCACACAAGCAAGCCCTGCACAAGGCGGACACGATGCAAAGCCCACCTTGCAGCTGGCAAATGGAGCCAGGACAGCCTGCCAAGCTTCAGCAAGAGGAAGCCTACACCTATGCTGAGTCCACTTGCAGGGTTGGAAATCTTGTGCTTTGCTGAAGAATGCAGCAAAACAAGAAGCAGCTACATGGCAAAGCTGCCATGGAAAAGCACAGCAGGGATGAGGGATCTGAGGAGCAACTTCTCAAACCCAAGGGGACACAGGAGACACAGATGGCCCATGTGGAGCCCCACACCCAAGAGGCTGCAGGCCAAATTGGCTACCCACGCATATTTCATGGGAGACTGTGGCTCCTGCTACCACAGGTAACAACCTGGGATCTGAGTACACACTAAACACTTGCAAGTAAGTTTTCGTGCAATGCAGGAGGCTAAAAACAAACCATGCAAGAGAAAAATATCCCAAGCTACTCTTTTCAGGTTTGTCATCTGCTTCAGTGCTGAACACGTGTCTTTGCACAATTTGAACACCCGTTTTTATCTGCCATGGGATAATTCGTTGCTTCTGCCTTTGAGAAGGAGAGATCACAGCTGCTGGAAGGCTGCCCACAATACCTTGGTCAATCTGCAACCAGCTTTGTGTCACAAAGAAGAGCTTTCCTTTGAAAAATCCAAGCAACTAACAAGCAACTAAGACATCACTCTTGGCTTTTAAGACAAGCAGGATCGGCATTTCTTACCCAAAGGAGCAGATGTTTGGAGCAGCCAAAAAAACTTGCAACTTAATGAGTGTTAAGAGTTCATCTCCCATCCGCATTCTCTTCATTGTTACAGCTTGGATTTAGGGCCATGTTTTTCAGGGTTAGAGAAGTGCATCCCTGTGTCCACATGCCAAAGCAGTCACCTCCAGTTTCCCCAACATCTTCACTGCAATATTCTCCAGTAGTGGCTGCTCAAACTGTTTCAAATCTCATCACTATGTGGAGATGGTCTTTAGTAAAATCCTCTCCTCAGATGAGCAGACACAAGGATTTAAACCCAACCTAGGAGACCAGCTGCTGCAAAATGTCCAGCTGAGTGGCAGGCTCGCTTCTAAAACACGGTGTGGAAACTGCCAGGTCACACAGCAGTCTATCTAGGTTTGGATGTGCTGGAGAAGGTTAGCAAGTAGGGCTTGTCTTTTTGTTTGGGTGGGGTTTTTTTGTAAAGAAAGAAATTAAACCTAGCACACTAAATCATATCCTTGAGAACACCTGAGAGATTTCTCCGACATGTCCATGTGAGGACACTTCTACAGGTTTGAAAGCATGTACATTTTTTAGTGCCTGTAATTATCACTTAACCAAAAATAAAGCCCCAACTGCTCACATTGGTGCAATAAAAGGCAAGAATCTAGCTACAAGAGCTGTTTCTCCCCACCCTACCACCTTCTTTAATCTCTTCCATCTCTGAGTCAATCAAGTGAGGCACAAATGACGACAGGTAAGTCTTCTCTTCCCTGTGACATATCCAGAGTCACTTCCCTCTAACTGTCCTTTGATCAACTCCCCACAGTATAAAATCCTTTCTAATCCTCTCTCCTCCAACAGGCTGTTTTTCACCTTCATTGAAGAACGAAGAAACTCTAGCAGTGACCCACCTCTCCATAGAAGAAGAGTAGTAGAGGTCCTGTGTGCTTCTAATGGTAAGGGGTGGATGGGGAAAACACCTCATCTTGGCTTTCCACCTAGATGTCTGGCACCCTGGCAGCTGCGCCCTCTCCCAGGACAGGTACGTGCACCTCCCATCCATTCTCACTATGCAAATCTGCTCAGAGACCCACAATACAACAGAAAATCCAAGAGGAATCTGTAACTCTCCAACATCTGTGTGCTGGACCAAGGACCTAAGCACCAAGCAGGGGTACTCAGTGCAGGAGGCAACACATTACAAAGTGAACACAAGTCAATAAACCTTGAGTTCAACTCTACTCCCCACTAGAGAGTACTACAGTCTAGCGTAGGCTCTTCAGCACACCTTCCCCTTGGCATACATGGTCCACCTCACCAGAGACAACCTTTCTACAGCTGCCTGTTTGCAACACTGAAGAAGACGAAGAGATCTCAGAATGGGGTAGCTCTGTTTTATCAGCAGCAAGGTACCCTGCTGGCTTACTCGATGGGGATACTTGCAGAGGAATTTGGCCTTACCTGGCTCACTCTTCTTCTTGGATGCAGCCCTCTTCTTGACAGGTCCTTCATGCTTCTGTTCCTCATGGGTTTGAAGAGCATCAACTTTCTTGATGGAGGTGGAGCTGACAACTGGAACACTTTGCTGCGTGCCAACCGGTAGAATGGCCACAACAGGCACCTCCTTAGGGGTCACCTCCAAGACAGGAGAACTTTTGGGGACACTGACAGGAGGTGAAGCCAACACCGGGCTAGGAGCAGGCTCTACCTTTGCCACCTTCTTCTCCTTCTTCCTCTTCTCCTTAGGTGATGGAGCAGGTTTTTCCTTTTCCTGGGGGGCCACTGACACTGCTGTGACTGGAGACTCAACAGTGACAGGCTCAGGTACCGCAGCAGGCTCAAGAACCACGTCCTTGGGAGAGTCTGTCACTTCCTGAGTCAGCTGCTGTTCCGGGATCTTTCCATTAGGTTTCTCTTCCTTTTTCTTTGCTTTTCCTTTTTTCTCAACAGGTTTCTCTTTCTTCTTTTTCTCTATTTTCTGCTGCTGGGTCTTCTCAAGCTCTTTGCGTTGCTTGGCCAAGGCTTCCTCATAAGATGTCTCCTTCATGGAGAAGGTGGACACCAGGAAGATCCCGATGGCTGATATCACCATAAAACCTCCAAAGACCATAACACCCAGCGTCTGAGGGTCGTACACATCCATCCTGACTTATTTTTCTGTGCCTGCAAGACATCAGAACAACAGTTAGTAGAGGGAAAAAAACCCTGATGCAACAGCCCCTCTGAGCAGGGAGTTCCATATTGACATCCGTGTCTCTAAATGGCACCATACATTGAAAAGACAAACACTCAAGATTCACAAAGCTTTGGTGAGGGCAGCTTGCCTACACACCCCCAAGTTTGTGCTCCTCCACTTCCACTACATTGCTTATGCACAGGGTTCCCATTATACTGCAGCAATTAATTGCACTGGCTGCAGCAATCTCCAGAAGAACTGAAGAAGAGGAAGAAAAAAAACGGAGATGCAATCAGTGCAATCAGAGACAGACATAAGCAACTACCCATTATGTGTTCAGTGGGATGGTTTTGCACTACCATAGGCAGTAAATGCAGCCCTGTGGCAGTAACAGAGCCCATTTTCAGACTGTTTGGTGCAGGCTGGCCAAGAGTTGGCCTCTCCCTGCACCATCTAGCCTTTTCATTGCACCCAGACACACATCCAGGTCTAAACTTTGGAGTAAAACATCCCCCTGGAAAGACAGAATATGCACAGAAGAGCTTTTCCCACCTTTGCTGCTGCCCTGGACTTCTCCCTCTGCCACCTGCAACCTGCCCAGCCTGGTGGAAAGGACACATGGCGACCGTGTCCCACTGGGCAACTGCTCCCAGTTCACAGCAAAGAGCGGTAACCCAGCAATGATGCATAGACATCACAGAATCATAGAGTAGCTGGGGTTGGAAGGGACCTTCAAAGAGCTTGCAGACAGATGGGTGTCCACAGTTGAAAAGCAGGCTGCCTCACAGCCCTCTTTGTTGCCTTCCCCCAGTTAGTTTGTCACATCCAATGCATTTTTTGTCCAGCATCACGATCAAAGCCTAGGGAGCATGATGCCCTGGTTGAAGCCATTCTTACTCACATGTGAATCACAGAATAGTTTGGGTTGGAAGAGACTTTCAAAGTTCATCTAGTCCAACTCCCTGCAATGAGCAGGGACATCTTCAACCAGATCAGGTTGCTCAGAGCCCCACCCAGCCTGGCCTTGAATGTCTCCAGGGATGGGGCATCTACCACCTCTCTGGGCAACCTGTGCCAGTGTTTCACCACCCTCATTGTAAACAGTTTCTTCCTCATGTCCGGCCTGAATCTCCCCTCCTTTAGTTTAAAACCATTACCCCTTGTCCTATCTCCGCCCATGCAGAGAATCAAGTTATGGCCATTTCCTTGAGATGTAAATACCAATAAAAGTCAGAAATTCAAGCTAAAAATCAATACCAACAATAACAACAAAAAAAGCATGGTCATTAATTATCTCATCTCCGCAACGGATGCCCGCAGGAAGAATTTAGACTTGCAAACAGAGTGCTGGATGTGGCACTTCTCTTTCCACCTCTGCTATGAGCTGATGGGTAAACTGGGCACAGGGTCCTTCCTACTGTCCTCTCCAGCCTCAGTTTCTCCCAGCAACACAGACTATACTGTGTGGCCTGAGCTCTGGCAGCCAGGGCATAGCCACACACACAGAAAGATGCTGCTATCTCCATTCTTCTTAATTGCTAATTGACCCTCTCCCATGTTTCAAAGCCAATCCCTTCTCTACTATCCCACTCATGTGTTTCTCCCATTAGGTCATCATCTCCATGTGGCCCCAAGGTGGCTCATGAACCCCAAATGCTGAAATTGGGCAGTTAGTCTGCAATGGGGCACTTTATAGGAGGTGCCAAGCTGCAGTTTCTCATCATTGTGCCTCAAAACATAATCAGGAAAATGCAGAAAATCCTCAGCTATCAAAAGTTCCCATCCCCACGCTTAACTGTAAACATTATCAAATTTCCTCTTTAAGAGGTTGTGGGCTGAGGAGGGAGGAAGGGGCTGAAGGGGAGGAGGCAAAAATAAGAATAAAACTAAGGAGATCAGCATATTTTCAAAACCTCAGTCCTCACAGGGAAAGAACTCAAAGCCTTTTCCTTTCTAACAACCAGAGCGGTGAACTTGCGGATGAATCTGAATCCCAAAGCCACTCGTGCAGTGAGAAGGTGACAGCACAACGAAAAACTCTCCTCCAACACCCAAGCAGTGTGTGCAGAGTTGGAAGGAGCTGCAAGTGTCCGTCTCTCACCAGAGACATCCACCTACCTGGGGAGGGGTGTTTCAGCCAGCAGCCCAGCTCTCGCCATTTCCCTCTCCGAGCATCCCCAGCGAAGCGGCAGAGCTGGTGGGCAGGCAGGGGCGCTGCCCATGCCAGCTGGAACCAGCCTTCCCAGCAGGGCCAACCTTCTATCCCAGGGCACGTCTTGAGATCCCAGCTGATACTACAGGCACCGCTATTTCACGTCTGCCCCAGCTGTTTCAGATTAAAACAGTCTCAGCCTGCTCTATCCCAGCACATCGTGTGCTACCTCCAACTAGGTAGCAAAGCCAGCACTTCGGGATCATCCCCACCAGGACAGACAGACTGTTCCTAACTTGCACTGTTAAAAAGGGCTGGATTTCCTCTCCTTCACAGTAAACAAAAAGCAGGGCTAGAGAACCCATACCCATGACCTTGTGCAGCTTTTAGGGCTACACTGAAGCACCCAGGAGCTGTTTTAGGGGCAGAACGAAGTGACCAGTGTTCCTCACCCAGCAAACCCTACACATTGTTAAAAAAAGCTCCCTTCCTGACTTCACACTGCCACAGATTCATATTTAGATAAAAATCTGCCACTTCAGCTTAGGGCAAGGGCATCACCAAGTGCTGGCAAATGTACTCCAACTCCATCAGCCGCTACTGCCACCTCCAAAAGCAGCTGGATGGAGCCCACGGAGGATGTGAATGGAGGAAAAAAATGAAACCTCTACAGAGGCATTCAGCATGCACAGGATGGATGAGAAAGGGTGGCGTTATTACACAGAGACAAGGGTGGTGCGATGGGTGAGACGGTGGTGCTGGATGCAGTACCATGGTGCTGTCACCATTCATCTGCCCCGCATCCCAGCCCATGTTGCTGTCCCTACATCCCACCCCAGATTGCTGTCCCCACCAAAGCCCTTACAGGCAGAGGGTGTTTGAACCCCACACTCCTTCTCACCTGCAGGCAGCCTCACCCAGCCTCACTGCAGTAAAAGCTGCTTGTACCTTGCCTCCTCTCAGGCTTTACAGCCAGGGTCAGATAATGATGCAGATTAGCATTAAAGTCCTTCCTAGCTAAACAAACAAAAAAACACCACACAATAAGCCCCCCTCACAAAACAAACAAACCAACCAATACAAGAAAAAAGCAGCCCAGAGCACTAACCTAATGGAGCTGTGGACATCTCATACTTGCTGGAAGAGCTGTCGCAGCAGCAGAAGCTTGTGAAAGCAGCTGAGATGTCCTCACAGGCCACTCGCAAGCTCCCACCACTGCACCACAGAAACCCCACACTGTTTCCAAGGGCAGGCCCACCAGGACAAAATCCAAAATTAAGACTGAGAGATACCAACCGGGCAGCAATCACTTCAAGCAGCGCTATCGTGGCAAAGGGAAACTTTGGTCCTGTCTCAGCACTTGTGCCCTGCAGCCCACAGTGTAGGGCCAGTCCTGGCAGACCTGGCACTGACTCCAAGGAGCAAGTTCTACCAGTAGAGTTCCTCCTGTGGTTGAGACTTGGCATGGATAAGCCCAGCAACTCGTTCAGGGAAGGGCCTATCACTCCAACAGTGCAAAGACAGCAGCAGGTTGTATGCTGCCACACGTTTAAATCAAACCAGGCTGGCTTTGGCATTTGGGGGATAAGAAAAATTCTTCCTCTGGGAACTTCCTGATGCATAAATGCAAGAAGCAATGCGTTGCAGCATTAGCATCAGGAGCAAAGCTCTGCCTTGGCATTTCCTGACCTCACTGTCTTCACCCTCCCGAGGGCTGAAAGTTTGCTCCTGGATTTGCACAGCAAGACTCAGTTCCCTTCGCAGGCGTAGCAGCAGGAGCACGCATGCCTTTGCCTTCAGCAGGAAAGCCCTACACATTTCCATCTGCAGAAGGCCTTAACCAAGACACGGAAAAAACAAAGAAACGAAGGTACCACTGCTTATCTGCTTGTGTATGCCCAAAGGATAGCTTTGGAAGTATAGGTTCAGCTTGACAGCCAAGCTTTGAAGAGGCTTGAAGACTTCAGCATCTTCCCTTCTGTACCTTCTCCACACTACTTTGTCCCTACAATGGCATTTTTCAATCTGATGCCCAAGCTGCCTTTGGAGAGGGTTTTGTGCCTAACGGGTGAAGGGACATCACCAGCTATCAGAGTCCAGGTTCAAAAAATCAAGTTCATGTCTGACACTGAGCATGTTTACCCACACGAAGTTTCTTGAGCAGGATCATCCTCTACTCCTCACCCAGCCAAAACAGCAGAAATCATAAAATATCTCCACATGCAAACTTCTTCCACAAAATAGCTTGTTCAAATAAAGCTGTTCACCACCACCAGAACAGGAGTAAGACAGACCACTGGTATTTCACTTAGCCTTCTCACATAAAGGAGCCAGCTGAAACGCCATGCTCAGACTCTTCTGTTCCTGTGGCTTTTTCTTGTTATTCATCAAACTTCCCAACATCCCAGATAACAGATCAGGAGACCTGACCTCCCTCACTACCCTGCATGGGCAGTCACCTCTGACCTGAGCAAAAGTCCAACTTGCCCTAAGGAAGCAAAACCGGTAAACCACTCAGCCTTGCTGGCTTTTCAGCACCAAACAACTTCCAGGACAAACCAACCCACAGACACATGGCATGATGGCACTGGGGCCGCTCTCAGTGCCTTGTGGTGGCATTTTCCAGAGACAGCTAAGTGTCAAAAACCAGGCTAGAGCATTCCCACCTGTTCAGTCTTTCCTCCCCTCTCAGACCACTTCCATGAAATACACTACAGAAACCTTATTTATTTACATGGCCAAAGGAAAACGTATCTGTCATCTCCTCTTGGTCTGGATGGGTGCTGCAGATGGGAAAAGATGTTCTTTGCAAGCAGGACACTGTTCCTCCTGCAATCCAAGGCTTGCACTTTGCCATAGTGTCAAAGTGGCATCTCAGAGCAATGTAGAAGAGGTGATGGGGTGTCTGTGGGCACAGAAAGAGAGAACTGGGTTTGTGCAGCCGGGCTATGTATGGCCTGCAGCAACACCTGCCTGCAAAGCACTTGCAGCTACCTTTCGTCTACAGCACCTCCCAAGAGGTTAAAAAAACAAAACAAATAAAAAGCTCTCCCCACCCTAAATACACACACACAAGTCAGTTGAAGCAGGCTGACACAGGTTTACAGCTTTTTCCAAAATGCAAATGTATCTCCTGGGCCATCGTGGTGAAAAATGGGCAGCACCTAATGGACCAGCCACTGTTTGGGGCAAGCATTGCCTGGTTTCCAATTGAAAAAAATAAGGTCTTGTCTCCTTCCCTGCCCCTGGTCTGCAGCTTCCCTCACTCAAAGGCAGCACGAAGGCAGAGACATGGCCAGGGACAGTGTTCCTCCAACAAAAAGGAGGGAGATGGAGATGGAAAGGGACCTGGGAGGCCCAATCCTGTCGACAGCAGGGCAGCCTGGCAGCAGAAGGCAGCAGCACTGCCAGCAGATAAAGGACAATCACCAGATACTTCTCCTGGAGCTTCTCTCTCCATCCTGTTGCAATAGGGACAAAAATTAAAAACAAATGAGAAAAGCCCATACACCGTGAGCAGACCCCGCCTGTGTCCCCTGCAGCCTCTGCTTAAAAACATTTTCTGTGTGACTGTGCATTTCCAGCCTTCTGGCAGCATGTGTTACTCTTTACAGCAACTCCAGCTCAGCCGTCGCACCGACTGTCAACAGTTACAGCTTGACTTAACTGAACGTGTCTTAGCACTCCATTAGCTCTCGCAGTGTGGCGGCAGCAGCCAGGGCCCTTGGCAGTGCTGCCAGCTCCCTTCCTAAGCCTCGGAGAGAAAATTAAAAAAAAAGGGGGAGGGAAGAAGAAAACATATATATACATGAGAAGAACATAATAGCACAGTAACAGAGATGCAGCTTGACTAACTTCTGCAGCAGCTATTACAAATTTTCTCTTCCCTCCCCAGCCCCAGGCACCGTTTCACCACTGGCCCTTATCAGCTTCTGCTTGGGGTTCACATCCCAGGTAGCACCTGCCTCACTCAACTCCTTCCAGCCATTTCCCGGCGATGCGGGCAAGGGGAGGCCACTGCCATCGCTTCTGTAAAGAGGAAATCTGACATTTCAGGTGGGGAGGTTCCACGTGCCCTTCGCCAGCGGTATGAGAAGTGGGGTGTCCGCCAGCAAACCCACGGGAAAGCTGGCAACATCCCAGCTTGGAAAGATTCCGGGGTCGGAGGGTCTCCGCTTATGGGGTCGCAACCTCTCTCCAAATGCTTTGTGCACCGCTGGATCCCGTACTACTGGGGGTGTCCCCAGGCTAGAAGGGATTTTTAGGGTACTTAATTAAGGAAAAAACAAAACATCAACAAACAAAAAACAAATAAAACATAAAATACTAAAAATAAAATAAAAACTAGAATAAAAAACAACAACAAAAAACCGAACAACAGCCTGAGAGCTGCGACCTTCTGTAACCGCGCTTAATCAGATTAATGAATTTCATCAGGTCGGCGCCCGGGCAAGGGAGTCGGTCCGAGCGCTGCGGGTGATGGGGCGGGGGCGGCGCGGCCCCTCCCCGGCCCGGCCGGCCGCACGCGCCGCCATTCCGCACCGCCCTCGCCGCGGGCCATTCATCCGCCAGGACCCCCCCGCAAACGTGGCCAGTCCCCAAACCCGGGATCCCATCCCCCCCGGTCCTTCCCCGGTTCCACGCGGGACACCCTCCTGTGCGTGGGAGCGGCGGGGCGAGGCGGCGGGGACGTGCGGGTGTCCCCACCCCGCTCCACGTCTGCTGACAGCCGGGGGGGAGCGCCGGGTGGGGGGCGCCCCTCGCAGCGGGGGGCAGCCGGGGGTGGGGTCCCACAGGGCGACGCTCCAGCGTGGAAAGGGCAGGGAAACGGGAGAAGGGAGGGCGACCGCCGCCTCCTACCCACCCGAGTCGGGTCACGGTCCCTCCTCGCCGCCGCGGCCGTGTGGAGTCGTGGCACTTTCCGCCGCTGTCTCGCCGGGGCTCGGCCGGCCCGCCCCGGCCCGCCCCGCCGCTCCGCGCTGCGCCGCGGGGCCCACTCAGAGCGGCGGGGCGGGACGGGACGGGACGCACCGCCCCGGCACTGTAGGGCATGTAGTCCCCGGGTCACCCCGCGGGCGGAGGGCTCCCTTCCTCCGCTGTGGAGCGTTGCCCGGGGCTGGGCCGGGCTTGGGCAGCGGGAGAGCGCGCAGTTGCCAGCCGGGGAGGCGGACTGGAGGGTCGGTACCGAGCGCCCCGGGCTGGGGAAGCCTCGCAGACCTTTGCCCCAGCGGTGCTGGCGCGTTGAATTGGTCTGTGCCGGCTGTGGCTGTGTCAGCTCCAGCCCTAAAGCACGGCTAGGAGAGAATGGATGGGAAACCTGGCTTGGTCCTTGCAAGGGGTGGGGATGCTGGTTCATGCTCTAGACCCTCCTCAAGTGCTGGGTGGGGGTGCCACAAAGCAGGCCAAACCCTAAAGATACCTGACCTCAGCAGGAGACTTTTTTCAGGGCTTGCAGATGTTGTGTGGTTAAACTGTGCTGGGTCTGGTTCGTCATCCACCATCTTGTGGGTCCCAGGGCCAGGGCAAATGCATGCCCAGAGCTGCCCATGATGGCTGGTGCCACCCAGCATGGTGGCTGTCCTCTGGGCACACACCCTCTGTGTGCCTTCTGGATTGGCCATGACCTGTGGTGGGACAGAAGACATTGGAAGTGTATTACTCAAGCGCCTGTTTGCACCAGAGGGAGTTAGCTATCTAGAAGCGATTTGGATGCCTTAGTACCTTGGAGATGAAAAGGGAAGGGTTGAAAGGGACTCCCTTCACATAGGAAGGGTCTCATTGTTAGGCTGAACTGTTGGACAAGAGCCAGGGATCTCTGGGAGATGCTGTATGCTTCCAGTCAGTGCCATAAGAACATGAGAGCCCTCTCTGACCAAAGGCCCACCTCCCCAGGAATGTGCCTCCAAAACCAACCCAGCACCTAGAGACCCAACCAAGCAGGAGCCATAAACTGGTAGAACAGAGGTTTGCTGCCTACTTGGTAATTCAGAGATTGCGCTGTCTACGCTTTTCACCCAAAATCGCACAAAAGGTCTAGGTTTGGGTAGGAATATGCCTCCACATCTGCAGCCCAGCTCAAACCCATCTCTCTCTGTTTCCCGCTCCACACTGGCCACGTTGTGGTGCACATTTGAGCTTCTACACTTGCTAGGTGCTGACTGTGGAGTAAGGAATTAATTTGCTATGAAAGTGGTGGAGAAGGAGTGATAATTTGACATCATAGGGCAGACTGTCTGGATCTTCCAGCCTCCTGCCATCTCTCTCCTTGCAGCCTGTTGTAGATCCTTGTTACTGCATTTCAGTGACCAGACCTTTTCACTGGGTGGCAATCAGGGCTGCTCTCAGCAGCCTCTCTGGGGTTTACATCAGTTACTGCTGCATCGTTGCCCCTTGCACAGAGAACAAGCCATGCTATTGAGGCTGGGCTGGGGACGAGCAG
The DNA here is from genome assembly GCF_037038585.1 of Patagioenas fasciata. Classification (NCBI taxonomy): domain Eukaryota; kingdom Metazoa; phylum Chordata; class Aves; order Columbiformes; family Columbidae; genus Patagioenas; species Patagioenas fasciata. The sequence goes on from NC_092522.1 coordinate 15,448,793, forward strand.
CAAGCAAGTCCTGCCCACAGCCTGGTACATCTCAACACAACAGCAAGGAGAATAAGTGACTGTTTCGTGCAGGCTGATGTCATGGGAGAAGAGAAAAAATATGCTAATGAAGAAACATTTTGACTAGTTACGATAATATGGTTTCTGCAGAGAGAACTGAAATAGGCACAAACATTTCTATTCTCAGCAGTCATGAGAACTTTAAGAGTTTTGTGGGGTTTCTACACACTGCAGGCAAACTAGGCAGAGCAAGGCTCTCCACCACAGGCAAGACCTGGACTGACAAGACCCACAAAAGCAAAGGGCAGCTGTAGGCAGAGAATGACTCCATGTTCAGCCCTTCAGGCAAAAGCACAATGGTAGGTGTCCAGTCCACAGTTCTCCCATGAGCATCAGCTGGTTAAACCCGCCAAGGACCTTCTCACACTGAAACACTCAGAACCAGAGATGGGTCGGGACAGCACTGGTGTCCCAAGCCCCACAGGTCCCCGTTTCCCCAGCTGCAGCCACAGTGGAGCAGGTCACCCTGCCCAGCCACTCACCTTGCTGCGAGCATCTGTGGGGGCAGGGGAGTTACCTCATGCCTGAGAGATGTGGGACTGGGCTCTCTTGAGTGCTCATAGTGAAGCTTTTGCCATTTGCCCTGAGTACTTCATTATTCACCTGGGCAGGGACTAGCATGCACTGCCCCAGCCAGGCACCCAAGCAATGGGGATGTGGGCTCACTCTTACTGTCTCCAGCCAAATGAATAATTGATTGTCTGATTCAGTGTGGAACAACAAGGGCAGAGTGATGCATGCATATGAGGGGAAATGTATGTCAGAGTGGAACCTGGAGCAGACAGAGCTGGGATGTGAATATGGGTGTCCTCTGCCACCACGGCATGGATGTGCTCGGAAAACACCTCCCTCCCCAGCTGTGTTTCGGGTCTGCAGACAGGTGTTCAAAACCCTTGCTTGCTTTCTGCTCACTGATACCTATGTGGTTCACAGCTGGTTTACCCCACAGCACTCCTCCCATCACCCATAGTCACCAACTGGTCTGTTCATCGTTCTTCCCCACATATTTTTAGGACATCAAGCCTATACCTCCCACCATGGTGTTTTCCTCTGATTCTTGCACTGTACTGCTGATCCAGGCCATTGGGTCACAGAATCACAGAATGGTTGGGGTTGGAAGGGACCTCTGGAGATCACCTAGTCCAATCCACCTGCTGAAGCAGGTTCACCTAGAGCAGATTGAACAGGAATGTGTCCAGGCGGGTTTTGAATGTCTCCAGAGAAGGAGACTCCACAATCTCTCTGTGCAGCCTGTTCCAGTGTTCTGACACCCTCAAAGTAAAGAAGTTTCTCCTCACGTTTAGATAGAACCTCCTATGCATGAGTCTGTGCCCATTGCCCCTCATCCTATTGGTGGCCCACCCTTGAGATATTTATAAGCAGAAATAAGGTCCTCTCTCAGCCTTTTCTTCTCCACATTGAACAGACCCAGCTCGTATATTATCAGTATAATTTGCTTTCACCCCATATTGAAGGAGTTCTCCCTAACTACTAATTTTCAAACTCCTGCCCAGAAGCAGCATCCAGCTCAAATTCAGAGGTCTGTGTACCCTGTTGTTAAAACAACCAAAGTGGTGGCAATTATCCATGGTTGTCTTCACCGCTATAAAGTTTTTCTTGGGTTCAGTTTGAAAATCCCTTGCTCCAGGTAAAGTTTTTTCAGTTCCTAGTTATTTTTGCATCCACAAGTCTTTGGCTGTTGGTGAAGAAGCTGTTGTTTAGCCCTGGAATGGCTCCAAATCTTTCCACTGGATGTATTAGTTATCCTAAATTCATGACCATTGCTGAGGTATTTTTAGCTCTGCACAGCAGTTGTGAAACAAACCCTGCCACAAGGCAGGGGGACAGTCTGCAGGACTCCCTGAGGTCTCTCACAGCCCTGCTCCTTCCTTCTGAAGATCCAGGCACAATCATGCAGATGGCCATGAAAGCCTATCTAGGGAGCCAGCCAGGACTGTGACCAAGTGCCTCACCCCATCCCCATGCAATCCATGTCCAGGCTGCAGCTGAACATGCAGACAGGCATGATTTGTGTTTTCTTACAGCACAAGGGCCAGCTCTGCCTAGGCCCAGTGGTTATTTCAATCTTGAGCCCTTGGGGAGGTGGGGAGCTCCCTGCCACCCTTGTTCCCACTGTGGGACTGCTACAGAAACACACCGCAAAAGCTGGTAGGAGTGAGAGCAGAGCAGTTCTTTGCTCCATGCTTGCCGGCTTGCCTGCACTATGGACATGATGTTGTGTTGCCCACCAGCTGGGCTGATCCTCCAAGCGGCCCCACGTCCACACTCAATCACTTCAGAGCCTGGAAGCAGGCTCTCCTCTTTTATAAAAGCAGGGATCAGTACATCTGGCCTCTCCTCAGCTCCCTGGCTGTCCCTCCCAGCCCGCATGTCTTGCCAAGCTCTCCCTGGTCTGGGTTTAATAAACAGCGGCTCTGCTCCAGCGATGGAAACTGGATGCTGCAGTGGAGCATGGTGCAGGGCCATGATGTGACCACAGGGATGTTGCAGCAAGAGCTTCTGGGATGTTCCTCTCCCTCCTCACCCATGTTTCTGTGGTGGCACAGGTGACGTTTGTATTAGAAAACATACCGCTTAATTGCACAGCTGCTGAAGATGGGCATGGGGTTTTTCAAGGACAGAGCCACCCTAGAGTCAAGGATCGGTTTTGGTGGAAGCCAGGTTCCTCAGGTGGCTCCTACTTTGAGGATCTCTCATGGGCTGGAGGAAAGTGCTGATGAACTTTGGAGATGAGGCCACAGTATTTGGCAGTAATGTCATGTGACTTGCAAACCAAGTTTGGGCCAAGCTCTTTCCCTCTAAGATAGGAGTCACAGTTATATGGGATAAGAATTGCTCTTGGTCAGCTGGGGTTTCATGCAGGACCTGGGAATGGCCATCTTTCTCCAAAGTCAAAGAAGGAGTGGATATCTTGTGAGCGGAGCAGTTGTACCTCGAGGGCAAGACTGTGTACCTGGAGACACAGTGAAGCCCAGGGGAATCCCTGTGCAGGAAAGAGAAGGACATGAGTGTGCTCAGGTCAGGGTGTTCAAGGCACAAAAGGGAAACCTGCCATACCAGAAATCACTCCAGACTCCTGGTGGCATTGTCCTTGGACCACTCCTGGATGGTGGCTGCAGTTCTAGTTGCTCATTTTCAAAGGAGGAACCTAATCCCTCCAGGAACAGCTGATAGATAGGGCCCAGGGACCATTAGGAAATAAAGACTAGGAGTTACAAAGGAAACAAAGAGTTTAGCTATTCACCTTACCAAAATGAAGGTCAAGGGGGAACATGATGGGAAGTGTGCGAGGGAACAGCAAAGCATTGAGTCTATGCTGGTAGGGAAACACGTGGGTACCGAACCACAGGGTTTCAACATGCAAAATGGGGCTCCTGGTGGAGCCTTATGCTCCTTGTGCACATGGGGAGTGTGAGCACAGAGCCCCTAAACAGAGCTGCCACAGAGCAAACATGTTTGTGGAAAGAATATCACAGCACAACTGTCCTCAGTGGAGGAGTCCTCAGCTCCATGAGCCAGTAGCTGCTGGTCAGCCCCTGCTCTTGTACTAACACCTCCACCTAGTCATGAGGAGCATGTCTGTACTTTATCTTAGTTTTTCCCTCCCCTTTCTAGCCACTCCAGTCTGCAGAAATGCCAACCAGAAGCCAAAATTCAATGACTTTGTCTTTGGGTCCACCGATGATCAAACTATGACAGAAGTAGATGGCATTGATGAGGAGCATAGAGTTAAATTAGCCAATGAAGGTTTTGAAAAGGTAAAATCTTTCCTGCCCAGCTACTTTCCTGCTGGCCTCATCAAGAACATCACATTCTTGTGGTATACTTTCTTCTCCCCTCCTGGCCATAACCTGGCTCCCACTGTCTAAGTCCATGTGAAATCTGGTGGAAGATTGCTCCAGGCCATTTCAAGGCATTATGACATGCACTTTGCAGCAGGCAAGGTCAAATATCTGTGTGGTTCATCAGTTCCTCCATCCCTCTTTGAAGATGTTTTAAGCAGAACTTAAACCCGCTCTATCGGAGAATTTACTTAAACAGACTGATCTCCACAGAGAGACGGTTGTGAAGCTATATCACCTCCTCTGGCTCAGCCAGCAGTGACTGAGTGTTAACCAGCTGATTTCGGAACTCCACACATATCTTCCAGGGATAAGGCTTGACACCAAAGAGATGTGCCAATCAGTAAGTTCAGCCTGTCAGTTGCATGCCTGACCAGACGCACTCTGCAAGAAGTTTCTGATCTTCATGGCACTCAGGAGCCAAGTGAGCAACTGGCATAGGGATGTGCTAGACAGGCTTGGATGGCTTGAGATACCAGAGCTGTGCACCTTAGCCTGTACCAGAAGTTAATGTTCCCTTTGCTGTGATGGCAGGGATGCAATGGCACCATGCTCCTGGCTGCTCCTTGTCTTGGTCCAGCACATGCCATGGTCCCCCAAGCCTCACATCAAAGCTTGGGCTGTTTGAAAGTTTCCACACAGCTATGCCAGGCACCGGAGAACTGCACGGCTGTAAGACCAGCTCTCTATGGTCTCAGCATCAGCCTGAGGTTCCTCAGGAAGGGCAGCATGCAGACTGACCATAGCTGGATCCATCCCAATGTAAGCTGCACTCTGTGATGCTGCAGTGAGTGGAAAGCTGTATTACTGTGCCAGAGCAGGCTTGTAAGGTGAAAAACCAGCCTAAGGGCAAAGCCAGGAACACAAGTTAATTTGAGAACACAATGGTTATGCTAATCAAAACACCTTCCAGAGAAGAAGGCAAGGAAATTACCTAATCTCTCTGACCAGTGCCCAGTCAGCAGGAGCAGGGCTATATACAGCTCAAAAGAAAGGGCATTCCCATCTGGGCAATGAGAAAAGCATAAGGAGCTATTTTCTCCAGACTCTCTTCATCCACGCTGGATGCAGGAGAGACCCTCTCTTCCCATCCCCAAACTGGCTTCAGGTCCAGATAATTTTATGCCTCTCTTGAATGTTTGGCTGGACGCAAACTGGCATGACTCCAAGAGCTGGAATTTAACAAGAAACTTCTTCAGAACTTACAAAATATTACTAGATGCATTGCAGTAATTCAGGGACGTGCAGTTTGTCTTGCTCCACTGCCAACAGATTACAATGGGGCAATTGCTGGTAATATCAAGGGAACTCTTCTTGGTTCCCATGTATAACCTTAGCAGGGTTCATGCTCATTGCCTGACTCAACCTATGGAAATTGTAATCCAGCTGAAAGCAGCCCAGGAAGGACCTCCTAACATGCCAGGAATAAGCACAGCTCCAAGGTTTGAGAAATCCCAGGGCATGGCCCCAGATGGAAAATTTCAGGTATTTTAGGGATGCTACCACTACAGAGCACAAGAAGATGCACTTGCAGGGTTAAATAAAAAGCTGCAAAGTACTTCTGGCTTAAAAGAAACATGCATTTTCTGAGGACAGGCTTCTCTGGTTTAAGCTCTCCCATATTCACAAACCTTCTCTGCTTGTTGTAACCACATCTCAGATGTGAAACTGGTGCAACACCTCTGCTCCCCTGGTTGAAGCAGCCTTTGGGGAGAACAGAGGCATTTGCTGTCTGCAAGTACCTTTTGTCTGGTGCAACTGGAATAAAGCACAGGAAAGAAGTCCATGTCTTCAGCTGTACACATGAGAGTGTGTCAACACTGGTATTGTGTGCAGATGGCAACACCAGTTGGGGACTGAGTCAGAAGGGTGACTCTCTGGCTTGTGACACCAAGAAATTGCAGGCATAGACTCTCTGCAGGAGTACACACACTGCAGTAAAGACAAAACTAGGCTTACATGATCCATACATCTACTTCCCATCAGCAGATAACCTCCAACCAATCTAGCAAGTGGCTGTAGGCTTCAAAGATACCAACGCGAACAGGAGAGGTACCAGAGAGGCCACGACTGCTTTGGTTATGTGAAAGCCAGAACAAGCAGTTGGGGACGGGGCTGAACACTGCATGGGAAGAGCAAAGCCTGAGGGCCACAAGACACATGTGCCTCAGAAGGTCAAAGGGAAGAGGGAACTCAAAGCACAGCAGCCATCACCCTGCCACACCAACTCCTCTTATTTCTGTGCTGGTTTTTCCAGGAACCACTGTGAGGAAAGTGTGTATGGTGTCCACAGCTGGAGGTTTGGATGCACCTGGAGGGACTGCAAAATCTTGGCACAAGAGCCAGGAAGGGAAAGCTAAGTCCTAAAGGGGTTTCTTGTGCTTCATGGTTCAATCAAAGCTGCAGACAGAGATAATGCCTTTCATCCAGACACTCGCCTCCAGACAGATAATTTGGTTTTATGTATTTATTTATATTTGTTGCATCACCCCAACACACAGCAATTATCATTAATGAGTCTCACTCACTTTGGGTCTGTTTGGTCATAAGAAGCAGGAAAAGTGAATGGACCCTTTCTAGAGTCATCTTCTTGGGCTGCTTGGTGGCACTGGAGCACAACCCCATAGGGAAAAACATCTCCCTGTGGCTTTGTGTCATGTCTTTATAGGCATGCTACTAATGGCAGTTTCCAGTATGTCACAGCAAACCACTGCAACACACTTTGAATACAAAGGCAGTACCATCACCCCCAGTTTTCAGGAGGAGAAATGCAGGCAGAGAGAGGATGCAACTTCTACTAGGTCTGTCCTGGGTGGTGATATCCCCCAGGTCCTAGCTGAAAGTGCTGACTCCCCAGCGAGCATGGCATCATCCCACCATTCATGTCTTTCAATACAATACACAGGGGTTCCTCCCAAAAATTCACGTTCCACACTCACGTAAGAAAAATACACCCTATAAGTGGCATATTTTTCTGGGGTAGAAAAATTCCTGATTTGGATATGGAATTCCCCTTTCCCCTCACCTTCACAAATTTTAAGGGGCTTTCTATGGGAAAAAAATACCTTGTATTTTTTTTTTTTTCTGTTGATTTTCTCCTGTTTCCATGTTCCTCCAGCCCACAGACCACAAAGTGACAGCCATGGAGCGTGGAACTGATCTGTGAGCCAGCGGTGGGTGGGAGATGGGAAGTCAGTGGATGCTGGTGTTGGAGTAAAGACCAGGGGAGGCAGGTGGCCCAGGAGCCTCTCCTCCAACACAGGACACGAGTGCTCCATCAGCTCCCACGGTGCAGAAGGTGCCATGGCTGGACCCCTCACGGTCCACGGCAGCCTGGGCAGGACAGGCAGGTGTGCAGGCACACTGTGGATGCAGAAATTGGGTAGTACCTGAGGCTGGGCGTGCCTGGGAGAGGTCCTAACCCGGACAGCCTTCCTGCCCCTGTCAGCCCTCTAGTCTGCTTGAGTGGATAGAAACCTTCACCCTTTCAGCTCAACACCACCTGAGCTTACAATACTTTCACACCATTGCTTATTCCTCTGCCTCTGTGCACTAGCAAAAAGTAGACAATCTCTCTGTCTGTATTTTGTTAAATCTCTTTATTTCAGTGTCACATGAAGCTCCTTCCCCTCCACACACTCCTTAGGATGAATTTCTCTTGTTGGGCACAAGCATCCAACATGCACCGGCTATTGTGAGGGAAGGTTTGCAAAGAGCCAGCAGCACCTCTTTGTCTCTGCTGGAAAAACCTTGCTTTGAACATCCTGGGAGCTGCCACATCAACACTGCAATGTATCAGAAGGTCTTGAAACCAGACACACCTAGGGATGGTTATTTACCCAGCAAAGCTGAACCAGTGTAAAGGGAGTGCTCTGAACATACTGACTGTGTAACAGGACCAGTGAACCAGATCCGGAGTAGAAGAAGAAGTAGAAGAGGAGAAAAAGGAAAAAGAAAGAAAAAGGGGAATAAAATATAAGCAGCTTTCATTCAAAAAAATATACCAGGAAACCTCAAGCTTGGGGAAAAGTTAAAACTGTGGGTGAGGTGGCACTGAATAATGCCAAGGTAAATCCTAACTCTGAATTACTCTTCTTAGTGCAGAGCTGTGTACCTGCACTCCACTGTCCGAGAACATACTGTGCTTGCTGCCTGCAAAAAACACTTTGTACTCAGGAGTCTCTTAGCAGAACAGGGACTTTTCTATTAGAAAAAAAAAAAAAAAGACCTCTCTGAATAAGAATATGGTTACACCCAGGTGACAAGCTGACATATCGTCCAGGTGAGGGGTTTCAACCAACACAAGCCCAGACCTTGCTGCAGCAGCACAGTATGATGGCTGATTTTGGGGTTTGGGGAAGTTTTCGGGTGTGGGAGGCAGGGATGAGCTAAGAGTTTTGGGAGAAATGTTCCTGTTCCAGGTTTGCCAGAGGTATCTCATTTGTCCCCAGACCCCAAGACAACAGAGCGGTATTGAATTAACACACGAGTGGCTGCTTGTGCCAGCCCTGTGGTATCAGGGGGAGGCACCTCAAAATCCTAAAAATATAGAATCATAGAATAGTTTGGGTTGGAAGGGACCTACAAATGTCATTTAGTCCAAACCCCCTGCAATGAGCAGGGACATCTTCAGCCAGATTAGGTTGTTCAGAGCCCTGTTCAGCCTGGCCTTGAATGTCTCCTGGGATGGGGAATCTACCACCTCTCTGGACAACCTTTGCCAGTACTTTACCACCCTCAAAATGCCTCGCTAGGCTTTGCCCTGTGTCTCCAAAGGGAGCTCTAAGGGCTGTTTACAAAACATCTCTTCCCTTAGATGCACCATCACTCATCCCCTGGCTGTTTTCCTGGCTCGCCTGCTCACATTTTAAGATATTCATGCACCACCTAACACACCAGTGACTTCAGCCTGGCCTGACACCTCAGTGCTATCATCTCACCCTTCAGGTGTGCTGACGCGGAAACTGCTCTGGCAGGGGAGGCACAACCCCAGCCACCCACACTTCAGGTCTGCTCTCCTGGCAGAGAGCTGCTGCCTGCAGTTCACACTAAAAGATGACTTTTGGCCGGTGATCACCTTGGCAAGAGGCAGCGTTATTTGGTATTTGACAAGGGCCTTAAAAAATAAAACCAGAGCGAAAGGAGATTGAATGAGAGAGCTGGAGAAGGAGGTCATGGTGACACCGGTCAGTTTGAAGTGCTCTGCTGCAGCAGAGCTGTCCCATGGGCAAATGGCCTTTGGCGTGTTCCCACCTCTCACCCAGCACACAGATGCAGCCCTGATCCATCCCAGCTGGCAGAAATGGTTCCCGTTTCCACTGCCAGGGGCAGTGACTCTCATAAAGTTAATTACTCTCTTCATACAGCATAATTAAAGTGTGGGAATCACTTATAAAGAACAACATGTTGTAAATCCCAAGCATTAAGGTGTGACATAAATGCCAAGATTATCTTAAAAAAAACCCTGCACTGAATCTCTTCAAATAATACATTTTGGGGTCTTTCTTACTCAGCAGCATGTTCTTTAAACTTAACAATGGGCAGGGGGTCATGCTGGGATCTCTTCCCAGCCATTCTGGTTAGAAATGAGCATGAAGACACATGCTTTCTGATAGCAGCTGTAATTTCACATATACGTCTGCTGCTAAAAGAGCAGACTTCAAGCAGAGCTTCCCAACAGCAGCCACTTGTGCTAGAACTGCAAGAGGTCCCAACAGCATGGCAGAGGAGGATGAGGCTGGCAGTCAACTGGAATAAAACCAGCACATTCGCTGCCAGAAAGCTGCGGCTTGTCCTCAGCTTTATATATATTGCAAGCTGTACTTTGATTCTGTATACTCAAGAGAAATATTTACCTTGAGAGTGACAATGTAAAGCTTGTCTACATAGCTACCTCTGCTCTTCATTGTATACTACTTCATCACACACAAACACCTTCTCCAGGACATAAATGTATGCAAAAGGGTTGTCCCTCACATGGGAGTGCAGGTCTACTTGGAGAGCTCAGAAATGTTTAAGGGCAAGATTCTCAAAATTAAAGGACCATCTTGACTCCTGGAAAAAAGACAAACAGCATTTTCCTATAAGTGTTAGATTTTCATTAATACCTTATAAAATGATAACAGATACCTGTCAGCCTGCCCCAGTTCAAGTAGAAAAGCAAGCTACACACTTTTTTGCAAGTCTGTAGATATTACTGAGACCACTTTGTTCCAAAGAGCAGACCAAAGGCTTTAGAATTAAATGCACTTTGGTAGCAATTCAGGCAAGATTATCAAAGCCTTGCTCAGCCATCAGCACCTGCTCTCCTTCCTGGCTGAGAAGTTGGAGGTGACACAGCCACCTGCCTCCTGGGAGCTGGAGCAGGGTAGACTACCTCCACTGATGGCTCTCCATTATCTGCTGGGGCTCCAAGGAGATGGACACAGAGGCAATGCAGCACCTCAGCCCTGCTCCTCCCCAGCATCTGCTCTCCAAACCACACCCTCACTTTGGGTTCCTGAGACCATGTTGTTCTTCAGAAGATGCTAAACACTTATAGCCAGGGCTTTTACTAGAAATTTTTCTGTATTTATTAGTATAATGTCAGTATAAGAAAAGGTAGGGCTGCGCAAAATCAGATCTTTGTTGCTCATAAAATGGCTTTTCACCCTTGCTTGATCAAAAAGCTATCAGTCAAAGCAGACAGCACACAGGTCTCCATGCCTGCACTGCTGCTGAAAACCACAGTACCAAGCTGTACACATAAAGTAACAGGAGGGACCAACATCAGGCTCCTATCTCCCAGCCCAACAGGCAGGTTTGTGACCACAAGGCTACACTTCCTCCCCAGTCACCTAGAAGAATTCCCTGTCACCCCAAAATTTATCTGCATCACCTGCAGTAATTCAAATAAATCCTAGCTGAGCCAATCAGAACATTTGATTTATCCATGCCCATTTATTAATTGAGTGGGTTGATGAAGGGACGTTCATTAATCCAGCCAGTTAAATGTTCTGCCCTACCCATGCCACTGCTTAGGAACAAGGAGTTTTATGCTCTGGCATTCCTGTCTCCCCAGGAGAAACGCTGCCCATTATGTGGGAAGAAGCAAGGCTCATGCTGAGATCAAAGGTCAGTTACAGGCACAGGCAGGGATCAGGCTTAGGCAGCACAGGGGCGGCTCTGGCTGGTGCTGTGCCTGACTGTGACCAAGTGAATAGACAGGTAATAAACTCAGAGCAAACGTCTTCTGGGGAGTTTGTGCATTTGCACAGAAGTGCCTGAGGCACACAAATAGAAGAAAAATATTAATAATGCTGCCTGACACTCCCGATCTTCTTTACCTGCTCCAAATCGTGATGTTTTAAGGGTTACGTGGGGCCAGCTAGAGAAGAGGCCACCCAGGGACGTGCATGGCCATTTTGGAGAGAGCAACACTACCCGTGTAACCAGCAGCTGCCGGGAACTTTTTGCAATCAAACAGTGGGAGTTAAAGAAAAAAGCAGCCTGGTAGCAAATATACTTAGCAAATTCAAACAGTGAACAAGTTCCAGGAAATTGAGATAACCCTGTAGGCACACATATCCTGATCAAAAGCCCATGGAGGTCAGTGGAAAAGAAAATCATGTTAGCTTTTAGCAGGTTTTGGATGAAGCCCAAGGAAAGTCAAATAAGTGATCCAGTCCCAATGACTCTTTAATTCTTCCCAATTAAATAGCCACCCAACACTCATACACCTTTCCTGGCAGTTCCTCAGTTGCAGCTTGGCCCCCACACTGGGAGTTTCCTATACATACATTTTTTTTACTCACTAACTGCTACTGGGTCCTGCTCTCCCAGCATGTCTCTGGTGTCAGTGGCTTTGTCACAAGACTGAGCATTTGGTGTTTTTCTCCTTGAGCCTCCTGTAATTACAAGGATATTTGAAGATTTCAAAAGGCAGCAAACTAAAACTGAGCAGCCGCAAAAGTGGTGAATTTCTACATAGCTTCACAAAGTTCAAACCAAGGGTGTGGGATAAATGGGTCACCCAGTGGGGAGCAGTGTCTCATGGCATGGAGAGGACACAAGCACTCCCTTCACCCTGCACCCATCAGAGTGTGGGAGCCCCCAGCCTCCCTTAGGCACCCGCTTCTCAAGTGAAGATGTGCCCAGCATCATCTGTGACAAGCAGCAAAAGTCAGCTCTTCATAAACTCAGCTGACCTCTGGTTACACAAGCTGCCAGTAGGCTTTGCCTTGTGCTTGCTGGGAAGAGCATCGCATGAAAACTGACCACCAGAGGTCCACAATCCAGCAGGCAAAGGAGAAGACCCAACATCTCTTCCAACAACATTTAACCAATCTGGCAGTTTTTAAGCCCACCAGCCCTGATTCAACCATGTCAAATGCCAATGGTTGACAATGGTGAATCACTTCACATCATCCACCCTCCAGGATTATGACATTGAGTCACTGAGTCAGATCCTGAGCTGAGGTGGGAGCCTCATGCCCCATCCACATCTGCAGAGCTGCAGCCTTCACTGAACTAGATCTGGGCCTCTCTGCTGGGGAGTCACCCCAGCTTCAGCCATCCCAAAATGCTGCACCTCTCATCTAACCTCGCCTCTTGCTAGCAGCCAGATATCAGCTCCTCCAGATAATAGCTGGTTATCATTAGGGGGATATTACTGTCCAATTTTCCAAAGCCACATGGAAAATAAGGTTCAGCTGATGGCTTAACCACCCCTTCTAATCCACCTGTAAAGCAGGAATTTGGGTCTGTTGATAAAAACTCTCCTTTTGAGAGTTTTGCTGATCCAACCTATGTTGTCCACGATTTTCCGTGCTGAACCCAGTAGCTGATGGCATGCACCGGCCTACATGCACTGTGCGTGGTGCAGAAACATCTCTACTGGACAACTGCCTCTATGAATATTGAAATTATTTGAAAAAGTAGGAATAACCTACAACCCTTCCTCCTCCCAGGAATACTCCCATTTGATAAACATGGCCATTTCTGTAATTCCTGCCCCCTCTCAGAGGTATGATCTGTGCTCTCCTTCCACGGGCTCAGGCAATGCTGGTATGGCCAGACCATACAGCGCGCCATGACTGGCTGGAAGTATTGCAGATTCCTGAGATGCTCACCTGAAGTTCATTGGGGTTTTCTTTTTCCTTCCTTCTCTTCACAAAGTTCTTCATTTGTTTCAAACACAAAATCCAAGGAGAGCAAGTGAAATATCTTTTTTTAAAGAGGACAGCCTCAGTTTTCCCAAGAGGTGAGCAATTTGGTGTCTCTCACTGCTTTGGATGCTCCAGATTTAAGCAGGATCCTTGTTTCAGGTGCTCAGCAGGTAGTAGACTTGGCCTGAGCACTTTACTTTTAAAACGTGGTAGTTTTTTATTCACACTCTTAAATGTGATGGTCTGGATTAAAAAAAGAGTAGTTACACAGTGCCTGCTCCAGGGACCACTGACATCATCAGCAAATTGCTCCTGCCTTCAGTGGACTTTGAATCAGTTCCTAAATATGCAGCCCAGCCCATCCACATCAGCAATACCACAGTCAGAAATGAGTTGAAGCATCCTAGAAATCCAGAGAGGCAAGGGGGGCGGGGAGGGAAACAAACAAGGTGACATCTAGGAAAAGGAAAGTGCCACAAGTCAGCAGCTGCCTCAGAGCCGGACAAGGAGCGGGGGAAATTGCTTGGCACCACCACCGTGGAGTTAAAGGGACAATTGTCCTGTTAATACGAGCATTATCCCACTCCAGCTGGGTCACTTCAGTTTCTCACTCATGCTGACAAGTTTTACTGTCCCTGGGCTGTCAGGGCAAAGCTCAGCAACAATTTTCCAACAGAAAGATCCTTGTCAAAGAATAAAGTGCCTTCCTAAGAACAATATGTTTATATGAGAAAACACAAATTTTTATTTCTAAGCATTCCTTTCCCCCACTGAATTTATAACATTAAAATTAATTGGAGTAAAAATAAGACCATTGGGTTTTTTAATTATAGTATTTATCAAAGAGCAGCTTTCATTATGCTGGAAAGGAAATCAAGTTGAGCCTTTGGAAAACTGTTCCCGGAAAAAATCTTCTTTTTTTTAAACATGGTTTCTTAAGGCCATAAAACTTAAGCAAGAGTTGCATCTGTGCATCATTCTCCCCTCTTTCAACATTTTAACCAACTGAGCTTTTCCAAACAGATTTCACAGAGGATGTTAGATGGCTTATTCGCTGGAAGCAACTGGGAGGCAGCTTTGCTGCAATGGTACCCGGTGCTGTCTGTGCAGCTTTGCCACCCACAAGACTCATGGCCAGTGTCTGCCTGTGGGCAAGGAGAAAAGTTAAGGCTGGATGACACAGCCTGCTTCAAGGCAGAGTTGTTTGAGGATTTCTGTGCCTGCCGTCCGCTCCCTGGAGTCCTCACATGAACGAGGCAGGTGGTGGGTTATGACCCACATGCTTCCCACCCACAATGCCAGTGACAGCGCAGGTCCAGAGCTGACACCAAAAATCAGCCCTGTTCAGGGTTGCTGCCAGTCGTGTAATGCAGCCCATCAGTGTGGCAGTGACCTGTTCTCTCTCCCTCCTGAGAGGGTTTGGGCTTAGGCCAAGTCTTTGTGCAACAGCATGAAGGTCAAGACCAGGTTCTGCTAATGATGCAGACTTAGCCATTGACTCCAGAGGAACATCCCTTTATTATGGTTCTCCTCAGGTGTCACACAGGAAAGCCACACAGCGAGTCAGACACACACGCTTTCACGTCACAGCAGAACCAGTCTCTTTCTGCTTGCCCACATTTGCCCATTGTGGAAACCATCACCTGGCTGGCAGCAGGGAAAGCCCTGGATGGATTGCCGTGGCTAGGGGCAGCTACTCTTGACTGCTAATGTGGGGAGGATGTGGGTTACAGCAGTTTCAAGGGGGCATCCCCAGCTGCAAACTCACACGCCTCTTTCCCCAGCTTTTTTTCCCCACCACAGTTTACATCTCACCAAATCAAAGGCAGGAGACCAGATCTTGTTTCATCTCGTGGAAGATGGCGGTTACATGCATGAAGTGAAACCCCTCTTGTCTGTGCCATCCTTTGTCCTAGCACCTCCCAGCACCAAACCTCCTCTGACAATCAGCCTCAAGGGCACAGTGTTCAGACCTTCTTCTCTTTCAAGCCAAGTGACCGTGAGATGGTTTCTTTCTTCTTCCTTTACTGAAGCACAGTATGATCTTCTAGCATTTGTGAGTATTACACCTGTACTTTCTATTGACTTCTCAGTTCTTAAGTGGAGTTTGTGACTCTGCCAGGGAGGGCTGGGACACACATGCCTGAGGGCCATCAGCGCTACAGGGTTATTTCCCATCTTGCCCATTCCCAGATGCCCAATTTGTGATATGGGAAGGACCAGAAGTATTCATTTCTCAGGTTTTCTCTTAGTGATTTTATCCAAGGACTAGAGGCAAGCTGGTCAAATCACAAAGCTAGCCTAATACTCTGGCCAAAGTAAAGCAACTTCTTCTGATGTATGATAAAGAAAAATTAAGTCTCAACACTGATGCAGACAGAAAGAGGCAGAGAAATGCAAGATGCCCACCTAGAACTAAAGAAGGTGACACAGAAGGAATAGAGAGCCATCTTTCCATCAGAGGTCATAGCAGTCACCTCGCAGGCTTGTTTGAGCATTCCCTGGTCAAAGACTAGCCCTCCATTGACACGAACAGGTGTTTGTAGGGCTGCTGTGAGTCTCCCATCTCAGCAGTGGCTCAGATCAGGTGCATGCCAGAACTTAACTTCTCTGAAGGCCAACACCAAAGCACCTGAAGGAGGCTATGACAACAGCTTGCCAGAAGAGCTGAGCAGGGCATGTCCTGCAGCTTTTCAGGCTCATATTTGTATGTTAAAACACAAATATGAGCCTGAAAAGTTGATGGTTGCACAGATCTGAATGCAGCTTAGATTTACAGGTTTTCAGCTTTGACTGTCCCCACATCTGCATTGAAGAGTCTTTGGTTACCTCTGCATGAAGGTGAGGACCTGTGCAGAGCACTTCTTTCTGAGTGAAACCTTTAGTACTCTGCAGCACATGATCCCAGTGAGTGCAAATGTCCTGCAGAGACGGGAAGGGACTGCTGTGACCTGCTGTCTTAAAACTGTTTAAAGGGAAAACCAAAAGAAATCAAAGCAACCTGACCCCAGAGGGTTAAAGCAACCCATATCTTGGGAAGCAGGTGGCAAGTATTGAAGGCTCAAGGCTGGCTTCACCAGGCCAGGCTTTTGAGCTCTTGCATTTATAAGCAAGAGCCGTAATCACCACGCTCTCAGCTCTGTGATGGGCATGCACTCACCCTTGTTAGTCAGAAATCCTATGCTTCGTTAAACTGCATTCCCATGAAAACTTTGGCTGCCAGTTAAAGCATCCACACACAGAGAAAGGTTTTCCTGCAAAGCCTCTGCATACCTCCCCTTCCAGCAAGGGCTGGGTGGCAGGTCTAATGGGAGAGGGAGGGAACAACACTGTGCAGCTTCCAAGGATTGCTTTTTTGAGCACATTCCTGCTTGAAGACAAAGGTTTCCAGCTCCTTGAAGTGTTTCAGGGAGCCACACCAGGAGCTGCTGAAAGGCCTTGGGCCAGACTACCCACAGCTTCATCTCTGCCACTCTGTAAACTGATGTGCTTCTGCTCAT
This sequence comes from Patagioenas fasciata, assembly GCF_037038585.1. Lineage (NCBI taxonomy): Eukaryota > Metazoa > Chordata > Aves > Columbiformes > Columbidae > Patagioenas > Patagioenas fasciata. The sequence continues at coordinate 15,465,362 of NC_092522.1, forward strand.
CCACAAGATCATCAGAGGAAGACCCAGTCTGCTCTATTTTCTTATAGTTATTTCCTCTTTTCCAGAGCATTTTTAAGTGTCAGGTTTCCCCTGTATACAAAATAGTGCTTTTTCCCCCATCCTTGGGCAGCTCAACACCTAAGAGTAATCATTTTACAGAAGCCTGGTGGTTTAAATTATGTCATGTCTGTTCTGACTGTCATTCATTATATTTGATTAGCTGTGCTGCAGCCAGACCTGTAACAAGGAGGAGGTCCCATCCTCCCCAGTAGTGTCCAGATATGTGGGCAGACACAGGCCCCTTCACATTTTGCTCCCTGGGAAGCTGATCCACACCAAGAACCTGTCCCACAGCAGCTGGAAACTGCTGTTAATAACCTCTGAAGCAGTGGAGGCTGTGTCCCCGCCAGCCCCAGCCAGGGGGGTTTGCTTCTTCTGGCAGCTGAGTTTTTATGGGTGAAGCTGTCGATCTGCAGAAGCAGCATCAACTCCATTCACACCTCTGCTCCTTCCAGCAATGTTGGGAGAGAGGTGAGTAAATAACACAAGATATGTCTCAGCATTAACATCCTGGGCAGAAGCCACAGGGGAGAAGTGCTGTGTAGGAGTGCACTGGAGCCTGAATTGTGGCAGGAAGACACAGTCATTTATTTTTCCAGGTAACAGTTCTCGTGATCTTGACATCTGGGGCTTTTCTGGCCAGCCTTGAAGGTCACCATGCTGATGTGCATTAGACAGGACACAGTCTTGTGTTCGATACAAGGCAGCATGTCATTGGGGTGTATTAGCAAGGGCCTGACCCTCTAATGCTGCAGCTCCCACAGATGTCCAGGGTATGCAACAGCAGCCATGCCAGCTCCAGGAGCCTCCACTGCTTGGGCAGCATCAGTCGGTATTTTTGGTGCTGCTTCTCCCAAGAGATTTTAGGGGCTCATGCCAGGGGAGAAAGACACCGCCTCCTTCCTGCATGGATGGCTTAGACCAGCTCCTGCTGTTTGAACCGTGACAGCCAGAGCAGGGCAGCTGTAACTGTGATGCCCTCAGGATGCAGGAGGGAGTGCAAGGACTCAGGGGGTAGGTGAACTTGCAGCATGGTCCTGTGCTGCCATGGGCAGCTCACCCCCTTCCCTTCAGCCAGTTACACGCTATGGTTCATCTTGTCCCTGACTAGGACGACAGCCTGATCAGGGAGTGGATCCAGCTTAAAAAAATAGTCAGTACTGGGGAGAGAGAAGGAGAAGGAGGGATTACTTTCAGAGGTAGGACCTGCTCCAGGTCATGCTGCTGTCGTGGCATTTCTCCCAACCTGCCTGCAGCAATGGGAGCTGAGGAGAGACAGTCTGGGTTGAGGCAAGGGGAAGGAATTTGGCAAAGCAGCCAAGCAATGCCGAATGAGCGCATGGTGAGTATGTGCGTGTCCTACCCCAGCTGCCAGCTTCACATGCTGCCAGCCACACAAGATTCCCATTCCCTAGAGCTCTGCTTAACACGTGCACTCGCAATTTCCTATTGGAAAAAAAAAAAAGAGAGAGAAGGAGATTTGAAGTAGGTCTGACGGAAACATCCTCTCCTCCTCTCCAACTAGCCAAGAAGAACGAGCAATAAAAGCCCAGTCCTGCCTGCTCTCCGGTGCTCTGTTTCATTTGCCTTTCCAACACGTGGAGACTTTCGGCTGGCACAGCAGTATTTTAAAAAGCTGAACTTCCCAGCTTTCCGGGGCGGTGGGGCGGGGGGGAACACACACTCGACGCATCCCTGGCATCAGTGCCTGTGTGGACCCCCATCTGTGTGGGATCAGATTTGCCCATTGTCCTTCTTTGTAGCTAGAAGTACTTACACAAACATCTCTCTAAACACCACCAAGTTCATTTTTACTTTGGCTTTCACAAGCTGACACAATACCAGAAACTGCAATACTGGTGTGAAAGTGAAGCCCCACACGGTACATCCTGAATGAAAACAGCTTTGGGGCTGAATGAGAGCTGTGCTGACCTGCAGATGTGGCAGGAAACAACAGCACAAGGCTCAGCATGAGCCCAACACGCTCATGCTCCTGCCACAGCCTGGCCATGTCACTCAGAACATACCATAAACCTCCAGGCAAGAGACCTGAGGGAAACGGCGGCATGGCCACGACGGTACAAGATTGTGGGATGTCATAGGGAGAAATCCATCCAACTGCTACCTCTGCAGCCAGTCTGCCTTACACCAGCAGCACTTCCCAGTGGTTTTGGGGGCACAAGGCAGAAAACAACACCTTACTTGATGGAGAATGGGAAGATAAAGCAAGAGCTGATGGTCGATCACCGAGATGGTGAATGGCCCTGCTCCTCACAAATGCCACTTTCCAGCAGCTCTGAGTGATCAGCATATTGACATGGATATCTTTAAAAGCACACATCAAACATCCATTGAGCAGATACAGCTCAGAGTTTGAAACAAAATAAGATCAAGGGCCACACAGAGTACAAAAAAAGTGAGTGTAACCCCCTGACAGGTGTCCCTTCCCAGCTCTGTCTCTAAAGGGATGCAAGCACAGGTTAGAAGACCGTAGCTCTTCTTAGGGATTTTTACCCACTTCAACAAGAGAGTGTGACATTTGAATCAGCATATTGCAACCAGAACCAGCACTGATAACGTGTTCTGCTGGACACTACGAACACACATAGCAGAGACAGCGACCAAGCTGAAAGTATAATAGAAGAGGAGGTGGCCCCAAGGCTGCCTCTTTTGAAACACAAAGGTTTCCAGTGAGCAAGCTGCTGAAGGAAGGGTAGCAGAGGGGGAAGAATATGTTTCTTCAGCCCACCTCCACATCTCACAGCGTAAAGGGACCAGCTCTCCCCATCCAGGCAGTTGCCCTGATGGACATCCTCACTCCAAGCTGGGCCTCAGGTCTCTACAGGCATTGATTGTGAATTCACCTTTGGGCTCCCTTTTTCCAGGCCTTGAAACTGAAGCTGGGCTTCTCAATGATAAGTCACTCAGAACTAGGCAAGATTCCTATTTGACCTGCTTGATTGATGCCACCACACTGTCCTCTTTGGTTTACCACCATGAAGCAAGGAGACACAGAATTGATGTTGTTTTAGCAGGTGCTGATGTGTCTCCAGAAGCTGGTGCCATTTGACCTCCTTGCGGTGACTGTGCATCAGATGGCCAGGCATGGGTCTGCCAAATGCCTGGTCTTTCATGGCAGTCACTGGCAAGGCTGAGATTTCTGGAGTAATTTTTGGATATAGTTGTTTCTCTGCTTGCCCTCCTCCTCTTGTCTTTCAGAGGCACTCCTGTGAAACATGGAGGGTTGCAGGGGGACAGCCACAGATCAGCTGATCCCTTAGCTCAACATGGTCCAGAGGATATGAAGATCACATTGTCCTTTATCAGATAAAGCTTGCCCAGAGTGACTCCTAATAGCATATAGTCTGTAACCACCCAAATCTGCTAGCAAGACGAGGAAAGCTGTTTTGTTTTGTTTTGTTGTTTTGTTTTGTTTTTAATGCAGCTCACTTTTTGCATGTGTTTTCATGAAAATTATCACTTAGCGGAGAATTTCAGCTGTTTTTTGATGGCAAACAGGAAATTCACCAAACTCATTTTGCTAGTGCTCCAGGTGGATTCAAAACATATCACAACAGTGACTTACAGGATATATAGTCTGATGCTCACTTATCCCTATTCTCCACAGAGAGACTTCATCTCCCAGGATGGACTTCATGGCAGTGTTCTGCCTTCTCTGGACATAAAAGCAAAGCACATCACGGAAGATGTGGCCATCCAGGGGAATTCAGCCACTTGGAAAGATGGGGGGAAAAGGATACCTACCATGCAACTCTTGAGAGGCAGGAAAAGTTTGAATCAAAAACATTTTTGTAAATCTTTTGGTATGATTCTTGCACTAGCCAGGGAGCTACCCTCGTTTGCTGGCAGCAGCTTCCCTTAGGGCAAGGGCCATATTTCTCCTCCCTGCCCAGGAAGGATTGACCAATGTCAAGGCATAGCATGCAGCTTAAGGAGGAGAGTGGGAGAACAACAAAAGCTGCATTTTCAAACACAGGGAAATACTTGTCTGTGGAGTGTACGTTGCAATGTCCAATTGTGTCATTTAAGCTATTACCCAAAACAAATCACATCCAAAGTTCCTGTCACAGGTTATCCAGATTCAGGTCCAGCCTATGCCCAGCACGGATGCTTGTTCATGTGGGTACGCCAGAAAACACTGCACATTTCTGTGTTTGGTTGCTACATTAAACATAAGTCCTGGAGAAAAGATGCACCCTCCAGGGCTGGGAAGGGTATTTATGTGAAACCAGCACCTCAACAGCAGAGCATAAACCCAAGTGAATTCTGTCAGCACTGCCAAAAGTCTTGACTACCAGATATTTGTAGCACCGTTACTGGTATTCATGTGAGGGACTGGCACATAGAGCAAAAGCCTTCATATATTCACACAGCCAAGGCACATCCTTGCCTCTGCCCATTGTCACTGACAGCCCAGTTCATAGAATCATAGAATAGTTTGGGTTGGAAGGGACTTTCAGATCTCATCCAGTCCAACCTAGCTGCAATGAGCAGGGACATCTTCAACTAGATCAGGTTGCCTGGCCTTGAATGTTTCCAGGGATAGGGCATCTACCACCTCTCTGAGTAACCTGTTCCAATATTTTACCACCCTTATTGTAAAAAATTTCTTCCTCATGTAGAAAATTTCTTTAGTAATAGCAGTTTGTGTTTCTGGAAAGAGGAAATGGGACTTGAAACAAGAACTGCGTCACTGCCGGCAGCTGCAGCCATCACCAGCTGTTGAGCTCATTCCTTGTCTGCACTTCAAAGGAACAGGCAAACCCAGAGTAGCTCAGAAAGCAACCGGGTTACCAAGTCAGCAAGGCCACTGTGCAAGAGAGCTGGGGCACCCTGCCCAGGGGCAAAGGCAAGCCAGGGAGGGGAAGGGAGTCCTGAGCTGGGAAGAAGAGAGGTCTAGTATAAGGAGAAAGCTTCCTCAGAAACACAGAAAAAATATTCATGGTAAACAGTCTAGTTAGCAATGAAGAATTTAGCTAGTGAAAAGCACATAAATGGCTCTGCCCAAATATCTATGAGCAGCAGACAATATTTCCATAATTAGTAAGAATTGCAAGTTACACTTGGTAAACACAAAAGGAAGCAGGCACACTCACACTGAGAAGCTGTTGGCACCTAAGAGAAGCCACTGCTGAGAAAAGCCTGTCCTGTACCTGTACATAGCAGGGCCATATCCCTGCGGTGTGAAAGTCTGAAGCTTGGTTTCAAAAGCACAAAAATCTGTGTGAAGGGAAGACACCTTTCAGGAGACTGGATGCCCTTTTCCTAGTACAAAACGGGAGGACCTTTACCATAACAGCTCCTTCCCACTTATGCCAAATTCTCCCTCAGGGGCAAGCAAGACATCCAAAGGGAGTAGAGGTGTTCACCTGCCCATAAAGCATCACGACAGGCTTTATGCTTTTGTTGCACTGAACTGACAATGAGGACTTTGGCCACCACATTGCATCAGTAAGGAGAGTCTGCACTCTGCTTGCTTGGAGAAAGAGGGGGTCCCCAACAGGGATAAATCACTGCTCTCCACTAATGTTCACAGCAGCAGTGATTTCTGCCAGCTGGCAATAGGGATGGCCAAGCCTGGAACACATAGGTGCAGAGGCTCTCCTGGCACCTCAGTAAAAACGTTCTGAAAAAAAGAATGCTGGTGAGAGCCCTGCCCCCGGGGCAGGGGTGAGTTTGACCAGAGCCTGGCACTGGTACAGCTGGAATTAAACCCTCTCAGAGGAACACTGCCCGCAAGGAGCTCGTCCATCCTGGCCTGCGCACATGCCCATGCATCAAAGCAGCTGCCAGCAGCCGAAATCACCCCCATGATGGGAAAGTCTGAAGGTCACAGATGCAAACAAATATTTGATGAATCGATAGAAGGTAGCCTTGAACTTTGCACCCTCAGCGTCAGGGAGGACCTCTCTCAGCCATGGCTATGTGTGACTGCCCTTCAGCATACGACCCATGCTGTGTTTGAGCTGCTCTGCTGTGTGCACACCGCTGGCTTTGTTAATGTTTAGGCTTTCCCTGAAAGGCCTGTCTGGGCTCAGAGAGCGGGAATCAGTGACATGGCCATGCTCTTTCCAGCCTTCCTTCAAAGCCCAGCTAGGCTCAGCCCAGCTCCTTAAAGCATCAGAATCATAGAGTCACAGAATCATCTCAGTTGGAAGAGACCCACAGGATGATCAAGTTCAACCATAACCTAATCTAACTCTGGCACTAAACCATGTCCCTAAGAACCATCATCTAAATGCCTTTTAAAGACCTCCAGGGATACTGACTCAACCGCTTCCCTGGGCAGCCTGTTCCAATGCCTGACAACCCTTTCCAGGAAGAATTTTTTCCTAATATCCAATCTAAATCTCCCCTGGTGCAACTTGAGGCCATTTCCTCTTGTCCTATCACTTGCTACTTGGAAGAAGAGACCAACACCCTCTATGCTACAACCTCCTCTCAGGTAGTTGTAGACAGTGATAAGGTCTCCCCTCAGCCTCCTTTTCTCCAGCCTAAACAGCCCCAGCTCCCTCAGCCGCTTCTCATAAGACTTCTGCTCCGGACCCTTCACCAGCTTAATCACCCTCCTCTGCACTCAAGGGCACTGAGGAGCAAATGCACCTTCTGACTAGCGCTCTTGCAGCACACCAGAGGTCCAGCTGAGTGAGAGACTCAGAAACAAGCCTCTGGGTGAAATCCCTCGTCCATAGAGAAGCAGGACATGAGGTTGCTCAGGGGATTACAGCCCTGCTTTGATGGACCTGCTCTGCTGATGCCCGTGTGACCGTGTAACTTTGTCTTCATGAGACTGTGCCCACGGGAGGACAAGGGACCAGAACAGTCTCATGGTTGTACTTAAACTGCTGTTTCTCATAAACTGAGGAGATTTTCCCTGTAAAATCATGGGACGTTTGTACAGGAAATAGGATTTTGACGTGTTCGACAGCCCGTTCAATGTCTCAGCCTCTCCTGGTACTCAGCTCTCTCTCTCTCTCCATCTTCTCTTGGCCTCTTCCCTCATCTGTACCCTTCCAAGTTCTGTGGGATTTCTTCCAGCCCAGCTCCAAGGGAAAACAGCAGCTTGGGATTCCAGTGCAGGAATATCATCACTTTGGGTGTAGACTTTTCGCTCCATCAGGATCTGTGAAATGGGGTGGGGATTTTTCTCCCCTCTAAATTTTGTTGCAAGAGGCCTGCAAACTGCACAGCACAGTGCTCTCACCCAAGGGAAATGTCCTTCATTACATGAAGAAGGAAGAATTTTACTGACACCTGAGAGCTGGTAGTATGTAGTTTGTGTCTTTGTCTTCTGACTCAGCAAACCTGGGTAGACAACCTGCATATGCCCCAAGTGAGTGCTTGCTCTGCTGGGAGTTTTTTGGGAAGCTGGGAGAGAGAAAAAGTTTTAAAGTTACTTTCCCCGCACTCCCCTGTAAATGTTCATATAGAAAAATAAGCCTGGCCATCCAACAGACCCTCCAACCAAATTTACCATCCCATCACAGCATGGCAGGAGATCATGAGACCCACCAGCCCTTCCAACTCTCAGAGCACCTCATCCAATTGGCACAGATTCAGGATTCTGCTGCAGCTATCCTGAGGAAAGTCAGGTTTAAAAGGCATTAAGGGGATACTGCAGCATTTTTACTGGATTATTTTAGCTGAGATCTGTGCCATAGACAGTGATGAGCCCCAAAGCCGCTCCTCAGAAAGAGGAACCTATCAGACAGACCTGCTCACAAATCTGTCTCTCATCTAAAGGTCAGTTATTTCCCCCAAACAGCTTAGCAAAAGCAAGCCATTTCATGGTGCCAGATTAAAATTCCCCTCTTTTCTCAAGAGCTCAGCTTTCATCACCCAGATTACATGCACCACCTAAACTGAGAGCCACGAGACAGTATTTTCCCTGGTGAGCTGCGATCCGCTTGCTGCAGGAGCTGGGCATTTGTTCACACTAAATCCCTTAAAGGCTTCTCCAGCACAGACATGAGTGCAACAAAATGCCCCATTAACCTTTTTTTTTTTTCCCCGCCTTGCTTCATCTTTTCAGCAAATGAGGTTTGCAACAGGTTTTGTTTGAATTCTCCAGATATGTGGCTTTTTCTTGTTTAATGCCTGGTTGAACAAGTGCACCCACAGGGCTCAGAAAAGCAGGCTTGACTTTCAGCCTTTGAGGTGGTTTCAGACCTAAAACAACTAGAATCCTGGTGCTGAAAATATACCCTGCCACTTTCAAGAACTAAAAAAGTGGCTAGTAGTTGCATTAATTTACCTATTGGCCTGACTTTAGCATCTCCCGATGTCTGCTAGTGAGCTATTTCCTGCTCTAAAGAGGTGTGTAATATCATATCTTTTTTTCACTTTAAGTCTTAGGTTATCATGCACACTTCAGGGACCATTTATAGAATAGCTCTGTGCCATTCTGCAGCAGTTTCAGGTGCTCTGGTTCCTCCCACCACTACAGCAGTGTGGGTTTCTGGGCAGAAGCCAGTGTATAATACCTATTTCTCTCAAAAATGCTGAGGTGTGGCCAAACACCAGGATTTCCAGCCCTACAAATGGATGTGGTCCCATCCTGATAGCCTTGAGCATTTTGAGACTGGTGTCTCTCCATGGCTTTGAAGCAACTTTTTGGTTACAGACTCCATTCAGTCCAGAAACATCAGGACTAACTCAAGACAGAAGGAAGTTCCAGGATTTCCTCTGTATGTTATAGCCCATATATACTTTGGTGGTACAACCACAAAAGTACAAGCTTTATGCTCCTGGTGCAGCTCCAGGGAAGGTTACCCAAGTAAGCCTTAAAGAAGGGGAGAGCTCTGTACAGTTTTGTTCCTGTATCCTGAGCACTGATCTGGCCATCCAGGCTTGCTCCTGGTAAGGCTCAAGAAGTGAACCCATGCGAATCGCATGAGGTTCAACAAGGGCAAGAGCAAAGTCCTGCATCTGGGTAGGTGAAACCCCCAATGCCAATACAGGCTGAGGGATGAAGGGATTGAGAGCAGCCCTGAGGAGAAAGACTTGGGGGTACTGGTGGATGGAAGTTTGGACATGAGCCAGCAATGTGCACTTCTAGTCCTGAAGGCCATTTGTATTTTGGGCTGCATCAAAAGGTTTGTGGCCAGCAGGTCGAGGGAGGTGATTCTGCCCCTCTGCTGTGCTCTGGTGAGACCCCACCTGGAGTCCTGTGTCCAGCTCTGGAGCCCTCAGCACAGGAAAGACGTGGACCTGTTGGAAAGGGGCAGAGGAGGCCACAAAAATGATCAGAGGGCTGGAACATCTCTGCTATGAGGATGGGCTGAGAGAGTTTGGGTTGTTCAGCCTGGAGAAGGCTCCAGGGAGACCTTATTGGGGCCTTTCAGTACATAAAAGGGGCCTGTAAGAAAGATGGGCACTTCTTACCAGGGCCTGTTACGATACTACAAGGGGTAATGATTTTAAACTAAAGGAGGGGAGATTCAGGTCGGACATGAGGAAGAAATTTTTTACAATGAGGGTGGCGGAAAACAGTAACAGGTTTCCCAGAGAGGTGGTAGATGCCCCATCCCTGGAAACACTCAAGGCCAGGCGGGATGGAGCCCTGAGCAACCTGATCTGGTGGAAGATGTCCCTGCTCATGGCAGTGGTTGGACTAGATGACCTTTGAAGGTCCCTTCCAACCCCAACTATTCTGTAATTCTAAGGCTCAGGACACATAAATCTGGTAACGCAGCAGACGGGGACCAGTATGGGTGTCATGTCCAGCCATGCGACAGCAAGTGTGTTTGCACATCACCTCCTGGATGGGCACCAGCTCCGATGCTGCTGTGAGTCTGGCAGCGTGATGAGATCTTTGCCCACTTCTTCAGGTGCAAGAACTGGCTCTCAGAGTCAGATTTAGGCCCCGACAATGCTCCCAAAGCTGCTAGTATACATACAAAGCCCCCACCGGGGTAATCAAGCCACTGTACTGAGACCTGAGCAGCCACCTCTGCTGTCGCTGTCTGCCTGTCCTGATCCTCCTCTGCTGCTGGACCCCCCCACTATCCTAATGCACTCACAAATGGCTCTTATCAGGGATGCTGTGGCAACTGAAGGACAGGGAGATCTGACTGTTCACACAGCAACTTCTCCACGAGTTCCACATACAGCTTTCTCTCTTAAATAATATCAGGATTATCTTTATTGCTCCCTCCGAGCAAAATGCTTGGTTTTAAGGAAGGGATTTATGTACCAGGACACCACCTGCATGGTTGGGAGTTGGAAGTGTACAGGAGCATCCAAGCCAGCCCATGAGTGTAGATATAAGCTTCGATCCAAGAATGCCAGTGAGGATGGCAGAGCAGCTCACACTTGAAATTGAGGGCCTAGGATACCAGGTAGCCACTGGCTCAGGGTGTTGTTGCAGATCCATCCCTGGGTCTATGTCACCATCGCTGCTGCACCCCATTGCAGGGCATAGGGAGGACGTGAAACATTGGCTCAAGCTCGGGATTTGCAAAATTCACGGAATCACAGAATGGTTGGGGTTGGAAGGGACCTCTGGAGATCATCTAGTCCAACTCACCTGCTAAAACAGGTTCACCAGAGCAGATTGCATAGGAATGTGACCAGGCAATACTCCACAATCTCTCTGGGGAGCCTGTTCCAGGGCTCTGGCAGCCTCAAAGTAAAGAAGTTTCTTCTCATGTTTAGATTGAACCTCTTGTGTTTCAGTCTGTGCCCATTTCCCCTCATCCTATGATCTGCCAGCACTGAAAAGGGTCTGGTCCCATCCTCCTGACACCCACCCTTGAGATATTTATAAGCACAAATAAGGTCCCCTCTCAGCCTTTTCTTCTCCAGGCTGAACAGACCCAGCTCTCTCATTCTTTCCTCTTAAGAAAGATGCTCCAGACCCCTAATCATCTTTGCAGCCCTCCACTGGACTCCCTCTAGTAATTCCTTGTCCTTCGTAAAGTGGGGAGCCCAGAACTGGACACAGTACTCCAGATGGGCCTCACCAGGGCAGAGTAGAGTGGGAGGATAACCTCCCTTGACCTGCTGGTCACACTCTTCTTAACGCACCTCAGGATACTGTTGGCCTTTTTGGCTACAAGGACACATTGCTGGCTCATGGTCAAGCTGTTTTCCATGAGGACTGCCAGGTCCTTCTTGGCAATGCTGATTTCCAGCATGTCAATCCCTAACCTGCAGATCACCAGCGCTTCCCACTCCCACCTGGGCACCAGTCCAGTGCTGGCAGACCTTTACACAGCTGCTATAGGCATTGCCATTATCACACAAGTATTGCCATAACATCTGGCAGCTCCATCTTTGGGCTCTGTGACATACCTAGAAGGCAAATCACCTGATCTCAGCTGTTTCTATGCATGTTTAAGGTTAGGTTCATCTTGTCCCTCCAGGCTTTCTGCCATGCAAGTGCACTGCAGCAGCTCCTGAGGTGACAAGGCAAAAGCGATGGAGCACTAAAACTGAAGCAGTGCAGTGAGAAGAGCAGGCCAGTTGCAAACAGCATTTGAAAAATTATTGCATTTTAACTCCTTGTCTGGGAGTTATTGTGGAGCTTAGTGAAATTCAAGCAAAATTCAAAAAAAGCTGCAGAAGGGACATCTCCAGTACATATGTTGCAATAAGCCACATCAACAGGCAGGTATCACCATCATGATGCCATCCAGCCCTTGAGGAATGAGAAGAGTCAATCAAAGGTGATGTGGAGCTACTCCCCTCCTGGAGACCCTCTGGCACTGCATAACATGGGCTGTATGGTGGGTCTCAGCATTTGCTACCTCTGTAGCACCCCTGCAGTGGTGAGCTTAGGTCTTAGGCGGTCTTAAGAGGCAGTCTAGTTGTAGATGCAGCCTCTGTGCTTTATCACCCTAGCATGATGCAGTCTGGAAAAACAGCAGATGTCTGCCTGGTGAGGCTGAGGGAGAGATTAACATGCTCAGGGTCAACAGAAGAGCAAGTGAGGGGTACTCCGGCTGTTGGGTTTCCCAACAAGGCACCTTGCATGAATGTGCAAACCATGCCACCTGGGAAGAGGCATTGGGAGGAGAGATGGGAGAACATCTCCCACTCTCATTACCCATGGAAGTAAATGGATGAGAAAAGGGTGAAAAAGCCATCTCCAGAACGAGTAAGCCAGAAACCATGTAGTTCAGGCAAACCAAAAATTGATACTTTGGTTTGAGAGCCAAACTGTAAAAACAATTGTTCGTACAGTTGTCCCTGCAACCGAGAGAGAGCAGCTGCAGAGGGTTTGGTGCTTTTTTTAATGTGAAACCGAGTAACGGAAGTGGGAACAAAAACCTTGCAGAGCCCAAGATTTCACATATTTACATGTAATTAGGAGACTCTTGGCAAGGTGTCTGTTATTATGTATTCCCCCATCATTTCTCAGACCTCTGACATCATCAGCTTGTGAGAGTTGCAGTCCTTGGCACCTAACGATGTGCCTGGTGACTCTGAAATGCCATTTGGGGACCACCAGCAACGCAGGGCTGAGCCAGACCCTTGCTGTACCCTTACAGCACCTCCTTCCTTGGACTCAACAATTAAGCACCCTGGAGACTTGGCTTCCCCATCTCAGCTCTCACCCTCTCCTGATTTTCTTCCCTGTGAGGGACCTTGCTGGCAGGGCTGCTCCCCACCTCACACCCAGCTTCACCTTCAGCCTGGGACCACGTCACCCCCCCACAAAGAGGGGCCTGTGCAGGAACCAGGGCTCACGCTGTGCTGAGAGCAGTCATAAAGCTCCTTTTAAGCCAGACAGCACAAAGCTAAGCCTGTTCAGTCGCAGGTTGGGGGCCGCCGCCGGCCCTCCCTGCCTCTGCCAGGCACTGAGTCATCACCCTGACGTGGGGCTGCCAGCTCAGTGCCAGCAAGAGGGGGAAACCTGCCCTTGATAACTGCTGCAACAGCCAAAATGTGTGCCTCAAAGTATTGCTTTTTCCAAGAGACACAAAGAGGAAATATTGTGGAAAAGACTTAAGTCTGCCAAGGAAAGGGGCAGCCACGTGGAAGGGGTCATGCACAACTTTCCTCAGGCTTTTATCTTCTTCCACAGATTCCTTTCAAATCTCTTTTTGACAGAAAGAAAAAGCAAGGCTTTCTACCTGCTTCCTTTTAGGAGACAAGTGAGGGAAAGTATAAGATATTTTACAGCTTGCAATGTTCACAAGTCTCACAGTGGAGGTTCCTCCCTCCAAGACTCAGCACCTGGAGTCAAGATGGCAAAGAAATCTCCGCTGTTGTCTAAAGCAGCACAAATACAAGAGACATGCAGCCTCCTACCCATGGAGAAAAAAATTGTAAGAAGTGGGTCTCATCATTTTTTCAAGTTTTTAAAGCACTTTTATGATTGAGTCCCTCTTTTTTTTTGACACTCTGAGCTGGCAGCAAAGCGATGCTCACAGGTCAGGAACTTTACTGGTGCCCAAGGGATCAAAGCATTTGTTCTCTTCAGCTCTCTTGAAAAGTACAGCCCAATTCCCTAAGGGTTAATGCAGTGATCCATATCATTAGCAGACAGGGAGGAGAGCTGGAAATACATGCCATGATTTCACTCTACCATCTCTTAAGTTGTGGCAACAAAAAAAATTAAATAAAAGGCAGCATAAAGCTGGGAAAAGGGTCCATCAGAGCCAGGGGTATGAGGTGGGCTGGAGAAACGTGTTCCTGACTCATTTACTTTGCTCATGCCTGTGATCCAGGTGCATCACTCCCTTAAAAAGGCCAGTTAGCACCACCAGGAAAGAGCAGCAGCCAATTTAAAATTGAGGGAAATAGAAGACTTGGAGCCAAAAAAATTAAGCTCTTGAGCACCCCATCTGTGCCCAGCTGTGCAAGTTCAACAGCTGGAAGTCCTGGGCACTCACTGACTGAGTCACACTCCTACATATGTCCCAACCGGGTGGTTTCACTAAGTAATTGCCTTGTAAGATCCAAGAAGAAAAAAATGGGGGTTGAGGAGGAAGAAAAGCCAGACAGCTTAGAAGCCTGCAAGTTGAGAGAAAAATAACTTCAGTACAGGAGAAAAAAAAGACTCAATGCAGGCAGGAGATTCATCATCTCCATTTATTTTTTGTCTTCCTGACTCTGCCTTTCCTCTTTCACATTGTTCAAGCCACACTAACAGCAGAGCCTCAGCCAGTGTCACCCTGATGTCCTTCTGAGAGTCTAAGCCCAGGGCAAGTGGCAAAAACTGATTTGCCAACTGGCATGAGCGCTGCACAGGCTGACAAAGGCTTCCCACACCTCCACCCTCTGCTGAAGCCAAATTTGCCCCATTTCTGTCTCCATAGACACCGTGGGCATTCTCCAAAAAAGAAATGTTTTTTGTCTGACACACTGGCTAATCCTGCCATAATCCCTGGACTCACCCACAGGCCCTGTTCTTCTTAAAAGCATCACAGATTTTAGTGTTGACCCCCCCTGGACACAAGAGGCAGATCAGCTCCAGCTTTTACATGTGTGCTGAGCTGAACAATGTGTGTTTGCTCTCCAAAGAAATGCTCTGGGCCTGACCAGTAAGCAGAAGGCTCTGAAGGGATAAGCAGAGTTAATCGGTGATTGAAATGGCTTTCCACTCAGCCTCTTGTGCCAAGGTGGTCCAGTGAAGCACATTTCAGCCATCCCAGCCCAAAAGCTCAAAAGCCATAAAGGGGTCACTTGTAACAAAATAAACCAAAATAAAATAAAACAAAATTAAAAATAAAATAAATAAAATATCAAAGCCTTGCAGCTAGTGCTGATAGGCAGAGAGGAGAGGCTCCCCTTCACTGCTGGTGCTGGCCAGTTCCCTTTCCAAAGGGGACAGGTACCTTGAGCACATCGGCGTATCTCAGAGATGCTCGCTGCTCTGACCCAGCCCCTGACTGGCCTTGCATGGAGCAGCAGCAGGCACTGCCTCTCCACTGCCCCACCAGCAACCACAGGGCAGCCCTGTGCCTCTGCCCATCCTCAGGTCTGGGGAACCACGCCTTCACACACAGCCCTTTTCTTTTTTTTCTGTAGCTGAATTAGCTGATTTTGCATGAATGCAGGCTGGAATGGGTCTCATGGGATGAAGCTATTTTAAACCAGGCTTCCCTTTGCTTTCTGAGGGCCAGCAATTCCCTCCTCCCAGTAGGATGCTCTGCCCATACAGCCCACAATGTGCTCAAGCACGGAGGCGCAATGGGCAGGAAGCACTGCAAAGCCAGTGGGGATGGCTGGGACTCCTGGCATGGCTTTTGGCTCAGCCACCCCACCCCAGCTCCCCTGTTTGCTCTGAGCCCTGGGGACACTGGTCCTGGCTGCCAGCAAGCCTGCCTGAAGTTCCTTTAGCCCCTCCATCTCAGCCAGCCGGGAAGAGTCTCCCTAAAACACGTCTGGCAAATCCAAGCTGGATAGTTTCAGGCAGACTGAACCAGGATTTGCCATTGAATAAGCTCCTCAAACATCACTGCAATGTGTTGCAGGCACTCAAGAGCACAACAGCCAGATGAATTACCCCTAATGTCCCTCGATCAGCCCTGAGCCCTTAATTTACCCAAGGTCCAAACTAACCTGGCTGCAGTCCTTCCCCCTCCGCAGCTTCTCTGTCCTGCACCCCCATTCCTGGCATCTGTCTCTCCCAGGGCTCCTCTTTAACAGCATTTCCTTGCAAGGAAAAGCCCAGGCAAACCATATCCTTTCCCTCCCTTTAAACACACTCCTGTTTTACTTCATAACTCTGTCGGTGCTGGCTGTGCTCCACAGCAAAGCCATGTGAGTATTCCCACCTCCAGACAAGGCTTCACCTAATAGAGGTCTAGGAGATTTTGTGGAGCGGTCGATGCTACTAAGAGGCAGGCACTTGCTAGGGGAGAGAGAGAGGGTGGTTTCTTAGTTGGTTTAAGCTTGCTCCAGGTAAGCACTTGGTAATCAAGCTTATATTAAAAAAACACTTGATTTTGGTGGCAATTCTTTCCCCAGTAACAAAAAGTCAAGTCAACCCCCACTGCTAAGGGGAGTAACTTTTAACACCTCTCCTTAGAAAGGGACTTGCATATATATTAAAGCCTAGGTGCACAATAAGCACCAAAGTCAGGCGGGAAGTTGCCCCAGGAACCACCAGGCACTTATGTGCTGCAGGTCTTCACCAGCTGAGCCCCCGCAAGGACCTGACCTGCAGCCTTCATGCAGCACCAGCATGGAAGCTCTGCCAAGCATCAATAACTGCTCCTGACAGCCTCACACCAAGTCCCTCTCAGGATGTCAGGACCAATTAATGAGCATGCAGGCACCAGGACAGAGAGCACTCCTCATGTCAACTGGATGCAGTTTGCTTCCAAGGCATCTTCAAGTCAAACACAGAGTGATTGCAACCGTCATGAGATGCTCCAGTAGGACCCTTCAGCAAGGAGAACTTGCTCCATCACATACCCTTAAAAGTTATACTTTGCCAGCAGGTATTGGGGAAGGACCTCCAGTTCAGAAGCCCCAGGTTTGGCTTTCTACACAAGCAAGCAAGTTTTGCAGAGTAAAAGTTACCAATAGACATAGGCTCAATACTAAGAAATGGCAATGTTTCTGAACAAGCGCTGGGAGAATGAGCTGCCCAGGCTTGGCATTTGCAGAAGTCACCAAGGTCAAGAGCTTAATCCTTACCCCAGAAAGGAGGTCAGCAGCTAAGGAGGGAGATACCACCTCCCTGCTCCATCGCAATTCAGGATACCCAGCCAGGAGCTCTCTCTCAGACATAAACACCCCAGCAAAGTCAGCCCTGGCCTCAGAGATGAACAAATCTAGTCTCCTGCATCCCACTCACCCAGAGAGTCATTCTGCCCAAAGATAATAAGAAATTCCCACCCAAAGTGACCAAAGCACTATTCATGTCCCAGGGCACTTCCTCCAATCCCCATATATCAAGTGTTTTCCTTCTTTCCCACTTTCTCCCCTAACCCTTATTTTTCATGCAGTCTCAGCCATGCTCACTAGGGATGCTCTGGCTAACCAAGACCTCTAGGGCTGCTCAGGCCCTCTCATAGGAGTGGGAAACTCCACCTCTAGCAGAACTGGGATCTGAAAGGAAGTCATCATGCCCACTCCAATGATGCAGTCTGATGGGACACATATCCACTGTCTGACAGCAAAGCCTGATGTGTGATAGACCTCACCCTACTCTTTTCCAGAGCAGCCTGACTACAATCCTTGGCCTACAGAGACCTTCCTGCTCATGCCCCATCCCTGGAAACATTAAAGGCCAGGCTCAGATGGGGCTCTGAGCAACCTGACCTAGTTGAAGATGTCCCTGCTCATTGCAGAGGGGTTGGACTACACGACCTGAAGGTCCCTTTCAACCCAAACTGTTCTATGATTCTATTATATGATCCACCAGGACAAGGGTGGCTCTGTTCATAGCTCAGCCTCCTGGAAATCCTGCTCGTAGTCTATGAGCAGAGCAGGGTGGACCTCTCTGCAGCTCTGGGCCAGACAGGAGGTGGAGGCAGCAATTCATTCACTGTGAAGCTGTGCCCCTATGCTATTCTCATCTCCAGCTGGCTGGAAGTGGAAAGGAAAAACCACAACACAGTGCACATCAGCCAGAGATCTCTCCCTTCCACGTCGTATTGACATTGGCCTTCCTTCCTCTTTAATTTTCCTTTGTCTTTTAAATTTTTTCTTCTCCTCCCCTTGTCATTCAGGCCTCAGATCACCTCTGTGACTCCTTGCTGGGTGTGAGAGGGGCCTTACGGGGAGTTTGAAGGTGATGGGGCAGAAGTGACTTTTTCTCTGCATGGAGGTGTTTTTGCAAACCAGCCCTCACATGTTTTTCACAACAGGCAGACTGCCATCAGCAAACGCTGTAGTAAGTGCCTGCAGTCCTGGCCCAGAGAAGACAACGCAGCCTGTTTGGCTGCAGGAGGATCACAGGATACACTAAAAGAACTTATTAAGCTCACTTTGCTTGCACTCAAAAGCACGCTGAAGGCTGGGGAAGATGTTTATATGAATGGGTTTTGGATCAGCATTGATACCATTAACTTGTGTGCTTGGGAGCTGCTGCAAACCCAGACAAGTCCTATGGTTATTACTGTGCATATAAGCTGCTCCTAATAAAATAAAGAAACTGGCCTCTGTGTTCAACAATCTGTGATAACTAATGGATCATCTAAGTTTTTTAATACCCATCTCTTACACAGTCTCATCTTTCTCTAGCTGGCGCCCAGCTCATCCTTCATTACTGAAACCACACCCAGCTTTCCTGCAGAAGGTGAATTCCTTTCAGAATCATGTTTAATTTGCTGTGAGCTATCCCTTTAAATCCAGGATTCTACATCCAGTTACTCCAGAGAATACAAGGAATGCCTCTGCTGGTTTTTCACTGAGCCCATTTAGCCTTTTTTGGAGAGAGGGAAGTATCTGAGAGGGAGGGTGCATTTTTCACGCTTTGAATCACAGAAGGAACACCACAGCTCTTTCCTCATTTCCAGGCTGCTTAACCCTTCCCATATCCAAATAGCATTCAGTTTCTTCTCCAGTGGCATTGGAGCTATCGTATCGCCTGCCGTCTGAAAGCCCAGAACATGTATTAGGTACCCTGGGAAACAAAGATGGGGGTTTCCCCCCCACTTTCAGGGCTATAGCAAAGACAATCACTCTCACCTTGGTCCCCTGATACAAACCACAGCCCAACACCCAGCCCCACAGCTCCTCACACAGCGGGGCCCTACACAGAAAACCTCTCTAAAACATGGAAAGAGTGTTTTTTAAGCTTCCCACTCATTTATCTGCTGCCACAACAGCTGGTCTCCACAGGCTTTACTGTACAGCCCTCCGGCTTAGCTGGGTTTTCAAGTGCACTAAATTTGCATCCAGACCACATGACCCAGGCATTAAGCCTGCCCGCATGGCTGGCAAAGAGCTTGCTGGTATAAATTTGGCTGCAGGGACTGACTTTCTGATGATCATCACATTGCTAAGAAATTCCCCTGCCCTCTCCTCCTCCTCACAGTCCCATGGGATGATGTGGCACACCAGATCACTGAGTCGGAGAGCACAACATAGGGGACTCTAATTCTATGTATACACAAAAGGTATCCTAAGTAATTATTTTTTTTTAATTATTTTTTCTTAGTGTTTGCAAGCAGGTTAAATTACCCATGTAGGCAGAGCCAAGGATGAAAGCAAAGTAGATCACGGTTTCTCTCTGCCACTTACCAGAGACTGACGAAAGCTGGTCACATTTTTACAATCACAGATGCTGTGTTTTTTTTTTTTTTCATACACCATCCTTAAGTCAAAACATTCCCCAGTACAACTTCAGGTAAGCTGACCTTTAGAAGGACATTTTTAACCAAGACGGTCATTGAGATGCTTGTTTGGTAAAAGTCCTGCTCTCAATAGAAAACAAAATACCACATAAAAAACACTGAAAACATAAAAATCTGACAGATTTTTGGGAAGGCTGCAAAGTGAAATTATGTAGCAACAATTTCACAGTGAAAGAAACAATTTATTTCAGATGCTACAAACTGTGGGAGCATAGAGAATTATCACCTCTCAGCTGAGCCACATCTGTACCTGTGCTCCTGGCAGTGGAGAAGACCCAGTGATGGAACAGCACTGCTGACCCCAAGACAAGATTAGAGCTGCTCTCCCATCCCAGCAGGGCTGGGACTGGGGTGAGACACAGGGAGAGTGTCTGAGTGCTCAGGCAGCACGTCCATCATCAGTAATATAACATCTGTGTACCAGATCTCAGCAGCATACATTTCATCTCGGTTTTGCATGAGCATCTGATTTCTTCCCAATTAGCCACGGCGATGGAGTTTATGCTGGTTTTGTGGGGGATAATTGGCAGTGCACCGTCCAACATCCACTTAGCAGGGCACAGAGACAGGCAGCTCCTGATGTGGCAGAAGGCTCTCCAGTCAGCCTGCCAAAAAAATATTTAACAAATCTGAACCAGAAAAATGAGTTTGCATTGGTCATTAGTGCCTTCCGTCAGAGGGCTGGGAGATTTTTGGATATGGTTACCAGAAGCCCTAAAACGACAGCTTCTGGTCCAGGGCAAGAACATTGCAAAGGACAGGAGGAGGCACATGATACACCACATGATAAGCAGCAGTGTTACCCTTGCTTCATTCTGGAGAGCAGAGCCTTGAAGTCTGGTTATGTGAGGACCACACAGATGAATAGGCAAGCCTCAGCTCCTTCAACACACTTCCAGAAAAGCAGAAGAGCCTAAGAAACTTAAAATATGACAGTAAAAACAAACAAACAAACACACACACCACCCAAACAAACAAACAAAAAAAAAGAAAAAAGAAGACCTACATGGTGTAATGGTACCCAAGATATGAAGCCAGCAGCTGTGCAAAGGGATAGCAAAATATTTCTAAACTGACCAGGTGTACTTCTGCAGTTGTGATGGTTTCTGCACGTGGTCAAAAGGACAAAATGTATTCTGTTTCCCTTGATGGCTCCATCAGCGTACAGGTATGCCAGGACTCACAGCCGCTCCACCAAAAGTTTAATGTTCTCCTTGCCCTGGTGCCTGAGGCCAGGACCCCTGTCTGCAGTGCTGTTCAAGCACTCACAGCAACAACAGCCCCTATCTCAAGCAGCTTCCAGGCTGAGAGCAAATGGATTGTGCTGTAAGGAATTAACTGGCAGCCTTCAGAGGAGAGCAGAGTGCAGCAGCTGTTGACACAAGGTTCCTTTGCCCAGCACTGAAATACTTCTGTCTCTGGGGAGGAGGGTGGCAGCTGCTTCTGCAGGGACCTGGAGCACAGCCACAGCTGGAGTGGGTGGTGCCAGCTCAAAGCAAGATGCCACTTTTCAAAAAACCGAGGACACCTCAGCCCAGACACCAGCCATGCTTTGCATTTGCCAAGCAGTCCACGTTCACGTGTTCACTAAATATCTACTAGGGCAGAAAATACACAGCAATTTACTCCTCACCTGTAACTGAGGCAGGGAACATGTTTGTAGCATGACCCAGCCATGTGCAATGCCCATGGAGCTCAAATGTGAAATTCCACCCACACTACAGGCCTGTCTTTCCAATTATATCCAAGACCAAATGGATGAGCTACTGAAACAGGCCAAAGGGACGCAGACACTCTGTCCCCCTTGGTGAGGCTCAGGCACCCAACTCCATCTGGTGCTTAGGAAAACCCAGCTCTTCCCTCCGAAGGCATGCAGAGACACTAAGGTGTGGTGTGCTGAAGGAAGGTGCTTTCTCAGCACTTTCCCTTTCAGGAGTAAAACACGGTCTTCAGTGAACATTGAAGCACTGATGAGAGATGCAAGTAGCAAGAGATTTCTACCTCCCCAATCCCCACCACTTTTCAAGGATGGGTGCAGAGCAACCAAGCTGAGAAAGACACAAGGAAAGTAAAAACAACAAACAGGCATAGTCGTTCTCCATGTCACACTGTGACATCCCTTGGTGTGTCTGGCTGGTCCAAAGATAGAGGTGGCTGTGCTAGATGGCAGACATACATGGTCTAGGGAGGGGCAATGGATTGACTCAGCTCAATTATGCTGAGACACATGGAAGCTATCATGTTTTCGCACTGAAGAACAAGAGGAGGAAAGGTGAGCACCTCCAGATTACTCTGAGATTGCCTCTGGAAGAGGAGAATCTCCTAGAGAATGGCAATAGCACTTCCAGCTCTTCCAAGGGGTTTACTATGCTTCCTTTCATCCTAAAGTGAAGCTAGAGACCAACCTCTTGTTAAGGCAGAGATGTAGCTCAGCTGTGTCATGCTACAGCACTCATGAGTCCCTCTGAGTTCTGAGCCCTGCACAGTGCTATTGCGGCCCTAATTACCACTCCTTACATCATACAAAGGCCACAGCCTTTCTTGCAGGCAGCTTTTATTGCACTGGTGTAGGGGTGGCTGAAGGAGCCAAACCTGGTGCAGTCGCACATATATCACCCACCCCCTTGAACAGCCTGTTCCATGCTGCCACCTCCAGTTGTGCTGTGTGTGGGAGAGCATTGCTCAGCTTCACTGGGCTACAAACTGAGCCACATGGGCAAACAGGCTGGAGACAAACCAGCCTCATTCCATTTTGCAAGATATGCAGACCAGACCTTTTGCACACAGACCAGTCTGTCCCTCCCCATATTCAGGCAAGGAGAAAAGCCGGTTCTCCACTGAGGTCCCTTCAGTTTGAACCCACAAGGAAGGTCAGAAATGGGGAGAAGAAGAAACAAAAAAATCTTCCTTCCAGTGCCCTGAGACAGGCAGGAGGTGTGTGGACAGAGCATGGCCACGTGAGGTGAGGCCAGACTTGCCAGGACAGAGCTGTCAGTTGTCCTGTACTGAGCCAGAAGACCAACAGCCCATTCCTGAAGGGCCAGTAGCCCTTCTTTCCATCCAGCAAAGCCATTAATAAAACTGCTACTACAGTCAAAAGAAAAAGTGTTTCCTGAGGAGGTAGGAATACACAGCATGAAAACAGGCGAGTGGAGGAGGCAGGGACTTACCAGGAAAAACGCCAGCTGTCTACTGTCTCTTCAGGGGCTAATGCTGGCTCATCCTCTTCTGCTGCTCCCTTCCCTTTTGCTAAGTCAAAATAAAGACTTTCTGACTCCATGCCAGTTGGAGGGTTATATACCTCTAACAAGGGCAAATATCTCCTCAACAAGTCAATCAGGAAATGGAACAATATCACACTCATGCTTGTGCATCATTCACTCTTGTTTCAGCCAGTTCTGTGTGTGATTAAGGGTTTGGGGCTTTCTTGCTCTGAAATACACTGTCATTAACCTTAAAGAACTGACATGCCAGCAGAAGCAGCAACATATTTATCAAAACCTTTCTCTGATACTGGCCTTGCAGCTTTTCAGACAAAACACACCTGTACCTGATAACCTAGAGCACTTCTCAGAAAGTCCACCTAACTCCTCTGACCACAGCCACAGTTTCACAAGCAGTATCTGCACTGAGACCTAAGCTATCAGTTTGTCAGGTTCTTTTTAGCCTGGGTCAGTTCCCTGCTCCATTTTACTCCTGGCCCCACAAACTGGTGTTGTAGATAGACAGGGAGACAGGGACAGAGAGCATTGCTCAAACCTGTATTGGCAAATGTTTCCCAAAAAGTGTCTCCTTTTCTTTTTTTTTGAGCAGGGAGTAAGTATTCCTGAACAGCATCAGGAAGAAGCCTGGGAACACAAGTTGGTGAAGCAGATCCTGACAGAAGCGAGCAGTATGTTAACACCAGGGACACAAACAGGGATGCTTCCCTTTGCTTGAGGGGGATGTGATAACACAGTGATCCCTGCAACACCAGCACCAGAGCAGCCATCCAATTCAGCAGTGAGCTCTGTGGCTGATCTCGTGCTCCAGACTGCTGCAAGGGTGGCGGTAGCAGTCCACGTACTGCTCTGTTTCAAACCGGCTTTGTCCAAAGACTGCAACAGAGATGTACTCTTTAAGGTGCATGTTACAACTTCTACAGTGATTGCAGCATTTTAGAGATGAAGAAATGAACCTGATTACTTTCTCTGTGCCTGGCTCATCTCCTTATCTTTCTTCCTTTATAATACCTCTAAGAGTGGGATCAGGAGACCACCACAGTTTGAAAAGCCATTTGATATTTTCTGGTGTGGTGGAGTGAGGTTCGTATGGGTTTTTTTGGGAGGTGGTAGTAGATGCATCAGGAGGGAAAGAGGGCCTTAAGCCAGAGCAAATCTCTGGTCCAGTCCATCTCGCAGGTGACATTCCCCATACTGTGGAACCAAAGCTGCACTAAAGAATCCACACACATGATGGCAGGGAGGGTAGTATTCAGGCAGAGACTGTTGAGTAAGGTCCCCAAGGAGCTTAAGGTTGTTGAGACCCCAGAGTGAACCTCAAATCAGAGCCTTGTCGCCACACTTTTCTCCCTGTGGCACCAAAAATACATACATTGCACGGGGAGTGGAAGGGAAAGCACCGTGGTGCAGATCCCAGAGGGACTATGGCTCTGTGGGATTGCTGGTGGGTGATGCCTGCCCACCCGTCTGGCCACTGGGCAGTCGGGCTAATGCAGAACCACAGTGAGTCTTAGAGAAAAGAAACAGTAAATCTGTAGCCACTGGAAAAGGTTAATTCAGGAAAGCATTAAAGATGAGAGATCAAACACCTTAGTTTACCAATAGCCCTGTTCTTTGTAGCAGCCTACAAACACCAGTGCTTCAAGTTGAAAGCACCTGTTGTTTTCAGGCAGTTGCTAGATAAGCTCAGTGCCCCACAAACCCCCAGGTGAATATTGCTGAGACCATGTCTCTGGGTAGCTTTACACAGCAGAAGGAAACACCACTGCTTACTCTGCTTTGCTGCGCTGCAGTCCCACAAAGCAGCCTTCCTACACAGCTCCTGTGAACAGGCAGCACTGAAAATTTTCTTCAAACATCTGTTACCTCCTCCCTGCACAAATACCAGGCTGCTGATGGACGAGGGAAGGACACAAATATTTACAGACAAGGCAAAGGTGGGAGGTCTGCCAGACACTGTGCTTGTGAGTGCTGCTGAGCAGCAAACAGAGCTGCAAACTCTGCTTGTGGCTGCTGCAGAGGCAGAGCCCAGAAATCCTGGATTCAGCAGCAAGCCATTTTTTCTCAGGCTGATTTCAAGGCATTTAGTTTAAAGCAGAGGTGCTGATCTGGACACAGTTGAGGGCAGAAGAAGCAATCCCCTTAATCTGCTAAGCAATCACAGGTCCTGGTTAGATACACAAGGTTCTCTACCACACCAGCCAGCTCACCACAACACCCCACACCAGGCATCAGTGCAGGAAAGATGGAAGAGACAAGCAGACACAGGAGCCCTCTACCACCACCTCTCAGACAACACCAAATGCCCAAAACACCCTCCTTTAGATATGTTCAGTCTCTTCCTTATCCAGCAAGTCCCAGAGCTGGAACATCCCCCAACCCTCACATGGACAAGTGAGGACAAACCAGCTTCCTCACTGCATCAAAGAAAGGGGAGACAGTTTCTATATCCTAGGAATAATGTCCTTAAACACAGCAGAGAACACTGCTCGAAGTGGAACCATGACTGTTACAATGGCCCTTGGTGTGGTTTCAGCCCACACTGAGTAGCTTTATTCCACAGCTATTTCAGATTTGAGAGGTAGTGTAGCCCAGACAGCACTTCCAACAAGCAGCATGGACATGGCTACCCTGTTCTGGAGGTAATTTAATAATATACAGATTTGGCCAAACACAGCCACAAAGCACTCCTGCATATCTTTAACTTACTTGTGGCAATGTAGCCCCCTGCATAGTCATTTCTCCATTTGCAGAACTAAGGACAAGCACTCTGGGTCAGATGGACTCTCATTCTCATTTTTGCAGGCTTGTTTGTGAATTCCTCTTTGATCTGACCTTTCCAGCCATCCAAAGCCTCAGGCTGATTTCCTGGAGTTTATACTTTTACCAAGGCTGGAAAGCAAGTTATGGTGACGAGGGGACATTGGCCAGGGAAGCAGAGCCCACCTTTGATGGTTAACATGGAGAATTTCACCCAGCCTTGCTATAGCAAAGGAGCATATTCCTCACAAGTTTACAGCAGGAACCCATAACATGGAAACACAAACATTAGAAAAAAATTCTTCTACCTGCTGTGGTATCTTTGTCACAGCTGATCACCCTCCATTTTCTACATTTCATTCCCCAACCTAGTGATATGCTACAAGCACCACTTCAGTGAAAAATGCCAATTTATTTTTCCAATTCCTGTCCTTACCAGCCACAGGAAATCAGCTGTGATATTGCTTTCATATAACAGATTTCTGGCCTCACTCATTCATGGCAACAAAAACCATATGGTGAGAACAGATCCTGCATAGCCCAACAGGGAGGCACAGGAGGTCAAACCGAGTGGCCAAGCAGGGATGGATACAGGCCATCGTGGAGCCTGCAGGGAGGTTCAGGACAAAGATTTTCTTTACCCTCTCCCTCGAGCAACATGAGCTCGTACTCCACATGGGCCCCAAGTGGCTGGTAGACATACATTCATCAGTAAACACGAAGGTCACAGGTATGGAGACACCCACCTCTACATGCTTGGATGGAGAGCTTAAGACACATTATCCCTGCAGTCAGGGGACCCTCATTTATTCCAACATTGTGAGGCTCTGGAGCCCTCAGCACAGTAAAAACATGGACATGTTGGAGAGGATCCTGAGGAGGCCACAAAAATGATCAGAGAGATGGAACAGCTCTGCTATGAGGACAGGCTGAGAGAGTTGGGGTTGTTCAGCCTGGAGAAGAGAAGGCTTCAGGGAGACCTTATTGTAGCCTTTCAGCACTTAAAATGGGCCTGTAAGAAAGACGAGGACAGACTTTTTAGGAGGGCCTGTTACAATGGGATAAGGGGTAATGGCTTTAAACTAAAAGAGGGGAGATCTGGGCTAGACAAAGAATTTTTTTACAATGAGGGTGGTAGAACATGGGAACAAGTTGCCCAGAGAGGTGGTAGATGCCCCATCCCTGGAAACATTCAAGGCCAGGTTGGATGGGGCTCTGAGCAACCTGATCTGGTTGAAGATGTCTCTGCTTATTGCAGGGGGTTGGACTAGATGAGCTTTGAAGGTCCCTTCCAACAAATTATTCTATGATTCTGTGATTTGGGCAGCACTAGCTGCCCCTCTCCCTCCACCCTCTTTCTGCTCTTCAATCTGTCCTCATTCACTGCAGCTCTGCAACTTTTCTCCTTTAAGCATCCCTGCAATTCCAGGCCAAGGGGATAAATGAGTTTTATTTGGCCCAACTCAGCAGAATTCTCTCCCATAACTAGCACAGAGACTGTCTGCTGGCAGCTGGAACCCTGGTGGAGCCTCCTCCTTTCTCTACTGCTCTGCACATATCTGGCTACAGAGCCCTGCAGAGCAAAGAGCTCCAGAGGTTCACAGGGCTTGAAGAGCACCCACTCCTGGGATGATGGCTTAGAGCTGGGATCAGGGCTCCTCTGCCCCGGGGTGTTACACAAACACTAGTAAAGGCCATTGCCTGTCTTAAGCAGCTTGTTGCAGAAATCACTGAGAGGGGAAAAAACAAAATTTTTTTGTAAAGTTAGTGTAGTCATAGAATCACAGGATAGTTTGGCCCATCTTACAGGCCCCTTTTAGGTACTGAAAGGCCACAACAAGGTC
Source organism: Patagioenas fasciata (assembly GCF_037038585.1). Classification (NCBI taxonomy): domain Eukaryota; kingdom Metazoa; phylum Chordata; class Aves; order Columbiformes; family Columbidae; genus Patagioenas; species Patagioenas fasciata. The sequence continues at coordinate 15,492,530 of NC_092522.1, forward strand.
TCCCTGGAGCCTTCTCCTGGCTGAACAACCCAAACTCTCTCAGCCATAGCAGAGCTGTTCTAGCCCTCTGATCATTTTTGTGTCCCTCCTCTGGCCCCTCCATGTCAGCCAGCCCCTCCATGTCATGGCCAGCTCCATGTCTTTCCTGTACTGAGGGCTCCAGAGCTGGACACAGGACTCCAGGTGGGGTCTCACCAGAGCAGAGGGGCAAAATCACATCCCTCAGCCTGCTGGCCACGCTCCTTTTGATGCAGTCCAAGATACAATTGGCCTTCTGGGCTGCAAGCACACATGTATCTGTGCTACACAATGCTTCCAGACTGAGGTTACAGGGACAGAAAATGCCTCTTCTGTAGAGCTCAGCAGGCTTCAACATGCTCACAAACCCACTGATTTGCCCAGGGCATTGACTCATTGGATGATTCTCTGCTACATGTCCTGGGCAAAGTAGCTGAGACAACCTTTGCCTGCATACTGGTGTGTCTGTCCAACCATTCATCACAACACCTTCCTGAGCTCTTTAGGACAGCAATGGAAACCATCTCTCAGCACTACAAGGTCACATTACTGTTCTGCTGGACAGTGGAGGGTACTGCCACACCTCTGGCCAAATTTGTGATAAGCCAGCACCCCAGTGTCCCACACTAGCATGCTGGCCTCACCTCCACACCCATCCGGTGGACAGCCACCTGCTCCCTCCTACCCTGCCTGCTTTGTTACACCTCTGCAGAGCTGCTTGATGGCCTGTTTAACAAAGATTGTGTCATTTCAGCACAGAGCTCAGAGTCACACACTCTGCCAGCACATCTCCTTGTACATCTGCCTTATCTTGCAGCTTTGGTAGGCACAGGGTATGCACACACTATCAAAGCAGGGCAAACAGAGGGCATGGGGTGCCCTCAAGGCTCCTGTTTCCTTTGCTCTGTTGAGCTTTGGAAAGAACTGATTGCTTTTCATACCTCCCACAGTGTCCCCTAAAGTGCTCTGCCTGTTCAGCCCACAGGGGAGCTGCCAGAAGACTCCAGACCCATTGCTCCACCTTACCTCTTAAGGGGATAGATGGGATATTGGCTTTGCCTGTTCCCCAAGCCCACACTGCAGGCTCCTCATCTGCACAATCCACCTTACAGGGGGGTACTGAACACCAAACAGAAATACTCAATAGCATAATGCCAATGTGTGATAACATGATACCTATATCCTTCCTGCCACAGGTGAAGCCAGGGGAGGAAGCTGTCACCACCTCCATCATTCACCAAAGCAATCTATATCTCACCAGCTATCAGTCAGGGCACCTGTCCTCCCCCATCCTTGCTCCTTTTCAGCTACTCCACAACCAAACAGAGCTAGGTAATTGATTTACAGAGATTTTTCCACTAAGACACACGGATGCCTGTCTCCCACAGAGAACTCCCTGTTTGCGTTATACCTCCCTCTGGTTGTTGTGTGCACCAAGGAAGCTTTAGTGGTTGGAGGCTTGCACACAGCTGTTATAATTAACCAGTTTCTGTAGACTACATTACTCTGCCCAAGTAAAGTTTTTCAGCCAAGCATCATCTTTCTTCTTTCACTACACAACCTCCAGCTTGCAATTTCACTCAAGCAGACAAACATTACATGCACAGTTCCAAGGACAGCAAATAAATGTTGCATTTTCCCTCTTCTCCTCTTACCCAAGGCTGAGCTACATGCAGCATCCAGATGCCATGTTACATTTTACTCTTGGTATAACGCAGGCTTATTTGTTAAGTCAGGCTCTTCAAACCCCCTTGAATGGTCTGACAAAAGAAGGCTCTTAGGTGTGTGCATCCATAATGCAAAAAATGGGCAGATGCACACCCAGTCTTTTTTTGGAACATCAGCTCCATTGGCATTGGCTCCATCCTTCTTCCTGCAGAAGACCAAACTCTGGCTGCCCTTCTTGCCAACCCCTGCCACAGAGGAAGGAGACACTGTCCTGGGGTCTAGTGAGGGAGATGATTCGCTCGCTTGCTCTCCCCTGAGCCATGTTCCTTAGCCTCCTCTTTTAACAAAAGGGTAGCCTGGTCTCTCTAGAAAATAAAAGACAGACTCCATGCTGCACTCAGTTGCCAGAACGGTTGTCACTGACAACCGAATTGAAGATCAACGAGACCATCTCTCTTTTCATTTATTGCCTTTAATTTCTCCCTTTTGTTTCTCATTTTACACACACACACACACACAAGGGACAGGCAAAGGTTTTTTTTCACATCAGTGACCAGTCTCTGTGTCACTTAGCATGTTTTACAGACCATAGGACTAGAAACACTGTGAGAACCAGGCATCCTTAATGAAACCCAGCCAGGCCCTATGCCATTGGGCCAAATGGTGCCAGTTCAGATCCAGAATGCCACCCCCAAGATTGATGCAGGCTTTCTGCAATAGATGGATGCAAAGCCTAAAAAACCCAGTCTCACATCAGGGCAAAAGAACCATTTCACATCAAGGTAAAGACATCTAAAACACATACCATCAGCTACCAATGGGAAAACAAAGCAGCACAGAGGGTGGGATTTTACTTGTGCAAATACACCTAGGGAGAGCTGGTATAAAAAGCAGGAGGTGGCACTCTGTGGTCAGTCAGAGAAGGAAAATGTGGATCAGGTTACTACCTGTTGACTTCAGACAGACGCCACAACCCACTGTACTCAGGGCTGGGCAAACACAGCCAGAGAGCCCTATCAGTGTAAATGAGTCTTGCATTCATCCAAATCAACACAACGATGCCAGGTTACATCAGAAGACACTCTCCCAGTATGAGAAGAAACAGTGCAAGAGGGTTGTTTGAACTGGGATTGCATCATTCTGCACTGTGTAAAAGCTGGGCTATGGCAAGTCTGGAAACAGCTGCCAGGGAAATCCTGGAGTAGCTTCAGGGGGGACCCAGGAGTATAACCACCACAACCAGAGCCCTGGGATTTTGATGCTGTTCCCATCACACTGGGTGCCAAAGGTGCCTCAAATCCACCCATACCATCCCTATGAGCAACTCCAAAGAGGTATCCCCAGAGGCCTCGCTTTTGATTTAACAGCATACAGCATTATGAACAACACAGCTCAGTTAAACTCAAAGGAAGTACCACGCCATGTTAAAAGCAACAACTGGTGTACAATGAGAAGGTGAAGAGCAGAGGTCCCTTTCCTATCCAGCCAAGACACCTTCCATAACACCATGGTCTACAAGCAGGAGTATCCTCTGTAGCCTTGAAACAGCAAGTTCAGATTCATGAGCACCTGCACAAAAACTTGGCCCAGAAAACATTGCTAAGCAGAGGTTAAAGCTCAGAGTTGGACATGGCCTTCTTGGTTTTTGTTCAGTATCTAACACAATTCAGGACTGCAACAACATGAACAGACAGGACAGCAATGGGACAGAACCAGACAGCTGACAAATGTATCTCTGAAGGAAGAGAAAGTCCTGATCCAGTGGTCCACCTACAGGTGATCCATAACCAGTGGTGTGCACCAGCAGTAATCTGCTCTTCTAGCCTCTGAAACAGATCATAGGTAAGAAGGACAAGTACTGATGATGGGGTAGGTATTCATACCAGCAGGAACCAAGCAGTTCAATTTTTCTACAACTTGAGGCAGTTAACAGTGATGGTTTGACAAAGCTGATTAACCCACCACAGGCTTGTCTGGTCTCAGCTCTTAAGGGAACTGGGTCTGCTTGCAGACCCTGTAGTGAAAAGATGGCAGCAACATGTCCTGGAAGAGCTTCTTCAAATCTCATCTCTTCCCTATCTCATCAGGATAGCCCCGCTCTAAGCATCTAGGTGTTTGCAGGAACAGATAACCAGCTGCTAGAGTTGCACATATAGCCTGAGACGCTGTTCCTACCTCCAGCAATAGCAGCCAAGATACATCTCAGATTGCCAGGTAGAGAACACAGACCAACCACAGCAGAGATGCCCCCTGCTCTAAGAGGTCCAAGGGAAGACAACACAGAGACCTTCCTCTGCAAACAGGAGAGGGAACAAAAATAAGAGGAGCTGCAGAGTTAAAAGGGGAGGCAGATACTGTAAATTTGTTAAGTATCTTACTCCCAAGTGAAAATCGCTCCTGCTTCTCACATTAATCAGGGCACTTAAAACTAGTCTTGACCAGCTGCTCCCACTTCCTTTGTCCAGCTCTTCTTCAAATGCACAAGCAGACCACTAAGAAACAGAGCAAATGTGTGCGAAGATAGGCAGACAAAAATCAAGACTTTGGAAACCCCTCCATAGAAGTAAGCACCCCTCTCCCAGCACAGAGGCAGCTGTGCTTTACAGTAAGATAGTTTCCAGTGTTTTTCCTTCTCTGTGCAGACAAGGGATTTCCTGTCCTCCATGGCAACAACCTCACATTTACTGAAGGAGGCTGTGCCAATAATCTCCACAGCAGAATGAAAAATTTTAAAGTGGCACTGCCTGTTAACTCAGGGTTTCAACTTGCTGATGTTTACCGCACCCATGATCCAAAACCACTTCACTGCCCCCCTTAAAAGGTTTGTGAGCAGGGGTAAATCTCCAGTGCTGCACTGCCCACACAAGGAGAGTTATTTTCTCAAATACTAAGGGATGGAAATCTTTCTGAAGAAGTTGCCACCACCACTTCCCAGCAACAGCTGTCTATGCACCTTCTGAAGGACAAACTTCTTATAAGAAGTAACAGTCCCCAGTTCAAAGGTGGTCTCCATCATGCAGACAGCCTTGAATTTAGATGGCCCAGGTCTTCCCACTACAGGTTTAGAAGTAACGACTGCCACTCTCTCCTGGAAGGGAAGCACTTACTGGACCACTGCTGGTCCAACGGTTTCAAAACACAATTGGGCTAAGCTAAGCCTCCCCAGCAAGGTCTCTCTTCTCCATCCCCTTTGAGTCACCCTTGCACAGGCCTGCATGCTTCTCTGCTCCAAGAACACAGATTCATTGCACTGACTTGGCAGAGCCTGTTTTTGTTTTGGCCTATCTCCATTTTGGCCCATCTCATGCCATTTTAGTGAGTTACATCAGCTTGGCATGAAGCCACACAAACATAAGGACCGGGCCAAGGGATGCAATAGGAACAAAACAGGAAGGGAAATGAGGCCATCCCCTTTCAGTGGCATCCATCGCTGTCTCAAATTTGAGTAGACTAACTTTACTAGAACATCTCTGCTAACCTGCTCATTAACCTTTTAGGTCTAACAAGGTTTTGTTTAACGAAGTTTTCAAAGACAAGGAAATCAAGAAAGAGCTGGAAGCCCCTGACTAAATTATACCAAACCCAAGGTATATTTTTGGCCTGAGATACAGGTACAATCTAAACGCATGCTGTTTTATGGAGCCAGGCTTTTATATTTTTTTTTCTTCCCTTTTAAACTTCCCCAGAGAGCAAGCAAAACAAGCTTGATCCAAACTAAACCAGACAAAAAAGCAGCATGTCGTTTTCAAAGCAGGTAGTAGGCTAGCATTAAACAGGAACCTTAAAATTCTTTTAATCCTTGTTTTATACTAGTGAATCAGACTCTCAGGGGAATTTTCCCCACACAGAACAGGCTTGGGAAAGTTTTTAAGTAAGGGCAAAGCAACATTATACTCAAGAAACAGAAAAGGAATGAGAATCCCTTTAATCATGGAGAAGAATAACAGCCTTACCTATAACAGGTTAAGGTGCTGGAAGCAGTTGAGTACACACAACCCTTAGACTACACTCTACATCTGAGTGCTGACAAGAAGCTAAAGTATCAGCAGACAACACTCACAATACATTTCCACCTGCCTAGAACTCCACTATCCTCTCTTGCAGAAAGTGACCTTGCAATTCCACTGCCAAGTAAAACAGACCCACGGAAGAGAGCACTAAAAGTCATTGAAACCAACAGGTTTCACTGCATAGGAGCACAGGCAGAACATGCACATCAGCAGTTACCACATCTGCACAGAAGAGCAGTCAACTGCAGCCACAGTAAAGTCACAAGCACTCATTCGATCGCTTCCAACAGCAGTAGCCATGGAGTGGAATTTCAGTTCCAAGTTAAATTTCTGGCTCTGACAAAAACTCCCTGTGGAATGACAGGCAAGTCACCTTTTCCCAAATCCCCTTCCCTGAAAAACAGGCACCATCCTCACTTGTCTGTTCAGGTTACAAAGCAGTCCTAGCTGTGATTATTTTTAGCACACTAGCACAAAACCCAGCTGAGCTGGACTTTGATCTCATCTGAGCCTTCTCATTGGCTTCACAATACAAAAAGTAAACAAAAAGCAAGGCTGAGCCCATACCAGAGCTTGACCACTGGACAGCATTTTGATAGCAGAAGAACCACAATTTTCTGAAAACAGTGAGCTGCAAGTCCAAAGCTGGAGCCAGGCAACAATCTGATGGATTAAAATGGATCACCAGTGCCTGTATTCATTCATTGGTGACCAGTGATTTCAAATCCATTTCAGATATTCCACTGTTACTAAGTGATACTGCAGGTGTTTAAAAGCACAAGTTGAAATAACTCATTACTGCTCTCTCAGACATAGCAGCAAGTGCTGGGACAGCAGGAAAGTACTGAAAGCTATAACCAAGAATGGGAACTCTGCAGAGCTCTTTGCTTCACAGCATAAACAAGCAGCTCCTCCCAATCTTTTGGGAGAGACTGCAAGTTCCAGAAACTATTAATACTTACTGAGAAAACCTTCCCAGCTCCATATTTTGAGAAATTCGTGTATGCTGCTACCAGTAATCATCCCAAGATCAGTCAGACTGCAGCTGAATTTCTGTTCCCCGTTGGGCCAGGGTGTTTAGTGGCATTTCTCAGGCTTGTGAAGTCAGTCATAGCTGCAGAACCACTGGGGGAAGCCTAGATCCAGCAACAATTAGCACAAAGAGTCCATGCCCACAGCTCCTCCAGGCCTTCTGTATCCCAAAAGCACAGGTACTGTCCTCTGCTTGTTTTACCAGCCTTAGCATCAGCAATGTGTCATCTTAGAACCATGAGCAATCACATAAGCCAGAGCTAAGCCAACTATTTTTTGAAGTACACTTGACCCTTAATCATTCCCTTCCTATGGCTACAAAATCCTGCTTTATTGCACCACCTGGAATCACAATCTTGTATAACAGGACACATTTATGAGCTTTTTGTATTGAACCAGGTTGATTTCCATCTGCAGTTTTCCAATATCTAGATACTGCCAACTCCTTAAGTACAACCACCACCTGTTTTACCCACCCTACAGATGCTGACATTTCAATATGCCTGACTCTCTGCAAACACCATACCAATGCTGCAGCATTCTGCATACAGCTGTCCTGCTGCTAGTCTCTCCTGGGTTTGCACCATGATCCAGACCCACTGCTCTATGCCCATGTTAACTGTTAGCTCTGCTCCACTGGGAACAGCCAGCCAGATACCTTCAGCACTCAAGGACTCATTTCTAGCCCACCTTGTCTGCACCATCCCAAGAGTCATCATTGCTTCTCCGCAAGCAGAGTTGTGCTACTGTTGTCCAAAGACACAAATCACCTCCTTACTCTCTAATGCTGAGCACACAGCCGGATACCTAAGGATTCATGTTTCTATTGGGAGGACAAATAACATCTGCTCATCCCCAAGATGGAAGAGAAAAAAATAGAACCCAAACTTACTATGTGTCCTGTAACACTACAGACAGCCCAGGAGCTGCATGGTACTAGAAATATTCCCCTTTGGAAGGCAGTTTCTCTATGCTGTCTCCCGTAACACAAACTACAAGCATGACACCAGCACACAAGGGGATGCAGCCCTGCCATCAGCTGTGTTAAAAGAACATGTCCTTAGTTCCAGCCTGGAGATTTGTACCTGCCAAGCTGCTACTGGGAGAACCCCTAGTCCATTTCAGGCAAAACCAGCTGGATTAGCAGAGACCTCCTATTTAAACTTTGGGGGGGAACATGGCTGGCAGGGGTTGTGTAGAACAAACCTAAGTACTTGTGCTGCAGGCCAGTGGCACACTTACCTCCAGGCAGTATCTGCTTTCATCAACAATACTAGAGCTGGATGTTTAACAAACTTTAGTAAACTTGACCAAACATTAGTTTTCCCTCTGACCTCATTCAAATGGATAGAAAGGAGATGATGTGAAAAGCCACATACCACAGTTACCATCTCAATGATAAGGCTTGTGCCTGTTCTTCAAAGCCAATTTGCAATCCATAAACTGGAGCAACAAGTTGTACAGGTAAACTGCTTTACAGACATGATCATGACACATACACTAGAGTCAATCCTTGTTTGGAACATCTGTGAAACTCTGCTCTTATTCTACCTCCCATACAGTCTTTTAAATTATGTCAGCAATATTTCTAAAAACTTATTTTCACATTGATGATAACCTGCTTTATCACACTGACTTGCCTGTGGCAATCTTTGTTCTGCTAAGTCTTTATTCAAGACCCTGCTACAAGAAAAATCAACTCCAGTCACACCACATTTATTAAAGAAAGATTTCTGTCCTTCCTTATGAGCAGACTGCTCACATATGCACCTAGTTTCTCCTATAGATCAACCCAAGTCCAGCTGCCAGGTAAGAAATTACAGTATGCAGCAGAATTTCCTGTACTTCCTTACAGCACAGTGAGGGTAAATATTGTGCAATTAGTTACCAGCAGCTGTCCCAGCCTGCCACCCACTGGTGATTAGAAGTTTTAGTCACAAGATATTAACCAAGTCTCGGATACTCTTCTTACTCAGATGCTTTTAGAAGGGTATGGCTTGCTGATCTATATCCACATATGTGAAATGACAGCCAGCCTGTAGAAAGATGAGCCTGGGATTTATAGGCTGAGTTGCATCAGTTATGAAGGTGTACACCCAGTTGGCCAAAGTTTAAAAAGGTTTCTCTTATATAAGACTGGAAATGGCTGTGCTTGCAGAAGCCCTGAAGTTTTAAACAGTCCCTTGATGCTAGCAGGAGGTGTAAAGATTGACAAAATATGAAGCACTAACACAGCCTGCAGGAGTTCAAGCCATCTATGAAGTTGGAGGAGTTCCATCTTAGAGTTCAAGCATATCAATGCTTTTGAAAGGCTTTGTTTCCTTTGTGTACAGCATATAGGAAATAAAAGTTTGAAAGCTACTCAAGCAACAAGACCTGAAGTTGCCACATTGCATGTTAACACCCATTCCAAGAACAATCCTGTTAAATATTTAACCCTAGTGCTCCAAATGAAGAGCTCCAGGTGATCAGTAATTTGTCACAGGTTCGTGCCTGAAACCCCCGTTTGCCCTTTTACATCCCACACAAAGTTTTGCCATACAAAACCAGCTTGTTCTATCAGAGATCTTTATTTGCTGTATTGCTGAAGTGTACAAATACTGAATGTAGTTATAGAAATGCAAAATATATTGTAGTAGAAATCTGTCTGGGAAGTGGAATGTTAGGATATTTACTTTATAAAATTACTACACTTATATAAGTCACCACCACTTGCAAGTTTTAAATATATCAGGGCTATGAAGAGACAGATTTATGATCCTGCAAGAAAAGGAGTTCTTCTCAGAAAACATTTTCTGCTAGGTGAAATCAGTCAACAGCAAATTGATTTCTTACATTTTACTCATTTTGAGTTATCAGTCAGCAGGATGTCAGCTACATCCAGACAATTCATACACAGTTTGGCTCTCATTTATACCAAGAAGGTCAATGTACCACTATCAACATATTTAAGTACTACTCAATCCCTGTGACAATATTTAAGCTAACAAAGTCAAGCCAATAAGTTGCCCCTGGCCATTGAGTGCAATTGACGCTTTTTTCACATTTTCAGAATAAGGCTCCTTAGTTCTTGAATAAGTCAATACAGCTTTGCAGGAGAGACACATTGTTCTGGAAAGGAAGAGAATTAATTTCAGATCAGTATAACTGATAATTTAAACCCTGCCTTCCACAATGAAGTAGCTTCCAAAATAGCAGGTCCATCACCCAAATTTTGTACCCTGTGACAAAGTTAAAGAGCATATACTGCAAAGACAAGCATTCAAGTAATAAAGCATCAAAACCAGATCATATGGTCTACAATCTGCCTCTTCCTGCAGGCTTGCAACCATGACTCTGCTTGTGGGAAAGAGGGGTAAGAGACAGAATAGTAAGTTTTTAAAGTGGACCAAATCAAACCACATTGTCAAGCCTTTTATGTGTCTCATTCGATATCAGCAGTGAAGCAGCTTCCTGTGACAAAGCCCAGCACTCTCAAGGAGTGGGAAGTTAAATTTCCCTTCTCCAAAAGAAGCTGGGGATGCACAGTCACCTCTTCCTGAGGCTCCCTGCTCTGTTCTCTACACTAAGTTAGCAGACTTGGTAACCTGTGTGCACTTTCCTGGATTAAGCTGGCAGCATATGGTGTTGTCTCCACAGCCTACTTCAAGCATACTCAGTAAAGCTTGGCAGAGGCTGCTAAAAAGCCAGTGTCCCCCTTCACTGACAAGCCAACTGAGAAAGGATGATGGCTAGATCACAAGCTGCAGAATGTGCTCTCACAGCACTCAGGAACACCTGAAGCAGCAGCTGCCTCTAGATGCAGGAAAGGTTGAAACCCACAGATGAGGCTGCCTCACGGGAAGTTAGGCAAGTGGTTGTGCACTACCTGCAAAATCGAGACTTCACACTTGCAGCACAATAGGCCAGTGTCCTAGGAGTGACAAGTAGAAAACAGACACTCTGCACAGGACAGATAAAACTGTCAGCATTTGTTCTTTGTATGCACAACACCTAGAGCTTTTCACTTCCTTTCCTTCACCTCTTCAGATCTTGGTTGAAGAGCCCAGCTCTTCTATTTTACACTTCGTAGTTTTAAAAGGAAACCAGCAAATCCTCCAAGTTACAGAACTCACTTCTCTCAAGCTATGCCTGTTAAATTCCAAAAAGAACACACCTTTGCGTGTTTTATTTCCAGTTCTGCCATTTCAATTAGGTTTTTGCGGAATGCTGCTATTCTCTTCTGTTTGAAGCTCATCAGTTCTGTAGGGAAGAAAGAACAAAGATAAGACACATACAAAGTGTGACATTTCAGTAATGCCCCTTACGTTTCCAGAGTTCTGTTGTACAGCTGTAGTTACAGCATTTTACTACAAAAAGGTTTGAGTTAGTCCTGCTGTTTCTAGCCAGAAGGTGCATATGTCACATGACACTGACACCTTGATGAGGAAAGAGACAGTTATCTAAGACAGAAAGGTTTTGCAGGAAGACAATTGGAATAAAACAGACACATAAGCTGAGAACCCAGAACATTTAAAAGACAAGAACGTTAAAGGAGTAGTGTATATACCATGAAAGTATGTTTCCTCTGGTTTATGTTGTCCAAAGACATCTAAGAACCAATGTTTGAAACTCTGTATGAGGCACTCAGCTGTACCAGAACAGAGCAAAAGCCTGATTGCACAGTTCTAATTGAGATAATGAGAAGTCTGAGTAGTTACTTTCAGCTAGAGGCTGAGATCAAGAGTACAGTCGTGAAAGCAAATACTAGGGGCTTATAATTAAGGTGAGTCTAGTACTGACATTGCTCTGCTTCAGACATTCATTCTTAAAGATACTTGGCTGCATTTATTTTACAGGCATCTATACTGCCCTTGGGATGTCCAGACTATTTGCTTCAGGAGAGTGTTCAAAAGCCTTCAGTAGTTGAAGGTCAAATGGAGACCTGAACTGCATTAAGATCTCCATTGAGCATAAATACAGCAAATCTTGTTTTACCTTGTTTTGCAGATTCTGAAATCTTTTCAAACTTCTGACAACAATCCTGTTGATATGCCTCAGCCAGCCTGACATCCTTGCTCTTTAGTCTGGCTTTATCTAAAGCTTTGTTTGAGTTTTCATAGTCAACAAGAGCCCTTGTACGTCTGTACAGAAGATCCTGAAAGTAGACAGGAATAGTGCAAAGCCTTATGAGGACTGCATCCCAAACTGAGATTACAACTACCTTAACAGCAGGAGATTTCACTTCTTTCAGCACCAGACTCTGCTTCTTCCAACAAGCCATTATAGCCTGCTATGCTCTTCACATAGCAACAGGAGCCTTTTGCCAGTGCAGTATCAAGTAATCAGAACAGCCACTTGTCCCTTAGTTGAGGAAGTCTGAGAGCTACTGTAGGGATCATTTCTTCTCTTAAAGTAGCTTTAACTTTCTGTAAGGCGGACCTTTCCACTAAGGAGTAATAGCACTTTCTGAATTCCCTCAGTCTCCTTCCAGTAAGGGGATATACTATCATTTAACTTGTTAGAGATCTGACAGTTTGACTGAAACACTAACTTAAACATGTGAAGCAGTACAGGTCTTTGTGTTAATTCCTTTCTAATCTAGCAGCAGTATAGTCTTGATATCTAAACATCAGTACACCAGACAGGGAGTCTGTAGTCAGTATTCCAGGGCACATGACATCACAGGTGCAACACTAGATGAAGATGCCCATCTGGTTATATCTAGATATCATTTCTCAGCATAGTCACGCCCTTGTCAAGTCAAGTATTGATTAGAGAAGAGTTGCTGATAAGGCTTTTGCAGTCACACCAGTTGACCAAACCCCTCTTGAAAGTCAACTCCAACAGCCCTCACATATTACTACATATTAATGATGAAGTACTTTAGTAATTGGGATTTACTTCAGGATTTTTAATCAGACATCATTGCTTTTACTGACAAGTCATGAGTACACAGGCAGGGGAAGGGTTAGAACACTGCTGCAGACTCAAATTCAGTTTGCTCTAACTTGCTTACAGACATCTAATGAGTTCTTCCTCTCTACACGCCAAAGAAAAATTTGTTGAAGATTTTAACCAGTCCTTCTGTAAGTGGACTGGGCTGCAGATAGCCAATATATAGTTTCTGTATTCTGATGTGGTTTAGGAGTGCCAGGTTTCTTCGGCAAAACAAGAGTCCACCTTCCCATCTTCCTATAGCACAAAGAATGCCATGGGTGAGTCATGATGCCCATAATAAAACTGAGCTTCAAACAGAAAACTGTTCTCACCTTAGCAGCTTCTATATTGAGCATGTAGTACCTCAACAGTTCAGAGAGCTTTAAGTCTTCATCAGATGAAACTCTACTCTCTACCTTCTGCAGAAAAGATCAGATAGTTGGTATATAACAGGAAACAGTAACATCCAGATTCAGATATTCTTTCCCTGCTCCAAAGCTTCTCTTACCCTGAGTTTCTCAAAGAGCTCAGCAACTTTCAACAAGTACCTAAGGGAAAAAAAATGACATAAGTAAGTATTAGATACTTCCTAGTCTGATGAGTTCCAGGATCAACTGACAGGAGACCAAAAAGCTGAAGGCTGGAGTTTATTCCTCCATACAGATCCAGACAACAGCTTAAGAAGAATTCGGGTCTAAGCAAAGACCTGGACGAAAGATGCCAATTCCAGCCTAGCAGACTAGTATAGTTGGGCAGCTAGACACCATTTAAAGTAACAACACTGATCTCTAGACCAGAAAGATCTTGTGGAGAATTTCCCCGCTGCTAGTCTCCAAGGAGGATGAGACATCTTGTTGTTTATTCAGCTATATACTCTTAATAAGGTCTTGGTAAACTGATAGCAAAAGCTTAGAAAGGTGGAAGAATTCACCTCAGAAAAGGTAACTAGACTTCCACAGCTTAAACTTTGAGTTTTCTGGAACTGCAAAGGTCCAGAAGAAAATACAGGCCTAGTGTAAGCTGCAGTTGTATTTAACAGCACATTAGAACACAATGCATAACCCCTTTCTCCCATAATTTCTGGGAGTGTGCAACCTGAACAAAAATTGAAGGAGACCTCTGTTTAGAAGGAGATTTGAAGACTAGCACAATTCAGCTCTAGGGCATAACTTGCAAGAGATCAGCTAAGAGTCAGATGCAATTGATAATTTTACATCTGTCATACCACAAGTATCAGATGAAAGAAAGTTTAATGCCACCTGCTTGAAATTCAATAAACTCAAAACAGTTATGACTCAATGTCCTGGATTTTACAGAAGGAATTTGATATTCCTAGACTCAATACATTTATAAACGGTTTGAATTACTTACTTTTTGATAACTGTAGGTTCCTCTAATGCCAGGCTGTTCAAGCAAGCTGAAGTATAAATATAGTCATCTGCAACATCTGCAAGAACAAGACAAGATTTTGAGGCTGAAATCAGCAAGACTGCAAGGTCTTTAGAAAGGTCTTTGAAAATATTCACTTTTATGAGATCGTGTCATCTTATCTGCTTTTGCACATGCATCCTTGATTCTGTTGTAGTAGTTCACAAGAAAAGTCTTCTCTTGCTCAAAAAAGTCTTCTACTTCCTGAAAGAGAGCATGACTTCAGTCAGTTACATTACAGCAGAATACACGCTCAATTTTGGGAAGGGTCAAAGAAATAACCACAGCCACCTGAGCATTATGCCTATCAGTCTCTACTGAAGAACAGAGTTCAACAAGACCCTAAGCCAAGGGTTTGACAAACCAAGCTGTTTGGACAGTTTCTTCATGATGAAGTGAATATGGGCTTGACACTGGACTATTCAACACTGCAGGTTATCTGAAGCAACCAGTAAGTTGGCATCAGAGGGCTACCAACTGCTGGAATTTTATTTCCCAGGTCTTCTACAACACAGTAGCTAAGCAGTAAGCAGTTTACAAGGTTGCCTCACATCCACAAACATTACATGTACTGAAATGTTTCATGACATTGTGTTTAGGACAGCAAGTCTATTAGAAAGAGCTACCATGGCAACATGATAGAAAAGCTGGACCAGTTACAGGAGTCTTTGGTATCTGATCTCATCAAGTGCAAGCAGAAACCCATAAATCATGTTTGTTCACAGCTCCAAAGTAGAAAAAAGCCACAAGCACATTCACCAAAGGTGCAATACCTTCCTGTCCACCAGCATCAGGTGTTAAAGCAACTCTTATGCATCCACCAGAAACTTTAAATATGCACTTTAAATTTAACAGCGTAAAGCTTCTATACTAGTCAAAATTAGTACAGGCTACTCCACACAACTTTTGGGACAGCAGTAACAAGGAATGTTAGCATCAGTAACTGAGCCTCATGCACATCAAGCCTGAAACAGACATAACTAACTTCCCTCAAGCAGGAAGCAAGAAAAACAAGATTAGGCTAAGTAAGAGGAAAACCAACTACCTTACCTTGACACCAGAGAAAAGGACTTCATCAGCACTCTTTACCACACTTTTTAAAAAGCCGCCAAACATCTCTTTTGTGTTTTTCCTCCGAACACTCAGCTGCAAAAGAGAGCCCAGGAGAGCTTTAAAGTCATACCAATGGGGAAAAGAGTGACTATTTTGACACTTGCAGTGCTGTAACATCATTTATATCTAGCAGACAACAAAGAAAGCCATTTTCCAAGCTCTCTATAATAGCCCTATGAGCTGTACAAAGATGGCCTGTGTAACAAATCTTTCGACTTTAACATGTTCAACTATGCTGTGCCTCAGATTTTTTTCATTCCCAGAAACAGCTCAGTTTCTCCTTGCATATCTTGGATCAGCATCCATCAGTCAATTAAGTGTAACAAAACAGATGCAGTACTAACTTTAATACACCTCCATCCTTCCTTTTTAGGACCATGCACTACACAGCATAGGTACACCTGAAACATATTTGTTTCTAAGACATCGAGACATACCAAGCTGGTTTCCTAATCAACTTGACTAGGATTAAAAACCACTGAGATTTATAGCAGAAAAAGGTCTAAAGGCCAGGCTTTCGTCCTTTAATCTCAAGAAGTACTGGCAATATCTGCTTGCTGACACTACACACAGATTTGCATAACATTCTGACTGGGCCCAGAGAAGTGACACACTTACACCTTGCCTCACTTTGAAAGGAGAAAAAAAGGTATCTTACATCCTGGTCATACTCCAGGAAAACATGAAAATTGCGATCTTTGCTGAGCACGGGATGAGAAGAAATCCGCTGAAGGAAGATTTCATGTGATGATACAGTCTTCTTGAAGACAGCCAGATATTCACTGAAGGAAAGAACAGACTAAGTCTCTTGTACTGCCTTCTTCAATATACAAAGAATTGCTTTAAGTTTACAGAGTGCAAATATTCAGCAGCATGCTTCTGAAATAGCTACCTAGGGATCAAGAAGCTATTTTCACTCTTTAGCTAGGAAGTTTTCCAGTTTGAGAGAAACTTTCAGCAACATCACAGCTCCAGGATTTTAAAGATTAGGCAGCAGCAAACACCCTTCAGAACAAGATTAATTACCACTAAATAAGTTTCTCTCCCAGGATGTTTCTCTAAGTACAGCTTAAGGCAGTATGCTCATTCCACTTACGCTTCCAGCTCTTGCTTCATTTTGGCAAACTCTTCTTTTGTCATAGACACTTCTCCTTCCCCTAGCTTCTGCATCTTCTCTCTGGGACCATCAAAGTCAGGCTTTGAAGGTGCTGGAGGTATCTAGCCAAGGAATTGGTTAGTGACAGATGCTAGCAAATAGTTTTCAAAAAAAAATCACTTCTAGACTTCTCTGGAAGGCTATGACTTGCCTGGTCATGGCAAGTGAGCAAGGCTCTGCACCCAGGAATTCTAGGGGCATGTTGATGCCTAGGTCCCTGCTGGCCCCTCCCAGCTCTGTGCTGCCCCTGACTCAGGAGAGAAATCAATTGAGATGAACAGCCTCTATAATCTACCCTGTAGCCAGCCATCTTCTGTGTCCCACAGGGCCTCCTACAGAATCATCGTAGAAAATAACACAACAAAATACTGTTAAACAGAGTCTTTATCTTCAGACAGATATTAATAACACCATTGAGTCAGGAACTTTCAGAGCACAGAGGTCTTTTTTTGCTGCTCCAAGCTACATGGAAAGCAAACAGAGCCGTACCACTCAAGTTGTTTGGGAATTAAGGCAAAAGGAAGCATAGGGAATACCTGAGTCATGAAACACTAGTATGATTGGTAAAGCAGACTTCACACTCTTACTAGTATGCACTTTAAATCACCATAGTCTTTCATTTAGAATTGCATTTTTTAGGAAGTACTTACAATGAGTCCTGCATACTCTTCAGTTTCAGTGAGCGTATCATGCAGCCACACAAAGTCTTCATGCTGCCTTGTAACTGAAAACTCAGGGCTTTGAAAAGCAGGCAGCGTAGTCTGGAAGAGAAGATATAGAAGCCCTACTGTTTTGTAAATTAGTGCTTTTAGAAACAGTTCTGTCCATTTCCAAAGGAAGCTATTTTGCCTAGTAAGAGCCTTGCCTACTCCCTTTTAGCTGAGCTGGCATTCATTTGAGAGCCTTACTACCAAGTATACTATTTAAAGAATAGGCACTGTTGTGGAATAGCAATAATGCAGCTTACTCAGTGAAGTTTTGCAGTAGCTGGTTTCCCCATCCCTACCCCCCAGCCTTCTGGTGTCACACTAGGATTCCTCAGCAAAGCAAATCCAGTCTTAGGAAATCTGAAGTTTCTGCAGATACATATATACACACACACCCCTGCCTTCAGGCCACCTTTAAGTGAAAAATCTCCATCTAGATTTCCTTCACTGTCAAGCCCATCTTTACAGTTATATTTATTGTAAATACAGAGATTAAGACCACTTGTAACTCTACAATCTTACCTTAGTATGCACAGTGAACTTCACTCTGTCCTTTTCACTTAGGGCATCAGGTATATCAATTTGGAGAGAAGGATCAACATTCAGGTCTACAGATACAGACCTCAGCTGCAAAAGAATTCACAGTATATGCCTTGGTCAAGCATGAAGTAGGTTTAGTGAAGAACCACATAGCACTAAATCTCTTCCTCCAACAACAGCACATTATGGACAAGCATGACAGCCTTGATACTACCTCCACATCATTGCGACAAGCCTTCTCTTCCAAACACAGGAAAAGAAAAAGGCTTGTTAGCTTAAAGTCTGAAGAAACAAGTGTTAGAGTTCACACCAGAGGTATTGGGAAGTTTTCTCTCACAAGAAGCATCCTCCTTCCAGTACTTCTCCAGCTTGTTTACTTGAAGCACATTAAGCCAAAGCCTACTATGCCATTTCAAAGATAACAACCCTAGTAGTTCTCTCTTTATGACCCTGTGCCTCCACAATATGTGGCAGAACAGTTGATCCTGGAGAAAAAAAAGGGTATGAAACCTCTTCCTTTAGGCTTCTATAAAGTTTGAGAGCCAACTGTTTTCTAAAAACATGACCAAACCCCAAGAACACTGCAGCACTAGCACTGCACCTGTTCAATCTCATTTTTAGGATACCTTGCATCCCATTATTCATTGCTGCTAGAATGTACACTTGCTGTTAAAGAAAGCCCCATTAAGCTGGTACAAGAACTAGTCTCAAAGATACCTGAATTTTCCTTTACAAAAAGCTATTTATTGCTTGTATCTGTAAGCCTCTTCCTCTCAAATCTAGGTCTTAGGCTTTCAAGACAATTTCTGTATCTGTCAACATTTTAATGCTATTTGTTTCCATTTAGAGCCGTTCAGAAGAGGTTTCTGAGCATGGTATGTGAGGAAGTCTTTATTGAACTTGGTATGCTCTGAGGTCTCCTGTAAAGACCAGACTTACTTTCCCAGTGCTTCAGACAGCCTACACCCAGAATACAACTTCAACCAAACTTTTATAGAGCAGTTCTCAGTTGAAGATGCTCTAGGTTACACACCACTAGCATCCTCAAATTATAGTCCTACTGAAATTCCTTGCAAGGACAGTCCTTTCTGACTCAAAGTAAACAAGGTCTTGATGCTGAAGACAGCACAATGTTCAGGGAAGTGGACAAGCTGCACTCATGAGCAGTAAGTGTGAGCATAACCATCAACCCATTTCTCCCTCTGGTTTACAATTTGAACTTCCTTAATCAGGTTGTACTTCACTGATCATACTCAACCATTGAAGACAAATTGTTTCAATTCCCTACAGGACCTCAGAAGCAAGCAAAACAGTTTAGATGTATCAAGCATATATTACCAAGATTAATGCATACATCCAGTTCTTACATTAAGTAGAATCATGTATTTAGATACCAAGGAATTGACCTTTACAAGCTATTAGTGATCACAAGCTTCAGTCATCTGCACCCCAGAAGCGTGCAGGAACCTTAGTCTATCATAGTATGGTGGTTCCTGTGCTATGAAACCCATCTTCTAAGAGGCCCTTCAGTGTTGCAGCCTAACAAGTCATCCTTATTTTCTGCATAAGAGAGAAACTGCCAGAGATCAAGGTTACAACATAGGAAGTTGACTGAAGGCTGACCATCAGAGGCAGGCTGAATCCCAAGGTTATCTTTATAAAGATAATTCTGAATGCCTTCCCAGGAAAGCAAGTGAGAGAACTGGGCCACAATGATGTTGTTTCACCACCCTGCAGCATATTAGTGCTCAGATCCCACATGCCCGGAGCTTCCCCCAACTACCTGATAAGTACAACAAGCTTCAGCAGCAGAGCCCACAAGCAAACAGTGCCAGACAGCATGTGAGCAATCCTGTCATATCACAGATAGCTTGAATGCTGCCTTAAGCTGCTGTAAAGTTGCAGAAGAACTGTTGAGAGGTTGTGCTTAATAAGGTGAAGTTTTGTTTCCAAAAGCTTTTTAGAAATTCCCTCTCTCTAGCCTGGGCATCTGTGTATTGCAGGCTGGGTAGATGAGAATTCTCCATGGCTGCCTGCAGAGGACACAGCTGTCAGGCTGATGTGCATCTGCCTCCATCCAGCCTGCCCTGCCTAGACTCCCACTACCACTGGTGGTCAATACCAGCATCCATGGTCAGATTCTCAAGCCTAAGCAAGGGATACCCCAGTCACTGTACCCTCATCCTTCTAGCCATGCTAGAAAGACTAACTGCTGCATACTACCTGTTTGCTAGAGTTAGAAAAAGGTACTTTAGCTAAGAGATATGCCTTTTATGCCTTATGACTATGGAAAGACCTTGTATTTGGCACACTGAGCTTCCCATTCTGACTCACATAGGACAGAAGGCTGCATATTGCCTTGGCAGCAAGCAAGGACATCAAGCTCACAGAGTATGCCCTGGAACACAGTTCTTAGTAGTCCCAGCACTGCTCACATGCAAATGGATGTCAGAGAGTCCAACAAGGTAGTTGCTTCTCTCCAGATACTTTATGGGACAGATTATTATATCTCTCTACAGGCATGCTACAGCCTACATAGGACTTGCTAAGAAGGCACAGACCAAACAGCACAAATGTGCATGTTTTGGAGGTCACTGACACTGGTTTAGGCAGAAGCTGCCCCACCCAAGCACTAGCAGGATAGGTAAATACCACCTCAGACATTAGTTTCACCAGGAGCACAGCCCACTCTCTGCCAGCTGAATGAAAGGCAAATTGGTCAGTGTTTCCCACCCAGATAACACCAGCAGCCAAAGCAGTGAGATGCAGACCCCGTTGTTTTGCATCCTGCTTACTTATCTTTACTGTCCAAATAGGATCAGCAGTGCTAACAATATGAACTGCTGAGTCTGGAAAGTACGATAAGCCAAAGGAAACTGCTTTCTCTCACATAAACTAAGGAAAAGATTACACAAATCAGCCAGTCCTGAATTTTCAACCTTTCTTGTTAAGCGTTGTGGAGAAAGTAACCCATGACTAGATGCTGTGTGAACACCCCTCCATGCCTGCACAAAAGGTGGGCAGGAACAGGCACAAGATGGTACTGCTCTGTCAGATTAAAGCAGTTCACATGTCACAGGTGTTTCTCCCATGCACTTGTACCATAAACTGCAGAGACAATGGGGCAAGAACACATAACTGACAGCTTTAACAGTCCTCAGGAATGCCCCTGCAGGGGAGCTTATTTACACAGAAACAACTAGGAGTCAGCAGCAGTGCTCAGCTATGCACTCTAGACCAGTGTGTACCATGCACAGGGCCCAAAGTGTAAGACCAGATCAGAAACAGGACAAGAGTCAAGACGACACCTACACATAGTGATGGGATCCTGCCCCTCAGGACTACATGAAGCCACTTGCTGATAAAATATTGTACCTTTCCTAACTAAACACCTGCTGTAAATGTACATTATCCAGCCTATACCTAAAGGCCACTCTGCAGGCTCAAACAAGAAGCGTATCTGTTTGAAGACAGCAGAGGATTATCACCTCTAACTTTCAGGATTCTGGAGCCATATGAAACAGAGGTTAATAAAACCACTGGTTTGTTCTAGTCCTGTGAAGGTCACTGTGGGCTCCTAACTCTAGGTCAGAGACATTTAGGATTATGCAATCACAGCAGCAAGGCTCAGACTACAAAGAGAGCATTCACACTGCCTGACTTCAAGAGGATGAAGTGCTTTGCTTCCCTACAGAAAGTGCTGGGGCAACATTTCTCCAGTGAACTGGAAGCAAGAAGCCCCCCTCATTATCCCAGTTCTATAAGGCATTAATCACAGAATGGTTGAGGTTGGAAGGGACCTCTGGAGATCATCTAGTCCAACCCACCTGATAAAACAGGTTCACCTAGAACAGATCATGTGAATGCATCCGAGCCTGTTTTGAATGTTTCCAGAGAAGGAGACTCCACAACCTCTCTGGACAGTCTGTTCCCACACTCTGTCACCCTCAAAGCAGTTTCTCCTCATGTTTAGATGGAACCTCCTATGCTTCAGTCTGTGCCCATTGCCCCTCATCCTATCTTTGGGCACCACTGAAAAGAGCCTGGTCCCATCCCTTTGACATCCACACTTGAGATATTTAAGTATAAATAAGATCCCCTCTCAGCCTTCTCCAGCTCTCAGTCTTTCTTCATAAGGAAAGCACTCCAGATCCCTAATCATCCTTCACTGGAACCCCCCAGTAATTCCTTAAGCCATTGCACATCAAGCAGATGTTCCACACCAACCCTTAATCAATACAAACACCTGCTCCTGCAGCATTAGCAGCTCATGTTTCAGGACCTTTCATTCCACCATCCCTCCTACACCCATCCCACAAGCAGGAATTAGGACCAACTTGCTAATGGTCACATGAAGGCCGTGCAGAGCAGAGCAATTAAACTTTCACCTCCAGGCACGCAGCATTCATCAGGAAACTACTCCTAGCTCTCTGGCCTGCCATGCCTGGCAGCTTCTTTGTATCTGGAGGTATTTCTCTGCTAGGACATCATTGCTTCCTCCATGCACTCAAGGCAGTGGGCAAGAGAACTCAAGTCTCCCTATTCCAGTTACCAGAAACAGGTCTGTCCCCCAACACCTTCAGGGGGATATAATTCAAACTCAGAAGTTGGTGAGAGATTATTTCTTGCTTGCAGCACATGCCCAAAAAGGTAGAAAGGATGGTGACTCCTGGAGCAGCACCATGGGGAAACAGCTGGGTTGGGCTGCAAACTGAAACACGCCCCCACTTTCGCCTCTCACTTCCCTTTGTCAGAAACAGCTTGGAGGCTTCTGGTTTGCATTGACTATGGCAACTGCTACAGCTACTCTGATGCCTTCCACGTCTAGGCTTATGCCTCTTTAATGACTCACATTGGGATCCTCAGGGTTTCTTGAGGGTTCAATAAAGACCATTCCCTTTTCAGTAAAGATACCACCCACCACAACTGTCTGACTTTGAAATGAGAGCAAGGCATCAAGCAAAGCTCTCCAGAATAACAGACATCATATTGATTAATGCTTCTAAGACCAAAGACTAAACACAAATTACGGTACCAATTAGGACACTATGACAACCACCTTATCTCAAAACCCAAAGAGAAGAGTCAGCAGAGAGCACTACTGTGACCAGTCAGGTAGAGTTTTACAGTACTTGCTTAAAGATGTTAAACAAACAACAAGAGAGCTGAATAATTTAAGTACAGCCATGTGATGACCATCAGATACCCAGGCTTCAACTTGACAGACACAAGTTTCTGCTCAGGCCTCACACAATGAAAACACATGTTCATGCTTGGAAGCATGCAGTGGGAGGAAATGCCCTCAGCTACTGAAGCTGCTCAGTTCTGCTGAGCAGCCTGAGCTGCTGCTTTTACAATTATGCCCTCTGCAATTTCAGCATCAGTTCTAGATGACTCAATGTTACTTCTGCATTCTAACAAAAGAATCTGCCAGTGCAAGCAACTGTGTACAACATCTGAACACTAGCAAAATAAGAATCTGTATTTGCTTTAAAAGTCTGATTAATCCAATGGTTTTCCACATAGCTGGGCTCCCAGAAGGAGCGAGGAGCCCTTTCACAAGGGTTTACATGCCACAGCTTTCTGCTTGTTGTCAGCTACCTTATAAAAAACTTCTCCTCCTGATAACCTATCTGCTGTCATTCAAGCAACAGCCACAAACAAGACTTCAGTAACTACATCTGCCATTACCCAGCATCCATTACTTTCACAGAGTAGGCTTTCTAATTAAACTAGTTTAAGTGCTCTCCAGAGAGCACTAAGAGATCATGATGATTTCTCGCAGTTTATACAAAGCCCTCAGTTCCAGAGGGCCTTGTTTCAATACTTGGGAGTTAACCAGCAGCCTCTCAGGGTACCTGGCCAGCAGATATTAGTGGCATTAGTTGCTGGAACTATGTTTCAGTCATATTTGGCACAAGTAGCTTAACTCTCCTCTTAATCAAGATACAAAAAAATATGTCTGAAAGTACACTGCGTGCATGCAGCAGTAGAGAGCCAGTACAGACTTGTTGTTAGCTCTCTGACATTCGGCTGAAACAGTCCTAAAGTAGTCGAAGTCACATAGAACCGGGAAAATAAACCAGCCCCTTCACATGCAGCCTTCATGTTGTTACTTATGCTATAGAAAATGCTTTCCGAAATTTGTGACTTGGGACTGTAGAAGTTCAGTGATGCAATGATTTAATTATTCTGCTTAAAACAAAGATAGAGGGAATAACAGTTCTGTTTAGTCACATAGAAATGGCATTCCTCACCAACTGCAGTGCTTGCCAAGTAAGCAGAAGGCAGCCTCTGTAGCCAGAGCACCTGTTGCCACTGGCTGTGCACTGAGCTGGCCTGATTTCTTAGCCCTCCTGTCAGAGGGATCTCTGCAGAAGCCAAGTGGTCATGCACCTCCTTACAGAGGGAAGGGGCTGTGGGAAGGACACTGTCACCATTCAAGGATTCCATATCCCAAGCAAAAGCCTCTCAAGCACACCTTGTTCCACTCAGCAGTGCACAGGACACTTCCACCCAACCCACTGCTTCCTCAGCTCAGGGAGTCAAGCAGCAGCTTTGGAAGCGCAGATCAAATCATCCCAGCTGCAGCAGTCTGCCTGCAGAGCACAGCCTATGGCTAAGCACTTTGAGTCCATATGCCATCTGTAACATGAAGCATACCCAGGTAAAATGGAAACTGTGCAACAGAAGCAAAGTTTAAGCCACAGTCAGCATCTACAAGAATGTTTTCCTGGCCTCCTGCAGCAATACAGCCTCACCATGCTCTCTTTACAACCCATGGATTTAAAATTATGCCATTAGCCCAAACCGGTAGGCCAGCTTCATGGAGGCTGTAAGTCCTTGACAGTACATTATGCCTATTCAGTACCTTTCACCTTCTAGCAGTTCATCTCCCCACATGCTTTTGGGCCCATCAGCACACAGAAGCAGTTTTCTCAAGGCATAAGCAAGATCTGGTAGACCCTCAATTCTTTCCAGAACATGCTGAGGTCATCTAGCACCAAGAACCACTGCTCAAGAGTGATAACAGCAAGTCCCAAGCTATGACATACCATTTTGTCTTCTACTGACTGTTCTGAGAAAGAAGGGCTATGATACTCTCAGTATTTTCATCCAGAACAGTTTGACTAAAGCCTTTAAAATACTATCACACCACTGACATTAAGAAGAAGAAATAGCAGAGTATTTGCACAAGCTTAGCTTGGCAGTCCCACTACTTGCTTCACTTTCTGAAGTGCCTTTTCCTCCCCATGACAGATTACACCATCTTTCCCACTGTGTTTCCAATCACCCTTATCCTACCCTCCCTTCCTCTTCCTACATATCCTGAACGTCTCCTGCTTTGCACCTCAGGGTCAGTTTTTGGTTTATACTTCCCATCCAAGGTTAATATCTAATGAAGTTCCCTTTATAGGCACAGGCTTTATCTACTGGCCACACACCAGCTCCATGTGGCTGTTTCCTTACCCAAACAGGAACAGACAAGATAGGAGTATTTCTGTCCTTCTCCCTGCTGCTGGAATCCCAAGACAGCCCTGCTACCTGAAACAAGCTAGTTAATCTTTGGCTATTTAGTATTAGAGCTTTAAGATACTCCAGCCCACACCATGGGGATATTTTCCCTTCCCCCAATGTTCTTCTCTGTTAAGTTGGAAAGGGCACATAAACACTCAAAGTTACCAATTCCTGCAAGACAGTTGATATTTTACCTTCCCTTCCACACATCCAGCTCCTGCAAAGCCTATAAAGACTTCCACTCAGTATTCTCAAATGGTAGATACTTTAACACTAATAGTCTCACATGCAGCAGAGAAAGGTTAAAGCACCAGTTAGTTCACAACTCAAAGCAAATAACCAGAAAACACCTCTTCAAACTTTTGCCATGTCTACTAGATCAAGTTCATTTTAGAATATTTGTAAGCAAGAGAAGTAAATGAAAGGAAGTTTTCTTAAAAAAAAAAAAAAAAGTTATTCAAGGTAGGTGTATTTCTAGCCTTCAAGACAAGTAATATACATCTTGCAAAAGGCTAGAGAAAACACCAACTGAGAAGAATTAAACACCTTTAATAGCTTAAAACACAAATCGTCTTCCTGTGAGTTAAGCTTAGTCACAATGCAAAACTGCATGCAGATGCAACAGTATGAAAATCAAACAGGCAGCTTACAGACTGTTAAAGGGCTGTCTTACGTTCTATTAAAGGTGTGTGTGGGATAGTTATTAAACCAGGTACACTAGGTAGGTTACACCAGGCAGTTTGTCCAGTATACAAAAAATTCCAAGCCCTGACTACATACACACACATTAATTCAAGAAGTTCCTGCCTTAGCACTTAATTTGTATTTGCTCTGAGAAGTTTGGTGTCTTAACACTGGGTAACACCTCATACTCTCTCAAAGACAAAACCTAAGTCTTGCACTTAAAGCTTCAACACTGCTACAAAGAAAGGAAAACCAAGTCAGCTACCGATGTGACAACTAAAGCAAAGAGGCATCACAGCTGAAGTGACAGCTGACAACCTAATTAACACAGGCCACACAAGCAGGAAAGCTGGTCACACAGAGCAAGGTTGAATGCCTCTAGCAGAAGAGCCGAAAGCAGTTTCCCAGTAGCACTGAGCCACAGGTCCCGATGAGCAGGTCCAGCTCCTGCAAGGCCCTGCCTGTCACCCTGTTCCCACCTCCAACCAGGTGCTCCGCTCACACCCTACTCTGCCTTGTGGCAGCTACAGAACCCCTCCCTTCTCCTCCTTCCCACCCTGTTTTTTCGACCCTCTTTTCCCCTCTTTATTTCTCTCGAGGCGCCTCTTCCTTCAGGGGCAGCTCCCTGTGCTTCCCCTGACCGCCCGCCCTCAGAAGATCTTGCGTGTAGAGAGCGCGCAGCACAGAGGCCAAGAAGCCCAATAATTAAAATACAAACACTAAAAGGAACACAAATAAAAACCTGCCATTGCCACAGTGCTGCCGGGGGGAGGCAGGGTGGGGAGCTCCGTCACACCCCGCGGGACCAGTCCGGGACCGACCGCGGCCCTCAGCCCGGCGGAGCACGGCCGCACCCCCACTGCTCCTCAGCCAAATCTGGGTCGCCGTCCCCACCTTGTTCTGCGTGTCCTCTCGGAGCAAATCCATGTCGCCCGAGCGCGGCCAACCGCTCACCACCCTCCCCGCCGCCGCCGCCTCATATAGCCCGGGGCGGAGACACCGCCTCACGCCGCCGGGACACACCCCCACCGTCCCGGCGGCACCCGCGCGGGTCCGCGGCCATCTTGGGTAAGGGCAGAGTGCCGCTTGCCTTCATCCAAGATGGTGGCGTAATGGTTTTACTTTTTTTTTTTTTTTTTCCCCCTTGCTTTTAGAGCTATGGGTTATTCTCGGCAGAGATTTTCAAAGAACACTCAAAAAATCGAAAGAAAGGAACAGGCTTCTCTTACCACCGCTCTTAGGGGCTCCAGCGCAGGGAGAGGGTCCAGGGCTGACTGCGGCTGGAGAACTACAAATCCCAGGAGGCCGCGGGGCTCGCGCGTGCGCAGCGTGCTCATCGGTGGCAGCCGGAGCGCGCCCGCGCACATGGACAGCGGCCGTGGCGTTGGCGGGAAGCGCGGACCTGAGGTAACGGCCGCTGCCCGTGACAGGGCCGGGGCCGGGCTCGGGCTCGGGCTCGGGCTCGGACCGGTGGGAGCCTCGGTGGGCACGTGCAGCGTGGGGAGAGGAGAGGAGAGGAGAGGAGAGGAGAGGAGAGGAGAGGAGAGGAGAGGAGAGCAAGGAAAAAGGAAGGCAAGGGAAAAGGAAGGCAAGGGAAGGTGGACTGGGGCTGCGTGGCCGTCGTTAGCTGCGGTGGTGAAGCAGAAAGGCGCTCCCTCGAGTCCGGCCTCTCCACCTGGCTCGGGTCAGCTGAGCGAGAGCGCAGGTGCCCTGGGCCTGCAGTTCTCTCCTGCCCCCGCACCCTGGCCGCACGCCCGGGGAACGTTTGCCCGCTCCTGCCCCTGATCTGTGATGTGGGGCTCACGGCGGGGCTGGCCCGGGCCGGGTGGGTGTGTCCGCTGGGCAGCGGGGCCGGAGCAGCTTATCCCTGAGGGAGTGTCGGGGGAAACCGTGCACAAGCGCTACCCGGGATTTTTGGGCATCTGGTACCTCCGTCTGCTGGAGGGCACTTGCTGGTCACCGACATCAAGCCAATTATTGCACCCGTTACTTTGCTGGAAACGCTGACTTCGTGTTACAACCCTGTTTCCCAATAATTCTCTTCATTGTAGGCTTGTGCTGTAAAGTGAGTTGCTATTTTTTTTTTTAATCTCATTTTTCTCCCCGTGTTGTTAACTTCCCAAAAGACGGAGGTGTGTTTTTAACCTGGCTTGGTTCAATGATTTAGCTTACAAACTGTAAGGAACCAAGAGAGGCTGGCAGCAGGGAATGGGCAAGTGTGCTAAGTCCTAAAATTGCTAAAGCTGTCAAAACCCTGCATTATTAAGCTGTAACCAGAAAAATAAGAGAAAGGGCTCACTCTGACCAAAAAAAAAAAAACAGGTTGCTGTTGCCTCTCCACATCAAATAGTAATACTTCTTCACAGATAAAAAGACCTGTGATGTTAACTTAAAATCATACCTTCATCAGCAGATTTGCTCTCCTCAAATTAGGGACACAGGGTAACACATCTGTAACTGTGTTTAGTAGTGCTGTCTCTGAAGTCAACTAGTGCTTTTGTTTGCTTGATGGGTGACTGTGGAAAAAAAGCTGTATTGATTATTGTCCGAAAGTTTTTATGGATGTGAACAATTTGCTAACTAACTCTTTCTTGTTCCTCTCACTTAGGCCACTCATTCCTATCCTGGAAAAATTTCCTCAGTTGTGTTAGTCCAGTTGTTGGAGCTGCAAAGTCAACTGGCTTGGGAAACTTAAGAGAAGTACTTTTCTTTTTTTTTTTTTTTTTGCCTGGTTATTTTGTGTTCAGTTCTCCAGTGTGGGTCATCATGCAATACCTGAAGCAGTTTTACTAGTCTTCAAATACAAACTGTTTCAGAGAGAAGAGAGACACTTCCCTTGAGAGAAATATCAGTTAAATTCTTTATGTTTGAGAGTAGATCCAGACCACTCCAGCTCTATTCCTTGTAAGTTATTTGCACAGAAATGCCACTGTGATTTATTGAAAAACATGTGATTCTTTATTCCACTAGATACAAGTGTTCTTTATGTCTCAGCAATCCTAGAAGCGCTTCATTTGTAGAACAGCACAGCAGTTGACAAACTCCCTTTCTCAGTGGTTCAGTTCACAGAGTGGACAAACATTTCTGCAGACATTACTCAAGAACAATATAGACTGTTAATTAAAAATTCCTACTAGATGTTACTGAAACACTACATCAGTGTTATAGTAAATTAGCCCCAGGCCTTGTAATATTGCATATTTTAATAGCCACATGATTCAAAGCACTGATCTGGTATAAATTTACGTTTTAACAAATGTTGAGGGGGCAGCTTACAAGGAGAGAACTTCATGCTGACTCAGGTATCATGTTGCTTCCTGCAGCTGACACAAGGCCAGAATAAACGTTTTCTTTTGTGCTCTGGCTCATGTAACAAATACACAGTCATTGACCCAATGCTTATTCTGTTCTCATTAATACACTTGGGGAAGCATATTAATGGTCATCAAAGAACAGCCCGAGAAACTACTAGCTTGGATGCTATTACATTGGAATATGAGGGGTTTTTTTCATGTTTAGTTTTAAATCACAGCTTCAGCAGCTCTATTTAGAGGTAAACCCTAAGAAATGAGACATTAATTTTTAGGCACTGCTTCTTGTGATGAAAGAATACAATAGAGCATTTTGTTTGAGGTATTAAGTCTGACATTTATGTATCCCTTTGTTGCTTTTACTGTTTTTTGTTACCTGCTGCAGCAAACTGACACCTGTCGTAATACGCTAACATTGTTCATTATTTCTTTTTCAGCAAGAGGCAGATTCTGTCAGGTAACTGATCCTATTCCAAGACTGAAAAAGTCTGTTTAGAAATGTGATTATCTTCTGAGAATAATTAGTTACTGTAAATGCTGGCATAACGGTTTTGCAGAAATGAACTGCTTTAGGATATTCAAAAGATAAAACAGGGGCAGCTTCTTAAAAATAGATTTATTAGAACAATTGGTAGTAATAGTGAAGACATATAAAATTCATTTGCTGAAAATCCAAGGGGAACTGAAAAATTGTAACATATACTTCATTAAAAGTACCTCTTTATGCTGTTATAAATTTTTAGCAAGCTGTCAAGAGCTTCTTGACATAAAATGAAAAATGAGAGGTAACATAAATTTGGTTACATTTCATTTAAGTTTGTAAAACTTCCTTAGATGTCCATGAAATGAAGCAGGGCAGAACTTAAATTACAGAACACAAACAGTCCAATTTCTTGCTGCTGTGTAACCTGTCTAAAGCAGGTTGTTCTGTTTTTTGGCAAAACTTGCACACTTTTGTGGAAATAAAATTATTGAAATTGTCTGGTTTGTCCCTTTGTAACTTACCTGACTGTGCTTTTCTCATCTTCAGCTGGGAGGGTAATTTTGACAGGAATCTGAAGGTCAGAGTATGCTCAGAGGGTCATGCCCATTCTTGCTGTTGAACACTGGAAAATGACAAAACAGGTGCAACTCCACCTAGCCCAGTTCTGCTGGATAAGGAAAGCAGATTTAGATTTGGTTTGATATTAAATATAGTGTAATCATTTAAAAAAGGAAGTGGCACATTCAAAGTATCTTAAATGGTAAGGTTTCCTGTGTAATGTAGCTTACTTTATCATCAGATTGTAAAAAGGTAGCGGAAGTAACCAGTTGGTACTTTCATTATATTCCTCTGTTATGGACTATGAAGCAATTTTAAATTCATTAGCTATTTTGATTGATGTGCATTGTAATTATAGGAAACCGTAACTAAAGACTGAGACCATTATACAACAGCGTAGCAAATCTGGTTGTAGGGTACCTGGTACCACGTCAGAAATGCCACTTCTACATAACACAAAGTTCTGATCCAACCTCATTGTGTTTTCCTGGTTCAGATCGGCTTTTGACAGATTTTGTATTGGGTTACATGCTATCTGTTTGTACCCTTGATGTCTTGTGTCAGCTTTTTGTTATATCAGTTATTTGCCCAAACCATACCAAGACAGCATGAGTGTATTTGCCTACTCCTGATTAAGCTTCTACAGCTGGAGGGTTTTGTCCTTCACAGATGAAGAACAATATTTATGGAACCAGAGCCCAAGGTCTCACCCTCCTGTTCTGTGATGCCTGGATCCCACCAGCTGCAGCCAATACAGCCACATTTTTGTGAACTGCTTTGTGTGGCAGATACCTGCACCCACACGCTGGTGCCACTGCAGTTCTGCAGGAGTGCAGGATCTGTCCATACAAAATAACTCCTCCTACTATGTTTTTTTTTTTCTGTGGTGCCTACAGTTGGGGCAGTGTATGAAGTGCTGTGTAAGAAGTGTGGGGAAAGAAAAGAGTAATGTTAAAGTATTTTCAGGAACAAAATGCTGATGTCAGTTGGTAATGTGTGTTGTCCATATTCTTTGTTTGCAGTCAATAGAAGGGAAGTTTGTAATGATAAGCAGATAACATTCAGTAGGAGAATAGTGCCTCAATTCTGCAAGTTTTTAGTGTTGATTTAAATGCCACTATTCAAGTGTTTACAGTTTATCCTTGTGCATAAACTTTCCTGGACTTAGCACTGCAGTTACAATGTAGTCTTGAAAGCTATACTGTGAACTTTAAGTTTCTTAGGACACAACTATGCTGGCAACTCAGTTTAGAAAAGTACTTCTATATTTTGCTCTGATTTTTAAAATATTTATTTGAATCTGAAGATACTTGCAGTACATCTGTTTTCTCTTTGGCTTTCCCAGTCTAGAGATTCCCAATTTCAGCATCCATATACTGCTCCTGTCTGCTAGGAATACAAGAGAAAAACATGTTTCTATTCTGCAAAAGGTAGTTTGTCACCACAATCCTCTTAAGTTTGGTATCCGCTATAAACTTGCTTGTTTTTAATACCTCATAACAGTGGATTTGCTTAATTCTCTTCTGCATAGCATTTTTTTTTAATCCCTCCCCCCCTTTTGCGGGGGGTGTTTGCTGTGAAACAGTTTTTTGTGTCTCCTTTCATGACAGTTCTGCTACTGTTGCAGTCAGAGCATCCTCTGCTACAGTATTTGCTTCTTGCAACATCTTCATGCGTTTGCCTTGTTTCAGGTTTTGTGGATAGCACAGGTTGTTTTCATCATCTTTCACTTTTTTCATTGCTTATTGGTTCTTTCTCTTATTGTGTTCTTTATTTAAAGGAATTTTGGTGACATAAGGTGTATTAGGGCACTTTGACCACAGCAGTTCTTTGTTTGGCAAAGAACAAAAATAGGTTAACGGTAGAGTTTTATGACTCTGGAAATCACAAATTTCTTTTTCCACAGGGAAAAAATATGGTGACCTACAGACTGTTCCTAAAAGAAGAAAGAAAACTATAACTACTTACAAATGTTTCTTATCAGAATGAAATTCCTACAGCTACTCTCCAGGAAACCTGGGAAACTGGAAATGCTTTTCCAAATACCTTTTTGCCAAAAGCAATTCCCATATTTGTGTCTGGCTACCTCTACTTGTCTTTATAGTAAGAAGAAAAAAGTTAACAGTTATGAACAAGTTGACCAAGAAAAATACAAGAACTTGGTCTACTCTGTTACATCTTACAAAACCAGTGCCCAGACACCAGAGACAATATTTGAAGAAGACAATTTGTTATATGGGCCTCCAATTAAAACTGAAACAAAAACTCCCAAGAACTGGGTTCCTTTAATAAATCCTAGCAAGAGAATTCCCCTTGTCAACAGTCATTCAAACCTGCCCATGAAAATCTCTTTACCAAGAACAAAAATGCCCAGTGTTACCCGTGTTCTCCAACAGACTATGTCTCCGCAGCAAAACTTTTATTTAGAAAGATGGAAGCAAAAAATGATACTGGAACTTGGAAAAGCTGGGTTTGATGAGTATACTAAAAGTAAGTCTAACCACAGTGTGATTACAAAGTAGAAGCAGTAGTGTGGATAGCTGGCTGAGGAGTGCTGGCATAGTTGCAGTGTCTGGCCCTACACCTCAAGTGTTCTGGAAATCCTGTAAGTTTTTTTCCATTTTGGGGAAAGAGCATATTATGAGTACACTTGTTATCAATGAATCTAAGCTCTGATCTTTGTTCTCAGACTACCAAAATGGATTCAGAAATGTGTGGGAAATGAGAATTAGACTGTAGACGTTCTTTGCTCTGTACTGTCTGCTTCTCCTTTATTTCTCTAGTTGCTAGTAGCTATTTACAAATTGATATTTTCCAGCTGATGTTACTGAACCTGTTTGCAGATACAAAGCTACATTGTAACAAGATGGAAATAAGCTTGAGTGTTTAAAAAAAAAAAGCTGGTTTTGTTGAAGTTCTTCAGTAACTAGTTTATCCAGTATATACAGCCTTTTCTATGAAATTGGCATGCATGTAGAGGTTTTCATTTCGTGAGACCTACAAAAATGACTTCCTCTGAGCTGTAGGACTGAAGGGTATCTGGGAGGACCTGAGGAATGGTAGGTAGCCCCTTGTAGCAAGGTTCGTAAATACCTGAGCACTCCTTACGTTAGTTATTATGCTTTTTAAAACTGGATATCCTTTGTTTATGCTTTTTGAGTTACTAAGCATTTCTGTGAATAAGGTGGCATAACAAACATTACACAGCTATTTAAAATGTATCTTTCTTGGAATAATTTCTGAGACAAGCAAGCCCTTACTCCTAGAGCTATACCAACCCCTTTCAAAAGGAGTCTAGCTCCATTCAAATGAACTGATGCAGCAGGAGAAGCAAATGCAGCAAAAGCAGCCTAGAATAATATTTTAAATTCCATAGAAATTCACAAATTTATTTGAATAAACAAATCAAAAGTCATATTTTGTTTCTGAGTAATTAATGAGATTTTTTTAAAGTAATGTAAGCATTAATATAAGAGATACTAATTTCACTGTTGACACTTGATTTATGTTTATGTCTCATTCCCTTCTCCTCCTCAAGTCCTCAAGCTTTCAGTACAAAAACCAGGACTAGCTTAAGAGCTATGTTGTGTAATATCTAGAATACAAGTCCATCAGGTATTATAAGTAGTGTCTAAAATGTGGGTTTTTTCACATTTTTCATAGATCTTTTCCTCCAAGGAGAGCTATTTCATGCAGCTTTGGAATCTATATTCCTGTCTGAAGAGACTGCAGCTAAGGAGCAGGGAAAAGACATTTCCGGCTACTTGTCAAGTGTGCAACATGTCTTAAAAGATATCAGCGAAGTGAAAGCTCTGGAAAGTGCCGTTCAGCATGAGACTCTCCAGTATCTGGGCCTGGTAGACTGCGTGGCTAAGTATCGGTGAGGTAGTGGTTCTCTAAAAAACCTGGTAATGCCAGTGTTGCGTGCTGCTCCGTGACACATGGGAGGCTGCGTCCTGGGCTGGAGCAGGTGTGTTGGTGAGGGTGGGGGGAAAGCTGAAAAGATCTTGCGATGGAGGTGAAATGAATGAACTCCCCTGGATCAACCTGAGGACAGAAGTGCTGTTGTTCTTTGTCGAGAGTTCCTCACTGGAGCAGGATATGAGAAACCATTTTTCTAAGAGGTGGTAGATGCCTCATCCCGGGAAACACCCAAGGCCAGGCTGGATGGTGCTCTGAGCAACCTGATCTTAGTTGAAGATGTTTCTGCTCATTGCAGGGGGTTGGACTAGATAACGTTTGAAGGTGCCTTCCAACCCAAACTATTCTATGAGTGGGGAAGAGTTAAGTGCTCCTCAGCAGTTGCCAGGAACTGTAGCAGATATTAGTAAGTCTTGATTTTTGAGATCTAAACTACCATTGTGGAAGAGACTTGCTTAGTCTGGGCTTAGGAATGAGCAACAGGATGTCAGGTTGAAACAGATATGCCTTTCTTTACTGTCCCATGCCATATTTCTCACTGTGACTAAACTTAAGTTTAAAACGTCCTATCTTTTCATCTTATGCAGAGGCCAGTTGTGTGTGATTGACTGGAAAACTTCAGAGAAACCAAAGCCATCTCTGAAGAATACATTTGACAACCCATTGCAGGTTGCAGCATATATTGGAGCCATAAATCATGATGCCAGTTATGACTTCCAGGTCAGTAGGCCTGCTACCTGCCAAGACAGGCAGCAGTGCCCACATTATTTTCATTTCTCCCCACCTCCTGCTTTTAGCACCTGCCATCCGTCATGAAACTGTTGGTAGGATTTGTAACAAAGCAGCCCAGTTTTAGACCAGGTTAAACTGACATACTGTGAAATTACTCTACTACTCTGGCTAATCCTGCTGCCTTTGCGTGTCAGCAGTATATTTTCATTGGTTTTGAGGAACTGCTTAGTGGGACCCAGGGATGCTCTGTATCATCGAAAGTCAGATGAACTCCCAGAGACTTGGCATCTGGGCAACCCCTAGTGATTTGTTCTGTGTGGTTTTCGCTTGTGTCAAGAACAGGAACGGGAAGGAAAGGAAGTCAAGCAAAAGAGCCCGCAAACAGGGAAATGTGGAGGGAGGGCATTGCTTGCATCATGTGTTGCTATATCCCACTAGCAAATGAGGGACTAAGTGATTGGCACTAAGTGATATACTTAGAGTGTTTGGAGGTTCCTCAGAGTAAAGCAGTGTGTTGTTAATCACTTAATCAGAAGACAGTGGAATAATATTTTTAAAGACTCCAAACACAATTCTGGCCAGGCCTGCTTGGCCTCAAGGATTGCTATTTCAATACAAAACACTGAATGGGGGAAATACAAAGCAGAAGAGAGCAAGGTAATTTGTAGGTTTTTCAGACAACTTTCTAGAATGTTACAGAGATTAGTAAACAGAAGCACTTAACAGATATGGTCCTTACAGAGTGAAATACAGGCAGCAATTCTAGAATTCTGCTATTAGCCTTCTGTCCCCCAGCTCTTTCTCTTCACCCCAGTAGCTGAATGGTGTTTGGATTCCAGCTGTTTGTCAAGTATAATAGATGTCGGAACACACCTAAATAACCGTTTTCATTCAGACTGATGTTGGAGAATGACATCAGTCTGGTATATGACCCCAGGCAAAACCTGAGAATTTTACCAGCATCTGGTAAAATTCAGGAATTCAAAGTTTGAGTCCTTCAGTTTTCACCAAAGCCAGTCAGAGCTTTGAACTTTCAGCATTTAAATGTTAGTCTCCAAGTAGTTTATGTTAAATTGTTGCTCTTTTGTTCCCCACCTCTTAAGGCACTTATATGTTAAGGATGATGTTTTGCAGTGAGGTTTAGTGTTCAGAATTGCTGATTAAAGTTGTGTATTAACACTGAATTTCTGACAGCCTTCTGGTTTTAACTGTAGGTCAGCTGTGGACTCGTTGTGGTTGCCTACAAGAATGGCTCCCCTGCGCATCCGCATTTCATGGATCCTGACCTGTGCTCGCAGTACTGGAATCAGTGGCTTTTGCGCCTTGAGGAGTACATGGACAGAAACTGACCCAAACTAAGCTGTGCAGAAGCAAGTGGTCTGAGCACAGAGCCAAAGCAATAATCCCTTGTTTAAATCTTTCATTGGAATACATATGCTTTTTTTCAGTAACTTTGCTGATTTCTTAATATTGGAGGGTTTTCGACCCCCCTCAAAAAAAAAAAATAAAGAAAAATTGGAGTGGGAAATGTGTATTTGCTTACATTGTAGGTGACTGAAGTGGACCTGGCTGGACAAAGTCATCTTAATTAATCTCTGTTTTTCCCTACAGAGTTTATGAAACCTGAGATTGATAGGGAAGTTTCTGTTATCAGTAAAACTGTTCAATAAATCATCCTCCTTTTGTCATTTTTGAGAAAAAATCTGTTGCAGAACTGAGCCTTTGAAAATTAAGGTGATGAGGTGAAGCAAAATGACATCTGTGTTGTCTGAGCTGAGGGAAATGCAAATGAAAAACAAATGAATATAGTAGACTGGGTTTCAGTCAACTTAGTTCTTGTTCATCTCAAAGGTATCTATTAACAGGGTTGTTACTAATGTAATTTTTCTTGCAGCAACAATTGGGAAAACTGCGCTAAATTTCGAATGAGCACTTATTTAACATACTTATTTAACAAAGTCATCATTTATCAGAAGTGACTTAGCCAAAAAGGAGCAAAATTGTAACTGATTCCCTTAGAAATTTCCAGCAAGCCTTCTGAGAAGTTGGAAGTTCAGCTACTTCTAGTGGCTCCTCCCTCAGGCTCTTTAACAGGCTGCACGCCTCACACGAAAGACCCGTGGGGGTGTAAGCAGGTGTTGTACCTCAGGTTGTGAGGCTCTGAGCAGGCTAAGTCTGCAACTGCCTTTATCTCTCCTGGCTTTGCTGCGGGGCTGAGCCAACAGGGAGCCTCCCTGTGTGGAACGATCTCTCCAGTGTTGAGTTATCACGTTTGCTGGTGTGAGGAAGTTTCTCTAAAAGCACCCTTGTGACTCTGAAGCAGGGCCTTCTGAGGAATGAAGAGCTGCTGATTGGGTGGGGAGGGGGTATGTTTTTTTTGTGGTTTGGTTTGGTTTTGTTTTGTTTTTTCCAAAAATGTTTATAAGACACGCAATAAGCCTTGATGATGTCGGGCAGTGTTACTTTGTGCGTTGCGCACCTGGAAAGCTTTTTTCCCCTCATTCTCTTTGTTTTCTCTAGATTGTATGTATAAGTTTTTGTGATATCATTGCGGATTACAAATAAAAATACAACCAACCCATAAGCTTCAAAAAATCAGCCAGAACCATACCTAAAGATACTAATGAGCAGGCTTGCTGCTGAAGAAGCTCTATAATGCTTCATCTCTGTTCCTTCTGAGTTCTGAACTGTGGAAACCTGCGCAATGAAACTCAGTTATAATGGTACTTGCTTATTCAGACCTGGCCTGGTGATGGTGTGATTATTCTGTGCTTAGACTTCTATCGAAAAAGACAAATCAAGGAGACTGAGAAAGCAGGTTCAAAGATGACTAACCACAGCAAGGCTGTGTGAGCGCTCAGTTCTACCTGTTTTACAAGTACATTACCACATCACAGAATTTTAGCAAGTGGGTGGTTTGACACCACTGAACACAGTCTATTTTCTGTGAAAGATAACTCTGTGGATACCAGGAGGGTGGGCATAAGCAAAAGGGAAGATGCCCTGGGCAGAAGCTGGAGGTGACAAAACATTCTGAAATTGCAGTGGTGCTTTAGACTAGATAAATTGAGAGAGTGCGGAGCAGTTGGGCAGTGTTTGGGTGGGATTGCTGCCTTCATCAGTGCATCATACAGCCATCAGCTGTCTCTGAACCATGTAAGACTTCAGCCTCATGCTGCCTCCTCGTAAATAAGGACAAGTTTGGAGCCTGAGCAGTGCAGGTACCTGTTGGCTTCCCCTATGTTCGTGTGTTTAACAAAAGCCTGGTGTCTG
The DNA here is from genome assembly GCF_037038585.1 of Patagioenas fasciata. Lineage (NCBI taxonomy): Eukaryota > Metazoa > Chordata > Aves > Columbiformes > Columbidae > Patagioenas > Patagioenas fasciata. Next base: position 15,530,602 of record NC_092522.1, read on the forward strand.
AGGAAGGCTGCAAGCGTCACTGACAATATCAGTTTGTAAACCTGTTATTAAGTCTTGGATGTGTCTGTACCACCAAAGAGCCAGGAGGAGGTAGGTAGCCCTCAGGCAGTACCTGTGGAGGTTGTTGGCCTGTCTGCCTCTGACATCCCTGTTGGAGCTCTGGAACATTTCTTTAGAGGCACAATCTGGTGCCATTTTTTCCCATAACCGAACAGGCAGATGGGTGTTGCCAGTGTCACACAACCTCAAACCCACTTTGTGCCCAGTTTAAACGGACTTGCCAGACTGTTCAATAGACATGCCCAAGGCATCTGCTACAGGGCCTATCTGTCATCTGCAGAAAAAACAGCCAGATAATCAGGGCAGTTGCTCCAGCTGTAGCATCCAGCTTGTCAGGGCTTTGCTCTCCATCCAGAGCTGTTTTTCTTCTGTGTACTATTACCCGCTTCTTTTCTCTGTTGCTGTGGATGCTTTCTTTGACCGAGATCACATGGATGGACCACCTTGATGTGTCTGTAGTTCTTTGGGCAGGGACATGCTTCAGCAGTAATACTGGAGGGAAATCAAAAGTAATGTGTGCTACAGGAGGGAAAATAAACCACGTGCACACACACACACACAAAATGTCTCCAGCTAGCTAGGGAGGGTTCCAGCCACACCTCCACTGCTCCGGAGCAAGGGCTGAGGTTTCAGCAGAGTAAAGCACGAGTCCTCTGCGGGAAGGTGAACGCCGGTCACGTTGCTCAGATGGACTTTAGTGACCAGTCCCACCTGGGAGCTGAACTCGAGTTTCATGACTGAGCCCTCACTGGTGAGTTATAGGGGAGTCTCACCAGCACAACTGGCTGGATCTGCTGTTAACACTTGTCTTCTCACCTGGGAAATGTTGCCCATGTATTTGCAAGCATGCATGCTTGGCTCAGGGTGGGCAACCTTCTATTTACACCAAATAATAATAATAATAATAATAATAATAATAATAATAATAATAATAATAATAATAAACGGCATGTTCTCAGAACTAGGGATCAGTGCATAAACTTTAGCTCTTTCTGCAAAAGAAAGATATTCTAATTTACCTCAGATGCTTTTTTTTCCGTATGGACTTCCCATTTATTAAAGCATTCTGCAAATTTTCTTGTTACATAGGACGACAAGTTTGTTCTTTACACAGTAGCGTCACTTTATTATCCCTGTTTTCAAGGTCCCAAGCACCAACATTTGTGCTGAATAAAGTATTAGTATCATTACAAATCCTTTAAAACTCATAAAAGCTTTTACCCACTAAAACCCAAGTAGATGCCTGTACAAAACTGAGGCAAATTGAGAAGACTCTTTAATGATTCCTGCAGAGATGTTCAGAATCTCTCATTTTAGTAGTAATGATTATGAAGGTCCTGGCTATAACAGTATTTTAGGTGAGTTACTTTTCAGCTATCGTTTCAACATATATAGAATACAGTGTATTCTCCCCAAGCGTCCAGCTTTATTTTGAGCACAAAATGAAGTTTGGGAATTTACAAATTAAATCCATTAATTATCATGCATTTAAACGGATTTAAAAAAAAAAAACCTGTTTGGCAGCTGTGTCCATTAAGTTAAGAGTCAGGTGAATAATATGCGCCTGGATCAGAGCAGCTTGTGGTTGCTGAGGAAGCCACCACCCAGCCCTGTCACACCAAGTATAAGACACTCAAGTGCCCGGCAAGGGCTGCAGCAGCTTCTGACAAGTCTCAAAGTGTCAGGCGGTTTCAGCAATGTGAGTTGTACGGGCATCCCTCTCCCTTTCCTTTAAATCCCAAAATTCACACTCAGTAGTCCCTACAGGCTATCCTCTTGGTTGTCCTGGGTCAACAAAGAGCCGGAGCAGGACTATAAGGTGAGTCCTCAACACACAGACACATAGCACCAGTCCCTCATCATCATCGCCACCTGCTTCCTATCTCACCAGGAGCCTTCTAAACTGACAGTGGTTATGGATGAGAGGACAGATTCCTGCCAGCAGGTTTGCGCTGATCCCATGAGGCAGAGACAGGCTAAGTGTCCCTCTTCACTGCCTTGCACTGCTCTGTTGTATTAATGAGCTTAATCATTAAGAAGAAAAATAAGCCCTAAATGAACACACACGTGCACATACACACCATAAAATACAGAATTGCATTTCATCTTCGCAAAAAAATACGTATCTTCAAGTCATTAAACGATTTTCTTTGGGTTTCTGGATTGATACTGATGTATGTTAAAAGGATTTTGTAATAATCCCCAAAGTGAGCATGACAAGTCCAGGAGTGTTAAGGTTACACTTAAATCTAAATATAATAAAATAAGTTCACAGCTTAAGGTACCTAAAACATGATTGTAAGTCTGCCCTGGAATAATGCCATTTGCTAGTAGAGAAAGTTTGGGAGGAAAAAGTTCCACATCCTTAAAAAAGTCTCAGCTCATCTTGGATCACATTTCCAGAAATGATTATTTTACTGCATGGAGGCCAGAGTTAAGGTTATTTGCACATTCTGTCTTATTTGCTGATACAATGGACTCCTATTCTTAACACCATTTTAATTCATTTTGCATAGAACAATGTACTAGTAGTTGCTCTTACATGGCACTTTTCACCCAAACCTCTCAAAGTAATTTGTATGGGAGGTAACTGCTATTATCTTTACAAAATACACTGGGGGAAGGTAACTTATTTGTCAGTGGCCACTCAGACATGTGGTAGAGCTGAAACAGAAAACAGGTTGCCTAAACGGCAGTTCAGTAAATGCTCCATCCGAGAGGTGACCGCCTCTTCCAACCTTTCCGTTTTTTTTTGGCCAGATAAAAAAGTGATGTTTGCATCGAATATAGGAAAATTTCTTTCAAGTTGAGGTACTACCGACATCAAGAGAGTTCTGTTAACAAAAGCGTCCATTTCATTTCAGGGATTTATTTCAAAATTGTTTTTTAAAAAAATAATATATATATATATGTAAACTTCATTCCTTTAGCCCACTGTAATCCACCATATTATTCATCTTTGTCGTCATTTTTGGAGTTCCTCTGCAGGACGGGGCTCAGTTTATTTTGCAAAACCGCTGCAAGTTTTTTTGAGGTTTTCTTCAAGAAAGCGCTTCCAGGGTGAACATTACTAACATGCAGGTACAGGTCCTCCTGCGTGGGGCCTGTGTAGCCACAGTCTTCGCACACATAAAGTTTGTCTCGCCTCTGTTTGTAGGCGTATTGCTGCTGCACACCGTGGATCTTCTTCAGGTGAGACTCCAGGGAGCAGCGCTGCGTGAAGGCTTTGTTGCAAATCTCGCATTTGTAAGGTCGAATTCCTGCAACATTAAAAGACAGCCATTACCATTCTGATTTGCTAAGGACCCGGCTATGAGCAATGCTCTGGCATATTAGTTATTGAGCAAATACCTCACAGCAGGGAGCTAATAGCCTGAGGAACTATCTGTCTAAACAAAACTTCTTCCTTTCAGGCTAAAATTTTCAGGAATGGGTTGATATATTTGGGAACAAAAAACCGTTCTAGGTTTCAAGGGGATGTCGGTAGACGCTGAGGATAACAGATGTGCATCGGTGGCTTTTGTCCTAAAGAAGAAGCCATTGTCAGCTCCTGCAAAACTGACTTCTTCAGAGCCCTGACTTTTTGAAGTCTTGTGATTAGGAACTATTGGTTTCAGGTAACTTTTTGTTTTGGCTTTTATAACGAATGAAATCATGCATCTCAGTAAGATGCTAATTTTTTCCCTTTTAGTGAGCAAAGCTTAATGAGGCTTCAATGAATGGCAGCCCTAAATGAAAACACAGTGATCACAGTCCTTCAAACCAATGAGAACATTTCTGTAGAATATAGACTTGATTGACTGAGATTACAAACTCAAGTTCTAGAGGAGAAGTGCATTAAGATGAAAGAAATATGTACATTTACTTTGGAGGAGGGAGAAGAGGTTGGCTGGTGATTTGAGTGCCTGAGCAGTTTTGTTCAGTACAGACAACAAACATTATCAAAATAGCGGTAAAGTGTAACCATTTTACCACCAAGCAACACCAATTTAACAACTACCCCCAAGTATCATAGAATCATAAAATGTCCTGAGTAGGAAGGGACCCACAAGGATCATCGAGTCCGACTCCTGTCCCTGCATCTGACAACCCCACAGTTCACACCATGTGTCTGAGGGTGTTGTTCAGTCTCTTCTTGAACACTGTCAGGCTTGGGGCTGTGACACCTCCCTGGGGAGCCTGTTCCAGTGCTTCAGCACCCTGTGGATGAAGAACCTTTTCCTAATGTCCAACCTGAACCTCCCCTGGCACATCTTCCTGCCATGCCCTTGGGTTCTGTCATTGGTCACTAAAGAGAAGAGTTCGGCACCTGCCCCTCCTCCTCCCCTTGTGAGGAAGCTGTAGACCTCAATGAAGTGTCCCCTCACTCTCCTCTTCTAAAGGTTGAACAAACTGAGGGACTTCAGCTACTCCTCATATGGCTTCCTCTCCAAACGCCTCACCAAATTTGTCGCCCTCTTCTGGACACTCTCCAGTAGCTTTATGTCTTTTTTATCCTGTGGTGCCCAGAACTGCACACAGTGCTCCAGGTGAGGCCGCACCAGTGCAGAGCAGAGTGGGACAATCACCCCCCTCGCCTGGCTGGCAATGCTGTGCTTGATGAAGCCCAGGACACGGTTGTCCTCTTGGCTGCCAGGGCACACTGTTGGCTCATGTTCAACTTGGTGTCAACCAGAACCCCCAGATCCCTCTCTGCAGAGCTGCTTTCCAGCATCTCGTCCCCCAGTCTGTATGTACAGCCAGGGTCGCCGTGTCCCAGGTGCAAAATCCAGCACTTGCCCTTGTTGAACTTTATGTGGTTGGTGATGGCCCAATTCTCCAGTTTGTCCAGATCCCTCTGCAGGGCCTCTCTGCCCTCGAGAGTGTAAACAGCTCCTCCCAGTTTTGTGTCATCAGAGAACTTGCTTAGTATTCTCTCAAGTCCTGTGTCCAAGTCATTTATGAAGACATTGTAGAGCGCTGGCCCTAAGACGGATCCCTGCAGAACCCCACTAGTGACTGGTCACCAGCCCAACATAACCCCATTCACCGAACCCTTTGAGCCCAACCCCTCAGCCAATTGCTCACCCACTGCATTGTGTGTTTACCCAGCTGTGTGCTGGACATCTTGTCCAAGAGGATAGTGTGAGAGACAGTATCAAAGGCTTTACCGAAATCCAAAAAGATCATGCCAACAGGCTTCCCTTGGTCAGCTAGGTTGGTAACCTTGTTATAGAAAGAAATCAGTTTTTTTAAGCAGGACATTTCCCTCATGAACCCGTGCTGGCTGTGAACAATGACTGTGTTGTCTTTCAGATGTTTCTCAGTAACTCCCAGAATAACCTTCTCCATTATTTTTTTAGGCACAGAAGTGAGGCTGACAGGCCTGTAGTTGCCAGGGTCATCCCTGTTGCCCTTCTTGTAGATTAGGACGTTTGCCCATACCTGCATGACAAATAGCTGAAGGTTTAGTGACTCTTGAGAAAAACCTAAACCAGTTTTGATTTTACTTACTAGACTAGCTCGGTAAGTTTTCAAGCAAAGGACGGCCTTAATACTGATGCAAGGATTTACCTAAACCCCTGTTTTCCCAATGAAAGGTGAAACGCGAGCCTGTGGAAGATCAGTCCTATGGTGCCATGCAAAAAAGAGCAAAGCACACGTGTCCATACACATGGCTATAAATTTGTAACTGGATTGTGTCAAATTCACCACGCAGTTGCTGATCTTTCTACCAGAAATCCAAACTGATCAGAAGTTCTAATAAGCAGCATCCTGATTGCATTTTTACAAGTCTTGTAAAACGAGGTTATGCCGGTGTACTGGCTCACACAGTCATAGAATCATAGAGTGGTTTGGGTCGGAAGGGACCTTCACAGCTCATCCAGTCCAACCCCCTGCAATGAGCAGGGACATCTTCAACCAGATCAGGTTGCTCAGAGCCCCGTCCAGCCTGGCCTTGAATGTTTTCATTCATTTCATTGCCCACTTCTCTGGGCAATCTGCTAGTGTTTCACCCACCTCATGTCTGCTCTGAATCTCCCCTCCTTTCTTTTAAAACCGTTATCCTTTGTCCTGTCACAACAGGCCCTGCTAAAATGTCTGTCCCCATCTTTCTCATAGGCCCCTTTTAAGTACTGAAAGGTCACAATAAGGTCTCCATGGAATCTTCTTTTCTCCAGGCTGAACAACCTCAACTCTCTCAGCCTGACCTCATAAGAGAGCTGTTCTAGCCACCTGATAACTTTTGTGGCCCTCCACAAGACTACCAAGCCTAAAGTTTCCTAATGCCTACTGCAGTGAGACTGCTTCAGTTACATTAGGCTGCAAACGGAAAGAAACTCTACATCTTCATTAGAATTCACACACAAAAATGTATCTTTTACAAACGCAATTTTGGGTGCCATTTCATGCTCATCTGAAGGCTATTTAAACCCCCATCACCCTTGGTTCGTGACACCAGCAGTGCTCCACAGGCACAAGTGCATGAGTGATCATGCCAGGATGGCACAGACCATTAGGGCTGTGGCAACTTCTTCTTTACTTAGGAAACATTTTAAAATTTGATTTTACTATGCGTATTAGTTAATCTTTAATGTGTAACTCTGCTTATGCCATGAAGCTAGGCTGGGACATTTGGCTTTCACTCTCTCTGACACTACCCTACTGTTGCACAGTCTGGTTACAAACACTGCACAACAATTTCCACTGGAAACACCAACAGCCAGTGGAGCACATGTAGATGAGCACCTGTAGCTACAAAACATAAAACCCACACTACCACTTCCAGCCCGTTTGTCTTCTTTGTAACATTCAAATATAGTCCAGCTTTCCTCAACAGCAATCAACTTTGGCATAAAAAAGACAACCGTTTTCAGAGATAGATAAACACCAATACACAATACATATTAGTACTGCTGCTGCAGCCAGCCTTCATGCCCCCACCATGCATCAGGCAAATACGATATATATGAATGTCCATCCTGGCTTTACACTGGAAAGGAGAAAAAGTGATGCCAGATTGCTTCTAGTAAACTTGGGGACAATCTAACCGTAAGATTCACATTTCCTGGACAGTGTGTTTTCACCCCCTGTTCGCTTCCAGAGTTTCTCAAAATCAGCTCCACTCCTGCATAGTGACTTCAACTCTAGCTGCCACAACATATATGTATATTTAGCTTCTGAACAGAGACTTTCTTGGATTTAGTTTCTGAATCTCAAAAGATGACCAGAGAGGTTAAAAAATCACTTCTTTCAGAAGCACCAACTCAACACATCAGCCATACCCCAGTGGCAGCTCCCTGCTCACACCCAGCAGCTTTCCTTTCCACATGAAAGCCTTGCAGACAAACCAAAAGAGCAAAAAACATTGGCTCTGATCAATGTTTTCCCACCTAAATGGGTAGAATTGTTTTAGTGAGCTCTACTGCTAAGAAACAACTCCTGCCCATCAACATACTTGTGTCACCTCTAGCAGTTCACAGAATCACAGAATGGTTGGGCTTGGAAAGAACCTCTGGAGATCATCTAGTCCAATCCACCTGCTAAAGCAGATTCACCTAGAGCAGATTGAACAGGAATGTGTCCAGGTAGATCATCTGGGTAATGGTGCCTGAGCCAAAAACGGGGAATTGGAGAGCAAGCCCAAATAATCAGCAGGTCCTGTAGCTAACCACAAATCTGGAAAGTTGGAACATGCCCAGGAGATGTGGTGGATGCATCTTCTGCATGCTCTACAGTGCAAAGTCAAAGCTCCATAAGCACAGGCAGCTTGGTCTGCCAGAAAGTGCCTTGCTTGGGAACAGTGCGGTTGATACGTGTTTAAGCCATCACTTCTACTAAGAAAAAGCAAAACACAAACATGGCATTCTCCCTGCTCCAAGTTAGGATAAGTACTTCTCTTAGCTGGATTTGAGGCAACCGATCAAAGAAACAAAACCACTGCTGTTTGGGGTGGGCTCGAGCATTGAACCCACTGCAGAGCAGCCAGAGAAAGTGCATCCCTGGGAGCAAGAGTGAGCAGAAAAGGGAAAGGGATGATTTTTCTTTCTTCCAGTGCCATCATGGGCTTAAATCACAGCATCCTCAGTTATGCCTGTACATCTGGCGTAGATGCAAGCAGGGAGGAGGGAACTAGATCAGGTTGAAGGTAACTTTTTTTACCCACCCTCAATCCAGGGCAGGAACTGCTGTTGGGAGACTTTTAACCCACTGCTCCTGATTCTCAACCAACTCTTCCTGATTTTCAACCCATATTGTGACCCACACAACGAGTAGAGGATCAGTGGCCAAACTGATCTGAATGGCTGGATATGCAGAGGGAAACGGCTCCAAAAGGGGATTGTGGGAGCTGGTAGCCTGAAGCAGGTGGGGCTGCAATGCACAGAGTTGGCAGAAGTCAGATGTGTCAGTTTCCCTAAAAAAGCATAGCATGAACTGCACTCTGTTTTCTCCAGACGGTGCCAAAATCAAGCCATAAGCCCACCTTGCAGGATAGCCAGCAGGAAAGGTTCGCCAAAAAAGATCCCAAGAAACTGCTGCTCATTGCCTCTAGAGGGCAAAGCATTTTCATCCAACACCTGCCTGCGCTCACTAGTACATGCTGGACTCGCAATAACATGCAATGAGTTACCCTAGGTGGGTTATCCCAGGTGAGTTATCACAGGTGGGTTCTCCTGGGTGGGCTATCCCAGTCTCGCTGACCCAGGCATGGCAGCACACAGCAACATCTACACCAGACCTGGATGCCAGCTCATGCAACCATAGCAGTTCTAACAGACTTTATTAGTTCTCAGATTTCGTTAGTCCCAGGACTTTTATCTGTCCACATTCATGTCTCTCCCTTTCCTCCATCACATTCCAGCTATTTTTTGCAAATGTTGTTTACCTGGGTTTTGTATTATTATATTTCCGGGTTACCCTCAGCCCCCATCCTAGTCCCATCCCACCCCTTCTCCCAACTCCCACTACCCAGAGGTGTCTGCAAGCCCCCAGGGAACATGTTCTCACCGGTATGGGTCCGGACATGTCTTTTCAGATCAAAGGTGTCATTGAAGCCTTTTCCACAGAAGGTGCACAAGTGTCTCTTCACCTGGCTGTGACACTTGATGTGACGGTTGAGCATCCGCTGCAAGCGAAAGCCTTTGCCACACAGCTCGCAGCTATGCACCGTAGCATCGTTACAGGTGCCAGTGGTGAACTAGGGAATGGAAGAGAACTGGGTGAGCAGGCATCGACATGACAAAGATTAACAACGAAAACAAACAAATAAGAAAACTAACAAAATAAGGACGGATGGCTCATTGTTACATTTAAGAATACTTCGGATATATTCAAAATGAAAAGTGAAAGCATTCAAGAGATTCTTGCTGGGTGAAACTTTCACGCTTCCCTTGCAATCAGATGGGTGACTGTTAACATGTGTGGTTTGGGACTTCCACAGATATTGCATAGCTTGGCTCCAGGGGTTAAAGCAAAGCCTGTGTGCTGGATGCCTTCAAGAGGCAGGGACCCTCATTCAGCTACATCCATAAGCACATGCGCTTAGGCTACAAGCATGTCTCGCTGAGGCCGCATATGTTTGTTCCTGCACTCTCCTAGTGGGAGATGGAAGGCCCTCCCTGATACGAGAAAATCATACCCATGTGGTGCCTTTGCTAATCATGCTTCCAGCTGCTATAGGTCCCTCAAAAAACAGCCAGCAGGGAAAAAAAAGGTATGTTTCATGAGATAAACCAACACACACTGTGCTGAATCAGCAGAGAATGAAACAATGGCATTTACCTCCTCCTGTTGGTCTCTCTGGCTTGTTAATTAACAGCTGAGTGTCATTAGGGGTTAAACTCCTAATTCCCGCTCCTAACACCAAAAATATTGCGCCAACACCATGACCTAACTTGACTAAGGGAGACACTGATGATTCAGCTCTTGGGAAGAGCATTCCTCAGAGGGCAGGCTTAACGTCTACAAGATGCAAATATTTCGTTATTAGTTTAATTATTCATAGGGGAGCAGACTTGCTTGCCACCAGCCTCTTGGGCCAAGCGAAAGCCAGAACAGCAGGCAGCACCGCACGCACACGTCCATCGGCTCTCGTGGTGCTTTTGGCGAGTTTCTGTGGCATGATGAGAAAACACAACTGCTGAAATGAGGTTTCGCTGTGACTGTGCTAATAGCTCAGGTTAAATTATACAAAGTAGGTTAAAGTCAAACAGCAGTGGGGAAAGCTCTTCATAAAGGAATACATTTGGAGTTTCTTTTTCCTGAAGAGCCACTTATTTTTCCCATCCTACTCCTTCACTTACTATGGAAAGTTGTAAAGAAAGATTAAAAAAAAGTCAGCTGCAAAACCACGAGGTGTGAAACTAGAGGGGGGATGGCAGCTGGGAAGTATCTGTTGGGCAACAGGTAAGACTCATGCAGCTACATACAAGCAGGGTGAAAACCTAGTGTTAATCATGAGGTTAATAACATGGTGGCCGAAAGGCTGTGATCTCAGCAGAGACAGTGGGAATTTTTACAGCTCCATCTGGCAAAGCAACAGCCAGGGTTTAATGGGGTGTTAACTAGCCACTGGTAAACACATCTCCTCCTTCCTAGCACTGAGGTGGCCTGGCCTCGCCTCTGCTGAGGGGAACCCTGGATGTTCAGAGATAGACATGGTCCTGTCACCCCATATGTATCACCATCGTGCTTTGGGAGCTTGGTCTTGGGTTGTCCAGTACCATGAGAAGACCAGTCTTCTTCTCAGCCTGGGGATTGAAATCACCACTCTGCTTTCCTGGCTCTGCCCAGGGACACCCAGTCAACACGAGCTCCAGTCCTTGCAGCAGAGAGACTCTCCAGTTAAGTTAATGGACAGGTAATTGCTTCATTTCACCCAACCCTGTAAGTACACCTCGAGGTGGTAATGGCCTTTCACAGCTTTGGAGGAGGACCTTTTCCTAGCTGGTATCTTGATAAGTGAAGAGGGTAAGGGGACATTTGGAAGGTTCACGACAACTCCCCTTGACTACAACCTAGAACGCAGTCTTTTAAGGACACCCCACATTAAGGAACGAGATCCACCCACACACCATGGGGCATGACTCCTAAGCTGCCAGGGCTGGTCCTTCCCAGCTGGGTTAAGAGCTCCTGTGGGACCCAAGCCAAGCAGGTCAGGAGCAGCATGTCCCAGGCGAGGATAAGGGAAAGCAAAGGGCACTGGAAGATTAAGGTACATCGCTTACAAGGCTTGCCCTGCCACTGCCATCCTACAGCCAGCTGGTCTCACAGGCCTCCATCTCCTTGTGTGGGACAGGTGCTGTAACCTCCAGCAGAGAGAGCCCAAGGGACTGTTGTCACCCAGTGTCCCAGCCAGCAGCTGGGCTCTGCCCTCCAAGTGGGGTCACCCCATCACCGGGGAAGAGAACACATGGTTGCGGGAAGTTACCTTGATTTTCGACCTGACCACGGGGCGCTTGACGGCCAGGTCCAGCAGCATCCCCCCGGCCGTGCCCAAGTCGCCGGGGGCGGGCTGGGGCGTCGGGGGATCGCTGGGCTCCGCGTCCCGGGTCCCGCTGCTCCCGCTGCTCTCCAGGCTGCAGCTGTCCTCGTAGCCCAGCAGCACGCAGCCGATCCCGCCTGCAGCGGGGGGGCGGGATGCGATAAAGAAGGGGATCGCGGAACCGCGGCCAGGGGAGGGGGGCAGCGGTGGCAACGGGGAAAAGCCGCCGAGCCCCGGTGTTTAACCTGCGGGCGGGCCGCGGGAGGCGGGGGAGGATCCCCGGCTCACGCTGCAATCGGAAACTCAAACACGAACGGTCCCAAAGTTCAAACAAGCCAGCTCCGCCGCCTTCCCGTTATACCCCGGGCAAGGGCAGGAGGAGGAGGAGGAGGAGGGGAGGGGAAGGCCAGGAAGACATCAGCCCCCTACACAGCCCGGGTCCTTCTCCTCCCCCCGCCACCTTTCTCATGCAAACGAGGTTTCCCACCTTCCAGGACACTCACACTGTCCCCCCCATGCCCGGGGGCTCGCCGGCGTGGGAGATGGTGCCAGGCATGGGAGCGGCATCGTCCGGCGGGGCCAGCACCCAGCACCCCCGCCACTGTGCGGGAAGGGTCCCCGTGATCCCCCCCCACGACGTTTAGCACAGCCCTTCCCGGTCCGCTGCCCGCCCGCCCCCTCGGGGCTCTCCTGGCCCGGCAAAGCCCCTTTCCCCGCCCGCCCCCTCCACAGCCCCCGGGGACCGAGGCAAGGGTTGGGGTCCGGCGGGGACCACTCTCCCTCCCTCCCGGCGGCGAGCGGTGCCGAGGGAGGGAGCACGTCGGCGCCCTACCTGGGATGTAGGTGTCGGCTCTCTCCTCGTCGGGCAGCCCATCCCAGCTGCGCACCGCCGGCTGCGGGCTCCGGCGCTTCACCAGGAAGGCTCTGGGCATGGCGAGGGCAGGGGGCACGGCTGGGCACGGAGCGGAGCGGAGCGGCAGCTCAGCCGCCGCCCGCCCGCAGCCCGGCGGGGCGCGGGCGCTGCGCTGCCGTCCGCGGTGAGCGGGACCGCACGCACCGGGCAGAGCCGCCGAGGAGCGGGGAGGGGAAGGGGAGGAGAGGGGAAGGGGGGTGGGGGGGGGAGGAAAGTTTCATAAGGTGGAATAGAAAAATGCACCAGGAAACTTGGGAAGGAGCATGCGTGCTGCAAACATAACGGTGTCAACAAGTCTGCTTACCTGTCCGACCGGTTGGAGCAGCTGAGCTTTGTTCCAGCCCTTCCTAAGGCATGAATGTTTGCAAAAGAATTTAACGTCTGAAAATTAAAAAAAAAAAAAAAAGAAGAAGAAAAGGGAGCGGAGCGCTGCCGCCGCCGCCCGCCGCCCCGCTGGCGGCCACTCCGGTGCGGCCGGACCAGCTGCCCGCCCGCCGCCCGGGGGGTGCCGGGGGTGCTTCCACCCGCAGTGCGCGTCCCGTCGCCCACGGGGGGCTGCGCTGAGGGCCCCCCCGGGGCAGGTCGCGGAGGGGAATGCTCCTCAGGGAGCCCGGGAAGAGGCTGAGCTGTCCTCGGGGCAGCAGCAGAGGGAAAGCTGTTGTTATTATTTTCCTTAATGACAAGCCTTTCTTCTGGTTTTGTGTTTTTGTTTGGTTTTTTTTTTGGGGGGTGGTGTTTGTTTGTTTGGTGTTTTTTTAAAGGTTTTATTCTGTTTCAGTCATTGATTTAAAATGGAAAACGTGTCACAGCCTCAGCATTTTCTCTCCCTCCCCTCTTTTTTTATTTGCCTCTTGTCCTCTCCTCCTCTTCCCTAAGTGGAAACTAAACAAAATAGAAGAGGATGGGGTGGGGGGAAGGAAGCATAAGAAACAGAAGAAAACCCACAAAAATGCACTGGAAAGTCTCCAAGCACAGTAAAGTCTGTGCATGGTGTGTCCTCAGGTATTTAACAGAATTCAAGGGTGCCTTCTCCCACCTCACGCTTACTATTCAATCTGCTTTCTTATTAAATGCAGTGGAAACGCACTTGGTGCCTCCTCCCTGATCACATCCTTGCAGAAGAGCCAGGACCAGACTGAAGCAGTTGTGTGGGCTCGTGGGGCTGAGCAGAGAAAGTTGTTTCCCTGTGTGAAGAGGCCTTTCAGATGGTATCGCTCTTCTCTATGGTTGCTGCTTTCCTCCAAAACAGCAAAGCACAGGCCAGGGTAAACAGATGGGAGTTTCAGCATTTCATTCATTGAGACAAAGATTCAATGGGTCTGGAGCTTCTGGAAAGGATGCACCATCAAACATGGCCAGATGAAAGAACTCTGCTTAATGCACATCCTCAGTAACTCTTTGGGGCAAGGACCACTACTTTGGGACCATTGGAGACTTTATCAAGGGGTAAACTGGTGCAAGCTCTTGCCTGGAGGAGTAGGAGCAGCTGCAGTCCCAGGGAAGGTGCTGAGATGGAGGATCCCCAGCCCTACCCCCCACACCTGGTGTCACACACCAGAGAGATCCTCCAGTCTGAGCATCCCAAAGCAATTGGTGTTTCCAGGAAGAAAATCCCAGCCGGGAGCTGCAGCAGCCCTGTCTGCTGTACCCTATTTCAGGAGGGTCTACCAGACCAATGTTCAGGCACAGACATCATCCCACAGGCTGAAGCAGCAGAGGAGTTTCCCCACCACCCTACACTTGGTCTTCCAGGATGGGTTTTAAGCCCTGATCCTTCACCCATGGGACAATCCCTGGGAGTGATGGAGTGGGCTGGGGACACCTACTTGTTCCCTCTGCTCCTGCAGAGAGTCTATAGTCTCTGCAAGTGCCAGGGGAGAAGCCACCTCAGCATGCCTTCAGGCAATACCTCAGCAATACCACACGTTAAAACTTCTCTTTCTCTTTAAGGCTATGTAATTTCTGTGTTATGTCTGAGATTTTGCTTTGGGTCAAAATGAAGGTACATGGGTTTAATTGATTTTATTTCAATGCTTTCGAGGTTTCTTTTATTTTAACCACTCCCTGTCTTTCAAGCTGAAAGAGGTAGCAAATGACATTAATCACAGCACTCCTGAACCAAGAGTTTGCTGCGACTACTTTAACGTCTTCTTGTCTTTTTCAAATGTTGCTTTTGAGGTTCCCATTTAGTGAGGTCCTGGAGCACACATTTAATTGGGGTGCTCCAAATCAGACATGCACCTACATGCACAGCTCAATAAGGAACTAAATTATTATTATTATCACCTCTGGAGGCCTGACACAAGTGGTCAGGGTTGTGGTGTGCCCAGAGCCATTGGAGGCACAAGGTGAAAAGAAGGTCTTGCAGCCTTCAGCAAGGCAAGAGGAGCTGGATGGAGAGGTACCACCTCCACAGAGTAGAGCATCTCCGCAGCAGTGGGCTACCTTCCCCTTGAGTTAGCAGGTGGAAATACTGAATGCTGACCAAACCTTGGTGCTGCGTGGCCGTAGCCCAGAAGAAAATGATGCTGCCTTTCCTAAGAATACCATTCCTTGGTATTTTTTACCCCAGTGGAGCCTGGGAAGCATGCTCATAGCATGCGCCCACCAACACCATTGCAAGGAGCCACACCTGATGCCATGGACATGTCACTGAGGGGCCAGCATCCTTCTCCACACAGCTGCTTGAGCAGTGTTGCATGCACAGCTCAAGCACTGTAATTACTCAATAAATAACAATGATAACAAGATAATGGCACACAAACCTTTCTGTAGGATCCTGTTTAATTTTCAGTATTACTTGGGTGTGGGAGAAAATCCAGTACATTAAATTAACATTTTGGGTGTAAATCAAATTAAGTGCACAAAATACCCTGTAGGGTCAAACCACAATGAGAGCCATCTTTACAATTTGACTACTAAAATATGCTTCATTTGACTCTCGTCATTTAGGGAAGAGATTGGATCAAGCAATGAATCAGCCATGTGTTGCTGTCTCAGTTGCACCTCCTTCTCCAACCCACCAACAGGTGGTGGGGGGATCAATGGTTGTATGCAAGGGGCATGGGGAACTTGTCCCTCTGGAGGATTCCTCTCTCCACCAGCAAAGGGACCTTCATACTTGGCCCCTGGTGGGATTTTGTCCCTAGCCATCACCCCTCCTGCAGGGACATGAAGGGACACCAGCAGGTACACCTGTAGATGACACACAGGGATGCTTTGCCCATAAGGCTGAGAGAAGTCACAGAGTGTCCCTTTTCCAGTGATTTCTCGGAATTTTGAGCCAAACTGGGCTGGACGGAGATGAGACCCTGGCTGGTACAGGAGCCTGGCAATGCAACAGCACAGCTTTTGGTCTTTGGCTCCCAGCAACGATGATAAATCTGAGTTTACTGACCATGCAAGAGAGGCCATAGCTCCAGATCCTTGGGAAGACGAACCTTCATCTTCTGTGATCTGCAGTGTGCCTGAAACACCAGCTGACATCCCCCTGGCTGTCAAACTCCTACAGTGATCCCAGAGGTGTTTTGGGAGAGTCAGGGAAGAGGCTGGGTGCCAAAAGGTTACCCAGTCTTCTGCCAGAGGCATCCCAGAGTGACACTCCTTCCATGAAAAGCTCCATGTTTCCCCACATGAGGGGGGGTGGTGAGCATGGAGCCCCTGCTGGCACCCAGGAACAGGTGCCACAAGACCACCATGAGCCTTGGGCTCATACCCCAGCCATGTTACAGGGAGGTGTTACAGGGTTTGCAGAAGGAAGATGCTCCCATTGCAGCCTAGGCAAGCTGGGAAAAAGGGAGGGTATCTCCTCCACAGCCTTTCCCAACCTGCTGCATCCCTGAATTTTCTAGCGGAGGTCCAGAATGCTGTAGGTTCTTCCCAGAAGGATCGCAGGGACATCTGAGGACCACACCTTGAAAGCCCACAGCAGCACACAGAGGAAAGGTCCCCTGCTTTTAAAAAACCTCTCACCCAGGGCATATGTTGCTTCCAGCCCCAGACAGATCTCTGCCCTTCATCTCCCAGCTCAGCATCTGCCTGTGAAAGAGCTGATGTGCTCTCAGTGGCTGCTCCTCTCCACCCCACGCTGCACCCCTTCACACACCTGCAGCACCAGGTGTGACTCAGCCGGGTTTCGGCAGCCTCTTGCACGCACACACTATGTGTTGCCAGACGGGGTTGCTATTGCCTCCGAGGGCAGGTTCCCACCCTAAGCATAGCACCTCCAATGCCAACATTTGGGTGAATACTGGCCCACAGTCCCCCAGAGGTCAGGGGGATGTGAACATTGCTTGAACATCTAAAGCAAAGCTACTGCCCTGATCATGACTGCACAACACCTCCCTGTGCTGCCAGCCACGGGGCCAAGCCCAGCCACCGGAAAGCTCTGCTTCCAAGCCGGGTTTTGGTATTTTGGCAGCTCTCCTGGTTAGATGAGGAACCGCTTCACTGCAGCGGATGGAGCCAGGGTGGCTCCATGCCAGCGTTATCTCAGAAGAAGAGAGCAGTGGCTCCACAAGCCACCCTGGTTTGGAGGCAATCTGCTTTCCTTGGCTGAGCAGCGAAGGAGGGATGAAGAGGGTGCCAGCCAGGGGAAGATGGCTCCCCAGGCTGTGGCAGAACCTGCCCTGCCTGTGCTTCCCTGCCGAATTTCAAAGCACCCCACCAGGCTGACTCACCAGGCTCCTGTCTCCCTGCCTCCCACGGCCCTTGCCACTCCCAGCGTCTCCCTGTCTTTCTCCACTGATACCTCCGCTTCTTCCCACTCCCTCCCGCCTGCTTGGCGCTGTCTCTGCAGCCACCCACTCGCTGCGGTTCTGCTCCCTCAGGGCGCCCGGTGTCACCCCAAGTTGCCGGGGCCACTCCCCGCCAAGCCTCAGAGTCCTGCTCCCCTCCCCATGGAAATGGCATCCAAATTCTCCTGTGATATGTCAGACCCCACTGGCACCCCCCAAGCACCCTCCTTGGTGGCACCTATGGCTCTGAGGCTTGGGGGAAGGAGCTGCTGGAGGACCTGTGCCCCCCACATCCCCACACATGGTCCAGTACCATTCTGGTAGGATGAGGTGACCCCCCTTGAAGAGACGTCCGCTCTCACAAGGTGGTCAGCAGAGCCCTGAGCTAGCAGACTCTGCCATAGAAACATGACCACACGAGCATCTGCTCTAGAAGCCACTTTGAAATTCCTTCCCCATCTTTTCTCACACTGCCTAACTTCTTTTTGTTGCTTGGTTTCCTGTGATCTCACTGTGTGCCCAGTTTCTTGTTGGGAACTTTGGTGTGTTCCTACTGAGCCTGATACATCACCAGAGGTTGCAAAGGTAGTGAAATCCCAGGAGTTTCCTGCGAATTGGTAGATACACAGAAGATAGCAAGTTGCTCTCTCTTACTGTTCCCACAGTGCTTAAAAATACATCACACACACAGCCTTTATTAGATATCAGTGAATCCACATGTGCTCTAACCTCCAAAAGCCGCATCTATGCAAGTCAGAGCCCCTACAGTTCCAGCAACCAGTGGCTAGTGGTGGTCCTCAGTCCCTAGGATTTCTCCAATGTTTTCACCAGAGACATCTCTCTGTGCTCCAAACCCACCAGCTGCATGAACAACGAAGAAATGGAGTGGCAGCCACTTGTTTTTGACCTGCGTTTTGGATTTTGCATGTCCAAAGAAGGGCAACTAAGTTGGTGAAGGGAGCACAGGTCTGATGAGGAGCAGCTGAGGGAGCTGGGATTATTTAGCATGGAGAAAAGGAGGATGAGGGGAGACCTTATTGCTCTCTACACCTACCTGAAAGGAGGTTGTACCATGGAGGGTGTTGGTCTCTTCTTCCAAGTAGCAAGTGATAGGATGAGAGGAAACGGCCTCAAGTTGTGCCGGAGGAGGTGTAGATTGAATATTAGGAAAAATTTATTCACGAAAAGGGTTGTCAGGCATTGGAACAGGCTGCCCAGGGAAGTGGTGGAGTCACCATCCCTGGAGGTGTTTAGAAGACATGTAGATGAGGTTCCTAGGGACATGGTTGAGTAGTGGACTTGACAGTGCTAGGTTTATGGTTGGCCTTGATGATCTTAAAGTTCTTTTCCAACTTAAACGATTCTGATTCTCTCTGATGGGTCAGGGAAAGATGTGGCCCTGTGGGTCCCTCCAGAGCAGGTGTCAATACCCACGAAGATGAGCAGCTTCCCTGCCTGTGGGCCTGATCCTGACTCCCAAGGGTGCCTCACCTACTGCTGGACCACAAAGGGAAGGCTACAGTGGGTGGTCTACTGAAAACCCACGTGCTGGTTTTATCCTTCAGAGATGTTGCCATTCCTTGCATTATGCTTCACTCTTAGCACCACCACATCTCCATGCTCCCTTTTTGCTGCCCAGATGGTGCCTGCTTCAGCAGGGTGACTTATGCAAACAGAAGGTGCTGCCCTGGAAAAGACACATGTTCCCTGCCAATGGGATGCACTGCTGTCAGGATGCGTTACACATCAGGATGAGCTGCTGTTGGGATGTGTTGCTGTCAGGATATGCTTCACATTGGGATGTGCTGCTGTCAGGATGTCCTGCTGCTGGGATGCGCTTCTAACATGATGTGTTGCCTATGAGGATGTGTTGCATGTGCTCACAGAGGCTGAGAGTTCAAGTAAGGAGCATGAAGCCCAGCTGCTGGGCAAGACCAGCCTGTCCCATTAGATTACTGGGACCACAACCTTTTATCCAGGGGTAGGGAGTCGGCAGTTGCTCACCTTGCCTGGAAAAGCTCTCCCCAAAAAGGCAGGTGTTGGCTGGTGCTAGTGGAAAAAAGGTGGATGAGCCACAGCTGGGGTCTGACCCAGCCAGGCCCTTCCCAGGTTCCTAAAAATAACAAGAGCACTTTCAAAACACCTTTACAATCCCTGCTTCTCACAGCTGGCACAGGCTGATAAACTGCTGCACTGTATGCGGGGCTGTGCTTCCCCATCCTGCAAGTCCTGCCAGCTCTGCCACGCCTCTCCCAGCTCAGACCTCGGTAGTAAAAAATCCCCTGTCCCCTCCCCAAGGACAAATGGTACCTCTGTGGCCCCCAAGGCTTCCTCATTCCTGCCAGATGACTGCTGCCATAAACCCCATTGTATGCATACAGGGTTTATACATTTCTTTACCATTTTAAGGGGCTGGGCCAGCTGAGTAGTAGGTGCTGTCCCTGCCATCCCTCTCCTTTTGCGGGGAATGGGAAGATTAATAACGTGATGGAGCAGTGATAAGGTCACAGAGAGTCAATGATGAGCTGGAGGAAGGAATAACTGTCTCAGGTTGGGTGCTCAAGGATGGTCTCACCGCTGCCACCCCTGGCCAAGCACCCTTGCAGGGTAGCTCCCTGGGGGATTTGGCAGTAGTAGGAAGAGAAGATGAAGTCCATCTGGACTCCTCTCAGCTCCTTTCCAACCAGGAGGACTGCCAGGACAGTCTTGGCCATTGGCACTGCTGACGGCAGCCCCAACACAAACGTGCTCCCAGCTAGGCCACAGGATGGGTTAGGATGTCCCAGCCCCTGTTCAAATGCTGCCACGTTACAGTTGGACCTTTTCCACTCCCTGTGCTGGTGCCACAGATGCAACCAGCAACCTAGCACTGCTGTCAGGGTCCCTGACCGTCCCGCTTGTGCTGTGGCAGAGAATGTGCTCCAACGTGCCCGGGATGAGTTGCACATGGGGATATGTGCTCACTGCCTGTGAAATCACCCATGGAGTGCAGCAGTGCCGCTTCCAGTCAGGCTCCTTTCCCTACTGCTGTGGTTTGACAGCTGGGGGGGCGGTGCTCAGTGGCAGCTGCAGCACCCATGGGTGCTTCTGTCTCCTCCTCACCCACCCAGCTGGGGCCAAACCCCAATGTTAGCCCTCCTCTCCCTGCTCCCCACACAGCTGCACCACCACAGCCGAAGAAGCCTCCTCCTCCTGGGGAAACCTAGGAGGGTGGGAGCCAGGGGTGCAGCACTCTGCAGGGCTCCCCCCAGCTTTGGGGGCTAGGGACCCACACACCTGTCTCTCTTGCAGCATCCCTGGCGCTGGGTCAGGGTTAACTTTGCCGTGTGAACTACACAGTAATTGCTTGCAGAATTACTTCACCAACATTTTTTTCTTTTGCACGAAGATTTTTATCTCCTGGTGCCTTTTACAATGTTCGCCAGGGAAAAAAAACAAGAAAAACAAACAAACAAACAAACAAACAAACAAAACCAAAACAAAAACAACAACAAAAAAAACCAAACAAAACCACAAACAAACAAAAAACAACCAAGAAACAACCCCATGCCCATAAGCGTCTCTGCTCTCGACTCCTGACAGTGCTGCTGCAATACCTGCCTCCCACCATCTACGGGCAAGGGTCTGTGCGATTGCCACCAATATAATTATAAAGTGCTGGGTTTACATCCTCCCCTAACTGCTGTGCAGGTAGACTTTGGCCTCCACCTGCATAACCACCCGTCCCCACTCAGGGTAAACTCGTGAAGGACGGAGCCGGTGTGCAGCTCCCTGGGTCGTGTACCTGCTGCAGCACCCCAAAATGAAGGGTACAGACAAGCCATGCCATGGGAAAAGCATGGCGAGACGGCGGGGGCCAGCATCCAGACCTCCGTCCTCTCTTCCCCTGTCATGGCGGTGCTGGGGAAGGAGCCTGGAGTGGCTGTGGACACAGAGGCCCTGTTGCACCCTCTGGTCAGGGTGAAATGAGGCCACGGTGGGGCGAGCAGCAGCAGCAGAGCCCACACCTTAGTTTATTTACCTGGAGGTGACCTGCTGGCGTGCTCACCGCCAGGGCTGGCTGGCTAACGTGTAACCACACATCACCCAGCTATAAAACCCACAAGGCTCATGTAGCGGCTGCCCCAGGTTCCTGTCCTCCTAGCTGGAAGGAGGAAGTGCTCAGGGAAATTCAAATCTAAAGTAACTGTTTTGCAGTCTACAAAGGGAAGGAAAGCTTCAATGCTCCCTTGCTCACAAAAGGAGTAAAAGAAGGGTTTGCCTCATCTGGTTTTCTCTTTTCTCCATCATTAAAATCTCAGGATGATCAGACTCGTTTACTTCCAGCTCCCTGGGAAGATCTTGTCTGGGCCCCGGGGCTTGTCTGCATGGGAAGAGCAACAAAATTCATCCAAATTGCTGGGGAAAGCCAGTCAGAGGCTGATGGAGCCCCTGTACAAATGCTGGAGGGATGAGCTGGGGTGGCTGCCACTTCAGTTGTACCCATCAGAAAATAAAACTCGCTCAAGTCAGGCAAACCTCCACCTGCCTGGAGAGGAAGCTAACCTGGTCAAAACAAGGCATTTTTAATACATGCACTTCATTAACTTAAATTATTTTTTGGGTCTCCGCATAGAGAAGCAGCCCTACCTCTTAATTACAGAGGGAGGACACAAAACCTTTAACGCATTTCCATTTTAATTCAGCATGTTTCAAGTTTTTGAATACAGACAATATGACCTCCCTCTCAGCAAATCCGATAGAAACATTCACTGTCTGACCGCACCTGGACAACGCCTACACTGCAGCAAATAGTTCTGCAGCTACTGGGCAGGCGGGGGGGATAATTACATTTCTCAAAGTGGAAAAGCATCACGGTGAGAAAAAAAGCACCTACGACACAGCCATTCGCTTTAGCGCTTCCACAATAAGAAAATCAATGCTAGTAGCAGCAGGCATGGAGCACAGCCCTCCTCGGGGGCTCTCCCGTGTGGTCCTCTCCATACCTATACCGAGATGTCTGGCTGATGCTGTGCAGGTACATGCACACACACCCACTGCACACCCAGGCCCCCGGCCAGTGGCCAAGGTGCCATACAGAGTGGTCAGGTACTGGGGCAGCACCCTTGCAGTGCCTGGGAGGGCTGGGCTGGGCTGACTGTGCTGGGATCTCCAGGCTGGATTCCAGTGGCTTCACAGAGCAGATGGGAACTTGATTTAGGTTGAGTTTTGGCTTCTTTTTGGTCTTCTTTCTGACAGGTAGCTGAGCCATTGTGTCTTGGTGGAGTGCCCCGGGTGTGTGCAAACTTGCCAGTGTGAGCACGCAAGCCTGCACGTGCATGAGCTGGCTCTGCAAAGCGGGAAGGACATTGAGTTCCTCAAAACTCCTATAAAAACACCCCAAAAGCTTTATGAAAACATACATTATGGATTTCCTATTTGTTTGTTTGCAGTTTGAGAAGAGAGATTGGTTCCACACATTACAGGGGAGAAATGAAGCTGGGAAAGGGGCTGTGGTTCAGGCTGTGAACCCGAGAACAAGCTCAGCTCAAACTTTATCTCCATCCTCTGTCATATTGTGCAGGGTTTTTCTTTAGGCTACTGGTGACCTGCTACAACAAGCTGCAACTGAGCACTGTTTTTTGGATTCTCTGGTGACTAATACAGAGTTGAGCTGACACGGCCACCTCTTCCCTTCACGGGATGCTCCCCTGCTTGGTGTAACCACTCATTACACAAAGCTGAGCTAGAACTCCTCCACATCTGTCAAAATGGCTGGTATGGGCAAATAAGCATGGAAGTCTTACTGAGGACTGCAATGCAACCTCACTAAGGAAGCTGGTGAATGCCTGTGTATGTGTGTGAAGCGAAGGGAGGGGGTGGATGAGGCACAGAGGTTGCACAAGCTTCATTTGCTTTGGAAACCAGGATAAAAATGCCCCCTAAGCATTGACTTCAGACTTGTTATCCAAGATCACTGTAAAGACCTGAGCTGTTTGCCCAGGGGAAAAACAGCCTTCAGCTTTTCGGTGTCTTCTTCACACATGAGTCAACCCTTCCCTGACTGGTGCTTGGCCCTGTCTCCATGAGACATGCATCCTGCTACAGCCAGGCCAGCAAAGGAGAAGCCAAGGCACAGGAAAGAGTGCATCAAATAAAAGTATGGGCATAGTACACCAGGAACCAGCTATTAGCAGCCACGTTTGCTTGGGGAAACCTCGCGTAGAGAGCAACCGCCAGAACCAGCAAAGAAAATGGCCCTCCTGAGCCACACTTTCCTCAGCACAATCTCATCCTCTGCCTCACCCTTGTTTGAGAGCATCAGCAGCACAGCTTGTCCCCTTGCAAGGAGCTACCATCGCTTTGCCAGTCATACACACCCCATCGGTCCCACGAGACATCTCTGCAACAGGCCTGGGGTGGTCAACGTTGTGTTTGTTGGAGGAACTCTGAAATCTCCTTCTCTCTTGTCCTTCAGCTAAATGCCAGCTGAAAAGGCTTTCCCCAGCAGCATCACCACTGGCTGCTCCTGCTTCCCTCCTCTATCACTCCCCACTCCCTGCCTCTGCAGTGTTCCTCTGGCTGGGCTTACCCAACCCAGCCAGAAAAGTGGCCAGAAAATGGAAAATTGGCTTTTCTATGTTGTTTCTGTGGCAGGGTATTAAGCCAGACTCAGCTGTTAATCTGGTCCATGGCTGGGTGAGCACTTCAGCAAGCCCTGGTCCTTGGGAGGGAAGAGAGGAGAGCAGAAACACCTGAAGAATACCATGGAAGAAACTCAGGCTGTGAAAGAGCAGCCTGAATATTCCCCAGCAGGGGTTTTAGCCCCTCAAGTGATTAATGCCAGGCTTGGGTAGATGCGCTCAGCTTTCAGCTTGGCTGAGTTGTGCCCTTCCACAGTGCCAAGGGCACTGCCCTGGCTCACATTTGCCACAAATCTGGCTCAACCCTGTTCTTGGCACTCTAGCGGCCTTGGATGCATTATAAGCACTTATGCATAAGTCTTAATAACAGTAAACACACTGATGTGAGCAAAACTATTAGGCTCAATTGAAATATTATCATTCCCACTAATTTCACCTTTCATTTTAATCACATTCATTCAGCAAAGAGATGAAAAAGATTATAACAGGGAGGGATCAGCTTCACACATTTGGTTTTCCTCTCCCACTTCGGATTGGACTGGGGACGTGACGCGGCCATCCCCTCACGGCAACCACTCTGTAACTCGTCTAAACTCCACCTGGAGATATCCAGGCCCAGTTTTTAGACGGGGACTGCAGTACCTGCTGAGTTTGAAATTCTGTGTGCCCCTTCATCCTGCCTAGCAGCAAGCTGTGGCTGATCCTTGGAGAAAAAAGAACAGGAAAGAGTTGGGAATAAGCCTACACCTTTCACAATAAACCTCCCACCTTCCCACTCATTTGTGGTTTAAAGAGTTCATGAGCCAAAATCAACATCCAGACAGCAAGGGCACTCCAGAAATTTGTCCAGTTCCTTTCTTAATCTGTAGATAAGTTCAGCTTCTGTAGCGCCAGGGGCAATTACTTCCACAACTTGATCACGCATGGTGTGAACTTCTTTCTACTTGGCTTAAGCTTGCCACCCGCACACCCACTGGTTACCCCTGGACTGTGGGAACTGGCAAACAATTGCTCCCTGACCTCCTCCAGGTTTTTAGAGATCTTGTGGTATATCCCACCTCCCCACTAGACACCCTTTTGTTTGATACATCCGCAAGAGTCACTCTTCTGCACCTCCATGTGCTCATCTGGGTGATAAAGCAGCAGAGTGAGTGCAGACAAGCTCCCTGAGTGTGACCTGAGCCTCTGTCTGCTCCATACTAGCCAGGCGGAACTTTAAAGTGTTACATTGAAAATGTCTTGGAAGGCTGAAATCCTCCACCTGAAGTGCATCTGAACATGGTGCATCAGAGTCATTCACGACAGTGATCTGTTGCCTTCATGCGGGAACACTGGGAACAAATTTTTCTCTGTCTTCAAAGCACTCAGATACTCAAGTGAGGAGGTGCCAGGGAAAAGCTCTCCGGGGAAGGAGTAATGTTGTCTTCAGAACACAAAAAACTGCAAAACACGAGGCCCAAGGCCACACACTGAACAATGAGAAGAAACCAAACAACTGAAGAGCTGCTTTTTCCAGCTGCTTGTCCTTTGCTGTTTGGGATTTCTGGGCAAGGAAAGTGCAGAACGGGAGGTCTTATTGCAATAAAAGCAAAACGTCTTTCTTGAACTCAGAATACCTTTTGTTTGCTTTTCAGGGCTGCAACCACACATGAAATGCAAGTGCACGCCGGCAGGAAGCTCCAGAAAACAGCCCCTCGGGAAAGGCGGCAGAGCAGCTGCCTGTGTTCCCCATTTCAGGGACGCTCCCTCCAGCAGCGGTGCCGAGGGGGCAAAGGCCCTCTTTTAGCCGCCCGTGTTGGCACTTCTGATCATCAAGGCCCAGCCGCGGCAGGGCAGGGCAGGGCAGGGCAGGGCAGGGCAGGGCCGGGCCGGGCCGGGCCGGGCCAGGCCAGGCCGGTCAGCGAGCTGGCGGAGCGCTGGCTGCGGGACCGGCTCCCGCCGCGGCCTCCCGAGTAGGCGCAGGTGCCGCACCCAGCCCCCGGGAGCACGGCGCTGCCGCAGGGCCGCGGCTGGCTCGGAGGGCGCGAGGGTCCCCCAGACCTCGGCAGGAAAGCCGAGAAACTCCAGAGGCCGCTCCCCGCGCAGGGTAGGCGGCCGGCGACGGCAGCTTCAGCCGCTGCTCCCCCTCCCGCCGCTCCTGCTTTCCCCGCCCACCCAGGGGGACGGGACGTCGATCGGTCCCGCCCCGCCTCGGCGATCCGTTGCTCTGGTCTGGCTCGATGCAATCGGCTGGCGGCGGGGCGTGCCTCCTCTCCCCCCGGCTCCTGCCGCCCGGCCCTTCCCCCCGCGGCGAGCGGACGGCTCCGGCACGCGCCGCCTGTGCCGCCGGCGGCGATGTCGCGGCGGTCCCGCGCGGTGCTGGCTGTCTCCGCGCTGCTCTCCGCCGCCACCGTGGTGGCCGTGCACGTCCAGCAGCGGCGGGAGCGGGAGGTGAGTGGCCCGCCAATCGGGGCGGGGGGAGGGGGGGGAAGGGCGAGCGGGTCACCGCCCCACCCGTGCGGCAGCCCCTACGCCCGCGCCCACCGGCAGGACAGGCCCCGCCTCTTAGCTCGAGGTCCCGCCCCCGCTCCTCTGAGCCCCGCCCCCCCACCTGGAGGCCTGAACAGAGGTGTCTGCTAGAGCCCCGCCCCTTTTCTGGAGCCCCGCCTCTCACCTGTCAGCTCGGCTCGGGGGCTCAGGGCGAAGCCCCGCCCTCTCTGGAGCCCCGCCCCTGCGCGCGCAGCCCCGCCCACTGCCCTTTCGCCCTCTGGGCCCCGCAGCAGCTCCACGTGTGTTTGGCTGCTGCTCCTTGCTCGCCTGCCCGGCCCTGAGCGCGGGGAGTTGGAGCCACAGCGTCCTGGTACCTTTTGTGCCCCTGTCTGAAGCTGGGGGCTGCGGGAGCTTGGGTGTGCCGATCCCGGAGGCCATAGCCGTGCCTGCAGAGCAGCCCCCAGCCAGTGAGCTGCCTCCCCAGCTCTGCTGCTGGTGTTTCCCCGAACTACCCCTTCTGCACCTTCTCCTGCTTTGGCGTCTGCCCTTTCCGTGCTCGTGTAGCTGCACCCGCCCTCTTATGCCTTATGCCTTATCCCATGCGTTTGCCTTCAGGAGCCAGAGGCTGCTAGAGGAGATCGGGGTGAGTCAGGACAGGCTCAGCGGTTTCCTCATCCTCTCCAGCCGCTGGGGGTGTCAGGGTGCAGGAAAGATGTAGTGTTGCACCCTCCAGGCCAAAGAGCACCACCCTGGCAGCATTCCCAGGGCTCTCCCCTGTGCTGCCTGCCTTCCTGCTGGTGCTTGTCCCTCTGGCAATACATGTGCTCTGCTTTTCCTGGGCTCCAGAAATACCTCCTGTGGAAGGGGCAACAGTGCTGTTCTGTGCCATGCAGCCTGCCCTGGTGCCCTTCTTGATTTGACAGGACAGGAAAAGTGCAAGCTAACAGAAATACCATGTGCTAATTAAACAGGGAAGTTTTCTGTGCTACATTCACAAAAATCAGGTAATTCCTGGCAGGCATCCTGTGCAAGAGAGCCCTGCAGCCTGAAGTGTCATGTCAGACGATAGTGGGTCTCTGTACAAAGAAATCCTGCCAGGGACTGAAAGTCCCATGATTAAAGAATAGATAAGTTGCACATGACAGAAATTTGGGCAATGAGCATGCAGGTTTAGACCCTGTAAATGAGCCAAATGGGTACTGATATGAGGACATACATCTGATTTCACCCTGCTTATTTACAAAAAAAATCCAGAAAATGCATACAAAAAGAGCTTATGTTAAATGACTGTTGTTAAAGGTCTGAAGCAGTCAGAAGTTACAAACCATCAGAGGTCAGGTTGCTAGTCCATAGCCCAGCTCAGTTGCCTGTTGCATGGGCTTTACGATGCAGGCCATAATTACAGGGTTTTTTTCGCCTCAAGACATTGTCTCTGCCAGTGCTTGACAATGATGGATCCTGGAGGATTAGGCTGATGTGGGTAAGGAAAGAGGCAGGTTAATTTGCTGTTGGAAAATTGATTGAATGACACAGACAGCAACTGGAAGAGGAAGTCTGGTCTCTTGGAGTGCAGATGGGTAATGGTTCTGCACCTACTGGAGCTGACATAGGTGCGGGGTAGATCACTTAAGCTCAGCTTTTTGCAGGTGATTGCTAGCTAATTCAGTGTATCTGCCTTGAGCCACCAGAGCTCTGGCAGGAATATGTGCTAAATGCTCCTAAACTGCAGCTGAAATAAATGAAACCTGTAATTTGAGCATGTGCTGCAGGACAACACATGCTCTGAAAACAATCACACTTGGATGTTTCAGTGAGATGCCTAAACTTAATGGATGTGTTTGACTCTAATCTTTGGCTAATATCTCTCCTTCATCTCATACAGAAACTGTGAAAATAAATCAATATTTATCAAACGTTCATATTCTGTAGGGGTTGCAGGCATAAACCAGTCTATGCGTAAATGAATAATGCCACTGTCAGAATGGGATCTGTGTGTCATGAAGTAACACCTCGGGCAACAGGCTGGAGAAGGAATGTGAAACTAAAGGCTGGGTACCTGTTCAGGACCCAGTCTCAGCAGTGAACAAGACAGTGGTCCCCTGGTATAAAGGGGCGATGCTGTAAGTCACATGCAGAACACACGTAAATTAAGGGCACAATAGCAAGTTTACAGGATGCATTCTTCTGGTGTGTGAAATATGTCTCTAGTAAAAAAAGTGATGGATCAGCAATGAGTTGATCTGGTTAACACTTTCTGGTTGCTTCATATATATTTCTAATGATACCAGGAAGAAAACAGGGACTTGTTGCCCTTTGCCTGTTCCTCTTGCTCTATGCTTTAGCTATTGCTTGGTTTGCAAAATGACATCAAATTGCTTTAAAGCATTGAATTTGCTGCTGCAAGCTTCTGCCTGTGGAGATTCTAGGTTTCCCAAATGAGACAACGGTGAGCAGCTTTCTCCCCGTGGGTCTGTTTTAATGTATTTTTCCATTGATGCAGAGGGTATTTGTCTCACTATTGTTCATTTCCAACAGATAGACAGTTTTGCTGAGTGTCCTTAGAGATGGATGGGTCAATGGATCTAGCTGGTCAGTGACAAAACCTTTAGGGGGGTTTGGGGGACAGATGCAGTGTCTGTTCTTAGCTCTCCATCCTAACACCCAGGCATAGGCACAGCCTGTGAACCCTGTGTAGGTAACTTGTGAGTTTAGAGGTGCCTGACCTGTACATATGCGAATGAGTTTGCAAACCAGTCCTCTAGAATTAGAAGTCATCTCTCCAAAAGCTGAATTTGATGCTAATCTGTATATGTTTGCAGGCATATTAGCATTCCTCAAGATGCTGCTGCTGCAGAAGCAAATCCAAAATGATCAGCTCTTTTTTTTTTTTTTTTTCCCCAGCAATCAGTTTAACGTAATTTTAAATCACTGTTCAGGAGTGCTAAGGCTCAAAGTTTATCTTTTATAAATGAAATATGAGATTTTCTCTCTGTAGTTCTTCATCTTCAAATCAGAGAATAATGGCTGCATGTTTAAGGAACCCAGTTATTTAGAGAATGTAATGGAAATAAGTAACGTGGACATTATGCAGTCCTGGTGTATGGATTATTTCAGGTTTATCTTTATGCAGATTAATAAACTTTTGACTTTTATAAATTGAGATGCCAGGCACAAAGTGAATTGAGCTTGCGCACATTTATCTAAACTGATGCAGAAGACAAGCAGGCCTAACTTCTGAGAACAGAGGATGGTGAGAAGTTTAACTTTTTCATAGTTCTTTGTCACTCGTGATACTCAAATTAGAAAGGTGTATTTTGCAAACTGTGCATTTTCATAGTAAATGAAATCTTTCAGAAAGATTGCAAAATGGCTGTGTTTTCTGAAGGAAAATAATTACATTCTTGATGTAATTGTTCAATTACATTGTAGCTCCTCACATCCTTTATTGCTATTAACTAATAGTAATGAAATTTTAAGTTTGTGAACTTCAGTGATTACTAATTTGTAACCTGAGTTCAGTTGACTGAAGCTGGTTTTATTAGATTTTATTAGTTTAATTTCCAGAGAGAGTTTTGATTATTGAGTGATATATGTGTCTGTGTGTTTTCTTAACAAGATAAAATATTTCTTAAACAAAACTTCTCTATTTTAATCTTGACAAGAGAAACAAGTCCCTTTGAAATGTGCAGTTATTTGCATTCTAGATGAAGAATAAGCCCCTGTTGTCAAATAATGTCAAAGACCCCACTTGTCAAATAATAATCACAAACATCTTCTAAAATGACTTTAGGGTCAGCTTTCAAATAAATTATTTGCAGGTGCATTTTTGCATTATTCAAACAGGTCAAATAAATTATTCATCCTTTTTTTTTTTTTTAATCCATTTGGCTTAGCAATTATATGTCCAGTATCTAGTGGCTAACCTTGTTACCTGGGAAACTTTCTCGTTCCTAAATCCAACCTGAGCATGAGTTGGTAAGTTAGGCAGGTAGATAATGCTTTAACTAAACTAAGGTTCTCAGCTCTAAAAAATAATTTCAGCTTTTTCTATGCATGTGTAATGTTTCTGTCCTCATGTACCATATTATCTGATAAGCTTCTGACTATGGCTTTGAAATCTGGTCTGAATATCTAAAAGCATATGGCCTGCCCAAGGAGTTCAAGTCAAACCACCAAAGTGGACTGGGCATCCCATGTTCTCCTTTGCACTAGCACTTGTCTTTGGTTAGCCAGCTTGGGGAGTTAAATCAGCAGAGTATGTCTTGCTTTGCAAAGGAAAAAA
This sequence comes from Patagioenas fasciata, assembly GCF_037038585.1. Classification (NCBI taxonomy): domain Eukaryota; kingdom Metazoa; phylum Chordata; class Aves; order Columbiformes; family Columbidae; genus Patagioenas; species Patagioenas fasciata. The sequence continues at coordinate 15,561,149 of NC_092522.1, forward strand.
ACGAGAGAGAGTTGTTTTCTCCTGTCTGAGCTGTCTGGCTCTGGGGAGCATGGAGCTGGAGGATGGTGGCGACACACACTTTGGTTGGCCGATTTTGCCAGGGAACCGTATCTCAGCCGTATGTCACGTGCACAACCGAAGTCACGCTTCACATGGTCCCTGTTTCCTTCCTCAGTTAGTGTCAGCCTTGCCAACTCCTCCATCCTGTGTCTGATCTCATCACCCCAACACTCATATCCCTCTGCTGCCTCACCTCCTCGAGGTGTGCACATCTGGAGTAGAGCAGCTGGTTCACAGCTTGTCCCTCCCCTCCTTTTTCCCACCCAAATCTGCGTCACTGGTTTTGGTTTCACTTATTTTGCATTCCTCTGGTGAAAAGTAAAGTTTAAACATTTCAGCTAATTATCAGAGTGAAAAAACCCTTCCAGATAGCAGAGAGAGAAAAGTGTATGGAGGAAACAAAGAGTAGCTGGAATTTTCTTAGGGCTTTTAATACTCATGGGGGGCTTACCCACCAGTTTGAAAACTGCTGATGTGTGTTACACTAGTTATTTATAATAAACATTTTAGGTAAAGGGGATATTTTTTGAATGCAGTGCTTTTTCCGAAGCTTGGCAAAAGTAGGCTGTGAGACTTTGATCAGCCTTGCAGCAAGAGTTTACAAGGTTATTTTTTAAGAGTAAGACCTGAGCAGAAAGAAACAGAAGATGACACCTGGCAGTTTTTCTTAAAATCATTTCCAGTTTGCCACCAAATTCTCTCCAGGCAGAGAAGAAGTTTTGAGGAGATCAGCTGAATTTGGTAAAGATTTAGGGCAGAGGTAATGGGATTTTGTAGATCGCATCCCTTTTGCACAGCATAGGAAATATGGGTGCACAGCATTTATTTGCTTGCTAGCTTTACCACTTAGTAAACACACCCATCTGAAATGAGTGCAAACAAAGCGCTTTTTGGTGAAGTACCTTAAGCTTATTAATATTGAGTATCAGCTCCTGTAGTTTTAGATTCAAACCACATTAAGTGGCTGTGGCTACAGGTGGTGGCACAGGACTGAGGACTTGCAAAGCCAGCCTGGTGAACAGCCCTGCAGGAGGGATTAGAGCTGGGTGGGGGTTAATCATGTTCAGCATCCAAGAGGCTGTGACCAACCCTGTCCCTTGTGTTTTCAGAGGCTGCACCGTGGAGTTCTCCAAGATCTTGAGCGTCAAAATCAGAAAAAGGAGAATATTCGCCTGCTAGAAGAGCAGATTGCTTTGACAAAGCAGCTTATGGAAGAAAGAGACAAGGCACTAATGGAAAAAGGGTCCCACCAGTCCTAGGCACAATCCCGAGTCATCAGAGGTTTGATTAAAGACATTTGGAGAATATTGGTGTCTAACCACTTGCAAGTGTTTAAGCAAGCAAGAGGTAATCTGTGAAAGGCTGTTGTTTTGTATAGGTTATAATCCAGTCTCAAAAGCTATAGGGTGGACACAAAACATTTTGTCTATCATTGGTACTTTGACTGTGGAGACGGCCGACACATCCAGAGTGGATGGACTTGTCGATGTGGGAGGAATAGCTCCTTGTTACGCAAACACCATCTAGGATGGCTAATAATGTTCACATGAGTGGGCTGCTGAGCCGCCACGATGATGAAGCCACCAGAACCTCCACCTCAGAGGGCCTGGAGGAGGGTGAGGTGGAAGGGGAGACCCTCCTGATTGTTGAGTCTGAGGACCAGGCTTCAGTGGACTTATCACACGACCAGAGTGGGGACTCTCTGAACAGCGATGAAGGTGATGCATCCTGGATGGAAGAGATGTCCTATTACTGTGAGAAGTGCCAGAAGTGGATTCCAGCAAGTAAGCCTGCCAGTTGTATTGTGTCTTGCTTGCATCGCTGGGGATGTTGTTTGCAACACAAAATCACATAATAGTTTGGTTTGGAAGGGACCTTCAGAGGCCATCTAGTCCAACCACCTACAATGAGCAGAGACATCTTCAGCCAGATCAGTTGCTCAGAGCCCTGTCCAGTCTGGCCCTGAATGTCTCCAGGGATGGGGCATCTACCACCTCTCTGGGCAGCCTGGGCCAGTGTTTCACCACCCCCATTGTAAAAAATTTCTTGCTTATCTCTAATCTAAATCTTCCCTCTTTTCCTTTGAAACCATTATCCCTTGCCCTATCACAACAGACACCGCTGAAAAGCCTGTCCCCATCTTTCACCTCATAGCAGAGCTGTTCCAGCCCTCTGACCATGTATATGTGGCCTCCTCTGGCCCTTCTCCAGCAGGTCCATGTCTTTCCTGTACTGAGGGCTCCAGAGCTGGATGCAGGACTCCAGGTGGGGTCTCACCAGAGCGGAACAGAGGGGCAGAATCACCTCCCTCGACCTGCTGACCACGCTCCTTTTGATGCGGCCCAACATACAATTTGCCTTCAGGGCTGCAAGCGCACATTGCTGGCTCATGTCCAACCTTTCATCCACCAGTAACCTCAAGTCCTTCCCCACAGGGCTGCTCTCTTCATCCCTTACACTGTCCTGCATACGTGCATACATCATTCAGCTGTGTCCCATCCTGCGCTGAAGGAGAAAGGCTGTCTCGGCATTGCATGGAGCCCGGAAGCCTGATGACAGCAGTGTGCGTTAGGCGCTTTGATCCATGAACTGTGTGGGTGTCCAAAGCTGGCATTCCCTGTAAAGAAATAGGAATTTCTTCATTAATTAGTAAAGAGCAAGGATGTGATTTGAGAAACATGCACACCCTTCCAAGTGTTGCTGGTGTGTTTAGGAGACTTTGGCTGAACAACTCAGCTTCTCTACTCACTCAGATGGAGATAATGACGCTTGCTGTAAAGCTCTGCCTGTGGAGGAAAGGGTTTTGGGATAGTGTTACTTTTCTTCTTTTTTTTTTTTTTTTTTTTCCTGGTCAGTTTGTCACATTTGTAGAGCATATGGCTAAATCTCGACTCTAATGGTTTCCCAATTATATGAATTTAATTTAGCTTTCACAGAAGCGTGTCCAGCCTGTAGCAGCTAGCTCTGGGAGGTGTTTGAAGAGAGCTGCAGAACTTGATCCCTCTGCTACTGCTGCTTGACATAAGATAGACGCTGTTAGCAACAGACTAGAGTTTATTTTCTAAATTCTGGATTGTCAGACTTTGGATGCGTGGGCTTTTACAGGCACTTGTATCCCAGCAGATCACTTTTGTTCAGACAAACTTTTACGCAGGGTTAGCTTTACACAGCAAAGCATATACTAAAGTGTTTTGCTGATTTGTGATCTAATGCATCAACTGCAGTAAAGTGTTTCCTGATAATGTTGGGCTGTTCTTTTATTTCTCATTTTCAAGGAAAGAAGAAATAAATACCTTAAAGCTTCACACTATATCTGCTGCAAGTGCATCCTGGAGGCTGCTGTAAATGGGGACTGGCAACCTTACTCTAGTAACATTTTGAGGACAGGGAAAGAGGGAGCTGTAAAGAAATGTAGCAGTGAGTGGGAAGATGACATGGAAGAGAAAGCTTGTATATTCTGATAGCCTTTGCAGCAGCATACTATTTTTTAACACATCAGAGCGGGAAAACATTCATTGAAATAGATACATTATCCTTGGGAAGCAAGAAGGAATGAGAAATGCAATGGAAACAAGAAAACCCTTGGCTTTGTACCTGCAATCATATGTGAAATAAAATGCCCCTTTTCTATACCTTTGCTTTTCCCTTGGTCACTGCTGGTTGCTGCAACTGTGGAATGAATCTGTGCCATCGCAGAGAGTTCTGATGCTGGCTGGGAACTGCCTAGGTCTCTGGACTTTGAAAAAAAGGCAAAAAGTACTTTTCTGCCTGATGATGTAGGGAATCCAAATCTCCTTTGCAGCATTTTTCTTATAAAGAGATCAAGAAATTGATTTTTGCCTATTCATTTCAGGTCAACTGAGAGAACAGCTCAGCTACCTCAAAGGAGATAACTTTTTCAGATTTACTTGCTCTGATTGCTCGGAAGATGGGAAGGAGCAATTTGAACGGCTGAGATTAACATGGCAACAAGTAAGTGCCAGCAGAACAACCACAGGACTTTCTAAAATTGTTGTCTGTTGTGTATGTGCTATGTAGAAAAGGAAGATCAGGTATAGGTAACGAAGAAACATACGCATGAACTTCAGAAATTAATTAGTTAAAGACTGTCTGCATATTAGAACTTAGGCATTTGGCAGGTAAATTGAAAGATAATTGTATAAACTGCATTTTTTTTTCTCCTTTTTCTTCCCCTTACGTTGTTAATGAATTCATGGCTTCAGGCAGGTGTGGAAAAGCAAAAGTAATGCAATTTGGCTGCTGGGCATGAACAGTTTTTTGTGTTTATGAGCAAATGTAAAACTAGTAAGGTGGCAACATACAAGCATAAAGCTTCCCAGCTCCCTGAACACAAAGCTCCAACCTGTCTGCTTCCTTGTTTGCAACAGTCCTTGCTAGAGTTTGCTCTTTCAGTCACTTGCACACCTGAGCAATCAAAATAATTTGCATTATATAGCAACTACAATATGGGTAGAGTGATGCATGTCCTTTTGCTCTAAGCAGGATGCTGGAGGAGCAGGCAGGCAGTGCTGTCTGCTTCTGCTAAAATGAATTTGATCGAGCAGTAGCTGCTGCTCAGCATTTAGTATTTCCACTTGCTGAGCATCACGCAGTATGTGCAAGACATCTGTTTTATAGAACCATAGAATGTCCTGAGTTGGAAGAGACCCACAAGGATCATCAAGTCCAACTCCTGTCTCTGCACAGGACAACCCCACGATTCACACCATGTGTCTGAGGTCATTGTCCAGTCTCTTCTTGAACACTGTCAGGCTTGGGGCTGTGACACCTCCCTGGGGAGCCTGTTCCAGTGCTTCACCACCCTCTGGATGAAGAACCTTTTCCTAATATCCAACCTATTTGCATCCTTTGATACAGTAGTGGTGTGCTCTCTCATAGCAGATCATTTAAAACATTAGCTGTAACTCCTACAGAGCTTTCTTGTGGTGCCTGGTGCAGGGCTGTGCAGGGGAAGTGGTTGGCACAGCAGCCTCTGGCCAGCAGGCTGGCAGAGTTTCAGCAGGTTACAAATCTGGAGAGCAAAGGCTGCTATGGCGTTACATCCGTGTCTCTCCAGAGTGGCAAAGGGAAAGAAAAATCAAAACAGGCAAGGAAGAAAGTCAGCTAGTGAAGAGACTATTTCCCTAGGATTATCTGAAGTAGGAAAAATAGGGACAGTGATTTCTGTGTTTGTTTTTCTTTTGTTCGTTTTTGGTTTTTTTCCAGTGTGTGGCCTCAACAGATCCTTATCTTTAGTTACCTGAAAAGAGAATTGTTTCTGAAGTCCTGAAATGGTGTTCCACCTGACTTCAAAACACAACTACAAAATCCTAGATAAATGGTTATCAAACCATGAGGAGTTATGAGACAGAAGTAGGCTACAAGGGACATTAAGGCTGTCTGTATTTAATCATGTTGTTATCTTCAGCAATGCATTCCAGAAGGTTACAACCCACTGGATGGAGACCCGTCTGCCTATTAAAAATACATTTCAAACTTCTCTGACAGTGAAGAATAAGTCCTCGTTGGAAGTGGTATCTGACCAAGGATGTGTGATTATGGAGAGATGTTCCCATTGCAGCTGTATGACTTTAGTTGTATTCAAATGAAGTGGGTAAATGTAATTAACAGTTTGTCACCTAGGATTTACTTACAAAGAGCTGTGATATTTTTCAAACCTGCCCTTTAGTTTAGATGTGTAATAGGTCAGACTGAATTTGGTTGTGAAGCATGTGGATGAATGAGCTGTAAAAGGATTGTCTTTAATGATTATCACCTGGAGTCAAACTTAATTCTTACATACCCAGGAAGATTAGTAGATATCATGTAATTTTACAGAGTTTACAGTCTCTTCAGTTCGAAATGTAACACTAAGTATCTAGAAAGATGATTGTCACTACATTTCTGATGGATTAGATAGTGGGATTACTTGTGGCCATTTTTTGAAAGACTTTTTCCCTACCTCCATGCTACATTCAGATTCCAGTTGTGATATAATTAATTTATACAACCACTGTGAAATCTTGTATCTCAACATAAACCTGCATAACTAGGCATCTTGTTATTTCCCTGGGATGGAGAACTCTCTGGGAGACTGTGCATCTGACAACAGAAAGACAAGAATGGTCAGTGTGCAATCAGGAAGAAGATGGACTGCAGAAGTTGCCTGTGAGATGTCGCAAAACCAAGATACTTATGAGGGAGCACAGATTTGTGTGTGCGTGGTGGCTGTGGCAGGCAGTTCAGCAGATGAAACAGAAAAGATTCACTTGTATCCGATGTTTTCTGTTCCAGGTTGTCATGCTGGCAATGTACAATTTGTCGCTGGAGGGAACAGGCCGTCAGGGGTACTTCAGATGGAAAGAAGATATTTGTGCTTTTATTGAGAAACACTGGACTTTCTTATTAGGGAACAGGTAAAGATGCGATGTTTCCCTGAATATCTGATTGATGAGCCAAAGGACTTAAAACCTGTTGCGCAGGTGGACAAGAATCCTGATTAATTGGTTATGTCTCTGTTGAGCCTCAGTAGTGAGAAAATGGGAGGATTTAATACTGAGAAACTGAATGTATGCATGAGGGGTACTCTTTTCTTAGAGGGCAAAAACAACCCCACAAGTGTCACACAAAAGCGATATAAATGCATATATTTTAAGTTACTTCTCATTGTCCTGGAGGTAGCATATGAACCTACAAAGCCTTTGAATATTTCTAAATAGACACAACAGACAAGCTTGTCCGTATATCACTGGGCTTTAAAGTAAAAACAACAGGTTTAGCAAAGTACCGTGTTACTTGGCTATAAAGCTTGTGTGGATCCAGTTCTCCAAAAAGAAAAATTGTGCCTTGTCTGTGAGCCTGTGTTGGATCTTAATAAAATAGCTTTTACATAGCAGGCATTACAAACCACTGAGATGTTTTTCAGTGTGTGTAAAGAAAGAAGCTGTCAGGGTATGAACCTTTCTTATAAAGGGCAGCCTTCATAGTGTGATGATTTGTGTGCTGTATAGGTGAACAACACATTTTTTCTGAGGGTGCTGCAGCTGTCAAACACAAGTCTCATTATTAATGCCACGTGCTATGAAGGCAGGAGAGGAACTGAGCAAGCCTTTGAAGTTATAGACCTGATTGACTTCACAGCTTCTTTTCTTCCCCAGGGATTTCTCTGTTGCAAGATCTGGCCTTTCTCCCTAACTGGATTTGCTTTTTGGTTTTACTTTCACTGCTTGTCTGTGCCTCCTTGCTCTATTCTCAGAAATGTTAGTGTTTGTCCCCTCTGGACACCACAGGGACCCTGACAAAAAGGTAGCTGAAGGCCCATTGTCCCTTGCTCAGGAAGCCATCACCTCCCAGTGTTTGCTGTTGTCTTTTGAGACCTGCCCTGGGAACAGGGCACTCCTTGTTCTGATTAAATTCAGATGAAGTGATTACTGGCCTCAGACAGTAGTCTCCCCACTTGCCTGGACAAGCCACTGATGGAGCAAGGACAGCTGAATGATGTGTGTAGCGGTTCAGGGCATGCAATGCTTTACTTCCTTGGCATATTAAAATACAGCTTATCCAGACTTACTGTAACGCTCCAGACTCTGGTATGAGGCAATTGAGTTTAATCGTTCTTGCTTGAGGGTCAGTAGCCCAAGGTTTGTAACTGCAACACTCAGCAGTGAATACCTGCTTGGCCAAGCCTAGCCCAAGTACTGAAGCTTTTGCCAGTGGAGGTGTGCAAAGGCAAATAGGGATCCTGAGATCCTGTGCAAATAAGGGTTTTAGACTTTGCACCATGAACCCAGTTCTCCAGTAGCCAAGGGAGTACCTCAGTTAATGGTTACAGGGGCAATTTAAAAATATTCTCACTTCTTCACTAAACTGTGACCAGTTCTTAGAGGAAAAAAAAGTGCTCAGATGCCCAATAGATGACACTGCCCTGCAGAGTGAAAGGCTGAAATGCAGTTCCCTGGTTCCAAGTGCCCAAGGTGCTTCATAAATAGTTCAGCGGCTGTGGCTGACAAGTATGTTGACTAGTAGGGATGCCCTTCCATGGTATAAAAGAAAACACAAAGCTAAAAGAGGGCTCCAGTATATATCACATGCATGTGTGTGGGACAAGCATATGTACTCTGTTACCTTGCTGCTTCTGCAGCTCACTTGTCCTCAGTGATTTACTTTTCAGACTCCTAACTCTGCTTCTCTGCAGTGCTTGACAAGGCTGCAGCTGTGGAGGGCAGAGTGGTTGGATCCCAACCAGCTTTGTGAAGTCAGCTTTTAGGGATCCTGTCCTGCAGCTCTGTGTGCTTTGCTAAATGAAATCTCAAAGTAGTCAAGGCAGGCATTTAAATTAAGTTTGTCTCTCCTTCTGGTTTATCACTACCTTTCCTTTGCCTCTCCCATCCTGTACACCCAGAGTCCTGTTTGCTGTCTTCAGTAATGGAATATGGCTCTGCAAAGTCAGGTCAACACGAGTAGCACTAGGATCCTGTTTCTGTTCTTGTATCGTCAAATTGTTAATGAAGGTGGCAAGGTCAGCATTTGAAGGCCGAGGGTTCCAGTGGCAGGATAGACATCTACTCTGTAGGCTCAGTGTATGGCAGCTCATTGACAAAAGAAAAATTGCCATCTTGCCATGCTGCATTTGCATGGCATTTATGAGCATATGTATGCAGCGCTTCACACATAAGAGCCCACCAGTACATTTTAGCTTGCTCTTCAGGGTGCTTCTCTGAGAAAAAATTACTTAATCTTTCTCCTCTTTGAGGATGGGGTCATAGGGAATATGTAATCCCCCTGCATCAGTGCCAGTGGCAGAAGCACTCTACCCTTTCCATCTTGGCAGAGGGAGGAGGCTTTAAGGTGGAAGCACAGCTGGCATGTGGGCACTTAACACTTGTTTTTCCCTCTCCCACTGTAGGAAAAAGACCTCGACGTGGTGGAGCACAGTCGCTGGCTGTCTCTCTGTGGGGAGCCCCTTGTTTTTCCGCTCAGGCGCACAGGAATTTGGAGAACCAGGATGGTGGAAACTGGTCCATAATAAACCCCCAACAATGAAACCTGAAGGAGAGAAACTGTCTGCATCTGCACTAAAGGCAAAAGGTAACTGTTTCCCCAATGGTGTGTAGGTTCCTAGCTGGGCCAGAGCTGACAGAGCTGGAAGTTTACTTAAAACCATGTGTCTGTGTGCATGGACAGCTTCTTAGTTTTGCTCTGCTGTAGTGGTTGACTTAAGAGGACTATGGTGCATATGCTGTAGTATGAGAAAGCTTGTCTTTTATTACCTTTTTGCATTGTGCTAACTGATTTAAAGGCTTTTGAGATTTGTGCAGGGTTTTTTTTTAGCTGAAATCTGTAGTTTCTCTGCTCCTCTTTACCATGGGCAAGGTTTTTTTAACTTTTGTCACTGGATGCAAATTCTATTCTGTGCAGAGGAGCAAGACTGGGCTCTAATGAGGCTTTAGTCATGCATTGGCTTTATGCTACGTGTCTTGGAGTGAATTTCTTGCATATTTTGAAAATACTTCTTCCAAAATTTGTAGTCCAGGTGTTCTTTTGACCATATAGTAAGTATGCAGTGACTGCAGGAGCTCAATGGCTTTTAGAATAAGCAAACTATCTTCTTTAGCAGCTTCAAAGCCACCTCTGGATCCCATCATTACTGTGGAAGGACTCAGGAAGCGGGTAAGCCGCAATCCAGTCGAATCAGCCATGGAGCTGAAGGAGAAGAGATCTCGTACTCAGGAAGCCAAGGATATTCGGAGAGCCCAGAAGGAGGCAGCCGGCTTCCTGGACCGGAGTACTTCCTCCACTCCCGTTAAATTCACCAGTCGAGGCCGTCGTCCTGATATTGTCCTTGAGAAAGGAGAGGTGATTGATTTCTCCTCCTTGAGCTCTTCAGATCGTACTCCTCTGACAAGCCCATCTCCTTCCCCATCTCTGGACTTCTCTGCTCCTGGCACTCCAGCCTCGCATTCAGCTACTCCCAGCCTTCTCTCAGAAGCAGATCTCATCCCAGATGTCATGCCACCACAGGCTCTGTTTCATGGTAAGAAATGCCATGATTATAAGTCATCCATAGTTATCAAGTAAGATGTTAAAAAATAAAACTTCCAATGAGCTGTAGGATCTTTTCAAGAAAAGATGGAAAGTAACTGGTAAAATTCCATTTGTCTTAGTTGCATGTAATTCTAGATTAGTTTTCTATAGTTGTATTGCCAGTTTCTAAGGGCAGAAGGAATGACCATTATCGTCTTCTGGGGGATGCTGAATAAACAGTGGATAGAAGATTTCAGCTAACAACTGTTGCACCCCTCCATATAAGCATTTCACTGCAACACAGGTTACAGTTAGATAGCAACTCTAATTTTGTCTCAAATGCTCTTAAATGGGAGAACATCCCAATTAACAGATGCAAAATTTCAGTCAGGTTGCAAAGTAGTGATGCAGGCTGAATGCTGTTAGTTCCTTAAGGAGACAGATCTCAATCTAATCAGGAAAGAAGAGAATAAAGCACCTACTGATGGAAGGAAGGATAGTGACCTGTAGAGGGACAAATCCTGTGCTTCTGTAACTCCTAGTTGTTCCCTCAGATTAAACAGAACTTCTCCAGGATAAGCTAGTTTACCAGGTTGACCATTTGATCCCCAGTCTTCAGGAATTTTCAACACTTGAACATTTGTCAAAGAGCATGAGCTTGCAGCTCAGGCATGCTATGGCTTAGGGTGCCAAACTGCAGGAGGATTGATTCTGTGTCCTGAAATTGGACTCCTTATGCTGTCTCATGTCGAAAATCAGGAGGTCCAGAAGTATATAGAAAATGGAGTGTATTGGGTAAAGCTGCATTATTTTTCCTTAGCAGAAAAGTCCTGTGACAACCCTTTTTGAAATGGGGCTTTGATGTTTAAATTTTTTTTCCTGGATTATTTTGACCTGTTGAACAGATGATGAGGAGATGGAAGGGGATGGAGTCATAGACCCAGGAATAGAGTATGTGCCTCCTCCCAGTGGGACAGCCAGCGCTGGCACTGTGCTAACAAGTAGAAAAAAAGTGAAGACAGCTGAGCAGATCAAGCAAGAAGTGGAGAGTGAAGAAGAAAAAACAGAAAGGATGGAAGGTGATTGTGAAGATCCTGAAGAGTCAAACACATCTCTGCAGGTGAGGGGACGAGACAAGAGGAAGCCACAGCTGGAGAAGGATGCTAAACCCAGAGCTCCCAAGCATACCTCTGTTAGCATCTATGAGGAAAAGCTGCTGCTGAAGAGACTGGAAGCTTGTCCCAATGCCACGAGCATGACCCCAGAGGCCCGGAGACTGAGGCGCAAGCTGATAGTCAGGCAGGCCAAGAGGGAAAGAGGACTGCCACTCTTTGACTTGGACCAAGTTGTGAACGCTGCACTGCTCTTGGTTGATGGGATTTATGGAGCCAAAGAAGGAGGTGTTTCCAGGTCCCCGATCGGGCAAGCAACATACAGAACTACTAGCCAGGACTTCAGGATCTTGGACAGATACCAGGTGAGTGTTTCCAAATCTAACTGAGCTTTTGGCACAGGTTGTTTTAGAACTCTTGCTGCAAACGCCAGTGTCACCCGTGGATATTTGCCTCTCAAAGTGAAAAGGATTATGTGAATAAGAGTCATTTTGACTTGGGGCTGTGTCCCACCAATGCTCTCACAAGCCCCTTTCTTCTTGGGACATGGTCATACAGCATAGCTGTCTATCAGTGTCAGCACCACAAATGTCTCTGTATTTGTACTCCAGCCCTGCCCAAACATTGGTGGAGTCCTGAAGTAACCAAATAGGCGTTTGCTCTTCCATGCTATGTAGGAGAGAGATCACTTGCAGCGCTTTTCTGAGTCATGTGTGCAGCTCATAGGTTTGGATGCTAAATCTGAGAGTGCACAGCAAAGTCCTCTGAGGTGGGACCATCATGCTGTGGGTCCAGTCCATCCTGTCACATTGAAAGGCCTTTATTCTCCCTCTGTTGATATGATTCCCCTGTTTTAAGTCATTGACTAATGTTCCTGAAATGTTCTGCATTTTTTGTGCATATAGACAATGCTGCCAGCCATGAAGGGATATCGACAGCAGACAACAAAGTTTCTGTACCGACTGGTAGGCTCAGAAGACCTGCTGACAGACCACAGTATTGTCAGTCCTTACACATCCCGTGTCCTGAAACCTTACATCAGGTACAGCTGGCCAGAGGGTGAATTTGCTCTTGGCTTGTGAACTGACAGCCCATGGAGAGGACACCTTTCTTGGGCAGTGCTCCTCACTCATCCTTGAAGTACAACCCAGTATACTATAGTAACTCTAAAAGGATAGTGTTTTGTTTAGCTGAGTAGTTAATCTGGCTCTGCACTGGGAAGGGGAATCTCCAAGAGAGGGCAGGGCAGAGAGGGAATCACCATAGTAATTCAGTGCAAGTTGTACCTGCTCTTGGGTCAGGACAGTGATTTCTTTGCTCCTGTGGTAAGGAGAGGCTGGCTTCACATGCTACAGATCCAAGGAGCGTCCTGGCCTCTGACAGAAGGGTGTTTTTGCTGAGCTGGGTGCTGCTTTCTTATACGAATGCAAGACTTGTTTTGTTCCAAGCTGAGCATGTCAGAAAATATTTCATGGGCAGTACCCATTCAGCTGCAGTAGCAGTTATTGTTGCTCACTCGCCTTTTGTGTTTGCTTTTCATGTTATTGGCAGGCGTGACTATGAGACAAAGCCCCCAAAACTCAGGCTGCTGGCAGAAATCCGGGCGTATCCACACAGGAATGATCTCAACTGGAAGGCTGAGCGAGAAGCACCCATTGATTACTGCTATGTTCGCCCTAATCACATCCCCACTATAAACTCCATGTGCCATGAATTCTTCTGGCCTGGTAAGATTCCTTCAGTGCTTGGTTTTCTAAGAAGGAAGTGCTTTTGTTCAGAAAAAAAATATTCACGGGCCAAATTTTTGTTCAGTTGGTGTCTGTCTTGATTCTTAGAAAACCATTATCTGATGTCATAGGAATGCAGTTCAGATGGAGACATGGGTTTGGTGTCTTTGTCTTTTGAGATCATTCAGAACTGGGCAATTAGGCCCTAATTAGCACAGCACTTAAAGAAAGAGGTTGTTTTGGATAACATCATTGATGCCAATAGGAGTAGTCAGTTACTAAAATTAAGCATCCAGTGAAACGTTTTGCTGAATCTGGGGCAAAGTAAACAGTTTTATACCAGAGATCTACTGCTCATTAGCTTCATAAGGAAGTTTCTTCCCAGCAGTTTGCAAATTGCACTTACAACTGCCACCTTTGCTGTGATGTCCTTCATTTCTTCAAGCCTCAGTATTTGCAAGCTATAGAAAAGCCTGGGTACTGATTTTTATGTGTCATTTCTGGAACTATAGGCTCTTAGGGACTGTGGCTGCCCTTTATGGGGGCAGTTATGAGGCTGTAGTCTCTAGTTTTTCTGAAATAATGATAGTGATGTTCATCTACGGCATGAATCAGCTTCTGATCAACAAACAATGTGGCAGACTAATTAAGTTAACAGATAGTACACACTTTTATTCCTTCCAAGTAACTGCTTTACATTTTGATTTCCAGATAGTGATTCAACAGGGTTTGTATTTCAGCAGCGCTCATATGCTGCAGTCAGGATCCAAGCTCTTTGTGCTACTGTCCAAACTGTACAATTCAGGGGAGATAACATGACATATCTTCCCTTTCACAAGCTGTTTTGGAGCTCATGGGGGACACTTGCAATTCCAACAGAAGAGCAACACCTTTGTCATAGTCTCTCCTCTTCTGATAACACATTTGAAGTTCTGGCCAAGTTGGGTCGTACCTTCATTAAGTTCTTAAGGACTCACCCTGTTTTATTTAACATAAGGAGCGTGGGTGTGTTCCACCCAACTGTGAACTGTTCATCGTTAAATCAGAAGGCTGACACTCCCATCGGTCTCCAAACAGGAATGAAAATCTCTTCCATGGTGTAAATTTTCTGAGTCTGAGAGTCTGCGATTTATTGCACCTTGGTTCTGTTTTAGCAGGCGAGGTAAGTGAGGTGATGATGCTTTAGGAGAGAAAGCACAGTGTCTTTGTGGATGTGAAGGCTTTAGCTTCACAACAGGCTAGTACAGTTGTGAGAGGCGGTGGGATATGGAGCTGGCAGTGTTGTTCAGAGAAACAGCTGAAATTCTACCTACGTTTAGGCATCTGAAACAAGTGTGCTTGGAGATGCTATCATCAGTAAATGACATCTTAGGTGCACTCAGTTGTCTTCTAATAGTGATGCTCTCATTGACTGAGTCCTTAAGTTTTAGGCACTTGACCAGGTGGGCGAGCCCAGACCTTAGTTCTTCCACCTCTCCATATCCTTCCTGTCAGAATTCTTGTTTCTCACAAGGCAGAAGCAAGTTTGCTGGTAGTTACCACAAATGAGCTGATGTGAAGCAAGATTCCCCCTTGTTGTTTCTCACAGTATCTTGTGCCTTCATGTTCTAACGGGAAATATCTCCTGAGTGGTAAACCCTACTGAGCTAAGCATCTTCCTATAGGAATAACTGAGTGCGGAGGGGACAGCACCGTTTTGTAGACATCAGTGTGCTCAGGGCAATGTAGCATTCCTGTACAGACATGCTGTAAGGCACTTCCCAGTCAGTTGCAGCCTTGAGATAATTAATGTGGCTCCCTATTGCCAATTGATTCCTCCCACATCTTACTCCACCCAGCTTACTTTCGAGCAAGAAAATAATTCACCCGCTTATTTGTGCCTAGTGCTTTATGAAGTCTTGCATCCCATCAAGACAGATAAACATTACTGAAAGACACACTCTGCTATTTTGTTATCTCACATTCCAAATATATCCATGAATGCCAGTTCGAGGCTGAAACTAACATTTATGGCACAGCTCCACTATGTCTTGCACTTCATGTAGAGCCTGTCCACACAAATTACCAAACAGTCTTCTGTGCTGTGAACTGCACTGCCCAGCCCTGACGTGGTGTGTGGATCCTCTTAGGCTGCCGCAGCAATATAATTAGGCGAGGTAACAAACTTCACCAGCTTCAGGCGTTTCTGTCCAGCCTCTGAGTCACAGAAGCACCACTGCCTGAGAGGCTGCTTCGTGCCCCAGCTTAGAGAATTTACACGCTAAAAAGAAATGTTGTGGTAGTGTTGAAGGCTGTGGTCAGGTTCACAGTGCAGGTCCACAAACAGCTGAGTGTGCACAACAAAGGAAGCAGCAGGAGCTCAAGATGAGGTGGAGAAAAGCGATGGGAACCTTAGGCAGGTAATGCTATCAAAGCTGAAGTCCAGTATCATGTCTGCTGCGTTTGGAGAGAGTTTGCAGGAAGAATGGGACGGTTGACCCAGTCTGTCAGGCTGGTCCGCTCTAAACTGTCTGCCCTTTCTTTGTCTTCAGGCAGGTCCTCAGCATTTGCTGACTGGAATAGGAATAGTGTACATCAGCCTGGTGCTGGCCCAGCCCAGGTGAAATGGAAAAGCAAACCCTTATCCATTAATGTTACTGCAGCCCTTAGCAAACTCAGGCAAAGGGCACAAACTTACATCTGCACATGCAAGTATCTTTATCCACATCCATACTGAGAATGGGGTTCTTAGCAGAGCCTGCTGGTATGGCTTAGAATACAAACAAAGGATTAGTTTGGTGCTGAGATCATGTGATTTTTTAAAAAATCATTTTGTTCTAGAGAACATGTTTTTTGAGTTTTAGTTTCACCCTCAAGTCATTTAGGAAGAAATCAGCTGTGTTAATTTCTCCATACAAGAATCCCCACTAGTGAGTACATCTCGTTTTGTCTGCATGTTTGGGTAAAGCATCTCTCAATCTCGGAGCTTTGAAACAAAGGTAAAAGGTAGGGATCGAGTGTTTCTAAAAGGCCTAAAAACCCTGAATTTCTGTGCAAGTGTGACACTTTTATTTTGTTTTGCAATGCTTTCAACTGCTCTTTCTCCATAGGAATTGATTTGTCAGAATGTCTGCAATATCCAGACTTCAGCGTTGTCGTCCTTTACAAGAAAGTTATCATTGCCTTTGGCTTTATGGTGCCAGATGTGAAATACAATGAAGCTTACATCTCTTTTCTGTTAGTTCACCCTGAGTGGAGAAGAGCTGGGATTGCAACCTTCATGATTTACCATCTTATCCAGGTAATGGAAAAAATCCCATGTCTCCTAAAGAACTACCTCTCCTTGTGAGCACACATGCAAATATTAGAAAGTAAGAAGTGTTGTTCCTCATTTCTGTCTCTTTCCCCTTGCTGGTTTTTTGCTTACACACCTACACAGGTTGTCCACTGTCAGCAGCTCATGTGAACATTTATGGTGGGAAATCACTTCAAAAGCAAAAACTATAATATATTTAGAAGAATAACCGTACTGGACAGGTCCTTGGAATTATTGAGGTGCTGTGGATTTACAACTGTCTTGGGATTAACCTTGTGTTCTTCAGTGGTCAATAGTTCACATAACAGTAATACCATAAATTTGGGCGTCAAAGGAGGGAATGAGATAATAGTGGAGAGGTTCAGTTAGAAGCTATTGCAGCTTTCTTGGCTACACCTGAGAGTTTATTCCGTGACAAGGGCTGTTGCATTAAATCACTTGCTGATCTTAATCATTCTCTTTCACTTTTAATACTCTAGTTCCAATCCAGCTGAGTTGAAGTTAAAGAATAAGCACTTGCATACTCATTCAGATTTGTTCAGACTAGCTTGTACTGGGCTTTGTTCCACAGGCACACTTGGGAAAATTAATCTGAGTTAACTAAACGGGTGGCATTAAAGTAGTTAAACTTCATTAAATCTCTGAAGAATACTGTTATTCAGGTGGCCTTAATTCTATTCACTTTCTTGAATTAAATTGCAGGAAAGCCAGCCTAATTTTGAATGAGGATGCAGACAGATGGCATTTTCAGAGCCCAGCTGTGCCTCTTCAGGGTCCACAGTTTTACCACTCCCTGAACTCTCTTGGCAGACCTGCCAATGTGAAACATTCCTTAACTTGTTTCAGTCAAGATTAGCTGCACTAGCAAAAGCTCACCCTTGAAGCCCTTTTCCTCATACTCATTTAGCTGAAGAGAAGTAGGGAGTGCTGGCAGAGCCTTGGGAACAGTGATCTGTAGCTTGGAAAAGTATATTCCACTGAGGGTATCTCTTCTGGGCCACCCAAGGGTAACTCTTGTACCTACACAGCTCTCTGTAGTGTCCACCTCTCTGTTGTTCTGCATATTGACACAAGCCACTAACCAACCTACTTTAAATTCATCCCTTACATTTCCTGAGTGTCTCTGTGTAAAGCATTTAAGTAAATTGCCCTCAACTGTAGTCTGTTGATGGGAGATGTCAACACTCAGTGAAAACAGGTATGAGCGATGCGCCAAGGTTTGCAGAGATCCATCAGCTGGAGTCCTGTCTCTGCAGCAGACCTGAGATGTGTTGGCAAGTCAGCTGTAGAAAATCATCACAGCTTTTTGTAGGATATATCACAGCCAATTAACCTAATTCTGCTTGCAGGGAGACTAGCATAAAGTTATCACATTGAGGAAAGCCAGGCAGGTTTGAGGCTGATTAGGCTTGCTAGCATTGTGAGATCACTAGTATACTGTCGGCTCACATTAGATTTATTTTTCCATTGCCAAGTATCTGTCGGTGGTAGAAGGTATCTAGTCACGGAAGAGAAGAAATGGTGGTTGTGACCTGTTCCTCAGTTGCCAGATTGTATGTGCTGCTTCACAGCCTGCTTGGGCTGACACCATGTCTGTAGCTAGAGCCGCTTTCATAGCCTGTTTGGATAAAGGGTAATTCTCTGTCTCTTGGATCAGTGTGCTGAGTTTGGGGATGGATTCTTGGGAACAGCATAATCTGACAGAAAATGTGTTGATGCAAATGATGCCTTTCCGATGGGTTTGTTTTCAAAAGTTACCCTCTAGTGCATCTGGCTCAAAGGACTAAACTGCATCTTCTTGCCATCTCATTCCAACTTCCTTTTCCCAAAAACAAACCCAGATTTTTTTCTTAAATCCCTGTGAGAGCTTTCCCTTTGAATAATCTACCATGAAAATTTTGTAAAGGGTGTTAACTGTTCCCACTTAGAGTTACGATACATTCAATTTAAATAGAACACTATTAAAACACTAGATGAAAGCAGGGAAAAAAATATTATATCAGCATGTTTATGAGAAAGCTGCTGGTTAGAATAATCAGCTGCGCCATTTGCTATCTGAGCTGTATTCCCTGCCTTCTCAGGAGGTGAGTGCTGTGCCCTGAAGGATGGGAGAGGAACTGGGTGGGATAGACAGGAATTCCAGTGTGACAGCCCAGAGGTGTGCTGGGGCTGCTCCTGCAGTCCCAGCGAGCTCGGCTCTGTTTGCTGACAGGGAGGAGCGCAGTGCCTGGTCCTCTGGCATGTTTTGTCTTTTCTTCAGGCCATTGTTAAAATGTATTTGAGATTAGTGCTGTACACCAAGATTATTTCTAATTAACAATTACTTAGCAATTGACAATGGAAAGCTGACCAATTATAGTCCAAAACTTGTTTTCCTTGTCAGAGAGTCCCAGAAACAAAGGCTCGGAGGAACAACAGTGTTCTCTTCACCTTTCAGCTGCTATTTGTGGTAACTTCTCTGTTGAGGCCTGCGATTTTCTCACATTACCTCAGTAACTCGAATACCTGAACTGATGAATCTCTTCACCTCCACATTCCCCTAGGGGCCATCTCATTCTCTTGCTGTGATACTTTTCTTTTTTCCCCCCTCCCTTGGCAGACCTGCATGGGCAAAGATGTAACCCTTCACGTCTCTGCAAGCAACCCTGCTATGCTGCTCTACCAAAAGTTTGGATTTAAGTCTGAAGAATACATTTTGGATTTTTATGACAAATATTATCCCTTGGACAGCAAGGAGTGCAAGCATGCATTCTTTCTCAGGCTGCGGCGCTGATCCATTGGAGCTGTCTGGGGGTTTGTAAAAAGCCCAGTCCATCAAGTGAGGAACTACCACTGCTTTCAGTGGAGAATGTTGGCTACCATGTGAGAACTGGAACACACCGATGCCTTTGTCCCTAGGACTTTCAGTGTCAACACTGCTATGTTGTGTGCTGAAACTGCAATCCAAGAGGACTGATTCCTACACTCCAAGGGGAGAGGCCTGGACATGCCAACTGGGACATGCTGAAACCACTGGAAGACTGAAATTCTCTATAGGGAGTTTTCCTGCCACTGTTACTTTGGAGAGCCTCATTGACAAACAGACAAACAAAATAAACACACAAACAAAATGACATGTCACTTCAGAGGGGCCCATGGATTTCTGATTTTGAAACCCAGTCCCAAGTTTTTTGTTTCTGTTTTTGTTTATGGGAAATGAACATCTAAACTTAAATCATCCACAGTATTCCTGTGATTTGATCGCTTTGTTAGGAACCAGTTATTGAATCTATGAAGAGAAATAAGATATTGGGGCATCTAGCTGGATGCAAACTTCAGGAAAGCTCTACACATGCCAGAACAGCAATACTGGAACAATGTTTTAGGAATAATGATGAGTGTGTGAACTCATGTGATCCTGAATGCAGACTCAGAGGAGATGTCTTTCTTCCACTCCTTCCCTGCTGCCTTCCTTTCCCCTCGTCAACCTCAATGTGAAGTTCTTGTAGTGTGCAGTGTTTTGTGTTCAGGAACAAGATGTCAAGCAGGTTTGCAGTTAGGCAAAGTAGGACAAAACAGCTGCCAAATCAGCTCTTTGAAATCTTACAACCTCTCTGACAGTTGTTGATGCTGCACATCAGCCCTTTGGGCACACCTCTAGCTGCAGAGCCAGCCTCACAGGCTACAGCATCCACCTCCTCCTGCTGCACACACTGACTAGAAGAAACACAGAACAAAAGTTAGTGGTGACGTTTGAAATTCAGGCTCTAGTTTGTAGAAGCAATCTGTTTGCAGCTGGGGGGGAGAAGAGGGTAGAGGTGAGACAGTTCCAGTTCTTGAAGCATTTAGGCTGTGATTTCATGACTCTAGGTAAAAGTAAAGAGGAAAGCAAAGAATAAATGGAAATAACCATGAATTTTAAAAATACAAACCTCAAACCGTTTCTCTGGTAGTGGGGTCTAGTCCTTTGACACTGTTTAGCAGCTGCTCTCTCTCCCTGATTTTTATTGCAGGTGAACATTAAGCTGGCAGTTTGCTTTGCTGCCTGACCAAAGGTCAGTCTGTGCATTTTAAATATGAATTACATCTACTGTGCTGTTCCTTTCACTTCAGGCCCCACAGATAGCTACGCAACAAACGTGACTTCTTTGTTCTTAATCCATGGTATATACCCATTGGGTACTTGGCTAATAGTACTAGTTCCCTTAATGGAGTCCTTGTTATGGTAACAGCAGAGATATGGACACAAAGTATGTTTTTGTGTAGCCAATGTACATCCTCACCAAAACAAAAGCAGTGTTAGTGGGAGGGAAAAAGAATGCATCCAAGCACATTTCTGCCTGTTCTACAACTATGTGAAACTGTTCAGTGTTAGTGAAAGAAGAAAGAAAAAAATATGTCTTTATGAATGGAATTAAAGCCCTTCCCTTGGAAAAGCCTACATGTAGTCATACTGTTTGTTAAGCTGTTTGTCCATCTTCTTATTTCATTGAAACCTAGCAAACTCAGGTACGGCCGGTAGAGGATGCTAAACGTGTGTGTAGGCAGTGGAGCAACACAATAAACTCATTATTTCTCTACTGGGCATTCGCACAGAAGCCGCACACACGCAGGCCCTAGCAGGCTGTTTCTGTGTCAGCCAGAATTAAGAGATAAAAATAGTCTGAAGAAGATGGCCAGTTCTGTATCACATCCAATGTGATTGTGGAGATTTTGAGAAGCTTCTTGTTCTGTGCTTATGCTTCCATGGCTTCATCCGTCAGAGGGAGGATGCCAAGTGAAGAAAGCGTTACAACAGCCCTGGGATTCCTGCTGTTCTGCGGACCGCTTGTTTTATCCAGGTGGTTCATTTACCCCCAGATCCTCAAAGGCAATTAAGTGCCTTTGAGCCTTTGCACCTCAGCTATTTTGGATCTGTCTATCACCTGGAAAAGTAGAAATACCAGCATTTACTTTCTTCAGGGAAACTGGTAAAAATGAACTCATTAAAGGTTACAGGGGATGGAGATCAATATTGCTGTTCTGGAGGCTACAGAAACATGAAATAGCTTTGCAACTTCATGTGTGCACCAGCATTTGTGTTACTTGCTGATTTGACCATATTTCTTGGAAATATGCTGGAAAACTGCTATACCTATTATACTGCACACTCCTGGGACTGTAGGCCTAAGTTTACTTTCTTAGTGTTATGTGGAGAATGATCTGCAACCTGTTCCTTCGTGCTGCCTGTCAAAATCTGGCACGGCTTTGAATTGCTTTCTGTGAGTTCCTTCCCTGTTGATCAGAACAGGGTGCAAGCATGGCTGGCTTGAAGATCACTTTGTTAATGGTCTGGGCAAAGATGAATAGCCATGACTCAAGAAAACCTTCCTGATTTGCAAAGGGCAAATCTGAAGGACACTGGTGAAGTCTGTGGTATCTGCATTATTTTATTTTGGCAACACCACCTGTCTGTAAGAGAGTTTTTTTTACTCTGCTGGCTATATGAGTGAGCACAGAGCATAGAGGCTCTGTTTGGTGAGCAGGAATTGACCCCCCACTTTCAGCAAGTCTTCTGAGGACAGGAGGTTGAGGCCAGCCTCAGAACAAGTACTATGTGAAATCAGGTGTGCAATCTGATAGGGGCTGGCGGCCCAAGGGAAATGCATCAGGGTTGTCAGGGCGCTCTACCTGCCCTCACTAAGTGAGCACCAGAATTACGCAGCCTTTGAAGTAGCTATAAAACAGCTGCTGCAGCTCTCTCTCTCTTTTTGTGGCTGCACAGGAACCACTTCTAGCCTCCTCTCAAGAGAATGTTTCCTCCCCAAAATGTTGAATAATGAGAAACCCAAATGGCTCATGGCAGCTTAAGGCCGCTGCTTGAATGATCATGCACAGCTGGCCTCTGCAACAAATGAGGCTCCTCCAAGGCACACAATGGAACAAACCGTGTGCTTTTTACCCCTCTGTTTACCTCTTTGTGCCTCAGAGACCAGTGTGATGAGTTATGTTAGCTGTGGTTAGAAAGCCAACATCCACCCTGCTTAATGACACGATTACTCCATGGTTCCCTGAGCTGCGCAGTGACTGTACCAGCGTTTGTGATTGCCAAATGCAGACTAGTTTAACACAACGAAGTTTCCTGGGAGAATAAAGGTGGAACCTCACCTTTTTTAATAGAGCAATGAGGCCTGAATGTTTCCATGTGCTTGTCTGAGCTTTGATACTTCACAACCAGGAAGCTGCCCAGTGTGGTCAGCTTATCACACCCGTTGATCTACAGTAGCTAAGCTGGGTAAATACTAGGATTATTCTGCATAGTGGTCAGTAATTTTGTAAAGTAATACTTTGCAATTTACTTTGGGAAGTCTCTTTCCTGAGAGTCCTGATGTTGTACGTGTATGTGCTGAATGCTTCTTTTCAGGTTTCATATTCAGTCTGAGGGAAGAAGCAAGAAGTCTGCTTGATCCATTTGTTGCCACCTATGGTGGAGGATGTGCCTCTTTGCAGACCCACCTGCCTGTGATAAGATCTTAGCAAGTGGTTGAGCTAAGCCATCTTCATCCCTTGTCTGACTACTTTGCTTACATTGGCTTGCTCAAGGAGGTAACCTGGTCCATGGGGTTGCTTCTGTCTAGCCTTTGTGTTTTTTCTAGAGAAGACTCTCTGAGCAAGCACTGCCTGCCGCTTCAGACAGTGCCAAAACCCAAGCTCCTGGTGCTGTAATGGATGAGTAGGCGGTACACCCTGCAAAACCAGCTGCCTCCTGCCCCAGTGGCAACGAGCCAGGTTGCCGGTTCCGCTTCCTTCTCCAGGCAGGCAGTGTTAGGCAGAGACGGTGAGTTCAGCCACTTGTGCTGCCCATGGCAAGAACAGGCAGCCGTTGTCACAGAGCAGTGGGAGCATCTCTGAACAGGTCCTGCCTCAACAGGACCCTTCTTGCTGTGCTTCTCTGCCAGCTCTGTCAACACAGAAACCCGTGGCACCTTCTTATGGGTGCAATTTTTTCTGAAAAAAAGGTCAAACTGGCAAACATGTCCTGTTTCACTTGGATTTGCGCTGGAGGCTTTAAAAAAGAGCATCCTTTTCCTTGCTAGCTCCTGCCAAACCTTATGCTCCTCACGTTGTTCTCGCCTGCCAGCCCCGCCGGCACCGCTGCGAGGGCTGCGCCGCCGCTGATGGGCTTTGTGCGGGGTGGGGTGGTGGTGGGGCGGGGAAGGAACGGGAGCCCCGGGCTGCCGAGGGCACGGCTCGCACCTCAGACCGAGGCCTGGGGGAGGCCTGAGGCCCAGAGGGCGGTTTGGGCCGGTGCAGTTTGTCTCCCGAGGCTCAGGCCTCTGTGAGCCGCTGCAGGGCTGGAGGTGACTGGCACTGCGCCCGGCCCGGGGCTCTGCTAGCGTGTCCTGCCCGCCCCGAGCACCGGCTGCCCTGGAGCTGCCGGGAGCGCAGAGGCGGCCCCGGCGGCCGAACTACGGCTCCCGGCGGCCCGCGCGGCCGCGCCGCTCCCGCCCTGCCCCGCGCGCCCAACCGCCGCCGTTTGAACGCAGCCATGGCGCCCGGCGTGGGAGCGGCAGCGGCGCTGCCCGAGGAATGGCGGATTTACTTCGCTCCCACCCGCGCCGCCACCTTTCGCAACTGGCCCTTCACTGAGGGCTGCGCCTGCACGCCCGAGCGGGTGAGTCTGGCGGGGGAGCGAGACCCATGGGAGTGGGGTCGGGCGGGGGCGGCCGGCGCTAACGGGCCCTCCCGTTCTCCTTGTGGCCGCAGATGGCGGCGGCGGGTTTCGTGCACCGCCCCAGCGAGAACGGCCCCGACGTGGCGCAGTGCTTCTTCTGCTTCAAGGAGCTGGAGGGCTGGGAGCCTGACGACGACCCGCTGTGAGTAGTGGGTGTCACCCCCGGCCCCTTCCCAAGGCCGCTCCCGGCCGCTGGCAGCTCTGCCGCAGCGCGGGGGGATGGCGGCAGACGCGAAACCACTGCTGGCGACCGAGGTGCTTGGCAGGGGAGAATGGCAGTGTGTGCCGTCTTGTGAATTGGTTTGGGTTGGTTTGTTTGTTTGTTTGTTTTTCCTCTTTCAGGGAGGAACACAAAAAACACTCTGCAGGTTGTGCTTTTCTCTCCCTTCGGAAAGAACCTACCGACCTGACATTGCGAGAGTTCCTGAAGCTGGACAGAGAACGAATGAGAAATGCAGTGGTACGTACACATTGGCACCACAATATTCTTCTACAGCCCTGAGATTCTGGAGGAGTTATTTAGTTTCTAGTCTTGGGATTGTTTAGCTGGCCTCTTGGTTTCTTACCATGGTGTTGCCAAAGTAGTTTGTTGCTTCCTCATTCCTGGTTCTCTGTCTTAGGGAAGAGGTAACCCACTTTCCCCTTGAAACTGAATGATGCTCAGTTTATTGGTGGACAGTAACGTACTAATTTTATTCTTTGCAGAAAAAAGACATTTCTCAGAAGGCAACTGAGGTGGAAGATGAAGCCAAGGCTGCGCGTCGTTACATAGAGAATGCAGGCTCCTAGGCTACTGTAGCTTCTTGCTTGCTGATGACATCTGTCTTGTGTCTGTGCTCTGGCATTGCTACTTCGACTGAATGACTGTTTCCTGAGACTGCTTTCAGAATAGCTGTTTCTGTGAGAAGCTGGCTGAATTCTTCTTCACTCACCTGAGTGTATTTGGGAAGTACCTGGGGTCTGATGCACTGCATACATAATCTTTTTCTGCAGGGGTTCTCCTGTTCTTCCTGTTGGTTTAATTGTGGTTGTTGTTTTTTTTTAAACACAGCTGTTTCCAATTTGAAGATGCTGGTAGCTCTGGTGCAAAAACTTGTGTTTCTTGCAAGAGCTGGCAGGCACTTCCATTTTTACAGTCCATATACTAATGCTTTTGGATACTTTAGGAAATAAAAAGGGGAAGGAGTTATAAAATTCCTTCAGGGATTTAGGATTCTGGCTAATAATGTCTACTTATACCAGGTCTTAGTGTGCCTGGTATCCTTGTAAATTTCTGTTAGTAGTTGGCAGCTGCCTCATGTTGATGCATTTATAAATAAAAGTCAAAGGCAAAACAGCAAAGTAATTTTATTCAGTTTCCTGGAGGAAAATAATCTGACTTTTAATGCAGTGAGCTGCACTGAATGCAGTGTTAACTTCCAAAATGGAAAATAAGTTAATCAAAGTACAGCTTACAGTGCTATTGCTCAAGTGTCAAACCATCTTCAGCAGTGTTTATCAGGTCTCCTTAAAATGTCCTTGTGCTTTGGAAGGTTTTGTTGGTCCCTCTCCTTGCACAGGTTTGGAAAGGAAAACAAATCTTGCAGAACTGAGCACAGACAGTGAAGAATTGTGCTCTGAAGGAATGGGGGAATCTTGTACAGAATAGGTGGGTGTTAGAAGGTCTGAGTTGGTTGTACAGGGTTGTGAAGTCCGCAGACAGAACTGGAAGTGTGCGCTTAGGTGCATCCAAACTCAACCTCCAGCTCCATCTTGGGAAAAGGTAGTTGCAATCACACACTATTGAGACTACTGTTCCTGGGTTTCTTAAGTTTGTACAATGTTCCCTATCCAAGCTGACTTGTGAACAATGAAATAATTTCATTATTTCCAACAGCCAAATCATATGGTGATTGTCCTCTTGCATTCTTTTTATGCTTGCACTGCAGCTGTAAATAAAGAACAGATTGTTTTTTCTACTTATATTCATTCAAAGTTATTGGAATTAGTGAAGTGGCTTGTAGGTAAATGTCGATGCAGAGTGACTTAAGAATTTCTGGATGCTGCTTCCTGCTGGGACATTGCTGTGAAATAAGAGCACTGAGCCTCAGGCAGGCTCAGGCCATTCAGTATTGCCAACTACATCTGTGCAAGCAGACTGTGGGCAGCCTGTAGCTGAGCTAGAGGCCCAGCTGCAGTACTTACACTAACAGGACTTGGATACACCCCTCCCTCCAGTCCAAGCAGCACTGCCTCCTGGAAAGCAGTGTTGTGCCTGAAAAGGAGGAATAAGCAATATGCTTATTACCTAAGAAAGTAATACATAAGGAGAAGTAAGGAGGGCGGTCAGCAGTACTGCTACTTTGGACTTCCAAAAGGCAGACTTTAATCTCTTTAGGAGGCCGGTTGGCAGAGTCCTTTAAGAGACAGTCCTGAAGGGCAAAGGATCTCAGGAAGGCTGGTCAGTATTCAAGAAGGTAATCTTACAGGTGCAGGAGCAGGCTGTCCCCATGTGCTGAAAGGTGAGCTGGCAGGGAAGAAGACTGGCCAGGCTACTCAAGAGGACTACAAGGATGCCATGAGGTTATGCAGGGAGAAAATAAGGTCCAAAGCTCAAATAGAGCTGAGCCTGGGTACTGTTGTGAAAGGAAACAAAAAATGCTTCTATAAATACATCAGCAACAAAAGGAGGGCTAAAGAGAATCTCCACCCTCTGGTGGATGCGGGGGGAAACATAGTGACAGAGGATGAGGGAAAGGCTGAAGTACTAAATGTCTTCTTTGCTTCAGTCTTTCATAGTAAGACAAATTGTGCTGCAGGTACCCAGCCCTCTGAGATGGAAGACAGGGATTGGGAGCAGAATGAAGCCCCAATAATCCAAAGGGAAATGGTTAGCGACCTGCTACACCACTTAGACACATACAAGTCTAATGGGGTCCATTCAAGGGTGCTGGTGGAGGTGATCACTAAGCCACTTTCCATTATCTATCAGCAGTCTTGGCTAACTGGGGAGGTCCCAGTTTACTGGAAATTGGCAAGTGTGATGCCCATCTACAAGAAAGGCTAGAAAGAGGATCCAGGGAACTACAGGCCAGTCTGACCTTGGTGCCAGAGAAGGTCATGGAACAGATCATCCTGAGTGACATCATGTGGTACATACAAGACAACCAAGAGATCAGGCCCAGTCAGCATGGGTTTATGAATGGCAGGTCCTGTTTGATCAACCCGATCTCCTTCTATGGTAAGGTGACCTGCTTAGTGGATGAAGGAAAGGCTGTGGATGTTGTGTACTTAGACTTCAGTAAAGTCTTTGACACCATATCCCACAGCATTTTCCTGGAGAAGCTGACAGCTCATGATCTGGAGGTGTGTACTCTGAGATGGATAAAAAACTGGCTGGAGGGCCGGGTCCAAGAGTTGTGATGAATGGAGCCAAATCCAGCTGGTGGCCAGTCAGGAGTGGTGTTCCCCAGGGCTCAGTACTGGGGCCAATTCTGTTTAATCTCTACACAATGATCTGGATGAGGGGCTTGAGTGCACCCTTAGTAAATTTGCAGATGACACCAAGTTGGGTAGGAGTGCTGATTTGCTGGAGGGTAGGAAGGCCATATAGAGGGATCTGGACCTGTTGGATCATTGGGCTGAGGCCAGTTGTATGAAGTTTAATAAAGCCAAGTGCCAGGTCCTGCACTTGGGTCGCAACAACCCCAGGCAATGCTGCAGGGTTGGAGAAGAGTGGCTGGAAAGCTGCCTGGCAGAAAAGGATTTGGGGGTGCTGATTGACAGCAGGCTGAACAGGAGCCAGCAGTGTGCCTAGGTGGCCAAAAAGGCCAACAGCATCCTGGCTTGGATCAGGAATAGTGTGGCCAGCAGGACCCTTGTACACTGGTGAGGCCCCACCTTGAATGCTGTGTTCAGTTTTGGGCCCCCTCATTAGAGGAAAGACATTGAGGTGCTGGAGAGAGTTCAGAGGAGGTTGATGAAGCTGGTGAGTGGTCTGGAGCACAAGTCTGATGAGGAGCGGCTGGGGGAACTGGGGCTGTTCAGCCTGGAGAAAAGGAGGCTGAGAGGAGACCTTATCGCTGTCTGCAACTACCTGAAAGGAGGTTGTAGCATGGAGACCGTTGGTCTCTTCTCCCAAGTAGCAAGTGATAGGATGAGAGGAAATGGCCTCAAGTTTCATCAGGGGAGGTTCAGATTGAATGTTAGGAAAAAAATTGTTCCTGGAAAGGGTTGTGAAGCACTGGAACACGCTGCCCAGGGAAGTGGTGGAGTCACCATCCCTGCAGGTGTTTAAAAGACATATAGATGAGGCTCTTAGGGACATGGTTTAGTGCTAGATTTAGGTTATGGTTGGACTTGATGACCTTGAGGGTCTCTTCCAACCAAAATGATTCTTTGTTTCTATTATTCTAAAACTGTTCTGGCACATGGAGAAGTGGTCTAGCAAATTAAAACTACGGAAAATTAATAGGAGGATATAGAATACACTAGGAGTTATGTGTTGGGGTTTTTTTGTTGTTGTTTGTTTGTGTGTGTTTGGTTTTTATTTTTTATTTTCTGGTAGGCTTTACTGTGGTTTATCATATTAAGTTTAAGTGGTGGGGGAAGGAGTTGAATAGAACAGCCGCTTTCCTAACAGAAATTATGAGAAAGCTGGCAACTGAAAGGACTTCCGAATACCATTATCTTTGCTCAGTTGTGGGTTGTTTTTCGAAAGGAGCTCCTTGACTACAGATTTGTGGAGAAGGGGTGGGAACTTAATCCTCTCTAAAACTGGAGCACAAGTGCTTTTTTGGTAAATCTTCAGAAGTTCAGAGACAGAGAATCAGTGTTCACTTATAGTCCTGATTGCTGGTCAATGTCAGCACCTTTCTGCACAAGTAGGGGGATTGCTTCCACGTGGTTGTTAAGGACAGCAACTGTGAGAGCAGGTCATTCCTCATCGCTGATGCAGTTTAGGTCAGCTCCCTAGAATGCACAGGAGAGGAAAGGTGAGCTGTTAAAGGCCATAAAGATTCTGCAGCTTCCACCTTGCTTTAATATTATGCTAGTTTAAGTTGGCAAATGGACTTTATGCTCAAGACAGAGAACTGTTCAAACTGTGGGGTATTGTTTCATCTGAAAACATTTGTCACCTCCTAGCTCAAAGCCAGAGTTAACAAGAGCAGTCAAATGTAGATCACACAGTCAGGATGCACCTTACCACACAGCGAAAAGGTAGAGATGATGCTTGCTTTTGCTATACAGAGGACTTGACCCTAGACTATAAAATTAGCATATTTTTTTTTCTGTATGGCCTTGACAAATTGAGAGGAGAGTGCTTTACACACCAGCCAAAAAGAAATTTGCAGAGAACATATATAAATGTAAAATAGGCTGTTTCTTCTCTAAAATGCTCTTTCTATCTTAAGACAGTTACATTGCAAGGATAGTGCCTCCCAAGCATAAAGCTGAAGTCTCATACCAGGATAACATTCATGCAGTAAATCATCAAAGAGCTGGAAAGGGAAACTTCAGCAAGCAGTAGCTTATTTCACTGAGCAATTGTTCTACCAAAATGATTCTTCCTTTTTCTATTTGGACCCAGTTTATCCACCAAAAATAGCCAGTAACATTCCACATAGTGAAAATACAAGTAGGTGGGCCATATTCTGCCTTTCAGAAAAGATGTAAAATGCACACAGTGTCATGAGTGCAGTGTAGTGCCTTAGTATGATTATCCACAACCCTTCTGTGGGAATGTCTTTCTGAATTTGAGCAAGTGTTGGATAACCCAGGATAATACCTCACTACTGAGGGCTTGATTCAGCAAATGTATCTGAAAATTATTAGCTTTACATCATTGCAGATCTCCAGGGCTGTACAAAGATTTGCTCACCACAGTAAAATTAAATATGGGCACAACTTCTTTGCTCTAGAATTAAATTCTGAAGCTTCCAGAACTTGTAGAAATGTTTTATTTACAAAAGGAATGTTTTGCCTCACAGAAGTTACTTTACTGAATGTTAAAACAACTAAGACTCCACAAAACCTAAAACTTTTCCTTTTATTTCTTGACAGGTTTCTACCTCCTTCCTCTTTCCTTTTGAAAGTCCAGTCACTCGACTAAGCATTTTTATCTCTGGGCTCATCACAAAGCTCCATATCTTCTTCCACCTGTTGAGTCAGCTCACTGTTCCAAGCTTAGATTAATGTGTCTTTCCCATTTGGAAATTCCTATGCCATTACTGACAATCCATTTAGTAAGAAGTGCTTCCAGGATATTTGCTCTCTAGTGGAAATAAAGTCTTGCTTCTTGCATGAAGTGAGCCCTCAGTTGTGCTGAGGTTGACTAAAAAGCTTATTGTGTAGATTGTCTTCTCCTGTCTAGTTCACAGTCTGACTGAACAGTGGTTCTAGCACAGCCAAGAGTATGTCCTGTGCAGTCAAACCAACCAGTAAGGGTCAAGGGAAGAGGATAATGCCAACATCTGATGTTGCTTATGAGAAAAAACTGTAACAAAATCCATCTGCAACAGTCTTTAAGCCTAATGCTGTGTCAGTAAAACAGAATGGGCCCAAAAATGTGAGCAACAATCTAATTAAGATTTCAGTACTAACAATGATTAGTTATTTCCAGCTCTGTAATAAATGTCAGCTTCCAATTTTCAGATTTTATATTAAGTTGAACTTTTGACCCCTTCCCTCCTCCCCACTCCAGTCAGTGTTAAAAGCTTTCTATTTTTACCCTTGGGTGTCCTCCTTCATGTTAGTGCTACTCTACAAATAGTTTTTGCTTTATTGGCAGAAGATACGTACGGGGAGCTGATCTTTTTCTGTAAGTGTTCTTGACTTTGTTCTCTTTATTTTACCTCTTGAATTGAAAAGATTATGATCATCTTTGCCTAACAGAAAGGAAAAAAAGTGTTAATTCAAAGCAAAGTCAGTATTCTAAAAAGAACTTGGGGGAGAGATCTGGAAATAATTTATCCACAAAAGTATTTTATGTTGAAATGAAAGCAATATTTATCAATTTTCTACAAGAGAAAGTGATGAAATATTTCATGCAGATCAGACTGGTTTTAACAAAAGGTTTACACTCAGGCAGACTTAAAAACTTGCTATTTTGAAATGAAGATTCAATGAAATGTGAACTTTGGAGGGTTTGAGTCTTTTTTTTTTTTAACTAGCTGCAGCTGTTCACCAGGCTTGACTCAGATCCGTTTATTGTTTTGACCAAAAACCTTACAATTTTTCAATGCTGTTTAGCCTTCAAATGCTTAAGAACAAGACAAGATATATATGTCCATTACTTTTAAGAGATACAATCTAACAATGTGCAGGAGAGTTGATAAGTAAATTACATAGCATGTGAGGACCCTTTGACCTGGAGTGTCACATTATTGACACTCCAGAAAACCAGCTCCTAGTGCTGTGGCTGCCACTTGCCCAGTCTCAGATTAGAAGAACAAACTGGCCAGAATTTATATGTGAATTGAAGTATGTCAAATTATACTGTAGGAATTTCTGAATTCTAATGTTGACTTTACAACTAGTTGATTTAATGAAAACCTAAGTCCAATATGAGATGCCTATAATGTTGAGCTGTTACTGAGACCAATGGGAGATGCAAGTTAAGCATCTCTGAAAACCAGGTCTAGAATTTGATGTATTTCATAATTTCTTATCTTTGCCAAATGTGCTGAGGCCGAAGTCCCTGGCACAGCTCAAATGTGGAGATAATACTGACATTTATAGTTCCTATTGTAAAAGAATATGCAAAGCATTTAAAATTTTATCCCTATAATAAAGACACTGCTAGGAGCTGCTGCTGCAGTTTACTAGCCTCTCCAGCTATCCTCTAGGGATGAAGCACTCCCATGAGTTTTTGATAGAGTCTGCACATTGCTTAAATCTCAACTCAGCCACATTTTGAGACTTAAAGAGGTGCAGGATGTACCAGTATATTCATTTGCCTGTCTCAGTGTCTAACCTTCCAAGCACTACTTTTGTATTCTTGACTACTACATTTATGGTCTATCATAAAGGCAGAGGGGAAAAAAAAAAAATCTCACCAAAACTAGTCTGACTGCCATCTTGTCTGCCTCCAACTTCTGTTACAGACTTCAGGTAACGATTGCTAAACTTCATTGATCTATTAGTATGAATATCCTGTAGAATCATCAAATGCAAGCAGTAAATCAGATTATAATGTAATGCTGTTACAATCTTAATGGCACAAACAGTGGTTAAAAAATGAAAATGTTCAGCATACAAAAAAATATATAGGCTTTTAAATATCGGTCTCAAATTCACAGAAGACTAATTATTATATGTAATTGAACTCTGTTTTGAGGTAAAATAATGTAATTTTTTTTCCTAAACCTTGTGGTAGGTATTTGTTTTTATTTAAAAAAAAAAAAAGAAAAAAAAAAGTGCAACACAACCTCACTCAACAAAATGGAGATTCCCATCCAAATGAAAGTGTGTCTGCCACTTGGGAGACCTGGTTAACTCCTCACTTGTGAAATGATGTGATACACCTTTGGAGGCACCACTTGGCAAGGTAAGCTTTTAAAGATTCTACACAAGAGATACAGTCCGAATTTTGGATCTTAGAAATGGTAGATTTTCATATTTGAAAAGCTGGAAATGAATATGCAAGTGTTTTTTGGAACATGGTAATTCTGGAGGTAGAGATTTCGAGTGTTTGAATACAGTTAACAGAAGCTCTGGTAAACATTACCTCCAATCCACTGAAAATTATTACTAAGCTTGTTTCTTAAGAGCACAGTATGCATACTGAAGGAGGCTCTAAGATCAAGAACTAGGGGGTGTTAGAATGATCAAACAGCAACAGCTGAAAGAAGAATGTTAATAATTAATAGCAAACTAATGAAATGCAAGATGTTAACAACATAACCATGAAGTCTGGCTTAATCACATAAAGATACCTGTTCAGCCAGCTCCAATACAAAAAGAGATTCCTTTCTCTGAAGTGATGAGTTAACACCCCTTGAACAAAACTATCTCTTGTTTAGACCTGAATTTAAAATGTATTAGTATTACACTGACTGCTCTAGTGTCAGCTTTATACCAGCTGCCTAACAACAGGCCTTATCCCCCGAACTGACCTTATTAGTAGCAAGAGCGTAATTCAATGTAATAGTGACTTCATAGTCATCCTCATGGATGGTAGCAGAATTAATCTAGAGGGAAAGAGCAACGATTAGTATTTCTTACAAAAAGTACACAGAAATAGTTTTAGGAATGGAGCCACACAACAAAATCACACATGGCCTTTGCCTACTTGTGATATTGTACCAACACCTCCCATCTAACTCAGCAAGGGGCAGGTGGTATTTTGAGTAACTGGAAATATCAGAATGACTGAAATGCTAAATTAATCCAAAAGATGTAATAATGCTATGTTTCATTAAAGTTCAGTCATTCTCCACACAGATTTTGCAGCTGCATAGAAGCCCATGCTGTCCTTAGGATTCCCTACTCCAGGATAACTGGTTTCTGCTTGAGTTGTACCAGTCTATAGGAGCACAACCTGTAGTAAAATGTGGGCACCTTTCTATATTAATTCATTGAGACAGTAGTGTTGGCAAGAAGGCTATTGAAATTATACATAAAAAAGTGCACAGGGGTTTACGAAGAACTGGAATGAAGCTGACAAGATTATATTGCAGCAGGCTGAGAAATTCAAGATAAGATTAATTATATTTCTAATTTACAGGAAAACTGAGAAAGCAGCATTAAACTCAGTTGGCATCTACTGTGAATCATGGCTGTTAATTCCGCGGGCAGTGGTTTCAAGACAATAGAATTACAAAAAGCCATGACACAGCAGGAATAGCCTTCTCTAGGCAATACAGTACTTTTTAGGCATATCTTTTTAATCCTCCAGCAAAGGAAACAAGTTGCACTGGACCTATACTTCATTTCCATCAAGCAGATATCTTTTATATTTATACTTGTACTACAGCTTCTGAACACACTGAATTGTAGAATCATTTTGATTGGAAGAGACCCTCAGGATCATCGAGTCTAATCATAACCTAAATCTAGCACTAAATCATGTCCCTTCAAACCTCATCTAAATGCTTTTTAAATAGCTCCAGGGATGGTGACTCCACCACTTCCCTGGGCAGCCTGTTCAGGTCAGGTTGGTCAACCTTTCATAAACCCATGCTGACTGGGCCTGATCGCTTGTTTGTCTTGTATGTGCCACATGATGACACTCAAGATGATCTGTTCCATGACCTTCTCCAGCTCTGAGGTCAAACTGACAGGCCTGTAATTCCCTGGATCCTCCTTCTGGCCCTTCTTGTAGATGGGCATCACCTTTGCCAATTTCCAGTCAACTGGGACCTCCTCGGTTAGCCAGGTTTGCTGATAGATAATGGAAAGTGGCTTAGTGATCACCTCTGCCAGCTCCCTCAGCACCCTTGGATGTATCCCATCTGGCCCCATAGACTTCTGGGTGTCCAAGTGGTGTAGCAGGTCACTAACCATTTCCCCTTGGATTACTGGGGTTTCATTCTGCTCCCAATCCCTGTCTTCTGGCTCAGGGGGCTGGGTACCTGGAGCACAACTGGTCTTGGACCCAATAGGTCTCAGGTGGTGTAGAATTCAGATGCAAAGTATCTGATGGTGTTTCATATCTCCCAAAAGTGTAATCTGCCAAATGAGAACTAGATTTCTGATCCCCAATATTGATGTAGTTGTTTCTGTGTGCTAAAACAGTTTTGTTTTTTTTTTTCTGACTGGTGTGCCACATCAGTCAGGACAGGCTAAGTAGTGAGCTTGAACTGTAACAATAGAGACTTAGGTCAAACACTGGGAAAAAGCTTCCCAGTAGCTATGCCACTTCAAAGAGTTCCCAACCCTACTTCTGCCTGCACCCCACTTCGAGATGCTCACTGCCAACCTACTTTTGTGCTAGCCCTGATGCCCTTTTTTTTACCTCTAGAACCACTTTTAGCCCGGGTCAGTCATTGATCCAGTCCACAGGACATTGCCACAAGCAGTTGTGCTGACAGCACACAGGAAGCAGTGTGAAGGAATGAAACTCCTTAACTCAGCGGGGCTGCCAAAAAAAGCAATGCAGAACTGCAGCTGAACAGCAAGGATAATTGAGTGCAGAAGTGGACTCCCTGGGGCAACTGTGAAATCTCCATTGTTGGTGAGACTGAAAAGCTTCAAGGCTTCTGTCAGGAACAGTTTAGGCAGAGTTGATCCCCCACTCAGGACAGAGACAAAATGATCTCTCTGTCATACCAGCCCTATCTTCTAAGACCCTTTGGGAAGAATCTCCAGTTTCTACCTTCTTGCTATCATCCCTTTAATCATTTTAATGCAGTTTGGTGACAACCTGAAGACAACATCTCCAGAAAAAAAAGCAATACCCTCTTCCTATGATGCTGGCATAATTTACACTAGAAGCAGATCATATAACCAAAGAGAATTGCTGGTATAATCCAACTTGGAGCAGAAGCAAGCACATCATTACATTCCATTTTTAGCAGGGCTTATTTAACTGACCAACTACACAGATGTCAGTGATCCTTCTTTTTCTTGATTGCCTGCTGTGAGATACTGTAAAAGCAGCTGAGCAAGGGTTTTCTGGCTTCTATCACTTCTGTTCTAGCTGTGAGGTGAAAGAAGAATAGAAACTGCCATAGGACAGAAAGCAGAAAAAAAATCTTCAGTGAAAGACTAAGCAAAAAATGGAACAACAAAACAAAAATTACACACAAACAGGCCAAGATCTAAAAAGGGAGACATTTATTTTTGCAGTTTCTGTCCACAGATTGTCCACAGCAGCCACAATATTTTCATGATGCTCCATAAG
The DNA here is from genome assembly GCF_037038585.1 of Patagioenas fasciata. NCBI lineage: Eukaryota > Metazoa > Chordata > Aves > Columbiformes > Columbidae > Patagioenas > Patagioenas fasciata. The sequence goes on from NC_092522.1 coordinate 15,596,883, forward strand.
AAGATATTACTTACAAACTCCTTCCTACCTTTCCCATTCGAGGTTCCCCAATCAGTGCCCTGAATTCAAGGTTGTTCTGTGCATAGCTTCTCAGGTGAGTGCAGACATGATCCAGCTGTTTTCTCCAGTAACCTGATCAGAGAGAGTTAAGCAGGATAAAAATCCATGAAACTGTCATGGATTTCATATACTCATGTGATGGATGATTTAAAAGATAGCATATTTTCACTGAGACAAAAAAAAAAAAATTGAATTTTTCTTTAGAAAATTAATCTGATCAAGAAAATGAGAAGCAAGTTATACTGTCTTATCCATAGGTTATATTTCATTCTTAGGCCACCTCTATTCACAACAAAATTATGTCTTGAAATTGTCCTTCATAATCAAAACTGACCCTGTGTGAAGGAGTATCTCACACTATTTTAGATCACTTTTAAAAAAGTACAATATTACAACTAAGCACTTGTTCATGATTGAGCGTTTTTTTAGTTGATTTCAGATCACTCACAGGTAACAATAAGCCAAATCTGAGAACTGCAGACATAGTAACTCAAGCTGCGCAGCATTCTGGTCTGTATAAATTATTCCCTAAATAAATTCCTTTCAGTTATATATGGGACAGCATTTTAAGAGCTTAAGCATTCAGGGCATGAAACATGAGGGGCTGAATGCACCTAGATTCAAACTCATCTTAAGCCATTTAGAGTTCTTGCAGCTCCTGTCCAAGTATTTCCGAAGCAACATTCTGTTTTCATCAGAGAAAGAAAAAAAAAAAAAAGACTTGTTCTCATTCTTACGTAATTGATATCTGGATCTGGCTAATTTGATTTTTGAGCATACTTGAAAGTACAGAGCATGATTTATTTTGTTGTAAATAAATTGTGTAGGCTTGGTAACCTCACTTAAATAATGAAGTTGATCTGACCTTATCTTTCTCTTCAGGTTAGGTGAAGCTCAAAACAGTCAAAAGAAGCCAAATCAGAAGAAAAGTGCTGCTCTCTGACTTTTACAAGAGAATACAAGTGCACAAGGATTTGTGTTTGGAGGAATCTTCCAAGACCAAACTGGTAGAAACTATGATAAACTAAAACAGCAAGTCTTATTTGTTAGGCAGTTTTAAAGGAATAAAAATGAAGGATCCGCAGAGCAATAGAAATTTTTCCCTGCTGTGGTCTCAGATGCAAAAATTAATGGAAGTTGAAAATAGTAATTAAAAAAATCTAAGCTAGACTGCTACTTGGTGAGTGATCCCTCCAGAGAAGTCAGTACTTTTTTGCAATAAACTAGCTCATAACTAGATCCCCAGAATTTATTTCAGAAAATCCAGATAGTCAGGAACGTATTATTGCATGTTTGGGGTTTTAATACATGTGAAAGGATTTTTGGCAGCACTGATGGAATACTTTAATTCATGCTGATGACTCTGATTTGCTGTTGTTACAGTTGAAAAGGGGAGGCTTCTTTTTAAGGTTTACCTGGTAAATGACTTGGCTCCTGTTCAAAACAGACTGAAAATACAGCAATAAAAAGAGAAATACAGTACAAATCAAACCATTAGTGTTTTGGTACTGCTGTTGTTTCTTCCTGTCCCAACTTTTTTTTTTTTTTTAATCGTCACAAAGAAAATAAGGCCTGTATGGTCACGAAATAGTAATTTTAAAATAACTTATTTAATCACTTATATTTAAAAACATCTAATACTCTTTGACTTGAAGAAATAATGAAGGTATTCAGCATATATAAACAAGATTTTCCTGCGTGATAGTGTATGGTCTTGTTGACACATGTAGTTTCAAGACATATATACAGTTCAGCATCAAGAAAAGGGAACAGCATGAAAAACTTGATTCTAACAGACATTTATTGATTTATAGAATGAAATATGTTCTTCAGTCCCTGGCAGGGTCTAAAGAAGACTACATTACACTGTACAACTTAAATGTTACCGCTGCTAAATGGATAAAATTAACATAGTTCAAAAGCAGTTCAGAATTTCTTCCCAACCTTTTCCAGTGAAAGGAATTCTCACTCACAAGTCAAGAGCTGTACTTCTGATAGAGATATATAACTGTTCAGTGCTACTTTTTTTTTTTTTCCTCAGCACTATTATGGGCCAGTCCTTTATTATCTCTGACTAAATTAAGCTCCCTGACATGTTGAGTAAAGTGTTGCATTGTGTGATGTATAAGAGAAAACACCATGTTTCAGAGTATGGGAACAAGAAAACAGATTTCCCTAGTGATAATTTTTAAAAGAAGAGTGCCTCATCTGGATATTTATATACAGTTTCAAAACAGGAATTTCTAACATTCTTTAGCAACTTTTTCTACCCAACAAATAATTCTTATGATGGCCTATGAGGCTGACCCTCTGATTGTAGAGAAGATCTAGTGATGGAAAAGGAGATCAAAAAAGTAACTGCTCCTTCAAACCATGGTTTGATGCTGTAGTGATATAAATTAACTTATTCTCTGGACTGCAAAGCTGGACTGCCCTGGGAGATTAAAGACAATTTTCCAAATCGGGCCATTTAACAGGTGCCTAGTTAATACTGATGGACTTTGTTCAAGGGTTTGGGATCCTGAAAGCTGATGTTTTTCCAGGACAGTAAAACTGAAATCTCTAAAAATTGCAAACTTTTAAATGGCAGCAAACAGTTAAGTGCTTTCACAAAGAACTAACTGATCAAACCACGGACTGAAACAAAGTTATCTGCAGTACTGATACAGGAGTCTGTGCGTGGATGGTCTCTGCAATGAGCGATGTAGACACACAAATACCTCTGGGGAGCTGGAAGATGGGTCCTACAAGAGCTCTCAAGATTTCTAGCAATCCTAGTTTTTGTAATCCTATTAAGAATCCCTTTCTCTAGTTTCCTTTGCTTCTGAAACTTCCATAATTTATTCCAAAACAGCACCCCAAACAAGCTCTTCACATAAACAAGCCCCATTGTATTTTTCAAGAGCTATGATCCCCTGCGTCTCAGAGTTCTGTTAAACAATACAAGCAGGTGGTATCGCAGTTCTAACTGAACATCATGTTGCGAGGGGTGGGAAGGGTGCTGGGAGGTGGGGTAGCTGTTCAGTGGTTTGCAATTCAAATATAGGACACCTGTCCTGATCTTCTAGGATCTGAGGAAATCAAACTACTAGCAAATTAGTAAGGCTTCACAGGGGTCAGTAACCATAATTTTGATATTGCTATTACAGTATCACAGTATCACACAGTATCACAGTATGTTTGGGATTGGAAGGGACCTCAAAAGATCATCTAGCCCAATCCCCCTGCTGGAGCAGGAACGCCTAGGTGAGGTCGCACAGGAATGTGTCCAGGCGGGCTTTGAATGTTTCCAGGGAAGGAGTCTCCACAACCTCCCTGGGCAGCCTGTTCCAGTGCTCTGTCACCCTCACTGAGAAGAAGTTCTTTCTCAAATTTAAGTGGAACCTCTTGTGTTCCAGCTTGATCCCATTGCCCCTTGTCCTATCATTGTTTGCCACTGAGAAGAGCCTGACTCCATCCTCGTGGCACTCACCCTTTATATATTTATAAACATTAATAAGGTCACCCCTCAGTCTCCTCTTCTCCAAACTAAAGAGCCCCAGCTCCCTCAGCCTTTCTTCATAAGGGAGGTGTTCCACTCCCTTAATCATCTTTGTTGCCCTACGCTGGACCCTCTCCAGCAGTTCCCTGTCCTTCTTGAACTGAGGGGCCCAGAACTGGACACAATATTCCAGATGGGGTCTCACCAGGGCGGAGTAGAGGGGAAGGAGGACCTCTCTCGATCTACTGACCACCCCCCTTCTAATACACCCAAGGATGCCATCAGCCTTCCTGGCCACAAGGGCACAGTGCTGGCTCATGGTCATCCTGTTGTCCACCAGGACCCCCAGGTCCCTTTCCCCTACACTGCTCTCTAATAGGTCATTCCCCAACCTATACTGGAACCTGGGGTTGTTCCTGCCCAGATGCAGGACTCTACACTTTCCCTTGTTAAATTCCATCAGGTTATCCCCCGCCCAACTCTCCAGCCTGTCCAGGTCCCGCTGGATGGCAGCACAGCCTTCTGGCGTGTCAGCCACTCCTCCCAGCTTAGTGTCATCAGCAAACTTGCTGATAGTACACTCAATTCCCTCGTCTAAATCGTTAATGAATATATTGAATAATATTGGCCCCAGTACTGACCCCTGAGGCACTCCACTAGATACTGGCCTCCCAACTAGACTCCACACCATTGACTACCACTCTCTGGCTTCTCTCTTTAAGCCAGTTTGAAACCCACCTCACTACTCTATTGTCTAGACCACACCTCCTCAACTTAGCTGTGAAGATGCTGTGGGAGACTGTGTCAAAGGCTTTACTGAAGTCAATGTAGACCACATCCACCGTCCTGCCATCATCCATCCACCTTATTACATTCTCATAAAAGGCTATGAGGTTGGTCAAGCATGACTTACCCTTGGTAAAGCCATGCTGACTGCCCCTAATGACCCTCTTATCCCTGATATGCCTTGAGATGACACCATTACTTTCCCAGGGACAGAGGTGAGGCTGACCGGTCTATAATTACCCGGGTCCTCCTTCTTGCCCTTTTTGAAGACTGGAGTGACATTTGCTTTCCTCCAATCCTCGGGCACCTCTCCCGTTTCCCAAGACTTGGCAAAAATGATGGAGAGCGGTCCAGCAATGACTTCAGCCAGCTCCCTCAGCACCCGTGGATGCATCCCATCTGGACCCATGGATTTATGGATGTCCACACTATTTAATTGTTCCCTAACTCAGTCCTCATCGACTAAAGCAAACTCCTCCATTAACCTGGCTTCATCCGAGGTCTCAGGGGTACAGGGTTCCCCAGGACAGCCTCCAGCGGAGTAGACAAAGACAAAGAAGGCATTCAGCAATTCTGCCTTCTCTGTGTCTTCTGCCACCAGGGCACCCACCTCATTCATCAGTGGGCCTACATTGCCTCTGGTATTAGTTTTATCTGCTATGTATTTGAAAAAGTTCTTCTTGCTGTCCTTGACCCCTCTCGCCAGCTGTAATTCTAAGGAGGCCTTGGCTACCCTAGCTGCCTTCCTACATCCTCTAACAGCAGCCTTATATTCCTCCCAAGTGGCCAGTCCCTGCTTTCATGACCTGTAAACTCGCCTCTTCTGCTTGAGCATACCCAACAGATCCCTATTCAACCACGCAGGCCTTCTGGCTCCTTTCCTCGACTTCCTACGTGTGGGGATGCTCTGATCCTGAGCATGGAAGAAGCAATCTCTGAATGTGATCCAGCTCTCTTGGGCCCCTTTTCCTTCAAGCAGTCTTGCCCATGGGATTTCCCCCAGCAATTGCTTGAAAAGGCCGAAATTAGCCCTGCCAAAGTTCAGGGCTGCAATTCTACTTGCTATTCTGTTCTTGCCACACGAGATGCTGAACTCCACCATCTCGTGGTCACTGCAACCCAGGCAGCCCTCAACCTTTACTGCTTCGACCAGACCCTCTTTATTAGTGAGGCTTTCCTTTAGCTATTGATGGACATCAGTGATAGCAAAGGTTTTGACTGGATATTAGGAAAAATTTCTTCATGGAAAGGGTTGTCAGGCATTGGAACAGGCTGCCCGAGGAAGTGGTGGTTTCATCATTCTGGAGGTGTTTAAAAGGTTCTGAGGGACATGGTTTAGTGCCAGTATTAGGTTAATGGTTGGACTCAATGATCTTGAAGGTCTCTTCCAACCAGAATGATTCTATGGTTCTGTGAATTCTAAGGCACTGCATTTACAAGTGACTGGTGAGAAGACAGACTTGTAATAATATAAATCCATGTCCTACGGATGGATGGCACATTCCAGAAACTATAATCTTTTTTTTGAGAAAAAGCAAGGTCATACATCGCAGTTTTGTTTAGAAAACATAAAATCAAAACTCCTGACCTTTTCCAGGACTAATGGCTGTCAGGAGAGGGTTATGGTCACTCATCTTTTCCACTTTTTTTTGGTGTGAAATCAGCTCAAGTTCCTTCTTTTCCAACAGTTTGCTAGATGGGTAAAAAAGTCCAATGGTTTGGGTTCCTTTATCTTCTCTTTCTTTTAGTTCTGCCCCTGATTTGGGCAAGGAGACAGGAAGAGGCTGCCAGGCAACTTGAGTTTGAAATCGTTTATCCTGTTGGGGTAGAGGTGAAGAAAAAGTGAAAGTAATATAAATAGACAGAATTAAATGCCTTACAAGCAGAAATTAACTCGAACAGTACACAAAATCATAAAGGAACAAATAAGCTAGCAGGAAGAATAATCAACAATTCTTGATTCTAATTACCAGCCTGTAACAATGATGCAACTTATCACAAATATTCAAGGAAAAGCAAAACTCTTCATGATGGCCAGTAGAATGACAGGTATGCTTTTGCAGGACAAAAGCTGGCCTTGCTAAGTATTACAGTCTTTCTTAAAACACAGTTTCAAAAACACTGTTACATATGCATGAAATAATACCTTGTATCAGCAGGACACAAATAACTAACACGTAGTAAGATAAAAGTACTTAAAGAGCTACGACTTCTGAAAAGCCGATTGTTTCTTACTTGGCTATTTAGAACAAAGCAGGATTAAGGCCTTTGGCTAAGGCTACTTTTTGGTAGAAAGCAGTTCTCAGAATAAATATATTCTGAGTTTTGCTGTCAGCATGCTCACAGGCCACACCATTGTCTCAAAGAGGAAATTAATGGAGTTGTGTGAATCTACACCCACAGTGGATGAGCCTTTTATCTGCGTTCAAACCTGGTTTTGTAATATCATATGTCTTACCTCAGAAAACCCCAGTGAGTCCCCAGCATCTACAAGACTGCTGTTCTGAGAACCCATCCTTGACGGAGGCTCTATGTAAACACCACAGGACCCACAGAAGCGAGCATACGGATGGTTGCTTGTGCCACACTTGAAACAAGTAAAGTAGGATGGAGGAGGTCCAGGCTGGAAAGTTCAATTAAACACTTGTTACTACAGAAACATATGATGCATCATTTAGGAATTATAAAAGCGGTGGCATGAATAAAAAAAAGGAAGTAAAGTAGTGCTACCCAAAGCTGTTAAGATTAGAAATATTAACCAGGCTATCAGACTGCTAACACATGGGCAGATGCAAGGCACTAAATCTTCAGATATCTCAACACTATGCTACAGAGGCAAACATTTTTTCCAGATAAGTCTAGCATTATGGTATCTTTTTTAACACATACTTTCAAAAATAATTATTTTCTTTGGCAAAGCCCTGTCGTTACTAGCTTGGTGCTCTGATACTGAATATTGATGGCAGTTGTTTACAGTTCAGTTTTAACACCACCACTCCTCCCATCCCTGAGTCCCCTGGTACAGTACAGGACCAATGCTTATGTATGCATATAGGGTAATGTTTCAAATTTTATGTAGACTCAGCTAACAGAAAACAAAAATATTCTCCTTGAGAGTGATCTTAGATTGAAAACTGTACCTATAAAATATAAGCTAGGGGAAGTTGTTTACATTGATTGTATCATGCAAAGCTCTACTGAACAGCAGTTAAGTACTTGTCTTTACTGAAGCTAGTAAAGGCTTCAGCCAAAAAAAATCGCATGCATCATCTCATCTCTGTTAATTGCCTGGATAGGTGACCATAGCCCAATGTAGATATGGAGAAATTTGCATTAGGTTAGCCTGTACTTTAACCGTTGATGGATAAGTTACTTTGCAAACTACACAGCTATTGCATCTCAACTGATGCAATGAGCATCAGGTCATTGACTCATGGTAATTTGTATACACCTCTAAACCCTTAAGTCACTGACTGCTGAGGGGTGGGGATGCCATCTAAGCCCTTCATTTTTCTTTACATAATCCTGTGTGCTCTAAGCAAGTATTTTGATACTAATAAGCTGTGTACTAACTGATGGGAGATTTGCAAAGAGAATATTGAAATTGCTTTAGGTCACAGATAAGTAAAAATAGATTTGTCAGCACAAACACTGAGAGCACATGCCTTGGCTCCACACCAGTCACAGAAACGGGCATCACATTGGTTGACACGATTGCATTTTGAGCACAAAACTGTCTTCCTTTGCTGGCTGTAGTAGGGTGAGGGAGTGTCTCCTCCAAACATGGGCTAATAAAACAAAACAAGGATTAGTGAGAAAACACTTCTTTTGAACAAAAGCTCCCAAGCCAAATAAGGGAAAAGAGGAAAGTTACTTTGATAACATAAAGTAATATTTAGCCTAAAAGAATTATTTCAGCTTAGAATAAGCAACAGACTGACTTGGATCAGAGCTATATTTTCTTTTCATTACAAAACCACAGTAAAACGTGGCATTAATGTTTAAATATTTGTAGCAGAACTGAGTGAAAAAAACCCCACAAAATTCCTTATCAATTACATCCTTGTACACTGAGTATTTATTAATACGGCCCATGTACAAGTACACTTGAAGTTGAGAGGGAGGTTTCTTTCCTGATAAACTTATATTTTCAAATCCAAAACACAAGAGCTATTTTTCCTTTGTACCTTTCCTTGTAGCAGTACAGCAGAATGTGTTCAGACCATGAGTTTTCTCTCAGTTTGGTATTTGCTACTTTTGTTTTTTTTTTGCGTTCTTTAACCGTATACAAGTTATATACTACCTAGCTTTCCTACTACAATTAACTTACACGGGTATTCAAAATAAAATGGATTATTCAGCTGAAACTTCTACAGGTAGGGTATAGATCCTAGTTAGGACAAGTGAGTCTTAAAAAGTTTTGCTAGGTTTTGCCTCAGGGCTTAGGCAGTTTATTTTCTCTGCAAGTCAGGAATATAGATAAGGAACAGAACCCAAGGAAAATTATTTTGATTGCATACACCACAACAGCAAGTAAGGAAACATGAAATAGCCACACTTTCCTCTGTGGCCTGCATTGTAATTTGAATGATGTAATTTGGGGGTTCGTTTGGAAGATAAAATTTACAAGAGCATGAGTCTAAATAGGTTCTAAATCTAAATTATTTAATAACCATTAATAGTAATACCATAATTATTAATTATTCAGGAATTACTATTGGTTATCACTAATTAATCACCATTAGTAGTAAAAATTCTGATTCCTATTAATAATTGTTAGTAAGCATTTAGCTTTCTCTCTTAGCTACTACAGATCTCACCATTCAAGTCATATGCAGCTATGTAGTAATATCTACACCCAGTGAAGCACCTAAACACATGTTTATCTTAGGTAAGTATAGATTCCTACTGAAATTCACTTTGAAATGACACCTCAGTGGCTATACAAGAGATCTTTACCTCTAGCTACTGACAGTTTTAGAACTCAGGAGGTTTCCAATATAATCAGAAGATTTAAACTCACAAATCATTATTCTTCTCTCATTTCTGTATTTAACATAACCTGAAGAAATTAAATGTACCATAAGGTTTTAATACAAGGCTCTTCAGAAATGAAAGTAAAATTCTTCTAAGGGAACAAATGAACAATCTAAATGGGGAGTTGAAACAAACAGCCATTTTGGGGACAACGCTTATTGTTGCTTTTCTCACCTTTGTGCAGAGTCACAGCCAAACACAAGCATAGTAGCTGCATGCATGCGGGAAAAGCAGCAAATAGAGATAAAATAAAGTAAAAGAAGCTTTTATTTTCACAAAATAATTGAAATCAACAAGAGTGATCGTCCTGATGTGTATACTCAAGTTTTCTGTTGCAATTGAAAATAACATGAATGCAAACAAGACTGCCTTGGAGTCAAGACTACTCATTTACTATGAGCCTTCTGAGCTTTTACAATGACATTTGCAATCCTGACTTCCACAGGAAAAACCTGAAAGTATACGATACACTTACGTTTAGCTGGACATTTGTGATGGAACATCCGTGGGAATGCTGGGCTTGCATATGGCATAAGGGAGGGAATCTCTGCTTTTGTACCATAGGCACACAGTGATATGATTCTGTTTTCCAAAGTGAAAGGATGTTATGCTTTGATTTGATTAACCCCACTGCGATTGATGCAAGAAGCCTTACCATCTGTATTTCAGGGAGTTTGCTTTCACAAGTCACACAGTGTTTATGGTGGAGAGGATTTCCTGTGCCACATGCCTGACAAATTACTTTGCCCTTTTAAAAAGAGAAAAAATACATTTCACATAGTATTTGAAAACTACGAACAACATTTTTTTTTAAAAAACTATGGTACAGTTTCCTCAGGAGATCCAGTATCAATACCTCCAGATCTTTGTATATATTATATGTATATATTAAGGTACATATTATATGTATGTATCAATGTTAGTTTGCTTAGTCACTGCACTCACACTCTCAAAGGCAGAGAGGCCCTGCAGAGGAATCTGAACAAACTGGAGAACTGAGCAGTCACCAACCACATGAAGTTTAACAAGGGCAAGTGCTGGATTTTGTACCTGGGACACGGCAACCCTGGCTGTACATACAGACTCAGCTCTGCAGAGAGAGATCTGGAAGTTCCGATCGATTCCAAGTTGAACATGAGCCAACAGCGTGCCCTGGCAGTCGAGGGCCAACCTGGGTGCATCAAGCACAGCATTGCCAGCTGAGTGAGGGAGGTGATTGTCCCACTCTGCTCTGCACTGGTGCAGCCTCAGCTGGAGCACTGTGTGCAGTTCTGGGAGCCACAGGATAAAAAAAGATATAAAGCTACTGGAGAGTGTCCAGAGGAAGCTGTATGAGGAGGGGCTAAAGTCCCTTGGTTTGTTCAGCCTGGAAGAGACTAAGAGGAGACCTTATCACAGTCTACAGCTTCCTCACAAGGGGAGGAGGAGAGGCAGGTGCCGAACTCTTCTCTTTAGTGACCAATGACAGAACCCAAGGGAATGTCAGGAAGATGTGCCAGGGGAGGTTCAGGTTGGACATTAGGAAAAGGTTCTTCACCCAGAGGGTGGTGGAGCACTGGAACAGGCTCCCCAGGGAGGTGTTACAGCCCCAAGCCTGACAGTGTTCAAGAAGAGACTGGACAACACCCTCAGACACATGGTGTGAACTGTGGGGTTGTCAGATGCAGTGACAGGAGTTGGACTTGATGATCCTTGTGGGTCCCTTCCTACTCAGGACATTCTATGATTCTATGAAAACAGATAGTCTGGTATCTGCAAGGAATAATAATAACAATAACAATAACAACAACAACAACATACCATGAGGGTGCCCTAAAAGATCTTAGGACATTCACTATTAACATGTGAGTTTCCAGCAGAGCCAAGTGTAATTAGTCTAATATTTTGAAGGCTGCCACCAGATAGTTCAGGTCTGCCTTTGCACCTACATCAGGGCTACCATAAAACATTAAATTTGGACCAATTTCTATGATCTACTTTGACATCAAGCCTCAGATTACAAATCTTCTTTCTTATCTGTCTTCAGCCAGTACTTTCCTTTCAGCATCCTTTGCAATTATCACAAAATCACACAGAATGGTTAAGGTTGGAAGGTAGCTCTGAAAGTCATCTGGTCCAATCCCCCTGCTCAAGCAAGGTCACCTAAAGCATGTTTCCTAGGACTATGTCCAGACAGTTTTTGAATATGTCTAAGGATGGAGAATCTACAACCTCTCTGTGCAACCTGTGTAGGTGCTCAGTCATCCTCACAGTAAAAAAGTGTTTCCTGATGTTCACATGGAACCTCCTGTGTGTGAGTTCGTGTCTGTTGCCTCTGGTCCTTTCTCTGGGCACCACTGAAAAGAGCCTGACTTCGTTCTCTTCGCACTCTCCCTTCAGGTATTTATAGACATTGGTTATCAATGTCTGAGCCTTCTTCTATCTAGACTAAACAGTCCTAGCTCTCTCAGTCTTTCATCCAGACACTCCAATTTCTTAATCACCTCTGTGGCCCTTGATTGGACTCTCTCCAGTATGTCCATGTTTCTCTTGTACTGGGAAGCCCAGAACTGAATACTGTACTCCAGATACAGCCTCCCCAGTACTGAGTAGAGGTGAAGGATGACCTCCCTTGACCTGCTGGCAACACACTTTCTAAATACAGCCCAGGACACCATAGACTTTCTTGCCCCAAAGGCACATTGCTCAGCCATGGTCAACTTGGTGTCCACCAGATCCTCAGGGCCTTTTATGCAAAACTGCTTTCCAGGTGTGTGCCCCTCAGCATATATGGGTGCAGGGGGTTGCTCCTTCCCAGGTGCAGGACTTCACATTTTTCCTTGTTGAACTTAATGAGATTCCTGTCAGTCCATTCCTCCAGCATGTCCCTCTGGATCGCAGCATGAACTTCTGGTGTATCTGTCACCCCTCTCAGTTTCATATCATCAGCAAACTTGCTGAGGGTCCAGTCTGCCCCATCACGCAGATCACTAAGGAAGATGTTGAACAGGATCAGATCCAGTCTTGAGCCCTGGAGTACACTACTAGTTGATAGCCTGCATTCAGACATTGTGCTACTGATCATCACTCCCAGGGTTCAGCTGTTCAGCCCATTTTCAATCCATTCACTAACTGCTCATCCAGCCCATACTTCAGCAGCTTCACTGTGAGGCTGTAGTTCAGGTAGACAATATCCACTGCTCTCCTCTCATCTACCAAGCCAGTCATTTCATCCTAAAAGGGTATCAGGTTAGTTAATCCTGGCTTCACTTTTGTGAATCCACACTGACTATGCCCAACAATTTTCTTGTCCTTCATATGCCTGGAAATGGTTTCCAGGATTACTTGTTCCAGGGTAAGTCCCTGGGTCCTCCTTCATGTGCTTTTAAAGATAGGAATGAGACTTCATTTCCTCCATTCCTCAGGAACCTCTCCCAGTTGTCACGATTGTTCAAAGACTATTGAACAATCCCATCACCCAACTCCCTCAGGACTCATAAGTACATCCCCCATCAGGGGCCCATGAGCTTATGTATATCCACTTTTTTTAAGTTTTCTCTATCCTGATTCTCCTCCATCAAAATGTAAGTCTTCCTTCCACCAGACTTTCTCCTCTGGTCTCCAGGGCCTTGGATTTCTGAAGGCTGATCTTACTAGTAAAGGCTGAAGTGAAGAGCGCAGCCAGTACCTCAGCCTTTTCCATGTCTTGTGTCACCAGGTCCCTTAATCCATTCAGCTGCGGGGCCCACATTTTCTCTAGTTTTCCTTCTGGTATTCATATACGTATAGAAGCCCTTCTTGTTGCTTTTGACATCGCTCACCAGATTCAGCTCCATCAGGGCTTTGGCTTTCCTAACAACATCTCTGCATATTCCTCCCAGGTTACCTGTCCCTGCTTCCATCTTCTGTATACTTCCTTTTTATATTTGAGTTTTGACAGGAACTCCTTGTCTACCCACACAAGGCTCCCCCATGCAATATACCCACTGCCCCAGTCCTGCCAGCCCATCTGTGCTAAGCACTTACAATCAAATGAGGTGACCAGTCATGAAGACATATTTAATAAACTTAGGATGGTTAGTAATACTAAGGCCATAAATCATAGAATATCTCTTTAGGAAACATGTGCATGCACTCCTGTCATTCAGACTGCTGCATCACGTGCTCTTTAGCATGCTTTCCTGAGTGTATGTGGTTTACCTTTAATGATTCTTTCTATTCAAGGTGGTTTTCATCGTACTAACTCAGGGGTGTCAAACTCATTTTCAGGGGGCCACATTAGCCTCGTGGATGCCTTCAAAAGGCCAAATGTAATTTTAGGACTGTATAAATGTAACTACTCCTACATTTGGCCCTTTGAAAGCAACCACGAGGCTGATGTGGCCCCCACTGAAAATGAGTTTGACACCCCTTTACTAACTCTTAAATCTGTCATAATGTAATTACACAAACCAAGTTGGATCAAAATATTTGTAATGAAGTCATCCATTAGAAAAATGCATGTCAGGACATAAATTGCTATTTTGTTATATTTATTCTCAATTACCTTTATGCACATGTTGGTTTGGGGCTGCAGCTGTGGAGCTATTGGCGACTCACATACGATGCAAGTGGGTGTATTCATTGGCACAAGATGTCTGCATTCAAGACACGGTGCCATCTGAAGAAAAAGCCACATCACAGCACGTTAAGGACCATTATGAGATCAGTAAGATTATAAAGAGATTTTCAATATTTTTCTGGTTAGAGTCTACATCAGCAGCAAACTCACTGGAAACATAGAAACTGACAGCAACAAATGCTTCTATTGATCCTCATAGATCAAAGGCTATTAAGATAATACAAAGAAAACTAGAAAGAGAATGTTTTGCTGACCACTAAAAATATGCCAGAAAGGTACTAAGTAAATTTTCAATTAATTTCAAATGTTACTATAAAATGTGTGCAGGTAGTAGTTCAAATCCTCCAAATTACAAACCTAAACTAAAGAGGTGCTGAATATTCTCTGTCATCACTTGAAACTACAACATTGCCCCAGACAAGACAACTTTCTGATGATACAGGGGAAAATAAATACACTATTGACTTGTTAGATCAGGTTATTATCTCTTGGGAAGAGCCTAGAGAAGATGGTCACAGGTATCACTGTAAAAACTCAGTGCCCTTACATATGTCCACACATGCCACCATTCAAGGTTTCAGGCATATTAGCTAGATCTTCTACAGCTATCATATAAGCACTAGTCAATAATTAACTAACTGCAGTAGTTAGCACTGGAATAAGATGCATATGCAGGTCCTGAAGATGTGGTAATTGTTACAGGACGAGGAGGAATCTGAATTTGGTGATGCTTCCTGGCACAAGTGAATAAAACACTATTTACTTTTTCATCATTATCCTTATTAATATATATGGCACTTGAAGGAAACTATGGTTAATTTTTCCCATAATTTAAGAATTACATCAGGTCCACTGTTAAAGGTATTGAATCAAATAAAGCAACCAGAACAGAGCTTCACAAACGAAAGCGTGATTAAATAATGGTTTTGCCAGCATTGAATGTGTAATTTGCTGAGGAATTTTTTCTTCAAAGAAGATTTGTTGATTGTTCTGATGTTCTGCTGACCTGTGCTCCTTCAGGGGGTGGGAAGCGATGTACTGGCACAGGTGGCATAGGAGATCCACATTCCTGACAGAAGTGAGACAAGGGGTCAGACAGGCGAGGTGCAGAACAGCGTGCACATCTGAAAATAAAAGCAAACTGTCTCAGCTTGTTTTGTTATTGTACTGATGCATAATAATGATTAATCTGGAAACTGTTGTGACAGGACTTAGGCCACTGATTTCTCAGTTGTGGTTTCCAAGCTATGGTGGTGCACCAGACCATGCCCCAGCATCCATTATATGAGGTTCTGAATTCTAAACAGCTTTACAAGGTTGAAAGCTCTCTGGCTGCCATGGAATTTCATACTTTCTTCCTCACTCTGTGAGGTGAACAATCTCCTGACAATCTGTATCAGGCCTCATTGCTGCAACATGAGGAACCACTGATGTAGATCACATAACACTTTCAATTTTGATAAGTCTGTGAGACTACTCCAGTGAGCAGTTTTCACGTACAGTAGGGAGGGCTATACACTAATTTAAAAAGACAGCTTTTCCTCTGATCCTACAGGTATCAGGATTTTTTTTAAATGATGAGATATTTGGTAACTGGGTATGATGAGATGTAAGTAAAACCACATGTAAGAGACTTTTCAAAGCCCTGCATAGATCACATTCTCCAGTTGTGAGCCAGTGTATGTCTTTGCTTTCTTCATTTTTATAGGGCCCCATGATATTATCAACTTGGTTCCAAAGCCAATTACTCAGTTACTTTCCAAGAACAAACATATTAAAAAGAGAACTCACTTACTTGAGGAAATCTGTTTCCCTCTGGATCCTTGCCACCTGTGTGCTTGCTAAGCTTTTCCGGCTTGTTACTGCAGAAGAACTAGCAAACTGAAATAAAGGTAATTCTATAACCTTAATAAGCGGTTATTTGAAAAATGAATGTAAGAGTAACTATTTGAGACACACTGCCCTGAAATGCATTGATTTAATTAATATCTACCACACTTGATCTCCCTATTAGCTGCATTAAGGACCCACAACTTCTTCCAATAAAAATAATGTATTGCTACTTACTTCCAAGACAGAGTTACTAAATATTAAGTTTTAAATATCAACTTGCCAACTTATAGCAATAATTATTTGCTAATTGCAGATTCAGTAATGTATTAAAAGAGAATTGGTAGGAATGGAGGTATTGTTAGATTGCTTTGCCTGGTTTTGTCCTTACTGATAACTGTGTGTTGTTTTGGGCACTTCTATTCTAGTCTGCCATGACCAGTAAATTTAAATGAGTAGTGTATAATACAGCCAAAGGCATTAATTTCTGAGATATTATATGAAAACGATCACAAATCTTCACCTCTCTACTTTTTCAGAGCTTAATTCTGATGACAGCCTTTAACAGTTTTCCTCAAAACCCCTTTGCTTACCTGTAATGAATCTATTGGTGGTGCTGAGACGGGTTCCTCTCTGTACTCTGTTGTTTCCAAATGATTGGCAGAGAGCTGTGGTCCTTGCAGGGACATGTGAGCAGTCTTTTTTTCTGTTTCAAAATCTAAAATTACAATACTGTTACTCCACTGTCATTCACTTCATGCAGTTAACATGAATATTACATTCAACCATTTTAAATTCCAATAGCTAAGCATATTTTAAAATGTATTTGACATCCAGATTTTGGGTTCAAATAAACTGCCTGGAATTACAGGAAATTAAACTACAAGAGACATCATTCTTCTCTGAAAGAGCTTACTTTTTTATTTTTCTCAATTTGTGGTTTTCTTCCTTCCTGCTTGCTCAAAATAACCTCAGATCCTAAGAGTAAATTAATGAGTAAACATTAATATGATTCCCTGCTCTTAAACAGTACTATGTCCATTACTATGGAATGACAGGCTTAATGTATAGAGAAAATCTGGGTCAAGTTTTCATTTCTGCTTGGTGTACTTCATTTGGAATACTACTGCAAGCAAACACTGGTAAAGAACTCCATAAAGGATTTGCAATCCCATCAATTTAACAGCATTTTCTGGTACAAAGGGAACTATAGACTGGGCTTTGTTATGTTGCTCAGAAATGAATTAATTTTTAATATGTTTTAAGAGGTAATGCGATGTGTATGGAAGTTAATTTTTGTTCTCTATTTGCAGTGTTGAACAACAGAAATAGAATTCCCACAGGGTGTTCTGTCTTCTGAGATGGTTTTGAAATTACACGTTTTACCAATGATATAAGAGGAAAACCTTATACTGCACATTTTGAGTTAAGACAGAAGTCTATTTCAGTCTTATGAAGTAATACTATACCTTGAAAATTTTGGGGTGCTTCACCCCAAGCAGACTTGATTTCCACATTCACTCCATTCTTCTTTGGTTTTGTAGTAAACATCCCACCTCTCCTCTCCTAAAAAGTAATTCCATTTGACTTCCAAATGAAATGTTTGGTTTGCACTAATCTTCTCCTGCTATAGTTATTTGTTATGATTTTAAAAATACATGCTCATTTTCAATGCAAGCATTTGAAAATCTTAGATAATAAATGTATTTTTAAAATATTTGACTTGAACTGCTAATGAGAGGCAAGTGAAGAAAATTAAAAAAAAATGCCCACTTGAAATCTTAGTATTACAAAAACGATGAAGGCAACAAAGATGGGCAGAAGTAATAAAGTTTATAAAAACTATAGGCAATCAGGTTTTCATCTCTATGTAATGCCATACATACAACATTTTATATTCAGACATGGAGATAAACTTGCCAAAACTTGCCTGTGTGGTGATATCTTTTAGGAAATTCTTGTCATTGTCTTCAACAGAGAAGAGGATGTTTGGTTGCTTGTATTCTACCAGAAATACCTTTGTTACAACTGTACTCTCTCTGCAGTCCCTGAAAATCAATGTTCATAAAGCTATATATATATGCCACAAACCTATGTGCAGTAAAAAGTATATCACTGATGAACATGGCTTATTTGCTGGTACATCTCTTCCAAGATTGTGAGTCATTATTTCAGTTAGTAAATATAATCCTGAGCAATACTCTCAAATAACTACTGCCTTGTTCTGTTCTTTTTTTTTCCAGTTTAAAATGTGCACACTAAGAAGTTATCAATAAAAATGTAATAATATTTTAATCCCTCAACAACTTTTACATGTAAAACTCTCAATACTCCTGTATCTGCTTTTTGAGGTAACTACTGTTTGCCAGCAACACAGAAAATAGAGGAGAGCAAGACTTTTATTCCATTCATAATACCATATTCATTTTCCCAGTCAAGCAGCAGGTAGTATTATATTCATTTGATATACCAACTGTCATGTTCTATCATTTATTGAACTACAGCAGTAACATTAAAATGGCTATAAATGACTAAACCATTTATTCAGGATTTATTGTGATTCTAGAGCATATATTTAGCCCACCTGAAAACGTCTTAATAAAAACATGCTGGAAACAAGTGTTAATCCAGATAGTGATATCAGAAAATACAGGTAAACCCAGGTTTGTATTGATATATTCTGGTGCAGACACAAGCAAAGGATACCTGTGGGTGCTAACAGTGGGGGAACAGCAAGCACAAATCCCCAACTGCAGTGGAAGTTTCTTTTTCCTTGGAAATAAAATATAATAAAACAGAGTACAGGCAGAGAATGCATTTCCTCTCTCTGTCTAAGCTTGAAGTTAGTTTGGAGAAAGTCAATGGCCATGCAGCAAAATCCAGTTTTCTTTCTATGTATTGTATTTTTACTTTACCCTCGCATTAACATTGTACTTAAGCTGTGAGGTTTAGCATTCTGTGCTCCTTCAGGAGAAACTAAGCAGATTCCTGGGTAGACCAGCTTCTATAAATCTGCCGAATCACTGGATGACCTGAGAAACAACCATACTAGTTCCTCTGGCATTTTTTATGACCACCCTCAAAAGGATGTGCTCTGAGTATATTTCATTAGTTTCCCACCCACAGCCTCTACAGATCATTGGCCTGCATCCACAGCTCTGGAGATAAACATCTAAGAGATAATCCAGCTGAACACTTAATGGATAAAAAGCATTATAAGAAAGTGAAGTCAATACAACCCAGGAAGATCACTTAGATTGTAAACTGGCTGGAGAAAGGGGCATCTCACATTTGTGAGGTATGGAGTGCTTTACACAACATGGCTCTAAGTCATGACCAGAATGTCTGTCCCTTGCCAAAATACAACTAAAATAAAACAGGATACTTACTTTGTAACTGCCAGTGCCTTGACCATTATTTTCCCAACTGGTAATACGATAGGACCCTTATACTTAAAAGTGTTGTGTTCTCCATGGCCAGGTTTCCTAATGAGTTCAGGTTTACTTCCATCCAATGTGTAATAAATGGAGACATCAGGTGTATCTGAAAGACGGAGAGAAAGTAATCAGCCAAACTGTATTCAGCCTTTGAAATATAAGCTCTGTGCTTCAAAGTACTCACTACTCTGCTTGATTTTTCTTACATAAAAAAGCAGTTCCATGAATGACTGCACATTTGGGACCAAAGCTGTTCCTCCCATGAAAAAGTAGTCACTCAACAAATGCAGTTTCATTATAAGCAATATTTCCCTTCATAAAGTAGCTGTGCAATTTTTAAAAAATGAAAACATTGTAAAAGCTTACCCATTCTAATGACAGAAAATATATTTCCTCCCACAGTCCAAAATGGCATTTCAAATATTGTAAGGAAAACCTTTGGGGTGAGCCTGGCAAATGATACTTTCAAGCACTGGTTTTGCAGTTAAAGTGAGATGTAGCAGTTTAAGACCTTGTTGGAAGCAATTAAGACTGCTAACATCTATGAAATAATGAATATGTCAATAATATTGTTTGAATGCACAAAATTAAGTGCAAGTATATTTGGTGTATCAAAACCTGTTGGTTAATTGTATAAGTTCCTTAATGAAGTCGGCACTCCTAAGAATCATAATTAAATGCAAACAAAAGTATAGAGGCTAAAGTTTCAAATGAACACACAGGAAAAGGGTTTACATACAGTCAAAGCTCTTATTCATACCTGATTTTATTTCAACAAGAGTATTTGTGTCTATTTCATGCTTAGCCTTCCCTGGAAGAGGGATTTGAAGGGGTATGACCTGAGGAACTGAGACAGAGCCAGCTGTCATTTTTTCTCAGCAGTGATCTTTAAAAAACAAAAAGGCAGACAATATTTTTTCTAAACAGAAGAATGCATCAAGAAATAGAGTCTTTCGATGTGATTCCTTGTCTTCATTTATTTTTCTTAATGGAGAGAACACCAGGTTACTTAAACTTAGTTTTCATTAATCTTTGCATGATTTTGACATCGAAAAGAAATAAGATCCTATCAACCATCACATTT
Source organism: Patagioenas fasciata (assembly GCF_037038585.1). NCBI lineage: Eukaryota > Metazoa > Chordata > Aves > Columbiformes > Columbidae > Patagioenas > Patagioenas fasciata. The sequence goes on from NC_092522.1 coordinate 15,617,198, forward strand.
CCAACCTATTCTCCTGTTGCAGAACTGTGGTCAAAGCTTGAGATGAGCACCACTGCTTTCATTTCACTTTGGCCTAAACCAGCTTAAATCTGATTTCCATGTATTCAAGTGAGATGCTTTAGCATCATACATCAGCAATACATGGTATGTGAACCCTAATCATGGCAGGTTTGGTGTCATTTTCTCTGCAGGAAGAACCAGCCTCTTGTTTCATTGTGGCCATCTGAATATGTACAAGATGTCCTGAAAACGACTAAAGCAAGACAGCTATTACTTAAAGCCTATCTCGGCTGTTGTATGCACTAAGAATATACCTATAAAACAGGTGCCAAATAGGATTTGTCATAGTTTACTTAGTCATTACCATGCCACACAATTCAAGTGTGAAAAATTGCATTTGGATACAATAACTTCTTACAATACAAAAAGATACACTTCAGATCTTGGGAACTGATACTCAGGGCCAGGAAACATGTCTACACTAGAAGGATCTGGTCTTGTAACTGACCCCTCAATCCTCCAGAAACATCTCTCACATTACTCATCAATGCATACAGTAATGATTCAGCATGGGAGGTGTTAGTCCACACTCTCACTGGGGCTACATGAGGTTACGCCACAGCGCTGCCTGCAGCTGCCTCTGCTCAGCTGGGCTGCCCAAAACAGCAGTCAAGGAGTGCAGTCAAACTCTCCTGGGCTGCAGGGAGACACAACGATGGGTGGATCAGACGTTTACCTGACAAAAGGGGGCAGAGAATATTTTTCCTCAAAGACACAGCTACTCTTGGCACACCTGGACCAAAAACACAGTGTCCCGTTTCAGCTTTCTGAGAGCCCAGCAGTGGCGGGACAGAACAAGTCCTGCCGCCCCCCTCAGCATGCGCAGCCCCTGCCCCGCCATGGGCTCTGTCTCTGCCTGCGTTTGCTGTGCCAGGTCAGGCCTCGCTTCCCATCCCCTCACGGCTCAGCTCACCCTGCTGCGCCCCGCTCCATCCCTGCTGTGCAGCCCCTGCCACCCGCTCGGTCCCGCTGCACCAGCCTGACCACCCCACTCGATCCTGTCCCACAGCCCCGCCCACCCACGCGATCCTGTGGCAGACCCTTGCCCACCCACTCGTACAGCCCTTGCTCACCCCACTCGATCCCCGCTGTAGAGCTCTGTTTACCCCACTCGATTCCACCCCACAGCCCCGCCCATCCCGCTCCACCCCTGCTACCGAGCCCCTGCCCACCCTGCACGACTCCAGCCGCAGCCCTGCCCACCCCACTGGACCCCGCTTCACTCCACAGCTCTGCTCACGCCGCTCGATCCTCGGTAAAAAGCCCACCCCAGCCCGCCCCGCTCGATCACCGCTCGATCACCGCTCGATCACCGCTCGATCCCACCCCGACCCCCGCCCCTCCCGCCCGCCCGTTACCACAGACGCCGCGCGCCCGGCCGCTCCTCCACCCCTCCCTCCCTTGGCACCGCCAGCGCGGCCACCCATTGGTCCGCGTCTCGCTGCTTAGCAACCCACCTCGTCCTCCGCCGCCGGGCGGCTCTGACGTCATCTCACCGCGCCGGTCGTACGTCACGGCTGAGCTGTCGGCGCGTTACGCTCGTCATGGCGGAGGTGAAAGTGAAGCCGGAGGTCCCCGACCCTATGGATATAGAGAGCAGGTGCGGGGCTGGTAGTGCCGGGGGAGGGCGTCCCGGTGAGAGGCAGGGCGGCAGCGTGTGTGTTGGGCGGGAGGTTGCCGGGCGGTGAGGGCCCTATCGGCGGGAAGAAGGGTCTGTGAAGGGGCAGGGTGCGCTGGGGATCTGTGAGGACTGGCAGGGAGGTGAGGAAAGTGTCCTGGGGGGAGGTGGCAGAGATGTGAGGGGAGTAGTTAGGGCACCGGACGTGCCAGAGCCTCGGGAGATGATGGCCCAGGAGGAAAGGCTTGCTGGTGCTGGGGGGCACTGTGAGCCTGGAGCACAAGTCTGACGAGGAGCAGCTGAGGGAACTGGGGTTGTTTAGCCTGGAGAAAAGGAGGCTGAGGGGAGACCTTATCGCTGTCTTACAGCTACCTGAAAGGAGGTTGTAACATGGAGGGTGTTGGTCTCTTCTCCCAAGTAGCAAGTGGTAGGATGAGAGGAAATGGTCTCTCCTGCATCAGGGGAGGTTCAGATTGGATATTAAGAAACATTTATTCGTGGAGAGGATTGTCAGGCATTGAAACAGGCTGCCCAGGGAAGCCAGGGAAGTGGTGGAGTCACCATCCCTCGAGATGTTTAAAAGGCATTTAGATGCGGTTCTTAGGGACATGATTTAGTGCTAGAGTTAGGTTAGGTTATGGTTGGACTCGATGATCTTGAGGGTCTCTTCCAACTGAAATGATTCTATGTATTTTGTGCTGGGGCTGGGAAGTGCTGAGGTGGCAGTGAGGGATGGGGTCTGGTTACCTTCTGCTGTCCTCGTGTCTTTCTCTTCTTGGAAAATTTTACAGAGGGGAATTGCAACTTTTCTGCATTAAATTAGTGGATTCTAAACAGGATTTCATCAGTATCTGCAATTTCTGACTCGCTAGCAATTCCTTCCCATCAGAAGCTTTTGTATAATGAAACTGCAGGGAGCAGAAAATCCATGTACTTATTAATGAGAGCAACGTAAAAGTAAAATGGAGCACCATGCTCAGTGTTGTCACGAAGAGTAAAGGTAGTTTGTCCAGCAGTTGCAGAGTTGTGTTTGTTAGCACAGGGAGTATATGCTAAGTTCCCTCAATAGATATGACTGAGAAACAGTTCACTGGTACTTTTTCCCTGGATCATTCTTTTCCCTTTCTTCCATTCTGACTCTAATATAATACTGTTTGGATTTGGGTTTGGATGCAACAGAACATGATTTTAATCTTATTTTGATCTGCCTCCAGGATTATTGAGCTGTGCCATCAGTTCCCTCATGGTATCACAGACCAGGTGATTCAAAATGATATGCCTCACATGGAAGCCCAGCAGCGAGCCATGGCGATCAACAGGCTGCTCTCAATGGTAGGGTGATCTCACCTTCCTCATATTACTTCAGCCAACCCAGCGCACGCTTCGTACACACAATTGGGCAGGGCTAGCAAATTAATCCCTTTGGATTTAGTGGTGTTTGCTATAATGTACAGTTATTAATACCATAACTTACTTTGGTTGCCATAGCCGATTAAAACATACCTCAACTTAGTCTTTCCGTGCAGTAATACAAGCTTACCATAAAACTATATCTCCCTAGGTGAGGATGCTACCACCGAGAAGTACATTTGATTTTTTTATATGTCTAAAGTTCTTTGATCTTCTTTTTCCTGTGCGTTTCATTGTAAAGCAGCATGTGATACAATAGTCTAATGTAACAGATGCAGGTGTAGTTGCAGTGGTTCAGCAGTTGGTGAGACAGGCATGGGTGATAACCACAAGGTCGATTAATGATGGGGAATGAGTAAGCTAGAGGATGTTATTAGAATGGATGTTATTCCATACTTTCATATGTGAAGGTCTTCTCTGAACCCCTCACAAAATCCCAAGGTTGTAGATTACTCTGATAAAAAGCAGTTGAAACACCTCAAGGGATTTTTTGCATCTTCTGTAAATGTCCCACATCTCCCTGGGCATTCGACTTTAGTGTATCAGGAGTGAGCCTAAGGTAGGAGCAGGGATCACTGTCAACTTCTGCCACATGTTCAGGAACAGATAGCATAACATAGTCATGTTAGTTCAGTGTGGCATAAACATGAGTATCAGCTAAATGTTCAAGGGTCAAGGTTCCTTTCAGTTCCTTAGCTAGCTGCTTCAGGGGTATGTGAAGTCAGGAGACTGACTGGTGCAGTGGGGAGAGCATTGTTGAAAAGAAGGGCTTTCTCAGAAAGAGCAGTGGTGGAAAGTATCCAAACTGAGTGAGGTGCAGTGTTTTTTGTTTTGTTTCATAACAGAAACTTCTTAGCTTGGAGCCATACTAGGTGACAGTGGAAGTAGTCTAAATCTCTCTCTTTGTGGTCTTTCTGTTATAGTTATGAGATTGATCAGCATGTTGGATGTGAGCTTGTGTATTCAGTACCTTTTGAATTGGCTGCATTTCACAATGAAGAATTCTCTAGAATTTGTTTAAAAATAGATGCCTTGGGGCATGGGGTGTGTGTGTGGGGAGATGTAGTAAGTACCTCAAACATGGGGGAAAAACTGCAGTGAGAGCTCAGACTTTATAAGCATCAGGTACTTCACTTAAGATCAGCTGCAACTATTTCATCTGTAAAAAAGCATTGAAGGGGATGATCTTGAGGTGTGAGCTTCAATCAACCACATAATGCAAATCTGTAAGAAACAAGGCTGTAACTGTGGGGAAAAGATTAGCTGGCAATGAAAGAGTGAATGTTAGTTTATGCTGTTATATACACAATTATGTTCTTGGGCTTGTCTAATTGCTTGCCTTTTCTGAATGGGAACTAAAAAGTTGCCTGGCTTAGGCACAAGTTTTAAGGGCAGAACGAATGTTTTGTGTTGTAAGAAGTGCTGGTAACTTGCCTCTGAGAGCCGCTGTCAATCCTGGCTGGCAATTTTCCAGTGGTTTCTAGTTAGTAAAAAGTAGAACTTTGCTACTGGGACTCAGAATTGTTCAAGATTTGTGCAGTAGAGCTCCAACATGATTTCTGGGTAGCCATGCAAATTAGTGTTTTGGTGGAAAGCAAGAGCAAAGTATACAAGAATGTGATGTCCCTTGTACAATGGTGAAAGTTAGGAGAAATAGTAGGAATTGCAGGGATGTTGTGGGAGAGGACAGGAACTGCATTTTTTATTTCTGACAACTGATGATAAACAGCTACTTGTAGGGGGAATAAAATATCCTCACAGGTATTACTATTCTTGTAGGGAAATAAATATCCTCACAGGTATTATTGTTTCGAGTGGTTAGAAGTGTTAGTTTTTCACTTTATTCAGTTGACATGCAATAAGGTTTTTAATTTGGAATATTAGAAGATTTTTGCCATGTTCTGAAACAAGCTGTTTGAAGGACAGTAAATGCATTGTGCCCATCTCTTCTAGGGGCAACTGGACCTTCTCAGGAGCAATGCAGGTCTCCTATATAGAATCAAAGAGTCTCAAAACGCAAGGTAAGCCTTGTGTTTGCTAGATGAATATATTTGGAACACAAATCTGCAACTCACATGCAGTATTGCTCAGAATACACTAAGTAATGTAATACGGATTCTGTAATATGGGTGTTACAGAACATAACTGCTTGTTTCCGGAGGGTAGATTTAACTCCTCTGAGCTGATCCTGAAAACTGTTCTAGGTATAGTGGTTTGTACTGAACAGAAGGTGCCATGAGACTACAGTTCTAACTTGCTAGCAAAGTTCCTGGTCCAGGTGACAGTGAAGTCATCTGTGCAAACATATGTATATGCTCAGGTGAAATCCAGCTGAAGCCTGTCCATATCCTTTGCAAACTGTGGTTCTGTGGTCTTCCTCACTGCTCATGTTACAGGATCAGCACTCATGTTTACAGTTGTTCCAGGAGGCCACTTGAACTAGTGCTTATGCTCTTTGATTTATTAAAATGTACCTTTAAACTGTGTCTTGTGTTGCCTATGTAAATCTGAGCAGAAGATGCCTAGACATGCTCTGAGAAGAAATATCCTTCAAAATTACTCTTGATGCAGATGTGTCACCCTCTCTTTAAAATGCATGGGAAAAAGATTGCTGAATTCAGGCTTCCTTAGACCAGTGGAAAGCCACGTCTTAGAGTTGTGAGCACGCTACTGTTCCTTTGTAGGCATTCTGTCTGGAGGCAGATTATCCTGAAATATGCTCTGTGCTGTATTTAACCTTCCACAGTTGTGTTAATATGTGACTCTGAGTTCCCAACTGTTAAGACAAGTTGAGTGACTGCTGCTTAGTCACTTTTATTTCATACTGTACTCTTTTTTTTTTCTTTACTGTGGCTTCTTGCAGGCAAGTTTGGCTTGATCCAGAGAGGTTTAGTGTCATGTATTATATTTACCAATGGCTAGGTATTGTGTAGTTGTTTGTTGTTGTGTGCTTGGTTGGTTTGGTTTGGTTTTGTTTCTTTTTCCCTTTGTGCATTGTTTTTTTCCATAGTATTTAATTTAAAACAAATCCAATTTCTTTCAGATTTTGGACCTCTCAAAAATCCTGATGTCTGTCTTATTTTACAGTAAAATGAAAGGCTCTGACAATCAAGAGAAACTGGTTTACCAAATTATAGAAGATGCAGGCAACAAAGGTAAAATAAATTATAACTGTGAATGGTACGAACTCTGTTTACGTATGGAAGTGTTTCTGTCCAGACTTTTAAATGCTTGTCCAGACAATACAAATATAAAATCTAGAGACCCTATACCAGGTCTGTAGCTAGTGTTCCGTGTGTCTACTTTCTAAAAACAAAGGAGAAGATGACATATTTCTCTGTTAAAATAACAGCCTGTCTTGGTTGACTTTTGAGGGGGGCTCTTTTAGAATACTTGGAATATGAATTACCAGTTATCTATGGGACTGCCAAGCTGATGAATCTGCAGAACACAAACCGCTTAAAGTAAAATGCGGTATCTGTATCGGATTTAATGTCTAGTAACTAGGCTTTCTCAGCAGTTGTTGCACACTATGGTTGAGAGATGGCAGGTAGAATTGGCTGTCATTTTTCTGCTGAAGCAAACACAAGTTACCTAAAAATGCAAGAATGTTTCTCCGATGTATTCATGTTGGCAGTGAAATAGGGCCCACTTGTAAGAGCTCTCCGAGGACAGGCAGAGGGCAGGACAGTGTGGTGGTTGTGGTATGCATTTCTTGGTTTTGTCAGGGTTTTTGTTTGTTCCGTTCCCTCCTGTCCCTTCCCTCTCTTTTGCTTTGCTAGGAGTGGTAGGATTGAGAATACATCCTGTGGTTGGCAAGCGAGTCAAGCAATGCTGTTATATGACTTTTGGTTTGTGAGTATGTACAGAAATACATGGTTTCTTCTATTAATTTCTGTTCACTTCTTTCTTTTTAAACAGGTATTTGGAGCAGGGACATTAGATACAAAAGTAATTTGCCTTTAACAGAGATCAACAAGATTCTGAAAAACTTGGAAAGCAAGAAACTAATTAAAGCAGTTAAATCTGTGGCAGTGAGTATTTTGTGACTTCTTGCTTTTTAGCCATTTCAAATGTTTGCTGCATGCTGTGTATGTTTGAACAGGAGACTGAGAGCAGAGAAACCTCATTCTCCCTACAGCTTTCTCACTGACTATGCACCAGCATTTAATTCTGCCTTTAGTATTCAGGTTTGAGGTGCAACAGATACAAGAGGCTATTATGTTTATTAAACAATCAACGCACTTTTGACAAACTGATTAACAATCTAATTAATAAACACATCACTATTCATATACAGTTTTATCACTCTTCACACCACTGCTAATTAACACCATTACTATCAAGTCGCAGTTTTGGTTCTTTAAATTCTTTATCGCTGTTGTGTGGTGCTTACTACTAATCTGCAGTTCTATCACCATTTTCTCTGCTCTTCCGTACCTGAGGTTTAGGACATAAAACTAGGGCAGCATCTGGTGGGTTTCCCTCCAGCATCCCAATAGGCTTAATTCCTGCAAGTCTGCAGATCCTGACTTCTCTTGATATTTGATTTTTATACCTTATTCTCTGTTCTTGTTTCTTAATTCTCTTTTCTACTACCTGTTTTTCCTTTCTCCACTAGTCTCCACCCAAATAAGCAATATGCAATAATTACTTTTTCTTCATTGGTCCCAATGTTGCTGTACCACAATTTGCTATTTCTGATACTAAAGCAACCTCACCCTTTTACACAGGACTAGTGATATGGTTACCTAGCTACAAGTGGCCTTGCAAGGTTCCCCTTACCTGCAGATCCTGAAACTCCCTTCAGTTATCTCCTTCATGCTGGATTTGTATTGTTTACTTCAAACAATTTCTAAAACCTTTGTTTCCGTTTTAGTCTTGGTTCCTCTATTTTGTTCCAGTTATTCAAGTACTTTCTTATGTGCTAATAGTTCATGTACTAGAATAGGGCTTATCCTTTTCATGCTTGTTTTGCACTCATGGAGCATCCTGCTGTCCCTTACCTGCTTAATTACAAGTCATTGGTGTTAGCATGTTCTTTGGACATTCTGCTGGTTTCCAGCTGAGATTTTGTCTTTTGCAGGGTCTGGTAAGCCACGAAGATCACTTGTTTGTAAACTTTTGGAAGTTTTATGTTGTGTGCCTCTTCTGTGTGCGAGTCTCATCTGCACTGTAGAGGCTATACCTTGGCATGTGCAGGTGTGCATTTTTTTGGAGGGGGCAGAGGGGAGTGAGAGGTGAGGGTAACCTTCTAAATAAAAATAAAATGGAGATAGAGAAGTTGAGCATAGCAGTAGCTTTTTAATATTCTTGTGGCAGATGCTGGCTTTATCTAAGGGATGTAGTGCTGCTAACATTGCTTCAGTGGTTGCTGAGTAGTCCTCTGGACAACAATTGTCCTTTAACTGACTACTTAGATCAGGACTGAAGCAGTATTCCCATTTACCCTGTCTAGGTGTGGCAGTAAGGGCTGGGCTCACAAGAGTTAACTTTAGCTGCAGGTTTTAATTATGTAAGGGGTCTTCTGTCATCAGTGCTTGGGTTGAATCCTGCAGAAATAGCTGAAAGCTTCTGCATTGTTTGTCTTTGGCATCTAAGCACACCTTCCTGCCCTCCTTTGACTGTGGTGGGGGATCAGAGTCAATACGCTAAAATCAGCCTCACTGAAGAAGATCTCAGAGTTTAGTATTGTGTGTACATTGTTATTAGGATTCTCTCTTAAAACACCAGTTATAAAATGATTAGGAATCTAAAGGTATTGATCTTCTCTTTATTTCCATGTTAAGGATAGCTCAAGTCAGCTGGATTGCTGTGCCCTAGATTTTAGGAGTAATGAACTAAATCTCATTTGCAGAAATCTTCTTAAATATTCCTTTCAAATAGAAGACTTTCAGCTGTTAAGAGCCATGTGCTTTTCTCTAACAGGCATCCAAGAAGAAGGTGTATATGCTCTATAACCTGCAGCCAGACCGGTCAGTGACTGGCGGGGCTTGGTATAGTGACCAAGACTTTGAGTCTGAATTTGTGGAGGTGTTAAATCAACAGTGTTTTAAATTTCTGCAAAGTAAGGTGAGTGCCGCTACTAAAGTCACCTTCCACTTGTTTTGTGCAAGTAATTATTTTATTTATAAAACCAGTGACACGCAGGGCTTAAGTTTTCCATAGTGTTTTCCATAAGTGTTGGCCATTGTTATAACAGGATTGGCAAATCTGTACTGGACAATTGTTTTTGTCACAGCATTTTAATGTTGTATTTTAATAATTAATATTTTCACACCCTGTACACGGAGTGAAGTGTTCAGTCTCCAAGGTCCAGTGACAAGCTAGGAAGCAAAGAACACAGGACCAAAAAAATCTAGCAGAAGTCACTGCCTTCCCTGCAGAGCTCCTAGTTTCTGAGAGGGTAGAAGGCAGTAGTCAGTCAGCTCTGCCTAGAAGACAATTTTCTCTAGTTTAGCTGTCAGAGAAGCCTGCTTGCCATTAAATAAGTCCTATGCAAATTGCAGCATTTCTCTATTCTATTAAAATATGTTTTAACTGGTGCTAGGTACAGCAGAAGCTTTTTTTGTTAACAAAATTCCAAATGCTACTATTCCTTCATATCAGTCTAAATCACTGTTTACATTTTGTGTCATATTTAGTGTAAAATTATACTTAGTTGTGCACTGCTTTGTCTTGCCTATATCAGTTTTAAGGACATAGGCTTAAGTGCTAAATAAGAAACATGTCCTAGAAATGGCTTCTAAATCAACTTTTATACTTCAGTCTGCCTGAAACTGAACCATGAAGGAGGCTCTTGGCTATGAGTACTGGCTGTAACACATCTTTGCTTTTTTCTCAGGCAGAGGCAGCTCGAGAGAGCAAACAGAACCCTATGATACAGAGAAACAGCTCATTTGCCTCATCCCATGAGGTGTGGAAATACATCTGTGAACTGGGTATCAGTAAGGTCCGAATAGATTCATCTTGCTACAGTCAAAACTGTCAGTGTATAACTAGTTGCAGGAGTTGGGCCCTGCAAATTTGGTGAGGGTCTGATAATTGCTTTAGTACCCTACAGATACTGTAATGGAGGTGGGCTTTGCAACTTTATTGCTTTTGAGGAGGGTGAGTGGTGATGCATGGGATTCTGGGATAGTTTGTATGTGTGGGTTTTTAAAGATGCATAGAAGAATTTGCGTTCAGATGCTTGCTGATAGAAACTGGAATAAGTATTCCTATAACAGTCGCAACTGGGATATATTTTATGGTTTCTCTAAAGTTTGCCTATGCACTTCAAGCAGTTTTAAGGGAGGTAAAAAACCGAAAAAAAATATTTAAAACACCCTGCAATTATTGGTCACTATCAACAGGCCTATCTTCAGTAGTCTGGGTTTTTTGTTTGTTTTTCTTCTTTCACAATAATTTTCTTGTAAAACTGGAAATGTATTGTGTTAGGATAATGTAGACACCTGAAGTGCATAGGGAAGTTCTTTTTGGTAAGCCAAGGTTAATGTAATCCAAAAGTGCTTGGGAGGTAGGAGGTATTGTTATTTGCTTTACTTCTTGCATCTGCACAACCCCATAGAGTGCCCCAGTGAGAGCAGTGCCTTTTTCTGGGCTAGGTTAGAACTTGAAGGATTTGTTACTCATGGTGTTTGCTTGTTTCCTCCTTGCAGGACTTATTGGCACGTGTCTTTCCTAATACTTATTTGGCAAATTATTTCATAGGTAGAGTTGTCAATGGAAGACATTGAAACCATTTTAAATACACTAATATACGATGGAAAAGTGGAGATGACTATTATTGCTGCAAAGGAAGGGACAGTAGGCAGTGTGGATGGACAGATGAAATTGTACAGAGCTGTTAGTCCTCTCATACAGCCCACTGGATTAGTCAGGACGCCCTGTGGACTCTGTCCTGTAAGTAACTAATTCTGTATATAAATACGTGGGTGCCTGCAAATTTTGAATACAGTCCTGTGAATGGCTAGCCAGCACAATGCAAGGTTATGCCCATGAGTGATCCTCATGGCTTTCTAAGCCAGTTATGCTTATGAGTGGTATCTGTGATGCCTTATCTGTGGTGTAAGAGGCAGGTTCTTTTGTTTAGACCAGGATGTTTCCCACTTACATGTCTCTTTACTGTATTGTATGTGAAAGGGCGCTGTCAAGTGTAGCCCATTCCAAATTACATTATTATATTTTCCCATCCCAAGTTTGCCTATTTATGATTTTTAACAAGGTAACTTACTTCTTTCTGGCTTTTGGCCTCTCCTGCTTGGATTGTAAACTGATATGTGGGTAAAACTTGCCACTGTGTCTGTTCACATCATTTACTACAGCGGGGTCTGTTTTGCTTCATTGTGCTCACATTACTCTTCCTCAGAGCTGGCATTGGACTTTCTAGATTTTGGTCTCTGTTAGGCTACTGCTTTTCTACTAGGGAAGGAGCAGAAAACATGCAAGCGTGTTACTTCCACTTAGATCGTGCTCGCTATATATATATAAAATTACTGACACAGGACTTTCTTTTTTAGGTTTTTGATGATTGCCATGAAGGTGGTGAGATTTCTCCATCAAACTGTATTTATATGACAGAGTGGCTGGAGTTCTAAAGTGAAAGAAAACTGTGAACTCAAATCTCTGCTTCACAGCCAAGGTGACAAAGCAACTTGCTTTTTTCAAAGTGGACTTAAAAATTTGTGAGCAACTTCAGGACATGGAGTGACTTTATTTTCAATGAAACATAAAGGAGCAGCCTATCTGTGTGAGCAGTCCTGTGAGTGGACTGGAAATTGAGTCAGCACTGAAGGTCAAGGCTGAAGTGGAAAAGTAGATCCATTCCTGTACTAAAAATTGGTTGTGTGACTTGAAAACAGCCATACAACAGCTGGGTGGTGATGCACTGCTTCCAAGTACTGTCTTGAGCACTCATTCATTCTGAATGAGAGAAAAGAAGTCATTAGCAGATCAGAAAAACTTGCTAATGAGTGTTGCCAAGAATGAGATCCCAAACTTTGCTTTCAGACTAATGCTACTGGTGAGTGCTTAAGTCCTAAAGCTGACACTTTTCTCCTATGATACCTGCCATCTAATGGAAGACTAAGAATCTGATGTGGGAAAATATGTCAAACAGAACTCACTGATTCTTTATTATCTTTCTTACCTGCCATTAAAATCTTGATTTTTCTTATGTACAGCTGTGCTTCATTTCTTCCACTGCTGCCATTTCCTGGTGATGCATCTGTTGTATTTATTCCTTCATCAGACAGCTATAAGATCACTGTCAAATCTGTATTGGTGTGTTCTGGCAGATGCATCATGTACATGTGTCTGCTGAAATTTTAAGCGGAAGTATTCTGGGAAGATGTGTTTTTCAGAAGAGAAAAGTAGTTCCTCTGGCCTGATGGCACATGAAAAATTTTTATAGATTATCTGAATACCCTGAGGGTTGTAAAAGATGCCAGTGACAGTTGTGTGTACATAAATATGGCCTCTGGACTTTGTGGTCTGAGAGGGGCATGATACTGGCATATCATCAAAAAGCACAATCTTCTCTTCCTGTGATGTGGAGCCAGTTTGTGTTTCTCTGAAGTGACTCTCCTTCTCTGTGTGACTCTGGACTGATGAATTAGCAATAGCATGCAGACTGTGGTGGCTGGTGTAAGACTTATGCCCAGGGCATGCTGGGCCATGGATCTCTTGAGAGAGCTGTGTCTAATTTCCTTTGGCTATCTACGTCTGTCTGGCAGTATGAGAGGGGTGATACTGCCTTTACAAAATGCAGGTTCAAATCTCACTTGGGAAGTAAAAAGATTTTTGTACCAACAATGCTATGGTAATTAGTTACTGCATATAATCAAGCAACCTCTAGGGGGGAAAAAGTTCCTTTTTTCATAAATTAGAACATTGTGCATATATGGTACAACCAGCTCTCCACCATCCAGAACACAAGAGGTCTGGATGAAGTACTAGCAGGCAGGGAAGCATAGATGTGAAAGTGCAGAGACAGTCTGGTCCCAGTACAACCTGCTACATGTGGCTTAATCTTCCTGGATCTCTATACAATCATGCAGCATCTTCATGATAGCCTTCCAGCACTGGGAAACAATTAGTGGGCCAAGCACAACACTGGACCTGTTGCATGTAGCGATTTTCAACATTTTCTGTCTGAAAATAAGCCTTCCTGGACACTGTTGGGAGGGCAATGGTGAAGGAGTTACCAGCATGCCAGGTGAATGGTGGGCTAACATAGCTATTTCAATACTGTCTGGGAGTTTGCACCTTCTAAAAACTGTCTGGATCCCATATAAGTTCAAATCTCGCTCAATTCCTGTTCGTCTACTTACACTGTGGGTTGTGAACAGAAGGCTAATGGTGCTAAGTGCTGTACCGATAATAAAACAGAATAAATGGTTCCTGTCCCATACAGGGACGATATAGATACAGAAGCAAAGGTTCCTTGTTTGCAAATAGGCTGCTGTCTCCAGCTGGAGCAAACAACTGAAACTGATAAGCTGTCCATGAGAGGAGTGTGATTGTATTAGCTAGTGTGAGCACCCACAGCTGGCTTGCTCTTTTGTTGCAGCTTTGTCTCTAGCTGACAGAGATGCATATCTCTCCAGAAGCAGATAAGTTCTTACAAAAGTGATGTGGGGGTGAAATGATCAGATGTTTGTTCTTTTTCTGCCCCTTTAACCACTCAACACACTGAAGCCTGAGGAAAATGCTGCTCACTTCACTGGAGGGAGCCTTAACCTGAGTTTCAGATGGCCAAAGGTAATTTCATTGAGGTGTGTGGATGGGGTTGCCTTTGTCTTCCTGCCTTCAAAGAGGACCTGACACAATGGGGTGCTGAATCCTGTTGCTGCAGAGATAACATGTTGTTTGTGCTCTACTGCAACTAGAAGATAGCTTTCAGGGAAACAAAGTCTTTATCATGTAGGTATGTCACTTTATGCAGCGTAACCAAATTAATTGGTAGTAAGAAAAAGGATGACGAGCTTGCTGTCTGTGAACAGCTTTAAGTACTAGAGAGTTGGTTTATTAAGCGCTTGAAATTCTGGCTCATTTGTTTTGGATTTGACCTTAATAGTATTTTTTTTTTTTCCCCCCTACTTGAGTTCCTTCAGTCTTCCCTTTTACCTGGCAAAGCCGTTCCCTTTACAAACTGGTATGAAATGTAATGTTTTGAGGAAGCTACTCTATTAGCTCCAGTACTGGAAAACACATATGTGTAGAAAGTTGAGAGCTAAAGGTAATGGGTGACCACTTGGGAGCATGATCTGCTCATTTCTTTATGCATGTCTCATACAAGAGGTTGCAGTTCAGCTGCTGCAGGACCACAAGTTACCTTCTGGGTGGGTGAGCTCAGCCCCATTATTGTGAACCCTGGGTGTGCAGACCCTGCTGTGAACCTACCGGGCTGTTCTCAGCAGTTTCCTCCCCAATGGTAACGGACTGTACAAAAGCAAGTTGCAGGCTGGTCACACCCGAATGCCATTTTCACATAGAATCAAGTAGAAGATTGCTTTTAATTTCCGAGAGAAACATCAGTACCAGGTTTTATTGTGAACGGAAGGAGAGTACAGCAGTGGGTACTGTTTAACATGTCTGGTCTTTACAGTCCAAAGTTTAAAACATTAACAGTTATGGCAAGCTTGAAGCTTTGATAGGGAAAACATGTGCTGAGTGGCTGTTGGGGTTTTCCTGTGGTGTGGTGTGGTGTGTGTTTTTTAAGCCCATGTTGGAGGTGTGGAGTGCAATGATTGTGCATCTGGTGCTGTTTGAGTGCCATCTTTTGTCCCATCCTGGTATGGCTCCCCTACAGCTCAAGAAAGAAAAGGGAAACTCTTAAACCATGCTCTGGTTTCCTGTTTTGCCTCCTCATGCAGTGAAATTTTTGGGAAGAAACAATGGTGAGCGGGGACAGCTGGGTCACCTGTTGCTGCCAAACACTTCATGCTTGGAAACAGGGTATATACACCTCAAACGGGGCTGTCCTGCACTACACACAGGCAGCCTTCCCCTCTGACTTCATGTAGATTGGACTCTTTATCATTTAATCTGAGAAATGGGTAGCCAGGCGCTTGGCCACACTGAGCCCAGCTTAGCCGGCAACCTGGAGAGGACAGAAAGTTACTGTGTGAGATGGTCCACAGGTGGTGTCCAAGTTTTTGTTGAAAATATTCACTTCCTACCTGAGAAAGTTAATTATTGCACTTCACGCACTCTTCAGGAGATCCTGGGTTGAAGTGGGGAGGAGGGGAAGTGGAGCTGAAAGCATTCTTCTCTTTCAGTTGTTAAAAGAAGTTAAGGCTTACGTAAGTAGTCTTTGTGTTTTCTCCCTCTCTAGCTTTTTGAGCAAGCTTGCCATTGTTTCCGGAAAACAGAAGAATGGGAAAGGTTTTACTTCAGTTATTTGGTCTAGAAACACAGGGCTTTAGGATTTTGCTCCTCTTGCAAACTCGAAACAGTTACTCAACGTTTTAACTAACCTAATTCTAGTAGAGTGGGCACCGCATAGCTTTGAAGCCCTGGTGCCCAGTAAGGCTCTGTGCTTCGCTTTTGAGACATGGCTATGTGAGGAAGATGTAAAATGAGGATAAACGAGCAACTCCAGAGGAGCACATTTGCTTTGCCTCTTACTGGTACTGCTTGAAGAGCAACTTCTGGGTCTGTGGATGTTAACAACAGCAGTAATTTTAATTTTATACTCTTTAGTATATAAGCATAGGTAGCATTCTTTTGCTTTTTTATTCCTTTCTGCTCGTGTTCAGATTTTACACAAGCAAATTTAACCCCTGCAAAGCACACAGCTTGCCTTAGGAAGCTGGGAAGGCAATATTAATGTTCTGCTCAGACAGCATCTTTTTTTTTTTGCTTTGTTTTGGATCTGGAACATTTCCACTGTTAAATGCTTCAGAGGAACATACACCTTTTCTGCCCTGGGAAGAAGGACTTGAATGGCTCTTGCATTATCCAAAAACTACTCTAACCAAATCTTCGTGTGGAATTCAGTGTTCTGAAAATAGCCCCTATCTGTGTACTTAGGCAGTTATGTCCCATATCTGTCAGGCAATTCCTTCTGTCCTTTCCAGGGAAGGGAAGAAGGACTGCTGATGAATCCAAACTCTGCACCAGCTCAATGGAGATTTCATTGGATCTTCTTCCACTGCCAGGGTCTGTTGAAGTATCTTGAGGGGCACAGAGAACACAGCTGAAAACCTTGTCTTTTTCTCCTCAATGGTTCAACTTCTTGCTGCTGCTAGTGTAATCAAACCCTTAGCACAGCCTGTGAACCTGAAGCAGTCACTGATTTTTACAGGTGCTTAAACACTGAGAAGAGATTGCCTATTTCTGTTTTTTTAGCCAAGCATTCAATGATAGACTGTGCAGTAATGTTTAAAACACATTTATATTCCTAATGTCTTATTACATGTCAAAGTTGGCCACATTGCCTATACGTGGTTTTATCAAAACCTTCATATAGCTAATAAAAGTGTAAGATATGTCCCACGTAGCTCACAGAGTAGAAAGAAAGAACATTCTGCAGCTGATCACAACAAAGAGCATCTACAGGTACCCTAAGCTCCACAGTTTGGCCAGATTTTATTTTTCTTCTGCTAGTTAACTTGGATCAGTAGATGTCTATTTTTTTAATATGCTATATCAGAGGTGTAGGCAGACAACAACATGATAACTGGGTGAGTTCTGATATACCTGATAAAAGGAGAGCCTGGTGATCAAACCTGCATGGAGGACCACACTGCTGCATAGCACTTCAGTCATGTTGCTCCTATTGTTTTGAGGTGTTACCAAGCAACTTCAGAATTAACTTTAGGCTTTCTTCTGATCAATGACTTTAAGAAAAATGCAAAATATTCAAAACATAGATTTCTGCTGCATTTAAAAGTGAGAAAACAGAAAAAAAAACGAAGCTTGACAGCACATGGGTGAGAAAACTTGATCACAGGGCATTAATTTCCTTTAAGCAAAGATTGAGTGGTGCTCACACAGAAGCCTGGGGAATATTTATAGGAACACCACTGCATGAATGTCAGGCAAGCACCCAAACTATCAGAAGCGGGTCAAGATGTTTCACTGCAATGCCTTTGCCTCTAGAAGTATGTGTGAAAGTTCACAGTGTTCAGCAATGGATTTACATGCATACATGCAGACAAGACAAATCTCACATGGCATTACATGAGGCTGCAGTGGAGGATTCATATCATCAGCCTCACTAGGAACAGGCTTTTCCTCCTTGGCTTTGGAAGAGACTGAGGGAAGCAAAAGGAGCAGAAAACAGTGAAAAGAGGGAACATATTTGCCCAGTTTCAAGGCACAGATGAGCTTTTGAGACAAGTCAGGCTTGGTCAAACCTCTGCCACACGTCCACAGGCATGTTGGCATCATGTTGGATATCATGATCTTCCCTGGATCTCTCCTCACTACAGGGTCTGTGTGGGAACAGCAGGATGTATGGCTTCAGCCACCCAGATGATAAAGGAAGACCGATACTAACATGAGCATCTGGATGGTCAAAGTAGACTAGTACTAACATGATTAAATCACAGCAATCAGTCAAAACAAGGCAGCCTTGACAGGTTACACCGGATTGTCCGTTTGTGAAGAAGTGATATTTTGGGCTGGAACACTGCCCCGAGGATGTATGGCACGTGAATGTTGGGTCTGGGCGTGTGTGTTTGGAATAACAGTTTTTGAGAAAAACATCCTGTTTAACCTCTTGGTCCAGGCCTGTATCTGTAAAGCTACAGATGGAGAAAGGCTAATTAAAGAAGGCTTGGCTGAGCTCGGCCTGGCTCTGCTCTCACTGCTAACAAGAACTCTGTGCGTGCGTCTCTATATGTGTCATTCTCGCTGCTGCAGGTCTAAGCACTGAGGTTTTCCCAGCAGGCTGGGGTACAGGTTTCCTCACAGGGTGATGAACCACTGTGGCCTCAAGCCAGCTGTGAGGGTAACACAAGCTCCTGCTTCTTTTCTGGGAACAGCAAAGAAGGAAAATCCAGCTTACTGGGACTGGGCATGTGTGAAAACAAATGCCAGCAACCAGGTATGTAACAGCAAGAGCTGTGCTGTCAAAGGGTGTGTGTCCTCAAGCCAAACCAGGAAAATGGTGACAGTTGGTACTTTTCAGCTTCCAACCAGGACTCCTCCTGGCTCCTCACCACAGCCAGCCCTGCCTGGGTGGCCTCACAGCTTCGGGGTGGGGCTGAGAACTGCGGCAAAGATGAGGCCACCTGGGCCTTTCAGGTTTGTTTTGTTTTGCTGCCTGTATTATTAGTAAGTTGTTATTGATAATCTTTTCCCACGAGTTTCTGCACCTACAAAGGCGACCCTCCCTGCTGAATGTGGCAGCGCTCCCCAAAGCCGCCGAGCACCCTGAGGGAAGAGTGAGTTCCCTCATCCCGTAGCTCAGCACCCTGTTCCGGTGGGGGAATGTGACTCCTCCCCCCCCATATTTAGTAGGGGCATCCCGTTTGTTTCCATTCCAACGCTGCACCTTGCGCCCTTAGTCAAGATGGCTTCTCTGACGCCGCCGCCTCGCCATGTTTGGTAGGGTCACGCCGCTTCCCCGCCTTCAGAGCGGCGCGGAGGGTGCCCTTAGCCAAGATGTCGGTGGAGCCTCGCTGGGGGAGGGTGGGGCGTGCTGGGGCAGCCATCTTGCCTGAGGGCACCCCACACCGCTGAGCTGGCCTTGCCGGGCGCGCGGGGCCTGCCGGGAGAGAGCGGCGGCAGCGGGGAGCGGCGCGGCGGGCAGGTGGGTGCTGCGGGGCGGCCCCGGGGATCCCTGTCCTGTGGCCGGCGTGGGGACTGCGAGTGGTGGTGTCCCCTGTAGCGGGGCTGGGGGTTTAGTGGTGTCTCCTATATTAGGGGCTGTAGGGGTCAGTGGCGTCACCTGTGAGGGGAGTTGGTGGGCCAGTGGTGTTCCTTATGGGTGGGGGTTGTGGGAGGTCAGTGGTGCCCCTGTGAGGAGGGTCTGTGGTGGCCCTTACAGAGGGGCTGGGGAGGCTCAGTGGTTCCCCTGTGGGAGGCACTGGGGCGGGTCAGTGATGTCCCCGCACAGCAGCGCTTGCGTGGGGCTCAGCCGTGTCCCCCAGAGCAGCCCAGCGGCTCAGCCGTGTCCCTTGTGGCTCTGCCTGGGCCGGGATCGGCACTGTCCGCTCTGAGGGTGCTGGGGCCTGGCAGTGTCTCCCGGGGCAGCACTGGGCTCAGCCGGTGCTGGGTCAACAGTGCCGCCTGCAGCGGTGGAGGGGTCAGTGCTTTACCCCGTGGCAGTGCTGGGGACCCGCGATGTAGGTGTCAGGGGTGGCCCCTATGGCTTCACTAGGGGTCAATGGTGTCCCCTGTAGCTGTGCCGAGGGCAGCAGCTGGGCGATCAGTAGTGTTACTCACAGCACTGTTAGGGAGCAGCAGCATTGCCTGTGGCTCTGCTGGTTGGGGTGGGTCAGCAGTGTGTCCTATTGGCAAATCCTGTACAGAAACTGCAGTGCTACCACCATTCATTTGCTGAGGTTTCGGTAGGGTCTGTCCTCTCCTGGGCAGGGGCTTTGGGACCTGCCCAATGCCAGGATAGGCCCTGGAGATGACTGCATGACTGGGGCCGGAGGGCCCTGCTCTGGTGGGGAAGCTGGCACATTGGGCAGGCACTGGGTCCTAAACTGGCCTTACATAGTTCTATTTGGGTTGGGGGTGCCTCCCTTCCTGCTGTCCTGACCCCAAAACAGGGCTGCAACCCATGCCAAACCTGACTGGGGCTTGGCCCGGGTCAGGAGAGTGGTGTTGCAGGAACATGAAGTAAATTTACACTGCAGTTGCACTGCATACCTGAGATGTCAGATGTTTATCTCTCTGTTCTGCTATGTAGGATCTTTTACAGACAAACTCAGCTCTGACTTTTACCCTGACAGACCGATTTGTGGTGGGGTTGTGTTGCTGAACCTTTCTGTTTTTCTGTCTGGAGGTGGGAGTGGAAATACAGGGCAATGCACTGAGTTTGATTTACATCCTTCATAGCAAGACAAAGAAAACGTTGATGAGTTTGGAGGTCTGTAGGAAAATGTTACATCAAAACTTCCTTTGGGGGAGGTGATTCTTCTGATTTCTCATTCCTATGGCTCTCCCAAAGCTCCTGCTTGCAGTGAGGATCAGGAGTAAGGTAATCCTGGAGCATTTGCAGGCGGAGGTGAACCTCTGAGTTTCCTTGTCTGGAGTGGGTCGTGGTGCTGCTGCTTTTGGCTCTGTCAGTTGCTGCCTGTGCTGTGTGGTGTTTGTGGGCTGGATTCAACAAGTGGGTTTTTTTGTTAGGCTTGTCCTTCCCTTTCTTAGAGACATGAAAGGTCATGATAGCCTGGCTCTTACCCTGAAGAGTTCAGTAAGGCAAATGACTTCTCTGATGTGTTGGGGATACCCCTACTTGAATGACATGTCTTTTCTGAAGTCTGCTGGACTCTCAATTCCTCCCTTACTGGAAGTGGGACATGGTGCCATGTACAGAGGGTGTCTAAAATCATGGAAGACCTTTTTTGGCCTTTTTGTCAGGTGCTCCTTTCCATCTGTAAGCAAGGCAGGCTGTCAACCAGATGACATTTATGATGAGTATTTTTGTCTCAGACTTGGCCTCCTTTTCTGCCCACAAGGTTTTAGCCAAAGGCTTCAGGGTGTCCTGCAAATCTGACTCAAGTCAGGCAGGATTGCTTTGAGGCCAGCCTGAGTACTGGGATCTTAAATACATGAAAAGAAACCCCTTGTATTCTGGCTTTGATGTCAGATTTCCTTGTTTCTTCCTTGGATTTGGTGGGGTTTTAATTGTCGGGGATGTTGATGAGAGCACCAGCCAGAAGAGATTAATGCAGTCACATGGTTCATTTGATAGCGGGATTAACTCATTATAACATATTGGCTTTGTCCTGCAATGTCTTGTGCCTACATGTAGTTGATTTGCTGACCTCCTTTGCAAGACTGTTGTCCAAACAGGCAATCGCTGTCTGAATGTGTGCTGTTTATGTCCTTTCAGAGCTTCTGCAGTCCCATGGCAACATACCTGGAGTTCATCCAGCAAAATGAGGAGCGTGATGGAGTGCGTTTCAGCTGGAATGTGTGGCCCTCCAGCAGGCTGGAGGCCACAAGGATGGTTGTCCCCCTGGCCTGTCTTCTGACCCCACTGAAGGAGCGTCTCGATCTGCCACCTGTGCAGTATGAACCAGTGCTTTGTAGCAGGTCAACTTGCAAAGCGGTGCTCAACCCACTCTGGTATGAATTTCTTGGCTGTGGATGTTCAGAGAGGCTGTTTTTTATCTGAACTTCATTACTTCCTTATTTCCCTTTTTCTCTGTCTGGTGCCTGGCAGCCCCTTTCCTTTAGATGTAGTGGGTTTGTTAAAATCCACGCATGCCTAACGAGATATGTTGAATGCCAGCCTGTTGCTAGAGCTGCCAGAAAGAGATGAGACAGGATATGAAAATGGCCAGTCCTCTTACCATTCCAGAGAATTTGTGGTGAACGATGAAACTTAAAATAAACAAAGATGCCAACTGTAGTGATATTGTTCTCTGGACTTAGATGGTTGCTTGGTTTCTTGCTTTGTACTACACATCTTGCTGCTTGTACGTCAGTTGCATTAGGAGGGGCATGATTTTCTTTGAAGTTTCGCTAAGAATTTAAGAGGACTAATCAGGGTACCAAAATCGTGTGATGATCCTACATACTCGGAGTGTAGCATTGGACTGAGGAAAAGCAGGGAAGGCCAATAAGAGGAAGTAAGAAGAGATGAAATTCGTGAAATAAGAATACGGCCAAGCTTTACTGTACCAGTGGTTACAGAATGCCCTAACGAGCTTAGGAGAGTAAACTCTTTGGGGCAGGGAACAGCCTATTCAGTGTTTGCACAGGATCTGGGCAAGTGGCTCCTGCTGCTCTGCGACTGGAACACTTGTGTGCTACAGCTGTACAAACAATAAGATGACTGAGATAAGCTAAAGCATAGTGAAAGAATGATTAGACCCAAGTCTTTGTCTGACAAAGGCTAAGCTCTGGAGAGCTGTCAGTGGTCCATCGTGCTGACAGGCCTGGAAATGGCAGGACTGGATGAGCTAATGGACTTCGTGGCAATA
Organism: Patagioenas fasciata; assembly: GCF_037038585.1. Lineage (NCBI taxonomy): Eukaryota > Metazoa > Chordata > Aves > Columbiformes > Columbidae > Patagioenas > Patagioenas fasciata. The sequence goes on from NC_092522.1 coordinate 15,639,404, forward strand.
GAACATGAGCCTGAATCCCTAAAACTTGTCATTCAAGTTGCAATGTCCAATGTTCTGTTTCTTCCTCAGTGCTGTGAATGAGCATAGGTAATTGTGAAGCAGTGCTGTAAAATTGTTCCTGTAGTTATGCTAATGCCTTTTCTTTCACTTGCAGCCAAGTTGATTATCGGGCCAAGCTTTGGGCTTGTAACTTCTGTTTTCAGAGAAATCAGGTAAGCTGGAAAAAACATCAGCCCTTATATCTTTTCAGTCAGGATTTTCTTGATGGCCTCCCCTGGCAACGGATGTTAAGCATAAATTCCACTTTTCTAGATTTCTTCCTTTGGCCTTATTGTCTTGTTGAACCTAGACCAGAGTACTTGTTAATGGGTCTGTTCTACCTGATATCTTGTCTGTTTTCAGTTCAGTTTTGCCAGTGATTTTACCAGCATGCGGGGCTTAGGAAGGAGATAAAAAGGTTATTTTGTCTCATGTGTTTCCAGCATGGTTTTTGCACTTGATGTTTACTGTTCTTGCTGAGTATGAAATTCATTAGATTTGAGTAGATTTTTACCATCAGAAACTGTTGCATTGTGAAATGAATTTCAGCTAATGCACGGTCACTGCTTTACTCCCACCTTTTATTTACACTGGATTGAGCAGCTGTCTGTACTGCTGGCCACTTGTCTGTGCTTAGGAAAACAGCAGTGTGGGTCTCTTGTCATGAGTTAATCAGGTTGATGCACTGACAGTAAAAAAAGAGTTGAATAATTGTGTCATGAGCAGGGAAGCCTCTGTACTGCAGAAGAGGGTCCTACATTTCTGTCTTGCAACTTCCTTGTCCTGTTTTTCTGTTCTCTTTTTCAGTTCCCTCCAGCATATGCAGGCATATCTGACATCAATCAACCAGCAGAGCTTATGCCTCAGTTTTCGACAATTGAATATATAGTACAGGTAAAAGAATCATAGGCAATTTTCAAGCTCCCAGAATTGTCTTGTTTGTGACAGCTTATGCGTGTATTAGATTTACTTAAGATAATGCAAATAAATAACATTTCTGCAAGGTGCCTAAGACAGGGCTCATTTTAATGTTTGTCTGGAGGTATTATAAAGTATCACCTGGCATATGTATGTGCCTAGTAAATACATCTCTTTCCACATTAGCGAGGTCCGCAGACGCCATTGATCTTCCTTTATGTTGTCGACACGTGCTTGGAAGAGGAGGACTTGCAAGCGCTGAAGGAGTCCCTCCAGATGTCCCTAAGTCTACTGCCTGCTGATGCTCTAGTGGGGCTTATCACTTTTGGCAGAATGGTCCAGGTTCACGAGCTGAGCTGTGAAGGAATTTCCAAGAGCTATGTGTTTAGGGGCACGAAGGACCTGACAGCTAAACAGATACAGGTATGTTCTGCCACCTCTTAGGCCAGTGGTTTGTTCCTGTTAGCTCTGTTGGCACCACTGCTGGTCTTTCAAGCTCTTGGCTCTCAGGGAGGAAGGAGGGTTCAGTGCTCTTAACTGTTAGTGTGTTTCCCTCCCAGTATCTGTCCTGTCATTTTCCTTTATAAATTCCTTGGAAGCTTGTTCGAGATAGAGTTTCTGTATCTTGCATAAAGGACCCGTTGAGCCATTCCTATTGAGAGTTCAAAGATTAATGTTAACAATTTCACAGGTTTTAGTGTATTTAATGCTATAGTGTTGCTGGCCTCAGTGTATATTGCTTGTCATTAAATAATACATTTAGTGTTTGGATAGTACATCTCCTCTGTCTCCTCTTTACTGTTTTTTAGGATATGCTTGGGCTTTTAAGGCCAGCTGTCCCCATTCAACAGGGAAGACCTCTTCAAACTCCAGAGCAACCTGCAATTTCAAGCAGGTAAGCTGCACAGGGCAGATATTTTATGCCTGTTTGGGGTCATGCTTCTAAACTTGGGTTTCCCAAGAGGAGTCCTTGTAAGAAGATTCAGATGGTATTGTCTTGTCACAGTTTTTTCCCTACATCAATTGATATATATGGATGGCATTTGCTAAAGCTGCAGACAGTATACTAGAATTCGATTGTATCTTGGTTTCGCAGTTGCAAGAACATGATTTCCATTCAGGCTAGACTTCTGCTTGAAAAACATTGAGTAACTGTCTTTGGAAAGCATATTGCTCATGAATTGTTTGGAGCAAGGGTCTGCCTTTTTGATTGACCAGCCAACGGGAGACCTCATCTATGCATAGCAATCTTACATACCACCTCCTACCCCCTGACTCAGCAAGTCTGAAAAATGATTGACAGGCAAGCAGTGACTCCCTGAACAGTAAAGCTGTATTTCCCTCTGTTGAGTACAGTTTTCTCTCTCAGCCTCTCTTTTTCAGTGGCAGCTCTTGTATGTTTTGGTAGTCTAAATAACAATTGAAGTTCTTTCCCACATTTTCTGTGACTTCTCGTGAGATCCTGATGTATTGTTTTGATGAATTTTTTTCATTTTGCACAGACCTGTTATCTTGTAAGGTTTGGATGTAAGAAGGGAACATGTCACATGACTTTTTGCTTCTGATAATTATCTCAATACAGTGTTTGCGTGCCAGGAACAGAGGCACTTTCTTCCTAAACTGGAAGGACTTACAAGCAGGAAAATATTTTATTTGACATTTTGCAGGTTTCTGCAACCAGTACATAAGATTGACATGAATTTAACAGATTTGCTTGGAGAACTGCAAAGGGACCCATGGCCAGTCACCCAGGGAAAGAGGCCTTTACGTTCCACTGGAGTAGCTCTGTCAATTGCCGTTGGCTTATTAGAGGTACTTTTAGTGCTGTTGTATGAGATGGGCTGGTGTCAGTCCAGCTTGGTCTGTGGTCCAGTTATGTTGGGCTGCAGAGGTGCAATTTGTTTCTGCTGACATTTGACATGAATTAGCACCAGCTAGTGTGGAGTGGGAGTTTACATCTATGGTAAAACATGCAGGTGTTTAAAGGTCTCTGATTTTTGTGTGTATCACCATGTAGGGGTGATACTATGCACTGGGTTTATCTGAGGAACATCTAAGATGTCAGTAAAAAGAACCGAAAGTGCCTGCTTCCTCTTTTGAAAACATGAGGCTTGTTGTAGCATATCTAAACTTGAGAGTGCTGCGATTGTCAGGAAATGCATCGCTGTTTGTCATGGTGGCCTCTAGCAAAGGCAGATCCCTAATGACATTGCAGAAACACATGTAAATGCTTCTCTAAAGAAAGCATTGTTGCCATTTAATAACTCTCCCCTTTTTACTTTTTTTTCCCCTCTCTCTCTGATATATGTATTTGTTTTTATTTTAGGGCACATTTCCAAACACAGGAGCCAGAATAATGCTGTTTACAGGTGGGCCACCAACACAGGGACCAGGCATGGTGGTAGGAGATGAACTGAAAACACCAATCCGTTCTTGGCATGATATAGAGAAGGACAACGCAAGGTTCATGAAGAAGGCCACCAAAGTAGGTGCTAGAGCTGAGCCTAGCTACTGCTGTAAAAGGCAATAAGAAATGTTTCTATAAATGTATTATCAAAAGAAGGAGAGCTAAGGAGAATCTCCATCCTCTGGTGGATGCAGGGGGAAACAGTGACGGAGGATGATGGAAAGGTTGAGGTAGTAAATGCCTTCTTTACCTTAGTCTTTCATAGTAAGACCAGTTGTGCTCCAGGTACCCAGCCCTCTGAGACAAAAGACAGGGGTGGGAAGCAGAATGAAGCCCCAATAATCCAAAGGGAAATGGTTAGCGACCTGCTACATCACTTAAACACTCACAAATCTATGGGGCCAGATGGGATACATCTGAGGGTGCTGAGGGAGCTGGCAGAGGTGATCACTAAGCCACTTTCCATTATCTGTCAGCAATCTTGAGTAACTGGGGAGGTCCCAGTTGACTGGAATTTGGCAAATGTGACACCCATCTACAGGAAAGGTCATAAAGAGGATCTGAGGAATTACAAGCCTGTCAGTCTGACCTCAGTGCTAGGGAGGTCATGGACCAGATCATCTTGAGTGCCATCAGATGGCACGTAGAAGACAACCAAGAGATCAGGCACAGTCAGCATGGGTTTATGAACAGCAGGTCCTGCTTGACCAACCTGATCTCGTTCTATGACAAGGTGACCTGCTTAGTGGATGAAGGAAAGGCCGTGGATGTTGTGTACTTAGACTTCAGTAAGGCCTTTGACACCATATCTCACAGCATTCTCCTGAAGAAGCTGACAGCTCATGGCCTGGGTGTGTGTACTCTGAGATGGATAAAGAACTGGCTGGAGGGCTGGGCCCAAAGAGCTGTGGTGAACTGAGCCAAATCCAGTTGACAGCTGGTCACAAGTGGTGTTCCCCAGGGATCAGTGTTTGGGCTGGTTCTGTTTAATCTCTTTATCAATGATCCGGATGAGGAGCTTGAGTGCACCCTTAGTAAATTTGCAAACAACACCAAACTGGGTGGGAGTGTTGATCTGCTGGAGGGTAGGAAGGCCATTTAGATCATTGGACTGAGACTGATTGTATGAAGTTCAACAAGGCCAAGTGCCAGGTCCTGCACTTGGGTCACAACAACCCCAGGCAATGCTACAGGCTTGGGGAAGAGTGGCTGGAAAGCTGCCTGGAGGGAAAGGATCTGGGGGTGTGGATTGACAGTGGCTGAATATGAGCCAGCAGTGTGCCCAGGTGGCCAAAAAGGCCAACAGCATCCTGGCTTGGATCAGGAATAGTGTGGCCAGCAGGACTAGGGAAGTGGTCATCCTCTTGTACGCTGGTGAAGCCCCACCTTGAATGCTGTGTTCAGTTTTGGGCCCCCTCATTAGAGGAAAGACATTGAGGTGCTGGAGAGAGTTCAGAGGAGGGTGATGAAGCTGGTGAAGGGTCTGGAGCACAAGTCTGATGAGGAGCAGCTGAGGGAACTGGGGCTGTTCAGCCTGGAGAAAAGGAGGCTGAGGGGAGACTTTATCGCTGTCTACAACTACCTGAAAGGAGGTTGTAGCATGGAGGGTGTTGGTCTCTTCTCCCAAGTAGCAAGTGGTAGGATGAGAGGAAATGGCCTCCAGTTGCACCAGGGGAGGTTCAGATTGGATATTAGGAAGAAATTCTTCATGGAAGGTTTCTGGTTAGGCACTGGCACAGGCTGCCCAGGGAAGTGGTGGAGTCACCACTGTGTTTAAAAGGTGCATAGATGAAGCTTTTAGGGACGTGGTTTAGTGCCAGAGTTAGGTTAGGTTATGGTTGGACTCGATGATCTTGAGGGTCTCTTCCAGCTGAAATGATTCTATGATTCTAGTGCTGGCTGGGAGTTTTTCAAAACAACAACTGAATTTTGTGTCAGAACACTAAATGGGGGCAAAGGACATAACACAAGCCTGCATTCACTGCTATGTTGATAGCTGCCCATTGTCCTTCCCCAGGAACAAACATACTCCATTCTCTTGATGTGGGAACAGTATGTCCAGGTATTCACGTGGCTGTCCTTGAAGTGCTCGAGCCTTTTGAACATCCCCACAATTTAATATACACAAGAGAAGGGTAAAAAAAGACTTCCGTCTAGTTACTTCTCCAGTACAGTCTTGTGCTTTCTCAGATAAAGGGTACTTGAAGGAAAAGGGGCCCAAGATAGTTGGTTAGCATTCAGGGACTGCTTCTTCCAAGCTCAAGATCAGAGCATCCTGACACAAAGGAAGTCAAGGAAGGGAACCAGGAGACCTGCGTGCTTAAACAGGAAACTGCTGGACAAACTCAAGTGGAAGAGGAGAGTTTATAGATCATGGAAGGAGGGGCTGGCCACTTGGGAAGAATATAAGGCTGTTGTCAGAGGGTGTAGGGAGGCAACTAGGAAAGCTAAGGCTTCCTTAGAATTAAACCTTGTGACAGGGGTCGAGGACAACAGAAAGAGCTTTTTCAAATACATCACAGATGAAACTAACACCAGAGTCAGTGTAGGCCCACTGATGAATGAGGTGGGTGCCCTGGTGACAGAAGATAAAGAGAAGGCAGAGTTACTGAATGCCTTCTTTGTCTCTGTCTATTCTGCTGGATGGCTGTCCTGAGGAGCCCCATACCCCTGAGACCCCAGAGGAGGTCAGGTCAGTGGAGGAGTCTGCATCGGTTGATGAGGACTGGGTTAGGGACCAGTTAGGTAATCTGGACATCCATAAATCCATGGGTCCAGATGGGATGCACCCGCGGGTGCTGAGGGAGCTGGCTCAGGTCGTTGCTAGACCACTCTCCACCATCTTTGCCAAGTCTCCTTGCTGCTAAACTGAGGAAGTGTGGACGGGATGATCGAATAGTGAGATGGACTGGGAACTGGTTGAAGGAAAGAAGCCAGAGAGTTGTGGTCAATGAGGCAGAGTCTAGTTGGAGGTCTGTATCTAGTGGAGTGCATCATGAGTCGGTACTGGGGCCTGTACTATTCAGTATATTCATCAACAACTTGAATGAGGGAATTGAGTGTACTGTCAGCAAGTTTGCAGATGACACCAAGGTGGGAGGAGTGGGGGTACTTGGTAGGTCAAGAGAGGTTCTCCTCCCCCTCTACTCTGCCCTGGTGAGACCACACCTGGAATATTGTGTCCAGTTCTGGGTCCCTCAGTTCCAGAAGGACAGGGAACTGCTGGAGAGAGTCCACCGCAGGGCAACAAAGATGATTAAGGGAGTGAAGCATCTCCCTTATGAGGAAAGGGTGAGGGAACTGGGGCTCTTTAGCTTGGAGAAGAGGAGGCTGAGGGGTGACCTCGTTTATGTTTATAAATATGTAAAGGGTGAGTGTCACGGGGATGGAGCCAGGCTCTTCTCAGTGACAACCAATGATAAGACAAGGGACAATGGGTACAAACTAGAACACAAAAGGTTCCACTTAAATATGAGAAGAAACTTCTTCTTAGTGAGGGTGACAGAACACTGGAACAGGCTGCCCAGGGGTGTTGTGGAGTCTCCTTCTCTGGAGTCATTCTCATCTAGGTGTTCCTGCTCCAGCAGGGGGATTGGACTAGATGGTCTTTCAAGGTCCCTTCCAATCCCTAACATACTGTGATTCTGTGATAAGTATTTCAGTGTTTTTTCTTAGCTGATGGTGAGAGGAGAGTTCCTTCGTTGACATCATTTTATCTCCTTCTGGGGAGGAAAAAAAATCTGTCTTCCAGAAAGCCCCCTTCGTCTTCCTGGCCTATGAAACAACAGTTAAAACAGTAAAAATGTCAGGCATGAAATGTGCCTGTCAGATTAGACAAAGCAGTATGACACCTGTTGTCTTAACTGTCACTGGGAAACCTTTGGGTATCCACTAAGTTGTCACAGACAAAGTTCCCATGCAATTTCTGCACTCTGTATTGATGACATGCAAGTCAAGCTTATCCAAGTGCAAACATCCTCAGAGGGAGAAGTGTGCTCCAACAGAGCAGTAGGAGCAAACTGCTGTTTAGTTACCACAGCACTGGTAATTGCTTCATTTTGCCTTGTGTTTCTTGTATTGCCTCAGCTGGAGAGCAGTAGAAAAATTGCCCATTGTGGCATCCTAAACACAGTGTGTGTTTTCCCCAGTACTACGAGACTCTGGCGAATCGTACCGCAGCCAGCGGGCATTGCATCGACATCTATGCCTGCGCCCTGGATCAGACTGGACTGCTAGAGATGAAGTGTTGTGCAAACCTCACCGGGTATGTTCATAGCAAGAGAGCACAAAGTTGTTGGCACCTGTTTGTTTGTTTGTTGTTTTTTGTTTGTTTGTTTTTGTGTGGGAGAATGGTTCAGTGGTTCAGAAAGCAGTTAAGTTTGCTGTCAGGGCAAAAGGGTGAGGTTTTTATAATTCTATTCTAAACTGTGGTTTGAATTTGCCAGGAATTACACGGCAAACCTCCCCTGATCCCAGACCACATTTCTGAAGTCCCAAAACAGCATGTGAATTAGCACTGCTGGTAGAAAACTCGATGTCCTGCTTTGAGAAAGGTATTCTAAAGCATGGTGCAACACGTCTTTTGCAGATGCTTTCTGCCTTTTTGGGACACAGCAAATATCCTTTCCAGAGCTGATGAGATAGAGATGCTGTGCTTTGTGGTGTGTGCATGACTAAGTTTCATCAGAAGAACAGAGCTTTGGACATGGTGGCTAGAAGCTTTCCTTGTGTGGGCCAGATTTTCTCTGTTTAGTGGCTCACTTGCACTTTCCAGGGATTCTTGGCTTCCTTTGATCTAGCTCGAAGTGACATCTCTAAGGGGTAAATATCTGTATTCCATATTGATTAAAACCTTATGGAATCATAGAGTAGTTTGAGTTGGAAGGGACTTTCAAAGGTCATCTAGTCCAAACCCCTGCCATGAGGAGGGACATCTTCAACTAGATGCCTTGTCCAACCTGGCTCTGAATGTTTCCAGGGATGTGGCATCTACCACCTCTCTGGGCAACCTGTGCCAGTGTTTTACCACCCTCATTGTAAAAAATTTATTCCTCATGTCTAGCCCGGATCTCCCCTCCATTAGTTTAAAACTATCACCCCTTGTCCTGTTGTAACAGGCCCTGTTAAAAAGTCTGTCCCCATCTTTCTTAGAGACCTCATTTAAGTACTGAAAGGCCACAATAAGGTCTCCCTGGACCCTTCTCTTCTCCAGGCTGAACAACCCCAACTCTCACAGTCTCTCCTCATAGGAAAGCTGTTCCAGCCCTCTGAACATATTTGTGGCCTCCTCTGGCCCATTCCCAACAGGTCTTTCCTGTGTAGTCCCACTGATGAATGGGGTGGGTGCCCTGGTGGCAGAAGATAAAGAGAAGGTAGAATTACTGAATGCCTTCTTTGTCCCTGTCTACTCTGCTGGAGGCTGTCCTGGGGAGCCCTGTACCCCTGAGACCCCGGATGAAGCCAGGTCAGTGGAGGAGTTTGCTTTAGTCGATGAGGACTGGGTTAGGGAGCAATTAAATAGTCTGGACATCCATAAATCCATGGGTCCAGATGGGATGCATCCGCAGGTGCTGAGGGAGCTGGCTGAAGTCATTGCTGGACCGCTCTCCATCATTTTTGCCAAGTCTTGGGAAATGGGATAGGTGCCCGAGGATTGGAGGAAAGCAAATGTCACTCCAGTCTTCAAAAAGGGCAAGAAGGAGGACCCGGGTAATTATAGACCAGTCAGCCTCACCTCTGTCCCTGGGAAAATAATGGAACAGCTTATCCTTGGTGTCATCTCAAGGCATATCAAGGATAAGAGGGTTATTAAGGGCAGTCAGCATGGCTTTACCAAGGGTAAGTCATGCTTGACCAACCTCATAGCCTTTTATGAGAATGTAACAAGGTGGATGGATGATGGCAGGGTGGTGGATGTGGTCTACCTTGACTTCAGTAAAGCCTTTGACACAGTCTCCCACAGCATCCCCACAGCTAAGTTGAGGAGGTGTGGTCTAGACAATAGAGTAGTGAGGTGGGTTTCAAACTGGCTTAAGGGGAGAAGCCAGAGAGTGGTGGTCAATGGTGCGAAGTCTAGTTGGAGGCCAGTATCTACTGGAGTGCCTCAGGGGTCAGTACTGGGGCCAATATTGTTCAATATATTCATTAACGATTTAGACGAGGGAATTGAGTGTACTATCGGCAAGTTTGCTGATGACACTAAGCTGGGAGGAGTGGCTGACACGCCAGAAGGCTGTGATGCCATCCAGCGGGACCTGGACAGGCTGGAGAGTTGGGCAGGGAATAACCTGATGAAATTTAACAAGGGAAAGTGTAGAGTCCTGCATCTGGGCAGGAACAACCCCAGGTTCCAGTATAGGTTGGGAAATTACGTATTAGAGAGCAGTGTAGGGGAAAGGGACCTGGGGATCCTGGTGGACAGCAGGATGACCATGAGCCAGCACTGTGCCCTTGTGGCCAGGAAGGCCAAAGGCATCCTCGGGTGTATTAGAAGGGGGGTGGTCAGTAGATTGAGAGAGGTCCTGCTTCCCCTCTACTCCACCCTGCTGAGACCCCATCTGGAATATTGTGTCCAGTTCTGGGCCCCTCAGTTCAAGAAGGACAGGGAACTGCTGGAGAGGGTCCAGTGTAGGGCAACAAAGATGATTAAGGGAGTGGAACATCTCCCTTATGAAGAAAGGCTGAGGGAGCTGGGGCTCTTTAGTTTGGAGAAGAGGAGACTGAGGTGTGACCTTATTAATGTTTATAAATATATAAAGGGTGAGTGCCATGAGAATGAAGCCAGGCTCTTCTCAGTGGCAAACAATGATAGCACAAGGAGTAATGGGATCAAGCTGGAACACAAGAGGTTCCACTTAAATTTGAGAAAAATCTTCTTCTCAGTGAGGGTGACGGAGCACTGGAACAGGCTGCCCAGGGGGGTTGTGGAGTCTCCTTCTCTGGAGACATGCAAGGCCCGCCTGGACACATTCCTGTGCGACCTCACCTAGGCATTCCTGCTCCAGCAGGGGGATTGGACTAGATGATCTTTTGAGGTCCCTTCCAATCCGAAACATACTGTGATACCACGCCGTGCCGTGCTGTGCCATGCACCATACACCATGATACTGTGGGCTCCACAGCTGGATGCAGGACTCCAGGTGGGGTCTGCAGAGGGGCAGAATCACCTCCCTCAGCCTACTGACCACACTCCTTTTGGTGGTCTCTGTCAGGAATGCTGTGTGCTCAACTGACCTTTTTAGGCACTCATATCTTTTATTGGCCATTTTAAATCTACTGCCTCTAGGGACCAAATTATAGTGTGAGCAAATGCAAGGTGTTTGTAAATAATCACATAATGCTCAATAAGCAGAAGAGAGATTGTTTGACCGTTTGGTTGTGTTATTAAGCCCCATCTGATCAGGCCTGGCTTTACCAAGGCACTTAGGGAAGGCACAGCACAGGTCCATGCACCCATCCTTGTGCTGTGGTGGTGCAACCATCCACTCTGTAGCATGGGTGGTTCCAGATGTGCACCAAGCCTTGCTCAGGGGAAGCAGGGTGAGCAAAGCCTTTTCTGGGTTGAGATGTTTCTAACACAGGCATTTTTTAAGGCAGCTAAAGGGATGGCAAGAAATATAATTGAGAAAGCAAGCTAGCAAAAATGGAGCATTAACTTGTCTGGCTTTGGAGGAGGCACCCATGAATCTGCATTTCCTGATGTGAATTCTACCTATTCAAAGGCATGCTTTAAAACAGTTTCTGCATGTGTTTGTGTGCATGAGTGTTAGGGGTATGTATCCTTTGTGCTTTACTTCTGATTTCCAGTTGCTTCAGTTCCCTTGTGTATTATTTTTTCTTTTGCAGAGGACACATGGTGATGGGAGACTCCTTCAATACTTCTCTCTTCAAGCAGACCTTCCAGCGGGTATTTAACAAAGGGTTCAATGGGGAATTTCGGATGGCTTTTGGTGCAACTTTGGATGTGAAGGTGAGAGATTAGTTTCATTGGATGACATTAACTGGGAAATACAATGCTGTTCATTCAGAAGTCAATTAAGTATCTGGGGTGTAGCAAATTCTACATGTTTGAGGTCAGCTGTAGTGCCTGTTTTTGGAGAAGCACTGTTTGGAGTGGAGGAATCTTTGTTTGGAGGCTTACTAAATTTGTGTTGTGATGGGTTTTTATTTATTTATTTATTTTTTAAAAAGCAGCAGCTGAGCTCAGCCTCTCCTCACTCAGCAAGGAACATTTCACACTTTCTCATGGTCACTATAACTATGTCTTCATTATTAAAATGTGACGATGTAGATTCTCTTACCTTCACTAATTGTAGCAGTAGTTGATCTGGGAAAGTACTCAGAGATACTTTCCCTGACAGTCATGTGCACACATCATCTGATCAATGCTGATTTAGACTGTGTGTATTCTATTGGACTGAGTTGATCTGAAAAAAAAATCCACAATTTTTTTTACCTTGTTCTAGACCTCTAGGGAGCTGAAAATTGCAGGAGCTATTGGACCGTGCATATCCCTGAATGCTAAAGGGCCATGTGTCTCTGAAAACGTAAGTTTCTGACGTGGAAAAACCTTTAACAAAGAAGTAAATAAACAGTGCAAAGTTTCTGTCTGGACCTCCAACTCAGCTAGAATGTCAGAGTTTTCAAGGAGAAAAACAATTTGGAAACACCCTTAGGAAAAGCTCGTCTTTCCTAGACTAAATTCTTGCCCCATAAGGCTTGCTTTTAACTCTGTGTCCTTCAGTAACTTCATTCACACCCAAAAGACAGGAAATCTAGAAGGCCTGCTGTAACTTATACCTCTGAACAGAATTTAACATAAGCTTGCCTTATGTGCTCTAGAGACAAAAATGCTTTATTTTCAATTATGTGCAGGAGCTTGGAACTGGAGGAACATCTCAATGGAAGATTTGTAGTCTGGATCCCAGCACAACTCTGGCCATTTATTTTGAAGTGGTTAATCAGGTCAGTCCCGGCTTCTTTTTTTTTATTGTTGTTGTTGTTGTCTCTGACACACCAAGGGCTAGGAAAAGCAATGACATCCTCTGTGTTGCAGATGGATGGTTGCAAAGCAACCAAGTGTTTTTGTGCCAAAGAGGTTGTTAATATGCATAAATTGCCTAATACTTTTGTTCTGTGCAAAAAGTGCATTATTTCCTTGTCTTCTTCCTGTGATATTTATTTAACGAATTAAAAATTGTCTTTTTGCCAGTACATCCTGTGGATAATATAAGGATAAATACCTTCACATTCTTGGAGAATCGATCCTCCAAGTTGTAATAACTCAATGGCTCAGAAAAAACTTTTGGCTGGGGAAGTTTCTGAACATGTGTCAGCTAGAAGCCAGGAAGGCCACCCCAGAGGGATTCTATTGCACATGTTTCTCATTGTCTTCTCTGCTGTGTGGACTGGTTACTGTTGGGAACAGGATGGTGGGCTCACAGGACCTTAGCCCAGACCTTGTACTGCCATTCTTATGTTCATTGCTATAGAGATAAATTGCAGCTGTCCTTAAATGGACAAGCTGATAAAATTTCAGGCACAATATTAAATGGGCGCAGCACCACTTGACTCTGAGGGCTGCTGGAAAAACACAACACTAACAGATGTGTGTTCCTTCTCTGGTCCATCTGTAGCTTGTACAGATTCTATGACTGCTCAAATGATGCTTTGGAGTGCTCTGTAGTGTACAGAGTTGCAGAAAAGCCAGCCCATTCTGAAGGCTTACTTTGTTTCCTTTGCAGCACAATGCACCAATACCTCAGGGAGGCAGAGGGGCAGTGCAGTTTGTCACTCAGTATCAACACTCCAGTATGCAGAAACGCATTCGTGTCACCACCATAGCCAGAAAGTGAGTATCTCATGCTGGTTCTTTGGCAGAATGGCAGAAACTTAAGCTGCAGTCTGTGCTGGAATTTTTCTAGCTTTTTGTCACGTGCATTGGCCACAGAGTATTTGGCACAGGGAGGATGAATCAGGTTTGCGTTTTGCTGAAGGTGAATGTACAGAGCACTAACCTTTTGCTAACCCTGTAGCTGGGCAGATGCACAGACTCAACTCCAGCATATAGAAGCGGCGTTTGACCAGGAAGCAGCTGCTGTGCTGATGGCACGACTGGGAGTGTACAGAGCTGAGTCTGAGGAGGGACCTGATGTTCTGCGATGGCTGGACAGACAGCTGATCAGACTGGTAAGACCGATAGGCTGCAGTTGGATGCATTCTTGATTCTAGTAAAAGTGGCCTCTGGAAAAAAAAAAGTACCATTCTTTTTCCAGATTGATTTGCTTCATTTGTGCTGTGATCACAGTCACGTAGTTTAGTATGCAATAGGTCAGAAGCCACTTTGATCAGGGTGTGTAAACATCCCATAATGCTGAAGGGGTTAAACCTGCAATTAAAGAAGTGATAGCAACATACAGAAGGGACCTCTGGAGGTCTCTGGTTCAACTCCCCTGTGCAAAGTAGGGCCAGCTTTGAAGTTAGAGCAGCTTGCTCCAGATCTTCTTCAGTTGAGTTTTGAAGATCTTCAAAGATGGAGCTTCTCTTGCTTCTCTTCACAACCTATTCCAATATTTGATCACAGTCACTATAATTTTTGTTCTCTTTTCTCCTCCCCCCATCAGAACTTCCATTTCTCCAGCTACCTCTAGCTGTAGACAGCAATATGACTCCCTGATCCCACTCTTGATCAGGCTGAACAAACCTGGCTTCTTCAGCTTCTCTTTTTACATGAGGTACTTCAGCCCCTGACAGGCTTGGTGGCCCCTGCTAAATTCATTCCAGTATATCCATGTCTGTCTTGCACTGGGGAGCTCCAAACTGAACACAGCATTCAGGTGTTGGCTCACTGATGCCAAGTTCAGGGCAGTAATCGCTTCCACAACTTCATGCCATCTCTTTCTTGGAATTTTGTAAGCCTGAATTGCCTAAGTTGGTTCTGGCCTTGTGGAGTTGATACCAAGAGATGTGGCACATCAGACACTGGAAAACAGGGCCAATATGAAATAAAAGTTTGAGTACCAAAACACATGTGGACATGCTGCATGCTGAAATGGTTGTGAAGTCATTTATAGTTAAATTGCTAAAACCATTGATGCTTCTTATTTTCAGTTAAGCCGTTAGTGAAATGCCCGTCTGCTGCTGCTCTATAAAGAAGTAAAGTTGCTGCAAAAGTGTTTCATAGTGTACAAAGCAGCTTAAGTATAACATACTATCCCTGATTTAATGGGAAAAAAGGGTAGTACTAGAAACACTATTTCCTTCATTCTTAGATAATTTCCAATCTGAATTTAATATATGTATATAAAATAGATAAATAGATAAAATCATCATTCTCATTCCAGTAAGATACAGAAACAACAGACTTAAAGAAAAATAGCCTGTAAATTTTATATTACTAGTTATTTTCATGTTCATGCCTTGGTTGCTCTGTTCAAAATCAACCAGAACATCCTTTGAAAAAGAAAAAAAAGTGTTAATTTGAAAAAAAAGAGAAAAAAAAAAAAAGAGAGATAACCAAAGTATCCATTTTGTTTCTAACAGTGTCAGAAGTTTGGACAATACAACAAAGATGATCCCAACTCCTTCAGATTGTCAGAATCATTTTCTTTGTATCCTCAGGTAAGAACTTCACTTCCCACAGGGGTGGGAAAAGTGTGCAAGAGTGAGTGAGAGTGATGATAAAACATCTTGTACCATTTATCAGATTCAAGAGGGAGGAACAGATGACTTTCTAATTTGGTGGACTAGTCTTCTAGTTCAGTGCTGCAAATGACTGCTAAGGGAATAACTCTGAAGAGTTAATAGAGTGTAGACTTTTTTTTCAAAGAATTTGCTGTTCAGAAAGATTGGACTTGGCTGCAGAATTTTTTGCACCTTACTGTTGTTTTTCTTCTCACTCTTCTTTCTGATGCAGTTCATGTTCCATCTGCGACGCTCCCCATTCCTGCAGGTCTTCAATAACAGTCCAGATGAATCTTCTTATTACCGTCACCACTTTGCTAGGCAAGATTTGACCCAGTCTCTCATTATGATCCAGCCCATCCTTTATGCTTATTCTTTCCATGGACCTCCTGAGGTGAGTCCTTGTTCAACAGGACGAGGTGGATCAATCCAAAACGAGTATTCACTCAGAGTGACACGATTTCAGCAAAAAGGCCCCTGTATATATGTTTTTAACCAAGGCAGTTATTAAATGATGTGATGGGGCAGTGTGAAATATGAATTGTGTTTTCATTAAACTTACAGCTTTGATTAAATAAAAGGCAAAACAAAACAAAAACCTGCACCAGAAAATCCACAACCCCTGCCTCTAGTCATCTGGTGAATCTTGCAGCAGCTGTCAGTTGTGCTTTTGCTTCTGCTAGAGGCTGTCATCTGCACCACAGAAATCAGCAAACCTCAGCACTTCCAGGTCATAATATCTCTTACCAGCTACTTGTTTTCAGTTGTTTATGAAGCAGTTTTTAACTATGTGCAACTATTCAATGGACAGACATAGATTCCCTTACACTGACAGCTTCCTTGAATTAGGAGCATCTGGCAGGAAGGAAACGCAGAAGCTGCCAGAGTAACATTTTGAAACCTTGGCAGCATTTGCCAGAGTCCTCATGTTTTTCCTTATTGTTCTTGAGATACTTTTGTTCAAGATTATTTCAGATTAAACTTGGATAGCCATAGAAATTGCTCTCTCGCATCCTGCGTTTCATACAGTAGCTGTTAACCTGCTGCAGGAGGCTGACTGCACTCTGCAAGGTCTTCATGTGGACTGAGCAGCTGTTGGTGGAGTCATGTCTACAGGGGCAGGGGGGAGCGAGCTGTTCAGCCAACCATGAAAGTTAATACAGTTCCAAGGACTTAAAAGTGGCTGACTTTCTTTTTTTTTTTTTTCCCCAGCCAGTGCTTTTGGACAGCAGCAGTATTCTTCCTGACAGAATCCTACTGATGGATACTTTCTTCCAGATTGTTATCTACCTTGGTGAGGTACAGTGAAATACGTTCTCTTTCTCTGTTTGTACTCTCTCCCACCAGCTGGGTATGCAGACGGTGTCACTGTTGGTATGAAGAGAGCTGCTGGCAAATCCCACACTAACATAATGACATCATATACGTGCTTCTATTTGTAATACAAGTATCACACAATCTGACTTAACAAAAATAATCCTACTGGAGTCACTAAGGATGTATTTGGCACTGAGGAGTAGTTGTCATGTTAGCTTGGCAATGAAGATAGTCCCTTACCATGCTTGGAAAAGGCCAGAGAAACTTGAAACTTCCTTAACAAGGGCAGAGAGCTGCAGTTTGATTTTCAGATAAGTGACATACTGGCTTCTGAGTTTTGACACTTAAATACTGCTGTTCTTAAAGAAATCAGTTACCAATTTTTCCAGTTTTTGCTTTTATATATTGAACATTTTTGACAGTTGCTCCTATATTCCTTCCGTTGTGACTGAGGTAAGTGCTTAGGGACTGGCTTCTTCTGAACATCCAGATTTATACCAGTATCCAAAGCCTTGGCTTTCATAAAATCATAGAATTTTCCAGTTGGAAGAGGCCCTCAGGATCACCATAGCACTAAACCATGTCTCTAAGAACCTCGTCTAAATGCCTTTTAAATGCCTCCAGGGATCGTGACTCCAACACTTCCCAGGGCAGCCTGTTCCAATGCCTGGCAACCCCTTCCATGAAGAATTTTTTCCTAATATCCAGTCTGAACCTCCCCTGGTGCAACTTGAGGCCATTTCCTCTTGTCCTATCACTGGCTGCTTGGGAGAAGAAACCAACACCCTCCATGCTACAACCTCCTTTCCAGTGCCTCCTCAGTACACAGACCTGTAGATGTGTATTTCAGTCCTGTTAGGTTTTGTAAGTGACTCATGTGCTCCTGTAGCTGCAGAATGGAAATGTCTCACACCCTAAAGCAGTTATGGGATAAGGGATGTAGAGGAAGCTGGCTTTCCACTTTTTTTTTCTCTGGAAATCTCCCTGTTCCTTCATGCCCTTTTTTTCCCCCTTGTATCTTTTATAGTCCTGCTTGGGGAGTGGCCTGCACCCAGCTTCTTCTACCTGAACATGGCACCAGATTGAAATATTTTAAATTAACTCATCTTAGTTTATGGACAAACATTCCTATTTGTGAGAACTTTTTGTGAGGTGTTTTAACTCTTCCCTTTGTTTTTGAACTAAGCTACTTCATTTAAAGACTGCTATTAGAATGCTGGAAGTTTGGCATGACAGTTTGCGGCAGTTCTGTTATTACCTCTCGACTTCCCTCTGTATAATATTTGTTCCCTTCGAGAAGTGAGCAGGGATACCCAACTGATGTGAACAGGATTTGAACGCTTGAGTCTCAACAATGACAATAAATCTTCCAGTTTCCTTAAACAGTTCCTACCTACTCCTGCAGAGCAACACACTCAGCAAGTGGGTGAAACTTAGACAAAGGAAGAGCTAACTGTGTGACCTGCATATGTGTAGAGCAAATGTATAGGTGTATAGGGTTAGGTAGCTTGAAAATACTGTAAGGCAATGGCTGCTTAATTTAAGACCAAGTCAGATATAAAATATCAGTGATTTATAAATGCTTTGTGTTTCTTTGTTGGTGCAGGCTGAAACCTAAAGGGTTGAAGATCACTTTCAACTAATTGCTCTTGCACCGCACTAAGTGCTACCAGCTTTTGTGTTGAGTGCTGGTTCCTAAATTCAGGGACAGAAACTAAATTATGTGATTGCCAGAGTAGTGAAAGTGTGCATTTGCCGTGTGCGTTTGCCATGTGATCTGTAAGCAGAAGTACATGAAATGTTCTGCTTTCTTCAGATGTGCACATTAAAAAACAGAAGCTTGCAGACATCTCTAGTATCTTTTCATTTTCTCCCTGTCCCATCAATAGACTATTGCACAGTGGCAGAAAGCTGGTTACCAGGACATGCCTGAATATGAAAACTTCAAGCACCTGCTGCAAGCCCCACTGGATGATGCTCAGGAAATCTTGCAGACAAGATTCCCGATGCCACGTTACATCCACACTGAACATGGGGGCAGTCAGGTAAGGAGGCTTATCGGGAACTCTTTCTGTTGTTAAACAGAGCAAATACCTGTCTTTTTCTGCTTTACTAAAAGTATGGTTCTGTAAGTTAAATACTGTGGCTTGCATATTTTCTCATGAGCTCTTACTATAACATTGTGTTTTAATAAGTCAATTACTGGATATGCTTTTGAAATCTGAGGATGGAAAAAACCAACCAACAAAAAACAATGAAAAAGCCAGCTTAATTATCTTTTTATTCTCCAAAGAAGTGGGAAAAATATTTGGCTATGTATCTAAATTTATCCAATCCAGGGAGTGCAGTTAGCTTGCTAGGACAGTAAGTTAAGCTGAATGATTGACCATCTGTTCCTTTATTCTCAGATGCAGAATGAGGATATAAAATAGTTCCTATTTTTTGTCTTCCTGGAATAGCAGTTGTGCAATGCTTATCTGTGTCTGGCTTGTTTTTAGCCGCAGAGAGGCAGGAATTGGTGCTCCAAAACAAAAGCTTGGTATTAATTTCTGATGAGACCATCTTATGCTGGTTCTCCACTGACCTCTTCTGAAGAAGGGGTGGGAACATGCGAAGGACCATGCTGGTGAGATGCCTGTGTCACAAGGAACCAGAGCTATCCTGCCAGGCGCGTGCCGCTTGCTGTAGCAGAGTACTCCATGCCCTTTGGAGACAAGTCATCTGTGGAGTGGGGCTGTTTCTGGGCTTGAAACTCTGAGTTAAATTAGTACTTTGCAAAACCAGAAGAACATCACTAGTCATGTATCTAAAGCGATAAGAAGTCTTGAGGGAGCTGACAGGTCTGCAATTTTACGTAACTACTTCTCAAATGTTTTCTCTGAATAGGCCCGGTTCCTCTTGTCTAAAGTGAACCCTTCTCAGACTCACAATAACCTCTATGCATGGGGACAGGTAAGCAAGGGAAGAGCTGCTTGTGTTTGAGAATACTGTAAAATGTTTGTTTACATATTTGTCTATGCAGTAGCCATTCTGCTTCACCAAAAGGCCACAAAACATGAGCAGGTTACATTTGTTCTCTGTTTCTTACCCAAGAGCTTTTTGCAGACATGTGACTGGATTTGAAAATCTTACAGTGCTTTGCAGTGCAAAGCAACAAGGTTATTTCTGTGTACCAAAGGATCTGATAATGGAATTGCCTGCAGAGACTGCAATACTCGTAGCATTTTAAAGGACACAACTGTGATTTATTAGATTTGTCTCTAAAGCTTAGGCAGGTCAGATTTTTATTCAACCTGTTTATTCAAGTCCATGGATGTTGATAAGATAAACAGTACTGGTGCGGAACACTAGATGACAAGATGGTCAGAATACAGTTTTTAAGCCTGGATGACTAAACTCAGGTTACAGTTCTTGTACTGAATGCCCCCAAATTGTTAGTAAAATCCAGTTGACTTTGAGGCTTTTTCTCAGTGGATCCGAGGAATGGCTGTCCAAATGGAGGTGCTGCCAGAACAGCTCAGCACCTCAGCAGATGAGTGATCCCCTAAAGGAGTTCTTTGCCCCTTAGATCTCCTTCTTTGTATCCCAGCTACACATGGGGCACAGACAGACCAGGAGAATTTTCTCTGGTGGCTGCTGTTGAAGGAAGCAGCTAATTTGATGTAGAATATGCTCTTACAGGTTGCATATGACCTGATCTAGAAATTTACCCCTACAAATATGATTTAAATCTCTTAGGTCCGAGTGTATTTAGGATTCTGGAAAAAGTAATTAGCATTTAGATATATGTAGATCTAATTTATCTGAGAATACTAGACCTTTATATCCTCTTTATCTTGTTTGTGTAGAGCTATAGGCAGCAAAATTCTTAATGCTTTAGAAAGAAGAGGCTTTATTTTTTCCAGTAGTTTAGATTGCACTAGAGGATAGTGTCAGAGCTGTTGCCAAAAAGTAGCATCTTTCTACTAGATCTGTCCTTTGCAGGGAAAAATTGGTTGATTTAGCAGGCAATTAGTTCAGAGTGCTGACATCTGATTTGCTTCCATTTAGTCCCCAGTGTTGCCACCACTACTTTAGGCCATTTTTTTATTTGTTTTCAGGAATCGGGAGCTCCGATCTTGACAGACGATGTCAGTCTCCAAGTATTCATGGACCATCTGAAAAAGCTGGCAGTTTCCAGTGCATCATGACTTTGATCTAAACCAGAAGCAAGACCAGAAGAGTTACATAGATCATGTTGATGACAGAAGTGGAACAATTTATTTACATTTCTTTCTCTCTCTTTTAGACTAAGGTTTTTAAGTATGAAATGAAATAAATATTCAGGGACAGTTTTGTACTTGGCCCTTCTAGCTGTTAATTTATTTGTATTCCCTTTTGTCTATATTCTGTTTCCTCCGCTCTTTCATACATTGTAATTGGACCTAAAGGATGTTTTAGCCAATATAGATTTTAACAGTCTTTAGCTTAATTTTTAATCTTACATTTTCTTAAAAGGTGTATTTTATCAACCAGGGACTGTATTAATCAAAAAATAAAAGTGGATAAGAGCATTACTATTTAGTGCTACCCCTACCTGTAAGAGCAGTGGACTCGGTCTACCTCCTTTTCATTTATGAAAACGTAACACTGGGGTACATATATGCTATAGAAAATAATTTCACCGAATCACAGAATGTTAGGAATTGGAAGGGACCTCGAAAGATCATCCAGTCCAATCCCCCTGCTGGAGCAGGAACACCCAGATGAGGCTACAGAGGAATGTGACCAGGCACGTTTTAAATGTCTCCAGAGAAGGAGACTCCACAACCCCCCTGGGCAGCCTGTTCCAGTGCTCCATCACTCTCACAGTGAAGAAGTTTCTTCTCAATTTTAAATGGAAGCTCCTGTGTTCCAGTTTGCATGCATTGCCCCTTGTCCTGTCATTGATTGTCACTGAGAAGAGCCTGGGTCAATCCTCCTGACATCAGTTGCTGTTACCTGATGCTTGTCAGTCTTTTTTCGCTACGAGTCAAAGAGGTGTTTCTAAGGGTAAGACGGTACAGAACAAGTATTAGAGAGTGAGAATTCTTTGACGGATGGAAGGAAGGGGGCGTTATAACCCAGGCTTTGAGAAAAACAGCAGCCCGGTGAAAGCGTTGCCTGTGTCACCGTCACGCAGGGCCTGAAAGCCAGCCCCACCCTTCTCTCACATTACCACAGCATTAATAGGCTTGAAAACCGACAGGGAAACGGGCGATGCCGCTGCCTCGGGCTGTGCGCCGGAACGAGACCATTTGCCGGGGGCTCCCAGGGCCGAGCCGAGCCGAACCGCCCCAGCCCCCTCCGCCGCCTCCGTGGCGGAGCTCCCGCCCAAACTCGGTTCTCAGCCGCTGCCGTGCACCCGCTCGCCCCCTTCTCTGCCGAGACCTTCGCAGCGCACCCAGGCGCTGTGTTCTCCAGGAGGAGCGCGGCTTCTCCGTCACCGCAACCGCCCGCCCCCTGCCGCCATCTTCCGGCGGCTCCCGCCCCGCACCCAGGGCGCATGCGCGCAGCGGCACGCTTCCCTGCCCCTGCCTGTCCCATTGGCGGCGGGATTCGACCAATGAACGCGGGCGTTGCTGGGGGACGATGCGGGCGGCGGTGTGGAACACACGGGCGGCGCTGCTGTACTCGTTGGGCGGCTGGACCATGCTGGGGGCCATGATCCACTATAGCCGCACCAGCGGCGGCGACATCGCGGGCGGCGGTCAGCCCGGTACGGGCTAACGCGGCTCCGAGTCCGGGGACACCGCTTGGGGTCACCTCGGCGGGGCGTGGTGGCGGCGGGAGGCCTGTGCGGGGACTGTGGGCGGGCCTGGCCGAGAGGGCGGGGCTTGGCTGGGGGGGAATGAGCGGATGGGCGGGGCTTGTCTGGGGGCGGGGCTTGTCTGGGGGCGGGGCTTGGACACCTTCCAGGGCCCGGGGGGCGGGCGCTGCTGGCGCTCGGTCTCTCTCGGCCTCGGTTCGACCGTTCTCTTGGCCGAGGAAGGCAGCGGTGGGAGGGCTCCGCACAGGACGGGCGAGCAGTCAGGGCCCGAGGCGAGCTCCTGCTGGCTTGGCGTGACCCCGGTGCCTCCCGGCATCCGAGGAGGATCCCCGTGGAAGAAGTCCCATGTTGATGGGAAAAGCATCCGCTTTATCTCCGGTGATAGGAACGAGGTCTAGACACTTTCCAACTTGTTGCTTTTATTTGCACTGTGGGAATGGTTCAAAGCTGCAGCAGGTGCATTCAGACTGGACATTAGGAAGTGTTTCTTTCCCGAGGGGGTGGTCAAGCAACAGGCTTCCTAGAGAGATGGTCAGTGCCCCAAACTTCGCAGTATGTAGGAGGCATTTGGACAATGCCCTTAATAACATGCTTTAACTTTTGGACAGCCCTGAAGTGGCCAGGCAGTTGGGCTAGATGGTTGTTGTAAGTCCCTTCCAACTGAAATATTCTCTTCCATTCCATTGACTCTGCATTCCTCTTGCTCTTCTTCAGCAGCCTGCTGTTTACTAAGGTGTAGTGATGTGGAGCTTGCTGTAAGGTGGATAGCTTGGAAGCCAGCTGTTACTGCTGCTACTGTGTTACTGATACTAATCCAGTACTAGTGCAGCAGGCTAATTTACTGTAATAAATAACTTTTTTTTTGTCTAAACAGTCACCAAACTGTTAAAATTTGTCAGAATTTGAGGAAAAACAAAAGATGTATGTGGCTTCTGTTTTGCCATGATGAAGGGATGAAACCTTTTTATTGCTATTTTTCCTCCCCCTTTACCCCTTTTATTTATTTATTCCCTTCTCTCTTTTATTCCTTAGAGAATGGAAGTGATCCTCAGACACAACAAGGACCCCATCAGGAAGTATTTGTTACAGACACAGCTTTAGGACTTCGAGTGACAACAATAGTAACATACAGGGAAGTTCAACCTCCTATTACTCGGCTGCTCAGGCGTGTGAAATCATTCTTTGACCCTAATGATGTCCCTCCTTCTGAAAATTGAGTAGTCCGGAAGCTCAGGACTTTGTGCTGGAGCTGGCTTGTCTGAGAAAGTTGTCCTGGTGCCTGGCACCAGACTGCTGGTGGAAAACTTTTGCATTGCTGAAGTGACAGCTCCATCTCTGACAGCTTCACAGAACTTGCAGACCTTATCATCTGCTCAGATCACTGCTATTCTTTCCACATGTATTCAAATTATTAGATGCGAGCTGGGCTGTGAGATGTTAATGAGTCTGTGTGCTGCCCTGCTATCTTGTGTCTGGTAGTCTGACTAAAACTGGACTTTTTGTGAAGTTGATTTCCCAGCTGGTGTGCAGGATATGTCTGTGTGATCCAGGATGTATCCACGTGACCCAGGATGTACCTGGAATGGCTCCTCAGCTGATCAGCTCTGAAATGGATACTTTAAGGACGATTAGTGAACAGGAAGGAATGTGGTTTAATCTTTCGGGTGCGAGAGTTGTTAATTGTCCTTCAAATAAAAGCTTACAAGAGTTGAATTACAAGTGCAGAAATGCTACTGTAAGCTGAAAAATTACTAAGTTTTCTGCTCCAGGCCCTCCAGCAGGCACTTGTTTCTACAGGGGTTCCCCTGGTCCTTATATGTGCAGCCTCCCCTTGTAGGGTACTACCCTCCAGCTGCTGTGGCTGTGACTAACTTCCATTCTGCAGGGCTTTCCCTAGTCCTTATGCACATCACCTCCTTTCACAGTAGGCAGCTTCTGGCCACTGTTGTCTATAGGTGTTTCTCCCAGCTTCTCTCACTGCTGACTCTCATTGATATAGGGTCTCCCTGCAGTCACCACTTCCAGAAGGCCACTTCTAGCCCCTGCTTTCTGCAGGGAGCTTCCCCCTATAGACATAGCTTTAGAGGAAGTTGTCCCAAGACCCTGTACAAGCAAACTTCCCTTTCGGTAGGGGCTTCCCCCTGGTGACAACTCCCTGTTTCTATAGGCACTGCCTGCTGTCTGCATAGACTTCTCTAGGACACTCTCCCCTGCCACACCACCACTGGTCTCTGTAGCATCTCCACAGTGCCTGCGGACACCACCTTGCTGTATAGAAAGCTGTCTTCAGCTCCTCTGCCTGCATGTCATCTTCCGTAAGAGCTTTTCCACGAAGAGCCTCAGCCCATACTCCTACAGACCTACCTTTCTATATGTGCTCCTCTGGTTCCTGTAGCCACCACCTCCTTTTCCAGAAGGCTTCTCCCATCCACTAATTTTCCATGGATGCATCTCTGTGCCTCTATAGTAATTCCTATAGAGGACTCTGCTTTGGTTACCTGCATTTGCTCTTTTCTGTAGGTGGACCCTATAGGGACCAACTCCCTTTAGAGGAAGGGACCTTCTCTGCACGCATAACATTTGTAGGCACCTCGCCTGCCTCTACTCACACCTCCGTTTTCTACAGACGCTTCCTGTAGGGGAAGCCCCGGCGGGCACCGCTTCTGCCCGTTGTACCACACACACCCCGCGGGCCGACAGCGGCTCTGACCGGGAGGCTGCGGCAGCACCTCCGAGCCGCCAGGGGGCTCTGTGAGCAGCGCGCCCCGGCAGGAGGGGCCGCCGTTGCCAAGCGCCGCCGCCTTCCCCTCACACCGGCACCGGCACCGGCGCCGGGCCTGCGCTGCGCGGCCGCACCACCATGAAGGCCATCGTTCAGCGGGTGGCCCAGGCCAGTGTCACAGGTCAGTGTGTCGCCACCGGGGCCAGGGGAAGTGGGATGGCGGGGGCGGGCGGAGAACGGTTTCTCCCGCCCCTACCTTCCATCTTTCCCCGGCCGGGCCTTTCCTCCCCGCCTCGGCCTCCAGCGGCCCGTCGGTGCCGTCCCGTCGCGGTGTCTGCGTGTGTGGAGAGCGCTGCACCTCTCGCTTTCTCCCACGGCTGACGTGCGTGGGCAGTCGGGCTGCCCCCACGCGCGGGGAAGCGTCTGGTCGCGTAGCTGTGTGTGCTGGCCGGGCTGTCCGTCATAGGCGTGCGGGGCTGTGTCCGTGTCGGCAGTGCCATCCCAGCCGCGCTGTGTCGTGGTTTGCATGTGCTGCCGCTACCGTCACAGTCATTTGCATTGCTTGTTTGTGTCGGCAGTGCTATTGTGATCACCTTTGCCTATGGCTTGCATGTGTTGGGCACAGTAAGAGTTTCCTCCTTGCATTGCTTCCATGTGTCAGCTGTCCCAGTTGCCAGGGACATAGTTTGCATGTGTTGGCACTGTAACCAGAATTGTTTCCTTGCATTGCTGTCATGTGTTGGTAGTGCAGTTGCAGTCGCCTTCTTGCATTGCTTGCATGTGTTGGCACTACAGTCGCAGTCATCTCCTTGTATTTCTTGTGTGTGTCAGCAATGCTATCCCAGTATCTTTGCCCATGGCTTGCATGTGTTGTTTCTATAACAGGAGCTGCTTCCTTGCGTGGCTTGCCTGCATTTGCACTATGATCACAGTCATCTCCTTGCATTGCTTGCTTTGTCAGAAGTGCCCAGTTACTGTTGTACACTGCTTGTGTGTGTTGGTGGAGCCACCCCAGTTGCCTCCTTGCGTGGCTCACACGTGCTGGCACTATGGTCACAGTTGCTTCTTTGCGTTGCTTGTGTGCGTCAGCAATGCTGTTGTGATCACTTTCTCCCATTACTTGAATATTTGGCACTATAATCAGAGACACCTCCATGTGTTGCTCGTGTGTGTTGGCAGAGCCGTTCCAGTCACCTTCTCCTATGGCTTGCGTGCACCGGCACTACAATTGCAGTCTCCACTTTGCACCACAAGCATATTGGTAGTGCAGCCTGACTCACCCTTTTATGTTGCTTGTGCATGTGGGCAGTACTGTGCCTGTTACCACCATGCAATGCTTGCATGTGATAGCCCTGGTGCTTGCCTAGCTGCTGCTGCTAGAAATGACGTATCTGAATGGTATGTCCCTGCTATTGCACTGGTTGGACCTTCTGTGTTCGAGATGCTTGAAATGTCAAGAAGTTAGCATGTGAGGCAGTAAGTGTGCCTGCTCTGGGGCCCAGGGGTGAGGTGGTGTGCAGCAGGATAGCCTGTGCCTTAAATAAATAACCTCTACTTGCACATGGATGGTCAGGAAGCATTGGAAGAGTGGGGCTGTGATAAGGAGCCCAGCTTTTGTGCACAGCTGGTACTGCGGGTACAATAGTGGTCAGACCCCATTAGCACTGGGATTGTGGCTGATTTAATGCCACATTTCTGGGTAGAATTGAAACTGTTGCTTCTGGCTGTTGAAAGAGCTTGGCATGTCCCTCTGTGAGGGAGATAGTACTGTGCTTAGTGGGAGGATAGATTTCTGAGCTGGAGGGCTCATACCCAGACTGGATGGAAAGGAGGATGTTTTGAGAGGAGTTTTCCTCCCCTGCTTTGCTTCTGCCTATTGGAAATAGTCCGGATCTGACCACTGGTGCACAGACACAAGCCTTCAGCTTTCACTCACAGCCTGCTTTCCTTCCCTTTTACAGAACTTTTGAGGTTTTTTTTTTTCCCCAGTTGCATAAGCCTGGATATAATTTTAACAGCTGCATAACTGGCACTTATCTCAGTTTTAAGACCTCATTTAAATCTTACTACAGTCATCGCAGCCTCAGCCATGTTAAGATAATTTAATTAAATTGGCATAATTTCGAACATTTCTTAGGAAAACACAGTGAATCTGTGATGGTTTGTGTTTTATTTAAGTGTCATTAAAAAGATCGTGTTCCCAAGTAGGAAGGTAGAATTTGCAGGTTGTTCAATGTCGTGTTTGAAAAAATCCTTGAGGACTATATCCAATAGAAATCAACCTTTTCACAACTAATGCAAAATATGTAGGGAGTGGTGGAGTAGAGAAACTGAATACACTTATAGATATCAACCAGGTGGATAATTTTTACAAGGACTGGAGAGAGTTCTGCCAACTCTCTCTTTAGCACTGCCAATCCAATTGTAAGTAGAGAATCTTTATACATTGTTTTTAAATGCTGGAGTAAGCATCTTGAGCTAGTCCCCCACAAATAAGTCGCGATGTTGGGAAGACTTTTGAAAGAGGGCTTTTACATGATCTTTACTCTCTTAAGACAGAGAAGAAGAGTTTAGAATGATGTTTTCTCTGGTGGTTGTACAGTTGCCAGCTGAAGTCAGTACTTACTTATGTCATAAAACAAGACAGTGTGTTTAGCCTTACTTTTCTTTTTCCCTCCCTTCCCCAGTGGGCGGTGAACAAATAAGTTCAATAGGACGAGGCCTCTGTGTGCTGCTGGGCATTTCTTTGGAAGATACACAAAGAGAGCTGGAGCACATGTAAGTCAAAGATTTCCTTTTGCCCTGTACTCTTTTATTTGTGCATTTCTGGCACTGAATCAGTGATACCTGTGCAGTAGCCAAACAAATAGGTCATTCCTGTTGGGAAACACAAGTTTGCCTGTTAGTTTCTCTTCAGATTTTACCTTGAACACAGGTTTCTTAGTTAGAGTTTTCTTTTTACATTCCATTGAGAAAAATCTGTTTCCATTCCCTATGTGTTTTTTTTTTTAATCAAGAACAGACTCAAAACCAAAGAATCAACATGTTGAGTTTTTCTGATCTCCCTTTTTAAAATATCTGTCCTTTTGACTCTATGAATTTACCTTGAAGAGCTCCATCCTTCAAGGATGGGATGTATCAGAACCTCAGATTCCAATTTCAGCTTGCACATGTGAAGTTTTGTTCTTCCAAATGGCTGGATGGTCTTGTGAGTTACTTTTCTGTGAAGGTGAATCAGTTTTGGCAGCTTGGAGGATTAGCTTTGGCCATCTGTTCCACAACCACAAAATATTGTCATTCAACTGGCAAACACATGCAATAGAGAGTTCTCCAGGGTCCTCTTCTGTCTCATGTGGATTGTTTGTTGTTCTAGGGCTGACCTTAGTTCTTATGAAGGCATGAAAGAAATGGGTAGTAGAGCTAATTGATGTTAAGGAGAGCAAAGGCTCAAGCAGCAAAGAGAGGAGAATGTGAGCGAGGGTGAAAACAACATTTAGCAGATGCAGACGAGAAAGTAGAGAGTGGGATTGGATAAAGAACTGGCTGGAGGGCCGGGCCCAGAGAGTTGCAGTGAACAGAGCCAAATCCAGTTGGCAGCCAGTCAGGAGTGGTGTTCCCCAGGGCTCACTATTTGGGCCAGTTCTGTTTAATCTCTTTATCAATGATCTGAATGAGGGGATTGAGTGCACCCTTAGTAAGTTTGCAGATGACATCAAATTGGGTGGCAGTGTTGATCTGCTGGAGGGTAGGAAGGCTCTGGACTGGCTGGATTGTTGGACTGAAGCCCACTGTATGAGGTTCAACAAGGCCAAGTGCCAGGTCCTGCACTTGGGTCACAACAACCTCAGGCAACGCTACAGGCTCGGGGAAGAGTGGCTGGAAAGCTGCCTGGAGGAAAAGGACCTGGGGGTGTTGATTGACAGTGGCTGAATATGAGCCAGCAGTGTGCCCAGGTGGCCAAAAAGGCCACCAGCATCCTGGCTTTTATCAGGAATAGTGTGGCCAGGAGGACTAGGGAAGTGATCATCCCCTTGTACGCTGGTGAGGCCCCACCTTGAATGCTGTGTTCAGTTTTGGGCCCCTCATTACAGGAAAGACATTGAGGTGCTGGAGAGAGTTCAGAGAAGGGCGATTAAGCTGGTGAGTGGTCTGGAGCACAAGTCTGATGAGGAGCGGCTGGGGGAACTGGGGCTGTTTGGCCTGGAGAAAAGGAGGCTGAGGGGAGACCCTATCGCTGTCTACAGCTACCTGAAAGGAGGTTGTAACATGGAGGGTGTTGGTCTCTTCTCCCAAGTAGCAAGTGATAGGACAAGAGGAAATGGCCTCAGTTTGCATCAGGGGAGGTTCAGACTGGATACTAGGAAAAATTAATTCACAGAAACAGGGAAGTGATTGAGTCACCGTCCCTGGAGGTGTTCAAAAGGCATTTAGATGAGGTTCTTAGGGACATGGTTTAGTGCCAGAGTTAGGTTATGGTTGGACTTGATTATCTTGAAGTTCTCTTCCAACCAAAATGCTTCTATGATTCTATGAACATGTGAAACTTGTAGAGGATTGCAGCAAAGCTGAAAGTGTTTTTATCGTGACATGCTCCATTGGCTTGCTCTACTGTTAGCCTTCTCAGTGTGTAACATTTGCTCTATTGTCATTTCTCATTCCTGCCTCGATGAATGTGAAAGTTACTTCAGAATATTACAAGTAGGTGATCTATATCAACTGTGCTTGCAACACCAAGTTATTGCAGTGACTGACAGAGGAAAGGCAGGAAGCCAGCATCTGAAAAAAAAGGAAGGAAAGAAACCAGCTTAACCAGCTCTTTTGCTGTAAATGAAGCCACAAACATCTTTATTGTTAAATCATAGCAGTGGCAGCGATTTAAGTCTATGTGCTGGATTCTTTCAGGCTTTTAACTGTCCACTTCATTCAGGAGACTATTCTGTTTGTCTTTGACATGTACGAATTGGCAGAGATGGTTTTTGTGAGTCTGCCTCACGGGGGTTGGACTAGATGACCATTTAAGGCCCCTTCCAACCCAAACTATTCTTTGATTCTGTTCTATGACCATAAAAAAAAGTCTCAGCTTTATTTTATACTAACTGCCTCACCTCTAGTGCAGTGTAAAATGTCTGACTGATGGCTGCAATTGAAATGCTTTTTACTTGATATGCTCCCTTGTTCATAGATGCTGCAGATTTGTAGAAGCTAAAAGAAGAAACCAAAGACAGGAGAGTGGCATGCATACAGTCTTGTTATCAATCAAAGTCCAGCCATAGACTACGTTGCAGGTCTGCCTGCTGCTTTTCAGAATCTATTTGTGAAAGTCTCCTTGTCTTCTCTGAGTATTCAAACCAGTCCTACCCCCCAGATCCAAATATCCACCTTAATACAAACACAAACGTGTCCTAGTCACTGCTTTGCTGCCACCTGCAGTTCTGGACTGTTCCTTGTCTTCCTCCTGTCACCTGTGCCCAGCAGATCGAGGGAGGTGATTCTGCCCCTCTACTCTGCTCTGGTGAGACCCCACCTGGAGCCCTCAGCACAAGAAAGACATGGAGCTGCTGGAGAGGGACCAGAGGAGGGGCACGAAAATGATCAGAGGTTTGTTTAGCCTGGAGAGGAGAAGGCTCCAGGGACACCTTATTGTGGCCTTTCAGTACTTAAAAGGAGCCTAAAATGGGGACAGGCTTTTTAGCAGGGCCTGTTGCGATAGGACAAGGGGTAATGGTTTCAAACAAAAAGGGGGGAGATTTACCTTAGATGTAAGGGAGAAATTTTTTACAATGAGGGTGGTAAAACACTGGCACAGGTTGCCCAGAGAGGTGGTAGATGCCTCATTCCTGGAAACATTCAAGGCCAAGGTGGATGGGGCTCTGAGCAACGTGATCTAATTGCAGATGTCCCTGCTTTTTGCAAGGGTTTGGAGTAGATGACCTTTGAAGGTCCCTTCCAACCCAAACCACTCTATGATTCCATGATCCAGATGAAAAAGTGCTGTCCTCATCTGGCCTGTGGGACCTGGTTCAGGAGGAGTCCTAGGAGGTCACAAAGCTGAAGGAATATATGTGAATCATGTTTGGAAACAACCGTGATCATCTCATCTCCTTTCATACTGAGTGTGATTTCCCATTGTGGTGGGGAGATTACATTTCTCAAAGCTATTCACAAGTTAAATAATGTTGTGACATATGAAATCAGATAGTAAATAGTAAGTTTCTTACTTCCTATGCCATCTTTATGTCACCCTGTAACTTGCAGTTATTCTGTCCTGATCTCATGCTCTGTAAAATGATCATGTTAATGAATGGTCTGACTGTTATATGTGCTTTCTTGGTTATGGCTCTGCCTAATGTGCTGAGATTCCCATGGTTTAGGAAGGAAGGGACAAGGGCATCTCTTGTTATGTGGAGACAGAATGAATATTCACCTGCCTTCACTTTTATCTTATCCTGTGTGGTAGGCATTAACTTGTACCTGTTGATCCTACATGGCACAATTCAGGAATTATCTTTTTCTTCTCCTAGGGTTCGAAAGATCTTGAACTTGCGAGTATTTGAAGATGAAAGTGGGAAGCACTGGTCCAAAAGCGTGATGGATAAACAGTATGAAGTGTTGTGTGTGAGCCAATTTACTCTGCAGTGCATTCTGAAAGGAAACAAGCCTGACTACCACATGGCAATGCCCACAGAGCAGGCGGAATGTTTTTATAACAACTTCCTAGAGCAGCTAAGGAAAGCCTACAAACCAGAGCTTATTAAAGGTAAGGGCAAAAGGTTGGTAAGGTCCTTGATGTAACCAATAGGCTTTGTTTATATGTGCTCTTGCCTGATGGTTACTTTTTTATTCTGTGATTTTCTGTCTGTGTTGCAAAGGAGTCTTTACATGGCAGTAGATGAGGGGATATTATGGTATTTTCACTAGCAGTCTGGCGGGGTGATGACTCCAGTCTTCCTCTAGCCAAGCTGTTTCCTGGCGTTTCTCTGGAATAGTTTGACACGTAGATGCTATTGTATTGTTATTTGTTGTACAACGTGAGCAATGACTCTTACGTAACCCAGAGAGCCTGCAGCCATGAGAACAAGCTCTGGGGTCAGGCTCCCTCAAAGGCTGGATGCTTTGTGCTGTGTAGCCACATTAATTAGATTAGGAACATTTTTTCTGAGGCATATGTGATTAGTCAGGCTCGGAGGCGTTGCCAGTGTGTGGTGGACAGTGTAGCTCCATCTGTCACTTTAGTTTTACATTCTGTTAGATGGTAATGATGGCAGTGGGAGGTGTAATGTACTACTTGAGAACAGTGTTTGATTTAGACTGTCTTTTCTGAACTCTATGCCGTGTACGCAACTGTTTTCTCTTTACCAAAAAATGGTTGGCTTCCCTTTGCGTTTGTGCTCTATCCACCTTAATCTTTTCTGTTTGCTTCTCTCTTTTCTTTCTGGCCATTTTCGTATTTAAACTTGAATTTTTCTTACACTTGCCCAGAAGACAAATGTGTAGGAGACTATTTTTTTAATAGGAGCTATTAATAGGTAGTAGTCAACCTTACCTTCCTTATGAGGAAAAAAAGGAGAAAAAGACAGAGAACTGATATCTATGGAAAGACTTAGAGGTTAATTTCCATACAGACTGTAGATGAAGCTAATTAATTATACCAGTGCTTTCCAAGGAGGTACAGTGAAATGCACATATAAAATGTCCATCTTATGTCAGCTTTCCAGTAGCTTGATATGTTCTTCCAGTCGACACTTGTTGATGATAAGGAATGCGTTTCTGATATCCCTTCCCTGCATCCCTTTCAGTCTGTAACATAGCTAACTTCTAATGAATTCAGAGTATGTGCTTTTTGAGTCTTTATCTTTGTTATGACTAAGTTAGGACCCATTCCTGTGCTTCTGAAATTGGTAACAGAACTCCTGGGAAATCAATGGGAATAAGATTTGCTCTGATAAGATTTGAGTTGAATCTTTATGTCCTGGTAAACTAAAGACAAGTATGGACTGACTTCTTTCATTTAAACGAGGTGTGGAAACATTGATAAATCTCTGTATATCTACGTCTTTATGCTTAGGTTTTGGAAAATGCTCTGTTTCTGAAATACTTTCAAACAGTTTATATTTTGACAGCAGCTTTTTGAACTTCTCTTTTCAGTGAATAATGGTTACACATGTGAAGTGAATAGCCACTCTTGTTAACTGCCCATATTTGAGCACTTGTTTGCCAATGCTTCTGGCAAAACAGCTTTCACTTCTGCATTTTTTTTTCATGCTGTAAACATAGATTTAGAAACCCAAGAGTGACTGCCTGTGCTATTGTGTCAGATAACACATGCATTTGAAACTAACTGACAGCACTGGAGCCACCTGTTAATTTCTAATTTTGCTTTATTTTTAGACTGTGCCAGTCTATGTTGTGCTCCATCTAAATCTATTAGACTCTTATGATCAAAGTTTCTGTTGTGCTAGTTGCTTTGCCAGTGTTATTTTTGTTTGTTTGCTTGTCTTATCTATTTATTTTTGTGCATACAAAGTTTCTGAAGCTTGGCAGTAGACAGTAGACCAAGTCTACTTGGATAGTAGACCAAGTCCTGTGGTTTCGTCAGTAGAGTTTACAGTTTCCCTGAGCTGAGGTGTATTAGAGCGCAGAGCCTTTACATGCAGGCAGGCTATATGTGAGCAGGACTGCTTGAGTGTAAGAATAAGTTTGGGAAATTGTAATACCTGGGCTGTGATTTAGTGTGGCATGCAAACATATTGAATTCTGCCCTTACTTTGATGGTGCCAGAGCACTAGAACAGGCTGCCCAGAGGGGTTGTGGAGTCTCCTTCTCTGGAGACATTCAAAACCCACTTGGACATATTCCTGTGCAATCTGCTCTGTGTGAACCTGCTTTAGCAGGTGGGTTGGACTAGATGGTCTCCAGAGGTCCCTTCCAACCCAAACCATTCTACGATTCTGTGAAAAAGTCCTAAGGAAATGAGAACCTGACCTGCAGGAGGCTGTCCTACATGTTACTGTGTTACGAAGGGTGATGGGAGGGCACTGGGAAGGAGCACTGGTGAATCAGCTTCTGGACTATTAAAATAGGCTTAGTGTATCAGCATGAGGCTCTATTTTCTACCTTCTAAGTCTGTACTCGTATTGGGAGATGAAATTTTGATTCTCTGGATTGCTATAGGTGCCTTTCCCTTTGATCGAACAAATTGCTTAATGCATTTTAGAGGAATAATTTAATAATTTAAAGTAAAATTTGTGTAGCCAAGTCAAAGACAGATCGATAAATGTCTTGCCATTTTGCCAAAGAGCCTTTTTTTTTCTAGTCCCTATGTTTTGTCAGTACATTAATTCGGCTGTTGGAAATTGAGCTACTACGTGTGCCACTGTTGTAGGTGCTGGGCAGGCACTTCCTCCATCTGGTATCTGGTCTATCTGAAGCTTGCCAGCTTGGAGCTCAGAATGGTAAGTGTTCCCCAAATTGAAATGCAAACCGTTCTTTCACACCCAGAGCAGGGGGACGTTTGGCAAAACAAAGTCTTGGAGAAGGCTCAGAACTGTGGCTCCTAAATTAACGCAGATGTCTTAAGACTGCAGGTGGACACCCATATCTAGGAAAGAGAAGGCTGTATCATAAGTCCTTACTTGTCTTGCTTTCTTGTTGTTAAATTAATTCTTGAACACCTCACTCCATTCTGAGGAGCAGAGCTGGTGAATGCAGGCCTGTGTACTCTGTTGTGCAAGCTAATATCCAAAACCTAGGCTTACCAAGGCTTCTCCTTGTGTGTCAGGGCCTTCACTCTCTTACTTGAATGTGTATTTAATTTTCTGAAGCAGTAAGGATTAGCAGGACAGAGAGTGTGAAATATCTCATTCCCTTAATATCTTAGTAAATATGAGAGGACAGCTGCACAAGGCAGAGTTTAATTCAGATTAAAGTTTGGTGCAAGTTAAAAGCAGAATTATTCCCTCTGATTAAGTGCGTTTGTGAGTGTTGTCACTTTGGAATAAGTACTCTTATGTGGAGCAAGAGTACCGGCATGGGGCTAATTAGGAATAACTTTCCAAGTAGATAAGCTTAGAAATAACTTATGAATAAAACCAGTGTGAAGTTTCTAGGTCATGAAGCTTGAGATATGTCCAAAAAATATTCTGAAAGTAAGTTGTATCTCATTTTCAAGTCTTTACATCTTAGATGTGGCTTGTCTGTCTCACCTCAGATCAAGATCTTCTTTGCCTCTGAGGGAGGTATGTATGGCAGATTCTAAAGGGAAAAGGAATTTGAAGACATAGGTGTCCAGCAGAATAAACTTCTCGCTTTAATGATACTTGTAGGATCCTATTTTGTTGCAGAGGATATTGCAAGGAGGTGACTTGATCAGTCAAGAAGTCTTAAAGTGGGGAAAGGTTCTTAATACATGGATGAGCTTTGTGATATAAAAAGCAGGAAAAAAAAAAGAGTATTTAAGGGTAAGTTACTGGTCTCTCCCGTGGACAGTAGAAGTTGGTGGGGTAACAAGCAACATCCAGGGAGGGTGGATTCTTTCTCTTCCTTTCCTTCTGACTGAAAAATGAAAATCAACCCAGACAGACTCTTGGGACAGAGAGATGGAAGAGATGATGTCTTCAGTTTCTTTGCAGTCCTGTGCAGAAGAGGGATTTGTCTGCATCAGGGTTTGAGAAGTTGCACTCAAGGGCAGGATAATCAACTCCTTTGCAGCCTGTCTGCTGCAGAGGTGATGTATTCCACCAGTGTGATCTTAGGTGAATGCAAAATGCAGTGGTACCACATATGTCAGTCTGTTTTAGGGGAGTCAGGCTTGTCTCTCAGGTTACTTCTGCAGGATGACATAACACACACATGAAAAGTGCCTTCTCTGGCAGGTTATATGAATTGCCATATACTGAAACTACGGTAGACGCTGGGGCAGGGGAAGGAGAGCAGGAACATGTTTTTAAGGCAGGCAACCAACACTGGGGCAAATTCTGCTGAAGAAGCATCTCTTTCTAAGGAGGGTTTAGGCATTGATTTAAGAAGAAATTGTGAAACTAGGTTTTAGCTGTCCCAATGGACCACTGGAACCCTTTGGTTTTGTTGTATAAGGGAGTGGCCAGTACGAAAATCCAGATGCATCCCGTGAGGAAAGCACACACTGTGCAGGGACCATGGTCCCTGAAACTACAGGGCAGATCAGTTTGTTATAAGGGAAGGTGACAGCTACTTCTGCAAATAACATCACCTTTGCAGTATGTTTGGAAGCCTCAAGATGAGGGCATGTGGTGGTCCAGATCAATAAAGGGATTTTGGAATCTGTGAAGAAATTCTTCCTCAGTTGGCTTTTTAAAGCCTTTGAGACAATGAAGTTGCTGAGACAGAAACCCACACTGCCTTTCATATTGTGGTGGTTGCAAGGCATTGAGACCCTTTCTGTCTTTGAGAAGAAGGTCTGGAAGATAGAGGCTACAGAGGAGTGCATTAACAGACATACCTGTTTTAAGTACTGTTTCCATTAGTTCTAAATCTTAAACTTTTTGAGCTGTGATTCACCTTGACCTTGGTCAGAAGGCTGAAAATTTAAGAATGAGGAGAATGGGAGGGAGTGGTTATAGAAAGATGTCCCTTGGCAATAGTTCTGGTGCCAAAAAAAGATAGAAAGTGTTTGTGACATTGGAGTGCTTTGAGTGTTCTGATAAAAGTAGGGGCTTGTTTGACTAGTTTGTCAGCCTTTGAAAAAAGGGGTCTGTGAAGTTTATCTTTTTTTAAGGTCCGGAAAAGGTACTCATTTTCTGAAAGTAAAGTACAGCAGAGGGATTACACAATGTGTAGAGATCTGTTTGAAAAGCTGTGTTCCCACTAATAAAGATGGTATTTTTCATTTATTATTTTGTTGAAGAAAGATGCATTAGTTTTGCCTGGTTTATGTGATCAGAGTATAGGTACATCTCTTTCCATATACACTGTAAATATAACTATGATCTGCTTGGTCTTCCTAAAGAAGCAATGTAAACACTTTCTAAGCATGTTAGTAAATCCTTCCCTCATGGTCTGCATGAAAGTACAGAGTCTTGTTTTTTTGTGCTTCTCAGATGCAGAAGCTCTCTGTTTCTGTGCAGGAAACAATTCTTTGAGATTCTTGTGCTGTAGTTGGTATTTGTTCTCTAAGAGACTCTTATACATTATGGTAGATAAGACTTCAGAGGTGCAGATGCAGCTAAAAAAACCCAAGTATTCTTCAAGCTTTTATTTCTCAACTGAGAGGCATCTTTGAAAATGTGTATCTGCATGATTCACCAGTGAGACCATAAACTATGGGTTTAGGGAGAAGCTACCTGAGTTTTCTCTGCAGGTTCTCATCTATCGTGGGTGGCAAAGGTTTTGAAAACTGTGCTGGAAAATTAGAATCCCTAGCTTTTTGATTGCTCTGACATATTTTCTCAGTGGGACCCTTTACATGTTCCAAGGTCCTGCAAATTTTTAAAATGAGAACAGGTATTTTTGAATTTTTTTACTTTGTAATACTTTTGTCTTTTAAATTTTCTGTTATTTTCTGTAGTTATTTAGTAACTCTGTTCTTTTTTTCTTCTGCACTGTTAGCTAGCATTCAGAACACACTGATCCTTTCCTGAAATACTGGCAGCTTCATGGTATTTCTGTTTACCCAAGTTACCCAGTCAAGTCAGCTGCACCTTTGAAAAGCAGTCGCTGTTGATGTGGCAGTAAGTTGTGATGTGCCATTCTTTGATGCCACTGCAGCCTCAGTTGTCCCCTCGCTCCATAGGGTACTTACCCTACGCTGGAGCTGTCAAATGAGAAGACATTTTCACTCCTGCTGCAGTTGTTCTCCTCAGGTTATGTGACACAAAACTGATCTTCACACACACAAAGGCGCACAGAAACAGGCAGGGAAACCCAAATTCTGGACCTGGAGGATTGTAAACCCTGTCCAGGCCCTTCCCAGGGCTGTCCTGGGGGACCCTCAGTCCCATGGTCCAGGTGTGATGCCCATCCTGAGGAGTCTCCAGAGCACCTTGTGGACTGAGCAGAGACAGTGCCTAGGGATACGAGGGCACATTCAGGGGGAGAGCATTTTGGGGTAGCACAAGAGCTATTATGGGATGTTTAGGTGAGGAACTGAAGCCAGGGAAGGGAGTGGATCTAGGTGATTTTGGGAGGAACAAGCATGGAAATGTAGAGGATTATGGGTATAAAAAGGGCCAGCCACATGCAAGCAATGAGTGGCCAGTACACTTGTGTCCATGCCCTGCACTTGATCAACACAGACTGCCTTGTTTTCTTACTGAAGTCCATTTCTAACTATTTGAACGACCCACTGTTTTGTCTGTGTGTGTGTGAATGGGGGTTTGAGTGCAGTAACTGGAGCGGGACCTTGGGTCTGAGGCTTGTGTCTGTGAGTGAGGGTGAGTGAGTAAATACACAGCAGGATGAGCTGGCAAGGAACTGTGGTGGCCAGAACTGGGTCTGGATGTGTGTCTCCAAGGGTAAGACCACAGGAGGAACTGGCTCCTGGAAGGACTGGAGGAGTCCTGGCAAGCTGCTGGAGAGAGCAGGGGTCTCTACGGACGAGACCTGTGTGTGTGCATGAGTGTGTCTCTAAGGGTAAGAATGGGGGGAGCCAGGAAACTGCCAGAGAGCTGGAGGGAGGTGTGGGTGTGGGGATGTGCCAGGGGGTCTGTATCAGCAGCAGGAGCAGGGCTGCCGGCCTCAGGGACTTGTATAGCCAGGTGCCAGCACCTGAGGAGGCCAAGATCCTTGGGCAAGCTACTGGACGGACTGAGTGTCTAAGCCTAGGTACTGGAGGGGTCCCCATTGTATATATGTACATATTTCTCACTAATGGACCTTCATCCTGATCAGCCAGTAGGGCTTCAAGGTGAGGTTGTTGGTGCTGTTTGTGTTCCTGTGGGTGCTGAGTGTGTCTGTGTTGATATCTGTGCACTGGCTGTGTGTATAGATATGTATGCGTGTGTGTCTGTAGCATGTATGTGTTCGTGCATGTGTGCCTACTGGGAATACATGTTCAACCTTGCCACTGTTTGGACCTGGCAGTGTACAGCTGTGGTAACTGTGCCTTTGTTGGGTTTCTAGATTCAACACCCATAACATCTCTCTGCCCATGGGAAACGTTGAAGAAGATCCATTTGATCAAAGGAGCCTGAGTAGAGACAGTGAACTGGAACACTGGGCACAGGTTCTCTTCTGCTGCCTCCTCTGTGGGGCAGAAAAAGGCTGAGGAGTGCAGCTGGTAAAATTCTGTAGCTCTCTGTTTAGTAGATCACATTCCTTTTCATAAAAATACTTCCTCGGATCATGCTCTTGCCCCTTTCCATTGATGTTTCTGTTGTTACGACTCTTCAGTGGTCAGTCCAGGAACATTTTCCTTGGCTGCTGGACCATTGCCAGCAGACTTGTGCAGCGCTTTAGTTTTCGTCTTTTCCAGAGCTTGTGTCTCTAGCTCATGGGGTGGCTTGTGGCATGCAGCCTTTAGAAAAGCACTTGGGCAGTAGGTCTCATAGAAACATAGAGTCATAGAATCATAGAACGTCCTGAGTT
Organism: Patagioenas fasciata; assembly: GCF_037038585.1. Classification (NCBI taxonomy): domain Eukaryota; kingdom Metazoa; phylum Chordata; class Aves; order Columbiformes; family Columbidae; genus Patagioenas; species Patagioenas fasciata. Next base: position 15,678,836 of record NC_092522.1, read on the forward strand.
GGAAGGAACCCACAAGTATCATCAAGTCCAACTCCTGTCCCTGCACAGGGCAACCTCACAGTTCACACCATGTGTCTGAGGGCATTGTCCAGTCTCTTCTTGAACATTGTCAGGCTTGGGGCCGTGACACCTCCCTGGGGAGCCTGTTCCAGTGCTCCACCATCCTCTGGCTGAAGAACCTTCCCCTAATGTCCAACCTAAACCTCCCCTGGCACATCTTCCTGCCATTCTCTCAGGTTCTATCATTGGTTGCCAGAGAGATCAGTGCCTGCCCTTCGTCCTTCCCTTGTGAGGAAGCCGTAGACCATGATGAGGTCTCCCCTCACTCTCCTCCAGGCAGAACAGACCTAGTGACTTCAGCTGCTCGTCATATGGCTTCCTTTCCAAACGCCTCACCAAATTTGTCGCCCTCTTCTGGACACTTTCTAGTAACTTAATATCTTTTTTATCCTGTGGCTCCCGGAACTGCACACAGTGCTCCAAGTGAGGCTGCACTAGTGCAGAGCAGAGCGGGACAATCACCTCCCTCACCTTGCTGGCAATGCTCTGCTTGATGCACCCAGGTTGGCCCTCTTGGCTGCCAGTTGAGCCAACATGAGCCAACTTTTCCATCTTTTGTACATTTATCTCCCTAAAAATCATTATTAAATATATCTGAACTAACTTGCCTTGTTGATGAACTGCAGTCATCCTCTCTGGACAAGGGGCTAAATTGTCATGAGCTGCAGCACATGCCGTTCTGCACTTGCAGAATGTGTTCAGAAAAGCGAAGCCATGAGTGAGAATGACTTTGCCCTGGGATTAAGGAGCTTTATTTCCCCCTTACTGTGCAGTGAACGTCAGGAACTCACCCACAGATGTCAGAGACTCTCACTTCAGAGAATGGAAAATAGCCAACAGTTGGCTCAACTGTTGGCTCATGTTCAACTTGGTGTCGACCGGAACCCCCAGATCCCTCTCCACAGAGCTGTTTTCCAGCAGTCTGTATGTAAGCCAGGGTCGCCGTGTCCCAGGTGCAAAATTCGGCACTTGCCCTTGTTGAACTTCATGCGATTGGTGACTGCCCCGTTCTCCAATTTGTTCAGATCCCTCTGCAGGACCTCTCTGCCCTCGAAAGTGTCAACAGTTACTCCCAGTTTTGTGTCATCAGCGAACTTGCTTAGTATTCAAGTCCTGTGTTGAAGTCATTTATGAAGACTCTGAAGAGTACTGACCATAAGATGGATCCCTGCAGAACCCCACTAGTGACTGGTGACCAGCCCGACATAACCCCATTTACTAGAACCCTTTCAGCCCATCCTGTCCTCCAATTGCTCACCCACTGCATTGTGTGTTTACCCAGCTGTGTGCTGGACATCTTGTCCAGGAGGATAGTGTGAGAGACAATATCAAACGCTTTACTGAAATCCAAAAAGATCACATTGACAGGCTTCCCTTGGTCAACTAGGTGGGTAACCTTGTTATAAAAATTAATTAAATTGGTCAGGCAAGACTTTCCCCTTATTAGCCTGTGCTTGCTGGACCAATGACTGCATTGTCATTCAGATGTTTTTTCATAACTCCCAGAATAATCTTTTCCAGGCACAGAAGTGAGGCTGACAGGCCTGTAGTTGCCAGGGTCATCCCTGTTGCCCTTCTGGTAGATTGGGACAATGTTTGCCAGCTTCCAGTCTTCCAAGACCTCTCCATATTCCCAAGAGCATTGAAAGATCACAGATCGAGGTCTCTCTATGACTTCAGCCAGCTCTTTAAGCACCCTTGGATGAATCTCATCAGTCCCCATTGACTTGCGGGGATCTAGCTGGAGTAGCAAATCCCATACAAGTTCTGGATTGATTGGAAGTTTACTGTTTTGCGCAGACATGATTCTCTAACACAGGGCTATGGGGGCCCCCGAGTCCATCATCAGTGTTGAATACTGAGGTGAAGAAAGCATTAAACGTCTTGGCTTTGTCTGTGTTGTGATATGACCCATGCGTGCTGGCCAGACATGCCTTTTCTTTTTCCTTTTTCTTTTAAGCAAATATCAGACTTCTGTCTGATTCATGTGTGCCAGGGGGAGACTGAAAACTCTTCCAGTGCTCGTTGTTCCCAATAACACGTTCTTGAAAAATCAATACAGTTTGGTTTGACCAGTCTTTGGTCAGCAACATTACATGTTGCCATGGAAAGCTGCTGTGTAGCTCTACAATGTCTTATGCAAATATTCCTAGTGGGTGATTACTCCACTGTAGTTTGAGTTTACTGCTTTCAGCCTGTTCTTGCTCACTGCCAGAGGTGGTACTGGAAGAGTAGTTGGTTGTGTTGCTGGGGAGGCTCCAGACCTGCCTTCCCAGTAAGTGATGCTGTTCCAGTCTTTTGGTACCTGCTTTCTGCTTGCTGCAGCACACATTTTTAAATTCCATGCATTTGTATTGATTTAGTAGTATCTGTTCATTTTGCTGTCCCTGACAGGAGGGTCTCAAAAGGCTACTCAGGCATGCATGGCAGGAGTAGAGAATATGTAGGAGCAAGCAGTCAAGTAGGCTCAGCCGGGGGTGGGGTGAGTTTGAGGAGTAGAAAACTGGACGAGAAAAAACGAAGCCAGGAAGCTTGCACAAAGAAAAATGAGATGTGAGGAGAAAACAGCATACAAAGATACGGCTTTTCTAGACTATACAGGGTAAAAATCTTAGGAGTCTCTTGTGTTGTGAACTTCTCAAATGCTTACAAAAAATGTGGTTTGTGCCACAGTGTGTGTGCTAATAAATGCTATTGATGAAAAATGGGTAGACACTTCTGATTTCAGAAGTGCATTCCCATGAAGTAGGCAGGGTTGAGGGAGCAGACAATGTCTTTTTTGCCAAACTCTGACAAAGAATGACCTGGGTTGCCATTCTACAGGAATGTAGAAATTACTGTAGCAGATTGGGACTGAGCTGTACACCTGTATCCCCTGCTCTAGACTATTCAGTATCAACTGCTTCAGAATAGACTTGGAATCATTTTATCTTTTGCCCAAATATAAGATTTATTGAAAAAATGAACTAGTTAGCTGGACTGGATCCCTAGACTTAGCTGCAACATCCTTTAAAATGTCATCTCCTTGCCTGTGAGAACTATCCTGCCCATCCTAAACTGTGAGCACCTTAATCTGTAGACTTGTTTTGTGGACATCACTGTACTTTGCTGCATATTTATTGTCTCTGAATGTCAGACCACAAAGCTGAGTGCATATAGACTGTTTTTTCCTTAGTAGTTTTCTGCAATTTGTTAGTTGGCTATCGTTCTATGCATTTATTTTTCCCTTTTTAGTAGCACTTTTGGGAAAGATTGCACTATCTGTTATTCTTTCAAGAGCCCTCAGAACTTCCTGTCTCTTCCCTTTTCAGATGGCAAGTTTGGTGCCTACATGCAGGTACACATCCAGAACGATGGTCCTGTAACAATAGAACTGGAGTCCCCGGCTGCCACAGTTGACCCTAAACAGGTAAGTGAGCCAGAGTGCCTGTCTGGGAAGGGTGAATCTATAATCTGTGCCTCCCTTGCGAATTTGTATCATTCCTGTTATGAAGCAATCTAGCTTTCTGTAGGCATGAGGTCCTTGCGCTTCCTGCCTGCTGTCCTGGTAAAGGTCATGTGTGTGTAATGCAAACGAACTTTTTACAGTGTATTCTTCCTCATAATTAAGGTTGCTGTTTAATCATGACTCATTAACTATATTTTTAATGTGTCTGGATCTGCCCTGCCGCCCCCCCCACCTTGTTTTAGTGAAGTTTCGTGACATTTAGGGGCTTTTGCATGAGGGTAGCTCAATAGAAGGACTAGCTGAAGAGCTGCGTCTTTCTAAGAAACAAGAGAACAGCAAATTTAAGTCCTGAATTTAAGTCTGGAGCGGAGCGGAGAGTTAGCTCTGTTGAGGAACAGCGCAGGCTATGCTAAAAGCTAAATGCGGTGATAAGGTTTTCTCATTCTCTAAACACAACAGTGATCAACTTTTACAACCTGAAAGAGAAGTGAGGGGATTGTTATTACTAACTGTGCTTCAGCAAGGCCACACCAACTCTATTTGTATAACAATTCACTTAACCTTGTTAAAATTATTGTTCCGGTTTTTAAGAAGGGCATAAGGTAAGAACCAGGAAACTACAAACCTGTTAATCTAACCTCAGTACCTGGAAAAATTATGGAAAAGATTATATTGTGTGCTACTGAAAGGCATTTAAAGGACAGTGCAGTCATCAAGCACAATCAACATGGGTTCATGAAGGGAAAGTCCTGTCTAACTGATCTGATATCCTTCTACAATAAGGTCACCTGCGTATGTAATGAAGGGGACGTGGTAGATGTAGTTTTTCTGGATTTTAGTAAGGCTTTTGATATTCTCCTTCACAGCATCCTTCTGGACAAGTTGTCCAGCTGTGAGATGAGCAGGTACGCAGTGTGCTGGGTGAAGAACTGGCTGCAGGGCAGAGCTCAAAGGGTTGTGGTGAATGAAGCTACATCTGGCTGGTGACTGGTCACCACTGATGTTCCTCAGGGCTCAATTCTAGGGCCAGTTTTGTTTAATACATTTTTCTGTGATCTGAATGCAGGAGTTGAATGCACCATTAGTAAGTTTGCTGATGATACTGAACTGGTAGGTGTTGTTGATTCTCTTGAGGGACAAGCTGCCTTGCAGAGGATCTGGATAGATTGAAACACTGAGCAATCATCAATGACATAAATTTTAACAAGAACAAATGCCGTATTTTATACCTGGGATGAACTAACAGTGGGGACAAGTATAAATTGGAAGAGGAGTGGCTGGAGAGCAGCCCTGCAGAAAGGGATCTGGGCATGCCAATCAGCAGCAGCTCCGTACGAGTCAGTACTGTGTGCCCTGACAGCCAGGAGGGCAAATCACACCCTGGGTTGCATCAAACACAGCATGAACAGCTGGTCAAAAGAGGTGATTGTCCCACTGTACTCAGCATTGTTGTGGCCTCACCTTCAGCGCTGTGTGCAGTTTTGGGCCCCACAATTTGTGGAGGTCTTTGAATGCATCTGGAGGAGGGCAGCAAAGCTGGAAGGAATGTCCTGTGAGGAGTGGCTTGAGGACTTTGGGTTTGTCTAGTTTGGGGAAAAGGAGGCCAAGGAGTGACCTCATTGCCCTGTATAGCTTCCTAAGGGAGAGGATGTGGAGAGGAAGGTGCAGAACTCCTTGATATCCAGTGATAAGATGCATGGGAATGTTTCAAAGCTGCGCCAGGGGAGGTTTAGACTGGACATTAGGAAGCGTTTCTTTACCAAGAGGGTGGTAAAACACTGGAACAGGCTTGGTTGATGCCCCGAGCCTGTCAGTATTTTAGAGGCATTTGGACAATGTCCCTAACAAAGTGCTTTAACTTTTGGTCAGCCCTGAATTAGTCAGGCAGGTGGACTAGGTGATCATTGTAGGTCCCTTCCAACTGAATTATTCTAGTCTAGTCTGTTCAGTTTTTCTACCTGGAGTTTCTCCTATGTTCTGTGATCCTACCAAATTACCTGACCAGTTGACCAGCAAGATAAAATCACTTTGCTGATGGGGTCTGTCCTTGAGTCACCATCTGACCATCACTTTTCTGAACTAAAAATCAGACATTTGGGTTTTTCATCCAGCCATGTGTGTTTATACCTGCTCTTTTAAAGCCTGCTTATAGGTTCTGTGATGACTGCAGTGCATCTGGTGGCTGTATTTGGTGGGAATTCTGCATATCTCAAAATACCATACTAAAAGTCTTTGGAGCCTAAAGGGAAGAGAGCATGAGGAAACCAAAGGAAGGATCTCATATTGCCTTAGATATCTAAGGTATCTTGGTTTGGAATTGGTTTTGTTTTAGCTCCAAATTTTGTTCTGAATACTTTTGTGATGTTTTAGCCCTTGAAAGAACTACAACTGCTCCTGGTCTTTCTTTTTGTACCTGCACAGCTTTAGCACAAAGAGTTCTAAGCCCAAAACAGGAATGGTTATCAGCAGCAATTCTGTCTTTGGAGTGAGAGCTGCTTGTAGATGTAAGCACTCACATTCCCACTCGGAATGACTGAGCTGCTGCCTGATTTGCCTGGGAAATAGTCTGCAGAAAGCTGGATGGCAGAGAACAGAGTGCTTTGATGTCCTCTTTCAACTATTCATCAATCCTCAAGAGAGTTATAGCCCGCTGTTTTCAGGTACCATGTTTATGATATAGATCAGCCCGCTGCTTTTACCACTCCAACTCTTTGTGGAATAGGAAAGGACGTGTTCCCTCTATGCCACCATGCTGCCTCCATGCACAAATTCTCCATGCTTTTGCATGGCTCTGTCTCAGATGCAGGAGGCCATCTCCTTTGTATAGTAGCATGTATTGTAGCCTGCAGTTGAGGGCATTAGTGGCCAGATGGATAGCAGCATTGTGTCTTGCTGCCTGTGACTATGAGATGGAGCCCCACGGTGTCTGGTCTCTGGTGACCAGTCCTTTTTGCTCAAGCAGTCAGTGGGAGGCACTGGAGTAAGGGTAGGTGGATCACTGGAGGATGTCATGGTGCAGTTTCTGACTGAAATGGAAAGCCACTGAGAGAGCTTTTACCCCTGCTGTCCTCTGTGTGGGTGTAAAATAACCCAAGCGGAACCACCAGGGCTCCATCTTGTGGCTTGTTTAAGTATTTTGTCCTCAGAGTTCAAGGCTGCCTGCTTTTCTCGTCTGACACCACCTTCCTGCTGGCCACAACATGGGCTGAAGACTGGGAAGGATGCTTGTTTTCAAACTTTCTCTAGCACGAAGTCTTTGTTTAATGTGAATGTCTGATTCTACTTCAGTCTCACATGCTGATTGCCCTCTGTTCCTCTTTAAACCTCATTTCATCAGCAAAGATGGGGCTTATTGTGAAGAATGTCTGTAGAACACGGTAATTTGTATTAAGGTGAGGATACACCAAGTATCTTGTTACTGAGTCAGTCGCTGGGCCCCGTGAAAAGGAGGACAGAGTCCTTGCATACAAGGGCTAGCTGGGCAGGTACCGAACAGTCTGGATATGAGAATAAGAGTAATGTACGTTTACTTGCCTGCCCTCTGTGATATGTTGCCTGCACACGTTTAATGAGCCACCTGCTGAGTTCCAGCTCATTGCAGGTCCTGATGTGGGGGATTCTTGTTTGTCACAGAAATGGATGAGCTCTTACAATGGCATAGACGCTGATAACCAGCCGCCTGTGCTTTGGATGCACAAATAATTTAATCTTTGCTACATTTCAAAGAACCCCATTTACTTGAAAACTGGCAGCTCTTTTAACTGTTACTGTATATCTTTTCTAGCTCATATTGGGACCTTAACACACATAGTCAGAGGAACTGCTGTTTCTGACACTCTTAAGCATCTTGCTGTTGTTTGACATGTGTGCCATCATCTCATCACAAGACGTGTGATGAGGAAGAACCAGTTTAAATTTGTCATTCCTTTTCCTCTTCCCCAACTGTTGCATTTTTTTTGCTGTCATACAGTCTGTTGATTTTACTTGTAGCATGGGAACAAAGGCTCAGAGATGTTGTATTTTTTATCTTTTTGCTTTCTGCATTAGCAAGAAGAGATAAACAAATCATCCTGCAGTGTTTAATGTGATGTTAACAGAAAGACATTAGACAAATAATTGCTGATAGCTTTTTTCTGACATTGGATATGACAATGAAATACCTGTATTTTTTTGAGCAATTGTCTGCGCTTGTAATTGGTAATCTGATCTTTAGAATTCCTTAACCCTGTCATTAGTAAAAATACATTTGGATTAACTAATCCAAATATATTTTTATATTCCTTGTGCTAGAGAGGTATAAATAAATCACTTACATAGCTAATTAAAATTAATTTTAAAAGTCCTCTTCATACAAGAAATATATATTTGTTTATATTAAAAATGTGTGTATATATATATATATCTATATATGCATAAAAGAGAATATCCCAGCTGTTTGTGAAACCCTAGTGATCAGGGAAAGCTATGACAGTTTAGTTTGTTGTGAACTGTTCAGTTCTGTTGTGGTCTGACTTAATAGTAAGCAAATTATTTGAAAGTGTGAAGTAAATTAGAAGATTCTTACACCAGCAGTAGTCAGTGATTGCTGGGCCTTTTCTGAAGATTTTTAATTTTTTTTTGCAATTTTGGACATGTGAATGGAATAATAGGAAAATAAAAAATAGCGGCATTTAATTTAGCTCTTAAGTTGCCTTTTGGTAAGTCTGATGTACAATAAATTTTGCTTGAAAGGCAAAATGAAGCCAGGAATTAGAAGCTGGCTAAGAAATGTGAAAACAAAAACATATAAAATGGAAGAAGGTCAATATACGTCTGTGGTGATTCTGTTCTGAGTTCAATAGTAGTGACTACATTTCCTACATAGTCTTTGAGAGTGAGGGTAAATCAAGTATTTCTCTTCACTCTTGGCTATGATGCAGAAAACAAAAGTATTTTTTCTGATGTTCAGGTACAAATCACAAGGGTTGTGGTTTCCAGCCTTTAACTGGTGAAACAATTTTGAACTTAAATGCATCCACTTAGATAATTAGAGAGGTCAGCGCTGAGTATAGTGAATTTCTGTCCTGTCTTGGTGAAGTTTGTTATCATTGCTGAGGTTAGGTTAGTGATGCCCAGAATGCTTTGTATGTTTATATCCTGTTTTGGAGAAGGTTAGGCAGGTGTACTTGGTATTTTTTCATAGGAATTTTTAGCTATTAATAGTAGAAGCAGCCAAACAGATATGCAGCAGAAAGAGGTTTTAGAGGGTGCCCAGGGCGATGGTATGGTGACAATCCAAAAAAAAAAAGCCCTTTGAACTTTAAAGCCATTATCGATAATTATGGACTTCAGATTGGAAATATTCAGTGCTTTTTTATTTCTTCTGCTAGGGAAAGTAGCTTAGCAGTTTCAGTGTTTAATGTATATATTCTAATTAGACACTGAATAGATCTCTGTGGACCTGTTTGTACATTGTATTTTAAACCGTATTTTGGAACTGAACACAGTAGTGGGAGGGAGGAGGAGGAGTGGAGAAGCCATACAGCTGACAAACTGCTTGGCTGGGAAATTTTTCCAAGGCCCTGGACAGTGAGTTAGACCAGGTGAACTGATGAAGGGCTGGTAGCACTTTTCTTGCCTCAAGCTTTGGGCCCATATAGTGTAACTTCATTGTGTGCTGCTCATGTTTCTTCTAGGAGCAAAATGAAGGATGTAATTGAACTGCTCATTGGCCAAAAAGGTTATGTCCTCAAAGAGAAAAAAAGCTGCTGTTAACACTTTGATTGTAAGTTGAAGGTATACATGTGTGGAAAGTAAAAGGAAAAAGTCAGATGATCTGCTGTCTCCTTAACGGATTGTGTGGACTGCCCTTCTCTGTCACAACCTTTCCATTGGTTTATTTTTGCAGTAAACCTCTGATAATCATTTTATCTCAGGGCTATCATTTGCTTAATCGCATCAGGATTAAACTGCTAGATTTGTAATGCCCTATGGCAGTTTGAAGGATCAGTCTCTTCCTGAAGTGTAACCTGCCCTTAACTTTGTGGTGGGTTTGTTTTTTTTTTTTTTAGATTTGCAATTGTAGCAGCTTGGCACACCACTGCTGAAATTTGAAACATACATCTGCAGATCTTATTGTAGTTTGAGGTTCCAGAAACATGAACACGGCCACTGATTTTCTGGCAGATTCTGGCAGACAGCTAACAAAGTAATTCTCTTGTTGATGTCATTCACTTCTTCCTGGTGTTATTCATGGTTATGCAGAAGGAAAAGCTGTCTCCAGAGCAGCCAGCAACCTCTGTGTACACACTGATCATAGAGAAAAAAAGGAAAATGAAGAATATGTTTCTGTATTCAACAAAATAGACCTTCAAGGAAGGCCGACACTGAGGCATTTCTGAATGTGGGAAAAGAACTTCAGCAAAACAACCAACCTAGATAATTGTTAGCATTTTCAAGTTGGGCACTTGGTGTGCCAGTTTGTTTGCATATTTTTGCTACAGCAAATTGATTGCAAAGTTTATGTGACATAGTATCACAGCTGACATAACAGCAGACATTTCTGCCTTGGTGCAACCTTCTTTCACAGTGAAGTCTAGCTTTCCACTGTAATGATTCAATTTTTTGAATTTCGTTTCTAGTGTACTGTTAAATTGCGTCAGGATAGAACTTACCAAAGACACTGTCAACTTATGTAAATTTTGATATTTTTCAAAACTGTTACTTTTGATGTTGGGGATGAAACAATGTCCATGTAGCTAGAGATTATTAGCTCGTCTACAGTGTTTCAGCAGTGTAAAATATCTGTATTACAATGGGAGAAAAGAAAAGCTGCCTTCCATGGACTGAGGACGCTTGCATTTCGGTGCGTGGTCACAAGGGAGATGATCTTAAAACCTGAGATGTTTCAAGACTTCTCTGACTTCTTTCAGGCTTCAGATATTCAGCAGTTGGATCAGATGAGGTACTGATCCCCAAAGCACAGGTTTTGGCTGCTGAGAGGGGACCATAAAGGACTTCTGAACAGTAGATTCGTTTATGGGCTTTGGTTATGGCCAAAATCATAACCCAAAGTGATTCCAGGGTACTGTGGCTTGAGATAAAAGTATTGCCATATACATGTTTACGTCTGAAATTGTTTTCCACATGAGTTCTCAGGCTTGGTTACTCCTGTTATGTCTATACTTAAGACTGTCTTACTGAAGTGAGGGGCACTGATTCTAATCCTGTGCACAAATTTTTTCCTATATGCAGCATGTCATAGCTCAACATGCAAAATGTCAGTCTTGTGTTAGAAATGTGAACATTTCAGCGCTTGCGTAGATGTAACTGTTACATGTTGCTCACCAACCCAGCACTACATCTTAGGCGGACACAGTACTTTTGCCGTGAAACAGTGCTTCTCCTGCTGTAAGATGCCCACACTTGGAATTCTTAGGAGCCTTCCAGGATGTCTCAGAAAATAATGAATTTTGGTTCATAGATGTGAAGCTGAGCTAGACACTTTATGTACTGGTGCACCATTTCCACAGCAGTAGACACAAACAGCTCACAATATTTCTGCAGGTGAGACGATGAATATGGAACGCACTCTGTGCTTAAATGGAAAACATTAAAAATACACTTCATTGAACCAGACTTGTGTGTCTGAAGTTTTATTCACTGTAATACCAAAAAGTCAACTGTTCTAACTTTTTTCAACTCATTGGCAGCTCTTTTGTAGTGGAGTATACTCCTGTAATGCATCCTTTTGAATTACTTGAGCACCTTATAAGCACAGAAATGAAAAAATTAAGAGATTTGTAATTATTTTGTTGCCTGCATAATAACAATGAAACTGTATATTTTATTTACAAAGAAATGTATTTTAATCTTTGTGTCTTAACTTTGGTTCATAGCGTGATTGCAGGGTATGCACAGATTGGAGACCACATGTGTGTGTTCATGTCCATAGGTAACCACAAATCCTTATCTATTTCAGAAGTATATGAGTTTTAGATTAATGAAACAGTTAATAAATGAACTTTACCTTTAATTAGTTATAATTTTTAAAAAAGTAAATCCTGTTCATATGAGGCATGGATTAACAAAGTTTATCAACTTACCCTCTCATCTCATCTAAATGAATTTGTGTAAGTTTTCTTTGAGCTGGGTGAATACTGCTGTCAGATGATGCTAACCTGGGAGTTGTTCTAAATATTCAAAGGGTATTCCTGCTCCTGTTTTTTCTCTGTTAGGGATGTTGGCCTGTGAGGAAGAGATGTTGTTGAGTAGTCATGAGTAGTGCTTTGGATCTTTTACAGAGGTGGATGTGAAGGTGGAAATTTATCTGGTGGATGTGAAGATCTGGATTTATCTCTGTCTATCTGCTGTTTTGTTTGCCCTCTGCTCTACATTGTTCTCAAACTAATTAGCTGCAGAATTAGGTAACATGAAGTCATTTGTGATAAATATACATGTCATAATTTTGAAGACCATCTGTTGCATGCTGTTTAGCCTATAAATGCTACTCCTCTTGTACATCAGACTATATGTACACATATATATTTATTTTTATAAAACTGGATATACTATAACTGTATGCACTTCAGAAGCCTTAGTGAGAATGCTCTTTGCCCCCAAGACCATGTTGGAAAATGGTGAGTATAGGCATGTTTAACATGGTAGTATGACATGCTGTCATATATTGAGCCATTTCTATATCTATATGTAAATTATATATAACAAATATACATTATGGACATGGATTCTTCATTGAATAACACAAGGTTCACAGTGTGAATACACTACTGCTTTTCATGTTTTGAAAATCCAGGGTTAGCTTTATTTGGTTAGCTCACAGCCATCTCAAAGATAAAGGTAACTCAATTTAAACTGTTGTTGTCATGTGTCTTAGGCTTTTTCTTCTGTAAGAAGCAGCACTAGTTAGAGGGAAAGGGATATCATGTCATTCAATAATCACATTATTTACAGAAACAATGAAGTTTCATGGAGTTACAAGTTTCAGAATTATGAGGTAAAAGGATTTTTTTCAGCATCATTATTGCTGAAAAAGAGTCACTGCTAGGAGCCTCGGTGCTGCAGTAAAAGAAAGGGATACAGACTGCAAAAGCTGTTTATAGGTTTGTTGCAGCAAGTTTGGCCATGGTTTGGCTTGGTGTTGGATAATTTGCGATTGCTGCCTGCTGGGTTGAGAGCCCATGAGGAATATTGCATATGCACTGGCTGCTCACATAGTTATTTAAAGGTGTACAAATCTATATTTTGAAACCTTGGAACTGTGCTTTCGAGTATCTGCAGCTAGTGCAGTGTGCCTTGCCTCTTCTGGTGCAACAGCTGATTTCAACAGCTGGATGGCCCCAATACCGTTTGCAAAAATAAAACTCAACTGCATAGGGACTTTGGGAGTACCATTAATTAAGTTTTAATAGCTTTAGTATTAGGGGCTCACAAACTTCTCTTCCCTTCCTGCAGTTGCATTTGCTTTCTTGATTACCTTTAACATTCATGAGCTGTGTATAAAGGCTTGTTGGCAGAAGAGTAGCACGCATGTTGTCAGACATGGGAGTTAAAATATTGCCTGTATCACACCCAATGTATTTGTTACATCTATGCACGCGATTTGCAGACTGGATTATGCTAGACAAACAGGTATATCATACTCTGTCATTCCCCTTAGTAAACATAAACTATTTTTAGTTTTGAAATAGCCAGCTAAGAATATTCTGTGTTAGGCTACAAGTCCATGTGTGCAGGTGTTCAAGAAGGGTGTGTATGTGAGATAAGGTATAAGGGGATGCTGTGCATCTTTCCAAGGCTCTGCAGTCTTAGCTGTTACTGACTTGGAGTTCAGATTTACATCTTTGTATGCGTCTTCCATGAGCCTGTCTAATTCATAATCAACACACATTATCTAGTTTATTTTATTCTATGAACATTTCACCTCAGAAGAGACCATGAAATTATAATTTATGACTAGTATGCTTTATCTTGGGGAAATTGTGGAAGCAGTAGAGAAAAACAGTGGATTACAGAAATTATCCAAACAGATAAACTGCACAAAGTGTAGTGATTTAAATAGCTATCAATATGTTGTATCTCCAGAACTTACTGCAGCCTGCATCTCTGGCAAGTGGGAAAGAGACGTACAAGTGACAGCTACATGCAACTTAGTTTGACTCTTACTAGGATTGAAAGCATTTCTACTGAGAGGTGGCAAGGCAGCATTAGCTGAGGGTTTTGTCCAAGCTGATTTAAAATGGTTATTCTGTATCATAGGTGATGCTAAAGCTCATATTTGTCTTTTTCTGGATAAAGAATAAAATAAAATTATTCTTGTGTGCTGGATGGATGAACATGGGATACATCTGTTGTCAGCAACTTTGAAACCACAAAACTGCCATTTAAAACCCGAAACAGAAGATGTGGAATCCAGCTCTCCCTTTTGGTCTTTGTGTTTTATTCTTTTCCAATTTTTCAGATTGTGTTCGGTGGAGAAGGAATCCTGGAAAGCAGAGAATGATCCTTTGAATATGTACATTTCTCTTTTATACTCGGGGGTGATCATGTTAGCCTATGATAATAGTTTGTTATCTTCTCTAAGTTTCTAAAAATCCAAGACTTGGGCTTTTTTTTTTTCTGTTTTATTGATATCTCTATTGGTGGTGTGAATCTGAGTTGCAAGTTTTATACAAATGCTCGCATTTACAATTTTTAGACAGTCTTCTGAAATTATTTTATTCCATGAGGTGTTTTCTCATTCTGCTTTGTGAATAGCTGACAAAACTTGAAAAACAGCAACAAAGAAAAGAGAAGACTAGAACCAAGGTGCCCTCTGAGTCAAGTAGAGAAAGAAATGCCCCTCGTAACAAGGATGACCCCAGCGCAAGCAGTGGAGCAGAAGGAGATGTGTCTTCGGAAAGAGAGCCTTAGCTCACCCAAAACAGGCCTCAGGTTTGGCTTTTCCACTCCTCTGTAAAGCTGTGTCCTCCTGCTTGGCAGCCTCTAACCCTGGGTGCTTTACTGAAGCAGCACATGCACAGAGTTGCATTAGAAGTGCTGAAAGGTGAAATTTTTCTAATCTTGCTGGTGGGTAACCTCCACTTATGTCTGCAGTTGGCACACCAGAATGTAGAAGTGGATGAAAACCTCTTCCCAACTGTGTGCTCCGCTGGAGGTGTGTGTCTGTGAGTCTGGCCCAGCACGACTGTTTCCAGGTTGACTCAGGAAATCTAAAATTTTGATCTTACAACACAGCAGTCACTTAACTCACAGTCCTGCTTTGTATTCTTCAGAGAGGGAATACATGGGTGTTTCTCTCTCTGTCTTTACCTAGCAGGCAGGTAACCCTGGAACAGCCACCACCATTTGTAATACCCAAATAACACATAGTCCCCAGCAATGCAAGTGGAAAACATTTCAGAAGTTGGAGACAGGCCAGAAGTGCAGCTTCCTGTCATCATTCCACCCTCTCCCTCCTCAGTCTGTTCTTTCCCAGGAGGACTTGGTAACAGGCTTTTCATAGACCTTCGCTGTCTAATGAGGACATTAGGCCAGGCCTTGAGAAACACACTTGCTGCTTGAATTCAATGTGAGAACTGGGATTTCCTCTCCCTTTAGGACACACTTGAACATGAGTGAATCAGACTCAGTGTAGATCTGAATCTTCTGTCATGCATTATCTACATGTGTAAATATGTATTTATCATGCTCTTCCAGTCAGTTTAAAGTCTTCAGGACATAGCTTTCATTGCCTTCCTCTCCCTCACCCCCCAAAAAAGCTACATTGCTGATTTGAACTTTCAAACATGTCTAAGTTCTCCCTCATCTGCACACTGAAGCTCTGATCAGGCTATGCATTTTAATTATTAACAGCTTTGTAAAATTAAAGTCTAACCTTTCTCTTGTTTTCCCATCCCTAGAGTTCAGTTTGGCTTGTTGTTTATACAATTCAATATCACACATTGCTCAGAAAGTTGCTTTAAAAAAATCCATTAATTACCCTGGTGATCAGACATTGGGGATGATTTCTGTTTTATAGAAGTTTGTATTATCTGTCTGGCACTAATACAAATGAATTTGCATAAGGCATTTAATAGATTTCTGGAAATACGCTAATTGTTTTTGGATTGACCTGGAAAAGGGATCAAAGAAAATTTCAAGTCCACAGGCTTTTTTTTTAACTGGCCTTATGGAGACAAGCTTCAAGACTGGTGTGAAATGGTTCCATTCGTTAATTGGGTTGCAGGCAAAGGTGGATTGTCATATTGTACAACAGCTGGAATCACACGAGTTCTACTCTCTTCAGCTTGATGCATGGTGCACCCACCTGTTTTAATCCTGGAGATGAGCAGGGGCATTGGAAGGATACTTTTAGAAAATAACACAACTGTTGGCCTTGCTTCTATGCTACAGGAATACAAGGCTTCCCCCACTGTTTCTGGGTTGTGTGTTGAAATAAGAACATTTTAGAGAGCAGGAGTTTACAGGCCTTCTAGAGCACTTGGGTCAGTCTGACATTTCCAATAGCATTTTAAATTCTAGGAAGCTGAACATTTCTAAAATTGATATACTGATAACCTAGCATTAATTTTCATGCTGTGACAACAAGTGAAGATACTTTTCTCTATGAAATTTGAAATAATCATACTCTGTTTTTAGACTACTCGTAGTAATGTGTCTGTTTGCTTGCCTTCCACAGTTTCTCATACAAAAGCTACACTGGATTCTTGAAGAGAGAGACCTAACAGACATTCACCTCAGCACCATTCTTCACTGACTTTGGAAAAGAATGGAAGATGGGAAAACAGAACTAAGGCATTAGAAACTTACATCATTCTGTATTGAAACAACCAAAGCAATGCTATCAGATTCAGTTGTTAATGTGTAGTATCAGTAGTAAAAAGGACTTGTACCATTTTTGTGTATGTGTTTTCACTCGACTGCTGAATAAAAGGTAGACTATAGGCAGATTCACTATCAGTCCATTTCAAAAATAAATCAGGGGTTTTCCTTAAACTTACACTTGAATTCTGAAAATGATCCAAACAGGCTTGTATTTTGATTCTCACTCTATGGTGTCATGTGCTACCTGTTTCCATGCCAGCGTGTAGATCTGTGTATATTTTGGTATATTGTTTAGATGCTATGTAGCACAAAGTTAGGCAGTCCAGTCTTTCTGCATGGATTGCTATTAAAAGGAAAAATCAGCCGCTAATTGTTTATCATGTGGAACATATCTGTCTTGTAAACTTTTTTAAAAACAGAAAAGACTTTATTAAACAAATTATGCTAGCTGAGTGCCTGGTGGTGTTTGTGTATTGCATTCCCTCGTATATAGCCATGTGTGTTACAACGTGAGTGACACAGAGGAAAAGCAACATCTAAGTCCTTTAGTGACTCCACGGTGGCCATGAAGATGCTGCAGCAGCTGCTCCGTGTACCACATCATGTGTCTGTTGACATTTCTGTCACATTCATCAGAGTCAGAACAGCTTATGGAAGCTGCCAGTGAACAAGGGCTGAGAAGCAGCTGCAAAACTGCTCTTCTATGGGTGTTAATGTGGAAGTTAAAGGTAAGTTTCAGGGGAAACGCAGATCATTCCAGGTTCGGCTTCTTTCCGAGGTGGTGGCAGTACCCGTGGCATAGGGTGTTCTTCAGGCCTGCCTTGGCGTTATGGTCATCACTAGCCACCTGCCATGGCCACCAGCAGAGCCATGGTGCTTGTTGCATGGCTGTCCTTGCCTGATTGTAGGGCAAACTCACTGATGATGGCTGTTCTTAATCCAAATGTGCATCATGTTTACAATACTGCAGGTGTGCAACCACTGGTTTTTTTTTGTTGTGTTTTGTTTGTGTGGGTTTTTTTGTTTTGTTTTGTTTTTTAAATTTTCCCATGTTGCTTTTTGCTTGTAACTTTGTTTAGTAACATATCAGTCAAACCAAGACAAGAGAGTTTCAGAAGTGTACCCTGACATGGCTTTCTAAAATACTTGAAGCTTAAGTAAAGTTTTGGCAAGCCACATACCTGTTGTGGCATTTAAACAAAAATGATGAGTAACCAGTGGAGACTGAAATGTTACACTTAGTCTTGCCTCTAATAATTACATAATTTTTAATCTGGCCATTATATTCGATTTTGCTTACCTGAAGTCATGGCCTTGTCGCAAGCAGTGCTTTTTCACTTCTGAGTCCCTTCAGACTCTCCCTCACCTGGGCCCAGAGGCTCTTGTCAGGTTAGTGCTTAATTGGCTGCAAAAGGCAAACTTGGTTAGGAAGAGGGTAGAGTGTCTACCGCTTAGGTTTTGACATGGCTGTTGAAGAAGCCCCCAGACCTATCTCATATAGCTTGTGCCATCATCTTTGTAATGTTGTCCTTTGCTTTGCAACTTGTTCTTAAGAAGGTAAAGTCACAAAGAGAGGCCTATAGCCTCTCTGCACCATGAAAGGTAAGTTAGTAGGAGCTAAACTACAAAGAATAATAAAGGTTGAAGAGAAGAAGTATAATGACAGACCCTAACTAAATCTGCAGCTTTTTTTTTTGTACTGCCAGCAGATTGTAAAATTTCAGTATAAAAACCATCCTTACGGAGAGATCCTTGCATTTTAGGCTTAGTCTAAGTGTCTCAAGTAGTTGGGGGTTTTTGTTTGGGTCTAATCTAAAAGGTCTGATGGCTTTCCTCCTCTAAAGATGAATGTGGTAGAAAATAGAAATAAAAACCCATCCTGCAGCCCTGCCTCACCTTGCCTTGCCTTGCCTTGCCTTGCTTTGCCTTGCCTTGTCTTGCCTTTCCATTTCCTTCTCATCCCGTTCCCTGTCCCATCCTCTCTCACTAACCCCCCGTCTGGCTGGATGTCTCTTCTTTCCTCTCTTCTTTCCTTTTCTCTCTCTCTCTCTGTCCTGCTCCCTGGCTCTTTCAATCCCTCCACTTCAGTCCTGCAGCCCGGCACTAGTTTTTCCTCTTCCCTCCCTTTGTCCTGGTCCGTTTGCTTTCTCCCGCTGTCCCGTATCCTTCTTCCCATCTTTTCTCTTTGAGACTTTGGGCCAGTTTGTTTGTGTTTGCTTCTTTGTGGTTTATGTGCTGGAGTCAGAAGATGATCATGCAGGAGGGCCATGGACAATGTTTGTAGCTATAACAAAGCAGCTCCTGATTCAAAGACCCTGCAATGTCTGGTGTTCAGCTGCACGTTGCTTGCCCTCTGGTTAAAGTCCTGCAGGCAGAACTCATAGGGTGGACATTTTGGGAAGCGGTCCAAAATCGAATGTCCAGGGGCCATTCATCTTTGTGATGATACTTCAAGGGTGCTGACTGAATCTTTCAGATGCCTTTCTGCTTCCTCCTGTGCTGTTGTCTCTTTGCTTTGTGCTGTCTTGTGAACTTGGGCAAAAGGCCTCGTCTTTGGAGAAGTGCCTGGGGAATCTGTGAGTGCCATTAAAATAATAAAGATGACAAGCAAGGGTCAGTATGACAGTACTTAAGCAAAGAAACTTCATTAGTCTTTCATTTTGTTGTGGCTTCAGTTGTTCACAATTCAATATATTTTTTACAGTCTCTATAGACCTATGATGTGGTCAGCAAGTGATTCTGCCTTTAAAATAAACATACACCTAAAATTACAGAAAATATTCTTGGTGGGATTTCTGCAAATTACTAGTAGTATTTGTATGTGAACGAGTTCTGCAAGAAAGTCGCGTTGGGTTTTCCCATTTGAAAATCCCAGCAGGTGTCTGGGAGACAATCTAAATCTGAGTACAGATACTTTCTGTAACTGCTGTTTGAAGTAGTAGCTAACAAGGGAGTGTCTGCAAGTCATTCTGTATTGAAACTCTCACACACACTCCGCTGCAGGTCTGTTTTCCTTCCAACCTTCTTTTCTCAACAGAAGATTCTCCAAGGAAACCTCCCTGATGAGAAATTATGCTAGGACTCCTTTGAAAATTTGCTGCTAATTTTCATTGACTGCTATAATGAGAAAAGACAATAATTATAACAGTAAAAAACTCTTGTAGGTATTTTGCAAACATCTCATTCAGATACTGAATCTAGGGGCCACATTGCTTCAGAGAGTATGATTTAAAGAATGGAACAGTTGGAATAAGTTATGGTCCTACAAAGCTATTTGGAAAAATGATAGGATTATTTTAATTTGGTGTATAAATACAAATGAATTAAAAGCAAAATAACTTATGGCTATTGATGTAAATGCTCAGTGGATAAGCTCACAGTTTCCAATTGTAGAAGCTAGTGCAGAAAATGAATTAGAAATGGTCTGATTTACTGAGATGCTGGTTCCTGGGGAGCCCCTGTTTGATATGTTGATGGTAGCTCCCTCTCTCTGCTCCAGTCTGATGGCCACATGATGGCTTTCAATCTCAAAATAGTTTTCTACACTTTGTTAAAATACACCTTCCTATGGTTCACCCACAGGACTGGGGAGTTTCAGTCCATTGCAAACCATGCTTCAATAGCATGCCAAGGTAGTGGTGCAAGGATAAACACTCAGGGGCATTTAGGGGCTTGCAATTAAAGCAGATCTGCAGTCCTTTCAGGGGTCACAGTGCTATCAACTGAACAGAGAGAGGCAGACTTTGCGGAAGAGGAAGGAGGGCAGAAACACCTCTTCATGGTCTGGTACAAAAACCATAGGGTTCTAATAAAGAGGGAAGTCTGCTTTGCTGGCAGCCTGGCTGTTCCGTTTGCCCCCCAGCACCCTCATTCTGGCTATTGGAGTGTTTCCATCTTGCAGCATGTACTCAGCAAAGGGGAGCCAGACCTCCTGGAGGAGTGCAAAGTGCAGCTAGTGCAAAGTGTCTGGTTTTCCCTGGCTGCTGGTCCACCCAGAGCATTTGATTTTGCACTTGTGTGGTTAAAAATGATCAGCTGTCAACTCAGCTGCATGTAACTATGAACTCTGCAGGCCACAGCAGTTTGGTGACAATTAAAAAAGAGTCTCCTAAACTTTTTGCATGTATCTGATTTCTAGTGAAACTGAGATTGCAAACCCCTGGCAGGAAACAGAGCAGATTGTGTGACAATGCAAACTAGTTGTCTGAAATAAGGTGTGAAATGCTAAATCTGGTCAGTTTTCCATATTCCAGAGAACCCATTCATTTCCATGCCAACCATAATTTTATCACAAGTAATGCTATTCCCAATGCCATAAGAGAAGAGCGCACTGTCTCCTCCACTGTCCATGATTTGATAGGCTAAATAAGTCATGTCTTAATCCTTCCTATGAAAACTGGCCTCCTGTTATCCTCTTCACCCTGGCATAAATAGCTCCAAGCTGAAGTCTTTTAAAGTGATGAGGAGGTAGGGTGAAGCTCGGGGAGGTGATGACAATATCCCTGTCCCCGAGAATGGATTATGGAAATCCTGAGCTGCGACTGATCTTGGATTCCCACATCCAGCATGGAGGGGCTGATGGGGCAGGTATAAACCCAATAAAAAACAAAACAAAAACAACCAACATCTCCCTCTTAACATAATTCAATTTATTTGCATGAGATATCTGAGGAAGTCACAGATGTGAATGGGACTGAGATCGGAGCAGCATAACCTTGGTGGATACAGGATACCAGGGACTGGAGGAAGCTCACAGCTTAGCAGGGTCTGAGCATCTCTGCTTGGGCTGCCTGGGACAGACAGTGAGGGCAGGACCTCCCTGTGTGTGCTGCAGTCATTCCATCCAGGCTTCTGTGTTCACCACAGCTCCTCAAGAGTGAGGTTTGCTGCTGGACACCTCGATTTTGGGGCAAGCTCAGTGAACAGATGTTACTTGTGTCTGTGCATCCCTATTATCTCACACTCCTGTTGATGCTCTGTGTTTGTGGTGCGCATTGCAAGGAGCTTTGCTGGGCCCTCTGATGCTGAGATCCCCTGCTCTTCCTCAAAATCTTCCAGGATTTATCATGTGCCAATCAAATCACTTCCAGCGTTTCTATAGAGACACGATGCAAGTTCAGCACAGCAGGGACAGCTTCAGTATTTAGAGTCAGGGTAAAGGCAGTGAAACAGCAGGATTTCAAGAGAAGCAGACCTGTAAGTAAACCACTGGTGACTTGGGTGCCATGAGCAAGTCAGTACTGCCTGCCCTGCTTCCCACCCTGTCTCGGTGCTGGGTTTTCAGGGGAAGGAACCAGGAAAGCAGAATGCCTTTGTCGGGAAAATCCCTCAAGCTGGCTCTTCACAGTTCTCTGAAGACTTTTCATTTCTAATTTTTATATGCTTCTATATCATTCTATATCATTCACCTACTAATCCTCATTAAAGGAATGCTTGGTAAAGGTAATTAACACCAAGTACTTACACAGGCCAAGCTGCACCAGGGAATGGCCTTGGGACTGCATTGCTAATAGATTTAAAAAAAAGTAATATGTGTGTGATCAGTTTTCTGGGCTGTGGCACATCCCTGTTGTGTGAGCTGGTGCTCCGGGGCTCTGAAAGTGACACGGGTGGGTGGCTGCAGCCGTTGTCACAGCATTCACCTTTACACAAGAAAGGTTTCCAATGGCATCCTGGGGTGTATTAGAAAGGGGGTGGTTGGTAGGTCTAGAGAGGTTCTCCTTCCCCTCTACTCTGCCCTGGTGAGACCACATCTGGAATATTGTGTCCAGTTCTGGGCCCCTCAGTTCCAGAAGGACAGGGAACTGCTGGAGAGAGTCCAGTGCAGGGCAACAAAGATGATTAAGGGAGTGGAGCATCTCCCGTATGAGGAAAGGCTGAGGGAGCTGGGTCTCTTTAGCTTGGAGAAGAGGAGACTGAGGGGCGACCTCATTAATGTTTATAAATATGTAAAGGGTGAGTGTCATGAGGATGGAGCCAGGTGACAACAGGTCACCTTCTTGGTGACAACCAATGATAAGACAAGGGACAATGGGTTCAAACTGGAACACAGGAGGTTCCACTTAAATATGAGAAGAAACTTCTTCACAGTGAGGGTGACAGAGCCTGGAACAGGCTACCCAGGGAGGTTGTGGAGTCTCCTTCTCTGGAGACATTCAAAACCCACCTGGACACCTTCCTGTGTAACCTCATCTGGGTGTTCCTGCTCCAGCAGGGGGATTGGACTGGATGAGCTTTCGAGATGCCTTCCAATCCCTGACATCCTGTGATTCTGTGATTTGTGGCAAAACCTTGAGGATGAATCAAGATGCTAGAGGAGGCCCTGTCAAGAAATACGGTAATGAAGAAATTAGTGTGCACATAAAAAAGTAAATCCGAGATTGGTGTTTGAAACAAGCTTAGTGAATAATGTCAGAGTTGCATATGAACTCTTATACTTCCAAAGTCTTGATGAGACTGCTGAATGGCAAGTGTCTGTTTTGTGGTCTGGGATTTGTTGTTGAGGTTCACACAAAAATACACTGCAAATATCCTTATAAAATATGCATTGAATAAATGCACTGTAGTGTTACTGAAGGCACTTGCGTACCAAGTAAATATTTTTTCAAAATATTCAAGTATTTTATTTTTCCATGCTGATTTGTTTCAAAGAGCTCCTCTGATTTAATAAACACTTAAAACTTGCAGTCAACGTCACAATGTTTTCCAGTTGCTCCATTCATTGCATTGACAAAAAACTATTCCTGTTGATATAATGAATATATTGTAACACTGGTGTATGGGGATTGCAGCTCAGCCATGATGTAAGGAATGGAGATTTACTCTTTGGGTGACAGAGTACTTGATATCCATGCCTATTAATTTATTTATTCATTTATTTATCTATTTATCTATCTATCTATCTATCTATCTATCTATCTATCTATCTATCTATCTATCTATCTATCTATCTATTTATTTATTTATTTTCCTCTTGTGTTTTTGTTACCTGGAGAATGTTAACCAGTGCCTGCTGAGGTAAGATGGCAAGCTTTTTCTTCCTGATAAGAACTGTGTGGTTGAAAAGCTTATGGCTCTATACAGTGAATATATAGCTTTTTATTATTTCTTTTGCACTCACACAAATGTATGCAAAAGATTGAAGTAGGTGGGGGTGAATAGTTTATAGGGTAGTTGTTACTATTTCAAGACTGAACCTGTAAAAGGCTTCCATAGCAGCTTTTCTAAAACTTTCAGTGTATTGGCTTGCAGTGATAGAAACGCCAAGACAGCTTGGAGAGGTTAAGGGATGATGTTGCTGGCAGAGCAGGAGCACGGGTTCTTTATTGTTTTAAGGCTCTTTTCCTGCGTGCCACCAGATGACAGCAAAACCTAAGAAACCGAAAATCACTGCAGTCGCTTAAGGCTATTTTTCTTAAAGTCTCCTTCCTTAAAGGCAAATGATAATGTTGGCAATAATTGAGATGATTGGTTTTTTTTAGAGAATGTGTATTTTCCTATAAGTGGGACTTGTATCCTTCTCCAGATTAACTGCTGTGTTCGAAAACTGTAGAATACAATAATTTTTTTGTGTATTCATGAGATGGTATGCATTACAATTGTGCAAAACCTTCAGCTTTGCAGTGGAGCTGCAGGAGAAATGAGCAGTAACTGGATTAGAAGTGCCCACTGCCATAATTTATACTGCCCTGGTGCTGGCACCACTATTTTCTCTTCTACCTTGATGGAAGCCTTAGTCTCTGGGTTTAAAGCATTCATCAAAACAGACGACAGTGATTTCGGCAGCGCCAATATATACAGCACAGTTTTAAAGGCAGAAGGTGTTTCTTCCTGAGATAAATTCAATGCTTACAAATACTGTAGCCACTCCTTAAGACTGACAAATTACCTACCTACAAAAATTGGAGTGTGCCTTTTGAATAAAAACAGAATAAGATTGTACTCAAATACATGGGTACAAGTTCTCTGTTGGGGAGGAGGTTGCCATTGCTCCAGGTAATCTTCTCTGGACATTTTATTTTTCCGCTGCATGTGCAGATACATTGCGGTTTAAATTAGGCTATGAATACATCTTTCCTTATGTTTCAAGAGCTTGTTTGAGATACTTTTGCTGCTCAGAAGCCAGACACTGTTCATTGTACGATGGATTTTTGTTTGTATGTGCAGAGAAATAAAAGACTTGTGACAGCTGCAAATAAGTGATTTTCTGTTTTGTTTTGTTTCATTTGCGCTAGAAGGATATGAGATAGATTCGTTCTTAATACTAAAATACATTCACATTTTAAAAGTTATCGTTTCAGGATAACACTTCAAAAGGGTGATTAGATGGAAGCTTTCCAGTGACCCTCTGGAGAATTAATTGGTGTGTTCTTTGGGATGTTTTGCTATGGCCTACCAACTTTGGGGCACAATGCACAATCAAATGAGTGTTGTAGGGCTGTTGAACAGTATTAGGAATAACTTTGTGAAGCCTGGCACAACAAATAAACTCCTAGTAAGTATGGAAAATTTCAAAGAAGCTGACAAATGTTCTAAAAAAGTGACCTGAACGACAAAACGCAAACCTGCTGAAATGGGTTCTGATATGCTAATGCATAATGAGGGCTCCATGGAAGGGGAAGGAGGTTGGAGCAATGGCATTGTTTATTGTAAAGAATTATTATTATTGTAAAGAATATCAATGAAAAGTTTAAGTTTTAGGGGATTTGTGGGAACACAGCCAGTGGGCTTCATAAGCTCCATTGTCCACTGCAACCATCAAGTGCTTGTTTGCCTGCTGCAAAACTGCCTCTGTGTTTCCAGGGGAAGAGACAGACAAGAAACTAATGTTTATTATATTTCTCTTATTTTAAAGTAGGTAGATTTTTAACAGGTCTAACTGAAAAATTTATGAATATATTTCCATTACCCCCTCCCTGTGTTGCGGAAATCCAGGTTGCTCTACTGTGAAAACTGATTAGAAATATTACAGATGGTAGGAGGAATTGTATATTTTTTGTTATGTTCCTTCATTAAAAGTATATTGAGCTAACCAGAATGTTCCTATGAATAATTATAGTGAAATACAATGCATTATTGATTAAAAATCCATAAAGAAAATTGATCAGAGTACTTATCTCCAGACTTATACCCTCTGTCTGAGAGAAACCATTGCTGAGTTCACTGAGCTTGTAGTCGGCTCCTGATAAGAAAACCATCTTGAAGAGCAGCATTGTGCGTTTTGCCAAGAACAAATATGCGATCATCAAGAGAACTACAATGAAGCATACCGAACAGAGAAAATATGAGCAACTCATCTGTTCTGATATATGCTAGAACGCAAAAATGTTGGTGCTTCTGTGAGATTAAAGACGTCTCTCTGAATATGTGATTGTGCACACCGATGCAACTGGTTGTTTATCCATTCAGTCCTGGGATGCGGGGCTTTCAGAACTGGGTCTGTGGAGACCTCTCCGTAGATGCCGCTGTCTGAACACGCACACTCGATTGTGTACCAAAACATATGCAGACACGTTTACCAAATAGTTTTTCATGCACAGAGATACCAGTGTTCGGAAGAGACAACGTTATCGCGTGTGCACGCACAGAAGAAAAACCGGACCATTTGCCTATGTGTGAACATGAAACAGCCGTCTATACACTCGTAGACACGGGACCGTGCATAAATGCAGTCACATAGGCACCAGCTTTTGAACACAGGCTCTGCTGGTTTTGGCACTTTTCAGGCACACTCCTGAAAGCCGCGCACGCTGCTGTTCATTCGCTACATCACCTCTGCGGAAGCATTTCTGCGGTCGATGTACCGCTCAGCTTTCTTCTCGTGGAACTGTGAAATGTCAGCACAGGGAATCCGTCTCTGTGTAGCAAATGTCAATCCTGCCTCGGTTTCCCTTTGTTGCCTCTACCTAGATGATTTTCCCTTTCCTCTGTTCACTTGAGCAGTCATGACTGTGCTGTTTTGCACACAGGCACAGCCCGTGCACACCAAGTGGTAAGAGACACACTCAGCTGAGCCCAACACTAGCGCAGGTGCACATGTACACACATGCTTGTGGAGAGAAAGACATGGAATCACAAGTGTATGGAGCGATGGAGAGATACAGCAGGCACTAAGGAACACAGACTTTGAGGCACACTGTCTCCACACAAACAGGGACCGGTCTGCAGGTATCCTAGACCTTGATTATCGAGCTTGAGTAAACACAGACCTGAGCAAAACTCTCGAACACTTACAGGAAAGACACATGCTCTCCCACAAGCACACGAGTGTTTGCCCTCAGCTATAGATCAGGGACAAGCTTGTGAAGAGACGCCCTGTTGCTCTTTCGCGTTATGGCATGATCTGTTTCGTCTCTCTTGTAGATCGATTGCTAAGCGTCTTTCCTTGGGCGACTGTGAAGCATTTGCCATAGGAGAGAAGTAGCAGGGAGCAGCATTCAGTACTGCCTTCGACTCTCTTTGCTCGTTCACTAGCAGAGCTCCCTGGCATCTGTCCGCATGAGAGATGCAGCACTGTGCAACACACGGAACCTTGACAAGAAACAGCACAGCTGTGCGCTCCCTCCAGCTTTTAAGCATGAGTGGAGCCTGCATCAAGGCAGACGCATGTGAACAGACAAATGTTGTTAGGCACAAATGCTTTCACACACAGGGTCGTCCAAGAACAAGCACATATCTGCATGTACCCTCCAAATGTGTGTTCTCGTGCAGCCACGTACGTGTGCGCGCAGTACGCTATACATCAACAGACATGTATACATTCAAGTATGTCAGTACGTTTCACGTACGTCTTTCTGTCAATAGATGGGAGTGGGTGTGCTTGTGGGAGTGTGCATGTGTGTGGCCACACGTTTGCTTAGGCATCAGTGTGTGAAAAGGTAGGTGCTTTTCTCTAGATGCTTGTGCGTGCGCGTGCTGATGTGTGCACATACCTGGGTGATTGTGGAAAGGTTTCAGTGTGTTTTCAGTGAGGAATCCTATGTGTGCATGTGGACAGAGAGAAGGGAGAGCAACTAGTTTCCAACACTGAAGAAGGCAGATGGCAACATTTCCTACGCTATCTCTTTCTTTACGTATACCTAGTCGTACAAAGAAAACGCTAAGCCTGCGATTGGAAAGCGAAACGCAAGAAGACATGCCGCACAGACCACAAAATGGCAGAGCCGCTCACAACCTTGTTTGTGACGAAGGCTGAACGCCAAGACGTTGGTGCTTCTGTGAGATTTAACACTACCATCTAAATTTGTGATTGCGCATACTCGTGCAAGTGGCTGCACATACATTCAGCCTTGATGTGCAAGGCTTTCAGAAGGGTGTCTGTAGGCACGTCTGAATATATGCCACTGTCTGAACATGCACACTCGGTGGATTGCACACAGGTTGTCGCTGTTTATAAGTGACAACGAAATGGCGCATGCCCACACATAGAAAAGCGGTCCTCTTTGCCTTTGTGTGAACATGCAAATTCATACGCAGGCATCTGTACACTCACAAGCACACAAACTTGCATATATGCAGTCACATAACCACCAGCTTTTTAAGACAGGCTCTACTGGATTTGGAACTATTCAGGCACACTTCCGAAAGCTGCACACTCAAGGATTGTATACATGTACAACCACTTGCAGTGGTGTGCCACGTCATGAACTTAAATGGATGGATTCTATCTCACGGAAGCAGGAATGTGTTTGCGTTCCACTCTTTATCACGGGTAAGCGTGTCAACATACACTGTGCTGTTCCTCCTGTGTACGGCATGTTTTGTTGGATTTCTCATGCAGACCGAGCGTTTAGCGGTTTTCTTTGTAGGACTAGGTATGCCAAAAGAAAGAGATTGTGTAGGAAAACTCACTGTCTGCCTTCATCAGTGTAGGAGCCTACTGCTCTCCCTTTTCTTTGTCCACATGCACACATAGGACTCCTCACCGAAACACCGGCAGAAGGGTTTATGCAAGCATACAGATATGTGCAAAAACTACCACCTGCGTGCACACGCAGCTACAGAGAAGCACCTACCTGCTCACACAGTGATGTAGAATGTTTCCAAACGGGTCATTTAGCCAAAGAAGAGCAGAGCCTGATATCAGGCAAAAATCATATCTGAAAGAACTTGGGCCGCTTCCTGCCAGCAAGGAAAAGCTTCCATACTCTGCGCTTCTTCTTCCTCTTTATTTCTGCTTTAGACCACACTCTGTTTGTCTTCCTTTCTCTTACAATTGCCTAGAATGCGACAGTGATCCCCTCCCTTTTAGGCCCTCTCGTCAGCACTTCTGGGATGCACACAGAGGGAGCTCTGCACGCACACAGTATGTCTTGGACCCCACACACCGCGTCCTCATATTCCTCCCATCGGAGAGAATACCGCACCAGCTTAGAGCAGTTGCAGTACTCACGCGTGTGTGAGCAGCACAGCTCAAGTGCGGAAAGGATCAGTGTGCTTTGAATGTCTTGTCCGTGCATTCTCTTCTGGCAGTAAGGATGGCTAGGAAAGACAGCCATAGCAGGGGCTCTTAGGCTGTTTTATTTCCTGCACTTGATCTGAGGATAACAGTTGGTATGGACAGGGATTGGTTTCTTCTCTGTGTGTGCATACGTGCCCTAGGCAGGTCTGTGTGACCAACGGATTTTGTGGTTCTGTCTTTATGTGTAGGAAATAGTATGTGTATCACGTTGTGTGATCACAACTCCGCATGTGTGTTCAAGAACTGTGTGCAGCTTGATCTGTGATTGCAAGTATGGAATGAATGCGGACGAAACTCTAGGGTTAGACCGGAGTTCTTGCTATTGCAGTCTTTTCTGCCATCTAGCGTCTCTATGCAGTAATGCAACCTGTTTCTGCGGGGCTTCTGAGGGTTTGTTCATTTGTCCACAGATCGATTTCTCCACGTTGCAGCTCTCCTCGGAAGCGCAACCAGTACACACTTAAGTAATTGATTAGTTTCTTACTTACAATGCACCTATTAATTTCTAGTCAAGCATTAACTAAGCACCCTGCCTCTATACAACTTCATCTTCTGTCTCCAGCATCTCATGCAGGAGGATCTGAATTTTGAAAACTATCCCTTCATTTTGCAGGTGGTTACAAAACATTTATCATGGCATTGGTTACTGACAGGCAAGTCCTTTGTACCTTAATCGCAGTCTACATTATGTTAGCAGCTTCTCTTCGTATCACTTTTGTGTCCACATGCAAGCAGAGGAATAGTCAGCTACTATACAGAAACTCTTGCCCAAACGTTCACAGTTGTACACGATACAAGCTCTTGTATAAAAAATATTCCAAATAAACGCATGTGCATGTACAACCCCACGGAGGCTCTCACAGGCGTGTACAAACACAGCACCACGTCCAAAATTTTGCATTACTACCATCGTGTAGAATCGTCCAACCGCGTGTATGTGTGTGCAGACTGACAAATTTCTATGCAGGTGTCTGATACGTGAATGGCTACACGCAAAGCTGAACCACACAGGCTCTGCTGTTCTGTTGCTGAGTTATTTGAAAACGTTTCTCTGGTAGATCGACCGCTCTGCTTTTTTATCGTGTGACTGCGAAAAATCAGCGCAGGGAAACCGTCTCTACCAAACACACTTCAATCCCGCCTTGGTTTTGCATTGTTGCCTCTACCTAGATGATTTCCCTTTTCTCTGTTCACTTGAGCAGTCATGATTGTTCTGTTAGACACGGGCACAACCAACACAAACAGTATCAACAGACACACTCTGTTGAGCTCAACACCAGCGCAGATGCACATTGGTGATGAAATTATCACACACACTTGTTGAGAGAAAGACATCAACCCATATGTGTGTGGAGAGACAGATAGATTCAGCAGGCTCTTTTGCATACAGCCATTAAGGGACGCTGTCTCCAAACACACTGGGTCAAGTCTGCAGGTATCCTAGACATTGAGTCATGCCAACACACATAACTCTGCCAAAATACCAAACAGTTACGGGAAAGACACTTGCTCTCACACAAGCACACAAGTGTTTGCCCCCATCTCTATGTCAGGGACAAGCTTGTGAAGAGATTCTCTGCTGTTCTTTCTCGTTATGCCATGCCATGCCATGCTGTGCCGTGCCGTGCCGTGCCGTGCCGTGCCGTGCCGTGCCATGCCATGCCATACCATACCATACCATACCATACCATGCCATGCCATGCCATGCCATGCCATGCCATGCCACGCCATGCCACACCATACCGCGCCATATCACGCCATGCCACGCCCTGCCATACCATGCCATACCATACCATACCATACCATACCATACCATACCATACCATACCATACCATACCATACCATACCATACCACTCCATACGATAGTATGCCATGCCATGCCATACCATACCATACCACAACATACCATGCCATGCCATACCATACCATACCATACCATACCATACCATACCATACCATACCATACCATACCATACCATACCATACCATACCATACCAAACATGACATGTCGTACCATACAATACCAGGCCATACTATGCAATGCCATACCATACTGTACCGTACCATACCGTACCATACCATACCATACCATACCATACCGTACCGTACCGTACCGTACCGTACCGTACCATACCATACCGTACCATACCATACCGTACCATACCATACTGTACCATACCATACCATACCTTACCATACCATACCATGCCATACCATACCATACCACGCCATGCCATACCATACCATACCATGTCATAACAAACCATGTCATACCACACCATACCATGCCATGCCATGCCGTACCATAGTGTGCCATGCCAAACCACACCATACCACGACATGCCATGCCATGCCATGTCATACCATACCATGCCATGCCATGCCATACCATACCATACCATACCATACCATACCATACCATACCATACCATACCATATCATACCATACCATGCCATGCCATGCCATGCCATGCCATGCCACGCCATAACATAATATACAATATACAATATACCATACCATACTATAATATACCATACTATACAATATACCATACCATAGCATACCGTTCCGCAGCGTACCTTACCCTACCGTTCCATACTGTACCATTCCATACGGTATGATACCATACCATGCCATGCCATGCCATACCGTAGCATACCGTACCATTCCATGTCGTACCGTTCCATACTGTACCATTTCATACCGTACCATTCCATTCCATACCGTACCATACCATACTGTACCATACCATACCGTACCATACCATTCCATACCATACCATACCGTACCGTACCGTACCGTACCATACCGTACCGTACCATACCATACCGTACCATACCATTCCATACCATACCATACCATACCGTACCATACCGTACCACACCGTACCATACTGTACCTTACCGTATCGTACCATGCCATACCATTCCACACCGTACCAATACTCCAAGAGGTTTTCACCTATACCTGTATTGTCACCTATAAAAACACTGTTTACAAAAATACTGTATAGCCTTTTTTTTAATGAAGTGGAGTGTATGGAATATATTTAGGCCATTTATATTTTGGTGTAGGAGCTTCATTTATCAGAGTTGATAGGATCAGTTTTTCTCCAAAGGCTCCAGAGCTCGGTCTCCTTGAGAGGTGCAGTGTACATCTACGTTTGCAAGATCTGTTTGTATTTTATAAACATTCCAGTTGTTGCTCATTTAAATGCTAGCATTGCTGAGTTGGGCTGCCAGCTTTTGACTCTGTGTTGTGAGCTGTGCTGGTCCCTTGCTTTCTCAGTTCAACGAGACAGATTAAAAGGAGAAATTCAGAATGACTGAGGATACAGTTGCGTTTTTCTTGTACAAATGGTTAGTTTTTTCCATGTTGACTTTCCAAGACAGTTGTGTGGGCCCTTGGGAGGCTGTGGTCCATTGTTGTGGATGCTAGCTACTAGGCTGAGCTGCTCATCAGGGTTGGCTGGGTTAGATTCAGCATTGTGCCAGAACGATGCAAGGATGTGGGATCAGTGTTTAGTCACTTTTGCTGACTGATACCTCTTCTGGCATCTCAGTAAAGCTCAAATACGATTTGTGGGCTGAGGTTTATGATGTTTTCATGCAATGGATGATACCTTTAATCTTTATTGGTCTCTCTGGGAAAGCCTTCAGTGTCTAGGAAAGGTCTTATCAGACTGTAAGAAATCAGTGGCTTCATTGAGCCTGATCCCTTGCCTCAACTCTAAGGTTTTGCCTTTTTAATCTCTCCTTGTAGGTCCGTGAGAGCTTGACCGGCTGTGGAAGTCTGTCATCGTTCACAATTGTTAATACACTTTACGTTACACAAGGCACATTTTTTGACAAACTTCTGGGTAGCATGATGTAGTTTTTCCTTCTTTTTATTTTTATTTTATTTTATTTTTTTTTCTGTTAACTGGTCCTTGGGTTTATCGATGTTTGCGTTAGTGAGCACATGAGCAAGCAGCTTTGCTAGAACACCTGCAGGAGCTCCAGCTGTTGGGAGGAGATGCTTCTGAAAGAAAAATTGAAGGAGAAATGTTACATCAAGAGAGATTAGATAATTTCTGGACAGTTATGCATACATTTTTATTTTTTTCTAATTCCTCTCTGTTTTTTTTACCACAGTGAAACCTAAGCCCTCCTTTACCTGTCCTGGAAACTTCTTGGAGTTCCAAGCTTTCTTCCATGCAAATGTTTCTTAAGTTTCCTCACAGACTACTTCTGGTGAATTCCTTGCTGCTTACTTTGGCTGCCAGTACTTTGAAATATTTTTTCTAATACAAATGTGTCTACAAGATTTCTTTTTTCCAAATGTACTTATATAAATTCCAGAAATGCAGCATACTGAACCAAAACTGTAGCTAACTTTCTACTAGTTTAACAGTCCCACTAAAATATTAGTTTTCCTTTGTAGTAATCCATGCTAATAAGCTGAAGTACAAGAAAGGTAACTGTCTCAGCATTGTTTGGCTTCAGAACATTTGAAGAGAAAGGCGCATCCTTTGGAATGGTGTTTACCAGGGCAATCCTGTGATGTCCAACATGGACTTCTTACAAGTCCTGTTGCTTTCCACTTTCAGGCCTTCTGAAAAGCTGTACAAAATCTGTTAAGCGTTATGCACCAACAAATACATCTTAAACTTGCAAAACGGAGAGATGTTTAATATTCACAGTGTCCGATCAGCAGTGTATCTAATAAGGGAAGGGTCTCCCCTTTCATCAGTGATAGCTTTTTGGGGACTTAACAGAAGGTTTTCTCATATGTTGATTGATATCTCAATTTGTATCATCAGCAGATGTAGTTACATTTTGCACATCCTCTTTAATATGAAGGTAAATAATAATAATTTCTATTGGTAATAGGATTGATTCTGTGCTCACAACCTATGATGTAAATCAGAAGTAAAACACGTTGTCACCTGCAGTTTGCATTGGCAAGATTTGGGTCAGGCATGATGGACATGCAGAGGAAAGGGACCTGAGGGTCCTGGTGGACAACAGGATGACCATGAGCCAGTACTGTGCCCTTGTGGCCAGGAAGGCCAATGGCATCCTCGGGTGTATTAGACGGGTGGTGGTCAGTAGATCGAGAGAGGTTCTCCTTCCCCTCTACTCCACCCTGGTGAGACCCCATCTGGAATATTGTGTCCAGTTCTGGGCCCCTCAGTTCAAGAAGGACAGGGAACTGCTGGAGAGGGTCCAGCGTAGGGCAACAAAGTTGATGAATGGAGTGGAGCATCTCCCTTATGAAGAAAGGCTGAGGGAGCTGGGTCTCTTTAGTTTGGAGGAGACTGAGGTGTGACCTTATTAATGTTTATAAATATATAAAGGGTGAGTGCCATGAGGATGGAGTCAGACTCTTCTCAGTGGCAAACAATGATAGGACAAGGAGTAATGGGATCAAGCTGGAACACAAGAGGTTCCACTCAAATTTGAGAAAATACTTCTTCTCAGTGAGGTTGACAGAGCACTGGAACAGGCTACCCAGGGGGGTTGTGGAGTCTCCTTCCCGGAGACATTGAAAGCCCGCCTGGACACATTCCTGTGCGACCTCACCTAGGCGTTCCTGCTCCAGCAGGGGGATTGGACTGGATGATCTTTTGAGGTCCCTTCCAATCCCAAACATACGGTGATACTGTGATACTGTGACAAGAAGAAGCTGTCTGATCTGAATGGTTCCATACACATTCAGACCATTACATTCCATGCCTAAACCTAAGAGAGTTCCTACAGTTTCAAATGGCTTTTTACACTGGTCTGATGAAGTTCTAATTAAGCAGAAAAATAGCATTTTCTTATGAACACACACAGATAATGTTCTTCTAAGTACTTCTCAAATATAATCAGATGGTATGTTTAACACTAATTCTGACTGCTTTGCACAAGTGATTGCCTGTTTTTATTTGTGGTAACCTCCAAATATAAATATTGTGTGTGGGGGTAATGAGTGTTTTCTAAATAAAGTGCCTTAATTCTGAGGGTAAGAATTTAGGTACTCATACATTTACTTGACTGTGATTTCTATTGCTATGCCTCCAGAAGAAAGGGGAATGCCTTTTCACCATTCACTGACCAGACCCAAATTTCCGTCTCAGAACCTGAAAGATTTTGTCCTGTCTCTAAACAATGTAGCAAATAATTTGTTTTCATGAAACACAACAGAAGGCAGGATGCCTGTGTATTTGATTTTTAGGCCAGACTACAAACAACTTGGTATTCAGCACTGCATGGTCATTTAGGACTAATTAGTTTTGGTTTTGAGAGAGAAGAGTAAAAGCAGAAGAATTATGATCATTACAGTGAGAATATAGTGATGAAAACATTGAATTATGCACTTAATTATTTAACTATATCAATTATATCTCCTTACAAACAATCACTATTTTTTTCCTTGTTGTTTTCGAAGATGCTTAAAATAGGTATACAGACATTACTAGGTTTCTGTTCCAACATGGAGCGAATATTAATGGATGCCATTCTTGGTGATGGAATTCTTCGCACCAAGCTTCATTTTAGGTAACCTGTTAAGTCTATCATCTCATTTCCATATACTGCTGCATTCTGAATGATAATTTGTATACTACAGGTGATTTTTTTCCTAACTTATCCTGACAGCTATAAGGCAGGCTAAATGCTAATGGAGCTGAAATGCACTTTAAGAGAGTATTTAAACGACATCAGCTGTTAATAAGCAATAATTATTTAAGTATTATAAATATTGCATGTACTTATGAGTTCATTTATTATATTTCAGAAGTGAATATGTTATGAGATTTGCTTAAAGGTTCTAATAAACTAATTTAATTTCCATTTCTATTTATTGTGTAAATGAGCAAATACAAAAAAATAAATTAAATTTGTGTAATTTGTTTCACCATTAATTTTTCAGCTTAGAGTATTGAATATATTGCACTTTTCTGATTTCTGTTTTGAATGTGTGTGAAAAAATAGGCAATATCAGTTTCTCAGCGTTTTTTAAGAGCAAAAGTTATTTATTTTAGGGATACACTGATAATATAAAAATATTTCTGGAGAAAGGAGGAAACAAGGAATGTGGGGATGATTTTGAATTACACCTTTGCTTGTTGCTGCTCAAGCTGGAGAATTTATGAAAGCTTCTACCACATAGTAATGGTCATAATTTGTTTAACTTGGGTGTTCAAACTTGAACTGAATTTTCATCAGATATAGTTTTACAGTTTTAGTGCTACTTCTAGACATTGTAATGTCAAATTTCAGTATTTTCAACTTAATTTTAGTTGCAAGCAGGTATGCAAAACATTATTAATTATTTAAATAATTTGATGTATTTTCCCTTAAGTAATAGCAAGAAATAGTAAATAAAACCTATGAATAGACTAAAGACCAAACTTCACAGTATTATTAACTACCCTTAGTAGCACTAGCAAAGCAGTTTGCGTTGCTCCTGTAACAGGATATTGTTCATTGAAGATAATATCTCTCTGGTCTTTAAGTGACAGCAATAGTTTCATTCATAGAAATATAAAACTTGTTAAACGCAATTATTCCTTTCAACCAAAATTAAATGTATTGCTATTAAACCTGAGGCTGCTCTAACCTTGCCAGAGAAATCATATGAACTGGTCTGTCAATATCTATGGGGGAATACATATATATTAAAAAAAAAAAAAAGGTACGGCAAAGAAATAGCCATTGCCGTTCCTCCAGCAGTTGTTTATCTGTTGTTGACCTGATCTTTCAGGGAGCTGGACTGGTCATCCCCTGGTCTTTCTTCTTTCACAGTAAGAGTAGAAAACGGCACGTAATGCTTTAGTAGGACTGTAGAGAGTAATAAGCAATGAATATGATTTATGGTTCCTCTTCTTACATATTTTTTTTATTATTAGTGTGCAATATACTGCTAGCAATTTGTGGTATATGACCCTAATGCTCTGTCAGCTGAGGAAGATTATTGGTATGTTGAATAATGCCAGTGCCCACTGCGGTGGAGAAAGTCGTTCTCCTCTGTAATGTTATTTTAGCACAATTTTAATAGTGCAACAGAAATAACTAATATCTAAGGATTAATTTTATATATATATATATATATATATATATTTTTTTTTTTTTTTTTTTTTTTTTCCTGCACTGCATTTTTTAGTATTTTGTGATTAATTAAAAACAAGGCGATCAATATGGTGTGTCTTCTGCAAACCATTGTGCTGGTCTGGAGAAGGTACACAGCCCCAAATCTTCTTTAAAATACTGCTTTTTGAAGATAAGTTTATTCCTTCCTATGCAGGAATGAGAAAACCTGTTGCCCCAAGCCACATGTGTAGAAGTCGGGAATGTCACCTGTAACAGTAGTGATCTACCATGCAGTGTATCAGCTGCTTTGTCAGGTGCAAGCATCAACTGCCAAGCTAGGGAGAAAGCGACCGCTCTCTGGATGACAGCACAGGATGGCCATGCCAAGGGGCAGATCCAGACCCACCAGACCTTTGCTGTATTTATAGATGTGCCCATGAAGTAAGTAGCTTTTGCAGGAGAAAACAAAGAGTGGAAAGCAATTCCCGAGCGTAACAGGTCAGCGCAGAGAAGCTTCTCCTGGGAATCCCATGGTTTGCACATGGCTTGCAGCCCTTACTGACAAGGATATTTAAGGCAGGCTAAAGATATCTGTAACTGCAAAATTATGAGCAGATGCTTGATCTTAACTCTTAGCGAAAGGGGATCATCAGCTGAACCATCATTGAAGCTGTGTGTCAGGCTGAGGACTCTTCTCAAACTGATGAGGAGGTCAGGCTGTGGCAGATATTGAAGAGAGCTGCTTTTTTCCTTCAACTTTTCAGGAATGAAAGATGGGTTGGCAAAGCTGTAAATACTAGAAGCATCCTTAAATCAAATAATGCCTTTGTAGCTTTTCCAGCCATATGTAGCTTGCAATCTCTGAGCAGCATTGATAAATCCGAGTATCAAAGGAAAAGGTGTTGTCCACTGATACTCGTTAGCTGGGAAGTACGTGGGCCAGAGGGATGAGTTATGAAAGAATAAGATGACTTTTCTGCTTCAGCATCTTGGTGGGTGCTGGAGAACAGAAGGAAATATTCATTTTGTCTGCAGCTCACATGTTCATTTCTCCTCCAGACTTGAGATAAGTCTGGATCTAAATGTGCACCATAGAAACCCGTTATTTCTGTCAAAGTGATTGCTGAGTAATATAAACTATCTGTCTCTAGGTCTAATTAAAACACATTTATTGCTTTCCTACTTAGAATAATGGAATACAAGACTTCAGAGGCACCTGAATCTTTATGTGGCAATGTAATTTATACAGCCAGTCAGTGATGTAAATCAGTGCTCACGCACACTGTTTGTTATGAGCATGTTATTGAATGATAAATACTGTTCTTTTAAAAAAAATCAGTAGAGGAAAAATAGGTAGGATTTTGTTCTTAAGGTGGGATTTCTGTTCTTAATGGCCACATGAGACATGGCCAGAAAATTAAAATGTAATTGATCCAGAATGCCTCACTAATAACTAGTGATTTTAAATATTTGCAGTATTCTGGAATTGCTAATGCTGATGAGACCTGTGACAAAGGATCAGATGAAGCGAGCCCCATGTGTTCAGCAGTTTATGGTGGTGATGAAGAAAGCTTGGAAATGTTACTTAAACTTTTTGGTTTCATGTGCAGAGTTTTCCTGCCCTCCTTCCTCAACTCTTGAGGTGACAGAGTTACACCTTTAGTACCCGGATGGTGCACAGGATTGGGGTCACAAGCAGGACCTAAAGAACTTCGCTGAAACCTCCTCTGGGAAGCTTGACTCTTTGAAGAGGAGCTTTGTAGAACATAATTGCAGTCTGAATTTTGTGCTTTCAAAAGTCCTCATCAGCACTTTTTTGTCTTCTGGGAACTTGGCTTGATGCTGTAATTGAATCAAACAGACTCTTAATTAGTTAGTTTATTTTCAGTAATAATGAGTACTGGAAAATACTGATTTACTTTATCTGCATGCCAACGTTGTGCACGAAAACAAAGCTATATGTATTTTAGACGTACCTTTATAACTAAATTTTCCTCCCACCATGTTTTGTACTTTCTTTGCTTCATTATTCTTGCAACAAGACTACTGTGCCGTGTAAGAAGATCAGTTCAACATGATAGTTCTAATGATGACCTGAAATTATTAAACGATAAATTCTTTCAGATCATGACCCAAGTATTTTTTTTGCACGGCATGTAATGCACGCACCCTTGCTTTACAATAGAAAAAAAAAAAAAAGTTTATTTTATAATGCGACATCTATAATTGCAGAGAAAAATAATAACATATAAAAACCTTACTCCTGAATATACATGTATACATGGTCAGTGAGTTGCCTTCATGTCCTTATCATTGATTTTTTCTCTAATACCACAGATTCTTATTCCTAACTCTACAGGAATTAATTCATGGCAAAGTACAGTATTACTCTTAAAAAAAAATATGTTGCTGTCTCTGATCTCTCCTTGTCCACCTATCAAACAGATTCAATGCACAAAATACTATTCAAAGGATTAATTATCATCACAGCTCAGATCAAGATATAGCATCGAATCTCAGCCACCTATTGGATGTTTTGAGCTTTGCAAACTGTTGAGAGCTATATCATCAGTGAGTTTACAGATTTTGATGGTGACTTGAGTTCAAGCCCATCAGACTGGTTTATGCTGGAAAACAACTGAAAAATCCAAAACTTTGATGTGGTAGAGAATACATTTGAATTTTTTTTTTTTTTTTGAGTCTTTGGTTACCTGCTGTCTTTCATGTGATATTTTGCTAGGATTCAATTTAGTTCATCTTTTACAGACAGTTCTCCTCAGCATTGTGAAGTAATAGAAGTGTCTAGTATACCTCATGAAGGAAAACATCTTCATAAAGGCTTTTAAATCTGCTTTAAACTCAAATTCTAACAGAGTATCTCATGAATTTTTGATAGCATTGAGTATAGTTTATCCCCCATTTATAAAATATCCCACAAGTTATGCACTTAATCCAAAAACAGAGCTCTTGAGGCTGGCTTGCGCTTGTGAAACCTGATTTCAGTGTCTCATTTTTTCTTCTTGTCTTCTAGATGTGACTGGCTCTGATTTCCTTTATTTAAGGAAGAAAAATGAAATTAAGCAATACTTTAACTGTTACTGGATTTCAGAACATTTTTATCTGTAAAACTTCCTAGCCAAAATTCTGAAATTTAATGTAAATGCCTCTGCATCCCTATTCCTGCCACCAAGTGAGGCCTGAATGCAGTAGATGTGGAGAAGCTATTTGAGAAATTAGCTGGTGTAAGAAAAGCCTGTTCTTGTAAAAAATTGAGGTTTTGAGGTGGCGCCCTTCTATTCCTTGAGGAAACTTGTGAAAGAATTAGCATGTCTGTGATACTATTTGCTGAAGTTTTCAGTTGCTTTTGAAGTTTCTTTAGTGGGTGTGGATATTGAGTGGTATTGATTTCAAATGTTAAGTGAGTCATAAAACACTTCCAAGTAAATATGTGTTTAAAGTGATTGTATTTCACTCAAATATTCTTGAGAATTACCTGCTAGTAATTAATAGGAATGCATATTCTTACAGTTGGTTTAGGAAGTATTTTTAAAACACTATCGTATGTAGGACATCAGTCTAAGGATGGTAACTGAATGTAATAAATAACTTGCTGGTCTTGCAGTTTTTCTAAAGGGAAGGAGACCATGGCAATATTTTACTTCATTTTACCTTACTTGAACTAAAAGTACGTATTTCAAGGGAGAAAATCAGCAAGAGGACAGATGTTTTTCTTTTCTTTGTGCATTTGTTTGTTTGTGGGTGGATTTTCTTAAATTATTTTTTAATTTTATTTTTTAATTTTATTTTTTAATCAGGCAGGTCTCCTTGACTGTGCCAGTAGCAGCCTAGCATGTCTTGGGTCAGGCTGTGAGTGGCATTGTGTTGCTTCAGGCAGGAGCTCATCCACATCATGAACTGCGGATGTGCATTCACACATCTGCATAATAACCACAATGGGCTTTGCAACATCTCCTATAAATTATATGTAAGGTTTGCAATGAAGCGAAGGCTTAGGTTTTATTGCAAATGATTTTCACTGCAAACTCCTAGAAAGTGTCTTCAAACATCTGTAGACATCACATCCTGTCCTACTCTTAGTGTTGATAAAATAATTTAGAGAGACCTGATAACTGTACTAAAAACGTGCTATGGATGAGGCAGGTAGTTCCCAAATCACTTCATAGAAGTTAAGTGCAGTCATATTATTAACTAAAAAATGAACATAAATTACTGGTGACAAAATTAATCCAGTGTTGTATTATAATTAATGCAGAATAATTAAGAAAATGTTGAAATATGATTTGCTGCCAATTGCAATGATGACAAAGGGAAGCAAATTATTTTGGCAACATCCATCTTACTTTTACTGGGCTCAAAGGAAGGATTTACAACGTGAGTTGATATGGACTTGTGGGTACATACAACCTTCTGGTCTGTAGGCCTGGTTATAAAACTGAGGGTAAAGGAAATAGTACTTAAAATCAACCTCTTGCTTGATAGCTCTTGAGTGCTTAAACACCATCACTTTCTTTGCATCTGTAAAATTTTTTCAATTTTTTTTTTAAATCTAAAATTAGCGATTTTTTTTTTTTTTTAAATAAAAGTTCGGTGGGTTACAGAGCCTCCAACAAACACTGCTCAGTGTAAATCCTGAAGAAGTTCCCACTATTAGGGCAGTCCCTAATTCTGAGATGCATTGCTGTGATATTTAATGTGACACAGAATTAAGGTGACATCTAAGCAAGGAGGAACAGTGTCTGTTCAGGACAAGGTTGCAGCAGGCGAGGACCACAGGAGCATCCCTGGGTTGTGGACACAGAGGTTTGTTGGTTCCCTTCTCCAGGCATCTGAGCTGGAGAGTGGGAATTTCGGTAGCTCCAGTTCAGGTAGACAGCCCCACTCAGGCACTGGGAGAGCAGAGCTGGTGGCGTCAACCCTGCCAAGGCAAAGAACCAAAGGAATTTTTTAAAACAAACAAACAAACAAACAAACAAACAAAACAAAACAAAACCAAAACTTAAAAAAAGAACAAATGTGTTCAATGGCATCCTCAAAACTAGTTTTTCATTTTAAGCTGATGCTGCCTAGAAATAACTGCACTCATGAGGGCTTGATGGGTCTTTCTGTGCTTTGGGGAGATCTTTGGAAATTTGCTTTCTCGATGGTAATTAGCAGAACTGAAGTAGCAGATGTTGTCTATGATGCACCAACAGGATGTCCTGTTCCTTGCATATCTAGGTTTTGGTCTTAGTTAATATACTCCTGAAACGCAGAATCCCCCTACTTCGGATTAATTCAGGATATTCCTTGTAACATGAAAATTTTACTCTATTTTGACACTTCTGATGCAGCTGAAGCACACGAGCAGCATGAGGAATGGCTCTTGTCTGCTGTGGGGTGGTTTTAAGCTGGTGAATCTACTGTGCAGATTCTGGTAAGCAGACAATTCTACGTTGCTTATTTAAATACAGTATGCTAATCTCCAATGCTCTTGCCTGGCTAATTTAACATGTGCTTTCAAAGGATAGTACATGATAATTAGTTACCATGATCAGGAATAGTGAGGGTTATAGAAAATCTGGAATAAAAAATTAATGGGTAAAGAATAAATTCACTAAAACAAATTTCTTCCCCCTCTTTAGGAAGACAGCTGTAATTAAACTTGTTT
Organism: Patagioenas fasciata; assembly: GCF_037038585.1. Lineage (NCBI taxonomy): Eukaryota > Metazoa > Chordata > Aves > Columbiformes > Columbidae > Patagioenas > Patagioenas fasciata. The sequence goes on from NC_092522.1 coordinate 15,721,358, forward strand.
TATTACTATCCTGGAGAAAAGTGTTCTTTGTCTGTTCTTATGTTGAATACCTCACATTAGTCCCCAAACTTTGTTGAGCAACAAGAATCATTTCAAATGCCGAGAAAAAGGTCTGAAGAGATATGTGATCAAGTAAGGTGAAGCTGCACTGAGGTTATGAGGGAAGGAAATGGTTGTGGCTGGAGACTGTGTGAAACAAAACAACAGGGCAAAAATACCAGTCTGATTTTTGTATTTTTCTACATAAAAATAACTGTATGGTGATGGTTAATTCTTAAGGCACTATGACACTAAATGTGTATTTAAAATTATGGAATAATTGTAGGGTTTTTTTCCTTATTTTTTAAAAATTATTATTATTATTTTTTTTCGTCCATGAAAAGATGCTTAGAATTTACTTCCATATTTATGAGCCTTTACCAAAATAATTTGACGTGCATAATCTCATTAAACTTATCAATTACATGAAAGGAGCAGGATTTTAAATTTAATTTAGTTTTAAATGCTGATTTACATTTCAGATATTACTAGGAGTTCAAAATATATTTCAACAAACCTTTTTAAAATCTAAAAGTAATATTTAAAAATGCTTATAAAAATTAATGTTATGGTTTTAGTAGTTTTAATTGCATTTAGTGAAATTCTGGCTTTCATTGGCATTAATGCCTTTCTAAGCAGTAGTTAGAGCAGCATACTTTAAGCCTGGTCTAACTGTGGCTCTGTATTTATAAACAGAGCACTAAGTGTACTTGCAAAAGTAAACATTTTGCACAATTGCAATTCAGGGACAAACATATTTGGCCGTCCATTTATATAATATATAAAATGCCTTTAAATATTTTGTTATGTAATGTACAAATGCTTTTTATACAGATTGCTTGCCTTGTTGTAAAATCCACTTTCAAACATAGTGTTTATCACATAACAATCTAGAAAACCGATGTTTTTGTAAGCTCAACTGCAATGTTAGCTATTTCACTCTGGAAAATAGCAGGACATAATTTACATTTATGCATATGGTTGATTAACTGTCTCTGGCTCACTGTGCAAAGCAGTTGTACAATAATGTGCTGGTCAATCTAGTGCACTGGTAATTTTAACAGCACTGTTACCAGCAGGAAAGCAAAATTACCACTTGCTTAAACAGAACTAGGCATTTGGATCTCTCCCCCATATGTTTGTTGGCAATTGTATAAAAAAATATTTTCCGCTGGTTGTAGTCACCCATGAAGTCCCTCAATGTTTAAAAATGAAATAAGTTTTAAAAACCACACTAGTAAGTGCATAAAATAAGCTTTGTCATGAATCTATTGAAAAAAGCAAATTATTACAGATTTTTAGTCTGATACTTGTGTGCACTTAGAGCATTTATTTTCCTGTTTAGATGAAATTCAGGAATGTATACATCTAGGCAAGAAGTTATTCTGGGAAATTACACAACTTTTTATCATACATAATACTGTAACAGTTGCTCATACCTACTCTGTTACCCTCTTACCTAATTAAGCTACTGCTAAAAGTTCTTCACATATTGATTTGAAGATAAATAAAGATTTCAAATGTAAGTCAGACTGATTTCTGAATACGCATACATGCAATCTCTGGTCAAAAGAAAGTTTGAAACACTGGTTAATTATTTATTTAAAAAATTCTAAATATACTTAATCTGGCCTTTTTTTTTTTTTTTTTTATTTCCTTCTCCAAATGTGATGGAGACATTTATATGTCCTGGTAACAGAAGACCTTGTCAGAACTTAGGTGGAATTAATAAAATGCTGCAGAGGAGAGTGCTGCCTATTGCTAAGGCATATACATTTGTAAGCAGATACCTCTTTGTCCAGTCTAACTTACTTTAAAGAAGTAATGGGAAGATCTAATTGCATTAGCAAGGGTTATGCTGTCAAAATTACTTTAGAAATGTCTTTGATGTTTTTCTATCCTTAGGATGTAGATTGGTAAGGATTTATTAGAAAATAGCAAAGCCTTCTATGTATTATCCCCATTATTTTTCTGTTATTGTGTAAAATGTTAACATTTTAGAAGAGTCTTTTTTAGGTAGGATTTACTCTATGAATGAGAATGCCCTTAATTTCATTCTGGAATTAATGAGCTAGGAGGGACTCTCTCCAGCTGTGAAGCAAAACCTTGCAGACCACACAGACAAATCCACCAGTCCTTTTGATAAGTGGTACAATTAGCAAAAAAAAAACCCCTCTATATACACTGGTTTCCAGAATTTGAGTGGGAAACAGCTCTTTGTGTTATGCACAATAGCAGGAGAAGTGAATAGTAATTTTATGTCCAGAAACTGGATGCATTTGAATGCATTTCACTCATTGTGGTGTTTAATTAATACTTGCCAATTTTGAGGAGGTATTTTGATATGGGCTATTGTGTCCACTTCAAATCCATGTATACATACCATGTTGAATGCTACAGAAAGTCACTGAGATAATCTCTCATGAGCCCCCGTATGCCTGAAGACAAGGGGATGGTGGTGTTGTAAGCATGTCTGTACAAGTATGTATGCAAACATATACTCCAAAGTCAGTTCTCCGAGCTTAGATGAGGTGAGGAACTGGGAGATGGTGAAGTGACCTTTCTCTTTTAAGGGTTCCTTTGACATCCAAAGGTAGATGGAAGCTGCTACAGAAGCACACTGGAAACTAGGTGGAGGAGTTCAGATGGGAAACACAAAAGGAATGTAAATTAGCACTGCACCTTCCTAACATGACTTGTTCAGCCCCTTGAAAGATTTAAGAGAAGATAATGAATAGTATTTAATTACATTTTCTAGACAATATCCCACCGACATTGCTTATTAGTTTTGGAATTAGATTTGTATTTCCAACAAAGTGTCTATCCTGCTATCTTAGCACTTGATAGTTATTGAAATAAAAACCACATAAATTATTGTAATAAATATTTACAGGTTATCATCAATCCTATAATCAAAATAATGTCAGCCAAGAAGATTCAATAGCTCTTTGTTTGCAAATGCCACCCGCCAGAAAAGCAGCTTTAACAGATTGACTTCATAATATAACCTATGTATTGCTACTGAAAAATTCTGCTCAAATGTTTTCGGTACTGATTCAGTTCTAACAAAATTCTTCTTTGAAAGGTGTAAAAATTGTGTCAATGTTGCTAAAGAAGTTTCTATTTAAAACTAAATAGTTTTTTTTTTTTTTTTTTGAGTGACAAAGGGAGTTGCTATGAGACGTTTAATTGGAGCTCCTTCTTTGTGAAAAGTATGGATATATGCATTAATTTTTTTTTTTTTTGTGTGTGTGTGAGTTGCTCACCTTTTCATGGTGGACAAAAGCCATGAGACCAAGTCTATAATTAACATTCTTGAAGCAATGTGTTCCATGAGAAGCAAGTATATGGTGTGCAGGCTCTTGGGAACCATCCTTGGTATTCTTGCTGAAATTATAGCAGAGGAGGAGCAACATCCTTCCACAGCGGGCTCAGTATCCAGTAACCAAACACAAAGAGAGGAGGCGGAGAGGAGAGAGGGGTAAAAGTCAGAAGTTTTCACTTTTTCATTATTTCAGGCAGTCAGATTAGGCAGCCAGCTGCTGTGCTGAGATATAGACTTTCCCACTTGAAAAATAATAAGCACTTGAGTTGAGATAAACTTGTTACATGGCTGAGAATAGGGAATTAAAAATGAAGGCTTCATGCTGACAAGTTCAAGAATTGGCATTTGTTAGCACCTCCAGCTGACGTGTGTCTCCATCATACTGGATTTACAGCCCTGTGGAGCTGGGCATCTGCCATTGTGACCCCTCTGTACTGAGCAACCAGCTGCTGTTTACTAGCACCTTGCACCAGCTTGAGAACAAGCTCACTGCCAGCCCAGGCTCTGCTGTAGCGAGGATGTCATAGAATCTTAGAACAGTTTGGGTTGGAAGGGACCTTATAGACCATCTAGTTCAAACCCTGTTGCTCAAAGCCCCATCCAACCTGGCCTTGGACACGTCCAGGGATAGGGTATCCACAGCTTCTCTGGGCAGCCTGTTCCAGTGCTTCAGCATCCTCACTGTTAAGAATTTCTTTCTTGTAGGTAACCCAAATCTACACTCTTTCCATTACACCTTGTCCTATCACTACATGCACCTGTAAAAATTCCCTCTTCAGCTTTCTTGTAGGCCCCCTTTAGGTACTGAATGCTGCTATAAGATGTCCCTGGGGTCTTCTCTTCTCCAGGTTGAATAACCCTAACTCTCTCAGCCTGTTCTCACAGGAGAGGTGCTCCAGTCCTCTGATCATCTTCGTGGCCTCCTCTGGACTAACTCCAACAAGTCCTTGTCCTTCTTATGTTGGAGGCTCCAGAACTGAACACAGGACTCCAGGTGGGGTCTCACAAGAGCAGAGGGGGAGAATCACCTTCCTTGACCTGCTTCTCACAATTCTTTTGATGCAGCCCAGGATACAGTTGGCTTTCTGGGCCGCAAGTACGCATTGCTGGGTCATGTTGAGCTTCTTATCAACCACCACTCCCAAGTCCTTTTCCTCAGGGCTGCTCTCAATCCATTCACTGCCCAGCCTGTATTTGTGCATGGGATTTCACCGACGCATATGTAGGTCCTTGCATTTGTCCTTTTTGAACTTCATGAGTTGCACAGGCCCACCTCTAAAGGCTGTCAAGGTCTCTCTGGATGTCATCCCTTCCCTCCAGTGCATTGACCACAGCACACAACTTGATGTTGTCAGAAAACATGCTGAGGGTGCACTCAGTCCCACTCTCCGTGTTGCTGACACAGATGTTTAACAATGCCGGTCCCAATACTGACCCCTGAGGAACACCCCTTATCAGTGGTCTCCACTTGGATATTGAGCCATGGACAGAAACTCTTTGAGTGCGACCATCCAGCCAATTCCTTGTCCACTGAGTGGTCCATCTGTTAAATCCATGTCTCTCCAATTTAGAGACATGGATGCAATGTGAGACAGTGTCAAATGCTTTGCAAAAGTCCAGGTAGATTACGTCAGTTGCTCTTTCCTTATTCACCAGTGCTGTAAACGTGTTGTACAAGGCCACCAAATTTGACAGGCACAATTTACATTGGCACCTCTCTGTTTACGTATTTCAGGTTGTTGCAACATTTTCTGCCCAGACTTGGCACCCAGCCCCTACCACGCAGGACAATGGGAAGGCAATGACCCCTGGAGATGTGCATCCTCCAAAAAGCTAAGGAGCTGTTTGTAGCCAAATGGCTCTGCACACAGACAGCTCGGATCCAGCATTGCTTATTAGTTCTGGAGTGTGGCATGCACTGGCATCCCTGTCCTGGCTCCTCCAGAGCTACCCAGCGAGTATGCTTCAACAGGTGTGCGTGGAGCTGGTGAGCATCCCTAACAGCCAGCTTCAGGGCAGATATTCACCCTCTGCCACACAGCAGAAGCAAGGTCTTAGGCAGTTGCTCACTTGGGGATCAGTACATGGAAGATGAACCATGGAAGAATGGTGACATTGATGTCTAATTTTAAAAATATTTTTTATTCCTGGACTGTGATATCTATGTTAACAGCAAGTAGGTATTGCTTGTGGCTTGCAGCTGCTGGAGGATGTGCCGAAGAGAACACAGCGCAGCTAGGGTTTAAGAGTAAGCCATCATCCAAAGTTAAAACTGAATTTTACATACCATTTAAAAAAGAAGAAAATAAAGTTATGAAAGTATGTAACTGTGAAATATTTCAGAAATATGATTTCTCAGTTTGTAGGAGCTATTCAGGGCATTTATATGTGGTATTACTAGTTTTAAAATTTTCCTTTTCTTTTTTGAAATCTGTCTTAACATTGCTCATCAGACATAATAAATAAATCTTTGTCTTACAATACAAGGAAGTCACTACAGAATCTACAGTACTTTTGTTTTGCTTCTCTGTCAAGGTGCCTGGAAGCAGAATTTTGTCTTCATAATAGAAAATACCTTTTTGTTTCATGTGTATGTTGTGCCATGCTTAAAGGTGACATAATAAAATTATTATTTTTTTTTAGAAAAGTTGAAGATTTTCTTTGAACCCCTGAAATACTGTAAAAAAAATTTTCTTTGAGAAGATGCTGACTTCTTGCAGCTGTTACATTGCTCACCATTGTCCTTGTAAGAATGAGTTCAATCTCTTCTTAACTTTGAGTTTTTTTCAGAAGAGGTGGCTGTGTTCTTACAGAAAAAGAGTGAATCTGTTCCCTTTGTAATTAGTGTAACTCCTGAGCTGCACAGTACTTAAAATTTGATAAATTGAAAAGTTTCAGTGCAATGTCCAGCTTCTTTTCTACCTTAAAAGAACTGTGTTTAGTGACCTAATATGTATGCAGTTGTCTTCAAAGTGCGCTATTGTGACATGAAATAGTAAGTGTGCAATGGAACAGTTTCCCAAGAAGCTGAATTCTGCTGCAGTCCAAAGTAGGACTTTCATTTTACAACATAAAAGGTATTGTAAAACATATTAGTATTAAGATTGAAGTGAAGCAAGCATCACTTTTGAAAATCTTTTATTCATTTTTTGACTGCAAATACAACTGAATGGAATTGTGTTTTAGAAGCAGTGAATAAAGCTGAACGCAGGTCATCAGGGTGGCAGGCTGGAGCTAAGATTTGATTTTGAAAGCTACTACCTTTTTGTTTGAAAACAACATCAAAGCTACAAAAGTGCAACAGGCTTTAGTGCTTTTTGGAGACTGCCATATGAAACTACATTTTTATTGGTGACAATGTGCTAAAATCCCTAGCTTTTGATTCACAGTATGATGGCAGTACAATGCAGAGATCCTACCCTTCTTGCTGAGACTGCTGTACTTTATTGGTAAGTGCTATGACTTGGTGTTTGCCACTGGGAGTTCCAGCATTAATCTCCTTATTCAACACAGGAAAGTAAGCAATGCGTATCTGTAGTTATAAAATGACATTAAATGTGCAGAATATATATAGTTCCTATATATAGCAGCATATTATGTAGTTCCTATATGCAATGTTGTATTCAATTACACGTCATGAAAGGTCTGATCTATGAAATGGACCCTGCCTCAGTTTCTGGGAGCATGATTATGAGCTGTTGATAAGCTGTATTAATTGTGCTTTGGTTTCTGTAACAATAAAAAACTTTTTTGCTGAAATCAGGTGGTATATGATTAGGTATTGTATTTTGATTATAATGACAATGCCAACAAGGTTTGTTGGATATTAAATTATTTTCATTATTTTCATTAAAAAAAAAGGACTGTTCTAAAATTCTGAATCATTGGAGTGATGATAATAGATTGGGCTATAGATAACAGGAGACTGTCGCTTTTCCACAAAGAACACAACTCTTAATTGCCAGGAACTATTGTTCATAGTACAGTGTTGCTTGCAGATAAACAGACTCCACACTTCCTCTACCAATTTTAAATTCAGAAATATTTTGGAAGACAGGAGCCATTTGGATATTAATTACAGGCTTTTAGAAGTTGTGAATATTAGCTCAAAATTACTCCACTCTCCCCTGTTTTTCCCTTTTGGTTAGGAAGTTAAATGAAAATTATGATTTTAAAATGATGACTTGAAGAAATTACTGTTTTTTTCTTCAAGCTTTGAATATTTATAATTCATATTTTCATTTTCTCCAATTCCATGAACAGTACTTATGTGATGAAACTCAGGAGCAAATTTTTTAAACAAACGCGTATGCCAAATGTTATGTAACCTGTAACAAATGCCATGAGATTTATCAACATCACAGATAAACTTAATTTGGATATCAGCAGAATCAGTCTTTACTTGGGAGGGATGGCATCCCTTACAACCACAGTTTCTTTGATATAATTAGAATTTCAAAGGATTAGGTGAGGCATGTAGATTGACAGAGAGAAAGTTGCTACCCAGCACAGGCAACAAGTAGCATCTTTAACTTCTTAAAAAAAGGAAAAATGGAGAGATACAGTAAATAAATAAATAATACTGCTTTCTTTAGAAAGTCTGTAAAGTGGATATTCTAGATGCCCCTTTGCAATGTGAAGTGCTCTTTGTTGCAGGGAGCAACACCACAGCTTGCCACTGAAACTACATGTTCCATGGAATGAGGAAGATTATCATAGCGGATACCTCCCTAGTCTGAACCATATAAAAATTAAATGAATTGAACCAGATTTTTTTCATAAGTAAGGCAGAAAAAATTGAAGTAAACATTTTCAATTTCTTCAGATAATCCAAATTGGGAAGGAATTCTAGAAGTGTTCAGAGGCACTGGAGTGCTTGTTCATGTTAATTGGTTCCCTGAAATATGTAACGTCAGGCTCATGCATGACAAAAGCATATATATATAGAGAGAGGAAACCACAGATGCCATTTCCAAATGAGAATATATATTAAAAACTGCCAGTTTATTCTTGACTCATACCATATGCCCTGGTTTTTGCTCAGATGTCTGAGTTATTTGTCATGACTGGAGCAGTATTTTTGGAACCAGTCTTCTTAATTTTAGACCATTGTTTTTAATCATCATTTTGGGAAAAAAAAAACAAACAAAAATGCTAAATAATATCCGATTTTGGTCTCAGATGAGCATTTGTGAGGGTGATAGCTTGTATACTGACATCAGTGCTCTCCTTCAGGAATTAGACGCAGTGACCTTCCGCAGCTGCTCCCCTCAATCTGCCTCAGCCAGGTCCTTTGACTCTTGGCTGCTCACTGATGGCTACAGTCAACATATGTTAGTTTTTGAAGACGACTGTTTTCTTGGGCCGTTGTATTGTCAAGGGAGGAGGTGCTTTCCCCGCCAGGTTAGCTGGCAAACCAAGGGCCATCAACAAGGTGGGACACGTGTGTAACCCATGTTGATCTTGGGAAGAGACACCAAAGGAAAGGTTGCAGCAAAGGGGACAAGGACTCCAAAGGCAAAATTATTCTAACTATTTTACTTTTCCATGCTGTATGTTGGAGACAATGACAGAGGCTTCCCCTCTACCCCAAGAAGAATTGATTGAATCTGTTCAGGGAGAAAAAGGGCTTCAGGCTCATCCTATCTGGGCACAGGGGACATGCATACAATTTTGTTTTCCAATTAAAGCTCTCAATTATATGCGTTGTTGTATTTTATAAATGCTCTTGTTGCTCTGCTGCACACCCATTCTTGAAGTAAAGGTCAGTCCATTAATTACTGAAAACATGTAACTACAGACCAGGCAAATCGGGGAACAGATAGTGAAGATGCAGTATGTGATTGTGAGTTGCTAAATGGGTTTGGGTTAGGTTTAGGATTACGATGGGGTTAGGGTTAGGGCTAAGGTTAGGTTTAGCGTTAGGGTTAGGGGTTAGGGTTACGGTTAGGGTTAGAAATCAGAAATTTGTTTTATTTTCCAGTTGGCCAGCAGATATGAAGCACCCAAATATTTTGTTAATTAAATTAGGGTTAGGGTTAGGTTTTGGGTTTGGGTTAGGGTTAGGTTCAAGTTTTGGGTTTGGGTTAGGGTTAGGTTTAAGTTTTGGGTTTGGGTTAGGATTAGATTAGGGACATGGTTAGGATTAGGGGTTAGAAATCAGAAATTGTTTTTATTTTTATTTTCCAGTTGGCCAGCAGATATGAAGTAATCTCTGCACCCAAATATTTTGTTAATTGAATTAACCTTTTCTTCCATAACTTGCCTCTTTGTCAGAAAAGACTGAAGCTGTTCTCTGCTGGTTTTCATGCCTTCTCCTCCAGTTTCTTTCCTTCTTACATGAACTTTTCTATGTACAGGCTCTCTTTCCCAGAAATTTAGCCCCGTTGCTTTTTGCCATCACACTGGCAAAGATTGATTTATTGCTTTTCAGCCTGCTTCAAATTTAGTTCAATCTATGTTCTTTGCTATTGTATTGCCCTTACTACATTTAAAGAAACAGAAGTCTCCTTTGTAGGTAAGTTTTAAGCAAGCCTGCCTTTTAAATACAGCTTTTTCCCCTCCTGCAGTCGAATTTAAATCAGCTTTCTAAATGTTATGAGTCTTGGCTGTGGCATTACAAGGTACATTTAGAAAGAACTTGTTATAATCTCTTGGGTATATATTCCTCTAACTATATTCGTGTTGTAACTGGAAAAAAAAGGCTTGGATTAATATTTCTGATTTGGTTAAGCCTTCAGGTTATTAAAGATGCAATATCATTATAGGTGAACACAACCATTCTGTGCTGGCAGAGGGTTGTCAGAAGGGTTTCTCTGTAAATGGGAGTGGGGACAAGGCACATTGGCCTCTAGCAAGAAACTGAATAAAAGATAGTGAGAATGAGACTTTTCTGTGAAGAAGTCAAAGGTGCAAGTGGAAGCAGAGAAATTCTTCTGCAGGCTGGTGAAGTTTTGCTAACTCTGCTGTCAGAGATTTATTTGAGATAAAAATGTCAGGCTTGCATTAGGATAGGCTACTCCAGAATATTAGTCTGTTTTTGAGTGAGTGCACGTTTACAGACATATTTTTGTATTTTTTAGCACACTGTGTTTCCTTTCCACAATTATTTAGCAACATTGGGTGCAATAAGAACATGTGGCATTTTATATCATACGACTGAGAGTAAAAAGGTTCCCAAGGACTGGGTTTTAATTTCACCTTGAAGCATGCAACCTAACAATTTATATGTATTCTGTACAAAAATGTAACTAGGAATCTTAGCAGGTTTTAATACAGTGTTGCAGCTAAAATGTTGTTATGGCAATTAGCAGACACCTGGAAATAATTGTAGCAACACATCTTCTCATGCTGCAGTTTTACACCATGTATGGAAGATTATTGCATGTTGTACTATGTACTTGTTTTAAAAGTCTGCTCTGGATTTCTAAGTCTACAAATATTTTCTACTTCTGAAAGGAATCCTTTTGTCCTTCTGATGTGAACTCATGTCACTTAAAAAGAAACGTGGATCAGGTTTATGCATGTTTACTATAGTTGAAAACACAATGCTCATATCAGTGTCTAAGTTAACAATTATTCCAGTGACATTTTGCAATTAATGTACAAAATAATTTAAGTGCTACAGAACGACTTCAGACTTGATAGTTATGTATTCTAAAAAAAAAAAAAGTATATTTAAATGCTTTTTGAAAGAGTGAAACATCCATATAACAAGTCAACCTGTACATACATATATGCTATACATTTCTATCAGCGAAAAGAACTCAAACGACCATCAGGAGTGAATACTTTGGATACATATTTTTCCTTTAACTTCATGGCAATTGTAAATGTGTTCTGAATTGTGATTAGGTTAAAAGCTGAGCAAATTTTTTATATCTCTGTCAAAGTAATGTCTATTATTACTTGTTTCACTCCACTATTACTTTTTGTCAACATTTTTACACTTACCAAAGAGCAAATAATTTTATTCGAACATTGTTAATAAGATAACATGACTTGAAATCACAAGGTTTTGTTGTCTTTTTTACTCAGTATACAGAGTAACAGACTAGTGTATCAACATTCTAATGCCTTCAGAAAATTTACAACTTTAATTTAAGGAATTTTTAAAGATTATGGTTTCCACCTCAAATACATAGTTACGGTTCTAAGTGAAGCCTCTGTGAATTGCATCTGTGAACTGGAAAAATGGAATTAAGCCTTGTAACTCACATTTAAATCCCAGTTTCAAATGTCTCTTTCATCCTGAGTGATATTTTGGTTATTTAATCTGAATGTGACTTGCAGTATATTGCAAATACCAGCTATGAAAGGAACTTCTGTAAAAATATTGGTCTCTTCATATACAAAAAGACTAGGAATTTCAGAAGTGCCATGTGCAAAATGTGATTATAAGGCTTGATGCTTGCAGACATGCCTTGCCATTCAACCACACACATATTGCCACAAAGAAGGACTAGAAACCAAATCTGCATCTTCCTTTTCTTCAAGAGAGAACAATTGATCAAAAAAATGGAATATTAAATTACCGGACAGTGTTAGCAACCAGGATCTGGCAGATATTTGAGAGTAATCTAACATTGGGAGAGGCATAATGGATGCATTATGCACATTTTCCAAGATAGGTTTGTTCTGTTCAAAGGCTGTCCTAGAATAATCACTAACTATGCATTTTGTCAGGCTTATGGAAGCCATTTATCTTTTACCTGCTACATAGATGAATTTACAAAGTGGTACATCTCATAGCTTTACAGTTTTCTATTCCTGGCAGTTCAAAGTTTCTGTTTCCTTCACAAACAGACAATGAATTATAGAATCAATAGGATTCCCTTCTCTGTATAAATTGTTGTGTAAAACAAGGTTAACTTCTGTATGTTTAAATATTTTCTTATGTGCTAAGCTGTATCAAAATGTGGATTTTCATTATTAGTAAATAATACTCATTTTGCAGTCATTGACATAAATGAATTTTCATTATGCTAGCAGCCGCTTTTCTTCATTAACAAACTATGTTGGAGAAAAAAATGTTGGAGAGTTCTTATCAGATCAACTATATTTTTATTTTAAAGCAGTATTAAACTTCATGATCCTCACATTTCAAACAGGAAAAGGAGCAGCTCTGAAACCTGTCCAACCAGCCTGGCTTTGGAAGCTGCATGCTCTTTTCAAGCCCCGTGCCTATGTCTGTCCTCAGCAGGTAGCTAACGGAGAGATACCTCAGTTTAGGACAGACCAAAATGACCCATGTTTGTGGTGTTCCTTTTTACTTGAAGGGATGCCTGACTACTAGATAAATGAAGTCAGGTGAAATATCACTAGAAATGCTATTTCATGGATTGATTTATCTTCTTGTTTGGTTGTTTGACCTTATGCTGCTGTTTACATACGGCACGAGAAAAATGAGGTAGATGTCTCCTGGATGTTCCTTCCTAGTTACCCAAAGCTGATATGAACTTTGCCTGCACATGAGCCATGTGTCTAAGAGCATTCCTCATGCTGCTTTGCACTTCTGATTGGTTTTCTGGGTGTGTTGTATCTTGTTTATTGATGATCTGTCCAATCCCTTTTTTCTTAAAGCAAGATGATAGAAAAAGAAGTAATATGCATCATCAGTGGAGAATCTGTGTGTGGGATATGAAGTTATGTTGTTTCTATATCCTGCAGATTGTCTGATGCTCCAAAATACAAAGTTATGAAACTTACCTTAATGGTAGTTTATAAATATTAAAAATATAGTCAGGACAACATAAAGAAAGAAACTATGCAGGAAGGAAGTCTCAAGACAAAATGGGACTGCAGTGATGGTGCACCTGGACTATATATATGTAGTCAGTAAAATCTGTCTCAGAATCTGAATAAAATACCTGTCTGTTGGAGAGATACCAAATCTCGTCATAACATCTCCAATGAATGACTCTAAAGTTTCCCCTTATAATCTTTTCCAGCCTCTAATTGCCAATACACCATTAATGGCACAAGCAGTTTTATTTAAAGGTTGGACTGATGCAGTTTTGTTCTGATTCCAGCTCTGGCTGGTTCTTTGTGAGGTTAAGAAGTCCCTTGCTATCAGACACTTTCCATATATAGATACCTATACACAAAGATCAAGTCACCTCTCAACCTCCTGTTCAACAAGCTGAATAAACTGAACTTCATTTTGTAAGACTGTATCTTTTTATACATTTAACAGTATCAGCATAGTCATGAGCTGCTCTGGTTGTCATTGGTATGTTTTCTTCTCTATGTTCTTTCCATGTAGTGTGTTTGTACACACATTCAAAGGGATATAACACACCATCTACTCACTTTGAGCAACATCCCCCTCAAGGTATTTGAATATACTTTAACATAGGGGAAAACCATGCATTCTTTCGCTGCAGTTTTTGGAGCTGTGTCTCCATCCCTAGTGTCAGATCGACTTTCTCAGTCCTGGGACTAAACGGATGGAAATCAGTTTGTCTCAACAGGGCAAACAGCGAGTCACTTCCCTGTGGGGAATTAACATCAAAGACACCATATGGGATAGTGTTTCTCTAACCTACTCCTGGCATCTCAGAGTTTTGCTAAATGGCAATTTCTGCCTTGAGTTTCTGCTTCTGTCATGTTAATCAGTTGGATAATATGATTGAAAACTGACATTTTGTCATGGTTGAAATTTTGTGGCTCAGCTGAGGTGGCTTCTTCCTCCTTCTTGCTCTGAGCAGGAAGATGCTGTTTCTGTCTTTATTGCCATTGCTGTGAGCCTGGGCAGCTCTCACTTAGCTGTCAGCAGAGGGAGTAGACTTTGTGAGCGAGGTGCTTTGCAAAAGGGAAAGTCCTCTGCCTGTCGGAAGAGCATTTAAAACTAATAAGAATGTTATTACTGTCAGTAATAAAAATTTTATGACTTGTTAGCCATTAAAATTGCATACTACAAAATGTATATGGGCCCATATAGTTGGGGTGTTACTAAAAGACGGAGGCTGTTCTGTGTGTAATCCCCCCTGGTACCAGGGCTTGGTTCAGCTCTGCTAACTTCATCGTGAACCTTTCCTGTACCCCCAGCTGGGCTCAAAAGGGAAACAAGAAAGCCCACTGAGGGTAACTTGCTCTCCTTAATAACCAACTGCCCCACAACCTGAGCTCAAATTAAGACCGTATGGTTTGGTCCTTGTTCTCAGAGTAGATGCTACAGTACTTGTATGAACAGCTGCAGTCCAGGAGGGTCACTGACAGTCTGGCATCATGCTGTGGTGGGGCACCTTCAGACAGCTTTGACATGCTTCTTAATTATCACCTGTGAAGAACTGGTGGGGTCAAAAGCGAAAGATTTCTGGGGGCAGAAGAAGGGACTAAAGTGTGCAGCTGTATGCTACAAGAAAGAAAGAAAAGCACGCACTGGAGTGTCCAGCACTATGTTCATTCCTGACAAGCGACAATAAAATAATCTCCAAAGAGACAGGTTGACAGGGCCCTTAAATATGGTGTTCAAACTGCAAGGCAAAGACAAGTGAGATTTCATAGGAGAAATACATGTAGGTAGAGACTTCAGCAGGGAACCTATCCAATTCTGTGGAGAGGTTTAGCTCAAGCATCCATACTCTACAGCCGGTTTGTCATACAGAAAGGTGCTTTCTGAAGAGCGTGAGTGAAATCTTAGCCCTCTTAAAGTCCAGAGACTTTTTCCACTCATGATAGGATTTCAGAGTTCATTCCAGGTTTCTTCAGGTTTCTCAGGGCCAATGCCTGTCTACATGGGAACGCAACAAAAGTGAATTCACAGCTCAAACAGCTTTCATACAACAGTCGTTATGAAACAGAACTGAGAGGATTAAAGACCAGCAGCACTAGCTCTAGATAACTTTAATGAGCTCCGTTAATTTTAGAAACAGTGAGGAGCTCAGTGTTGTTCCCTCCTGGGGTAGACAGAATAATGGTGTTCTTAGAAAAAATTACCACATTCTCAGACAGGAAGGCAAAAGGTTGAGGTTATGCAGGGAGAAAATTAGAAGGACCAGAACCCAACTAGACCTGAGCCTGGCTACTACTGTAAAAGGCAATAATAAATGTTTCTATAAATATATCAGCAACAAGAGGAGGGCTAAGGAGAATCTCCATCCCCTGATGGACGTGGCGGGAAGCATAGTGACAGAAAATGACGAAAAGCCTGAGGTACTCAATGCCTTCTTTACCTCAGCCTTTAATAGTCAGAACAGTTGTGCTCCAGGTACCCAGCCCCCTGAGCCAGAAGACTGGAATGGGAAGCAGAATGAAGCCCAGATAATCCAAAGGGAAATGGTTAGTGACCTGCTACACCACTTAGACAACCACAAGTCTATGGGGCCAGCTGGCATATACTCAAGGGTGCTGAGGGAGCTGATGAAGGTGATCACTAAGCCACTTTCCATTATCTATCAGCAATCCTGGCTAACTGGGGACATCCCAGTTGACTGGAATTTGGCAAAGATGATGCCCATCTACAAGAAGGGCTGGAAGGAGGATCCAGGGATCTATAGACCTGCCAGTCTGACCTTGGTACCAGGGAAGGTGATGGAGCAGATCATCCCAAGTGACATCACATGGCACATAGAAGAAAATCATGCAATCAGGCCTGGTCTACATAGGTTTATGAGAGGCAGGTCCTGGTTGACCAACCTGATGTCTGTCTATGACAAGGTCACCCACTTAGTAGATGAGGGAAAGGATATGAATGTTGTGTACTTGGACTTCAGTAAGGCCTTTGACACTGTATGCCACAGCATTCTCCTGGAGAAGCTGGCAGCTCATGGCGTGGATGGGTGTACTCTGAGATGGATAAAGAACTGGCTGGAGGGAGCCAAATCCAGTTGGCAGCTGGTCAGGAGTAGTGTTTCCCAGGGCTCAGTATTGGGGCCAGTTCTGTTTAATCTCTTCATCAATGATCTGGATGAGGGGATTGAGTGCACCCTCAGTAAGTTTGCAGACAACACCAAATTGGATGGGAGTGTTGATCTGCTGGAGGGTAGGAAGGCCATACAGAGGGATCTGGACAAGCTGGATCATTGGGCTGAGGCCAATTGTATGAGGTTCAACAAGGCCAAGTGCTGGGTCCTGCACTTGGGTCACAACAACCCCAGGCAGCACTACAGGCTTGGGGAAGAGTGGCTGGAAAGCTGCCTGGCAGAAAAGGATCTGGAGATGTTGATTGATAGTGGCTGAACATGAGCCAGCAGTGTGCCCAGGTGGCCAAAAAGGCCACCAGCATCCTGGCTTGGATCAGGAATAGTGTGGCCAGCACACCAGGTAAATGATTGTGCCACTGTACTTGGCACTGGTGAGACCGCAACTTGAATCCTGTGTTTAGTTTTGGGCCCCTCATGATAAGAAAGACATTGAGGTGCTGGAGAGAGTACAGGGAAGGGCAACAAAGCTGTTGAGAGGTCTGGAGCACAAGTTTTATGAGCAGTAGCTGAGGGAACTGGGGCTGTTTGGCCTGAAGAAAAGGAGTTTGAGGGGAGACTTTACTGCTGTCTACAACTGCCTGAAAGGAGGTTGTGGCATGGAGGGTGTTGGTCTCTTCTCCCAAGTAACCAGTGATAGAACAAGAGGAAATGGTCTCAAGTTGTGCCAGGGGAGGTTCAGATTGGATATTAGGAAAAAATTCTTCACAGAAAGGGTTGTCAGGCATTGAAACAGGCTGCCCAGAGAAGTGTTGGAGTCACCATCCCTGGAAGTGTTTAAAGGTTGTTTAGACACGGTTCTTAGGGACATGGTTTAGTATAAGTGTTAGGTTATGGTGGGACTCGATGATCTTGAGGGTCTCTTCCAACCAAAATGCTTCTATGATTCTATGATCATGCTTGTAATGACCACAGTCAGACCTGAGCTGGCTATGAAAGATGGTCCCTGCTGAAAACCCCCTGGGGTTCATCTTCTTGGAGCAGTGGGTCTGTGAACAAAACCCTTCCCTTAGAGTCAGACATCATCTAAAGAGACTTTCCAGGACTGAATTCCCTCACTTTCTCTTTCTTCTGAATATATCCTTGAGTAAGCCCTTGACGTCCTGGACAAGCGATTATTTCTTCTCGGTATCCTTGAGTGAAAGAGGCCTTTTGTTTTTTGTGAACGGCTTGCATGCTGTGGATCCTCATTCTTATGTGGTTGTACAGTAAGACTATCATAATGCTGAATAATTTTGGATAAGCTCCGTTTTTTGTTGTTGTTTGTGTATTTTTTTTTTTTTTTTGCTTAACAGTCTGACTAGAATAAAGTTTGTTTGAAGCTTGTTGTCTGCCTGAATTGACTTTTGGGATGCCTCCGTGATACAATGCTAAAGCTCGCCTTAGGTGGCACTGGGAGACCAGCCTCATCTGTCTTGCTGGACACTGAAATCATACTGACCTTCTCCTCTGTGTTGTGTTCGAATAATTTGGGGTAGATAGGATAAGGGCATTACTGAAGCATAAGCTGTCTTAACTTGCAGCAGAGACTGGGTCTATAACTGCGCCTGTGGGCTTGGAAACTTTGCTGGGTTCAGGGTTAACATTAGCTGTCTAACACTTATGTAAGATTACTGAGTCTTAGAGGGAAAACCCCTTGAAAATGGTTGTACTTTAAATGTGACTGTACAGTGTCTGTGATGTGTAACTGCTCCAGAATATGAGCATGGTTGTGACAGGTCAATGCTGTATCAGGAAGAATTGCAGCACATGTATCATTGTTGGTTAGAAAATGTGGTAAATTTTGTAGCTCACCATATTAATTTATAACTGTTCTACTTAGGGGATAGGGATGTAAGTCTATGACTTAAGATACAGACTCATATAAAATCTTTTTAGAGACCTGGTACAACATTCTCTATTCTGTGTTTGATAGAATGACAGCTATAAGCAAACTTGAGCAAGTGACAAATTTTACATACCTTGTTCCAGGTGGTCACATACAGATAAAAATCAGCACCATCCAAGAAAAGAAGCAAATGTAACAGTTATTCAAAATTTGTTCTTGTGGTGAAAATCCATATCTGTATAAAAGTTTACTATGCAGTCCGTGTGTAACCCTCAGCTCCATATTTGAGGTGCATCTTGGCAGTGAGGATGTGGGTGTGCTATGGCTGAGAGCAATACAGCAGTGTCTCCAGCCTGTGCTCTATCAGGATGGAGTAAGGGCTCTGGAGCTTGCTTGTGAAGCTATGTAAAACAATGTCTTCAATGGCATTTTTGATTACAAGCTCAGAAGGGAGGAAGAACTGCAAAAATCTTTGGAGGCCTGAAGGTAAAGCAAAGAATTCAAGCTCTGCTGCTGGAGGACCATAGGCTGTTACCAGAGAATGATAGTATGTCCCTAGTTTTATTTTCTTGATGCTGATTTTTTAGGATTTTGTGAGGTGCCAGTCATTCTACAAGTGTTGGCAACTTGTCTGGAGTGGTTAATGGACTTTATGCTCTTTACCATTGAAATGTCACTAAACCTGTATGAAATTAGTGTCAAGTGTGTTACTTACAATAAAAAAAAAAAAAAAAAAGAAAACCAGAACATGTCTTAGCAATGAGAATAAGAAAGGAGTGGAAATAAGGTATGAAGCAAACTGAGTGCTTTTTTTTTTTTTTTAACAGATAGATAAAGGTCTTGGGAATCTTGGAAATTCAAGCCTTTCCATGTGGGAAATAAATTATCTCCTTTTACTATGACAAGACAAACCCCAAAGCAGAAAGAAACTCTTGTGAACCTCCTGCCCTGCCACATGGGCTGTCCCTAACCAGGGGAGTCCTTTGCAGGTGCTCCCCCACTGATGCCTGCAGGGAAAACCGGCAGCTCCCCGCAGCTTGGGGCAGTATGTTGCCCTCCCATTTGAATGTGTCTCAATTCAGCCAGGCCCACTATGGATTTGACTTTAAGCGCATGTTTGAAGTCCTGTGGAGGCTTCGTGTTGGCAGAAGTGTAAGTACCACTGGGATTTTAGCTCATGCTGCTGGAGTGCCTGGCTACATGGGTGTATTTGAATTGTGACTTCTGAAAGAGCGTGTTCACATAATTCAACATCCTGACTTATGAAAGGAGGGGACATAATATTTATCTGGATACTGCAGTGGTCAGGTTAAACTTGTGCATTGTTAAATTATTTTATGAATCTTTGCAAGATTTTGGGCTGAAAGACCACTGTGCTCAGACTCTAAGAGTGCTGCCGTGTGAAGACAATTATCCATAAAGTATTTTTGTTTATGTTAGGCAGGCAATTCACTTCAGAAAACGATGTATTTAGAAAAGTAACAGAAAACCTAAACTTCTGCAGCATAGCAGTTTTGAAGTAAGCAGTATAAACACTTACAGCAGTTATCTTAGGATGCATTGAAGACTCTTTAATATTTCACTAAATAGTGAAACATCATATATTAAAGTATTAAAATATAATGTTAGCCATTTAGTTGCCTTGCAATGGAAAACGAACTGCAAGAAGGCATCCTGTAGGAAAAAAAAAAAAAACCATCAGGGTAAACTTGTTATTTACATTACATGTGAGGCTTTGTTGGTAAAAAAAGGTGTTAGATAGGAGAAGGGAAGCAGTTTTCAGGTTCTCTTCTAGTTTTACTATCATACATATTTAAACCATCAAGTGTACCCTGGAATAAACCCACAACAACTTACTTGTTTGTATTCACAGCAGTTATGACAGTCATGTTCAGAGGCCCATTGCTGGCCTCCTGAAGGCAGAATTACATACTTGTTTTCAGAGCTGCTGGCTCGGTGAACACGCATGGCTGCTCAGCAGCTGAAAATGAAGCTGCTTTAGTGGGATGCTGATATCCAACTGCTGAGCAGTAACTGAAGCCAATGGGGTTATTCATGTGGATGACTGCTCCCTGTGTGAAGCTGTGGGATGGGAAGGCTGAAGAGTTTGTCTTGGTCCTTTATAAAACACCAGCTGTAGCATAAACCAAGCTTCATCCCAAGCGCAGGCACCTCTTCAGGCTGCTGTTGTGGACATGTGCCATGTCTGGAGCAAAACACCGTAAGCTGCTGTGACCTCCTCCTCTGCCAACAGCAGAGAAAGACGCAGGGGAAAATATAGGGCTGCTTGTTTATTTTTGCTTTATTGGTGATTCATATCCAAGATTTGTCATGAAAGACTAAGTAAAACCTGATAAAAATAATGGGTATTTGTGGCATTTGGTGCTGAAATTAGACCTCTGATTTAAAAAGAAACGGGTTAGATTTAGGCTACTGGCTTTGAAAACAATGTTTTCTTTTGTTCTAGGCATATAAATAAGAGCCTTTGCTGTATATTGTTATTAAATATGGGATCATACCCCTTCAATCTTCAAGCGATTAGCAGTCCATATCTTAATTTTTGTGGTATTAAACCATGCCTAATACCAATTCCTGTTACTTGCTCACTTTCCCCAGTAGCAATGTGGGGAGAGTAATGAAATATGAAATGTTTTATCATGTTTTGGCCAGCCTAGGGTTTTCAAATTTCTGTGTGTGTAGGGTTTTTTAAAAATTTATTTTAATTTAATTTAATTTTATTTATTTTGAAACACCATCAAGGGCTATTTCTTGTGTCATATATCTAGTGACACCTGTGTGAATACCACACACAAACATCTGTCCCTACAGCTGTCCCCACCTGAAGGAGAAGTTGTCAGCTGAGACCTACTGTTTTTATTCAGATACACTGAGTTACCTGTATTATGCAGAGGTCTGGGAAAAGTTATCCTTTATTTGTTGCTAAATATTATGCTTGTTTCTTAGTCAAATGAATTTTTGTAAGCACAGTTGTACACTCGGCACAGGACAGCTGCAGGCTTTAAAGCTGCAATGTTTGGAGGAACTAGGTGCTTAGATCACTTTCCAGATTCCTTCTATATCACTTTGAAAAGCCAAACAACAAAGAAGAGTTTCATATACACAAATTATGCTTAACTCCATATAAAAAAAACCCTAACCCCACACCAGAAAATACGAATAAAAAGAAATCTCTCTTTCTGGCTTTGGAAGACTGTAAGCAGTTAAGAAGAACAGCAGCCTCTTGAATAGGCATTTTCTCAGTAGGTCCTGAAACATCATATGAAAAAAGTTCAATGTCTTCAACTGTTTTGTAGTTGTTTGTTTTGTTTTGTTTTGTTTTTTGAAGGTAGAGAAACTGAGGCAGTGCAACTTTTTCACCCGCCAGTTACTTGTGTTGCTGGCTGTGGGGGTGAGGGACAGGGTGACTGTGGCAATGGGGCACTTGGCCATTGGAAGAGAACTAGCCTGTGTATCAGACCCTACAAACAAGAGCACTCCTGGTCAGTAAATGATTTTGATTTATATTAGCAGTTCCAAATAAAAATAAGGTTAAAGTCTACCCCTCAATACAGAGAAACGATGGGATTGCTTAACTGTGATCCGCTTCTAGTTTTACTGGGAACTGGAGCTGAATTGTTCTGGGTTACAGGTGTGTGAATTAGATCAATGCAGGGGTGAACCGGCCTTTAAAATAATTAATTTTTGTATAGGGGGGGTGGGGAGAGCAATAGAGTATATCTTATGTTTTGGCAATGAGTTCCTTTGAAATGGCGGAAACATTGATATTATTATTATTATAGCTCTTGTAAGGTGCTTTTCATCAGTGTTTTAGAGTAAAAATGTTCTGTAAAGTGCTTACATGGAGAACTAATATTGATTACAATCAAAGTCTCTCATTTGAAGTTGATTTGAGGCATGCCAAATACGATAAAAGGCTGTTACTGTGTGACAGACACACATTTTTCAATGGTTAACATTGGCGTATAGCTGTCTGAGAAATTTATGTTATAAACAGAGTGCATACATGTTTTATGACCCATGACCATATTCTAGATAACTTGGCATTATTAATTTATTGTTTTTATTTTCTGATGATGAAGATAAAGTTGTGTTTGATTTAATATACAAGTGGCTCATGAATAGACAGGTCTATTGTTTATATGTATGGAGATATTGGTATGTTTTTAGTTTCACTTCATACAACTTCTGAACTAATGCCATGCATTTATGTATATACATTTGAAGCCCCGTGTAGATTGTGCCTAGAACTGCTAGGTAGACAACTGGGGATTTCAATGCTTAATTCTACAGAAGATGTCCCTCAAATGTAATTAAATCTGGTCTCTCATACTTGCAGACAAATGAATAATTCATGGAGCTTAGTCATAATCAGGTTATGTGCTTTCTGAAATTCTCAGATGATGTGCAAAGGTTAATTTTTATATTAAAAAAAGAAAAGCTCAGATGGTTGTATCTGCAACATGAAAATTCAGGTTGCCTAGGATACCATATTAAAGAGGCAGAAAGGTTGAAGATATGTATACATCCTCTTTACACAGAGTCAAACACATCCTAGTATTTATTTAATCCAACAAACGTATATATTTTTATGTCTGAATGACTCACTATTTTCTATTGAAAAACAAGGCATACAGTGAGGAGAAAGGGATGGGGTGGGGCGGGAGGGGGGGAGAGGTGGCTAAAAGGAGGAGGGAGAATGACAGGAAATTGGAACTGAAAAACTGAGAAATGGCAAACACCCAAGAAGGCAGAAGGAGAAAGAAAGAGAAAGCGATAAAGCAGGGAGGAGCAGCAGATGCCTGTCAGGTTGAAAGAAACCTGATGTATACACAGAGGAATCAAACTGATCAGGCAGTCGCATATGTGTCGCAAACAAGAATTACAAGGGCTGACGACGATTTCCGACCCACTCCCCCGCGCCACGTGTCCCAGGAGCAGCAGCCAGGTGGTTTGAAAAGGCCGCATCCCGGGAGGAGGGTCCCGGGGCCGCATCGCGGGGCCGCATCCCCGGGGCCGCATCCCCGGGGCCGCATCCCCGGGGCCGCATCCCCGGGGCCGCATCCCCGGGGCCGCCCGGAGCGGCGGCAGCCTGGGGGAGCCGCAGCCTGGGGGAGCTCTTCACACGCTGGAGAAGCAGAAGCCACGGGGACCAGCAGCCCGGTCGGAGTAGGGGAACACAGGGATAGGGACAATGCCGTGGGTAATTTCCAGAGGCTGCAGCGGGACCCGTGTGCCTTTATCTAGTCCGTAGCCAGGATGGCCACACTCCCCCACAGTGTCTCTACTCGGTTTTTCCGTCGCACTGTGTTTCACCCGGCATCTTGGCTTTTTACTCTTCCCATCGGTGATCTTGGAAATCATATAATTTAGGAACCCCTTTCCACCACCGGCTGGATTTTTGAAAATATTTAAGTGAGTCCCCAGTGGAAAAAAAAAAAAAAAAATCAGTGAATCTGCTCAGCTAAACAAAAGATAGATCTTTCTATCAGTAATGCATAATACAGACTAAAAAAATGATTATTTTGTTCCTGTGTGTATTGATCTCTGGGATACTTGCTTGTAATAGCTTAGTATCTTAACAGAGGGGAAAAAGGATTTGCAATAGTGAGTCTCAGCACATAGCTCAGGGAGCTATTGCCATGTGTGTTATGAAAAACCCAGTTTTCTTTAATGTGCTGTGCTAATTTGCTGTTGTCCAGCAGCTGTGCCATGAGAACCACTAGGGCATCCCAGTCTGGGATCTCCAGTTATGCATGGGGACCTTAGCCTGAAATCAATCTGGCCTTGTTTGTGTTCAGGAATTTACAGGCGTTTAATCCTCACTGGGGCTGGTGTTTCGGCTTTCCCACCCCCTGGCTTTAGAGAGTTCCTTGTTCTGTGTGCAGATGTTATGAGTACCAACATGACAGTCATTCTTCCTCTGTCACCAAAAAGGCCAGGAGTAATGAGAGGCTGAAGCTGAGAATGATTTTAACCATCTAGTCACCAATGTAGTTTTATGTAAATAATTTTTTTTTATTTTTCTGCCCTCATCAATATGTTGGGAGTGTCCACCACCATCTTCTATTTCAAATATAAGTATATTTTAGGATAGCCTTTATTTCTGCCTGCAGACACTTGCTGACTGAAGCTGGCAGTATCCAGCCATCCACAGAGTGCTTCTCACAACACCGAGAGCTGTATTTGCACTTGATATATTTCCCCAATTCAGCTGAGCTCCACAGTGAGTAGCGCTGTCATCCAGGATCCTTCTTAACTTTCCTGAAATGCACATGTACTGATTCAGTCCATCTTGTGACAGCTTCTCCCTGAAAACTGGTGTCTCAAATCCCTTTCTGACTGGATAATTTCATGGGTGTATGTTGGGCTAACAAGGGTTTGTGAAAGGACAAAAGCCTGCCTTACAGTTCGGTGACTTAATTACCCTAACAGGATTTTTCATTTGTTATGTCTCTCGACCTACTATTTGGTCACCTAAACCATCCTGTTTTCCATCCATCTGTGCCTTTTTATAACAAGACCAGATTCTTGAGCACGTATTGCTATTTGGAGTAAAGCTTACTGTTTCCACCCTGACCAAGCAGCACAGCAGGAGTGTCAGTGTAATGCTGGTACCTGGAGAAAAAAGCAGTAAGTGCATTTGTCATGGGCTTTGTCTTTCTGCTTGTTGGATGGGTGTTTCACATAAAAAACCTCTACATCTGTTCAACACCTGACAGAACGTTCCTCCAAGATTTACCATCCACATTAGTGTCGCACTTGCTTCCTTCTGACATAATACCACTACATCTACCAAAAAAACTCCCTGGATTTTTCTTTTGTATATTGTAGATTTATATATTTTTTATATATATATATATATATATATATATTTGTGTGTGTGTTTGTTTTCCAAAATACTGAAGATGCCAATACTGAAGTGCAGAGTACCCCTCCTCTGAAATTATAGGCCTCAAGCTTGAGGCTGACCCTGGGAAAAGGCTGAGTGTTGGCAAATCAGGCTGAATACAGCTCCTGTTCCTGTAAAACTTACTTGGAAGACTTGTCATGATGACCACAGGAATCACAGCCTGTGTACTGTCTGTCCTGCTTTACATTGCGCGGTGTAGCACTGGAAAGTGATAAATACCTTGTTTTCTTACGTTATCTTTCCCTTATGGTTGAGCTAATGGCAGCCAGCCCAAAACTCTGATCACTGGCAGTGTTGTGGCAGGGGTTTTTGTGCACAGCCTCTCATCCCATGGGAGTGCTTCCAGAGCATGTTCTCGTGCTGTGTGGGAATGGCTGTGGTGGCAGTTGCAGTGTGTGGTGGAGGCATGTGAGATTGAGGGGTGCCTCAGAGTGGCTGCTTGTCAGGGTGTTGGGCATGTTCTGGAGCCTCTCTGTGCTCTAAAAAGTCATGCTGGAAATGTCTGTTCTCCTTCATGGTCTAATTTAATTAGACAAGAAAATGGCACAGTTTTTTTTTTTTTTTTAAATTTTAAAGAGCAACCTGCCTCAACCCAAAACAAATAAAAAACCCCCAGGCCCCAAAATACTAAAAGAAAAAACAAGAAAACAAAAAACCAACCAAAACCCAACAGAAAAACTGGAAAATCCCCCAATCAAAAAACAAAATACAAGGATACAGGGGATGTTAACGGAAGGAGAAACAGGCATTATTAAACTCTTCTCTTAAATATCTGTCTGTGGTTTTTGTTTTGGTGTGGTTTGTGTTGTGGTTTTTTTTTTTTTTTTGGTGTGTGTGTTTGTTTTTGTTTTGTTTTGTTTTGGTCTTGTTTTGTTTTGTTTGTTTGTTTGTTTTCCCCAGGTACTGGCATTTTATAATAAGCTGGTTCTAGAACTGAAACCTTTCTACAGAGAAGCAATGCAGGATAACTCAGCGAATTGCCTGGTGTTGCTAATCCAGGTGAGTGTCAGTCATGGGTGTGAAAGTCGTTGCATTGCGTCATCCATTGGAGCAATGCTGGTGTCTTGTCTGGATAGCTTTCATTTTCTACATCTGGCTGCATGTGCCTGGACCTTCCCAGTCACTTCTTCCTGTAGGGTTTGGTGTGACTCTTCTAAGAGTGTGCCTCTTCTCCTGCCCAAGTGGAAATGCTGTGTTTTAATGGCCTGATGCCTTAGTTTCACTGCTTTTTCATGACTAACTGAATCTTTCTGCTGGCATAGCTCAGTGCCTGTAATGAATAAGGCATATAAGGTGTTACCCTGTTGAGTATCCCATACTATTGCAAGAAATAATTTACTGCCTTGCATTTGTGCTGTTATTGCCTTCTACAACAGAAGTGAAACCATAGGGGAGGCTGGAGCTCAAAACTTAATTTCCTATTATGTGTGCACTGAATAACATTAGCCTAACACTTTGCACTAAAGGGAGAAATTGCCTCCCATGAAAATATTGTGTAATCTGTTCATATGAGCACATGATATGGTTATGACAGTAGAAAGAACGGAAAGCTTCCATGCAGCAGCTTAGCTTTCCTATCAGTAGACATGTACTAGAAATGAGCACACAGGGAACAACTTTTCCATTTCTTTCTGGAAAGCAATGTTGAATTTCTGTTTTGTATCAAACTTTTCTGACTGGTAGGAAGTAAATTTCTTTGCTTAGAAAACAAACACATCTCCACTACGGAATTAGATTATGAAGGTTCAAAACGAAAACACTTTTTCAGGCTGAATTAATTTAATAAGCTTCCCTGTTGGATTTTTCAATTGCAATCCCATTTCTTAAAAAGGCATATCAAAAATACCCCTTTGGTTGATGTTATGAGATGGCATAGTTGTTCTTTGGCAGGCAAAGGGAGGGAGGAAAGTGAAAGATATTAAGGTTGCAAAGCTAAGAATGCTGAAGGGAAGAAGTTTGTCTTCACAGTCCTCATGTGCATTGTGAAATACTCTCTTACTAGTTGCAGTCTAATGCAAATGTTTTTCCGGTTCAATTAATGAGTAATTATTTAATATTCCTTTTTGGTTACTTCATTCAGTTGTGATTCAAGGCCTTTCTGTGTTGCACGTCTGTGCCCTGGCAAAAATCAGTTTTAATGGTACCCTGAGATGCTGCAAAGAGAGTTGCACAAACATTATTTTATGTGTCTTCAATACAACCCTGTGAAACAGTGGAGTCCTGTTTTGCATCCAAGAAACTTAGTGGCTGTCATTACTTGCTATGTTAGGGTGCTAATCTTTAGAGATCTAGAGTTTTCTAAGTTAAAAATTACACTGAAAGCATAGCATCTAGCAAGTGTGAGTGTTTAACTGTTCCTCTACCATGTGGGTGTCTAGACACAGGGGTGAGATGAATGTCCTTTCCCATTCATTAACAAATTTCTGAGTTCAGTTAGCAAGAGATAATAGAGCAGCTTCTTCGTTATGCAGGAACCTTACTGAAAAGAGATATTACTGTAATAAGAGCTGTGGTGTCATGCATATGCAATAGGGGGCTTTGTCATCTTTTAATGCTGGACTAAAGCTCAGATGCTCATACAAGTTAAGCCTTACGATCTGGAGAGAATTTCCAATATTAAAAAAAAAAAAGAGAGAGAGAGAGAAAATCCCCAAACCAAAATAACAGAAAAACTGTTTTGGACCAGGAGGTTCTTGCCCCTATGGTCATATTGTAACTGAAGAACAGTTTGAACAACAAATAATGGCAACAGGATATTGAATCACTATATTTGACACCAACTAGAGGAAGAGAAAATATATTGCATTCCTACCAGTATGCTTCTTATCAGTTTATTCCCAGCAAAAGAAAATAGAGACTTGGTGATCCCAAATCTATAGACTTTGAAAAGGAGTGTGTCCATGTTGTTAGACCCTTATAATATTGTAAACTGTCCGTCCTCTGCATGCTGTCTCCACAGCCCTCTGGGAGATAGTCTGCATTTCCACATGGTATGGATCTCCATCTGAGGTTGTTGTGGTCTTCCCCAGGAGCCTGTATTTGGCTGTGGTCTCACATCTTCCTGAGAGCAGCTGCTCTCTCCTTTGGCTTGCACCATTTGTTTACATCTTCTGTCTTTCCAGCCCAGAGCACCCACCTTCTGCTGTCCCTAGCTGCAGCTACCAGCCCTTTGTCTATACACTCCTCTCCATGCTGGCATATGTGACCATGAGCTTTATCGTACCAGGTGTTTGCAAATGGTTCCACTGTGCCCTGCCCCCTGTAATAAGACACTCACAAATGGAACAGGGTCATGTGTGTTTGAGGAGGAATGGTCCTGGAGGTTGAGGGACGCAGAAGGAACTGTCTATTCTTGCCTGAAAGGAGGGAAAGGACAATCATGGCCAAATTTGAATGACAGAACAGCCCAGGAGAGTGACCAAGACCACTGAAGTTAGAGACTGTATCTAGTGCTGTAGGGTTAGTGAAATGTAAGGAGAAAGCTGCAAGATGTTTTGAGCCCAAGAAGTACTGTGAGGATGATGCCACATGAATGCTTCTTTTCTTGACAGAGTAGCCCAAGATGGGGTTTTGGACTGAGGATCTTGGATGAACAGACAGGAAGTAACTCCTAATATCATGGTAACAGAATAAGGAAAGGGAACAAGTTCTTTAGTGTAGCACATGAGATTTTGTACTCCCTCCTCACATGTGCTGCCCCAAAGCCAAGATAGGATCACTCACTCCACAGAGAAATCCCAGGACCTTGTAAGCACAGCGCTGCCTCTAGACTATGGTGACATCTTTTGCAGTGTCCACCATACTGCTGGATTCATATCTCTTCAGTTTGATACTTTTTTCTCTTAACTTTTTATTTTTTTTTAAATGCATCCCTGTGGAGATGCTGCCCTTTATCTGTCTTTATGGGCTGATTTGTAACAAACTGCCTTCGTTTCTATGTCAATTTTTAACACTGGACATGTTGCATGCCTGTGACACCCAATAAATGAATTGCCCATTGCCTGCAGACCAAGGTACTGTAAAATAAAATTTTGGCTCTTCTATATTGTATATGAGACGTCTTTAACAATCCATGTGTGCTTTTCAGTTGTTGTTGCTTTGTTTTTGGTTTTGTTCACTTTTAATGCTCAAGTGAAATTTATGGCTATATTTTAAACTAGAGACCCATTGAAGCCTGAACATATTTTTCATGTTAAAGAAATATCTTTAAAACTCTTAGCATCTAAACTGGCTTTTAGATATGCTAGATCCACTTAGGGAAGGGGACTGTGCTCTGCTTTCAGTATATTTGTCATCTCTGTTATTCAATGGAAGTGAGTTTTGCAATTTTCCAGAATTGTGAGGGAAGGATGAAGCTGGTTTTGAGCCTGAAAACTGGCAGCTCATGTCAGAAGCAGATGCTGTCCTCTGCAGGTGATGGGGAGGGTGGAACTGGGGAAGGCTCAGGGAGGGTGCTGCGGAGGCAATTCAGAGCAAGAGTCCAGTTTAGACGCGCCAAATGATGCTCTGGGAGAGCTGTTTGTTCTCTCTTCCGCTCCCTTGGAAATGTCCTCTGGTTCCTTTATTTGACTTGGGTGCTTGCAATAATTGTCTTCCAAATCCCATGGAAAGAACTTGCTGTGTTTCTGCATGGAGGCACCTGAATTCTCAGTCCCTCTCTCCGTCCTTCTAGATTGAAGTTCATCATCACGCCAACATATCAGGCTGTGCTCTTTTTTTACCCTACAGTTCACAGCACTGAACTATTAGGACAGTTTCTGGGCAATAATACAGTGAAAAGTTACAAAAAGCATCTAGATTCATTTTCCAACCCTTGTCTTTGGCTTCTTGGTCCAGCAATGCTGGATTCTGGCCTTAGAAAGTGCATATGTTCTTGAGGGCAGACATCTCTCACAGCTCAGCCTTTGTTGCTTGCACTGCCTGTAGCCTTATTTTTAGCTCCTTTCAGTGTTCTCAAAGGTAATCCTAGTATCTATTTGTTCATTTTTTTTTTTTTTAACAAATATGTGAGTTTAGATGCATTATACATGAAATAAGATGTTTATATATGAAAATGTTCTAATATAAGGAGGAAAGGAAGTATGGTTCACAGGTAGAGTGAAGAAAACGTAAAGAGATTCTGATGACTCCACAGTAAGGACAAAGCATAAGCATGTGTAGCAGCTCCTTGATATGCAATCATTTGATTCGAACTTAGTTTCCCCGAACTGCCTGTTTTACATTTGAACCATTGTGTTTTCACTAACTGATCAGTTTTGGCCACAGCTACATGAGCAAGAACATGCAGCAAGGCTTGTGTTCATCGATAAGAGAATTCAAGTCACTCCTCACTAAAAGAAAGTATGTGTGTGGGGGTGCCTGCTGCCTGACAAGTCCCTGAGTCAGGCAGGACAAGAGGAACAAACAACCTCATGTAGCATGCCCAGAAAAGCACGTAATTTTGTCTGAGTCCCTGCAGACGGCAACAATATCTGTGAGGGGGAAATGCTTGAATTGAAGGTATATGTTACTACTGAGATCTGAGTGAGGCCAGATTCAATACAGACTAATGTCTTTGAGGTATGGTGGTGGCTGAACGTCCTGAGAGAGCAGAGTAGGCAGATCTGGAGACAGGCATGGTGCTAATTCTCTTCTACCATGACATTACTTCAGCAGAGAATGACATTCTATAGTCTTTATTTAAGAAACTGCAGTGTCTTTCTTTGAAAGACAGAAAAGCCACATTGGCAGCTACTAGAGTGGGGGAAGAGAACTTGCAAGTCGAAGATTAGGCTTTCACTGAACACAGGAAGGTTGCTGCAGGAAAGCTTGACTTCAAAATAGGCTCTTACTGCTGTGCAAAGGTGATAGATGGAGTGGGGAAAAGGAGAACAAGCAAGAGTGAAACTTGCTAGGTAAGACCTACTGAGAATAAAATATGGTTGTATAATACTGCTGAGTATTGGCTGGGGAGATGGGAGAGATGGACTTGAATGATCCTACAGATGAGGGCTGTGCACCTCCTTGAAGCTGGGCCCAGCTGTCAGTTTTGGCATAAATCTATACCAGTTGCGTGGGTTGCAGGTGCTTTCCTGTGTTGACTTATCGTAATCACAGAATCATAGAATAGATTGGGCTAGAAGGGACTTTCAAAGGTCATCTAGCCCACTCCCCTGCAATGAGCAGGGACATCTTCAACTAGATCAGTTGCTCAGAGCCCTGCCCAGCCTGGTCTTGAATGTCTCCAGGGATGGGGCATCTACCATCTCTCTGGGCAACCTGTGCCATTGTTTCACCACCCTTATAGTAAAAAAATTATTGATTGGTGCTCTGTGTGCGGCATAAGAGATGCTTAAAGAGGGAATTGGCTGTAAGCTATTGCAGGAGGTGCCATGCTGTGTGTAAAATGTACATATAAAACCCATAAATTACAATTTAGTGTAGTCATTGTCTCTAATCAGTTGATGTTAAATAACAGAAACACTCTATGCACCTTGTATACGAAGAAGGTGATTTCCCAGAGTCCACTACGTGTTGAAGACTGGCAAATAATGACTTTGCAGAGCTGACCTATGCACTGCAGTTAAGGCTGTGAGAGGCAGGTATATTTTGCACGGGATATGGAGGTACCCACACTAGAAAAGCAGGAAAGCACATTATCTTTTTGGATCATTTGTTAAAGTAACACAAATTTTCCACAGTAATAGTATTTTTGGAAATAGATATATAAGCTAGTGGCAAAACTATGTTCTGCTTATGATTTGAGAGGAGATAATTGTTCATGTGAATGTATCAAGTATTTATTCTAGAACTGAAAGCAATTTGAATTCGGTATACAATAAGCATTGCTCTTACAGTCTTCGTACACAGAAGTCTGTGACCCTAGAGCAGGACCTATTTGATAGATACTATGGGGATAGAAATCTATTTTTGTTCTGTAGTTGTATTTACAATGTAGTTCACTTAAAAATATTTATGAAATAACAAGATGAATTTCTCGATATATTTAATCAACATACTGTACAAAAATTCAAGAGTGTTTAAACATTCCCCTCCCCTCCATAAAAATAACCCCATCCAAAACCAAATCAAACCAAAAACCCCACAAAACAACAGACCTGGCTCTGAGAAACAAGAAGGCTCAATGGGCAAAGGCGGAGACATTAAAAACTGCTTGTGTGAAAGTTGTTTTGCTTCAGTATATGGTATTTACTTACGGTATATTTTTGGTTTATGTGTGTCTTTATTTTTTTTTTTGTCAGAGTGCTTGTTCATGGAACTTGTGGATCTGTAAATACAGGAAGCACAGTTTTACCTGGCAAAACCTTCATTAAAAGTCTTCTCTTAGGTATCCAGGATAGTTGGATGTAAAACCGTGAGGCAATTTTTCCTGCTTGCAAACAAGAGAAGCAGAACTTAAATTGCATGTTGTTTGCATTATCCAGGGTCTTTGAAGCAATTGCTTTTGCATATGTTAGCAAGTCTGGAAGTCTTTCAGTTTGCATATTTACAGGTTACAAACAATAGCCACAAGTTCTGATCCTTGAAGCAGCTGAATTAGTACAAAATTGACAGGATCAGGCCTCTGCTGTGATGTCTATCGTGAACATGCAGGATTTATATTTTTCACTATTAAAAGCTACTTCTAGTGATGGCCCTTCCACCTCGTTTATCTACCAATAAGGCTTGTGTGTAAGAGTAGTCTATAGCAGCTTCTATGAATTTAATATTAATTTCACCTGAGCAGTTTCACTGCCTAGGCTGGTAATACTTCATGATAACTATAATGACATTTTTCTCTTTGGTCCAGAGATTGTTCTGGTGATTTTTTTTCCTGCACACTAAAAGCTTTTTTTATTTTATAAGTAGTTGATAACATAGTAGAGATTACATTCAGGTGATTATATGTGTATGATCCAGAAGGCCTCCTTCTGCCTGGCCTCATTTCTTCATTGCAATACACAGCAGGTAGAGCATTCAACCAGTGAAGGCAGTCCTAGGATTTCATTATCTTTCTGCTGGAGCACTCTGAATGCACCTTTTCCACTTCTAAGTGAACTTAACCATAAGGAGTCCTGAGACAGGCTTCCCGTACTCCCTCTCTTGCTGAAAGCTCCAATTAATCTATAAAATAGGATACTTCAGTACCAATTGGTCTGAATAGCAAGAGCGACTGTGTAGCTGAATCATTGAGGTGCTCTCCAGGGAAAAAAATGCCTTGGGTCAAGTCTATCAGCATGTTCTCTGATGAATAGGTGAGTGCACGGGAACAGGCCACAGGTCTCCCACACTCCTCAGTAAGGATGACAGTCAGCAGGTGTCGGGGTCAGGTTTCCACTCTCAGTTAGGGAGGAACTGATGCTTGGTGTCTCCATTTCTCAGTGAGCACAGCAAGGACTGGTTCCTGAATGGAGGTCAGTGCTAGCTGAAGGGTGGGAGAAGCTGGATAGTTCGATCTTTATTGCTGATGTTCTAGTCTGTGGATAAAAAAAGAAGAAAACAGGAGAAAAAAAATCCTGTTAAGATAAAAAAGGAATTATAGAAAGGCATTGTAAGCAGGTGGATACAACAGCACTCTGATACTTTCTACCCTGCAACAGGGTCATCTGCCCTTGTTTGAAAGAATGATCTATATTCTGAGTTTCAGATGGAATAAGCCAAACAGGAAGCAGTATCCAATCAATTGAGGATAGATCCAGTTTGCCTCTATAAATATGTTGTGCACAAGCACATATGTAGACATCAATATTTCATTAAATAAAAACAAGTGTTTGTATGGACACTTGATTACAGACATTATGCAGCTTAGAGATTTTTTTTTTTTGAGGAGAGAAGGGGTCCTTCTTTAAATATTTGCTGCTGTGAGCACAGGCAGTCCCTCAGGAAAGGGAAGGTTTTGAAGAGTGTTCCTACAATGATTTCACTATGCTACGAAAGTGAAGCAAATTCTGGGGCAATGGAAAAGAAAGCTGCATGGCTGTAACTCCCTGTACCTACTGGAGGTGTGATCAAGGTCCCTTCAGACAAAGAAGGAACATCTGGTACTTGCATTTCAGATACATGCAGGTGATGGTCTCACTTGAGTAAAGTATTTATGGCTGCTGCTTCTCTCTAGTCTGGAGTTAATTCCTTAACTCTGATCCTGATGCCTCCTTCTATGTCCATCTTGATGAACAGCCAAGGAAACTCAGTGTTCATTTGCCTACACACAACCAACTTCCCATGTCCACTCGAAACAGGATTTGGCATATAAAGTAGGATTTTTGGATTTCCAGAGATTTTTGTTGTACCTAAAAGTCAGGGGTTGCAATTCCCTTCTGGCAACTGAACCTCTGGAGGGAAAAAGCACTAGGCCCTAAAATGCAATCTACAGTTCTTCTGAGATTCAATTTTCTTTTAAAGAATAACTTGGTCCTTGCAAGTATTGTGGACTGGACAATAGAGCAACTATGTTCTTGACAAGCAGAAAGCAAGGAGAGAGTTCAGCATCAAATCCCTGTGCTCTAATTTAATGCCAAGCCTATCTCAGTATGAAGCCTCGTAGCCACTTCATTTTCAAGAAACACGGATGTGTTACTCAGGTTACCCCCATGGGGTGATGGAGAATAGGTTCACCAAGCACGGAGAATTCAAGTGGATGAGCTGATCTCATTGCTTTTTCTCTCTTTTCTGAGGGTGCTGCTGCCATGTGCTAAATCAATTATTTAGGTTTAATGAATTAGTGATTAACTAACTAAAAGCCTTATTGAGAGTCCAGGCGTTCTCTGAAAACCAGTTTTTTCTTGGCTGAAATACTTGCTCAAACACCAGTATAAGGAAGGAGGTTTATTTTCTCAGCCATTGCTGTTTAAGAAGGCTTCCCCTTCTCCCTCTCCCTGTCCCCAAACAAGAGATTCGAGATGGAAATAGAATGAAGAATAACCTTTGTTCTGCAGATAGCATCATATTAGAAGCATGGAACAAAAATATTCTGGCCTGTTAGCAAATGAGCTATACATTGTGCAGCTTGCTTTTTGTAGAATCGTAGAATGATTTGGGTTGGAAAATAATGTAGCACAACCCCCTGCAATGAGCAGGGACATCTTCAACCAGATCAGGTTGCTCAGAGTCCCGTCCAGCCTGGCCTTGAATGTTTCCAGGAATGGGGCATCCACCACCTCTCTGGGCAACCTGGGCCAGTGTTTCACCACCCTCATTGTAAAAAATTTCTTCCTCATGTCTAGCCTGCATCTCCCCTACTTTAGTTTAAAACCATTACCCCTTATTCTATTGCAACAGGTCCTGCTAAAAACTTTGTCCCTGTCTTTCTTACAGGCTCCTTTTCAGTACTGAAAGGCCACAATAAGGCCTCCCTGGAGCCTTCTCTTCTGCAGGCTGAATGACCCCAACTGTCTCAGCCTGTTCTCATAGGAGAGGTGTTTCAGTTGAATACTTTAACCAGTATTGGTGCTTGCTGGTGTATCGAGAGAAAGGGAAAAAATGTTTTTTTCTATTAAATTCAGTTACTACAGTCTGTAAGGACCATTTCTAAACGCGGCATACTTAATAGATGATCTGAAATCTGTCCTTTTTGTTACAAATCTCCTAGTTTTAAAATGTTTTAGCTTGTTAGGAGGTACATACTACTCCTACAGGTCGAAATAACGCTTGAGCCAAATATTTTAATGGAGTTGGACATAATTACCAAACTGAAAATTGTTCCAACACAATTAATTATTACAAGGTGTGTTTTTTGCATTAGATCTCCCAATACATTCAGTTTTGTAGTATTCTGCACATGACTTAGCTGAATGCGATGACAGAGCCAGGGTTTGACAGAAATGTGCTGTGTTTTGTGTGGTCCCTCTGGGGTGCCTCTGCTGTTCTTTCCCCACAAGTGGAGCAACTCGAATGCTTTTTGCTCGCTGTATAGATGTCCATCTCCTAGCTGGGGTTGTGGAGAGGACGATGTATCCTAGCCAAGATAGTCCAGGGAGGGTGTATTTTGGGGCCTTTACCAATACCTCAGTTGCTGGCAGGCTGTCTATGAGGCCAGCCCTGTGGAGCAAGCAGGGAGCTGACAGGGCTCAGACCATGGTTGGTTTTTCTGTGGGTGTGTGTGGTTGGTGGCTTTTTTTTTGCTTGTTCATTTATTTATTTATTTATTTAGTTGGTTTTCTTTTTTTTTAAAAAAAAATATTATTATTTTAAATTTTTTTTCCCCTCCAGTGCATGACCCAGGGGCATTTTGCTGCTGTTTTGGAACTGCCTGTGCTTTGGAGTTGTATTATCTTTTATTTTGTTTTCTTAGCCATGCTTGTTTGAGAAACAGCTTAGTAGCTAACCTTCAGCCGAGAGCAGCCTCAGTGCAGGCTGGACATCCTCTTTATCTATCTTTCAGATGTAACAGTTTCTGAAACTGGCTGTATATTTTATGTTTTATCCTCTGTCTCAAGCACTCACAAGATAATTTTAATCAGAATCTTTCTAAATCCCTAGTAATATGAACAGAAAGCTGCACCAAGGCCACATTTACTTCCTGGAGCCCAGAGGTTCCTGTCTTGGACGGAATTTTAAATACGTATAAATCAGTAATGCTGGTGGT
Source organism: Patagioenas fasciata (assembly GCF_037038585.1). NCBI lineage: Eukaryota > Metazoa > Chordata > Aves > Columbiformes > Columbidae > Patagioenas > Patagioenas fasciata. The sequence continues at coordinate 15,757,967 of NC_092522.1, forward strand.
GCACTACACTGACCATTTGTCTGAATTGCAGAGAAAAGCTGCCTCTGAGGAAAATAACTTTATGGGAGGGAAGCCAGGAGAAGCCATGAATATGTGCTTGGATGTTTTTCTGGACTAGGAATATTTACTGTATAACGACTCTATTCTTTGCTGAAAAAGAGTATGCAATAAATAACTTCTGCTAGGAAGTACAAGTACTTCAAAACCAGCTATTCTGATGATTCTCAAAAGTAAGAATATGCTTTCTTGTTCACACTAGCTAATTTTTCAGAACTGTATACATTTTCAGTGGTGACCAGCCATACGCAGGAAGAAACATGTTTTTCATCTTGTCAACTCTTTTGTTCCTGGTCTCTTGGAGCTCAGATTTCAGGCCCCTTGTGCTTGGCAGGTTCTTGAATTTGTTATGCTGCTTTTTGTGCCTGGAATTGCATTTTAAATATCTTGACAGATGGCGTTTAAACACTTACAAGTTTTACACCCACAAATCCCTTGGTGCCAGTTGGGCATTTCTTCTGAGGAGCATTTTTCTTTTCTAATTACACTATACTGCAGGTTTTTTTTCCTCTCTTCCAGTAGCAGCATATTTCACAGTTTTGGGTATGTTACTAGTGTCCCATAGTTTGGAAGATGGAAAGCTCTGACCTTCAGAATTGTTGCTCCTGTCCACTCTTTCCCTCTTAATTTCACCTAATGTAAAATTCCACTTCATTGGTGGTTGACATCCTGTTTTTAGCTTGTGATGCATCTCCAAGTGCTTCAAAACTATAGTAAAGGGGAAAAGATTGGAGGTACTATAACTGTGTTTTGTGGACAAAGTCTCAGTTCTATAGATTGCCCATTGAATAAATAAGCCCATCAGCTAAATCTATCAGTGCACATTTAAAAGTTGGGGGGGTGGAAGAAGGGCTTGTTTTGAAGTATAAAGAATATAGAAATGAAGATATCATTTTTCTAAATGTTAATGGGAGCCAGATAATGCCACTGTCATATTAAGGACCTATCAGATTAAGAAAAACAGATTTTCCTGTGCTTTGGCATGCTAGACGACAGCCTTGTGTTTGAGTCACCAAAACACCCCTGTAGGAAGTCTCTTCCTGTACCTTTTCGAAAACCCAAAGCAGTAATTTGGCAGGTGGAAACAATGATCCCAGTGCTACAATGTGCTCTGATTTAGAAAAGCGAGAGCAGAAGCTGCAGAGCGATAGCCTGGATTTTTCCTATGCCTAGTCCTTCCCTAGTCACTCCTACGTGTCAGTGCCTGTAACACTTGCCTTGAGTGTAGAGGTACTTGGGTGTAGATGACTACTGAGACTGAAAAGCACTGCAGCACACTTGAAAAGAATCTGGTGTTTTCATGCTACAACAGCCAAATCCCAGAAGGACATTGGAGAGCATCTTGATTCTCAAGAAGTAGGTCTGATCACTAGAGCAGTCACTGGTAACAATTCTTGGACATCATCCACGTGTTTCAGAAGTCAGTTCTTTTCCAAATAGCAGCTGTACGCTGAAGAACAGGAGGAAGCACCACAGGAAATAAAATGTACAGGGATTGCAGGTGGGATGGTGCTGTCTTGAAACAAGGCTGGAAGAGCAGCTGGAGTGTGCTGGTCGCACTTAGGTTAGGATGTCTGCAAAGCAGCCTCACTCAGACGGCATGAGCGAGCTCCAAATGTCCTGGAACCATGTTGTTCAGCTGCCCCAAGTCATTATCTTAAAAATGTACCATCTCAGCACCAAGGGCTGTCTAGCCATCAGGAACAACTTGGAGATGATGATGATTGCAGTGCATGGCCAGCTGGTGCCTGTACCTCCAGGTAAAGCTTATACCTGCCTCCTCTGGTTCTTCAAGCTATGACCATGGAATCCAGGTGCCAGGCTGGGGCAGTAGATACTTCTGCAGCAGAACTGTAGCCATAAGGACATCTGCAATGGCTGGCTGGGAGCTTTGTTCTGCTGATGGAGAAAATGCCTTTTTATTTTTTTTTAATTAGTACCCCAGTTATGTTTTCAAATGAACATTAAAAAGTCTGTGTATAATGTGTCTTCTGTAGATTAGGTGATAAGCACAGCTGATTACAAAAGAACTGTTTTACAACAAACAGGGAAAACTTAGAATTTAAATACGTGTGTTTTTTATTTTTTTCCTGTCTTGCAGTGTTTGCATTTTTTGCTATTACATCTTTCCTCATATATCTTCATTTAAACCATTCCCAAATAAGATTATGCATGTTTAGAAGTGGGAGGTTAAAACTGTGCTATGTTTACTTTGGTTTATTTAGGAATAAAGCACACTTTTCAATAAAGGCAGTATATCCATGTCTTTCTGTTTTATATTATGAAGTATGCTGCTATGTACAGTTCATTTTATTAAAAATTTAATTTAAAATTGCAAGTTGGGATTGCTCAGAGGGGACCTTGGAAAACATCACTGGGTTTTGTGCTAACTATAGAACTTTTCTCCACTGCCCTGGGAGATTCAAAAGCTTCAAAAGCATATGGGTGGAGTTATTTAGTGTTATAGTCACTTGTATTTTGTTACATGCATGCTTGTGCTACTGTCTGGTTCTGGATCTAAGGGAGAGACAATAGCAGTGATGGCTTTGGCAGAGGAGAGATACGTGTGTTTATTATGTGCAGATTTTATCTGAAAATGCTGTTCTGGCACCTCAGATGTTATGAATGAAGCAGGTTTTTTTTGTCATTTAAAAACCTATGATAATATTATTTTAAAACATACGGCTAATATGTGCAAGCTCTCCCATATGCATTTCTTTGTTCTGGGATAGATCTATTTGATTAACTCTTTTCCAGAAAGAAAACAGATTGCAGTGATGCCACCATATTGTTCTGATATTGTGTATTATTTAACTATTTCAGTATTATCTCTCAAGGGCACTGCCCAACTGAGGTGCAAAGTGTGACCCACCTTTGCTGTAGCAGGAACTATAGAAGGGCACTTTTTCAAGAACCAATTGACATTGTGCAGCATTTTCCTTATCTGCATTGACTAAAAAGTCAAAATGGGGCAACAGGATATTTGGATTTTTTTTTTTCTGTGTGTGGATTTCTTTGTTGAGGATGTTTAAAAACTTTGCTGCCTTGATCTAGTAGCTAAGATCTGTTACACAGAGAAATCTTAATACTGTAACTCTGGGAGAATGTGTCATTATAGGGTGCCATCAATTTTACTCTTCTGCCTAAAAGATCATGTAAACTGGCCCTGTGGACTAGGATACCCATTAGAGGCTGATCCTGCAAGGTCCTGAGCAGTAACCTCCCTCCCTGAACAAGCAAGTGCTGAGTTTTTGGCACGTGATCAGTACCTGTGAATTCAATAAGATAATGTATGTGCTTAGAGCTCAGAATTCACTTGTCTAGGCTGTGCATCTGAACCTAGTCTGGATCATCCATTGTAGCATGTGACATCTTGCCAGCTGTAGCATTGGGCACATGAGGCTCGCAGGCCAGATTTAGTAGAGCCAGCTCTTGCTGGGAACAGATCAGAAATCAAACAAGTGCATGTCTGAAAGCCAGATCCTCTGGGCCTTGAGGTGCTTCACAGGTTATGTCTTGACTCTAGATCACCTTGAATCTTGTAACTCATGCAGCTTCTAAAGAAGGTACAGCAATGTAGGACTGATCTGTCACTCCTGTCTGATGGATCTTCTTGCAAAGATTAGGTCTAGAAATGTCGTGTCATGGTCACTATGTTTGTACCAAATAACACTTTGACAGAAAACAATCCAGTTCAATTTATAGTGAAAAACCTCTTTCCTACATGATGCATTCCCCACCCTCAGGTGGAAGCTGAGGTTGTGTTATTTACCTCTGTATTATTTTCACTTGTTTTCAACTGTGTTGATAATTTTAACAATACTGTAAAATGCTTACTATTAATATTTCCACTTTATAACTCCCGTGGGTTCCATCACATCAGACAACTTCTATGAAAATCAGCAGAATTTTAATTGGCTTGGTTTGTTCAGGTCAGTGGTGGATGATCTGCCTTCACTTGTACTTTACTTTGAATTTCAATTTTGCTTCCCTGCTGCTGTTATGTGGCTGGCTTTGTTAGGGCATATTGCAATAGATTCAGACGAACACATTTATGGCTCCCCTCATGTCTGATACAATTGAATTATGCTATATTTAAAATAACTTCCAAAACATGTTTGTATCTTCACTCAACCAGCAACTTGAGTTATTGAGTTAATGTGTCATCAAAACTTGTTACCTGTTTATTTGTTATATTTAGAAAGTCAGTCTCAGTTCTGTTTCCCTGCACTAAAATTTCATGTGGTTGCTGTTGGTTGAATTGTAACATTCTGCAGTTCTTTTATGTGAGGTAATTTACAAACAAGTCTTAAGATGCTATGGTTTCTGTCCCAGAAATTCCAGATCCAGCAAATACTTAAGCCTCATGTGTGTCAGGATATCGACTGTCACAGCTATTGAGCAGTAGGCTGATGCAGAGAAGTCTCATGTAGTGAATGGTAGTACAGGAAGAAGATGTTAACCTAGGGGCTGCTGTGTAATAACTATTCTGGACGGCTTTCCTCTCAGAGAAGTACTGGTACACACAAGACATTAATGAACAATACTCTCTGCATAAATAAAAAAATATTAAAATGGGTGAATGTCTCCTTGCAAGACTGGGATTTGGAAATGTAACCTCTGAAAGGAACTCTGTAACTAGTTATGTACTCTTGATTATAATGTTTGTTTTCAGGTTCTCGTGGATTTTTCCAAAAACTTGCTGATCAAACCTTGGAACTAAAATATCTGAAACAGAAAGCATTTTTTATTGGAGTAATGCTGCATGGAATAACTTTCTTCATGTAACTTGGGACACATTAATTCTACTGGTGCTGCCTATGTATTTATTTCACTCAAAGTATGCTTGGTATATTAATGTTTTCCACACTTGCAACTTCTGGGGAAGGTCATGGAGCAGATCATCCTGAGTGACATTGCGTGGCACATACAAGAAACCATGCGATCAGGCCCAGTCAACGTGAATTTTTGAAAGGCAGGTGACCCACCTAGTAGATGAGGGAAAGACTGTGGATGTTGTGTACTTAAACTTCAGTAAGGCCTTTGACACCGTATCCTACAGCATTCTCCTGGAGAAGTTGGCAGCTCATGGTCTGGATGTGTGATTGATAAAGAACTGGCTGGAGCACTGGGCCCAAAGAGTTGTGGTCAATGGAATCAAATCCAGTTGGAAACTGGTCATGAGTGATGCTCCTCAGGGCTCAGTATTGGGGCCAATTCTGTTTAATCTCTTTATCAATGGTGTGGAAGAGGGGATTGAGTGTACCCTTAGTAAGTCTGCAGATGACACCAAACTGGGTGGGAGTGTTGATCTGCTGGAGGGTAGGAAGGCTCTGGACTGGCTGGACCATTGGCCTGAGGCCAATTGTATGAGGTTTAACAAGGCCAAGGTTGTCAAGGGTTTAGATTGTGAGGTGACAATAAAACCCTGGCAGACGCATTGTTAACCTCCTCTACCCCCCTTTCCCCCTCTTTCCCCTCCCTCTCCGCATTTCCCACTAAGGACAGGTGATCAGGAGGGAAAGAAGGACGGAGAGAAGAGAGTTGGAAAAATTAAAAATGTTTTACTAATGCTACTAATAAGAATAGAGAAAATAATACAAAATATACAAAACCAATCTTGAAAGTCTCAGCAACTACAGAGCTGGCACCCGAAGTCCTGGACTGGACTCTGCAGCCAACCGGAGCTGGATTCAGTCTCTCACTAGGCCTCAGTTCGCAGGGACGACCAGCAAGGTCCTCTCCTAGTGTCGGCCATAAGCAGAAGGAAAAGAAGAAGGGAAAAGGCATGAGATCCTTGTGATCTCCCACTTTTTATATGAAGTATTCACGTGAATGGAATGTTATACACAGTTGGTCAGTTTCTTGGTCATATGTTTCTCGTTGCCCCTCTCACGAGATGTCCATCCATGCTTATCAATAACTTCGTATTCCATTGTTATGTTTACCAAAACATGTATCTGGTTCTCCAGGAAAATGCAGCTAATATGAACATTTAGCTGACAGGCAAATTCACTAAAAGAGAAACTCGTTTTTAACAAAACCAGGACACATGTCCAGCATTTGGGTCACAACAACCCCAGGCAGCGCTACAGGCTTGGGGAAGAGTGACTTGAAAGCTGCCTGGCAGAAAATGATCTGGGGGTGTTGATGGACAGAGGCTAAACATGAGCCATCAGTGTGCTCAGGTGGCCAGGAAGGCCAACAGCATCCTGGTTTGTATCAGGAACAGTGTGGCCAGCAGGACCAGGGAAGCAATTGTGCCACTATACTGGGCACTTATGAGACTGCACCTTGAATCGTGTGTTCAGTTTTGGGCCCCTCATCATAGGTAGGACATTGAGATACTAAAGACAGGGCAGAGAAGGGCAATGAAGCTGGGGAGGGGTCTGGAGGAGCAGATGAAGGAACTGGGGCTGTTTAGCCTGGAGAAAAGGAGGCTGATGGGAGACCTTATCACTGACTTATCATCTCCGAAGTGGCAAGTGATAGGACAAGAGGAAATGGCCTCAAGTTGAACCAGGGGAGGTTCAGATTGGATATGAGGAAAAAATTCTTCACAGAAAGGGTTGTCAGGCATTGGAACAGGCTGCCCAGGGAAGTGTTGGAGTCACCATCCCTGGAAGTGTTCAAAAGGTGTTTAGATGAGGTCTTTTGGGACATGGTTTAGTGCTAGAGTTATGTTATGGTGGGACTTGATCATCTTGAGGGTTTCAGGGACCATATTTTAAGTTGTCTCACAGTTTGCTTGCTCCCTTCTCTGTCACAAGTGATGACATCACTCCCCAGGAGCCCGCCTGGCAGCAAGTTGCGGGAGCCTGCAAACCTGCCCAGTGAACTTTTCCTGGTTACAGAGGGCTGAGTCTGTGGGGATCCAGCCCAGTGACAGGCAATGAGAGATCTGCCTGTCCAGGGACAAATCACCTTCCACCGCCAAAGCACGCATGGTGTGACAGGGGCTGGTGCACTGGGACCAAGAAGAGGTGGTGTGCAAAAAGGCAAGAACCAGGCATTATAAAAAGACCACACGACAGGTGTTTGTGCCCCGGAGAGCCCCACCACCGCCTGGCACCACATGCACACTGCCCAGGGACGTGATGGGCGGCACCTTGTGAGCACCTGTGACGCGCTGCCCTGTCCCGTGTACCAGAGCAGCCAATTGACCCTGGGACCATGGCAGTAACTTTCCCCTCGCCAGCCTGTCTCTGCTGCTTGCCAAGTTTCCTACTGTCCTGTCTTCTCTTTTCCCTCCTGTCCTATTGCTACTTTCTCTACTAACGTTCAACGAAGTTCCTGATATAAGCGGTGTCTGACCTTGTTTGTATCTTAATCTCACTGCAGGCAATATTAAAGAATCTCTCTGGCTTGGGGCTTACCAGACTGGACCCCAACAGGGGTTCTTGCCAACCAAAATGATTCTATGATTGTGTTTGCTTTCTCTAGTTCTTGTTTTTGCTTTTCTGCAGGTTGTCTTGAAATTACCCACGAGAGGAGGTAGATACCTCAAGAGGGTAGTAGAACCTCTAACCTCTACAGCTTTTCCACTGTTGGAATCAGATAGATTCTTCAAATTTTCACAGTGGTTCAGATGCTGAAGTGCCCTTTTAGCGCAGCCTTCAACCTGTGCTTGCTTGATGTAAGAAATCTTCAAATGTGACTAACAGTTATGTTGGTTGTAGATATCCAAGTGTGAAACACATGAGTGAGAATGTACCTTCCTCTTTTTGTTCTTAAAACTCAGAAGACCTGATCCCAAGTCAAGGTAGAAGTTCTTGATGGTTTCATCATTCAACCACAATCTTTCTAACTTCTTTCCACACTTAATTTATCTGTGGAACATAAAACTGAACAGGATCACAGGATCTCAATATTTTTTTATTTTTTTAATCACTGAGGATGTTTGTTCTCCTTTTCAGTCAGAGCTCACTCCTCTTCAGAACTTGGCAGTGACTTCTTCATCTTCCTTTTTGAGATGCTTTTCCTTCTAGAGAACTCATCCATAGATCCTGATTTACGTCACTTTATACTGTTTCTTTTAAGAAGGAAGCTCAGTGAATTCTGAGCCATAGGGTACATGTTACAATATGTGTTTGTCCTAAACAACTGTGTATTAGTTACACCACGACCTGTCCAATCATGACCCTAGTGTCTTCATTCTTGTTAGGAGTGGGGAATAATTTATATCAATTCTGAGAAGTGGGACTTCTGTGTGTCTCCTCTGTTATCTCCTGCTGACAGTTATTCAGTTACCTATCATCGTATGTTGACACTTTAGCAGCTTTAGTGCAGGAAGTTGTGAAGACTATGTGAAGCAGGTAATTAAAAGGAAGGTGATGCAGAGAAATGGGACAGGAATGAGAAGAAGATGACAGTAGGGAAACTTCTCCTAGCTGGGAGTGTGCTACCATCGTTTGATGTTGCTGACTGTGGTGCTCAGATACTGAGCCAGCATCTGAAGAGAATAAAAGCGTTAAAGTTCTCTGTTACTACAGTTATTCTACTCAAACCACAGGTGACTATCTGCTAAAACTCCTTTGCAATTTGAAAGTGGTCTATGACCCTAAGCTTCAAGCCAAACTCCATGGCCATTATAGGAATAGGGACTTTTGGCCTCTCTGAGTGAGTTACTGCACCTCTTCTGTTAGCAGCAATTTGAATTCCCAAGCACTTTCTAGAATTTATTGCGTGCTTATTCTAGACGGGTGACTTCTTTGTGCCTGGCCGATTTATAGCTTATGCTTCAGATTTAGCATCACTTATTTTAAAACCAGGCACTTTCCTTAACCATAAATGTCTTTAGAAAAAACATAGGGAAGTGTTTAGGGGAGATAAAATATAATGCCATATTATCATTATTTTTTGACATTTTCCTGCTAGTTTTATTTCTGTAATATAGTTTGTTCCTTTTGCAAGACTCTGGTCTCATAAATAGCATGGAATCGACAGATGTAATTGAGTAGAGTTCTTCCATAACTCAAATAATGCAAATTTAACCAATGCTAACTTACATTTATAACCATGTATGTTTATATGGTTGTGTTCAGAATGAATAAATTATAAAATCTAATCACTGCATCCCCTTCAAGGTCCGAAACAAAGGAAGAATCTACATTGGTCACTTTTTACTTTCAGCATAACTTTGGGTATTTGTGAGCGAATAATATGTGCATTTTACAAGAAAGCGAGCTGAAAAAACAAAAACACCTACCCAAACAAATTTAAAAATACACACACAAAAGCCCAAAACAAACCAGATGTAAATCCCTTGTTACTTAAAGCTAATAATACAGAAAACCTTCTTCCCTGTAACTTAAAATACTTTGCAAATAACAGTTTCACCCTTATGTTATATCATGGGTTCTCACTGATATGTTATTGATGCAGAATTGTCTCTTAGAACAAAAATAAAATTAGAACTGTAATAACATGGATTTAATGACACAGACTAATAACTTCTAGTGTATCCAAGAGTGGGTATTACTTTGGGAAAGGATTGTCTTGTAGCTATTGCAGACCTGGATTCCAGTCCTCAAACTAGTATGGACATTGTTTGACTCTTGCTGTGTATTACTTAGGCCCAATCTTTACAAAAAAGTGGTTGAAATTAGTGATGTGATGCAGATCCACAATGACTGACCACATAGAGAACTATTCCTGGTTGCAACATCCTGCATAAGCTTGATTTCTGGGGAAAAGCCTGTGAAAGAAACTGCATAAAAATCCCTTTATGATGGGCTATTTATAAAATGTGACAATGGCTACATGACGGTTTAGAGTCCTCCTGAACTTGAAGAGCCTTCAAATGCCTTCTGGCCACACAGAGCAATCCCTCGGTCTCTGCAGGTTTCATCCCATTGCTTCTACTCTCCCTACCTGTAAACATGATGCTGGCACTGCAGAGTGTAGAACTGTGCTCCACAGAGCACCCTGTGAGGTGTGAAATGTAGCCAGGGTGGAAGTCCTGAGTAGGAGCTTCCCTGACCCATGCTGTGATTGTGTGGAAATTGCTGAGGCCGAGTGCTGGTGCTGCTTGGTTCCTCATGGGCAAGCACTGCACTCTACTGCTGGCTGGCAGCCCAAAGCGAGCACAACCAGTGAAGGGATCTGATCGAATCTGCGCTTCAGAAAGTAAATCAGTAGAACAATTTTGGTATCTGATTTTTTTTGTTATTATTTTCCTACAGGGACACTTTAATCCTAAAATTACTTGCATATACTTACATATCTTACCTTCTTTTAAGAGATAAGTCATTTTCAGCAGTTCATTGTGGAGGTTTGAGAAGTAAGGGGGTTGCATCATCAACTCTAGAGCATCCAGTACCTGTCACTTGATTGGACTTGTACAATATAAAATGTGAGGCTTTAGAAACAAATTCATAGCTCTCAGTGGAGAGTTGAAGCTGAATTACTTGAAGGCATGTAAAAGCAGATGCAGTCAGTGTACTGATGTGTGGTTGCTATTTGTACTGGGGAGGAAAAGGCAAACTTGAGTGAGCAGTTAGCATTTCAGCAAATCTCCTCACCTGTGAAATGTCGTTGCTAAATATGCTTGCCAGTGCTCCCTTTGTAATCTTACAAATACCAGACTGCTAAATTAGAAGAGAATTCTTTTGACTGGAGGAGAGGGAAGGAGAGACATTCTGGAGATGGGCTTTCATGCTTTGTATCTTCATAACTTCCTCATCTACTGTTGGAAAAAGAGACTATATATGAGGTATATTTTAAAATTCTTTTTACAGTTTGTTTGTTTTTTCCTATCTCTCTTTTGTTTTATTGCTTCCTACTCAAGAACTTTCCTCTCTGCTTTGCTCAAATCAAGTTCTTGGGGATTTATTTGTTTCTCTATTTTAAATAAAATCAAGGGGATCTGACAGATTTGGCTGCTATTGCTGTCAAAGACACACATTTTCCAAATGGAGGTCCAAGTTAATAACTCCTTGAAGTGCCTGCAATGCTGGGCAGGTTTGGGGGTATTGGGAATTATGGTGCCTTTCTCATGCTGCAAGAGGAGTAGGTGGTAGAGAGATCCCACAATCATGCTAACTTGTTCTAGGCACCCAAAGAAGATGTCATTTTTCCCTCTTGAATGCTCATAGCCTGTCTCAGTGGAAAATGCTGTCTTTTTTTTTTTTTTTTAATTCCTCTGGTCAAGCATTTGTTAAAAATATTAGGTTAATAGTGCAACTTCCATGCCTTAGCAGCCCTGAAATGAAAATGATGTCTGTCTAAGACCAATAGCAAGGATATCTGCTGTTGGCAGGTACTGTGTACAGTCATGCATGGATTCAAGGTGCCTCCAGAGTCGAGCCTTGCAATCTCTGCCTGCTGATACAGCAATATGTGGAGCTCCAGGAGATAGGATGATTTTATTACGAATTAGTAAATTGGAAGAAAGGCAATTTCTCAACCTGCTTCCTGAAGCTCTAGTGAGGTAAAACATCTGTTTTTATTTCCAGGGGGCCTGCACTTGGTGCTCTTGAAATATACAAGAAATGGAATTGCCGTATCTCCAGTTTTCTTAGTGCTGGCTGTTTTCAGTGGATGTATTCCCCATTTCTGTCAGGACAAAAGCAGACTAGATCCTTGCCTAGATGTTTAAAGTGAACACTGCTTGCCAGTGCCTCCATTCCTTGTTACCATGTCAAGTTAAAAGAGAGACTCTTATGGGCAGACAGAAGGTGAGTCTTTTTCCTAAAATGATATAGGATTATGAAGACTGCTGAAGTGCTCTGTTTACTAGTGACTTTTCATAGCAGCTTTATTTGGGGTTACCTGTGATTCTGTGGTGCTGTACTCTTGTTCCCACTATGAAATCCATTATATGCACTTCATTTTAATGCACATGGATTGCTGTGGCTATCAGCCTTACGCAGAACTATACCATTTTTTAGTTCAGAAATCACTTGTATCACTGAATGTGAAACTGCCTTCCACAACCTTGTCTGTCAAATAAATAGACCAGACACTGCTGCTCTTCAAGATCTTCAGTCATTTCTGCTGTGCAGGAAAATATCATTCTTGTGCTTACCATATTTCTCTGTTGTCATTAATTTATGTACTATTGAAATGAGGTATCAGAATGTAGGAAATTATTTTGGGTTTGGCTTGATGGGTTCTGTAGGTTTTCAGCATCTGGGAAGTTTATTGGTATAGGGACTGCTTTACTTCATGCACTTATTTTCATTTATAAATAGATAGCAGACTTTTATGGCAAATACACTCCAGTCTTAACCGGAAAACTTGCTAGTAATGTTCACTATAAGAGGTAGATATGCTTCCCAGATGGATTTTTGTAGTTCTCACTCCTTCTGTCCTTCCACAAAATGACCTCATGGGACCCCCCTCTACTGCTTTTTGGAAGTCAAAAATCAAAGTGAGAACTCTGATTCTTATTGTGACAGTATGTCTGCTTAGCCTCGCTCTGAGGATTCATTACCCCACTGTACACAAATGCCTTCTTTCTCTATTATTGATTTCTTTCTTTTTCCTTCAGTGAATGTGCTTACTCAGCCTGTTTGCTGTTGCTTTGAAATGTCAGAGATGCCATTTGGACATTACTTTACAGGAAAACAGTGACAGGTCAAGAAACCCATAGGTTCCTAAGAAGCAGAGCTCTAGTACAGTTCAATGTATCTCAACATCTAAATGACAGGAAGTATCAAGTTGGACAAGGATACGCATTTCACAGTAACAGAGATTAAATGGCTGAGCCAGATTGTGCTTGTTGCTGGGGTATGTAACATCCCACCTATTTAAACCTTTTTAAATTCCATTTTCAGGTTGAAGAATAGTTCATGACATGAATGTTGGCTGTTGTCAGTAAATCAGAAGCACTCTGAAACTTATTACTGAAAACATTTATGTCCGCTTTTTGACTAGGGCAGCCCCCCCAGTCCCCAGTAGGTTAATAAATATTTAATAGGTGCAATCCTTAGAAGGAAGGTATGGTATTTATAACTATTCTCTGATAATAAAGTGCTGAAGGATGTAAGATTACATAACAAGATAATTTTATATTCTCTGATCAATTTCACTTATTTCTACCAGGCTCAAAACAGATTTAGTTAGATTATTAAAATTATAGTATACAGTGGTACTGGAATTCCTGCTGAGTAGCCTGGGGGCAACCTTTGAATCTGCCACTAATTAAACACATACAGTTTGATTGTGTGCTCCCTGGGATCTGAATTTCACTGCTTTGATTTTTGGTATAGAATAATACTGCCAGTGTAAATGTTGGTCAGTGTTGCAGTGGAGAAAGTGGCTATATGGTCACAGTGGAACAAAGAACTGGGCCTTGAATATTTCTCTTTCCCCTGGAACTGGGAGTTTGTGTTGCTCTGTACTCAGGAGCCTCACCTTTGTGTAAAAAACTCAGGAACCCTCTGATATGCTGCAGACACCAGGTGGTGCTTTAAGCCCAGCAGTGAGGTGCTTAGCAGGTAGCAGAAGGGCTGGAGAGGCTGCAGAGGCAGCTCCCTGCCAGCCCCAGATGCTGGGGCTTGGAGAGTTAACAGAGCTTGCCACCTCTTTTAAAAACCCTGCTTGGTGTCCTGTGCTTAGGCAGAGTTTCCTTCTGTCCTCCCCTGCCTATGAAGATGCTCCTGGCTGTTGTCTTTGTTGGCAAATGAAGATGGAGATTAATGCAAACTCTGATCCTCTGAAGATGAGCCTTCCAGTTTCTCTTGGAGTCATAGAATCATAAAATCATTTTGGTTGGAAGAGACCCTTCAAGGTCATTGGGTCCAACCGTAACATAACACTGGCACTAAACCATGTCCCTAGGGACCTCATCTATACGTCCTTTAAATACCTCCAGGGATGGTGACTCCAGCAGTTCCTTGGGTGGCGTGTTGCAATGCTTGACAACCCTTTTGGGGAAGAAATGTTTCCTAATATCCAATCTGAATCTTCCTTGGTGCAACTTGAGTCCATTTCCTCTTGTCCTATCACTTGTTACTTGGTGGGAGAGACCAACACCCTTCAAGCTCCAACCTCCTTTCAGGTAGTTGTCTCCCCTCAGCCTCCTTTTCTTCAGGCTAAACAAACCCAGTTCCCACAGCTGCCTCTCATAACAGTTGTGCTCCATGTCCCTCATCAGCCTCATTGCCCTTCTCTGAACTCTCTCCAGCACCTCAATGTCTTTCCTGTACTGAGGACCCCAAAATTGAACACAGTATTTCAGGTACAGCCTCATCAGTGCCAAATACAGGGGGACAATCACTTCCCTAGTCCTGCTGGCCACACTATTCTTGAATCATGATGAGTGTTATCCCTCTAGAGTTGCCATCTGCTTTGTCTTGCTGATCTCTTCCACCCCTTAGATCAGATTGTCTTTCCAAGTTACTGGATGTAAGCTGATTTATCTTAAAAGGCTTTTCACATCTTCAAACTGGAAATTTAAAATAGCTCAGGCTATTTACAAAGTTGGTTCCAGTGGGCTTTGCTCCTCTACTGAGACCTTCTGCCCAAACAACACAGGTCTGACCCTGGCTGATGCAATGCCTGTTGCAGGTAGTAAAATAATAAATTATACTATAATAACATCTGACTGTGGAAGAAAACAGCCTAGAAAACTTATGTTCATCTGTAGAATGAAGAAAAAAGATTGAAATTATAGGTGGACATGCAGCCTGAACACAGCAACATCCAGCTGCAAGTCTGTCACAAGTGACAGTGCAATGCACGTTTTGGAGCAGCTATGACTCATTGTCAGTGACAGCAAATTAGTAACGCAATGTTGTCAAGACTCTCTTTATGGATATCATAGGCTATAGAAGCCCAAAATATGACAGCTTTCACTTCAGTACTAGCATATGGCTGTTGGTTCACTTTCACCTCTCATTTTGAAAGGATTTACTGTGTGTGTTTAAGGCCATCAATCATGGTCTAATCTTCAGAAACAGAAGTGAGCTACTAATGCAAAATGTGTATTTCAGCCCCCAGTATGTGATGGCAAGCTGATGTATATAGCCTTGGGAGAGATGCATGAGGCTTTGCTATTCAACCCGAGGACTTTGAGTGACTCTCAAGTGGTGTTTGAGAGTGCTAAGCTGGGAGCATGCTCTGTCGGAAACTGTTTTTCCAGAAGCTGATCAGCAATAACCTGCTGAAATTCAGGTCCCCCAAATGTATTTGAAAGCAGGTGCTAAAGTTGCTACCTTAAAAATCTCAGATGTGTTGTTTTAATATTTTAGTGTGTTTCAAAATGATCACATTTTCTTTCTGCTCCCAAGCTCTGAAACTTATTTGATATGTGTTACTTGAGTTGGTTTGAAAGTGTTCTTGACCTCCTCAGATTATGTCTCACTTTCTCTATTGCATGATAAGGGTTAACTGCCTAGGCTTTGAGTTTGAAATTTATACTGACTAGCTAGGACTTCTGTATTTGGAGAGCAGAAGAGTTTGCCTCACTGAATGATTTCTGTCACTGACCATGTGAGTTGTGAACCACCATCAAAATGTGCTTTTGGTAAATACCTGAGCATAAAAATGCATTTGTCATATATATTCACACTTATTGCAGTAATTTAATGAAAAGAAGTATCAGGAATTACGACTTGAAAGAATAAAAGGCGTGCTTGTAAATATGGATAGGTATTGCTGTACTTGTCACTTTGCTTAGCTCTATCAAATACCTTTTGATGCCTTTAAACCTTTTTTTTTTTTTTTTTTTTTCCCAAATCTAAGGGTAAACTACAGAGTGAGTGCTGCTAGGAAATGAATGTCCAGGTAGGGAGTAATTTATTTACGAGCTCTTTCAAGAAGTGGGTGGATGTAACTTGTGGCACCTCTGAAGACTCTGAAGACTGCAGCATTTGTCCCCATGCTTGGGTGCAGACAGGTTATTGAGTGGCACTAAGCAGTAAAGCACAACTTGAGATTCAAAGAGGCCATGTTTGCTTGCCTGGCCCCATTGTTTCTGGTTGCATGAAAAGCCTTTTTAACCTTTTACTAGCTGTAGAAAAAGGAAAAAAAAAAAAAAAAAGAAGTGCTTGAAAGCAGAAGAGAATTTATATTATACTCGGGGAGGGGAGGAGGAGAAATCTGTTTGACAGAGTTGTCATGAACAGAGCCCAATCCAGTTTGCAGCTGGTCATGAGTGGTGTTCCCCAGGGCTCAGTATTGGGGCTGGTTCTGTTTAATCTCTCTATCAATGATCTGGATGAGGAGATTGAGTGCACCCTTAGTAAGTTTGCAGATGACACCAAATTGGGTGGAAGTGTTGACCTGCTGGAGGGCAGGAAGGCCATACAGAACTTTAACAAGGCCAAGTGCCAGGTCCTGCACTTGGGTCACAACAACCCCAAGGCAGCGCTACAGGCTTGAGGAGGAGTGGCTGGAAAGCTGCCTGGTGGAAAAGGATCTGGGGGTGTTGATGGACAGTGGCTGAACATGAAGCAGCAGTGTGCCCAGGTGGCCAAAAAGGCCACCAGCATCCTGGCTTGGATCAGGAATAGTGTAACCAGTGAAGTGATTGTGTCACTGGTGAGGCCTCACCTTGAATGCTGTGTTCAGTATTGAGCCCCTCATCATAAGAAAGACAGTGAGGTGCTGTAGAGAGTTTAGAGAAGGGCAACGAAGCTGGTGAGTGGCCTGGAGCCACTGGTCTGATGAGGAGTGGCTGAGGGAGCTGGGGCTGTTTAGCCTGGAGAAAAGGAGGCTGAGGGGAGACCTTATAGTTCTCTACAACTACCTGCAAGGAGGTTGTAGCATGGAGGGTGTTGGTCTCTTCTCCCAAGTAGCAAGTGACAGGACAAGAGGAACTGGCCTCAAGTTACACCAGGGGAGATTTAGACTGGATCTTTGGAAAAAATTATTCATGGAAAGGGTTGTGAAGCAGTGGAACAGACTGCCCAGGGAAGTGTTGGAGTAACCATCACTGCAGGGATTTAAAAGGCATTTAGACAAGGTTTTTAGGGACATGGTTTAGTGCTAGAGTTAGGTTAGGTTATGGTGGGACTTGATGATCTTGGGGGTCTCTTCCAACTGAAATGATTCTATGATTCTATGAAGTGCTTGTTGCTAAAATCTCAACTTGCTTTTCTGAGACCAAAGCAAGAGAAACCCACGGAAGGAAAGGGAATGAAAGGATAAGCCAGAGGCAGAAAGTGGAGCTTCTCTCTGGGGTGTGGGCTGTCACAGCCTGCCCACTGGTGGGGGGCCCAGTGTTGCTTGTGCTCTTCCCAGCTCACCCAGAACATCGCAGCAGTGGTGATGGTCTGCTGGAATCACTGCTCTTGCCTGCCCTGTGATGACGGGCAGTCCCATCCAGGGTGGGAGAGGAGCCTTGGTCAACCATGCTGGTCTTCGGTGAAGTTTAAAAGAGGGAAATGGAAGAAGAAACAAGGAATGAATCAAGGAAGAATTGCTCCCCTGGAAGGCTGGGCAGACTGCATGAGTAGGTGTCTCCTATGGCAAGTTGTGCTGGAGGTCTGGAGGCAAGTAGAGGCAGGATGGTTTCTGTGTCAGTCTCTGGCCTGGCTATGCTGTGATGTCTTTAATGATGTTATAGTAAGTATTTTATTTGGGTGAGCAATGGAGTTGCAAACAGTGAATAAAAACGGTTCCTATAATTACCTTTGATCTCCAGAAAGATCTGGCACAGCTCTTCTGTCCCTGAAACTTTATGGTCCCAAAAGACCATAAGTGAGATGGGGCCACAGTTGTTTTTGGTTAGCAATGAGGTCTAATAGCTCCCAAATTCCCAAACTGTAGTCTCTGAATTTTCTTTCTCTTGTATTTCATGTTTCCAGGGGCTATATTACAGAATCGCAGAATCACAGAATGGTTGGGGCTGGAAGGGACTTCTGTAGATCATCACCTGCTAAATAGGTTTGCCTAGACCAGATTGCACAGGAGTGTGTCCAGGTGAGTTTTAAATGCCAGAGAAGGAGACTTCACAACCTTTTTGGGCAGCCTGTTCCAGTGCTCTGTCACCTTCAAGTAAAGAAGTTTCTCCTCATATTCAGATGGAACCTGCTATGCTTCAGTCTGTGCCCATTGCCGCTCATTCTATTGTTGGGCACCACTGAAAGGAGTCTGGTCCCATCCTCTTGACATCCACCCTTGAGATATTTGTAAACATTGATGAGATCCCCTCTTGGCCTTCTCTTTTCCAGGTTGAACAGACTCAGCTCTCTCAGTCTCTCCTCATAAGAAAGGTCCTCTGGGCCACTAATCATCTTCATAGCCTGCCACTGGACTGCCTCCAGTAATTCCTTGTCTTTCTTAAAGTGGGGAGCCCAGAACTGGACGCAGTACTCCAGATGTTGCCTCACCAGGGCAGAGTAGAGGGGGAGGATAACCTCCCTCAACCTGCTGGTCACACTCTTCTTAACGCACTCCAGGATACTGTTGGCCTTCTTGGCCACAAGGGCACACTTCAGACTCATGGTCAACCTGTTGTCGACCAGAAATATTCCATTTTTTATATATATATATATATATATAAAATTATTTTATATATATTTATAAATTATACAATATATAAGGTATTATATATAATATAACATCTTATATAAAATATATATTTATACACATTAATATATAAATGTGACATATATGTACTATATAATTAGAATATATACTATCTATTATATAATATATAAAAATAGATGAGATATATAATTATAATGTAGCAGTGCACCTTTTTTATGCACTAATATAATTACCTAGTTTTCTTTACATAACTTCTGCAGTGCTCACTTGTTACAATTACCTGTGATGCTCTAGGAAATAACTTTTGTTTTCTGTGCTATAGCTGCTACATTTAATTTTTGCAATGGTGGAATAGGTTTTGTTTAAACAGAACTGTTGATTCACCTCATTTACTCTTCACTACTATCAATTTCTACCTGTCACATACGGGACTCATGAACTTAATTTAACTAAAAAGTGTCATTCAGAAAGCACACTGCTTTCTGGTACTGGTCTTAATTTGGACCCTTCTTGGGACAAGCCTTTTCCAGTAGATAATTACTCTCACTATGAAAAAGACTTTATCTGTAATCTGAAAAATCTGAGTTAATTTGATCTGTTGGCTTTTGTTGTATTTATCTCTTCTAGGAGGAAAAAAAAGCTCTTGATACCTAGTGTTATCCTTGGGAGCAACTGTTTTGAAACTGGTGGCTATGGGATGTTACTGGCCTGAGATTCAAGGATGGGACTGGAATGTGGGTGGTGAGGGCTGGTGCTCAGTGCAGTGATGCACCCATAGTTCCTGCTTGGAAAGCAGGTGCTGTGTGTCACCTACAATGCAAGATCCACCCACTTTTGCCTTTTATCCCTGTCTTCCATAATTAGTTTTCCTGTCAGAACTGTAGTAGGTAGCAACCCAAATACACCTGAACTTGTGCTTACGCAAAGATCAGCCTTCCAACAGACCAGTTCTCATCATGAGCTTTGTAGATACTTATACCTCATAGAAAACGGAGAAACTGAGTCGTGTTTTGGTCACTGATGTGTTAAGTTCTCACCACTTACATTTTCAATGGCTGACCATGTCTTTTCCTTTGTGCTTGTGGGAGATGTCTTGCTAATAGCTGTGCCTCATTTAGCCTCCTTCTGACTTTGCCCAATTAAATCTGCAAAAAACTATGGTTAAGCTCAGGTGATTGGGTAATTGAAATAAATATTTTTTAAATTTAAATTAAGGGGCAAAAATTATCATTTTGGCTTCCTATCTTTTGCCAGGGAGAGATTAATTTACTTTCTGAAGTTAGGCTTAGATTTAAGTGCAGGTGAATAGTCCTGAGTATCTAAAAGAGTTGAACTAAGATTTTTAAAGCAGGTGGTTATAATCTCTGTAGGAGCTGTGAAATCTGAGGATGTTTTTCTTCTGCAAAGGCAATACAACTTTCTGGAAAGTTAATCTCTGACTTTGAGGCACTCCTCTGTGGCTCTGCCTGTGAGGGAGCTGCTACCTTAGGCAGCAGATAAGCTGGGAGTCAAAGGAGACCCCAGCACCTGCCCTGGCCAGGGTGCAACCCCACAGGATCTGAGCAGCATGGGTAGAGAAGGGAGCTGGTAGTAGGGTCCAGCAGCCCTGGACAAGGCAAGGAGATGAGCCACATTGTGGTCCATTCAGGGCACTGGCAGCAGGAGGTAGGGACAGGGACGGGGTAGGGAGGAGGAGATGGATGACTACATTGTAGGTCTGAGGTCTATGCAGGAGACAGGGATGAAGACAGAAAACAACATAGCTCAGGTGAGGACTAGGGCTGCAGCCTGAGCTTATCCAGAGCTTGTGTACTGTGGGCAAAGGTTTGATTTGGGTTCCCAGGTGGGGATGATCAGGGTGATTTGGGGCCTGCTTGTAGACTCTGGGCTCTGACACTGTTTAGTTACACAGTGTGTGTATATATACATGTGTGTAGGGAAATGTTTTCATTAGGTCAATTATTTGTGATTGATTTTCTGATTGCATTTAAGAAAAGACAATTATTTAAAAATAGCTAAATAGACACAAACTCTTCTTGCATGGGGTCCATGTAGGTCTTGCTGGTTGAGTCCCAGGTACCACCTCACCTACCTCCCATGGGTCAGGTGCTGACTGCAGCCACCTAATTCCATGGCTGTCACAGTATCAGCATGGTAAGCGCTGAGATTAGGTAGGAAAAGAGACTCCACATGAAGCTGTGTGAAAGAAATTGGATTATGAGCAAAGTGAATCTCGGAATCTAGGGATATGGGTAGGAGAGGAAATAGTGTTTGAAGTCGAGTGGAAAAAGCGGGGTGTACTCATTGTAGAAGTGTTAATTTGGCTAGTGATTACAGTGGGTATATTTTGTACTGCTTCTTGCTCTTTGATTTATTGTTTGCAATTACAAGCTGCAGTTAACAATTCTAGGTTATTTTGCATGCATGTTTCGAACCAGAGCAATGGATTCGCCTTTGTGGAGTCTAATGGAATAGATAATTATTTGGGTCATCCATATTCCAAAGAAAAAAGCACAGGCAAGGATGGAACAAAGACATTTTGTTTATCATCAGTACAATATAATCTCTTCTACAAATAGTTACTGGTTTCCGCCTACTGCTCTTGGGGTTTAAACTAATTGCTGTGTTAGCAGGTTGCAGGCTGAGTTCAAAAGGCTAGAGCTTGTGCAGGTGGTTCTGGAGGGAAGGATTAAGAAGAAAACTCAAAGGCAATGAAAAGAAAGGAATTTTGGGATGCTGTTCCCACAAACAATGAACATGAGTGGTTTTGGTCAGTTCTCGAATGGCTCTTGCAGATTATTGCTAGCTTATTTTTTTGGTTTGTCAGCTATTTTCAGCAACTGGTAAAGTGTTGCTTCTTGCTGTCCTTTATACATAGTCCTGCCAGACGGGTTACTGCTTATTTTCAGCTCCCCAGTAAATATCTGCTGAATCTTTGTGACATTCTAAAATTTTACAAGGGCATTCCCAATTTGTGAAGCAGGAAATAAGTGCCAATGTTGCTGTTGAAGGGGAGATGTATGCTGCAAAAACAGGGAGCAGAAAAAATGTGCAGCAGAAGCAGCAAAGATCCAAAGATGAGCACATGGTATAAAATAAACTAGTCTTAGCTGATGCTATCATGAAACTCTCAGCAGCATGGTTATGCTGTGGGTTTTGGGATGCAGGGATGCATGGGGCACTCTGATTCAGTGTCACATCCATACTTGACATGCGGGGTAAATAGTCCCTAAGAATTCAACAATACCTCCATAGTCATGAAGGGCTCTGTTTGGAATTGGTAATGTACCACCGACATTGATCAACAGTTGTACGTGCTTTAATTTAAATTAATCTGGGAAATGGTAGAGTACGGTGGTAACTTGGGAGCTATTTTGGCCTCTTGGATAAACACCACTTAGACTTGTGTAAATTTGTAGAAGTTATTTTGACAAAAGTACTATTCACCCAAGTTAATATGTCCTTTATTTTGGTGTGTGCTCTATATGTATTTGATCAGTCTGCATACTGTTTACTTAGACTGTAACTCTAATGCTTTCAAGACACCTAGACCACTGGATATAGTATATTTTAGTTTGATTTCTGGCTTAGCTTGAAGACAGACAGTGCTAATATTAATAGACTGAAATAATCTAACACGAATGTTGTGGTTTAACCCAAGCTAGCAATATAACCATAATAGCTGCTTGCTCAGTCCATCCCCTTGCCCCTAGTAGGGGAGAGAATCGAAAGGGAGAAACTTGGATTGACATAAGCACAGTTTAAAAAGAATAACAAAATGCTAATACACTACTAGTAAATAAATATATAAAATAGAATATAAAATAAAAGATACTCAGTGCAATTCCTCATGAACTCTGTTTGCACAAACCAGCCAGTCCCAGGAAGCAGCACCTGGTCCTAGCAGCTGATCTTGGAAAGAGAAAAGAGGAAAAAGGCAGAAAGGCCGACAGGCCTCTGCAAAACAACAGGATGGGAAAAGCCAAACTAAAGCAAGTTCTGAATAGAACTCCCCTGAACAGGTCTCTGTCCCAGCTCCGACAAAGAGAGCATGAGAGAAGAGAGAAACCGGAAGATCCTGGCTCTTCTTAAATACAAAGCATGATGTTAATGAAATGGAATACTCTTATTGATCAGTCTGGATGTCAGTCAAGCTCTGCCCCATCCATGCCCCCCTTCCTTGATGCCTCACACCTGTGGGCAGAGCACTCAGAACATCTTTGGCTCTCAGAACAGAGCAATTGAAAATATTAATGCTGTCCTGGGGTGTTGTCTCTTGTTCTCAAACTAAATTCAGACAATGACCATGCTAGCTATGAAAAAGAAAGGTTTCTAACTGTATGAAGGAAAATTAGCTCCTTTTCAGTCAAACCAGCACAAGAAGTAATTTTGAATGACAGATTGCCTGATCTGTTTTGCCCTAGAGTCAGCATAGTCATACACGAGATGCTCCTTAGATGTTTAGTCCATTGAATCAGAGCCTCTTTGCTGAGGGAGAGAGAAGTAAATATGCCTGGGTAATCATTTCCTTGGAAGAAAATGTTGACAAGCCCTCTATGAATATAGCTTTGTTTGTTTGTTTGTTTGTTTGGGTTTTTTGTTTGTTTTGTTTGTGTGTGGGTTTATGTCAGAGAATGGGAGAATAAGGGAAATCAGAATAGTCCTGGTATGTGGTGTCATTTACCCTGTCCCATCCCTCACTATTCATCCCTATTATCTATAGAAAAGGGCTTTGTTTTTTCTGTCAAATAACTTTGGAAAGCTCCAGTTTTGTCCTGGTTTTGCAAGAAGTTGCCTGGCAAATGCTTAACAATTTTTGGTTGAACTAAATTGTTTTCATTTAGCCCAAGTTCCTTGAGACTTCTTCACCCAGCTACTAATTTCAGAGCTTGCTTGTGCTTGTCCCTCTCAGCTACTTTCATTTGTTTATTTTTCTGCATCTATTCTTTTTTGTTGGTTAAACTCCTTTTGGACTGATTGTGATGGGACTAGAATGAGGGCTGGCAGCCAATGCCATAGATGACTGTTCCTTTGAATGACTCTGCTTTACACAATGTATTGCTTTTCAAGTGTTGCATGCATGTGAGAGATAAAAGGAAATGCTCTGTGGGCTGTTTCATTGCTTGGTTTGCAAAGAGAAAAATTCAGTTCAAAATGAAAAGGTATAGTCAACCTATGGCTAAGGCATCCAACGTTAGCAGGTGATGACAGGTAAGGAATCAGCAAATGTTTACCAAAATTAGTAGGTACTAATTTCTACCATTTTAATTAGTCATATCTTTGCTTATTCCCTCTATTGACATGATCAGACAAATTGCAGTAAATCTTGCTGTTCCTGCTTAAGGCTGTGTCAGCATCCAGTCAGGAGACTCCAAAGGTACTCTCTCTTCCAGGATGCAATTATACTAAAATAGCCATCAGAATTGCCTTTAATGAGCCTTGTTGTTGTTGGCACAGCAGCTCGCACTCTGGTTTCTCAGAGCACAACACTGTGAGAGGTTGTTCTTGTACGAGATGTGGTGGCAAGCTTTCACAGACTGGGAACCCTGAGCTGCCTCACGCCACGCTGAATTCTTGAAACATATTTTTGATGATCAGTATGACTCCACATTCACCATGGATAATGTTTATGTGGGGTTTGCTACCCCTGTGAAGGAGATGTGAATTAGAGACATAACACAGGAAAAGAGTAAAATTTAAGCCAGTGCCAGTTAAAAAACAGGGCAAATCTCACTCTGACAACTCTTTTGCTCATGAGCAAGAAAAACAGTTGCTTAACTGTGTAGCTGTCAAGTAATGTACTAAACAGCTACCAAAACAGTTCTGTGGTCTTCTGAGTCTCAGCAGAGGGGATGACATGCCATGGCATGTGCTGAAGCAATTAGGCGCTGAACCACGAGGTGGGCGAATGCATCTGATGCCTCACTCTGGCTAATGAGGGAAGAGCACACCGAGAATATGGAGGTAGCGATGCTCTGGTTGTGAGTTCTTGGTCAGGTGCCACAGCTGTATGTCTGTGGTGTTGACATGGCTTCAGCTCCTCATGAACCCCAGCTTTGAGGCAGATTGCAATGGTGAAATAGCTTATCTAATTCTTACTTTAAAACATCACATTACTTGATCGCATGCTCTGCATGTAATGTGACTGTCTGGTTGCTTATACTGTGCTCCTGGATTTGAGTGGCTTTTTATAAAAAATAGCTCTTCAGATTGTGAAATAAATGTGAAACAAGGCAACACCCTATTTCTAGTACTTCAGGCAGGTTCTGTTTATTTTAACTCTGTGCACTAATGATACTGATAGAGATACCAGTATTAGCCTTTTTAATCAGTCTTCCAGCAGAAACACCAGGCTGAAGGACCCACCTTACTGGATGTACAGCTGGATATGAGGATTAAGCTGGTAATTACTGTCAATTTTTCTTGAATAAAATCTTCCCTCTTAGATTTAGAGTTAATTCAGCCTGCACTCAGAGGTGCCCTTCTCCATCCTCTGTGACTTAACCTTTCCCTGTCCTCCCTCCCTGACAATGCTCACCAAAGCTGCACATTCCCTGTGCTCTCAAACTCTTGAGTCTCTCCTAGCAACTTTGGAAGGTGCAGAATCGCCATGTTCTCCATACTTCTGAAAAGTGTTAATAGGGACCATCAAGGATATCTTCTCATCTAGGTAGGTACAGAGGGGTTAAAGTGATGAGTGAGTCCTACTGGAGGTGTTTCTCTGTGCCATTGAGTAATTGCAGAGGAGGCAACAGGAGGGTGTTAGTTTTTTTTCATGCTATTTAATGTTATTGTTTCATATCATAGTAGGTGCTAGGCCATGTAGCCTCTTGTAAATCAGACTAGGTAGAAGCAAATATAGAGATGGAAATGTCCTGAATTTCAGGTTCATTCGGGCTGAAACTTCATTCGTAGATCTGTTCTTGTTAATGGTATAGACATCGACAGCTCTGTATTTTAATAATATTAATTTAATGTAGTTTGTCTACATTTATAACCGAAACTATCAAACCCCAAATGGAGCTAAATACATGTCTGTCATGTGTGAAATTTGTAATTAATTATAAGTTTTATTTAACCTTAACCTGGGCTTCCAACTGCAGTTTTATCTGTTCTTATGCCAGCTCTGATTAGTAATTCAGCTTGTCATTTATATAATTCTGTCAATTATCTTTTCTTCTTGAAAGAAGTCAGGCAATAACTCAAGTTGCTTTGCTTGTAGAGAAACAGATTAACTAAAGGTTTCTTTGACATAAAAAAATCTTTGATTTTAAGGATGTACACATGTTGCCCTTGGTATACCTCAGCCTTTGCTTTATGGTCCCTCATGAAAGCTAAGTGAACCTATTGTGAATCGTATTTTCAAAACTAATGTATTCAAGTAAACTGATGGGAGCAATGTGCTCAGAAATATTATTGCTGTTCTGATGTTTCAAAATGTAATTCAATGCAGAATAATTCAAGCTAATTCAGATAATTTTCAAGATCAGATAGTCCAAGCCCTCCAAAGGTTGATTTTTTTTTTTTTTTGGAGGGAAGGGTAGAGGGAAATGGGGGTAAGCCACACAGATGTTAATGGCAGTGGGAGGCCGGCATTTGCCAGAGATCTAAATGTAGGATTTAAAATGATCTAAAGGGACAAACTTTTGTGTATCCACTATTTATACACAAACTGTGCTAGGACACCAGTCTGTGTCCTGGTGACAGCACAACAGGAAATGATGGCAGTTTTTCAGATGATGTGGAGTACACAGAATGGCATCTCATGTGTCTGTGATTGTCCAGCAGTTTTTTTTTCTTCCTGTGTCATAACACCACATTTCCTGATTCGCTGACACCTGTGTTTTTGCAGGGCTTTGGGACGCTGAAGGAGCTTTGCAAAAGGAGGAACACTATCTGAATGGCAGGTGCACAGAATTTTAGATAAATTGACGAGGCAAGGTGGAAGCCTAGCTCATGATAGCTATTTCACAGGTGAGAGGCAGCTTTGCTCTGGTCAAAAGTTTGGGTAGAAGGTGGGAGATGATGGCTAAAGCGTCTGGAGCTGGGTCAGAGGCAGTAGGTAGGAAACGTCCTGGAGAGAGGAGTGAGGGCTCTGGGTCAAACAACAAGATGGATTTGGGAGCCTGAGCTGCCAGGTGTTGGGTGGAAAGAGCTGACCAGGTTTACCTTTTTCTGTGTTTACATGGCTTTTGGGGAGTGATGTTGAAAAACTGTGAAACAGCTGGTGAAGGAATGAAGTGGTGGACACAGGGAATAGTTTGGGAAAGTTGCAGAAGCGTGGATGATATTCAGGTTCGGGTTTAACTAGGTACTTAAGTGCCAAACTGAATTCCAGATCAGCTTAAGAGGTGCTTAAATGCTATGTGTGGCTACCACATTTTCCACCCCTACGGGATATTCTGAGGCTCCTGGGAAACCTTTCATATCAAAGAACTGTGAACTAAATACTGAGAACAGATTATAAGAAGCAGTTGCTTTGTCTTATTTGGGCAACCTTCTTTTGTAATCTCGCTGGTCCCCTTGCAATGTTTGAACTCCTAGTCGATACAGTCTATGGTATAGCCTTTCTGATGCCCTTGTGTGCTGCATGCCAACACAGAGGTCTCTGACCCTCTCAGACCAAACGAGCTGTTGTAAGGGCACTATGTCCAGAGGTGCCATTTTTCAACATCACTGCAGCCACATAAACACAAACAGCCTCCTGACCAAACTTCCCACTTTGGCGGTGTTGTTCTTCCTTCCGTGACTGCTGCAGGTTGCCACAAATACTGCAACTTCCTGCAGAAAGTTTTTCAACTCTGACCCCTCTAGCAGAGGATTATGAGGGTGTTAAATAAGGTGACACATCTCTGTCCCAGCTGGATCAATATTTGAGTTGCTTTTAGGTCAGCCTGTCACAGGTGAGCAGGTAGATACATTGTCTGAATTGCTAAGGAATATTCACAATACCAGCTGCCAAGGATGTAGCTTCTAAATACAGCATCTGCTTCAATGTGATGCCTCCCTTGGAGACCTGTGCACTGTGGGATATGTTTCCTGGGCTGATGGGAACCCCTGGTTGCCAGGTGCACATTTCAAGTGAATGACTGATACCGTCAGGGCATTGTAGAGCAGGTGGAGAAAAGGTTTTCTTTCATCTGGGAACCTTAGCTGCAGTCTGCAAAAAGAAAAAAAAAAAGTCCTCACAGGGAAAGAAAAACAAATGTCTACTAGGGCTGTATCTGCTTTCCCTCATAATTTGCAAGATATTAGACTCTCTGTAGGGGGAAAAAAGAGTCCTTAAAGAAGTCTGATTCTGAGCAAGAATGCTTAAACTCATTTAGGCTGGTCTAAGTGATATGTAGTGATTTGTTTGTGTTTTGTTTGTTTGTTTTTTAAAAGCATCAATATAATATTCTGTTGATGCAGCTACTTTGGGCTATTTCTTATTGCTCACTTGATCTGTTCTCTATGGAAGAGGTGGAGAAGGTTTCCTGGGCTGGGAGATGGGAAGCATGGTCTTGCCCAGAGCTTGCTGAGCTCAGTGGGAAGCCCTGTGTTGAGTTCAGTGTGTGTGATGTGCTGAGCAAAACATGGCAGGGTGCCTGATAAGCTGCATCTCTTGCCTGCTGATGTGAGCTCCTGCTCCCAAAACCAGCTGCTCCTTGTGTCTTTTTTTCCCCACTAAGAGCCCAGAGATGCAACTCCCCGCTCACCAAGCAGTTATAAGCAGTGGAAAACTTATACCCTGTGGCAGATCAAAGAGCTGAGAGGAACAGGGGAGAGGTGGGTAGCAGGCAAGCAGAAAAGGGACAGGGAGATATAGGATTCATTTGCCTGTTCATCCTTGGTAGGCTGCTGCTGTGTGAAGTTTAGATGAGTGGACACAATCAATTTGAATTTGAAATCTGGGAAGACTCATCTGCATTTAGTCTGACAGGTGACATACAGTGTTGCTTGAAATAGACTCTGTGATGAACAAAATGTGTTCAGAAAGGAGTAGACCACCATCTGGTTTGTTTTTTGGGGTCTAACACATATTCCAAGTGGAAAGTGGATGATGTCCTTCAGGTCTGATGTCTTGGTTGTATCTGTAGCTCTGAAATTCTGGTCAGCTTGTGTTGAATTGGTCTCCCCTGACCTTCATCTGCACTAACAAATGAATACAGGAGGAAAGAAATAACAGTAGAAAAGAACCGAACTGGAACAGCTGTAGGGGAAGGAATTTTAAATGATGCCACGCATACTCTGTATTTGTAGTTGGGCTCACTGCAAACCTGTTTAACTCAGAAATGCTGTCTCTTTGCATGCAATACTTCTGCAGTTACGATGTTTGTGATGACTTGGCAGCCTATATGTCACCTCTCTATCAAAGAGATGAAGGTGATTTCAGAGGTTAACTCTCCCAGCTGCTGCCTAAGAATGTAATAGGCTTATCTGTGGAGCTTGTATTTGGTTATTTTCTTTTTAGCAGATTTAGGGTTTGATCCTGCCTGAGCAGAGGACAAAGAAAAATGTCATCATCTGACTGTATCTCTATGTGCAAGGAGGGTGCTCTTCTATTGGAGCAAGCCACTTGCTTCTTGGATTTCTTTGTGTACTGAATGTGTGGGGCAGGATGTTTGCAGGGCTGCAGCTGGGATATTGAAGCTGTTTTGGTTGCTGTGGGGAGTGATCGCTGCTGCTACTGTACAGTCACATCATGCAAAACCCCGGGGTAAGCAGGGGAAGCATATTCTTTGGTGTGTCTCGGCAGCGTCTTGTGCCTGAGAGCAGCAAGGATGGGCTGGTCTGCAAGGGCAGGTGACCTGGAAGTCCAGTGCAGGCTGCAAACCAAACAGGGCAGACCTAGGAGCAGCCATCGAAAGTCCAGATTGCTGGGGAAATCACTGGTGATGAGGCAAGCCCAAGCTGGGAAGCCAGGTCCACAGGATGGAGACCAGTTCAGTAGCGTACCTGCTTGGGCACAGGGGTGGTTGCACCACAGCTGCAGCAGTGCTCAGGTGGGTATCAAGGAGATGAGCCTCAGTGTTAGAGCAGCTCCCAAGCAAAAGGGGCAGAAACCCAGCTGGGGCGTATCTCAGCACTTTCTGCACAATGGCTTTTACCAGGGAACTGGTCTTGGGAAGCCAGCTGAGCCAGGATGGTTGGGCTGTGCAGCTCTTGCATCTGTCCCAGCAGGATATGCCTTTTAAATAAATCCTTAATAGGCCTATTTACTGTTTTCATAACTCTGTGTTCAGTCTTCTCTCTTACAGATAGCTGACGCACGTAATAAAGATGGTAGTGCTTGTGAGGGTGGTTTGGTTGTGGCTCTCAGCATTTTTCCTCACTGCTGCACATCAGCTCTACTTCCTTCTCAAAGAGCCACAGCATACTGCTCTGTATGACAGAGGCAGAGGTTTCTTGCTGAAAACAGGTGATTTTTATACTTGGCAGGCTAATTTGTCATTCATTACTGGAAAGCAATATGTAACAGAAGAGCACAAAATTCTGCTTTGTTCACTTACATGTTAAAACATTCATACTTTTTTGTCTTTTAAGCATAAAAACAAGAGCAAACTACTTACAGGCCTGCCTAGAAGTCTATAGCTATTAGATAGTCATGAGTATTCTATTTACCTATTTATTCTTTTTGAACAATCATTTTATCTCACCGAGCCATCAGTTTTGGAGTAATTTCTTGACTCTGAAACTACTATTCCTTTATTTCAGGCACATTCATTGCATATATCTGATATTTTCAAAGAACATGTAATTGTTAGAAAAGCAGATAGTGTCATTCTCTCAGCACTGTATTTTTCTTTGCAAACTTTTTCCTTGCGAATTACTAATTATTACAGTACTTGAAGCAATTATTGAAGTGTTGCTTTATATTCCTAGCTGGCTGACTTCTTGTGCAGCTTGTTCATTTAGCCAGAGAAATTCCACCAAACCTATGGAGTCTCTTGCTTTCACAAGCTGCCCATCTTGTTATATCCAGGGTGTAAATGGTTCACTTTGATTGTAGCATGGATGAAATCACTGGGGAGAGTCTCTCGGGGGAAATGGAGCCTGCTGTATAGCAGAGAACAAGATACCTCCTCTAAATTGCTAGAAAGTAAAATAGAGAAAATTTGGGAAAAAACTGCTGAACATTTTTTCCCTCAACGATTCCTTATAATTGTTCTTTGCATGGAACAGCCTCCTCAACATTCTACATTGAGTTGACACCTCCTATACCTTGCACTTTTTGCAGTAAACATTTGAGATGGATGTCACTTAGCATCATCTTAGGAGCTGGAGACATTATTCCAGCTACCTCAGGGAGAAGGATGACCCCTCTGGGTCTCCCACAGCTGCATGGAGCTTGTTGTGGGCTTGGCTGGTCTTCAGAGACAGACAAATAAAGAGACAGCCATCAGGAGCTCATCATTTTGACTGCTCATAGTCTTTCCAGGGCATTTTTCAGGTCTATCCTGGGCTTGATGGTTCCTTAACTCCTGCTGAGATTTTGTTGGCTTCCCATCTTTTGGTCACTGTGAGAGCCATTTACTGAGATTCTGCCTCACTCTGCATTGTTCTTTTTTTTTTTTTTATTTCCTTATTCCTCTCACATCAGCACTTTGTTCACTCACCCTCCAAAACTGAGCTATATTGCTATTTTTGATGAGCCTCTAAGGACATAACGTCTTTGTATACATGCTTATAGCTTCTGCATACTAATTATATAGTGTATAATATTATTTACATAGTATAATATTAATATAATTAGATAGTATGTAATATTATATAGTATATAGAATGTATAAGCATGCACACAGAAGTTATGGTCTTTGGGCTTGTTCTTTGGTTTTAGCCTTACAAGATGGCTTTATTTAAAGCTCCTCATCCAGAGGTCTGTATGAATGGACACTTTTTCTCCCATTCCCTGTTGCACTGCAGGGAAAGAGTGATTGATATGCTGTTCAGAGCCAGGGTGTGAACCTGTAGTTTAGTAGGTGAGGTGGTGTGAGTGGTTTCTTCTGTAAGTCTGAAAGGCATCCGTCCTGATCTGAGCCATGTGGCAATAAAAATCAGTGTAAAATTGTGATGTTCAATAAGGTGCCCACTGCTTTATTTTCTTGTCTACTGCCTTTCCCAAACCTCTTGCTGACGCCTCACTGCTGGTGGAGGGTGTTTGATGAATTAATCTTGGAAATATCTATGCTACCCAGCCCAAGAAGAAAGTTCCAGCCTAATACAAACTGTGAGCAAAACACACATAACATTCTTCCTCTTCTGCTGTTCTAGCTCCCCGTTTCTATGGAACCAGTGATCCCACCCTGAACGAACCATTTGGTAACTAGAAAGCATGTGGAGACCTCTAAAGCTTCATGACAACTCAGATGTATGTAGCATGGTTTTAAGCTAGCTTTTGAAGTGCTCATTGCAGTCTGGACTTGGCAACATGAAGCTCTGGGCAGGCTGGTTGGATATTTACCTTGAATGTTTTTTGCAGCTCATGCTGAACACTGTGCTGCATGGCTATGATGATGGTTTTTGGATGGATTTTCCCTGCACTTGCATTATTGCACTGGAGAACTGCTGTTGATTAAGTTGTTTTGTTTTCCTGAATGCCTGTAGCTTTAGTTTTTAGGTACAGTAGTCTCAGGGAACACAAATAAAAAAGTCTTCCCTTACTCATTCCTGATACTCATCGGAAGAGTTGGGGTGTCATCCTGTTGCTTGTGTCACTGCCATCACTGTCCACGGCCATATACAGCTGAAAAAGCTGCAGATCTTTGCTTGAAGCTGATAAGGTTCTTATTTGAGTGGAACTGAATTTATTTATCTTTCAAGGATGGCCTATTACCAGTGAGAAATTAGCATATGACAATTTTCAGTTTTCAGCATCTTTTGCTGAAATTTTTTTCTAGAGATCGCCTATTCAATGTGGTGTGTTAAAGGTAATTATTTTGTTGAAATAATTCTTGCATTTCTCAAGTTACAAATTTTGTTTGAACTATTCAGCTTGATACCAGCTTGTCTTTTCAGTTTATAGTTACTTGGTAGTCTGTCCTTTCTGAAATCTGGCTACAATATACTTAAAAATGAATGTGGTATGTAGAGTTTGTGGCTTTCTGAGGAAACATTTTCTTTAAAGCACTAATTCTACAGCTGTAGAAACAAATGTCATACTTCATTATCCTTTAAAAGCAGAACAAAACACAAACAAAAACAACAAAAAACCAAAACAAAACAAACCCAACAGCAACTAAACCCAAACCAACAACTTTGTGAAAGGTCCTTTGTTGTACTTCTCTTGTTCAGGGTTGAAGAGGTTATCACTTTTATGAGAATATTCCTATACTTCTGCTCTGGCTGAAGTAGAAATGGAGATTAAAAAAAAAAAAATCAAGCAGGAATTTGGTCTTTGCAGATAAAACCAATTTGTCTACTACATGCAATAATTTCATATTGGTTTCATAATACTTATTTTCAAAATTTCATTTAAATGTAATAGGATTTAGGCCCTCTCTCACAACCAAGGTCTCACGTCCTGTGTGGTGAGAACTCAAATCTCCTATGCTAGCTATTGTGAAGGTGATGTTAGCCAATATATTGCCTGTTAAAGCCAACTATTTCTGGTTTTGAAATGGAGCAGCTGGGGTAGGTGAAGTAAGTACCACAAAAGATGCTTTCTGAGGTTAAACTGATGTTTAATCATTCCACCTACAACAAAGAATAAAAACAACAAGTATTTTTAAAAGATATCCAGGTGGCCTTTACAGAATCTCTTGAAGAGTCCTCGTAATGCGTAAATACCTAGAACCTGCTTTGTGCTGACTTTAGCTTAGGAGCTTAACTGGCACATTCAGCGCTTATGCAAGCTGTGGAAAGTGGTAGATGTGTAGAAGAAGCTGAGTGTTGCTGGGCTATTACAGATCAGCTTCTTCATCACCAAATAGTGCAGCCTTTGCATTTTCTCTCAAACTAAGTCCTGTGACAAAGGACAATTATGGGTTAATCTGTAGCCACTTTGGTAAGTGATACTGTACTGATCCAGCAGTTTGCAGCACAATAATTTCCTTTTTTTTCCCTTTTTGCTTGAGTAACCACTATTCCCATTATCACTTTAGCAGTGCTACCAGTGTGCTACCAGTTTATCCACGAGAAAAACCATAAAGCATGATCTAGTGTAAACACTTAAGCATACCGCTCATGTTTACTCCTCTAAAACACCATTCATAATTGCAATATTTACTTTGAAAATATAAGTAAATTATAGTTCTCTTGCACAAAGAGTAGAACTGCCAATATTCTGTATTCTGTCTCCAAGGTAGAGAGGTTATACAAACAAGGGGAGCAGGCAGTGAAGCCCGCCTAGGCTGTCATAGGGTAATTTATTAGTGAGTCAGTAAAGAAGTGAACAAGAAAAGCTACAGGAGCCCTCTTTCATGGAAAGTGTGCAACACCTGAAAGACAGATGCTGACCAAATATATTATTTTCTGTTCTGCTAATGGGAGGCTTTTGGGATAATTAATGGATGTCTTTAAGGTGTACCCCCCACCCCCTTCTTGCCAGTTTTCTTTCTGTTTTTTAAAACCAGATTGCTTTAATCTTTCTCTAAATGACTCCTTTATTGCAGCAGCAGGAGTTACACAGTGTTAAACTGAATGTCTGCGTAAAAAAACGGGGTTTGTTGTCACAGCAGCGAATTGTAAAGATGCATATGGAACTGCCTTTAGCTAAAGTGCGTCACATATTTGTTAGAATTTACAGGTTTTTTCCTCTGGTACTATTTATGACAGTGATATAACAAAAGCCAGCAAAAAGTCATTTTTAGCAAGTAAATAAACATGGGCAGTTAGTTGATCTCTGTGTGACCCACACCAGACAGGATTTGGGCATTGGGCTGTCGTGCTGAGCCTGAAGCCAGCGTGAGCAGCAGCAGCGCAGTGTCAGGTATGGAATAGCCATGCTACACATTGTGCTACCTCCCGCACGCTACCCCGCAGCATTTCTCAGGGAACTCCTGAAAAGATGCTGCCTCATACTGTTAGTGTCAGAAGACACCCCTAGCACAGATACAGTTGATCCTAACACTGCACCTTTGCTTGGAGGTTCTAGGAGAGGCATGAATGCTGAAAAATGGAAAACGGTACCAGAGAGGTAAGGCAGTTCCTTAAATGACTGATCAAGTTCGGTTTGTAAGGGGAGCAGGTAAGTGGGTTTCTTCTCCTTTAAAGTGAATAATGTGTATTTTGCCCTGTGTGTAGATTTAATGATGAGAACAGGCTCCTTCCCAAGCACATGCTGGGATAAAGATCCACGGGTGGTCAGTATCACAGGATCACCAATCAGCTGAAAAAATATTTTAGTATAGGCTCCCCTGAATTTGAACCCGTTTTTAGCTATGACAGTGTTTTACATACGATGGACTAAAGCTGCTGCTCTGGTGAGTGGCCTGCTTGCTTGGTGGTCTTCTCTCTACCACTCCTTTGCTTGTTTGGGTATGTTTTGGGATTTTTTGTTTGTGTGTGTGGTGTGGTGTTTTTGTGGTTTTATTTTTTTAATTATAATTTCCCAAAGGATACTCCTACGTACATAGCGTGCAAAGTGCAAACAAGCTGTACATCACAGTTTTATTACATAACCTGAAACTCTGTGCCAGTGTCCTCTGGCTTTGGCACATATTGTTGCCTACCCCAACATGTTGAACCACTTTATCACCTGGAGAAAACACTGCCAGGGCAGGCGCAGAGGAGCCCTGACTGCCTCATCCAAACCACTGTCAGGCACCTCTAATGGCAAACCAATCAACCATCACAGTTTAGGCTTTTGTATTGAAGTGAACCAGTGACATCAGAAATGAATGACCAAGTTAATAGGATTTCTCCATAAAGGTAAGGATCAAAGGACATAAGGGCAAGTATCAAAGGACTGTGTGCAATGAGGTACAGAGATATTTCTGGGTAGACAGCTACCAGGCAGGGAGGTGTTGGCAGGGATTAGGCTCTCTGCATGCCAGTAACCTGCCTGAGCAAGGGAAAAGAAGATGGATGAGAAGACATCTCTTGCTGAGGTGCAACCTGGGAAGGAGCAATGTAAGGGCTGGGAGAAGGTGTTCAAGGTTGTGGCAGGATGCAAACCCCCCTCTCTCCCCCTCCCTCCTTCAGTATGGAAGGAGTAGGCACATCTCCCTCTCTCTCTGCTACTTGAGGCTAACAGCTTTTTTTGTTTGGCCTCAGAGCACCCTGGCCAGGGCCATTAGGAGAAGGGAGTGCCAAGCCAGTGAGCCGCTGGGCACCTGCGGCCAGTGTGGGGGATGTTTGGAGGCTTCAGGGGCACTTCACAGCCAGTGTGGGGGTGCAGAGAAGCTTCTGGAATGCTTACAGTCAGATCTCATCAGCCAACATAAAAAACGGGACTCTCGTCGAGACTCCGCCCATTGTCGCCGGTCTCTTGGAGCACGAGCGAGATGCTGCCGCCAAGAGCCCCTCTCCCCGGGATGGAGACTCCGCTTGTCTTGCCGCCACGTGTGTGAGTAAAACTTCTCGCAGGATTGCGAGTATATTTATACTTTTCGTGCTCAATACGAGCACGTGTAAAATTAATCCTCGCATAATCGCGGGTGTATTTTCCTCCCGTGCTTCCACATAAGCACGTGTAACTTTCCGTGCTTAATACAAGCACGAGTACTTTCCGTGCACATTTGCACGTGTAACTGTCCATGCTTAATACAAGCATGAGTACTTTCCGTGCACATTTGCACATGTAACTGTCCGTGCTCAATATGAGCACGTGTATAAATTATTTCCTCGCACAGTCGCGAGTGTGTTTTCCTCCCGTGCTTCTACATAAGCACGTGTAATATTCTGTGCACATTTGCACATGTAAGTAACTTAACCCTCGCAGAATCACGAGTGTACACTTCCTGTACTCACTACGACTATGTCTATCTCTTTAAGAATAATCCCGCACCGTGTTGAGGCAAGTGTGTACTCCTCCGGGACTCAGAGACGACTCCGGCATTGTTTTGGTGAAGCCACGTGCATGCACTCCGTGGACCGCCTGTTGTATTAGTTGCTGCCCCTTAATAATTTTTCTCAACTGATAGCCAAACCTGTATTTAAGTCACTTTTGGAGTGCTAAAACCCTGTTTCTCACCAGTTTAACAAAAGTTGTTTTGGACCCTGTTGTCCCTTAAACTAGCCTTGGGGTGCCTCCGTGACAAAGGTGAACCTTAATATCTAGTGTTGCCAAACAAGGCTAATCCACATTTTCCCTGCTTGTGTTATATGTCTAGCATGAGATATAGTGGGCTTTTTAATTTTCACTTCAATTCGGGATGTTGGGGGTTTGGTGCTGTAAAGGATGCAATTGCTCAGTTACCTGTTTGCAGCTATTGCAAAAATTTGGTTTTTAAAATGCTGATCTGCCGTGGAACAACATACCCTCTTTGCACTCAGCACGTAATGTAGCTTTTTTTGGATTCTTGGCAGGCCTCTCCTGCCTGAGGTAGACTCAGTTACTTCATATTCACCAGCACTAACCTCACTTTAAGATGTGCTGCTTGAATTTCTCAGACTGAGATAGTTAATATGATGCTATGCTGTGATATCATATCTATTTGCTAAATCCCATCTAAAACTGTGCTTTCTTACAAGCCATTTTGCTTTCCAGTGCTGCAAACCGAAGATGCGAATGAAAATTAGGCAATTTAAAAAATTTTCATTCCTGATGTCCTCGTGCTCTAGCAAAGGCTGTGACCAATTCCCCATGTGCTGCCTGAGGCAGGAGCATTCAGCTGGATTCAGAAATGCACTTTTTTGCCTTGTCAGTCTGTCATAATGTCTGAAAGATTGACAGGGTATGGTGATGAATAAACATGTGGCGTTTATATGTAGTCTTCTTTGAATATAGAACATGGAACTGATTCCTGAAATAAAGCAGAAGTGTAGGAGGAAGAAGATGGGAGAGTCAAATCCTGGCTCAGAAGAGTTCATTTCCTTTGGAAAGAAGTCAGCCACTGTGTAAATAGAGGCAAAGGCAGGTAATGAAACAGAAAATGGAGGTTTTGTGACAAAACTGTAGTTCATGTTCATGGGAGGTATATCAGTGTACTAGACTAGCACCAAAGCCTTGTGATGCTTTGGAAACTGGGGGTGTTGCCTTACTCACATCAAAGGTTGGAAGGTTTGGCTATTTGATTAATAACTTCTCCCCAGACAGTGAGGAATCACATATTCTTCTTCTATCTGTTTTCCATTTAGTGATAAAAGTGGTCGTAGCTACTTTGCTCTGTTTCATCTTGGAGTAGTGGTTTACATAAAATATAAAGATTAATAGATGGAACAGGCTCTAAGAAGAAATTACCTCATGTTAAAACAGAGGACTGCTGAGTAATCCCTTACAGGCACACAGATAAGACTTCAAAAATAACATGGGCAACCCTCTGTGTATACATTCTGACTTTCTGATAAAAATCTGCTCTTTTTTTAATTTCCCCAGAGTTTGTATGTGTGCTACCATTTTCTGGAGATAAGCCCACACAATTGTTCAAGATGAAATTGTTGGCGAAGGTAAAATGTCTTATGGTGAACTTCTCATATTCTGCTATGTGTGACTTTTTATCTTTAGAGCTGGATTCAAGCGCTGAACTTTCTGTTCAACCCTCAACTTCTCCAAGGCTCAGTGATTTTCACAGGTCAAAGATTAAGCTTGAGCTGTTTTCTGTTCATTATTTTTTCAAATACACTCTTCAGAAGTCATCTCTCTGGGATGAGTCCAGCCGAGAGACACATCTAGTGTGAAAAAACCCCCCTGTCCTGCAGCTTGATTGTTTGCCTTGCCTTCAAAATCAAGAATGGTTTCTCATAATACCTTCTAGAAAGCATTAAGGGAGGCTTGCCCTGATTGTGCTCTCTTTTAAGACCACAACCCCTTCCATTTTCTACTCTACAAACCCTCCCAAAACCCTCCCATATTTGCTTTCTAGGAACTGCTTGGGTTTTTTTTTTTTTTTTTTTTTTTTTTTTTTTTTTAGGATTCACCCTTTAATGCTTTCTAGGACTCCTATCTGTTTTGTTTTTTTCCCCAGGATTCTCCCCCTGCTTTTTTGATTTCTAGGAATTTTTCACAATTTGTAGGAACTCTTGCTTTTTCTTTCTCAGAATCCTCCTCTGGTGCTTTAGCACTGCTTCTTGATGCTTTCTAGGAATATTTCATGTTTTCTAGGGCTTCTGTGATGTGCCTGTAGGAATCATTGACATTGACTCTGACAGTTTAATTTCCGAGATGTTGCATGTCTCTTGCTTTCTAGGAACTTTCCATAATTTTTGTGGATGCACCTGTTTTGTTTTCTAGAAAACATCTCTTTCACTTTCTAGAATTTGCCCCTTAACACTTCCTGGGACTTTTCTACACTTGGTAGGAATGTTTCCCAAAAGTTTCCTAAGAATCCTCCAGATCCCTTCCTAGGAATTGGTACTTTTTCTGGTATATATCTTTCCAAGGAATCCCCTTCTCAAGGTTTTCTATTAATCCTACATTTTCTAGGAACTGCCGCCAAAAGCTTTCCAGGATTTCCCCTTAATGCTTCCTTGGGTCTTTCCAAGTTTTCTGAGAATCTCTTAATGCTTTCTAGGATTCTCTCCCGTTTGCTTTCTAGGAATCCCCAACATTTTGTAGCATCCTTCCCACACACACACTTTCTGGGAGCTCTGGCACCCAAAGTATGTGTGTGTACGTTTCCTAGGAAATGTCCACGTTTTTATAAGGAACTTCTCCCTAACATTTAGAGACCCCCTTGGAATGCTTCCTAGGAATTTTCTGTGGTTTCTATGAATGTTTTTACTTAATGCAGTCTCTGAATACTGCACACTTTCTGGCAATACTCCCTTTTGGAATTGTATAAATTGTGCATGTTTTTTAGGAATGCCATCTTAGAGTTTTTCTAGAAATCGTCTGTTTTCTAGGAATCCTCCTTCCAATTTTTTACTTTCTAGAGGATTTTTGAGGGTGTTCCTTTTTGTGTGTGTTGGTTTTTTTTTTTTTTTTCAATATCCTCCTGCTTTCTAATATTACTTTCCCAACAGTTGCTTTCTGGGAATGGCTACCTTCTGCTTTCAAAGAGCACTGTAGTCTCTCCTTTCCCTGAATATGTCCCCTTTTGATTCCTGGGAACATTCCCTTTTGGCTTTTGAGATCTATCCTCTATTTGTTCTCTGGGCAAGTCCCCTGCCTCTTGATTTCTGGGAATATACCCCCACCTCCCCTTCTTGTTTTCTAGACATTTAATAGTTATGCTTTTATCATAGAATAGTTTAGGTCAGTAGGGACCTTCAAAGGTCATCTAGTCCAACCCCTCTGCAATGAGCTGGAACATCTTCAACCAGATCAGGTTCCTCAGAGCCCCGTCCAGCCTGGCCTTCAATGTCTCCAGGGATGGGGCACCTACCACGTCTCTGGGCAACCTGAGTCAGTGTTTCAACACCCTCATTGTAAAACATTTCTTCCTCATGTCTGGCCTGAACCTCTCCTCCTTTAGTTTAAAACCATCACCCCTTGTCCTGTCATAGCAGACCTCATTAAGAACTTTGTCCATATTATGCTTATAGGCAGTTTTAAGTACTGAAAGGTTTACCTCCTCAGCTCACTAGCAATGTTCCTTCTCTACCACAAGTGGCTTTGTTTGCTAGCAAAATGTCCCATTTGCTGTTTTGGAATATTGCTTGATTTTAGTTTCAAGGAACTTTTTTTCCCAGGAATATACCCCTTCTGCTTTCGAATAGTGTGCCTTATCTGCCCTCTAGGTATGTTAACCCTCTTCTTTCTGGGAATATCCTCTCTTTTCCTTTTCAAGGCTGTTCTCCCCTTTGCTTTCTAGGAACAAACCCATGCGCTTTTCAGAAACAACTATTTTTAGAAATAGATATTTCTCTAATTTCTAGGCATCACTTTTTCGGAATATTTCCCCATCTCCTTCCTGGAATGCCTCATAGGACTAATAACCTCCTATGTGTTTTCTAGGAATATCCTGCTTCCTGCATTTTGCTTCTGGGAATATCCTGCATTTGCTCTGGTGCATAACTTCACTTTGTTCTTTAGGATTATGTGTCCTTTTGCTCTCTAGAAATAATGGTCCTTCACTTCTTAAAAAAAAAAAAAAAGTCTCTCCGTGCTCTTGAAATAATCTGTTTCTGTTTTCTTAGTTTAATTTCCCATTACTTCCTAGCATTATTTTTCTTCTTCTCTCAAAAAATCTCTCTTCTGTTCTCCAGGAATACAGTCTGTCCTCCCATTTACTTTCTAGATATATTCTCCCTCTGCTTTCTAGGGATATCTCCACCCTAGGGCGGTGTAGGAGTAGTCTGCCTTTGCTTTCCGTGACCATCTCTTCTCAGTTTTCAAGGAACATTCCCCCCTCTGGTTTCTTTGAAGAATCTCCTGTTTATGATCTAGCTATCACTTCGTCACTGTTTACCAGGAGTAAAGTCCCTCTGTTTTCTGCCTGTATTCCCTGTCTTTCTGCAACTAATTTGCTTTTCTATGAATATCACACCTCGGCTTTCTATGAATATCTCACCTCTACTTTCTATCAATGTCCCCTTTGTGTTTCCAGAAATATCTCCTAGCTACTTGCTAGGAACATCCAGCATTCAGATTTCTAGCAATTATCTGTCTCACCTGTCTCAGAACAATGTTTCTCTGCTTTCTAAGAAAATTCCTTCTGCTTTTCAGAAGCTATTACCTCATCTACTTTCTACAAATAGTTCCTTTCTGCTTCTTGGGAATGTTTTCCAATTCTTGTTTTCTGGGAATATTCCCCTACCTTTTGTTTTCAAGGAGTGTTCCTTTTGCTCTCTAGACATCTGCTTTCAATCAATGCTTGTATTTGTTTCCTGGGAATAACCCTTGTCTTATTATTAGAATTGAAGCTGGCCAGTACTGTGAAGGACAATAAAAAAGGGTTTCTAAAATATGTTACTAGCAAAAGGCAAACTAGAAATGATATTGCCTCATTACTTGATGAGTGTGGTCACCTTATTAACAAGGATGTAAACAAAGCTGAGATATTTAATGCTTTCTTTGCCTCAGTCTTCAACACCAAAGATGGACTTGGGGGTTGGCCTATAGCCCTTGGTTAGAGAACATGGCTGCGTGAACAATAAACTCCCAGTCAATCCGGAACTTGTATGGGATTTGCTACTCTAGATAAATCCCTACAATCAATGAGGCCTGATAGGATTCATCTAAAGGTGCTTAAAGAGCTCTATGTGATTTTTTTCAATGCTCCTGGGAATCTGGAGAGATCCCAGTTGACTGGAAGCTGGCAAACGTTGTCTCAACCTA
This sequence comes from Patagioenas fasciata, assembly GCF_037038585.1. Lineage (NCBI taxonomy): Eukaryota > Metazoa > Chordata > Aves > Columbiformes > Columbidae > Patagioenas > Patagioenas fasciata. The sequence continues at coordinate 15,799,767 of NC_092522.1, forward strand.
CAAGAAGGGCAACAGGGATGACCCTGGCAACTACAGACCTGTCAGCCTCACTTCTGTGCCCGGCAAAATAGTGGAGAAGATTATCCTGGGAGTTACTGAAGAACACCTGAATGACAACGCAGTCATTGATCCCAGCCAGCATGGGTTTGTGAGGTTAAAAGCTGCTTAACAAACTAATTTCCTTTTATGACAAGATTAGCCTCCTAGTTGACCAAGGGAAGGCCGTCGATGTCATCTTTATGGATTTCAGGAAAGCCTTTGATATTGTCTCTCACACTATCCTCCTGGACAAGATGTCCAGCACACAGCTGGGTAAACACAATGCAGTGGGTGAGCAATTGGCTGATGGGCCGGGCTCAAAGGGTTCTAGTAACTGGGGTTATGTTGGGCTGACAACCAGTCACTAGCGGGGTTCTGCAAGGATCCATCTTACAGACAGTAGTCTTCAATGTCTTCATAAATTACTTGAACACAGGGCTTGAGGAAATACTTAGTAAGTTCACCAATGACACAAAATCGGGAGGAACTGTTGACGCTCTCAAGGGCAGAGAGGCCCTGCAGAGGGATCTGGACAAAATGGAGAACTGGGCAATCACCAAACACATGAAGTTCAACAAGGGCAAGTGCTGGATTTTGCACCTGGGACATGGCAACCATGGCTGTACATACAGACTGGGCTCTGATCTCTTCTCTCTGGCAATCAATGATAGAACCTGAGCGAATGGCAGGAAGATGTGCCAGGGGAGGTTTAGGTTGGACATTAGGGGAATGTTCTTCAGCCAGAGGGTGTTGGAGCACTGGAACAGGCTCCCCAGGGAGGTGTCATGGCCCCAAGCCTGACAATGTTCAAGAAGAGACTGGACAACACCCTCCGACACATGGTGTGAACTGTGGGGTTGTCCTGTGCAGGGACACCAGTTGGACTTGATAATCCTTGTGGGTCCCTTCCAACTCAGGATGTTCTGTGATTCTACCTCAACTGTAAAAACATGAAAGGATAGAAGATTCTACGTCTGTTGAAGTGGACAGGAAGTAATAATTAAAATTGCCCTCAAACATGCATTGTGCTTCAACAAAAGTTAGTTGTGTGTTTCATGTAAAATGGCAATGCCTGTCCTGTCTTGTGGCTCCCCTCACCATTTTCAATAAAGTAAATAAATTGACAAAAGAGCCTACATATACTGTAATAACTTTGGAGATAGGAAACAGTCTGGGACTCTTTTTCTTTTTTTTTTTTTTGAAGCTACTGAAGTGACACTTCTAAGTAACAGATGCGATTTTTCAGCCACCCAGTAGCTTTTGGAGAATTAAAAACTACATAGTGTGTTTATAAGAGGTGACTCAGAGAACAAATGAAGTTCAGGATATCCTGAGTTGTGAAACAAGTGATGAATTAAATCTCAAAGATCCTTTTCAGTCAGATTTGCTATCACTTTAACTGGAATTTCTTTTTGCCTAAAAGGGTTGTGTTCAGTATCAGGGAGGCAGATAGACTTGTGGGATCAAGCTCTAGCCTCCCTGAGATAATGAAAGGCCATCACTAAGTAACCAAGACCAAGGGAGTCCATTACCCTCCCCCTGACTGACTGAAGACAGTAGGTCAAGGGAAAGCATAGAGGGGCGAGATGAAACAGGCTCTAAACTGATGAGTTTGGGGCATGGAGTCCAAAGTGGTGATGTTCACACAATCACATCCAACTGCGGGCCATGCCAGACCAATAAGAGCCTCCCAAGATGAGAACCAAGAGGGCCAGCCACCTCAAGGCTACACACGGCTGCAGTAGATCTTTCTGCACCCCTCATGAGAAAACCACATGCTTCAGTACTTCCCTGAAGTGTCTGTACACCAACTTGCGTTGCATGGGGAATAAACAGGAAGAATTAGAGATCTATGTGCATTCACAAGGCCATGATCTTATCACTATTATGGAGACGTGGCAGGACAGCTCGCATGACTGGAATGTTGTCATGGAGGGCTATGTACTTTTCAGAAAAGACGTCAAGGTGAGGTAGAGGAGTTGCTCACTTTATGTGAGAAAGCAACTCAAATGTCTTGAACTCTGCCTAGCAGGGCACAATGAGCCCGGGAAGAAGCCTCATGATCACATGCCCTGATTCTCATGGGAGACTTCAGTCACCCTGACATCTGCTGGGTGGGCAGCACAGCTAAGCATGCACAGTCCAGGAGGTTCCTACAGATCATTAGTGACAACTTTTTGACACAGATAGTGGAGGAACCAAAGAGAAGAGGCATGCTGCTGGACATTGTCCTAACATACTAAGAAGAACTGGTTGGAGATATCACAGCTGGGGGCAGCCTTGGCTGCAGTGACCATGAGATGCTGGAATTCAGGATCTTGCGTGTAGGAAGCAGGACAATAAGTAGGACTAAAACCACGGATTTCAGCAGGGTGAACTTTGGCCTTTTCAAGGTCCTGCTTGGAAGAATTGCATGAGTTAGGGCTCTAGAAGGTAGGAGGGTCCAAAAGAGCTGACTAATATTCAAGTATCACTTCCTCCAAGCTCAAGATCAATGTATTCCTATGAGGAAGAAATCAAGTAAAGGGAGTGAGAGGCCAGCATAGATGAGTAGGGAACTCCAGTCAAAACTCAGATGGAAGAAGGATGTTTATGTAATGTAGAAAAACGGACAGACCACCTGGGAGGAATATAAGAAGGCTGTTAGAGTATGCAGGGCTGCGATAAGGAAGGGTAAGCTCCACTTGGAAGCAGAGCTGGCCAGGGATGTTCAAGACAACAAGAATGGCTTCTTCAAGTATATCAACAACAGAAGGAAGGTTAAGCAAAATGTTCTGTTGCTGAATGAGGAGAGTGCCCTGGTGATGGGTGATACAGAGAAGGCAGAGATACTGAATGCCTTCTTTGCTTCTGTCTTTACTGTGAAGTCTGACCTTCAGGAATCCCTGGCCCTGGAGGTAGGAAAGAAAGTCCAGAGAAAGGAGGACTTTCCCTTGGTTGAGGAGGATCAGGTTAGAGGTCATTTAGGAAACCTGGACATCCACAAATCTGTGGGCCCTGATAGGATGTACCTACAAGTGCTGAGAGAGTTGGTAGATGTTATTGCTAAGCTACTCTCCATCATCTTTGAAAGATCTTGGAGAACAGGAGAGGTGCCTGAGGACTGGAGGAAAGCCAACATCACTCTAGTGTTCAAAAAGGGCAAGAAGGACAACTGAGGAAACTACAGGCCAGTCAGCCTCACCTCCATCCCCAGAAAGGTGATGGTCTTATGAGGAGAGACTGAGAGAGCTGAGTCTGTTTAGCCTGGAGAAGTGAAGGCTGAGAGGGGATCTCATCAATATTTATAAATATCTCAAGGGTGGGTGTCAAGAGGACGGGACCAGACTCCTTTCAGCGGTGCCCAACAGTAAGATGATTGGCAATGGGCACGGACTGAAGCACAGGAGGTTCCATCTGAATATGAAGAAGAACTTCTTTACTCTGAGGGTGACAGAGCCCTGGAACAGGTTGCCCAGAGAGGTTGTGGAGTCTCCTTCTCTGGAGGCATTCAAGACCTGCCTGGGCACATTCCTGTGTGATCTACTCTAGGTGTATCTGCTTTAGCAGGTGGGTTGGACTAGATGATCTCCAGAGGTCCCTTCCAGCCCCAGCCATTCTGTGATTCGGTGATTTTGCAAGTACCTCTGTCTCCAATCTGACTTGAACCTTATCCAGAGCATATTTTGCTGATGGTAGAGTTATGAATACAGGATTTTTTAACAAAAAAATTGAATCCTTTTTTGATGGAGCTGCCTCCCCAATACAAAGTTTTTTTCTGGTGTGACAAGTGCTAACCAAGGTGAGAACTTGCTTTTGACACAGAGGCATAAGTCTGCAAAATACTAAAATCACAGAATCATTTTGTTTGGAAGTGATCCTCAACATCATCAAGTCCAACTGTTAACCTAACACTGACACTAAACCATGTTACTAAGGACCTAATCGGTGAATCTTTTAAACACCTCTAGGGATCGTGACTCCACCACTTCCATGGGCAGCCTGTTCCATCACCTGATGACACTTTCCGGGAAGAAATTCACTGTAGTTTGGAATGAAACTCAGTTGCTCACCGCTTAGTGCTCAGTGACACCAAAAGCTTTTAGGCTGCACTAATTTTAGCAGGATTTGTAAAATCTGAGCATCTCAGTAGATAGGACTGTCAAAAGCAAATGCCTTGGGGTGCTACCTGTAGAAAAGCATAGCATCTTTTCTTATGGACAATGGCATGTTGGTCTTGCTACAGCACGGGAGATGTGCAGAAATTGTTCACAAGCCCTGAAACCACAATGGAAGAAGCTTAGGATTTTGCATTTAATCTAATACCCAATCCATATGTTTTCAAAATCCAAACCTCATAGTACAAAGCCGTAAAATGTTTCAATGTTTTTCCCCCTTATTTTTTTGTCTTTTATTGCTGCAGACATTTAACTTGAAATCACCAAATGACAATCAGAAAGGTCAAGGTAACTTTTGTCTGTTGTTTACCTGATGAAATTTTTGTAGTGTTGACATCACACACTGACCACATTGTCAACTAAAGGTAAGTTTTTGTTTATCCACCATTGTCAGCTAAGCATTCCCTTATCACTTTTCTCAGCTATTTGTTTGGTTATTTTTAAATTATCCAGATGTGAGTTTGTTGAATCTTTCGGGTCACTGCTACCAAAAGAGATAAGGAAGTTTATTAAGTGTGTACATACAATGATGTTGAGGGGGAAAAAAATAAATGGACAGTGTTTGTGTGGCTTATCTTTATTCATGAAGCCCTTGAGGGTGATGGAAAAGGGTACCAGGAATCCACGCAGACTGTTGACTCATCCAGCAATTTTTAACTTTGTTCGTCCTGGTCGTCTCAGCTAATGCACACATGAGGCTGTGCCAAGCCTTGTACTTTGCCTACCTTGCATTATTAATGCTCCCAGAAGGGCTCACATTTGTATGCTGTTGGCTGAGGCAAGGCTGGCACTGCTGCAACTCGGCAGAGTGCTGTGTTCGTAGCTGTGACATTGTGGTTCTGTGAATTATATTATTATTGAGTGGGCACAGCTGGAGCAAAGAGGTATCTAGTGTTTTGCAGGGCTGCCAATGGCTGTGATCCAGAAATACAGGCCTCTTTGAATCCTGATATATTTAATTAGGGAGATAGTGACACATGCACAGATAGAAAACTAAATCCAACCCGTTATCCACAGTGTGATTACACTCTGTGTTTTAGTATTTGTGCCTCTTTCTTTTCTTAAAACTGAAATTAAAATGCTTGCAAAGCTTCTAGGATATTTTTTGTGTGCATGTGTGAAAATTTTCTACTGCTTGACAGTGCAGAAGAAAGCTCAAAACACAAATAGGTGCAATGTAGGAACTCAGAGATAAGATAATTCCTCATAATTATATAAAGTCAATCTTGTGGATTTTTGAACCAGATTCTTTGCTTATTTAGAGCTTATAACATCACAAATACATCTATTTTTGTATGCTCGTTTTTACTGTTGCTGTGTGGTTTTGGAGAGTGTACCCAAACAACCTGTCCACTTAAAGCAAGGTTGTCTACCTGCCTAGCGAGACCTGTTCTGCACCTGGTCTTGGCAGGCTGCAGAATGGCCAAGTGCTGATGGTGGTCATGTGTCTGTGCACACACAGGGGTTCCCCTTGCCCTGTGCTTGTAAGTGGAGTGTAGGTTGTCTTAAATGTATTTGTTTTTTTCTTTTTCTTTCTCTTTTTATTTTTTTATTTTTATTTTTTTTTTCTTTTTCATCTGTGATTTTTGGCCTATTTATGTTAGGGAAGAAACAACTAATCCTTTGGAAATTTTTGACTGTTTTTTTTTTTTTTTTCCCTTCTCCTGTTATGTAATACTTTGTAATAAATAGGTGATGCCATTTTCACATGAGGTTTTTGTGGACAGGTTATACAATTTGCATAATATGCACATGTAATGTGATATTCCTGTAATAAATTTTTGCAAGTGTATTATGCTTGATTTCATTCCACTAAAGGTGGAGGAGGGTGGCAGTATTGTAAATCAGAACAATTTATTCTAATTTAAGAGGAATTTGGGGCTGCAGAAATGCTACCTATCCAAGAGGAGTATTATATCTGAGCACAAAGTGTGAGCATGTATATGCAATAGATTAATGCAAGATAAAACCATACTCTGCTTGCCTCTCCCTGAAGTGTACTAAAGGAATCCAAACAGATTACATCAATGTTAGTATAGAACTACCAACCTTAGGCTTTCCCAAATCACAGGACTTGCTTAAAAGTCAATATATCCTCCAACCCTCCCCCGAACAACTATCTCACAAAAAGTGGTTAGTTTTAAATTTTTAACCTTTCTTCTATATTGAGGGCTAGAAATCTACTTCTTCTTAAAAGAAGAAAAATTGAAATTTGTTGATGGTAGGCCACTAAGGAAGATATAAAATATCACGAGACTCATGGTTAAAATTAGGGTAGCTGGTAATGCTGCTATTATTAGTTTTGCATGTGCATTCCTTTGGGTTTGAAACATACCAGTACTTGTCAGAAATCCAATCACTTGGGCTACTGTGAATTTGAATTTAACCAGCACTCTTTCCCATCCTATGGCTGATGCTGTCACTTTGTTAGCTATTGTGTTATGGAGGGCAGTTGGCAGGCACATGCACATATTTCAAGCCCCTTTCTCTAAATGGCTGCAATGTTAGGTCTTCTAGGTACGAGAAGCAAATATTGACTTATCCTTATTTCATCCCCATCTGTTACTAATGTAAAATGACCTAAAAAGTCAATTTTTAATTAAACTGGAAAAACAACAGGGTCGATACATTAAGATGTATTTGCTTTAGGTTGCACTTCACTCTGACATCAGCATTTCATGTTGAATCCTCAGTGGCTGCCATTCTAGAGCAGATCAGTATGTCTTAAGCAATAATTCTACCTAATGAGGTGGGTAATTCAGATAAGAGGTAAGTGGTCAATCAGTAAAGCAGCACACTATTTTCGATTGCCATGAGAAGTGTTTGCAATATTGCACGCAACAGGGCTATGACATTCTGAGAAACTTTGAAGAAGTGTGCTAAATAAAACAAACACATGGTCTTCTCATACATCTGGTTTGGGTTGGTTTGTTTTTTTTAATAGTAATATAAGTTGTCTTTCAAACAGGTGTTAAACAACATACAGCTGCTGGTCTTTTCTGTTAGGCTTCTTGTAAAATGCATGAGATTTCTCACATTGCAGGCAAATGGTTGTGAAGAGCTTCATGGAGATGATGCAGCTTGTATATTGAAGTGCTATTACATATTAATGGCATCATTTGTCATTACATGATCAGTATTAGACACCTGTGTAGTGCCAGCCAGATGTGTGTCACATCCTGACTGCCAGACTTTTTCTATAAGGTGGCAGGTAGGAGGGCAGAGCAGCGAAACATTGCTGTGGAGCAAAACAGCTACTTGGTTTTAAATAACTATAAACAAACTGCTAGAAGAGTGTGTGCCTGTCTCCTGATTCAGACTGAGCATGATTCCAAACTGGTGGTACAACAGACTCCCTTCATGTGCCAGGTTCTGCGTGTAAATGAAGAATAGAAGTAGCATCGATTATATAGAAAATGATAAAGCCTGAAATTAAACTGTGTGGATCTGAACTCTGCTTGCCAGCAGCAAAAATACTTGTTTCACATTGAATCGGGCCCTTCAGGTTCTGACTTGGCAATGAAGGACAATGAACAGCTCTGCTGTAGATGACTGTAATCATTAGGGGTAACCTTGATATCCTACTAAAAAATTAATATGCTCAAGGCAGGAGGAGTGCGTTAGGTGACCCCCTTAATATCCATTCCTGCCCACCAAGGTGATGGCCATGTCCTTTAACTTGCTTTTCATCTCCAGCAATTTTAAGTTGTCTCTGCAAGGCTGGGAGTTCAGGCTTTGGAGGACTGCCAGAGCTTGTGCTGCTGTGACGCTATCGTTGGTGTAAATGATGGGTGTAGGAATGGTGGTTTCTGCAATCAGTATTCAAAATGTTTGTCTACAAGCTGAGTGACTCATTAATTATAGGCTATAAAATGCTACTTTGCTTCTTCTGGCCCCTTCAATCTAATTTGCAGGCATTTAACTCAGCCTTTTTCAGATAACGCATGGATGCAGACAATGAAACAGTACTCAGTAAAATCAGTGTTCTAGTTGCCTTATCCCTGATTGATGCCTCATGAGCACAGGTGAATTATAATTCTAAGCTAGGGGGATGAATTTTCACAGGCAGTTTCTGTTACATGAGGATTGTTTGTGCTACTTCTCTTCTTGCTTCCTTACAAGTGGGATTGCTTTTTCATTTACATGCAACTAAAACTGGGTTTGATGTTGTTGGTAATTATCTATATTGCAAATTGCCATACAGTTTTTTCTTTCTCTTTTTGCCTTGAATATCTCTGAGGATGGGGACTCCACAGCATCTCTAGGCAACCTGCTTCACTGTTCAACCATTCTCACAGTGAAAAGGTGACTTGTGTGTTTAGATGGAATTTCATGGGTTTTAATTTATGCACCTTTTGTCTTCTCCTGTTGGTGTACACAACTGAGAAGAACCTGGTTCCCTCGTCTTTGCTCCCACCTATCGGGTATTTATAAATATGACTAAGATCCCCCCTGAGCCTTCTCTTTTCCAAGCTGAAAAGTCCCACATCTCTCAGTATCTCCTTGTGTGGGAGATACTCCAGTCCTCTCCTCATCTTTGTGGTCCTTTGGTGGACTTATTCCAATAAGGGCATGTCTTGTATTGGGGAGCACAGAACTGGTGCCACCATTCCAGGTGTGGCCCCACCAGCCCCTGGATGGAGAGAAAAGATCAACTGCCTTGATCTGCTGGGAGCAGTCCTAGTACAGCTCAGGATGCTCTTGGCTGCATTTGCCATGAGGATGCATTGCTGGCTCATAGGCAGCATTACTTTTTTGACAAATTGTTTTTGCTGTTGCTGCTTCTTTCCACTTCTACATCTCTTTCTGCTCTGGATGGAAAATGGGTTTTGTTTGTCTGTAACTTCCCCATCTCTCCATCATCCTTATATATATATATATATTTGTTTTGTTTTGTTTTGTTTTTTTTTCCTGTACACTTTCTGCAGCCGTTGGGCTCAGTTACCAAAGCCTGAGACCTGACAACTCAAGTCTATTCTACCAAGCTCAAATCTAGATGAAGGAAGTGACTAAATGTAGGAGGACATACAGCCAAATAACCGGTGTTCGGAGAATGGAAAAGGGCAACTTCCAAGTGATTGTATATTGTGCTCTTCTTCTTTTCTGTTAAATTAATGGAAGTCTACATGATATGGTTAATTAATGACTATCAAAGTAGCTTAAAAAAACAGGGAGGGGGTGATAATTCTTGTCTTTGAATAGTATCATTACTCGGAAACTTCGAACACTGAGGTTTGTCCTCACAAAAACCTCACATTACAATATGTGTATGCTTTCTGATGTGAAAAAAGTGCAGAGGTGAACACTGAGATAAAATATTGCCTTCAAATATTCTTGATGGATTCTTAGATGAACAAAAGGTACTGAAGTCAGTAAGCCTTTCTTTATTTCCTCTGATGTGCAATTTTGTTAGCTGTTCACAGGAAGAGTTTGTGCTGTTAAGTCTACAGATACAGAGCCTACAGCCCCACAGGGCTGTAACCCCTTAAGGTGAATACATTTTTTTTTGAACTTCCATCTTATCAGACAGATCAAAGGAAAACCATCTTTGCTTAGTTTTTCTTTACTAAAAAAGTGAACTGTAGCTTCATTTACAGTAACTGCTATGATTTGTCCTTGGTTGCCAGATGTAAATATTAAAACAGTTTGTCATAAAGATATAGTAGTGTATTTAGGATACAAATGGGATACAGTATCTTAAATGTACCTGGCAAACATCTGCACTGGTTCACTGCTTATCCACAAAAAAAAAAAAAAAAGGAAAAAAAAAGGAAAGTGAGCTTAAGACTCTGCTTGTTTATCTCAGAATCACAGAATTGTTCAGGTTGAAAAGGTCAGCTGCAGTAGGTTGGCCAGGACTGTATCTCATTTAGTTTAGAGCAGCTCCACATATGGATAATCTGTAAGGTCTCTTGGAAACCTGTTCCTATGTTTGACCACCCTCATAGTAAAGCATAAATAAATAATTCTTATGGTTTCTAAAAGGAGATGAGGGAATCAAGAGACTTTTTTCTTCCTAGAAAAGAGGTTTCTTGTGTTAATGTAGTAAGCAATTTGATGTCATGTTTGTTTCTTCAAGTGTGAAATATTAAAGTAGTTATTGAAAAATAGGTAAAAGGTAGTGCAACATTTTCAAGGCTAAGAAAAGTACATGGAAAAGTGTGAGCCATATAGATATACTTTTTTTTTTTCTTTCTGACTGGATTTTTAGAGCCAGATTTAGAGGAACCAGACTGATTTCTGGTCCAGTTGAACAGAGATAAACAGACTGAACAGATAAACCCTTTGTGTCCTTTAAGATAAACTCATGCAGTGTACCTAGCAATACTACCTGTAGTTGTAACCTTCAAAGTAGGACAACAACAGGTGCTCAGAGAAGATTTTTCCGATCTAATTCACTCTCACATGTGCTAATCCCTCCCGTTTACTAACAGTATTTAAAAAAAGATGACTAAAATGATGCAGCTTTGTCCCTATAAAACAAGCCAGCTCCAACTGAAAAATCCTCAGTTCTTCTAATGAATAAATCCGTTTATTTTGTATTGTTTTGGATTTTCTAGAACAATGGTTTGTTTTCATACCTCAGTTCCATTCTTCAGCCCATGAACTTCAAAAGAAGAGAGGAAAAATGCTGTTCCAACTGTTCAGGTCATTTCAGACAATAAGGTTGAGCTGTGCTAGGCTTCTCATTGAGTATTGCAATGTTCTGATTTATTTTAAATTTATCAGGGCACATTCAATAATCTTGGACTGCTCTAAGCCAAGATAGCCCTATTGTTATCAAGGGCGTTGCAGCAGGGATCTACAGCAGCTGAAATCTGGACTCATTGTCTTTTGCTAAATAGATTACCCCATCCCTTGACAATGGCTATCAAGAGCTTATTCTTCAAAAAACAAAACATAGTATCATTTGTGTGTCAATGGCAACATATGCTGCTTGCATTTAAAAATTCTCAGAAGTGTTCAAAGCTGCCACCTTTCTGTGTGAGAAAATTGTGCTGTCAAATACAGCACTCTCAAATGTCCCTGTCTTGCAGAAAGAACTTGATGTCCTTTGTGTGTCCTGTGCTCCTGATGTTTCAAGACGCATCACATTCTGGCGTTCTGAAAATGTTCACACACAGGAGGAATCTGTATCTCAGGTTGTTTTTGAATGGCAGAAAGACAGCATTAGACAAATGGGTGAGGTGGAGCCAGGATTGACTACTTGGGAGTATTTTGAGTGTAAATGTATAGCCAAAAAATGGGGTTTTATTGGTTTTTCTCCTGTGTAGGACCATGACCCAATTTCAGTCTCTTTACTCAGCAAGTACAGACAGGAAAACAACTATTGTATTTGCAATGGGACCAGAGGGTCAAAAGAAAGAGATAAAACTATCATAAGCTCCACTATAAGGCAGGAAGAATAGGATGACATTTTTGAGTATGAAGCTGAATTCACATTGAAGTCTTCCTTCCTACATGAGATAATTAAAGAGGTGGGATTTTTCCTTTTCGATTTCCTTTCCTTACATCCCACTATTTCAATGCCTGTACTGATTTAGTTTGATAATTTAAAATTTTGATGCAAAGTTATCTGATAGAACACATTTTCTAGTGATGCACATTTTCTCTATCTTATTGCCTGTCCCACCCCCAGTCAAACTTATCTTCATTTTTTGCCCTGCTGAACTTTAAGGTGAGAATGATTTAAGCAAAGTTCATTAGCTAGTTGATTCTAGTAATCCACATCACTTGTTTGCAGCAGCTCTGCAGTGAATATAAGGCTGTTTAATTTTTGTCCTTCTCTGTGCTGACCCCCTCCTTGTAAGCTTTAAAATCAAATCAGACAGCAAGCAGATTTCAGTCTAAGCTCTAGATTATTTTCCAAGAAAATTGTACTGAAGTCATTGTGTCTAATCACAAAGCAAAAGGCCACCAGACCAGCACTGTCTGGTCATACCAGTGAGAGTGCTTCACCTCTGCCTAGCAATCATTGAGGGGGTTGCGAGCAAGGTGGGACTGGGTGCAGAGTTCTTCCATTTCAGTCAATTTGGCTGAGTCATGTGAAGGCCATGTGATAATTTCCTCAAGCACAATTGTTCTGTTTGTTATGTGACATTAAGACTCTACTGATGTAGCTGGCATGACATTTTCAGAAAGGTACAGAAGTCATAAACTAGAGAGAATGAAAAACACAAGGGCAAGCAAAAACACCAAGGTTTCTGGTCTGCAAATCCAGATAGAGTAATACCTGGGCTGTGTCTTTCCCTGACAGTGTGAACAAACAGCATAGGTCTTTGTTTGCCATCTTCCAAATACTTATCTCACTTGTGTATGACTGAATGGGACCAATGGACTCTGAAGGCATTTAAATGCATTTTATCCTCTCTAGAACAGTCTGTCCTATAACATATTCTTGATGCTTTTTCTTCTGTGCATCGGGCCATATTTCATACATATATTTTTCATCCATAGCTGTACAGAAAAGGAGTAGAAGGGAGCACTGCAATCCTTCAATCCTATTAGCAACCTCTGAGCTAGAAATTCATGTTTCAGAGTTGTTGAGAGACAGGTTAGCTCTGTTTGGTGTCTGAAAGCCTGTAGCCAGATGATGAGTTATCAACTGCATTAAGTCCCTGCTATGAAACAGCAGAAAATTGTGTAGCATGCTCAACTTGATTAGTTCAGTCACTTCCCACTTACCACAGTGGTAATTTTGCTGAACGCTGATGAAGAATACAGCTAGCATATGCATTCACAGAAAGACATGTTCTAAAAGGCCAATAAATGCATGACAAGGGTAATTGAGCCACTGCTGATAAATGATGTCAGGGGTGCAGAGAAATGTGTATCAGTCTAACATATGTATGCGGTTCAACATGGGAAATTAAAAAGTGTCACGAAGTCAAGTGTGTGTAGCAGTAAGTATTAAGGAGAAAGAGGAAGGTGGGGATATATGAAAGTCTCTCTCTGTTGTTAGTTGTAGTTTAGCTGTGCCATTTCCCAAGTGCTTCTGGAGAAAAACCTTGGAAGCTAAGGAAGCAGCCAGGGCATTTACCACAGAGCAGGGCTCAGTTTGAATAACAACAGTATCCAAATGCACAGCATGAAATGGTGGTGTTTTTTTGGTGTGTGTTCTTTTTTTTTTTTTTTTTCTTTTTTGTGATCTGCATCATACTTAAATTGTTTGTGTGACTCCTTGTTGTGAACCTCTAGATCACAGCAAGCAGTATTGATATGTGGTGCAGAAATTTAAAGGCAGAGAAGAAAGACAGTTCTGGTGAGAAATGAATGAGAGGGGAACTGCAGATAATAAAGGGGAACACAGCAGATAGGAGGCTTTACATCATTTGAGGGATAATACATGAGAAAGATAGTTCAATGAAGATAAATGTAGAATAATGGTGACTTTGATGAATCCTTTTCATTCTAGACTTTGTGTTTCACAAAACAGGGCTTCAAAAAAAAGAAACTCAAAACCTAGGAGTCAAAAGGCACAGTAATGTGTGCTGTTAAAGAATAATGAACAGGAGGAAGGCAGATCTGCATGTAGATGTGAGGATTCTTGATCCAGGATACGCAGGAGTGGGATGAAACAAAAAGAAAGAGAGAAGAGGGGGGAGAGGGAAGAGTAAACCCAAAATGCAAAATATAGAGCTAAACTAAATAATGAAGAGTTTGGAATAATGTACTTGTGTATGTGGGCTTCTGATGCCAAGATGACGTGCAGAAGTGAAGTGAATTGGTTCTAAAAGGGTTTTCTTCTGTTTGTTACCAGTGGTTGCATTTGGAAGCAGCAATAGTACATGTGTTTAGAACATTTGGGTGGGAAAGAAGTCTCAGAAATTAGAGAAGGGGCAGGTAATACTAACACCAATGGCACAGTTTTCCCCTTGCTGATGGCAGGAGTGCAGAGACCCCAGCTGTGCCTGTCTGTCCTTCTTGCTGACGCATGCCAGGTGGAGTTAATGCTGAGTGCCTCTGTGGTTTGCTAACTAGTCTCCATTTGAATTGGGCACCAGGCCCAGCTATTTTACTGTGAGATCATGTGAATCCCTTAACTCCTATGTATTTTAGTTGTCTTCATTGTATAGATGTTGAGAGACTCTAGAAGTTTTATAGAATACTTTGAGGTTTAGATTGTAAGAAGTATTAGAAAAATACAGTTATTCATTACACTGGCTTACTATGTATGCAGTCAAATTTCTGCATTATTAAATGAATTATGTAGACATAAGCTTTTTGTCTAATACAAGTTGTTAGAGTAGAATGATATATCATTATGGTGCTAGAAAAATTAGGTGTTATAGTTTAAAAAATTACAGTTCAACCAAGCACAGTTCAGTTTATCCATAAATGCATATAAAAATAATAAATTTAGGATTAAATGCTTCTTGTCCTACAGCTGATCTTGAAGCCACTTAGTTTGCTAATGGTATAGGTGCTTCTGGCACCAGAGCACTGGGATTGAAACAAAAAGGTTTTAGTATGTCTTTGTGCATCTAAGCTATGTGTAAAATGTCTTCAAAAGATACTTCCGCACAGCTGGTAAAAGAACTGTGTGAATTTGTCCAAGTCATTCTGGTGTGGTAACTGAGCAAGAGTACTTCCCCAAAAGACTGTGACTGATGCAGAGGGCAGAGGCCATTCCCAGGCTGGCATGGGCACCATGACTCACCTGAAATGGGCAATGCAGGAGCTGGTGGGCCAGCTGAAAATGAGGCAGGTCCCATCCTCATTGCTGCTGTCATCCTCTTCCTCCTCTTCTAACACCTTCACCACCTCCTTCCCTTCACTCGGCACCCACAGCTGGTCCAGGGCCAGGCAGAGCTGTGAGCACAGGGTGGTGCCACGTCTGCAGAGAGGAGATGCAGGCAGTGAGCTGGGGTCCCCCCAGGCAGAACCCTGTCCCCCACCTGTCCTTGGCATGGATATTGGTGCATCCAGCAACAAGGTCCTAGGGTCTGTGGCTGGTGCCAGGCTGTCCCTATCTGGGTCCCATGGCCAGGGATGGAGCAGAGACAGTTGGGCTCTGAGGCTCTTACTGCAACTTGGCAATGACCAGTTCCTCCTAGAGGAGAAGAAGGTGGCTCTCACTCCTCTTGCAGCCTCAGGTCAGCCACATGTCCATGTGCAGCATGGGCTTGCATTGGTGAGAGCCTCCCTGCAGACCACAGAGCAGCAGGCATGAGAAATGCTGCTGCTGCAGGGCCCAGCTGTGCCCATATGTCCCCGAGCTGCGGGGGGAGCCCACCTGAGGCCACAGCAGCAGTTGGCCTGGCCCACCCTCCCCAGGACAGGAGGACCCTTGCTGCGTACCTCACAGCTCGCCACAGAGAGGATGGGACACTGGTGCTGGTGCCAGTGCTGCGGTAGTGCTGCTGGGCTAGATCCTGCCTCCTCCTGGCTCTGCTGGGTGCCAGCACAGCTCCATCCTGCTGTCTCTGGTGACTCCAACTGACCAACAGTCCCAGCCCAGTGGAAAGTGGGAGGGGCCTCGGGGGGCACTGAGCTGGGGGTTTTCTCCAGTATGGCCATGTCTGCCTTGCACTGGGGAGCCCAGAGCAGGACACAGCCCAGGGGAAGGACCACCTTCCTCCACCTGCTGCCCATGCTTTGCCTACTGCACTTCAGTAGCCTTATTTGCCCCAAGGGCACTTTTCCAGCTCCAAACTGGTCAACTGGTAGTCCACTATGACCCCAGCTCTCTGCACAGCTGCTTTCTACCATATCCTGGGACAAGGGCTTTTTCTCCCTGGGTGCAGAGCTTTGCTCTTCCTCTTGTTGAACTGCAGGACATTCCTGTCAGCCCCTTTCTCCAGCCTGTCCAGGTCCTTCTGCTTGGCAGCACGACCCTCTTCTCCCACTTGCGTGCCACCTGCCAGCTGTATGAGGGGACACTTTGCCCCAGCATCCAGCCCACTGAATGTGAACAGGACCCGCAGAGTGCAGCGCAGGACATTACAGATGTGTGCTTTGATGTGACATGAATTGCCATGGAAGTTCAGAAATCTAAGGGGAAATTCCATATTATTTTCTGTGTCATATAGACAGTGCTTCCTCTTTTTATTCCTCCAAGCTATTAAAAGACATTCAAACTGTCTCATTTTTCATTTGAACATCATATCTCTTCATTGTGCTGATGTTCTGTGTAACATGTGATTGGGTTGTACTCTCGCATAGATCATTAAATAGTTGGCAAGCCTAGATTATTAGATGGTAGAGAGCAGATTATCTGTATTAAATGTGCTAACACCAGTGACAGGAGGTTGCATCTGGCTCTTGAGCCGAAGGAGAAAAGTCAAAGGTGTCTATTGAACTCTGTGGGCTATGGATCAGCAATTGAATTCACCATGTTCAAAAATGAAAAGGTACCTGAGAAAGGCATATTCGATCTTGACTGCTACAATGTATGTTTTAGGACCTATGAAGATAAATCACCGATACCCCTCCCCATGACCCCTTCCTTAAAGAAAAAGAAAAAGAGCCATAAATGACTAGAGAAAAAAAGATGCAACTTCTAGAACAGTCAGGCTTTTAATAACCAAGCGAATTTCCCTGTATCATTCCCATTCAATGACTCACTTTGACATTCTGCCTCCACTCTCTACCAACATAAGATTCTTCCAGGAAAAATTAAACTAAGAAAAAACTTTGCTGTACTGCCATTTACCTGTCTTGTGCTATGGAAGATGTAGAATTCCTCTCTGACCCAGAACTTTCCACCTATAGCCAAAGCTGTGGTGAAGTTGTCCTCCATCTCAACCAGTCACTGCTGCCTCTTCCTTAGGGAAGTCCTCCCTCTGTCACCCTGTGAGCATAACTGCTCATAGATAATGCAACCCCAAGCCTTAGCCAACACCCGAGGCCACCACCCTCCTTTAGCCATGAGCAAGATCTCAAAGTCCTTTTCAGCTCTAGGAGAAGGGTTGTTCATAGACATGGATGTGCAAGGCACAGTCTGTTCCAGAAGAGTCACAGTTGCTGAAAGCTTTCCGTGTCCTGGATTGACAGTTTGCAGAATCAGCAAGCTGCTCTGCTGGCCTTGTGGCAAATGTGGTCTGCATCCCTGCACTTCTGTTCTCCCTGTATGGTCCTGATCAATAAATAAGCTGTTTTCCTTGGAAATGGCCATTGTAGCGAAAGACACACACCTTTTGGTAGACACCAGCCAAGTCGGGGGAGTGTCTCTGGCACGCATGCTGTGCCAGTTTTTTAATCCCCAAGGTGCTGGAATTAAGAGTGGTCCAACAGGAAGAAAATCTGCCATTTTTCCTTAAAGAAGGGAGGAACCTCCAGTGCTGAAGAGCCCTTTGCATCCTGCTGAGAGCCACGTGGATATGAAACGTGTGGTGAGCTGAGGGAGGAATACTCATGTCCGTGGAACAACATACTTGGGTGTTAAGGCTTTATCATGCTTGGGTGTAAAGGCCTGATCCTTGGTGTAGGTGGCTGGAGGAGCACTAGAGAAGAGTCCTGCCCTGGTACCTGTGACCTTCACCCAGCAAGTAGCTGACACAGCCAGAGAGAAATCTGTGTGCAAGGCCCTCCTGATGGCAAAGAAAGGATCCAACGTGGATGGCATGTGTCTGGTTACACCGTATATACTGAGCAATGCCTTGATTCAAACAGAAGCCATTAAGAGAATTAAAACCCCACCCTTTTCAGGAAAAATACAGGAAAATCAGGGACATTTCCAAAAGTATCTTCTGGCTATTTTACACTCCAGGGAGCAACAGTGTGAGGTCCAGTGTTTGATTCTCTTAATCCTTTGGGAAAAGGAACCTAAAACCACTCTTCTGGGCAGCAAGTCCCATGCATTGGGTCAGGCTGGGACTGGAGAGCCTGGGACGGTCTCCAGGGTCCCAGCTTTCCTGCAGTGCTGCCTGTTGTGGCTGCTGCCTGTTCTGTCCTGTGATGTTGCCTGCACCCACCTGCTGGGGCTGTCCTTGGGAAGGGCCCCAGAGCTGAGAAAGGCCCTGGCAGAGGTGGGAGGAGAAGGTCTTCTCCAGAGATTCACTCTGTGCAGAGCATCCATTTTCCAGCCCATGAGATTCTCAGTGTTACAAGGGAAGGACCAACTCCCTCCACCTGCTGCCAGTGCCCCTTGTCTTGGGGTTCACTGCTCATCCCTGACCTCCAGTTACACAGGGTGCCACTGATCACCACACTCTGTGCCCAGCCACTCTGACAGTTTTCAGTCCTTTGCACTGCTCATCAGCCCATGTGGTGTTTGCTTTCTTCTAGTCTGCAGGCACATCTCCCTTTCTGCAGTGGCCTCGCAAGCCCATCTGCCAGCTCCCTCAGCACTTGAGCGTGCACCCCAGCAGGGCCCATAAGGGACTTGTGCATCTCCATTTTGGTTTTCTCTGATCTCACCCTCTTCCACCTGATCTGACCAGATTGCCTTGCACTAAGGGTATCTATACTTCACTCCAGCCTCTCCACAGGTCTCCAGGGCCTGGGATGGCTGAAGGCTGGCCTTGCTAGGACTATGATGCCGCAGGGGGAGTGGCAGAACCTAGACCAACCTGATGTATTGGCACAGCCTTGTGGAGGCCAGGAGAGCTTGAAGAGGGAGAAAAATCAGTCCCAACATGTGACCATGCGATGAGTACTTGTGGCTATGGGGAACCGGGCATTGTGACTGTTTTCTTGTCCTGTGCTTGGTCCTGCCTTCCGGTGCTCAACAGTGTTGGTCTTGGCAGTGATCCTGGTCAGCGATTTCATGGGGAAGCACTCATGACCTAGGTTTCCAATGAGCAGGAATGCAGTGTTGCCATCTGCTTATCAAGCAGGTCTCTAAGCCACCGTGCCTGGGTCAGGAGTGTGTGTGGCTTTCCTCGTGCCTGGGGCTCCCAGCACACATCAGGACTTAGCAGGAGCTGTGTGTTGACCAAAATTCCAGCAGAAGCTGAGTGTACACTCATGTCTGGAGGTCCTGTCTGGCCTCTCCTCTCCTGTGTGACTGTGTTATGGTTTAACTACTAAAGCACTTGAACTCAGTCCTGATGTCCCCTGGCAAGGATCCTGGGACAAGGGGTGATCCCATACTCCTCCGCAAGGATTCATCATGAAATAACATCTCCACAGTCCAAAATATGCAGCAGACATAGTCAGAAAAAACCCCATGTTATTATTAACATCAACTGTGTGGGGGTGCCCAAGAGTCACAGGGGTTCAGCTTGTAACAGGAAAACAGCACCTGCAACGAGAGAGTCAGAAAGCTCTGGTAAGCCCACAAAGGCAGCAATAGGCATGACTTGGTTCCCCTTTCTTTGGGGAACAGCTTTTACAAGAAATTGTTGATAACCCAGAAGAGAGAGCTATGGCTGGCATTGGCTCTGGAATGGCCCTGGCGCCTTATCCCCATGGGTGGTGATCTGAGAGACCTGTGCCTGTGCAGAGATGCCCAGTGCCCCTGTGCCACACAGCAGGGCTCCATCCGGACCCCTTAGGGAGCTGCCACACAGCTATTTCACAACCGCATGCAGCACCATCCCTCGCTGTCCCTTGCCAGTGAGTTGGACTGACTTGGAGCAGCGCTGAGAGTTGGGAAAGATGGGCAGCAGAGTCTAGTACAAATCTGAACTTCCTGACCCTCTGGACCTTCTCGCATCTTTTCAGTATTTTTATCCCCCAAAACACTGCTTCCCTTCCTCCTTTTCTGTGTGGCTCTCACTCTCCTCTTCCCAGGCCTTTCTCCTCTTGCGGTTTCTTCTGTTTTCCTCATTCTGGGGAGAGCCTGCAAGCCATTCGATCTCACAGTGGTACGAGTTAGAGAAAGCCACAATCAGTCACTCCTGATTTTAGCCAAGGCAAGCTCATTTTACCTTCTGTCCTTACAAAGGCTTGCCAGGTCTTCTGGGCAGCCCAGGAAGTCTCTGAGGTGGCTGGAGACAAAGCTGGAGTTTCTGCAGCAGTAATGTCAGAGTTGGCAGGTGGCAAGAGACCTGGAGCAGTAAGTGACTGTTTGCCACAAGGCTACCCTAGCTTTCCAGAGGAGATCCCTTTGGCTGGTTGGCAATCAGCCACATTTTGCACAGTCCCCCTACTCCTCAAAATAAACTTGATGAAGCTCTGACCAAGTAGGAACTGAGGAAAACCCCTCTGAAGTTGTCAGCTACTCCCATGACAGTTTAGCTGAGAAGAAACTATTTAGTTCTGTGTAAATAAGAAAAGCTTGGCCAAGGTATTACTGAAGAAGAGGCAAGAGAGATAAGAGTTTCATCCCTAGTAAACTTCCACTTTAGTGTAATTTAAAAGAAGGAGACATGCTTAGTGACTTATGATATGGACTTGAAATCTTTAATAGTGATTGGGTTAATGGAGTATATATTTGTAACTACTGAGATTTCAGGTCATATTTCCAAGCATTTTAAATTACCTAAGCACAGTTCTTTCTCTTGCACTTCTCTCTCTTCATAAAAATGGCATATATATATATATATATGTGTGTGTATTTTATTTTCCAGGAGATATGTATATCTATTTCTGGAAGGCACTGATTTGTAAGAAGCTCTATACAACCAGCTGAAAAAAAAATAAGTTTAGCTAAGATGTTGTGAGGGAAAATGGGAATTGAACAGATCACTTCTGTCTGTGGTGAAGAAAATTCTGCAGCCAAAAAACTCAAGCTTTCTGTTCATGTTCCAAATCAAATCCACTTTCCACCTTCATATGAGGCTAGATTCAGAGTTGTCTGGAGATATTAAAACAGAGGTGCTTATAGCACTGTAGGAGCCAATGTACATCAAGCAGCCATGTATCCACACTAGCATGTTTGCCATTTACATTTTTTTACAGTCAAAACTGATTTCCTAGAATGTCTGTATATGTGTGTGTGCCTGTGTATGTACACCCACTTTTATTAGACAAACCTTAGACCTCCGTATCAGAACATTTTGTCTTTATGCACGTATCTGTCTCTATTCTTTTTCCACCCTGTTGAATTAATGGTGGTTTGTGGAATCTTTTCCTAAGTCACACAATAGTGACGCAGATCCCTTCTACCTTCAGCTTCCTCTATCTTGCTATCACCTTTGATTAATATACATTGTTTACATAGTATGTCCCTGGTTTGTAGGTGTCAGTGTGTCATTCAGTGCCATAGACACATAGGATTAATTCCAGAATCAACTGCTCCCACAACGAAGAACTAACTTCCAAAAAAGAACAGACAAATTAGCAAACTGTGCTATAACTAAATAAAAGTATGGGGACAAGGTATTTTCAAAAACATTTGGAAGACCCCTATGAGAAACTCACAACCTGTAAAATGAAATAAAGAGAAGAGTGAATATCTCCCATAAAACCATTAAGAATAAAGCTTTCAAAAATAACTTGCTGAGGCAAGTCCCAGGGACTGCGTACTGTGCTCTTTGCCGGAATTTCATAATCAGGGCCTTTAACTGAGAATGTTTTGCCTTAACTCAGTCTTGACTAATCCAACAATGGAGTTAAATGAGAAGTATTAGTAAATAATCAAACAGGGCATTATTAGTAAATAATCAAACAGGGCATGAGGTATAGCTACGTGTAAAGACTCACTGCTTTGAAATGCAATAGAAGTATTGAAGAGTTGAGGAGCAAATTATAAACATATAAACACAATCCTCCATCCTGGAGAAGACAGAACCTGATGGTGATTTTTACCAAAGTATTGTGATTTCGAGAATCTTGAAAATGAGAAGTCAAAAGGTTTGGATGATCAGACACAGTTCATGAATGAGTAAAAGAAAGAGAGCTGTTTCTGGTTCTATTTTTTTTTCAGGGAGGAAAAGCCCTGATTGTCTTTGCCTTTCAGGACAGAGCATTGTTGACAGAAAGACACCACATTCTTTTGGTAGGTTTAACAAAAGTGCAGCAACTTTATTTTCTATTTGTGTCAATGAAAGTGGAACAAAGAGCTGTGATTTCAATTTGAAGAGTTACTGCTTTTTGAGTCTGAGATCCTGTCTCTTGTACAATGAAGCCTCTGCCACAGTGCACACTTTCGTAAGATATCTTTAAGCTGCAATATGTGTCATACAGAAATTGCACACCTTGGTGTCAAAGTTTTATACCCATCTTGAAGGGCAGATAAGATTCTGGTGAGTCCTTTCTGAGCTACTTTTTTGCTTCATTGCTCAGTACACACACACTTATCTTCTTATTATTCTGTTTTATTTTGCTATTATGGTTTTAAATTAGTCAGGACAGAAGGGGAGGGATTTAGTATCTGAAATGCAATCTTTGCCATTTTGATTTTTTTACTAATGCAAATGGATCCACAACCACGAATGCCTCTTTGGAATGATACTCCAGTAGAGGTATCTTTTAATTAAAGGAAAAATTGCCTCTATCCACCATCACTCAGGAACCCTTGTCAGTCTTTAGTATTAACAGATGAGCCAGTCTGTCTTAAAAAGAAATGCAGGAGGCACAAAAGTGTGAGAGCTCTTGGACCAACAGGCATTCCCTTTGCCTAATTATTATCCAAGTGGCAAAGAAATGGATATTAACTGTGTTTTTGTAGCAGAGGTGAGAAGAGCTTTACTCATGTGGTAAGGGGACATGAAGTTTGGTTGAACTGTTCTCCTCTACCTTGTGGTCCTCATTTCTTCTGAACTTGCAGTAATGAACACTTCTGTTGATGCTGTGGGATTTGGTGTTCCAGGGAGGATGCAGCATCCTGCTCCTTGCTTCTGTAAGCTTGCTTGTATTCTAGAAGCAAGGTAATAAGTTTTCAACCAATTCATTCTCTTGCTACACTCAGATCTGCTGAATGGATTTGCAGGCTTTAATCTGTGCCAGAGATATGTTGGAACCTAAAGTGAAAGTTTCCTTTGGAAGCACTGGATGTAACATTAGTTTGAGTGGGGACAGAGGACAGTATCTCCTGAGCAGTTAGGAAGCTTCTGAAGCTCAAGAGTGCAGGATTGTGCATCTAAACGTTGATTAGAGCTGTTGGTTCAACCACTCTCTGGAAATGGCTTGAAGAAGGTCAGAAACTTGGGAAATGTGTGTGTGTGTTTTGAGGTGGAGAAGCAAACAATGTTCAAACCTGAAATTTCAGAGTAGGAATCTCTGTGCACTGTAGGAACTGTGGCAATACATTAACATAATCTCCTGGTTCCTTTTCATTGGTTACTATTTCCTCCAGTGTTTATGTGAAATGCAAGGCATTTATCATCTGCTTCTTTTGAGTTGGTGGTCTATGCTTTTTTTCTGGCTTCAGCTCTCCATGGTTCTGTATTTTTCTCAGAAAGACTTTTCTTTGCATGCTGCTGGTGACAATGTGCTCCAATGGGGGAATATTTTATGAACATGTGGGTGTCATCTGTGCTGCATTGTTCCAGCTCAAAATCCTGGACACTGGCATAACGTATTTTTAGAGGGGACATTATTTCACTCATTTCAGCCTTTCTGGTAACATATTATATCTCGAGTTACAAGCTGAGAATTGCCTGCCCCAAATAGTCCAAATAGTCCAACCTTAAGCTTTTTTAGCTCCTATTCCAGTGGAGTGCAACTACTTTTCTGCCTCATGCTGATAACCTTGTTCCCCAAAAAGGACTCTCAACCTGAATAATTTGTTTCCTAGAAATGTACCATTCAAGATTTGCCCCAAAAATTCACATTTGAAAAAGGGTCCAAAAATATCACACTGGTAAGTATCTTAAATTAGGAATCATAGGGGTGTGGACACAGGAACACTGAGCATATTTTTCTAGAGCCTTGATAAATGAGCACTGCCAGGATGGCTGTGGCGTTTGGCCCTGTAGCACACAAAACTTGAGTGCTCAGATATGTTGATAACCCAGATGGTTATAAACAGCTTCTAGGAAACAATGTTCCTTCCTGTAGAAGGGGTTTTACAAATTCAGACAATTTTGTCTACTTGGAATAGGACCTTGGTGTTCTGTTGTCCATAAGTTTCCATGATACGAGCAAGTTGAAATTTTTGTTCCAGACAGAGGAGAAGCAGCTATTAGGTAGCTATTCCTTTACGATACATCCGCACACTAGTATTGGAGGTTTAATACTGTACAGATAAGAACATATTTCTACAAGTGGATACAGCATGTCCTGAAGGATGCACTTTTAAATGGTAGAGAGATAGGAAGTACTTTCTGGCTTATGAATTGGGGACTATTGGCTGAGGCAAAATTCCCATTTCATTCATGGATGAATGGGTTATAATTTTTGTAAGAAGCTGGTGATGTATGAATCAAATGTTTTTCTTCTCACTGACAGGACAATCTTTATAATTACCGATGGCCATGCTTCAGTTGCCTTACACTTTCAGCAAATGACACTGAATATTAGTGACTTTGCTGTATTCACAGAAAGCCATTTGAAACTGCAGTTCTGCAGAATGACTACATATTCTTGAGCCTTACATTGCTAAACTGAAGTGTTTCAGACTTGAAAATTAGATTCTTAGTGCTGCAAGTGATGCCAGAGTGATTATTTATACCACAGCAAAATACAAGTAAATTTGTGACAATGTGGTTTCTTTCGGATATTGTCCATATCTATAGAAAGTAGCTATTGCAGTATGAGTTATGGGGAAGTGGTGTTTTTGGACTTCTATAAAAAGCTGTTGTGCGACAGAAGGGGAAGGCTTAGAGGTATTGAAAGTGTTACTTCCAGAGGCAATGATGCAGTTGTGGGAAAGACAAGCTAGATAATACAAAAAATCTGACAATCTTCCAAAACGAGTCAGTCTTTCCAAAGGAGTACTGGGAGAGGAGTGTTAACGTGGACCATCTGTCACAAAATGTGATCTGTGATGGACCTTGGAAGAGATGTTCAAATGCACAGAGTACAGTCCAGGCCCACAAGGCAGGAAAGACAAGGTGATGAGTAGAAAATTGATTGCTGGAGAGAGGCAGTATTGCAGCAGGAACAACCCTGGGCTAGAGCTGTGTAAGCGTCAGCAAGAACCTTTCACCAATATACTGGATGCAGGGGTCTGAGCAGATGCTATCAACTTGAGTATTGACTTTGAATTCCAGCCCTAATATCTCTGTAGAGCAAGGAGAAGTCTGCTTTCTGGCTGTTGATTTTTTTTTTTTTTAATGACCTTTTATTTTACAACCAATCTTTAAACTCTGAAAAAATAGCATGCTTTTGCTTTTTATACTTTACTATTAGAGACGAAGTACTGTCCCCCCTCCTTTATCTGAATCGTTTTCATGTTGGAGACCTCTCCTGTGAACAGACTCTTATCCAAAGTTCAGGGAGCTCCTTGTCATCTGCTTGCTTTACCTCTGCCATTGACTACTCTATGCTCTTTTTCCTAAGCTTCTTGCTGGATCTTTCATTCGTCTGAGTTCTGGTGGGTAATATCATGACAGAAGCAATGAAGAAGCATGTGATAGAACAAGTATGAGGGCAAAATAAACAATATGGCTTGTCTTCCTCTTCAGCCCCTTCATTTTGTTTGCTCTCCTTCCCATACAGGAAGCTTGTTTCAATCATCTAAGCCAGTGAAATTAGATTTTTTTAATATATATATTATTTTCCTTCTTTTCACTGATGGTGCTCTGCCTAGCCTTTTGCTTGACATGAGGCATAAGAAAGGATGTGTGAGTGGCTCTCACAGGTGCCTGCTGATTCTTGTTACAAGAGGCTGTTTTGTCTCATCAGAGCTGGAGCTCCTGAGTTTAGTTTTCCTTTTCCAGCATGACTGGAGCCCATGACAGTCATCACACACTCTTGCCTATCAGGAATATCAGTCTGTGGCGAGCTGTGCTGTTTCTCAGACTTGCTGCACAAGGGTCTCTGCCATTGAAATAAAGTTTGATTCTGTTTAGGAAGCCTTCATTTTAATGGACAGACATGTACCTGGTGGCTCCAGAACCAGCTGGGAATGCTGAGCGTGCTGTCAGCCTGTTCCTAGCGATCTCGCCACCCTTTGTCTGCCTTATGCAAGTTGTTGTGAACCTCCAGAACACAGCCAGCAGTACTGATATGTGGTGCTTCTTGGCATAAAAACGTTTGGGTTTTGCATGATGATGAGCCATGATGATGAGCGCTTTGCTTTGAGTAAGGCACAAAAGGAAAAACCAAGGAGTTTCTCACAGCTGACTAAGACAAGGTCTAAGTCCTCATGTCAGAATGTATATGAATGTCAAAATCTCTAAGTATACTTTTCTGGTTCATACAGAGTGCAATTTTCATGACTCATCCAAGGAGTTAGGAGGACAATCTTGTTTTTAATAGAGCAGCACTTTTGAGATGTGAGGGCCAGGACATTCTGTTGTTACTTATGAAATACAAAAATTCATCCTTAATGCAGCAACTGGATGCAGAGCATTCAGTTGTACAGCTGCCGCTGAAGACATCCTACTGCTATTGGAGTAAATGGCTATGGTTTTAGTGCTTAAATGTCTTAGAAAGCAAACTTGTTTAGGATGATTGTTTGGAACCATGGCTGGATGAGAATCAAAACAAAATAAAGGTTGGTATGGGAAAATAACAGAAAGAAGTTAACTCAGTTGATGCTCCCCACTCCTGTTTTTCTCCACTGCCCCACATTGATTAACCATATTCTACTCACAACTACTTCCACCTGGAAAAGAGTAAAGCCACTTCTGTATAGCACTTGCAAGTCACTTGTCTGGCTTAGAGGTTTTTATCATCTCTATATGCATTCTTTGTATTTTATTTTTTCCTTGCTCCACTTCAGTACTACACTGTTTCCTTCAGGGATTTAATTTTTTGTACTCTCTTTTGTCTGAGGTGACTGTAGTTCTTAAGATACCTCAACAGTTAATTGGATCAATTCCTGTAATTTGAAATTCCATGTTTCACTTCATAATTATTTTTCTTATTTTTATTTGAGAGCTCTCAATCCTACCTATGAGAGTAGTTGTATTGTTAGAAGATGTTTGCTTGTAGATTTTACATTTCTATTAAACTGCAACAACTTTTGCTGCCCTTAAACTTGCCCAGGATTTATTTCAGTTATACACCCTCTGTCTCTTAAGTATTTCTTCTTTCTGTAGTGGGCTTTTCAATATATTAGTGAGGCAGAATTGTACTTCCTTGATTGTTTTACATTAGCTCAAAGTTAAGCTTCAAAATGTCAACATCCTTTGTGTTCTTGCTTCAGTTCTTAATATCTCTGAGAGCTAAATATTAGATAACATCTCCCTGTGGGCTCAGTATGATCTCTTACCATCATTCCCCTTATTGTTCTGTTAGATTAGCAAAGTAAAAAGTATAATTTGTTGGTTACTTTCACTTTGGAGACATTGTTTTATTATGTAGACAAGCTAATGAATATTAATAAACCACACAAACTGCTTATCTGCCTATTTTAGTAGATACTCCAAGTCTTACTTTCACATCCAAAGAAACATTGGAACCTTAAATATTTTCTTGACTTCGTTTTGAATTCGTACATTTGGATTCTTTCTGTAGTGCATTGTGACAGGATGTGGACATTCATAATGTGTGTTTTGGGGGAAATGGATCAGTGAGTGTCGCATTGACTTTGATAGAGCAAAACTCCACCCTCAGTAGGCTCTGGCACTTTAATGTGGTCAGTAAGCCATCTAGTTTATTCCCTTACAAATTCTTCAAATTCTTAACGATGATAACTTTTGTGTTGTTTCGAGTTTTTCCCTTACCTTGTGCATTATGATGCATTAACCTCTCTTTGCAGTCCTTTTTTTTTTTTTTTCTCCTACCAGGTTTACAGCCACGGAAATGAATTCTCACTCAGGTCAATTTCAGTTAATATAAGAATTAGGTTTTGCCTGAAATTTATTTCAAATAATTTACCTAAGGAGCAGAAATAATATCTGGAGCTAATTTCAATGATATTACCCAGGGCTGTATATAAATCACAATGTACATTTCATTTATTTGACCACTAATTTTGCTGTTCTCTCTAGAAGTGCTGACTGGGGCCAGAGCAACCATTATCCCAGACTTTCATGAGACGCAGTCTGTTATTTTTACTTGAAGCAGGATCTATGATAAATTAACTTCATTAACTTCAAGGCAATGCCCAACTCTTGATGTCTAATCAGTTTTTTGTCTTGCTCAGAGATCACTAGGTGCTAAAGCATAACGGCAGTCTTCAATCAGAAATGAAATTCATCTCTCCTTTCAGAGCTTAGAGGCAAAGAGCTTCTTCTGAAGTTTGCGGGAAGCAAGTTTAGATTTGTGCCCCTACTGTTTATAAGCCTCTTTCCATCAGAGGTTACTGTCTCCAGAGTCCAGCCAGCAGAGCACGTTGTGCAAGTGTTCCCTAAATCATTGCAGGCAGAGTTTTTCAAGTTATTTCAAACAGTCTGAAGGATTTGGGCTGGTATTTTAGAATTTTGCCTAATGCAGAGGAGGGAGAACTCATGCGATTTACCCCAGCAATGGTGCAGGTGGTAACAGTCTCTAACTCCTTGGTGGTGCATAGTGAAGGTGCAGTCACTGGTGGCAGGTGGACATCTTAATTATCCTTTGAATGAAAAGTGGAATAGCTGAGCAGTAATGACCCCAGCCTGAGCTGAGGTTAACACTGTGACATTCTTCTCATCTGCTCTGGAGCACAATACACTGCAAATGACATTTGTGAGAGGCAAAGATGTGTCTGTTGCACTGATTATTTTTGTGGATTGGCAGAGGTGATGGAGAAAACTGTACAGCCTGGGGATATTCTGCAATATTTATGTGAAATTTTCCTGCAGGCTGGAGGGCCAAATATGGCTCCTCCTGCTCTCTCAGGGGCAATGCTGCTCCACGTTGGTGCTGACCCTGTGCTTCTGTCTCTAGGATGTGCAGGTCCATCCTGAAGATCCTGGAACCAGATCTAGTCAATCTATATGAGCAGGACTGCAATGGCCGACTGGCTTCATGAGCAGCATACCAATATAGACTTGTCTGGTCTGCAATTTGCACCGAATAATTGAGTTCAGTCCTTTCTTAGTTGATAACACCTGCAAGAATCAAACTTTAAACAGAAAACTTTTCTCAGGAATTTCTGTATCAATTGGCAATTTGTTTCAGCTTGGTCACAGTATCACAGTATCACAGTATGTTTCGGATTGGAAAAAGATCATCTCAAAAGATCATCTAGTCCAATCCCCCTGCTGGAGCAGGAACGCCTAGGTGAGGTCGCACAGGAATGTGTCCAGGCGGGCTTTGAATGTCTCCAGGGAAGGAGACTCCACAACCTCCCTGGGTAGCCTGTTCCAGTGCTCTGTTACCCTCACTGAGAATAAGTTCTTTATCAAATTTAAGTGGAACCTCTTGTGTTCCAGCTTGATCCCATTGCCCCTTGTCCTATCATTGTTTGCCACTGAGAAGAGCCTGACTCCATCCTCGTGGCACTCACCCTTTATATATTTATAAACATTAATAAGGTTACCCCTCAGTCTCCTCTTCTCCAAACTAAAGAGATCCAGCTCCCTCAGCCTTTCTTCATAAGGGAGATGCTCCACTCCCTTAATCATCTTTGTTGCCCTGCGCTGGACCCTCTCCAGCAGTTCCCTGTCCTTCTTGAACTGAGGGGCCCAGAACTGGACACAATATTCCAGATGGGGTCTCACCAGGGCGGAGTAGAGGGGAAGGAGGACCTCTCTCGATCTACTGACCACCCCCATTCTAATACACCCAAGGATGCAATTGGCCTTCCTGGCCACAAGGGCACAGTGCTGGCTCATGGTCATCCTGTTGTCCACCAGGACCCCCAGGTCCCTTTCCCCTACACTGCTCTCTAATAGGTCATTCCCCAACCTATACTGGAACCTGGGGTTGTTCCTGCCCAGATGCAGGACTCTACACTTTCCCTTGTTAAATTCCATCAGGTTATCCCCCGCCCAACTCTCCAGCCTGTCCAGGTCCCGCTGGATGGCAGCACAGCCTTCTGGCATGTCAGCCACTCCTCCCAGCTTAGTGTCATCAGCAAACTTGCTGATAGTACACTCAATTCCCTCGTCTAAATCGTTAATGAATATATTGAATAATATTGGCCCCAGTACTGACCCCTGAGGCACTCCACTAGATACTGGCCTCCAACTGGACTCCGCACCATTGACCACCACTCTCTGGCTTCTCTCTTTAAGCCAGTTTGCAACCCACCTCACTACTCTATTGTCTAGACCACACCTCCTCAATTTAGCTGTGAGGATGCTGTGAGGGACTGTGTCAAAGGCTTTACTGAAGTCAAGGTAGACCACATCCACCGCCCTGCCATCATCCATCCACCTTGTTACATTCTCATAAAAGGCTATGAGGTTGGTCAAGCATGACTTACCCTTGGTAAAGCCATGCTGACTGCCCCTAATGACCCTCTTATCCCTGATGTGCCTTGAGATGACACCAAGGATAAGCTGTTCCATTACTTTCCCAGGGACAGAGGTGAGGCTGACCGGTCTATAATTACCCGGGTCCTCCTTCTTGCCCTTTTTGAAGACTGGAGTGACATTTGCTTTCCTCCAGTCCTCGGGCACCTCTCCCGTTTCCCAAGACTTGGCAAAAATGATGGAGAGCGGTCCAGCAATGACTTCAGCCAGCTCCCTCAGCACCCGCGGATGCATCCCATCTGGACCCATGGATTTATGGATGTCCAGACTATTTAATTGTTCCCTAACCCAGTCCTCATCGACTAAAGCAAACTCCTCCATTAACCTGGCTTCATCCGGGGTCTCAGGGGTACAGGGTTCCCCAGGACAGCCTCCAGCGGAGTAGACAGAGACAAAGGCGGCATTCAGCAATTCTGCCTTCTCTGTGTCTTCTGCCACCAGGGCACCCACCTCATTCATCAGTGGGCCTACATTGCCTCTGGTATTAGTTTTATCTGCTATGTATTTGAAAAAGTTCTTCTTGCTGTCCTTGACCCCTCTCGCCAGCTGTAATTCTAAGGAGGCCTTGGCTACCCTAGCTGCCTTCCTACATCCTCTAACAGCAGCCTTATATTCCTCCCAACTGGCCAGTCCCTGCTTCCATGACCTGTAAACTCGCCTCTTCTGCTTGAGCATATCCAACAGATCCCTATTCAACCACGCAGGCCTTCTGGCTCCCTTCCTCGACTTCCTACGTGTGGGGATGCTCTGATCCTGAGCATGGAAGAAACAATCTCTGAATGCAACCCAGCTCTCTTGGGCCCCTTTTCCTTCAAGCAGTCTTGCCCATGGGATTTCCCCCAGCAATTGCTTGAAAAGGCCGAAATTAGCCCTGCCAAAGTCCAGGGCTGCAATTCTACTTGCTATTCTGTTCCTGCCACACGAGATGCTGAACTCCACCATCTCGTGGTCACTGCAACCCAGGCAGCCCTCAACCTTTACTGCTTCGACCAGACCCTCTTTGTTAGTGAGGATGAGATCCAGCAGTGTACCTCTCCTAGTCGGCTCCTCCACCATCTGCATGAGGAAGTTATCATCAATGCACTGGAGGAACCTCCTGGACTGTGGCTGGCTGGCTGAATGGTCCTTCCAGCAAACATCAGGGAAGTTAAAATCACCCACAACAACCAGGGCCTGTGACTGTGAGGCCACTCTCAGCTGCGCATAGAAGGCCTCATCAACTTCCTCAGTCTGATCTGGTGGCCTGTAATAGACACCTACAACCGTATCACCCCTGCCAGCCTGTCCCTTGATCCTGACCCATACACTCTCAACTCGTTCCTCATCCGCTCCTGGGCAGAATTTAGTACATTGCAGTTGCTCTCTCACATAGAGAGCAACTCCACCACCACGCCTGGCTGGCCTGTCTTTCCTGAAAAGGGTGTAGCCATCCATGACCACATTCCAGTCATGTGAACTGTCCCACCACGCTTCTGTAATTGCCACCAGATCATAATCTCCTGACCGAACATAGGATTCTAACTCCTCCTGCTTATTCCCCATGCTGCGCGCATTGGTGTACAGGCATTTCAGGGAGCGAGCAGAGCACACCAATTTCTCCCTAGGGGCACAGGAGGCCACCCGGTCCTCATCTCTTTTAGAACGCTGCCCCACTGGGGCAAGCCCAACTACAACCCCATCCCCCTTCGAGCCTAGTTTAAAGCTCTCCAAATGAGCCCAGCTAATTCCTGCCCCAGCATCCTTTTGCCTCTGCAAGATAAGCCTTTCCCGCATAACACTGTCCGGACTGGAGTCATGTGAAAGAAGCCCAGAGTTCTTGTGGGAAAAGTTTTGCTTTGCTGAAAACGTGTTCCTGGAATTCCTGTTGGCCCTCATACCTGGTCACCAAGAGGCCTTAATGGCTCTGCCCCTCTGCATCTGGGACTCCTGGCCTGTGGGTCTAGGGGCTTCATTTAAACTCAGCCTTAGAGACCCAGTCTTTTACTATATTGTAGAGTACCATTTCCTGGATCATTGTTCAGGTTTCCTGAACTGACCTTGGACCTGACTTGGTCCTTTACATCTGCCTGATGATCACTGGACAATTGATAGGACATGCTTCTATCACCACCCCACTCTGCTTGCCCAGCTCTGGTGCTGTGGTGCTGAACCCTGTCAGTGGCCTCACTGCCCAGCCTGTGTTGTGGCCACTGCTAGCTCTTGGCTCACCACCTTCTTAGGGAGCTGCCCCCTGACAATTATACTGTGGAAATAAATAAGATTTTATGGTTTTTCTTGCTTTGTAAGAAGCAGCTTGACTTTGTCTAATTCTGAGATAGGGAGGAGACAATCATGGTGATCATGCAAGTGGACTGGTGATCAAGAGCAAGTACCTATTTCTGATTTATCAAATAATAAGACATCTGTGATGCCAAACACATGAGGCCGAGCTTTATTTCTTGTGGCTCTCTGGAAAGGTCAGCTCTGAGAGGTTTTCATATCCTCATTTCCTTCTTGGTGCTCCTTCCCTTCTGGCACAGGAGAGCTGGGACACTGCTGGGCCCTGTCATTGCCTTTACACTGATCTGCTGAAAGGTGATTTGAGAGACCGAGGCTGTCAGCCTTGTGCCTCAAGCCAAATTGTGTTCATTGAGTTTTGGTGCTGCATTCCTTGCTGTTGTAACTAGCAGGTAATTTAGCAGTAAATTTAGCTTTTTGGCTTCTGAAAATCACCATTCCAACACAGGTTAAATTTTTAGGCTGCCGAAGCTGTCAGTATGGCAATTTGGTCTGTAAGCCAGTCACTAATCCTTGGAAACAAAATAATCACTATAACTTCCAGTTCAAATAATGGCTTAAATAAAATATCTGTATGCTGTGCCTCTTCAATATTACTATGATTTATCAGTAGATGAGTGGAAATGAATGTATTCAGTTCCTTCTGGGATTCATTTGGGATTTTTTCTTAATTGCATTGCATGATTTTTCCTTACGTTTTGGAGAAGGTTTTGCTGACTCTGTAGGATATGAAAGGCCAATAAATTGTTGTGCCAGATGTGTTCCATTTTCATGGGGAGCAGATGATGCACCTGAAGGAGGTAAGCCTGAGGAATGGCTCTGTTAGTTCATTCTGTGTTGGATAGTGCCTGCCACCAACTCCCTCGCTATAGGAGATTTTAGTTCTTTCAGGCAGTGAAGACTGATACTTCCGAAAGAATTTCAGGGTGTATTACCTACTCTGAGGAGAAAGGAGATAATGCAGGTTTGATCCTCCATTTTTTGGAACTGAATGGGAGCTAGATTATCGCAGAGCAAAAGGATTTGGGTTAGTTTTGCTGTTCTGTGTAAATGCTCAGAGAAACAGTACTGCCAGAAGTCCTCATCAAGAAGGACAACAGTTATTTTAAAAATAACGAGGTGCCTTCTATCGACACACACTTAAACCTTGATCTCTTTGTTGTTTTTACCTTTGGATATGCTGTAGGATCCCAATGCATATCATCCAGTAAAGATAATTTAGAAAAACTTCAAACTAAAAAACTTTCAAAATGAAATACGTAACACTAAACTAAGAAAGAAATTTTGTTGAGATGTTGGACTTTCCAGGGAGGTGACACTGAGCTGATATGACAGAGAAAGGTCCCTAGTTATTTCACTTGGAAGTGATGTAGGTTTTCCCTTTTTCAAGGTCTTGCAGTCAGGGTGCTTATGAGCAGTGAAGGATGTTGCTTTGATACCTTCAGTGCTGCAGCAAGAGCAGGAAAATAGAGTGAATGTGCATCCCTTCTGAGACTGTGGGAGCTCACTGCAGACCTGATCATTGAGGCACTCGTGTTAATGTAGTGCATGCAGGGGAATCAGAGAAGGCTTATTTATTAAGGTTTCAAACACTTTAAAGTTGTAAGCAGATGAGTTAGGCTTTCATAACTTACAGAATAGAATTATTTAGGCCATTTTCTAGGAAAGAGGTTTAGATATTACAGTGCCTACCAAGTTAAAAGGTCTCTGTATCAGAGACAGCTGTAAGATCCTGAGGAGACAGATGAGTTAGACTAATCCTGTGGTGAAGGACAAGGGACATTTCCTTAATAAAGAGTAAATTTTTTGTTAGATTTCAGTCATGTTTTATCAGGGGAACTTAGAAGGACATTGTTAAATTAACTGTGCACTTAATTCTATGTGTTGAACACTTTAAAAAAATACAACCTTTTCTTTCTCCTTTATTGTGGATTAGCAAAGTAAAAAAAAAATGCTATGACTATAACAGGGCCTTATAATTATCTGCAAAAGCTGGTGGGGAACAGGAAGGCTTAAAATCTGAGTGAGGCTCAGAATTACCTGGGAGAACTTGGGTCACAGTCGTTCCTATCACTGGAGATCAATTTACAGCCTGGCAACTGGGATTTTTTCAACCCAAGTTTACCCTGGAAACTGTGATTCACCTAGATCTAAGCTTTCAACAAGCTTTTATAGCTTAATTAAAAGAGAATGGGATATAAAGACACAGTACAGGGATGCCAAGATGGGGCATTTGTCCAACAGCAAACCACGTTCTCTGTGAAAGTACAATGTTCAAACTTCATAGTGCTTAAATCCTAGCCTCGCACTTACTGGGGTGAGGGGGGAGTTCTGATCACTTCAGAAAATCTTTAATGCCTAGGACACAAAGGTGTACTGTACCAAGCCATGCTGATAAATAGAAGTGACTACATATTCTAACTGGAGCCAGGTCTCCTCATCTGCTCTCCAGCTGTTACTAATTCCTTTAGGTAGGACCAACTTGTTCCATATCCTGGGGAAGTCTCTTATACTTTCCAGTAAGCAGAAGTACTTTTTCCTACAGTTTGCTGGTGGGTTGCCCAATCAGTATGAAGTGGCAAAGTAGGGGAAAACTCTTCCTCCCCTCAGGATGTGAGTGGAATTTGGGATTGCAAAGGTGGCCTTAATCCAGACCTTCACCCTGGTACACGTCACTTGTCTACAGCTGCCCTGAGTAGATGCTAAAAATTAAGTTTGATCTGCAGTAAGTTATCTGAGAGCTTGTCTTTCAGTGAGGTTATCTTAATAACCCACTGAGAACAGCAGCTGCTACTGCAGAGCAGATAGGCCCACCTACCCTAAAGTCCATTAAAGCATAGACTGTAACATATTTTGGCACTTTTTGTAAAAGAACCTGTTGTCTCCCAGCTTGTAAAGCTTTACATCCAACAGATCAGAACAGTCACGGCCCTGTGAATAGGATTTTAGTCACTGGCACAATGGTGCAAAGGCCTCTCTGGGCTTGCCTCAGCCAGGCTGATTTCAGCTGTGATTGTCCAGCAGTCAGGTGATTGTGGCATTGCTTGGCTTCAGTTTAGCTTTATTTCATAGTAGTAGCAAGCAACCATCTGTACAAATAAAATATTGTGTGGCAGAGTGAAAATGCAAGTTGCTGGTGTTGGAGGTGCCGGTGACTTAGGAGTCACTGCAGGAGAGCTGCCTTGTCATTGGGTAAAGCCAGAGTAGAGGTTAACGGAGAACAACAAAACAACCCAACCAACAAATACTTGGGAATCAAAGGAAAGAAAGATTATATAAACCAACTCTATCAAGAAAACATGAAAATGACCCTTAGTGGATTTGAGGACTGAGGAGGAAGAAGGGATTGGCACCATGAACACTGAGCTCCTTCTAGTGAAGGCCTCAGGATGCAGATGATTTGTCAGCTGTACCCTCACTCTGCTTGAGAAAAAATGAAGCCATGAAGCAGAAGGACACTGGAAAGGTGAATACAATACCATAGAAAAGATGCAGATAATAGGTATCACTAAGAGGATTTCTTGTGTATGTAACAATTTGAAATATATGATGTTTTCCCGAATTATTGTGGGCTATGAGTGTCAGTATTATTGCAGTTGTCCTAATAGCTAATAATAACTGGTTAATTTTAAATTGGTTTGGCAAGATATTAATCAAGCTAACTCCATCTTAACTCCATATATAGTATGATCCCTTTTGGCTTGTAACCAGCTTTCAAAAGTACCCGTCAGAAGATTTTCCCACAGGCTCCCTTTGCTTGCTAGTACTTCGACTTGCCAGAGTCTTATAAACCCATCACTTTGTTGTGTTTTTTTGCCCAGCCCTACTACTTAACATGCCTGAGGAGTACAGTTTCCTTTTAAGTGCCCAAACCCTGTGAACAGTACAGGCTGTGTTGTTGTCTTTTCAAAAATAGGATTTCTTCCATAACTAAAATTCATGTCAACTGTAGAGGTCTGCATTTCCTGAATGTATGAAAATAAACATGAAACACTGTGAGAACAGTGTAAAGTGAGGGAATAATCTCAGCTGTCATTCTGTCTTTCTCAGAAGCTGCATGATCTGATGTACTCTCTGATGCTAATCACTGCTTTTTCCCTTTTTCTCTTTTCCTCATAAAGGGGAAAAAAGAAAAAAAGCAAATAAAAATCTTAATTTTATTACCATTGCTTGGAGTCAGAAGGAGTAGATCTATTGCCCTGCACAGTCATGCTGCAGGTAGAAAGATCTCTTGCATTTTATGGGCTAAATTGCTAATTGAGTCACAGTGATGTCTAGTGAATTTGGAAGATCAAGTGTCTGGGGAGCCATAGAAGACCAAAATCTTGCCCAGGGCTTCTTTAAACCTTTTATGGACATTGTGTATCTGGCAATAGCAGTATAAGTTTCTTCTGCCCCTCTGCCTCCTGTCAGAGCTATTGGCCCCAGTGCAGAGTAGCAGACAGTTACTGAAATACGTCTGTGTTTTCATCTGCTACTGCCATGCAAAATTTGTTGCTTCTGTTTGAATATCTTTTTTTTTTTTTTTACCTCTGGTGCAGACTGAGATGCTTGTGACTCATGTGGTGGCCTCTTTGGCATTGTCACCTGTCCAATGCATCCCTCCCACTGAGGGGAAGGGCAGATAGCACCACCTTAAGTTACCCCAGCAAGGTTCCCCAGGTGCTCATTTGCTGGAGCCAGGCTTGTGCAGGGCACAGAAGCTCCTGAGGAGCTGCTCTGCTGTCCAGGACTGCAAGATTTATTTCAATCCAGACTTCCAGCAGCTTTATGATGGGCTTTCACAGGGGACAGATAATGTTGTTTTCCAGTTTGTGTGTCAGGGCATTTATCTCCATTCTACCAGATAGCACGTAGTCACTACAATGAATATATCATGGTAAATACATGTTTTTATATATTGTATTTCAGTATATTAAAACACAAGCAGACAGCCAAAGCACCAAGTTTCTTTCTGCTTGTGATGCTTTGTGCATGTTGGTGTTACTGGATTGAGGGCAAGGAGAGCTGCACTGCACTTCAGGAATGATAGCAGCACAGCTTATGGTTCCAGTTTCTTTTTATGTCACTTGATTTATCGACCTTATTTCACAGATCCTGGTTTCTGACTTATCTGTGGAAAAAACTGCAAAAAAGGCCTTTTTCTTTGAGATAGGTTTAGGTCCTCACTATATGTGTTATTTCTTTATCTCCTGTTAAGGACCAAATCACAAAATTATTCAGAAGCTGCAGGGAAATCTAATGGCATCTTCAGTGACTAGTGTTATTTGTTTGTTTGTTTGTGGGATTTTTTTTTCTTTTTTCTTTTAATTAAAGAAGTATAAGAAGAGTGGGAATATATTATCTGCTTGGGACTTCACCAGGGGAAACTGCGTATTCTTGGTCTTCCTATCTTGTGGATTACAAAAACTAGGGTTATTTCAAAGTGTTCACAGAACTTGGTATTCCTTCTCTCCCATCCCTGCTTATGGAGAAGATGAGCTGCTATGAGTCTGTCATATTAAACATGCCTCATGGTAATAGCCCAAGTGCTATCAGCTATTTTGTTGTACCTGCATATTTTCATGAAGGATTTCAAATACCTCTTTTGAGAGTCTTTGGAGATTCTTTATTCATTACTGTTAGCCGTGTGGGAAACCTGATTTGAAATACCATTCCAAACAAACAAAAGCCAATGTAAAAATGCAGTAGGAAAGCAACACAAAGTATCAAAATTGCATTTTATATTAACCTACATTACAGTATATTATTGTGGGTTTATCACATAGGGTAACATTTAATCTGTGGAGAAAAACAGAGAACTGATTTCCACACAAGGGCTTTTTGTCTGGCTGGAAATTTGAATGTCTGTAAAGTGGTAGGTCCTACACTATGAAACCAAACATGCTCCTTAGGTAGGTCTCTCAGTTGTTCTTGAATTGAGTGAGCTGAATCATCTGTGAGGAATGTTTTCTCTGACCGTGCTGTTTCCCAGTAGTAAACTATGCAATCCATACAGCTCAATATGCAACAATTCGTTGACC
The DNA here is from genome assembly GCF_037038585.1 of Patagioenas fasciata. NCBI lineage: Eukaryota > Metazoa > Chordata > Aves > Columbiformes > Columbidae > Patagioenas > Patagioenas fasciata. Next base: position 15,838,545 of record NC_092522.1, read on the forward strand.
TGAATTGTGACAAACACCAACCTGTTAAAGTCTTACTGCAGACAGAAAACAAGGTCTGGTGCTCATAGTTAATGGTGTAGAAGAGACTGACATAGGATTATGTCAGGGGTGGTTATTCCTTTTGTTTAGTAATCATACAGAGATGATAATTTTTTTTGTAAGCTTTCTGTAGCGAGATTTTTTGCAAGGGTTCCCAAAGACCTTAATATGCCTGGATTTAGTTGCCCTGTATGAGGACAGAGATCAGTATTCCTGTTTCTCCTACATGGATATGACTAGCAGAATCATTGCACTAGATTAACCACGTGGTCCATTCCCTCTGGTCTCCATACTCAACTGTAGCAGGCAGTACCAGATGCTTCAGATGAACATGTAAGGAAAGGTGATGGCCTCCTAAATTCTAATTAGTAGAGTCTGGTTTATGCCCTGAGACATCATGGTTTATGACCTTCCCAGTGGTTGTTTGTTTGTTTGTTTGTTTGTTTTTTTTCATTAACTGAATTAAATATATATATATTCTTATAAACCCTAGACTCCTTTTGCCTTGAAATGGTACCAAGCAGGTGCGTGAGTTATGACTGTTTCAGTGGATTTAATATTTCTCACAAACACTCTCTGGACAATGTAATCTTTCTCTTTATACAATTCAGATGAAACACAAAGAGGAGTACAAGCTATCCCCCATGGGTCTGTCATCATGCCACAAATCAAGAAAGGCCCATTTTAAATGCAAATTTTATTTTTGAAAGGATTGCCAAGCTGAAATGTGCTGAGTAGTGCTGCCTGCATTCTGAGTGTTCAAAATGTGCTAGGTTTGGTAAAAGACTGTAATTTTCTGCTATAATAATACAGCTGGTGAGAAATATGTGGTAGCCAAATTTGTATCAACTTTCCCAAGAATTAGAAATAGTCCTACTCAACCCTAAAGACAAAGAGGAATAATAAGGTAATTGCTGGTTGATCATATAGCAAAATGTCTTGAAATGCTCCATAGTCCCAGTTCCTGATTGTCAGAAGAAGACAGCAGGAGAAAGAGCTGATAATTGATTCAGTGAGGATGGCAGATCACTACTGATTTGAAGATAAGAAACTAAAAGTAGTGGAAAAATGCAGGAAATGGTTTTCATGATAGTAGTTCTGGGTGCCATACAATGAATATCTATAGAAGAAGAACCCCATATCCCATATTTAACTATCTTTAGTCCGTATGAATAACTTAATCTGATTATCACACTTTTCTCATATGTAGACAAGATTAATTCTCTCCCCTCCCCCCCCCCCCCAGCATAACTTTGGAAATCAAAATGATTCAGCAAAAAAAAAAAAAAAAGTGTTTTTTTCTTTTACATGCCTAGGAGAGGGGAGGAAGCATTGAAAAGACAATTTTCAGTAAAATATCTACTGAATCGAAAATGAAATTCTTTGAAATCCAGTTCTGAGAAAGTTATTGATGTTAGTTGAACTGCACACCTATGCTAAGAAAATGCCAAAGTACTTTAATGCCTTGCTGCATTTGTGATATGGAGAAAAACTGAACAGCCTGAAAATTTGAAAGGCCTAATGAAAGCAAAGGAATAAAGGAGATGAGACTGTGATGAGCAGCAGAGAAGACAGAGCTGAAACCTTCCATATTAAAAGAGGAAAACAATGAAGTGGGTGAGGTCACTGTTTTAGGATGGAGGAGGGGCAAGTCTTACACAGCATCCTGTGCATTAATTAGCAGTAATGAAAATAATTGTTCCCTCCAGCTTGAAACTGTGGCTAATTACAATTAAGTGTTCATTACCAGCTAACATAATGAGACCTTCACTATGTTTCATAAATACATGGCTTAAATTATGCAGGGAGGGAGGAAGCGTCCTTTGTAGTGCTTTCCTGTCTGTCTTTATCTCCTTTTTCTAGCTACTTCCACAGCTGTTTCTCATTCTCCTTTCTTAGACGATCCCACTGTGTGTGCTAGACCTGATTATCAAGGCAATTTCTTGCGAAGCCTGAAACATTTTTGTGCTGTTTGTCCCTTTTGTTAGGCAGGATCAGTAAGACCCATCTTCACAGAGGATTTCAGGAACTGTAGCCTCACTGAAGTTGTGCTTTCATGCCTCTGACCCCAAATGCATAGTTTAAGTAATAAGCTTTTGTAAAATGAGTGTCATGACTTGACTCCAGCTGGCAACCAAGCACCACACAGCAGCTTGCTCACTGCCCCACCCCCAGTAGGTTAGAGTTAAAAATAAATAATACCTCATGGCTTGAGATAAAGACAGTTTATTGGATAGCAAAGGAAGAGATAATGACAATTATATGAATAATAACAAAAGAATATAGAAATGAAGTGGTGCACAATGCAATTGCTCACCACCTGGTGACTGATACTCAGCCCAGCCAGCTTTCCCCAGGTTTATATACTGAGTGTGGTGTCATATGGTATGGAATATCCCTTGGCTGGTTTGGACCAACTGTCCTGGCTGTGTCTCCTCCCGGCTTCTTGTGCACTCCCTGCCTTCTTGTTGGCAGGCCAGTATGAGAAGCTGAAAAGTCCCTGACTGCTTAGCAGCAACTAAACTATTATGAACATTATTCTTAATTTAAATCCAAAACACAGCACCATACCAGCTATGAGGAAGACAACCAACTCTATCCCAGCTGAAACCAGGACAATGAGGGAAGAAGGGAGTACAAAAAAAAGAAAATACGAAGCTTTCTTCTGCCTTTCTAAAAATACAGTTTCCTTATAATAAAATGTCTGGTAATTTAGCTGAAGTAGACTACTATGTCTACAGTGGATTTGTGCTGATTTTGTTTTCTACTGAGATCTGGAAGACAGCAAAATAACATTTCGTTACATTTGGGTGGAATTGGTGATGTTTTTTGTTTCCATGTGAGGATAAAATATAGTTGATTCATTCTTCATCCTTTCCCATATCCTAATTTAGACATAAGTTGCATATGAAAATAGTTCCATTTAGCCTTATCTCTTCTCTCTCTCTGCCTCTCTATTCCACCTTTATTTTCATTGAGTTATGAGACTAAAAATTTAGATGTTACACTAGGAAGCAATCACTAACATTTAGCTGTTCTGATGGTTATCTGTCAGCTAGAGGATATATGTGCTCTAGCATGTTGCTGTCAGAAGACCTGCTGCTTGTCTTACCAGCTCACAGGTGAGGTGAGATGTCACCTGCATCATCACATGGTCTGTTCTGGTCATTAGCTCTGGAAGAGCTGGAGGTGGTGGGGGTGTTTATGGCTGAGAAGTTGATGCAGTGATGCCTGCCTAGGGAGAAGGGATTGAGAATGGAGAGCTAATTGAGCATAAAAGCAGCAATGGAAAAAGGCAAATTGTGGGAAAAGGAAGGAGAGTGAAATGGCTGGAGATTAAAAAGCTGTTCAGCAAAGTGAGAAAATAAGCAAACAAAGGAAATGCCACAGGCAGTAATTCCACTGGCCTGAGCAAAGTAATCAAAACTGAGACTGGTGATCAGGTGGCAGGAGATGGGGGGGAACCTGGACTTTAGCAGGGCTTGTCCTCCCTCTGCACTGGTGCTCTACAGGCATCTGCTGCTCTGCCAGGGAGCTGCTCCTGGGGTGTGGTGTGACAACGCAGGTACAATCCTGTGCTTGATGATCTGAGACCTTAATAACTGGTTTTGTCAAAACAGATTTCTTACCTTGAGTTCTGGTCCATTTTCAGCTTAGGTAATTTTGTTCTGGTAGTCATCCTTATATTGTACTGATATTTCATTTTCTAATGGATTCATTACTTTGTGTCACCTCCTGTCCTCATGTCTTGTGTAGTGTTGCTGTGGGCTCTTGAATAGCTGTTGCGGGTTGAGGTGAAGTGGTTTCTGCCACTTTAAAGTGCTTATGTTGTTCCCGGAGATGAGAAGCACAGGTCAGCAATATCTATTATAATATGGCTTTGCCTTTGTGTAAAGCAAATCAACCTGAAACAGAAGGAGTAATCATATTGCAGAGTAATGATAGAGTGAGGACTGGAACTGAGACCTCCTAATTTGTAATCCCCCAATTTGGGAAACTTCATGTGATTTTGTGGCCAAGTTTTAAGATGAAAGAAGAGAAAGTCCTTTATGGACTTTTTAAACAACTTATCATGAAATGGAGAGTCAAAAAGCCATTCAGGTTGGAAGGGACCTCTGGAGGTCTGTTATCGAAACTCCATCTCAAAGAAAGGTCAGCTGGGCAGAGAAGTTGTGCTACTCAGGGCTTTGTTCAGTTGGGCCCTAGAACTATCCAGGGATGGAGCCTGCGCATCCCTGTGCAACCTCTGTCACTGCTTGACTGTCCCAGGGTAAAATAGTTTTTCCTTGTGCCCAGGTGTAACACTTCTTGATCCAGTTTATGCCTATTGCCCCTCATCTTCCCACAGTGCTGTGAAGTGCTTGACTTTGTGTCCTCTATAACATTGCCAGGGATAGTGGTAGGCTGCCATTTCTTTCTCTAAAGCCAACCCTTCTCCAAGCTGAACAAGTCCATCATCCTCAGGCTCTCCTCACACGGCAAGTGCTCCAGACACCAATCATCACAGTGAAGCTCCACTCAATTCGTTCCAATTTATTGATGCCTGAGTTGTACTGGAGGTCCCCAAATCAGACGCCATATTCTAGATGTGGTGTAACAAGTGCTGCCCTTAATATACCAGCTGTGTTGCTGGTAATGTAGCCCAGGATGCTGTTGATCTCCACCACTGCCAGGTCTCCTTCCTGACCCACATTCAGTTTGGTGTCTACCAAGATCTAATGTTTCTTTTCCACAGAGCTGCAGTCTGTGTCATTGCCAGGGGTTCCTCCTTCCCAGATTCAGGACATGGCATTTGTCCTTGTTAAAATTCGCAGGGCTCTTCTTGGCTCATTCCTCCATCCTTTCCCTTTGAACAGCAGCCCTGCCCTTGCATGTATCAACTTGTCCCCCTGACACCACCATTAATGTGGTGTCACATGCGAGCTTGACGAGAGTGACATCCATGGCTTCCTCTGAGTCATACATGAAGATGTGAAGGAGGACAGATCCCAGAACAAACCCAGATGGTACTCTGCTTGCTACCTACAGGTAGAGTATGACCCATGAATCTCTGCCTTCTGAACCTGCCCATCCTACCATTTTCCATCCATGTAGGTTGTCTATGCATCCAGTGTAACATTCAAACTCAAATATGTGAATATTGAGGGGAGTGTCAACAGCCACAGCTGAGGTAAATGAGGTAAATTGCCTTTCTCCTTGTCCCCAAATCCTTTCATTTTCATTTAGTAGGTGGCCAGGTTGGCAGTACATGTTTTATCCTTGATAAATGGAACAGCGCTAATTATAACAGGCAAGGAAACAAAAACATTGTTCTGTTCTTCATGCAAGAAACCCAGCTTTTCCCTTTATGGGCCAGTTACTATTTTTTTTGCCCGTAGCAAACAATTACTTTGCTGCTAGTCCCTTTACCTTTTTGCAAATTCCTGTAAATGCAAGATGGCCAAAAAGGGGAACCTGAATTCTCTGCCCTGGGAAAAACACATCAGAACCCTTTGTTTATTCTATTTCTATGCTTGACAGCTGGTCTGTAGGTTTCACACAGGTGTCTGTGGAATATAATGCAAAATTAATATTTGTCTAGCTGGTTAAATCCCCATCAGTCAAGTGCTCAAAGAAGATTGGCTTAAGAACAAAACCATTCCCCCAGCCTGATGCCCTTGCATGGTTTTATGTGGTTGGAGCCTGGCACTTTGCTGATCACTGCATCTCACGTGACGCTTCTGAACGAGGTTAAATCCAAGTCCCATAATTCCTCATGGATTAAAAACAGAGCAGTGGTTGGTTTTCTTTGGGAGGCTGACCTCTAGTGTTCCAACATGACAAGTTCAATTGAAGAGGAGCAGCAGAGGAATTAATGCTCTATGGAGTGATGATGAAATATACCTGCATTGACTGGCATTTTATGAGCTGCAAGATACTTAATATATTTAATAATAAAAGAGGAAGTGTTGCTATGGTATCTTGAGGTGTACTTATATTGCTATGGCCACTCAAGGATTCCATGATATTTTTGATCTTTATTTTAATTACTGAGTTCAATTTTTTAAATTACAGGGGTCTCTTACATTTTTTGATTACGCAGTGTGCTGTGAGATTGAAATATTAATTGAAACAAGAGCTGTATTACTCTTTCCTGAGAAGAAATCAAATAATTTCTGAAGCTCAAGCTACATACAAGATTTGATTAAAAGTCATATGGAGGTCACTGGAACAGCCAGTGCTGAAACAGAGTTATTTTTTATACATGAAAAGCCTGAGCTTAGTCTTAGAAGCAACCCAGAGATATCTATTATTCATGGTGGGTTTTTGTGTCTGCCTACGTAAATATCCAAAACACAAGCAGGTTTTTATTGCTACAGGTCAGACCCCACAGCACAGCATGGTTCAGCTGTGAGGTACTGGGCACTTTTGAATTTCCATTGACTTAGCATCCTTCTGTGTCTACTTCTACCCGATGTCTGGGATAGTGGAAAAAATTTTCAATTGTTTTGCTGATACAAACATGTTTGTAAAACACATGTTTATGGAACAAAAGCAGAAGTGCTTCATTTCTTACTGTTGTACTACAGGGGAATCTGTTTGTTCTTTCATTTGGTTACTTTCATGTGCATTTGATAACATTTAAAGTTTATTATGGATTTTTTTTTTGTAAGGTGGGTTTGAGAGCTAGTGTTGTATGTGGGAGCTAATATCTGTGAACAAATGTCCTGTTGTAGCCATGGTGTACTGCTTTACTCCACTGACTCAACTAAGGTCCACAGGCAAGCAAGATACCTTATATTACTATAAACCAGCCACTGCTGCTCATGGGAAGTTCTTACATAAGGCTTCTTTCCCTTGCAGTGCATTATTTCCATCCCACAAATTCAAATAGCCTGAATTGATTGACCTTCTGGTAATGGTGCAAGACTTTATTTTTTTTAAGGGGAGCTCCTGAGAACATGAATCTTGTCTGAAGGGCTGTGAACCAAGAGCATGTCTTCAAATATCTGCTTTGTTTTTGCTGTACAGTAGGTTACTGGCCAGATTTCCTGAGATGTTATTTTGGCTTTTTTATCCTTTTTTTCACTAGGTGTGAGTGAAAGTTAGTTAAAGTCAGCGAGCATTAGTTTAAGAAACATAAATAACACATATTTTTCACAGAGAAAAGTAAAATGTGAGTAAGAGTAGACAAGTGGGGAATCTGTTGAATGTTCCTGAGATTAAAGGTTTTGCAATACACTCCTTGCTGGGGCAAGACATCTGTGCTGGTTTTGTGTGTCTAATTTATCTTGAAATCATTACATTTGTGGTGATCTGTTTGTGCTGCAGTACATATCTCTGTAAGAGAAAATTACACGAGCCTGCTCTTCCCTTTTACCCTTCTAGTATCATTCCACATTTGTATTGTTAAAACTTATTATGGCATCCTATTGCAGACTTTTTTCCAAGGCAACAGGCACTGAATAGATGACCAGAAATAGCTCTCTTCATCTCAGCAAATTCAATTAAACCATTCTGAAAATGAATGTGTAGAGGCAGAGGCATCTCTTTACTTAATGACACCTCTTTTGCTAATGTTATTATTGCACTCTTCAGGGTTCTAAGGCAATGTCAGCTATATCCCAAACACACAATAGTTATATCTCAAACATGAAGGGGAAGGACAAACAATGCATGGCTGAGAAAACTGTTAGCAGGATTAAGAAATAGCCATCATGTCTTCTGGTAGTTTAAATCCAGACTAGTCTAGTATGGGTAGCAGCAACATTCATGCTTTCAGGAAAGAGAAATCAATTACCAGCTTCACAGATAAAATGAGGTCATGATGCTAGTGCAGAACTCAGTAGAGACCAGACAGTTGGGTATAGAAACTAATACCCCTTCAAGATGTGTTTTTGGAGAACAGGAAAACTGAATGTTGTCCACACGGATTGAAGACATTTGTATTATTAGTGCTAGTGCAACACCTGTTTTAAACAGAAACAAAGACTTGTATTATTGACTGTCACTGCCTTAGGTGCATTTCATGAATAAAACTTTTGATTTTTAGGATTAAACAGTGTTCATGTGTAACACAGAAGATGATCCACAACCCTTATTATGAAGGCTTACAATTTACTACAGATCCAGAGGAAGTATTTTTAGTTTAATCTTAGAAATTAGTAGCTGGTGATATTAGTATATCTGCATTGTATTGATTTCTGACCTGTTTACAGCTGTCTAGGGTAAACTTGTGTTGAACAGTTGGATGTAAAATATTGATGACATGTTAGCTTCTTTAACTCAGTATAAACAAATAGACCTTCGCATGCAGACAGTAAGGATTTTCCATTTTGAAGGACCCTTTGTTGAAGAACATATAAAATCAAAAAGTTACTAGAGAAACATGATTCTGTCTTTTTTAAAAAAAGGAAACTCAAAACTACAAAACCCAGGTAGTTCTATTCTTTACACTCTCCCGTCAGGGTGAATGAGTAGGGTTTAGCTGAACCTGTAGACATTTGTATGAAGGCTATAGAAATTAGGCTCCTGTTGAAGTCAATTGGAAGAAACTGTTTTTTCAGGTGTGATTTTTTTCTTCTGAAAATACATCTAACATTAGGCAAATAAACTGATACTTTAAGAACACAATTTATTTCATTTAGGGACAGATCTCCATTAAGTTCCATTTTATACTGATATTTAATTCTCTTATGGGCTAAAAATGACTTCATCCTTTGTAATTATTGAGAGGATCCTTTGTGGGTTCTCCTTGGCTTAAATTTTTCCATTTCTTTAAGGCCCCCCAACCTGTATGTGACTACATCACTACAGGACTTCTGTAGAGCCTTTAACATGTTCTTCATCTTGTGGATGTACCTGACCTCCTTTGGCGTGACCTTTTAGAATCATATAGTACTCCTGATTCTTCTCTGCGATTCTCTCCTTCCATATACCATCTTTGGCAAACTGCTTTTTCTCATCCCTGCTCTGTAACCCTCCACTTCTGGTTTTGAATACCTAGGCCTGCCTTCTTTCATTTAAGCGTGATTTAACTTTTTTGGCTTCATAGTTCCATGTCCAGCATCGTGTTTTTCTCTGTGAAGCTCAATAAAGCAGATGGACCTCATCATCTACATTTCTCATCTACAAATAAAGCTTTTTCACTGCTAATTATATCAGCGGAACCAAAAGTTTGGACCCATATCAGAAATTATATAGGTTCACAAAACCAGACACATTTTGATATTTTTTTGGTTATAGATGTCCTTTCCTCCACCAGAAAAATACCAGAGGTATTTTCAGAGGAAAAAGAATGTGCTGCAATAGTAAAAATCTCCCAAATATTGTAGCAAAATGCTGCTTAAAGACAAACTGAAAAGTTTGAGTTTGGGTTTCTTTCAAACTATCGAAATGTTTTGGTTTATTCAAAATTTTTGAGGAGTGGATTTCAGCTGAAAATAAATCTGCAAAGCTTGCATACATCAAAAAATATTCAATGATAGTGCATTTTGTACTCACGGTGGGATGTTAACACACTTTTAAGCGTTAATGTTTCTTTGGTTATAGAAATCTTTCTGGTATTAGTAGTATGATTTGCAAAGACAGTTTGGCTTCTTGGTTAGGAGGATCTGAGTGTCATCAGAGATGACCTGCCTGTAGACCAAAATATGGGCAAAGAGCTACACACTGTTATACTTCTCATTGAGCTTAATCTGCACTTAGATGAAGACACATGTGCATCAGTTAGTTTTCATGCCATAAGCACAAAAATACAGAGGGAATTCTGGATGCCTACAAAAAGGCATCATTTGAAGCCTAGATCCTTAAGATCTTTTTGAATGCTAGACTCTTAAAATCCATCACTGTCTTAGCAGTTTTGAACATGAAGGATTCTTCATGCAAGGTATTTAATGATTTTAGACAACTAACAAAAAAACCTCTTTAGAGCATTTTAACTTTTCAGTTAAGGTCTGAAGCCTTGAGAAAAAGGGAAGCTCATTACTGACTGAGGGAAAAGTCATAGAGACTTGCTGTGAGCATGGATCTCTGCCATCCCCTGGATCAGACCCAGAGTAATATCTTGGTGCACAGAGGTCAGGTGTTGCTAGCCTGCACTGGTTTTGAACTAAATATAAATCCAATCTGCTTTCTTTGTTATTAGCTGGTGGGTGATACATTTCCTTTGTTTGCTGTCTCAGAGCTCTCTCTGGGAAAAAAAAAAAAAGCGACAGTGGTGATGTGTTCATGCTCTTTCTTTCACTGTCAAGCTGTCGGTTTCATCAGCTCAATTTTTATGCTCCAGACTGTGTGAACAGTTGTTGAATGCCTAATAGTACTTCCATTTGCCAAGCTAATCTAGTACTTAAAATTCAGCTTCACATGAAATCTTTAGCAGCAGCAGATCTATGCTCAGTAGAACCTGTGATAGTTGACGAAGAATATTTTGAACTCTAGGCTATAGTCAGAAATATAACTGCAGAGGAATTAAATTGCAGATTTCATGATCATGTTTTAGGAGAGAGAAATCAATCATAGAACATTTGCTTTTAAAAAATAAGTATAGACTGTACTGACAAAATCGGAGGGCTCTTGCTAGCCAGACTGCTTAACAATGAAAATTATGTAGGCTATGTCTTGAATATAGAGTGGAATATAGGAGTAGTAGTTTGTCTTAATATTTTTGACTTGCTGAGATATTCTGGTAGCTCGCAGTACAAAGTCGTTGGTAAATTTAAGACTATAACAGTATGTTGAAATCATTGTCCTAGCCTAGGTATCATGTAAGATATCATGACATATATATATTTTATAGCTTAAAGGCTAACAGTGTACATCTCATTGTATGCCAGTATTTTTTCTCTTGGAAGGAAAAAAACTCACATCATGTGATGAGATTGGATATAGCATTTTGCAAAGGGCAAAACATTTGCAACAGCCCCCATAACCTGGTGATAGCTCCATTTTATAAGGTAAATAGTGCTTTCTGATGCTCCTTTGCACTGGTGGGATTGCTGGTGTCAGTCATTTAATTGTGAACTGTGTGTCCAGTTGGTATCTGGATCTCTGACTCTGACTGACCAGGTTGAGCTTGGTGCAATCTAAAAATGCAACATTTCGCCGACTTCCACAGCTGCTCCTGAGCTCTGAGGCAGTGGGAGCAGGCAGAATTTTTTTTTTTCCCATGCCTTTCCACCTTTGCAGACTTCACTTTCAGGCTCAAGCCTTTGTCTTTTGAATTTGCCCTTCTTGGGCCCTTATTCTGGCTGCCTCATTTTGCCAGTCTTAAAATTTTAGTCATTGAGCAGTTTCCAGTTATTGCTAGGGTAAACACAACGCCCTCTGTCAAATCTTACCTGTTTTTACTGCAAGGAATTGAGCCAGAAGCAACATGGTTCCCACTTTTCAAAAGTGTCAGATCCAAACTACTGCTATAAGAGATTTAAAAGAGGAAACTGAAGTAGAGGAGGATCCTAAGACTGCACTTGATATGACTTGTTTGAGGCCATTGGGAAGCTGATTGTAAGCCTGGGTCTTTGGCCAGTGTTAGACCTATATTGTTCCTTAGGAATCCAAACTGATGGATATGCTTTGGAGGTGTTCATCTTATTGGGAATGTGATAAGCCCCAGGATCGCTTCATTCCCCAAGCCTGAAGGGATGATGGAGCTTCCTGGCAGCACAGCGGTTCTGCCAGGGCCAATTAAAAGATTTTGCCATGCCAATTACAGTTAAAACAAGAAGGAAACTCATTTTTCAGAAGCTGTTAATCCTGATTAGAGTAGCCAAGAAATAGTTAGCCAAGGCACCTCAGGGCTATTAACAGCTTCAGATGGTGGTCAGTTACACACTAGAAGGAATGGTGGACAGAATCCCCTTGGCATCTCCTCTGAATATTGGATGCCTGGATAAGGCTGGGGCTTCTTCTGAGAGTTTAAAGGTTGGAATTTTTCAATCAAACCTGTGAATTATATTTTCTTCAGACAGAATTTTTATCACTACTGTTGGGAAGGAATTAACAAATTTGGTGAAAAATAATAATTTCTCTAATTTAAAAGTTTGAATTCTACTCTCTCGCCAAGACAGACTAGATACAGCAGCATATTTTATTTCAGATGTTGTTGTGTAATCCTCCTTGCTTTTAATGTAGTATAACCAAAACACAGGGAATTGCCAACAGGAGGAGGAGGTTGCCTGCCTTTGCCTTGTAACAGCCACATAACCCAACAGGCAGGATGCTGCAGCTCTCAGTGAGGCGGCAGCCCTGCCTGATGATAGGCTGTTTCATTTGACTTTGTCTCTGCCCCAGATAGAAATGTAATTCCCAGGTCTTGGAGTGTGTTCTGCTGGTATGATGGCAATGAAAGGCGTAGCTCAGGAGCTTTGATTTTTATTTACTTCCAGTTTTCCTCATTTTAGAAAAAATACCTTAGGCAACAAGTTTTTCTGCCCTGCTCAGGTGGGATTTGGGTTCTTACTGAAATAAGAATGTATTAAAATTCAGAATTTGTGGGTGTGCAAATTGATCTTTTAGTTGTTGTGCAATTGTATGGGGAGTAAACACATCAGTGCCTGCAATTAAAGACTCAGTAAACAGTTGAAAATGTTTTTATGAAATTCCACGTGCATTCCCAAATGCACAGATATACCTATTATAGCATATTCTTATGACTCCGGAGTGTACAGGGGTACCTGACTTCAGCATGTATGGGTAGGCTGAATATTTTAGTCCCATAGACAACAGCAAATTTTATGTTTAGTACAAATTAGCCATACAGGATATAAAATGAATGCCTGAGGTGAGGTGCAGTGTGTTGAAATTAGAGTCCAAATGAAATCTGTTTAGTATTAAAAAATTCAAATCCTGAGTTAGCTTCTCCACTGGTGTCAATCAGTCCAGCTCCATTAACTTCAGTGGAGCTGTGCCTCCATGTCTGCTGGGGAAAAGGCTTATTCGGAATGTTTTGACTAAACACAGCACAGTTCTCTTAATAGATGAAAAATGCTTTTGTGCAATTTTTGGAATGTAAATTTACTCTCACAATTTATAAATCAGCTTTGAGCCTGGTCTGAAAACAGTTCTGCTGGACCAATACCTGTCATCATGAGCAGCTGCTGGAGAGGGTGTTCAGGTCTGATAGAAGAGGGTCTGAATGGGGACCGAGCAGGATTCCACTAGATGCTGACTAACTACCCTGTCAGGGGGCATGGGAACTGGGTGTCCTTACCAAGGGAGAGAATTGGCCTTAGAACATTCTCTGAGCTGTCCCATCTTTTAGAGGCTGCAAATTGTGAGTTTCCACTCAGGCTGGTATTTTCAAAAAAAGACAGATGACTTAGAACCTGGAGACATGTTCCTTGTCAGTAGGACTCAGGGTCCCAGATGTGTAAGACTTTTAATCATTGTTTCATGAAGTCCTGAGTCCTGAAGATGTTTCAAAAAAATGCTCACTCTGAAATGAAAATGATAGATACTTAAAAAATATCACGGTTTAATTAGCTGACCCGAATAAAAGAAAGTCAACCTGCACATTCTTTCTGTCTGCCAGTTTTAATTACCATAGAGAAGAAAGAAGAACAAAGACTCAGAAACTCATTTGTACCATTTGAGTTTGATCTCTTAAAATAGAGGCCATCAAGCTTCCTGTGAGGGAGCAGAACGTGTCCTCATAGCAATACAAGACAAGACTTTTAAAATTAGAATAGGAGGGATTTTGAATGTTTGTTCTCTTGTGACTTGAGTTGGCATAGGGAAAGAACTGAAGAGCAATTGGATTAGAAATTAGGGCTTAGAGAAATGTTTGAAAGGGAAAAATTAAATTTATCTTGTGTCTAGCCGTAGAGAGTTCCCATGTTACAGACACCACAGCTACAGTATTTATACTGTCTCTAATATAATTCTGTAGTAAAGGAAAGGGCTTAATGTCTTTGCTGCTTAGGTGTAAACCTCTTAAATGTGGGCTGGACTGTTTTGGTATCCTTCAGTAAGTATTGGTAAGTCAAGCTTGGGGCTTTGCTAGATTTGACAACTAATTCTTACAGATCATGTTATTGGATAGTTGCTTAAAATCAGGACAGAGGCCTTTGTATGCCAGCACAGAAACTTTCACCAGGGTCCAGTAATCACCCATGTCATGCACTGCATGCTCCATCAACCCTAAGCAACAGCAAATAGCAGCACCTCCTTAATTGTTTACCTCACATTCTTGAAGTTGTAAATACTGCCTTTTTTGTTAAAGGCTGATAATGAATAGATTATAGTTGCAGTGTTTCTTTTCCACCCTGAGGTTTTGTTTATTCCTGAAGTGCAAAACAAAAAAATAATGAATCTATTAATAGCATCTTCAACAAAGATTCAGTACAGGCATATATGCTGCCCATTAATTACATTGATTATTGATATACAATAATCCTGACAATACTTGGGCAAGGTTTTTAAAAAGCAGAGCCTCTGTTTAGTCCTTCTGTATGGAGCCACTTGGGTTTTATGCGAACCTTAGATGTGTCACATTGCCAGGGCTCCTCCTAGGGTGCTCACAGACTGTGCAGGAGAGCTCTGGGAACCACTACCACGTGTTAACTCCTTCTCAGGAAGGGAGTTATTACCTCTGTCATACTCAAATCTCTAAGGATGGCAATTTAATCTCTCCTACTCACTTGTATCCTGCTTTGGTACCTCTGTGCAATGACACTGTCTGAGATCACTTTACTTTCCATCATTGCCTCCTATAGTAATCACTGCAACCAAGACAACAGTTCACACTTCAGTTCACTGCTTTCGCTTTGTCTTTTACTGCTTGAGAATGAAGGGATCTGTTTTTTACTGTAGTGAGATAGATAGAGGTGAGGAACCCAAGATCACCTCCAAGTTACTGCATTAAAATAAAGACATTCTGAGTTATGGCACTGCACACACTATAAACTGTAGTCACTTGTAGTTTATGAAGCTGCTATAGGAAGCAAAAATCTGTATATAAGTTTTTTTTCATTACATGATTATAAACAATTATTTTACAGTATTAGCAGGTCTGTTGTTTCCTGTTTATATGCTAACTTATATTCATATCAGGGAGAGATCTAGGAATACGAATTTCTGAGTGGGATGGTACAAGACATTATACAAAAACTTCAATAGAAAAGTAAGTTAAATCAGGTGCTAGTGAAATTAGTTGAGGAGTTTTGTTCCTAACAGTTTGATCTGCACGTTTTCCTCTCTGTAGGGGCACCTGCATGACCCATTGACATATGGGAAAGTGTGTGATATTTGAAATATGAGAAGAATACTCATTGGCAGAAGGGGAAATAGAGTGGTGTTTCAAGTATTAGGATAATAATAATGAATCTAATTTAACCTTTTTTCCTTCATATTTGCAGATAATTAATATTGCACACATCACCAGTTGCTACTGAGGTAAGGGGTGGTAACCTTCTAAGAAAGTGTGATCTGGTTTCTTGCAGTTTACTTTCTACAGTGGGATGGTAGAAACATCTGGCATATTGTGAAACTTTATTTGTGACTACAGAATTAAATGTGATAGGTGTCAGAGAGAGCAGTCTCCTAATCTATAGAGAAATTTTGGTCTGCCAAAAAGCAGCGTAAGCTCCAGTCATAGTTTTGTCACAATTTGATGACAAAGAGTCAACAAATCACATTTAGATTTTTCAGCTGCAAAAATAAGATGTAAGATTAAAACTACTTTAGAAGAATCCTTGACAGTCAAAGGACTATAGAAAGATATACCTAGAAGGAATTATTAAATGGTGCAGCCCACAGTCAGGTGGAATTGTATACAATAAAATGATGGATGTGCACCAAGTCAAAAGCCATGTGCATTGAGATACGCTGGGTATACCAAAGTTTTTATGCTAAGAAGAATTATTGTTCCCACTTGGCCAAAAGTGTTGCTAATGCACAGGAATTATTTTATCTGATCATTTACACTCACATACTCTGTAACTTGTTAAAGGAGAACTCAATATTTTTAATATACCTAGTGTCTTTGTATTGGCATGGGTTTAAAACATAATTTATCTTAGACAGGTACAAGATGGATCCTAAATATCATCTATCCAATTACATAATTGCAGGCACCTTCTATGAATATTCAGCACTCAGGAGAACCCAGACCTTGCCTGTCTCTTTCCAGCATCCTCCTGGAGACTTGTAATCAACACTTGGGCTCCCTATAGAAGGTTCCCTATAGAAGGGAGGAAATATTTTGACTAAACAAACTCCATGAGTCAATAAACTTTACAGATTTATTGCTCTGATACATATGCAACATTATGGAAATATGTACTAAATAGGAAGCTCTGTAGAGAATCTAAATTCAGCTCCCTGCAGAAAGTAAAAACGAGTTACATTCAGGACTCACTTCATCTTGACATTTACTGGACTGTACTTCCAATAAGGAGTTTTCAGTATTTAATAAATATATTTTGGGGTTTCTTTGGTAACCAGTATTACCTTTAGGCAATTAAATTAGATAGTCAACATCTTTTGGTCTTTTACCAAATAAAGTCCTACAAATAAAGATAAAAATCCTCATATTGAGATTTTTTTTCTGGTCTTGTCTCTGTTGATTCCAAAAGCTTTAAAGATGTGACATAAACCAATGTAACAATAATTGTCTCAAAAATGCAGGATAATTTTCTGATGACAATGCTTGAGAGATTATTCTTAAAAAAGAAGAAAAAAAAAGCTGAACAGAAAGACAGTAGGGAAGCTTCTTGTTTTGGAGGGATTGCAGTGAAGACTGATAAATCAGTCACAGCTGAGGAATCTGTCCCAGTGGAGCTTCCTGCCTTATTGAGTTTGGAACCTGTGTATTAGACTTTTTTTTTTTTTTTTAATCTTTCCTGAGCTTAGGCAGGGTGAAGATGGACTTTCAAAATTAGCAGACTCCACCTTTGCAAGACCTGGGGCTCTGCTTTCCAGCTGCTGTAGGATAAATGATGCCCCAAGTTCTTCAGCTTCCCATGTTTGAGAGCTGCAGTCTTGCAGCTACCTGAGGCTTACAGTTCACCTTTTCATGGATATATGTTTAGAGAAGCAAAAATGCCCAGGGCAATAGATCAAAAATACATCAGTCTTCACATGGGTAGCTCAGGTCATACATTCTGTCTCCCTGCATAGATATAAATATATGCAGAGGTGTATGTGTATACATATGATTATTTGAGGATATGCTTCACTTCTCCATATTGGGATGTTCCTCAGGAATCGTGTTGCTGCTCAAGCACTCTGATTTTATACCAGTTGTTTTAAACAACTCTGTCTCTTCTGTTTCTGAGGAAATGCCATTCCTTCTGGATTCACCTTCTAGAAGAAAACCTTGCATCAGTCAAATCATTGTCTAAAAATGATCCCGTTTGAATGGGTGCGTACAAAAGATTCACTCATTCTCCAGTGTTCGTGATCTGATATAACCTTTATCAGTAATGAGTGTCATATTCACAGAAAGATTTGGTAATGCAGACATTTAATTAAATAAACTAGAAATCAGATGTTTTATGTAGTCAAATTTCTCAAATAATGACAATAGCTATAATTGGCTTAAATTGGTACCTAGTTAAAATGCAGGAAGAACAGTTGACATGTTTTTCATGTGCAGTTCAGGCTATTGCTGTTTTGTAAATTTGAGATCTTATCAACGTAATCAATTAGGCAATTCTGGGTAATACATGTGCACTGGTTCAAACTTTTTGTGAAAACAATCAAACTACCTGTCTAATTTCATTTTATGTATAGCCAATCTTAGATGGATTTTATTTAGCACCCTTTCAGGCTGAATGTTGGTGTAGGGCTTTCAGGTTATGTCAGGAAAAACATTAACTCAAACAGTGGAGCTAACTTCCTATATCTGCTTTTTTCATCCCCCATCCTGCCTCAGTCCTCCTCCAAAGCTGGAATCAGAAGAGTTTTTCATAAATCTCTAAACAAAATATTTTATTAAAATTTCACAAAAAATATTTTAAAACCTGTAGATTTCAAAAGTGGGTTTATTTTTAAACTATCTGCTCATTATCAGATGTTAAAAGTCATTTTGTTTCTTTTGTAAGAACAGCAATTTTAATTTATGTGACGCCTATTGACCATCTTTTTCTCCTTGACAGAACCACAGACAGCATAAAAGTAGTATCTAATAAAAAGAATTTTAGGTTTAAGCTTTCATTCAGAATCTTCTGCTTGTTGGAAGCAGGTTTTGATTTTATTAAATTATTGGTGGGAATATGTAACCTTAAGTGGCTGCTGAGAAGGTAGGAAAGTAAAACATGATCAAATCTCTGTAGATGCCTGACAAATGAAAGACAGAAATAGGACCTGGTGTATGTGATAAATACCATTTCAGCGACAAAGCCCTGGTGAGCAGGAAGGCACGTGGCCTCTGGAAAGCAGGTTTTGGGTGAGCAATCCCAGGCTGCAGCATGTGGAACTGGAGTGAACTTACAGTGCCATAAAGAAAAGGAATAAACTTGAAAATAATTAGTACAAAATCTCTGGTACAAAAACCTCAGGGACATAAAAGCAAGATAGTGAAGGAATCCTTCTGAGGAAAATAAAAGAAATTTCAGTGTTATATTTGAGAACCTAACCCCGTCAGGAAATACTGATATTCCACAGCCATTTTATTTTCTAATTATTTTTCACCTGTACTGTTTTCTGTCTTGTTAGAGAGCTGTCTATATAGGATGTTTCTAAAACTGTCACTTTAATGTGAGTATTTTTACTGTGAATTACTTGCCATTGTTTTTCGTCTCATTGCTTTGAGGAATTATCAGGTGAAGTGTGTTGCTTGGTGTGAGGTTCAGTTCAGACTGTTCTTGTATCACAGCTGGAAGTCAGGAGGTGGATTCCTTTTTCTGAGCAA
This sequence comes from Patagioenas fasciata, assembly GCF_037038585.1. Classification (NCBI taxonomy): domain Eukaryota; kingdom Metazoa; phylum Chordata; class Aves; order Columbiformes; family Columbidae; genus Patagioenas; species Patagioenas fasciata. Next base: position 15,857,416 of record NC_092522.1, read on the forward strand.
TACAGAACTGTTTTGCTTTGCTCCTTGGAGGGATATTGCAGGCTATGGAGAAACAGAAAGGCAATCACAGGCATAGAGAAAGGAAAAGGGAGAGAGAAGCAGCTGTAAATGCAATGATATTGAATCACACAGGAATATTCTGGGAACAGTGTAGTTTTAATGTAACAATAAGGCTGATAGAGGAAAACACAGAAGTTGGTTATTTTAAGACCTTGAAACCCAAAATGACTTAGGCAATCTTACCTTGATTTGCTCTGGTTTGTGCATATATATACACATATCACAAAGCAGTAATAAAACCAGACTAGCCCTTGTTTCAGTGTGTCATTTAATCTAGTTCCTCGGTGTCGGGGGAACATGGAATAAAATCATTTTTTGGTCTCCAAAACAATGACAGTGCACTTCTGTGTATCAGCAAAACTCAGTATTTACTGTAAATCAATGACAGCCCCCTTAAGGCCACTCATCAGGGACAAAAGAAAAAACAGAAAATATCCTTTTATCTTGCAGATAGTAATTAATGCACTTGGTCCCTTTCAGTTTGTTCCAGTTTAGGGGAATGCAGGCTCCTCAGCACTTCTTGGCTGTTGGTGCTGGCAGTTTTGCCACATGTGAGAAAAGAAGAGTTCATTCCCTCCCTGCTGGAATTTCTGGCTGAATAATGACTGAATTTTTTATATCCAGCTTTTCTGGTTTAGTGCTAGAGTTAGGTTATGGGTGGACTCGATGATCTTGACGGTCTCTTCCGACCAAAATGATTCTATGATTCTTTCTAAGCTATCAAATAGTTTTCTTAAAGGACTGGAAAATAAAATGACTCCTCAAATGTCACATATCTAATATCATCCATTAGAAGTATTTTTCTGTATCAATTTGGATTACTCTATGAGATTTCTGATAATGATATTACACTGGAGACACTGAGCTTATGAATGTCTGGCATTTTTTTCTCTTTGTCTCTAACTGGTGGTGGTTGCAAGCATTGTTCCATTTTTCACTGAAAATGGTTTTAATATCCTGGGGAATGGGTGCAGTACAAAGCTGAAAATCTATTTCTTCTCACATGGCAAGTGCTCCAGACACCAGTCATCACAGTGAACCTCCACTCAATTCGTTCCCATTTATTGATGCCTGAGTTGTACTGGAGGTCCCCAAATCAGACGCCATATTCTAGATGTGGTGTAACAAGTGCTGCCCTTAATATACCAGCTGTGTTGCTGGTAATGTAGCCCAGGATGCTGTTGATCTCCATCACTGCCAGGTGTCCTTCCTGACCCACATTCAGTTTGGTGTCTACCGAGATCTAATGTTTCTTTTCCACAGAGCTGCAGCCTGTGCCATTGCCAGGGGTTCCTCCTTCCCAGATTCAGGACATTGCATTTGTCCTTGTTAAATTTCACAGGGCTCTTCTTGGCCCATTCCTCCATCCTTTGAACAGCAGCCCTGCCCTTGCATGTATCAACTTGTCCCCCTGACACCACCATTAATGTGGTGTCACATGCGAGCTTGACGAGAGTGACATCCATGGCTTCCTCCAAGTCATAGATGAAGATGTGAAGGAGGATAGATCCCAAAACAGACCCAGATGGTACTCTGTTTGTTACCTCCAGGTAGAGTATGACCCATGAATCTCTGCTTTCTGAGCCTGCCCATCCATTTTCCATCCGTGTGCTTGTCTACGTATATAGACTGTAACATCTACATTCAGATCCATGGCTGTTTTGGTAGAGAGTGTCAAAAGCTTCATGAAAGGTGAAGTAAAAGAGATTTACTGCTCTCCCCTTGTCCTCAAATAAATTCATTTTCACCTAGAAGGCAATCAGGTTGGTCAGGCATAATTTACACTTGGTAAATCTGGTCCTGACTGCTTTCCTGTTCCTTCATGAGCCCAGAAATGTGTTTCCAAGAGGACCTGCTCCAACAGTCCTCTGCATTTATGTTTATTTTAGTTTATTCAGGTTAGGTACGGTTTTATTCTAAATCTCTATGTTCTGAACTTAGTCAAACCAGGGTTCCTTGTGTTCTTTATCAGTCACTGGGACTGCACACAGTCCTTCATAAAACTGAAATCAAATCTGTTGTTGAACGTTATTAACTCACGTTGGTTTGGCTTCGGAACTGATGATGTTTTTATTTAAAAATTCCATTGAATAGTTAAACTGATTTTTTATGCAGTTTACTTGTAAATCAGGCAGTTCTGCTTAGCACCAGAAATCATTACTTTTATAGTCTCAGATTTGATCAATACCATGTTTTATTTGATATTTCATACTGTCATTGTGCATAGCAAACAAAACCTCCGTCTACTACTAAAAAAATTGAGTATGTTTTGGGTTTTCCATACCCTGTGATGTTCACTTGTATGTTTTTATTACGCATCAACTGTGTTCAGCAGGAAAATAATTCTGGATTTCTGAAATTTAAAGTAGAGGTCCTAACTTTTTTTTTACCAATAAATCAGATGCTCTCTGGTCTATGTAGTGTCTTCTTAGTGTGGTACATTAACCTGAATCACACTAAAGAAAAATCCTGCCTTCAGATTTCTGTTATTTTTCCGGATTTTGTAGAATTCGGAGTGTAATCTGGGTGTATCCTGCATTATCAGTGTCCTATGGACCAAGCTTCTTGCAGCAGGGCAATAGTAGCAAGGCATCTGAGTGCAATTTGGCAAGCCATTTCTCTAGGTCCCCAATTCCTCCCCTACCCTGTACTCTTCAATTTCTACTGTCTTAATGTGGGCAAAACCAGGCAGCCTATTTCTATATTTGGCTGCTCCATTAGCAGGATCTGTAGTTTCCCACTTGGTGCTCTTTGTTACTAGTAAGTTGTTGGAGGCCTTCAACTGTCAAGCAACTGTTCATAGGTATTTGAGAACTGTGGAAATCAGAGCCTAATGACCTAGCACTTCAGTGAAATGTATACTTATATGTGAGGCAACAGAAACAGAACTCCTAAATTGTTTCACTGCAGTTTGTGCAGCTGGAGGCTTAGGGGGAGGTGATGTTGAGTGTTTTTTTTTACTGCTGACTTCTTCCAGGTGCCATTGCCAACCACACCACAATCACAAATGCTTTACATCTCTATTCTGTCATTTAACACTGTTGTTTTTTTGACTGGTTATTTTTTGTTATCTAAATTCAGGACACGTATGTCCTTGATGACTACTGCTTGGACAGTAAGTGACAGTAATGAGTGCCTATGGAGGCGGATAGGAAGGGAACCTCTCTTAACACAGCCATTATCACAGGATGCCCACACTGGGTATTTTCCGAGAACTCAGGTGGAAGCTTCTAAGTCTCAATCATACTCTTTGTGGTTGTGTGGGAAACACATTTGTCCTGTCTTCTCTAGCACTTAATCCAATATCCGTGTCAACTTCAGATACCCATTGGCAAAAAGTCATCATCAAGTAGTGGTTATGTGCTTTGCATAAAGCGTTGACCTGCTTGATCAGTCTACAGACTCAGTAAAGATTTGATACATTTAATATGGATTCTGCTGTGCTGCATCTGATAGTATGCAAGTAAGAAGTGGAAAAAAATGCTGGTATTTCCTTGGAACATTGGAAGGAATAACTAGTGAATGTAAAGGTGGAAAATTCTGGGTCCAACAGGATTTTTTTTCTGATTTAAATTTCTTTTCAAAAATTTTGTCTCTTATTATAGATCTATTAGTTTCTCAGTAAAGTGGGTTCTTTTCCTCGCTGAAAGGCTATTTCATCATAGTCACAGTCATTTTGTTCAAAATAACGAATTTGCTCATAGTAAAACAAAACAAAACAAAGCCCCAAAAACCCAAAAAAACAGCAAAAAAAAAACACCCAACAAACCAAAAGACAAACCCAAACCAGAAAGCTGGGTTAATGAGAAATGAACAAATTTTGAATTGTGTAAAGTCTTGGTGCAATTTGTTGGAACCACATAGTGACTTTACTGAAAAATGCTGAAAACATAATGATAGATAAGTGATTTTCATAGTTGTTTGTTATTTGATTGTTATTATTGATGATTAAGCATTTTTTTACTTACAGAATTTTTAAACCTCTTTCAGTGTTCATCTCCTGTGTGCTCACTGTCTGTGTCAGTGTACATATATTTTAATTGAATCCTTTTCCAAAATAGGCGTTGTCATGCTTAAGTTGAGTGACTTATCTATGACATTTCATGATGCTGGATGCCTAACTCCTTCACTTCTGGCATGCATTTGAAATTGCTAAATACTCAATTTTTTGGTGATGATTTCTGTGTACTTTTGAAAATATGTTTTGGAGTAGAAATGATAGAGCTTTTCTCCCTCTGTTTCTTTTTCTTTCTGGTGTGTAAAATACTTTCATTTTCAAGATACACAGAGTGACATCTCTGAGGATTCAGTAGTAGCACTAGAATCTGGTAGGTTTTCATCTGATGATTTCTGCCCTCCTCCTCTAATGACGTACAACTTCGGTCCAGTCACCTCTCTATAGTATGTCTGTTCTCATCAGTAGACACTGGGGTCTTGCTTCTTACACCTTTCAGCACTCAAGATATAGGTAACGTAAAGACTTTAATAGTTTGTAAAACACATAGTATAAAGACTCTTGTAATTTAGAAATCTGTCTGTACTCGTCATGGAAAGATACTGAAGACAATATGTACAATATGTAATTAGAGCACCCCACAATATTTGGCCAAGGAAGGAATCCCCAAGGAAAGCGGTTTATTCCTCTTCATGAAGCCAAGAGCAGATAACTTGCAGACTATTGTGAGAGATGAGAAAACAGAGATTTAAGTTGCTTTTCATAGCTTTCTATATTTTTTAGTATTTCGTAATTTCTGTTTTGCACAAAAAAAACCATAATAGGTAAAGGAATGAGCAGTTTGATATTCAGGTGCAGAAACATGCATTGTAGAGGGTGTTTAATATTAAAAGGACACATATCTGGAAATAATTTGGTTTAAATATATATAAAAACTGATTCATTGCAGCATAATTCTAGTTTGGAAGTCAGTTGATTTCAATGTATTTTGGGACTGGAGCAATGCAAGAGTGAATCAGTTCCATAATTATTTTAGGAAAAAATATTATGCTAGAAGTTCTGGAGAATTTTTTCTGTATGAGTCATTACTGTTTAGGGAGGGAAACCATACCTTTCTTCATACTTTTAAATGAATTCCATCTTGCATATGCAGAAATGTTTCTTTTTAGGTTTCATTAGGGAAGGATTTTTTTTCCTCTGTAAAGAGCAGATGTCTCAGATGAGTAAGAGAATTCTGGCATGCTGTTATGAGACAGAATCCTAAAAAATCTGATTATTATAATAAAGAGGTACTACAGGTTTCAAAAGCTTACTTCATAGCAGGTCTAAAATTAAGCTATTAAAAAAATTCAGATATTTTCCACCACCTTCGACAATTGAAAAAGTTAATTAAAAAGAAAGAATTAAGTTCTTAGCATTTTCTCAATGACAAAGAAGAGAGGGCACATTTGGGGTGTAAATTAATCAAACATATGACATTGGCTCATAGTGAGAAAGAATTTTATTAGTTATAATAAGTGCTGCAGAAACAGTAGCATTAATGCAGCTTGTAGAGGTATTTGTTGAATTAATGGATTAAAACTATTTTGTCGTGGTTGAGACGGACAAACGACATGGACCAAGTTCTTCCAGGATGAAAGTAGTAGATGCCATTTATCGCCACAAGTGCATTTTTATACAGTTTTACCAATTCATGTGTCTCTTCACTATTGGTTACAAGTTACAGCAGTAACATCTCATTGGCGAACTTTGCTATCATCAGTGTTACTCTTCTATTCCCTTCTCTCTCACGGATACATCCTTAATATCTCCGGATACCTCTTTACTCCCATCTTTCTCATGGGTAGGCCTTCATATCTTCAAGGCTAATTTCTGTTCCCATGCCCTCCATCAGGGAATCCACAGACCCACCGTAGTCCCCCACACTATTTGAAATTTTTTTTTTGTCAGGCTTCATTAAGATGTATAAATTGCATTAATAGATATGCTATGTGTAGTTTCTTAATTAGCTCAAAAATGTATGCAGATAAGTGTATGGTAACATAGCTGTCACAAATCTTAAATATCTCAAATAGTATTTAGTTTTTTTTTTTTTTTTTAAATTTTGAGATACACAGACAAGCATCAACCAAACCTGAAATGCAGAGAGAGAAAAAAAAATGTTGTAAATATATTTACATAGCACAGAGAAATATTGAAACACCAATGAGTTGTGACCTCTGTAGGTCTTGTCAACTAAATATTATTACAGAGTACCCATGCAGAAATGCAAAATCTTCCTCTGTATTTGTTAAAACAGTTACTTAGTATGAAAAAACAGAGGTTTCAGGAAGAAAGTGGAAAGATACATGACGAATTGTGACTAGGTTATTTTTGTATTTAATGTAAATCTACCAAACACCAAAGGACTACAATCTGTTTGCCAGGGTTTCAAAGGTTTATCTCTGCTTGCAGGGGGCACTCAATTGCGACCAAAATACTATTCATGTCTGACATGTTGCTGTCCAGATTTCAGCAGTTCAGGTAGAAAAACCATTATGCCAGTACTGTCTTATTCACAAAGAGAGACAGAACATTATTCTGAAATGCCAACATGAAACAGCATGAAAATTATATTCTTAGTGTACATGAAATATTAGTAGGAGCATTAGTTTGGCATTAACTATTGTGCTGGAAGACTAAAGAAAAAACATTTTCTTCTGGCAGTGAAGGTACATAACAAAATAGGGAAAGTGAAAGGACAAGAGGAGAACAGTAGCAGTATACAGCAGGTGAAGAACCTTGAGAGCAGAAAGAGTTTCAGGGACCTTCTTTTATCTAGAGATGTTCTGAGAAGCATTGATAACAGGCCTGCATGAACAAAAGAGTCACTCTAAACCTCAATCTGATGTGAAGAGTCAGATGAAACACTTCTGTACAATGCTGTCAGCCTTTATGGAAGGGTTTTTTTTTACACAGTAATGAAAAAGATTGTTAAAAACTGACCTTGTTATGGTCAGTTTATTCATTTGTCACACCTGCATAATCATGAGGTTGCTTGATTCAGTAGTTGCTAAAACAGTGTGTTTAATATTGATTATAAACCTATACAAAAGGAAGAAGTAAAAAACCCAACAAAACAAAACAACAAAAACCAAACCCCAAACAAAAAATACCAAAACAAACAAAAAAAACCACAAAAGCCCCCACCCCCCAAAAAACAAACACAGAAAATACCAAAACCAAACCAACCAAAGCAAACCAAAGCAAACCAGACCAAAACAAAAAAACAAGCAAACAAACAAAAAAGAACAAAAAAAGTAAACAACCCCAAACCATCTAACAGTAATAACATGCTGATAGATGGACCATTTTTGGCCTTTGACAAGCATGGTTCATGACTAAAGCATGAACAGTTGTTATCGTATTTGAATTGGAAAACTGCAGCACGTTTCTTCTTCCTGGTAGCAATGCCAGATTACATGCAGAAAAGAGATACTGATAATTGAACCACAGCTTCTGTCATTTGGACATCATTGCATCAATAATCATTCCTGCACATAAGCTGCAAGTGAGAAATAAAATGTTTCCTTCGAGTGGAGGGAAGTGAAAGCCTTTCTTTGGTTATGAAACCTTTTCTGGTTGAAGGCCAAAACGATGAGGATCTAGAAGATTCATAAGGTTATATTGTCACTAATTTTCTGCTTTTTGATTTTTAGTAAAGGCTGTGACACACTATGATATTTCATGGCATCTTGGCATGGTGATATGTCACAACTCAGATTTATGGTAATGCAATCCTTTCATATTTTATTAGACACGGTCAACACCTTTCTTTCTAATAATGAATTTAATTTGAAGTTTTCTAGTTGACAAATTTCTATTAGTTGTTTCCTCTTGGATTTTATGTTTGCTATTTATTGTTAGTCGATCACGGTTCATTGCTGATTTTAGATGACTGTGTTGTAACCTGTGGCACTTAATGTTTTAATTTTTCTTCATTTAAAGCATACATTCAGATTTCATGTGCATATGTAAAGTGCTGAAAATAACACTTGAAAACCAAAGTGGACTGGGTATCCAAAAATCATTAACCACTGTTAATAATTTTGAGTGAAGACTTTTGAAATATATTATGTTCTGTTTTTCGATTATTCTACTTATATATGCCATTTCATTACCTCTTTACAATTGGGAGAAACAGAGAATAATGTTTCAGATGAAAATGCTTTAAAAACGGTCACATCTGATGTGAGGTTTTATGGATGAGATGAAGATGTAATGAATGGACATAGGTATTGGTAATGACATTGTGACCAGTGTAGCTTATTTAAGCCTTTATTCTAGCCAGTATTTAAATAATGTGCCCAATATTGAGAATGCACTTAAGCATTTCCCTTCTGGGTGTTTGAATCTTTGCTTGCTTTTACAAAAATTAATGATCTGTTCTGCCTTTAGATGCTGAAGAGGAAATTGCATTAGGGCCTGCTTGTACAGCTCTGTCTTGACAGCATTTGAGCTAGGTCATAAAGAAGCTACAGTTAAATAGTAATTTGTGAGGAAAGATCTAATGGTAAACATGGAAACAGTCCTAAAGCAGTTTAAAAATACTCATATGTTTTCTGCATGCATTGTCCTCGGCTTAATAGTATTATAATCTGTTGTAAAAAGTCCATTTTTCTTGTGCTTTGGGCAGAAAAGGGAATTAGGATCAGGAGGAAGTACATGGAATAATTGCATGAAGTTGTTCAGATTCACAGTCAATTTAAATGGGTGATATGCAGTACTTTATGCAGTGTCTACTCAGCAGAAGAGGTAGTGGGAAAAGACAAAGGAGATCATCGCACTTCTGTGCAGACTTGGTGGGTGCATGACTTCAGTGCCATTCTGGTGTCCACATCTCAGGCAGAACAGAGCTAAGAAGAGGTGTGAGGAAAGACAACTGGAAGGGTGTTGGGGTTGTAACTGCTGCTGTATGAGGAGGCACTAGGAAGGCTGGTTTGGCACATCTGTTTTAAACAGCATGAAGCTGAGAAAGGATAGGACTGAGATATACAGACTCTCAGAGGTGGTAAATACAGCAAATGTAAACAGTGCTAGGAATAGCTTTTAAAACTATTACTTGAAGCAGTTAAAGGAAGCACTTCCTTACCCAGGGGTTAGTGAATATCTGGAATTTGTTGCCAAAGGAGGACATGGGGCAGGCGGTATCAGCCAGACCAGAGAGGCAATTATGCACATTCATAAGCAACAGGTTCATAATCAATAACAGGAGAGGGTGTGCCCTCCTCCATCCCAGTGACAACAGCTGTGGATGCTGTCGAGGTGTGAGGAAAACCAACAGCCAAGAGTGCCCAGGCATCCCCTGACTAGTGTCCCTTGCATCACAGACAGAAAGAGCACTGGCCTAGGAAGATGACCTTGTCCAGTGCAGTGTTACATGTCTTACACAATTTTTTTTTTTTTTTTTTTTTTTAATTGGATTTAGGTCTAGCAAGGATGGATACCTGTAATAATCTGCCCATGGTAAAACAGATCTGTGCCTGGGATAAATTATGTTGTTACTTAGATAGCTTTTCCATCATAGAGTGATGGCCTCGACTTGTTTATGTCACCTCTAACCTCTTTTTCCTTTGGGTCAGTGAAATGTTCAGCTGTAGCGACTACTTTACCAGTTGACGGTGGGAAAACTGTAAGACAGTGGTTTTGTTATGGACACCTATTTTGAGGATGCTCTAACATTCATTTGCCTTATATGACTAAGAATTATTCTTTCTCCTTGGTCAGAAGTACACAGTTACAAATGGAAGGTTGAATACATCTTGATTCTCAACAAAACAGGAAGAAGTTTGCAAAGGATATTTTTTTCTTCTCAGCAGGTGCAGCCTCCTGCTCCTTGGAAATTGCCTTTATGTGAATGAGGGGCTAATCTGACCTCTTCCAATCCTTCAGAGACATCTTCTACCCCTTTGTCAGGACAGCCAACGTATGCTCCATGGACCACTGCCTGCCTTAATTCACAGATTTCTGTGGTTCTGCATGTTTACAGAGCATATGAAAGAATATTAAATGAGATAAAATTAAGATAAAGAGAGAAGAATGTAAAACAGATGAGAGACTTTATGTCTAACAAGTACAAAGAAGAATATCAAGTTCTACATACTTTGTACCAGCACTAAGTCAAATGAAAATAGGGTAAGTGGTGATGACAGGTTTGGATTTTGGGTAGCTGGTGAAATTGCTCTTGTCCTAATTCAAGATTTATTAATGCCAGGACAACGATATCACTGAAGTTCCTTGTGGACTTACACCTACATATCCTTAGCCTCTGCATAATATATTTGCATTTTTTAAATGTATATTGTGTAGATTTTAAGTTCAAGCTTTAAAAATCTAAATTATGGATATACCCTTTGAGAAGAAAAAGGAATGGCAAGGTTTACACACAGTGAGAAAGCAAACAACTGAAGATCTCCCTCTTCTTCTCTGCACCCTTGTGTCCCTGTGGTCCCAAACACCTAAGTTCGAGGCATTATACTTTGTCTCAACTGTCCTCAAAGGCACTGTTATTACCTCAGGCAGAGCAAGTTGGTTCAGATCTCCTTTAAATCACTGGACAACCTGCTGTTAATTTTTGTCTGCCTGAACTGGTCCAGACTTTCCAGGACCTCTGACAGACGAGGTCTCTACCTAGGTCAGAGCCTCAAAACACTGATTTTATACTGAGGTTGCATTTCAAAAAGTACCTCTGAAACACCATAATCTGTCAAAAATAGCAGCAGATTTTATTTTTTTTTCTTTTCTACTATATTATCATTCCCAGATTTCTCTTTCTGCTTGAATCTCAAGCTTTATGATATGTTCTCCTAAGGATTTAGCAGCTACTACCTCCCTTAAAAGATGCATATGAAATAAATAGCTTTCATCTGGCAGGGGATTGGAGTTAGTGCAACCTGGGATAAGAGGCAGCCTGTCCTGCAGAGACTCCTACTGCCCTGATGCACTCTTCTTGCTCTTTTTCACAGCAGTGAAAGATGTGGTTGCTACCCACTTTGCTTTCAGGCTGTACAAGTAGCTGTCCCTGCTCCTGTCTCACGTGTTACAGCACTGATACACAGCGCTGTATTTGGTTTCGAATTATGTTAAACAGAGATTCTTGCATGCCAAAGTAAAAGCATAAAGGAGGGCAGGGAAAGCAAAGTGTAAAACACAGACATAAGGTAAGACATTCTGATACCAACAGTTCAAATCATTATGCAAATAATGCTGAAAATAATTATCTTTCAGGAGACTTCTGCCATCCACTGCTGGGTTTCTCCCTCCATTTTGCTTTCACATGACTTATGCAAGAGTCTGCTCTGCTTCATTTTTCCCCAGATCTTGAAAGTAGAGTTTAGGGAGAGTGGACTGTATTTTGCATGTTTTTATTCTTTCTGTATGGTGTTTGTTCAGACCATGACAAGAAACAGCAGGCGTCAGTGTAGAACTCCAAACTTACCTTGGTTGATAAACACTGGAATATACACCATTATGGCCAATAAAGTTTCATCTCTGGCTTCTGCAATTGCACAGAAATGACTGGGATGCCTTACTGATGAGAGCTCTTTTTGTAGGTCCTTCGCAAAATCAGACCGATGTTACCGTTCCACTCATGTTCTGTGTTTTCAATGTTTTATTGTATTTTTTGATTTTTAAAAATAAACCAAACCAAACCAACCAAACAACAAACAACCAAACAAAAAAAAACCGAAAACCAGATGCACTGGGGAACAACCTGAGCTTCTCCAAATGTTTTCCTGGTTAGTCTTTCCCCTGTGTTAGGCATAATGGCACTGACACTAGTCTGAAGACTACTAGACTTCTGCAGCTTCTCTTAGATGTCTACTGCTGAGCTGATCAGATCTTAAAAGGTTATTTCTCTAAAGGTGCATGCATATTTGCCCATCATAGGTGGTGAGATTTCACTCCTCTCTTTATGTTCATGTAGTTTATGAGTGCTCACAAGCTTTCTTCTTTTACCCTTGCAATGCTGTTATAGGAAGAGGTGGGAATCAAAACGAAGGAGATACTGCATTTACACCGAGGCTCCAAATTGTAGCCCTGTCTGACCCACCTTGAAACTAGCACAGCCTTCTTCAATTTGGAGTCCAGTGCAAAAGCCACATGGCACCTGGGTCCTCAGTCAGTTGAATCACTTGTTGTGAGCTCTGTGTCAGGTCAGCTAAAGGGCTACAGAGCCCAGTCTAAAGCTGGCCTGGTATTGAGCTGCAGTTGGTCTTTGAGTTATGTCCCAAGTGTCTTACCCAAGGTCACACAAGTGATCATCCATGACAGATGTTGTAGCTGAAGTCGGGTGCCTCGGGTCCTGGTCCTGGGCCCTAACCACTGGACCATTATGATCTCTCTTAAGGCCCACCTTTGAAAAGCAAATTGTGTCTATCCAGGTATTTCGTGCTGATATTCTGTCTCAGAGGAAGTATATCCATTTTGGCAGATCTGTCTTTCCTTGTAGATGAGTCTCTTTAGTCTTTTTTCAGCATTTTCCTTTCTGTCAATATTTATGAAAACAAGTGGTCTAGAAGAAATTAAATTTTAAATAATAAGTACAGCTTGTTAAATGACAGTCACAACATCTGCAACATCCAAGTCTAGAGGAACAGTTGAAACACAGTACATCATGAAGTTTCTTAAAATAAACATTGCTCAAATTATGTTCTTAGGGACATGGTTTAGAGGTGGACTTGACAGTGCTAGGTTAACAGTTGTACCTGATGATCTTAAAGGTCTTTTCCAACCAAAACTATTCTATGACTATTTTCTACAATGTGTAAGCAAACACTTAAGATATCTCTCTCTTCTACCTCAAGTTACCTGTTGGGACATACCTGTATGATAGATTGCTTCAAGGACTCTCATTATTAATTCATTAATTCACAACAGGTTGTTGTTGTCATAAATCTATTAAATTAATTTCTGATACAATAGCTCTTACCCTCTTTTCCTGCTTCCTTAGTTTTATGTTGTTGATAGTTATGTGAAGTGTATTTAAGTAATAAGCAAGGCACTTGATTAAAGACAATGAGAAAAGTGGTTGAGATGTTATGGGCTAGTCTTTTAAAAAGTGTACACAATTCAAAATTTGCATATTCATGCCTCTTGCCAGATTTGTGTGCACAGATCAATGGCATCTAGAAGCTTAATCTAATTGTTATGTTAACAAATACTAATTTCCATTTACACTGTGAATACAAAAAGACTTAGCTGCAAAAAAATGCACCTCCGACTTATAGCCTGAGGTTCGATGTTTGGTCTCTTGTGCAAATCACAAATATTAGAAAATGTATCCCTACTGGATGCAGCTATTACATTTTTAATGTGATACAGATACTGGTGGACTGTGTTAAGACAGAGTTGGAAGACAGCTAGAGGCAATAAGAATAACAAAACTATTGCAGCTGGGTACAAAGGTTCATTGTAAAAAGAAAAAAAAAAGATAAATAGTAAAGGAAAAGAGGAGAACTGTATCACACTGGGGAAAGCATATCTAGCACACTTATTTTACTGTATTAGAAATAGGAGTCTTCAGAAAGTGAAACTGATTCAGTCTTTTGGTTATTTCAAAGAGAGTTAAGCACATGTCAAATGCTTTGTAGAATTGGGACCTTATATGAAGGACAGTTCACATTGCATCATTTTGTAAAAGGTATAGTTGTGAATTGCTTTTGAGAGAGATCTGAATTATTTGTGTGTCTTGAATATAAATGGTATCCTAGAAAGAGGCTCGTGTTTCCCACTGAATGACCAGACATGTTCAACGGAGTACAAATTTAACATCCATGTCAATAAAATTATAAGGTGATAGTGATGTGACTCAAACATTGTTTCATGTGAGGTATGTAGCCCAAGAAACTTAAGTGTCTGCAAGATAATGCCTGTTTGTTTGTTTGCTTTTTTTTTTTTTTTTTAAATAAGCTTCCATGTAAAATTAAGATTGGAAAAAAAAATCCAAATGATAGAATTGCTGAAGTGAAATCAAGAAAATTGCCTAACATATCATACTAAAAGAGAAAAATGCCTTTACTGTGTCAGTTGCTCTAAATTTTCTAGTAATCATCATGCAATTGTACTTTAATTGCTATATAATTATGTTCCCATATACGGTTTCAATCCAAATTTCTTTTTTATGTTTGACACATTAGTATTTTTAATCAAATGTTAAAACAGTGATTCAAAGTGAAATCTATAAGAAATTACTACAAGATGATTAAATTATAATTATAGGTATATTATTTGACATAATCAAATTATGGTTTATATGCTCTCAGAAAGAGACGTGTATTTGGTAGAAGCTTTATATGCATTTACTATATCTGTGATTTTCTTTTTAAGAAAGGTGACAGAACAGATGTTTCTCCCAGAGGAAAGTGGAAGAATAAATCTTATAAACAGAGCAGACAAGTTCCACTAAAAATCTGATTTTAGAAAGAAGAAAATATTTCTTGTCCTATATGCCATTATACCTGACTTCTAATGCTGTTACTCTGGTCAGCATACTTCCTCTGGAATTAATTTTAAGCTCTTGAGGTTTCATCTAATTTCATTAAATTGGGTTCTTATCTGAGTTTAATAAGACAGAAAGATATTTCATTGCTTTTCACATTTTAAATTGTGTGGGGAAAAACCATGGAAGACAAAGATGATGAAACAGTTGGTCTTTACAACAAAAATATTTCAATCTGGTTTTGAAGCGCGACAGTTGGCTGGATGCAGGTAAGACTAAGTGAGATGGGGGTGTTTGTCTCCTTCTGTACTGGGCAAATTATCAGTTTTCATACCATCTGAAACTCCTTGTGGGATTCCTTATGACCTTTCCCATGAGGGTTGTAATTTATGGGATTGTTGGTGTTGTAAACAGCTTAGCAGGTTGCCTTAACTTCTGGGCTTGGCTGTTTTGCTGGCACACAATCTGAAAAGCTTTGATCCTCTCAGCAAGTCTGAGGAGGACTGAAACCACCTAAAACGTACAACATTTTCTGGCCACAAACCCTCAGTGCATTGTCCAGCATGCTCAGATGGTTGAAGGTCAATATTTAGGAGGTAACAGCCGAGGAGAGAGTTACAGATAAACCTGTATCCTGTGGTACTCGACACAAGCTGATGGGCTGACCTTGGATCTGTAAGGAAGGAAGGAAGGAAGAAGGCAGCACAGGATCCATAGGAATGAAGGCCATTTCTCCTTTACCTACTATAATACAGAATTGGACTGAGAGGTTTTGGCATCTTCTGATTGGAGTGACACATAACAGCCCCAGATTCCAGGAAATTATACCTAGAAATTTTAAAGATCTGCTTACACATGAAGATTGTTGCCTGCCTTATGAAGAGCATTTTGTGCCAAACTCTTGGGTGGCTGCTAATGCATGTCTGTCTTGTGGATTACCTAGATAAAATTCTGTAGGCAACACATATATTAACTGTATGTGAAAAGGCAAATATTGCTGATCCTTATGGAAACAAATCAGCAATATTAATATATATATATATATATTTATATATATAAAAAATGCTGTTTACTACTTGTGTTCCAGTTAAAAAAAACAACAAACAAAAAGAAGCCATCCTACACGTGGTCATACATTTTTGCTTTTTGTGTTTTGTTTTGGCATTCTTTTATCATTAATGCTTCACAAATGGCTATGGTGCTGCGTGAGTTTATAATAGGTTATTTTTTAAAATAATCAATGCTGCAAGAGCTGTATGTTCACTCATAACTTTGTCCTTCAAGATTAGCATTGAATTAGTAATCCCAGGGAGGAGTTAACAAGTTTAATAAAGTGCTTTGGCAGTAAATAATCTATTTAGAGGATGATTATAATCTAAAAGTGTTGTGCCAGTTATTTTGAAAGTGCATGTTAGCAGGAATAAAAACATTGGATGTGAAAGCAGAAACAGAAGTGACAGAACTCTTAAGGAAATTACTTGTGTTTTTTAAAAAAACCACAAAATTGGTTGTGCTCATCATTTTAAGTACTCTAAAGAACAGAAGCAGAAATGGGCTACTAAGTGAGATAATACAGGTTCCAGTGAGTTCTAGGTGTAAAATATGAGCTCTCTACAATACTCAATGGAAAATTGCTTACAATGTTAGAAGCTTGCACTTACAGGAAAACACAAGCAAATCCAGTGAGAAGAATGAGAGAGGTGAGAAAGCTATGAAGGACTACATGTGTGCAATAAAAAAAACTTTGGGTCACCTGTTATGATGTAGATGAGAGAAAGCCCCTTATTTAGGATGAGGTTGTCATTCAGGGTGTGAAACCCCTGCTTGCACCAGTGAGAAGTGGGTGAGAAAAGTCCTTTGGCATTAGAGACGCAGTTCAGAGGAGATGCCCTGAAGGTGATGGGGGGAGAGTGGCATGCTCTGAATCTTGCCCTGTGCTGTTCATAATTGTAACTTTGTATGTACATTATCCTTTGTATTCTGATATCCTTTTTATTCTCCACAGGTATTCCATTGTGCCAGTGCCTCTATTGTGCCTATGAACTTCACAGGAGAGTCAAGACAGGAGACTGGATGCCTTCTGAATGTTTAGTTGAAAATCATTTCAGGTTGGCTTATGGAGTGTGTTGTCATGTAGCCTGAAAACTGGAATATCCAGTAATAGATCCATTGGAAAGATATATAATTGGGTAAATTTCAGGTCTCACTAAGTATCTTTGTTATTGATCTGGAGGAGAAATAAAATGGAAATTCCTGAAGGCAGGTAAATCAGGAAAAGTAGTGAATATTGGTGAGGGTGGACAAGTTTAATTTACACAGGCACTTAGAAGCTGAAGGAAAGGGCACAAAATATTGAAAAAAAAAATTCAGAGAAGTGAACTTAATATATCTGGAAAATAATTTAGCTATTCACTGGGAAGGAAAAATCAGTAAGACATCGAGGAATGAAACTGAACAGTAATTTTCATTTTTTTAAATTCAGATGAAAATCTGGAAGTAGTCCACTGAATCCTAAGAGCAGCAAATTATACCTTCCTGACACATGAATGTGATTTCTATTGATACATCTGGATGCAAGTCCCTTTAATATCTGAGAACAGGGATTGTTGTCACAGGTGGACTGAAATAAGGGGATGTCTTTGCACCAGTCTGCAATCTTACCTGAACCTCTCTTCAGCCAAGGTCTTAATTATGTGTTTAGCTTTAAGCTGGCTGAAGTCCATTACTTTGAATTTAGCTTTCTGGATGAGAGTTTTTGTGTGTGCTGTTCACTGTAGAGGAAAAGGATGGTATTATTACCCTGATCTGCTCTCTGAGCAAAGTAGTTCTCCTACTCACATTCCTCGTGGAAAAAAATAAATTCCCTCCCTGAACTAGATTAATCTCAAGGAAAGTGCATAGATTATTTTTGCCATCAGACTTCATCTCTGACCTTGGGCAAGTCACTTAAACCATCTGCACCTCCATTCTCAGCATATGCTTTTAAGCTTACACCTCTTCCATTTTATGTGATATTAATTTTGGCTGGAAACTAAACTGCCTCCTGTTACGTGCTTGCACCATATAAGTGCTGTAGACTATGGACATTGCTGTCATATAAAGAAGAATAACAGAAGGATGGAAGAGACATAAACCCAGAGGTGAGAAAGAAAAACAATGCATTGGATGCATGCTGGGCTATCAAACAGAAGAGCTTTCATTATTTGGCCTGGAAAGTGAGGCATTCAGCAGTGTCAATTTCTGATGTGTATTTTTGTTTGCTGAGGTGCATGTCACACAGGGACAATAGATCATAGCTCTGGACTCCACCTCTCTGAAACACCAGGAGGCAGTTTGTGTAGATCATACAGCCTAGAGGGTGACTGGCAGTGTGTCATAGAATCATACAATGTCCTGATTTGGAAAGGACCTACAAGGGTCGAGTCCAGCTCATGTTTCAGATTAGGACAACCCCAAAATTCACACCATGTGTCTGAGGGTGTTGTCCAATTGCTTCTTGAATACTGTTCAGGCTTGTGGCCATGACTGTTTCCCTGGGGAGACTGTTCCAGTGCTCCATCACCTTCTGAGCGAAGAACCTTTTCCTAATGTCCAAACTAAGCCTCCCCCCCACATCTTCATGCCATTCCTTCAGGTGCTGCTGGTTACCAGATAGTATCCTGATTATGATGCATTTACATTGATTTTATTTTCCCATAAACCTTTTTTCATATATAATTCAGTGGATACTTTCCATTTTGAGGCTGCTTAATATAATATTTTTATTTTTGTCTAGACTGAAGCAAACACAGTTAAATGTTCACTGAAAACCTCAGGCTGACAGAAACAAAGTAACTGCTTGTGTTCTCGGTCATTGTCTTCAATGTCTGCCAGAATGCCTTTTCACCAGCTTCTCTCATTTTTCTTTCCTCATCTTGGTGACAGACTGCAACACACACACCGTCACTCGTTACAACCTCATAAATCTATGGGTAGCAGTGGTTTAGGGAATGGATGATATGTCACATAAAGAGAGACGATAGACTTGACTTCGCCAACTCCAGCTGCTCCCTGGATGTGGAGCAAGGAAGGAGGATTATACTCATGTGCCAGCATCTCGGTAGAAAGGTGTTCAGACAGTCCTTGGCAGGCTCCTGTGTTTCATCAGGTGTAAGTAAAGTCCTGTGGTCTTTAGCTGTGTAAAGAAAGCCACTGCCTTATTTGGAATGGATGATGTTATTGATGTCAGTGTGTGACAGTGGCCTTTGGAAGAGTCTTAGTGTCCTGACTTCATAATTTCTTGCTGATTCAACAGGAATATTAGCCTGGGGATTATCAGACCATATGACTGCTATTTTCCTTTATTTCTTTAGAAACATAACATGTCTAGAGTACTTCCTTGTTTGTTCTTTAGTAGTCATGAATCAATATAAGCCATTGTTGCCACATATGCACAACACTTCTTTTTGTATGGCTTCTGTAGGTCTAAGTTTTTGAAGTACTAGTCCTGTGGCGAAGCGGTCAAATAGAGATAGGTGTGGTCACTGCGATATGAAGAATAAGAGTGCCTGCTGTCCTTCCTTTTACAGAGTTGGATGTTTTCTATTAAGACTGGGATTTAACTATTGGGGAAGAAGCTGTCAGCAACAAGGGTGGAGATGAGCCTCAGAAACCCTAGGCAGGAGTATTTAAAAGGAAATAAAAGTTACTTACTCTTTGGATTGCCTGAGTTGAAAGATTTTCCCCATACCTTATTGCCATGCTATCTTTGTTTTGATATCTGTATTCTTTTCAACCTGCTGCTTTCTCAGGGCTATTGGGTTTTTTAATAGGCATACCCCTTATTTGTTTATTTCTCCCTTGGTGTTTAGTTCTAATAGTAACGTGTGTTAACTTCCATTTTCATTATGTTGCATTTTGACTAGGACATAAATAAGCAAACAAGTCTGAAAAAACCTGTGACCTGGCATGTTATTGTACCCAGTGCCTTGTTTTTGTTTGATTCAACTGGAAACTGTAGTTCTGTTTGGTGGTTGTTGTTGTTTTTTGTTGTTGTTCTTTTTTTTAATCTTTCCTCAGTCTAGAGTCTCTCAGCAGTTGAAGTCATCCCTCTTTTTACTTATTCTTTCTTGGACACATGCTCCCATGCCCACCTGGCCTGCTCAAAGTGAGTTCAGCTCAGTGCAGTTTTCCCTTTCATGCTCAATGTCTCGTTTGCCTGTTGCCGCCAGGCATGCATCATACATTCTCTTGATGAAATTGCTCTTTGAGCATGTTCCCCCAAGGAGTCTTTTGACCTTGGCTATTTATAGACTAAAAGTTGAAGTTAATATAATTGCATCTAAAACAACAACAAAACCGTACTGCGTTATCTTTCGTTCATATGTATGAGTATCCCAAGTGACCACATAATTATAATATATTGTCCTTCTATCTTGCCCTTCCTTCTCCTTTACTTTTCTCTTAACTTAGTCTATAAACTCTTTTGTACTGATATGTAAAATCAGCAATTAGTAAAAAAATAAGTCTATATGAACAAGGGTCATAGATTTTAGGCATTTACTAAGTTAGTAAGAATAAGGTTCACAGACATTAGATTTTAGGCACTCATTAGATTTTAGGAGCCTCTTCTATCCTCTTCCACTAGGAGGATGGATCCCCTGGGGTTGGTGGTGTGCCAATAAAGAATGCTTGCTTTGCTTTTAAAGCTGCAGATTTTGGATTTAGAAGGTGTTTTTTTTTTTTTTTTTTTTTTAAATCCAGCTTTACAGACATTCCTGAAGTCCACATGCTGTTCTGTTTGTAGTACTACGGAAAACTGGCTAGGCATGTGAGAACTCCTCTGAGTGCTCCCTAAAGACCCTTCATCATTTCAACCTTGCACATCAGCTTCTCTTTGTGTTATGACATAGAGCCTTGCTGACTAAGCAAGTAGGTATAATGCCCTTCACATGTTTGCTGCTGCAGGACCTTGTGATGGTTTTTAATACTGGAAGGGAAAAAAATTAGCTAGGAGATGGAGGTGAAACCAACAGATAAGATAGCAGAGGTCCTGCTCTCACTTCTGCAACTTTTTTGTTATCTGGATTCTTCTTACCTCAGATGCTGCTGCTCTCATTTGATTGTCTCTATCATATTCCATTTAAGTCTAAAATTGCCCATGGCTGATCATAATCAACCTGTGTCACTGTGGTCATTAGTTATAGAGTTTCACAATCTTGCTCACCCAGAAAGACTGTAAGAGCATTTTGCCCACTTTTTGCCCTCAGTGAAGGCTGGCCTAGTTGCTGGGTGCTAAGGGGCATCCAAGCTGACATCCAACAGAGGAATGTGTAACTTTGTATTTTTAACAGAAGCATTTTGTTTTACCTTCCTGGACTGCTGCAGGGCATCCTTGAAGCTTACAGCTCAAAACTCAAATTCCCTGCTCTCTCAGAGTTAAGAAAGCATGAAAAAGCAAACAAAGGTGTGAAGGTAATGAGGTTTAGCTCAGGATCACGCAGCAGGCCAACGGCTGTGCTTGCACTGCAGTCAAAGTCTGCTGCATTCTAGATCAGAGCCTTCTTTGCTTCATCTCGCTACCATGCTTGAGCCGTGTGGGCAGGATAGTGGCACCCAGATGTCCAAACAACATGCAGTTTTGTTGTGCTGTTTTAAACTGCACAATAATGGAGAAGGACTGGTTGTCTTCGGTCTTCTCCTGTTCCAAAATACCGTGCACACATGCACATGTCCTTTCCACATCAACAATAACATCTGTACTTTCTGGTGCATACATCTAGAAGTACTTGTGCTCTGTTGGAGAATGACTTAAAGATAAAGGACATGGGTCTACAGAGCAGTTGTACGAGCAGAAGCCTGTTCTGAAGGCCTTAGCATAAGTAGCAAGGCTAGGCCGCAGTGGGAACCGCTGACTGTTTCAGTAAAATCAGCAAGGTCACTGAGACCTTGGCAGAGTTTCATAAACAGCTTTCAAGAGCACAAGAATGTAGAATAAGCATAGCTAGCAGCTGCAAGTAGGAGGACCATGCAAATGTACTGTGAGAGCTTAAGCCAATTAGAAGGTGACAGGTATGCATAATTATCGTGAACTGTATAAGTATATGCTACTCGGGCTAATAAATCAAACTATGCTTTATCACTCATATTGAGTCGACCTGCGTGTTCCTCCGCCGCTCAAAGTGCTCTGGTTTGTTGGAAGTTTGGTTTCGCGCAGAAAAACCCTGCTCCTGGATGTAACAGGATAACACATGGTTTCTTAATGTTTCTCACTGATTGTTATGCTTTCATCATGACTATTTCTTTCTTCATGTGATTTGGTGGAACCCAGTAAGTTTCCGACCTGTCTGCACTGCAAGCATAGAAATCAGAGTTTCAAAATAGAAAATATGCTAATTCTTTTCTCCATGATAATTAAAGTAGGACCTTTAAAATAGGGCATGTGATAACTATTTTTTCAAAATCTATTTGGAAATAACTCCATTGTTATGTTTGGTGAGCAATATGCTATGTCTGCAAGGACAGATGAAAAGTATGTTAGAGAAACAGCTTCTTGTGGTTGGCTTTCTGGATCAGGAGGTTAGTGGATGCATCTGCCTCTATCTGTCCTTCTGCTGTTACCATGAGCTAATTTCTGAAGACTAAGGGTAAATGTTGTTTGCACACATTTTATGACAAACTGCTTAAATACTGAGAATTTTCAGGGTGAGATGCTGTCATACTTATGGACAGGAAGGGTGCTATTACCAGGCAAGCTTAAGTGAGCATACCAGCTGAAAGTTGAACAGCACATCCAGTTTGACCAAGTCCTCATAGCTAGTCAATTGATTAAAAAAGCGAAACTCATCTTTAGAGACTTGGGATATCAGAAGTCTGGTCTGGACGCTGTTTAGTTCTGGTGATTTACGTCAACTCAATATTTCAGTGCCATCAAGATGTCCAGGATGGCAAAACCTTACAGGTCATGTGATTTGTGATCCATCAACACAAAATTGCACCTGAAAAGCAGAGGTTCAGGAGTGTATTTTTAAAAATAATACTTAGACACAGAGGCATCATCTCAACTACAGTATACATCATCCTAACTACAGTACAAGGAATACCTCTGGGACAGTAATTACCTTGTAATCCTCTGTGGTGAGACCTATTGCAAATGAATAATTCACAGTTGCCAAACAGAAGTGGATGCTTCATATTAATTTGGAACTTTCTTCTGGAAAGTATTACAAGGGAACAGATCAAGGATAGCCTGAACCTCAGAGAATTTCTGATATTAATGAAACAATTGAGTTCTTTTTTTTTATTTATGCATTATGAAACCTAATTTTCAGTTCCTTGATTTGGAGTTTCTTGCCAGACAGCTATTTTTCCCCTACTTGGGTTATTGCCAAAATATAGTATAAACAAATTAGCACTTTCTTTTTTAAAAGCTTTAATCTCATTGTTTTTGTCATGCCAAATAACAAATAATAGACAAACCAGAGGCATGAAATCTTCTTAAGTTTAAAGCTCAAATTAATTTACTCTCCTTGATATTTTTAGCCTTGAAGCAACTAGATTGCTATTGAAATATTACATTGCACATTTAATTCTAACAATGTTATCTTTTGCTTTCACTTTATGTTCTAATGGGAGTGAAGGGCACTTGGCAAAGTGTGATTTTCATTATGTACTTATTTATAAGTAAGTATACATATACATGTATATAAAATGTGTGTAATCTCCAGAGACTCTTTAAGGGGAAAGATCTGGAATCACTGCTGAATTATACCTTTGCTTTAGAAAAGCCTCTCTATATCAGCTGTAATGCAATTATCTAGCCCAGTGCTTTACACATTCCAAATGAAGTAAAATTATTGCTTAGATTCTTGCCTCAGAAACTCCACAGATTATTTTTTTTCCAGTTTCAAACTGTCATTTTGACAATATGAATTTATTTGAACAGGACATATTTTTAATTAAAAAAACCTCTCACAAATAAATAAATGTGTATCGATTTTATCCATGGTGGCTGTTGATATGAAATTAAATCAAGGTCAAGCTTAGAACCTAGTGCTAACTTACTGAACTTTAATGAATGATAAGTCATTATGAATTGCAGTTCTAAATTCCTATTTTCTTTTGTTTAAGCAAATTAAGCCTGTCTGTATATAGGCTTTTTGTATGCAAGTATTTACAGATGCGATAGAACTTTTGGACAAATTTGCAAAACTTTGCATCCTAAAGATCATGGATTTTCTATTGCATACAGGCAGATTTCCACTTGCAAAATCAAGGCATAACTTTGGGTATATTCAGTTATGCTCTACCCAAAAGGCAGAGAAAGTTTGCATTTAATATGTATCTCATTTGAGACTAGGTGAAACTGCTGAATTAATGTTGAAAGCTGCTGATTATAATAATGTTAAATCAATATGTATAAAATCTTGACATTTTATTTTACACTGTTTTGCGGTGTTGGTTTTTTTTTTTTTTTAATGAACTGAAAGTAGAAATTTGACCTCCATCCTGAGGTTTATCAATGTAAATTTGTGAATATATATAACTTGTTTCTGTCTGAATGTTAATACTTGGAACAACCTCTTGGGAAGCTGGAAGGCAGTTCAAGTCCTGGTTCTCACACATTCTTTGTAAATTAATTAACTGACCTGTTTTACTGTTCAAGTAGAATGATAAGAGCTGAACTCCATTAAATAGCTTGTTTAGAAAATGTCAAATTAGAAAATTAAAGTGAAGTCCTTTGTCACTGAACATGGCTTTGTTCTTTTTAGGCAGCCCATAAATGATGTTCAAAATACAGCTTTGTCACAGAAAGCCTAAGGAATGCCATTTTCATTCCTTGGAGAAAGCTAGTAATTAACTTTTTCAAGGCATGAAGGTTTGGTTGGATCTCCAAAGACAGTATAGAACTTTCTTCATGTGGCAACATGCAACACTTCTAACACTAGTCTAAATGGGACCTTAGATGCTTGTCCATGTGTCAGAATGGACAAAGAATTTGTCTTTTTGGCTTGACATAGGGCAAGAGATCAGCATGGACCAGTAACTGGTACCTGTCTGGTACTCTGAAGCTCTCTTGGAATGTTATGCATTGGGAAGGGTGTGTCAGGAAAAATAAGATGAGCAAGAAAGTACTTTACTTTGAGGGTGACAGAGCACTGGAACAGGATGCCCGGAGAGACTGTGAAGTCTCCTTCTCTGGAGACATTCAAAACCCACCTAGATGCATTCTTGTGCAGTCTACTCTAGATGAACCTGTTTTAGCAGGTGGGTTGGACTAGATGATCTCCAGAGGTCCCTTTCAACACTAACCATTCTATGATTCTGTGCCCTCCTCTTTTCTTCTTTCACCGAGGAGTGCAGGGCTGAACTTTTCATCTTCGTAGTGCTTGAAACTACCACACCTAGGTACAATTGAACATGTTGCACTTGAAAATTTTACCAGTATAGATTCAAAGCCTTTCCTACATGTATTGGGAAGTGTGGTGGCTTGGGTGGGTGACTACTCATTAGATCTGACCAGACTGCTGTTTGTTGAGCAGCCCAAGAAGAAAGCACTCAGCTGTTCTGTGATGTGCAGGATGGCTGGCGCTGTGGGAAGTAATGAATTTGCTGTGGAGGGTTGAGGTAGGAATAACATACTTTTGCAATAGGTTTGACATCTTTGTGTTACTACCCTTGTGCATGTTCAGCAAGTCTAACATGCAGTGCCTTAACATGCTTTGTGCAGGTGAACCCAACAATCTATATGGGTTCTGCATAGACCCAGAGTAAGGCAGCCCACATGCTGTAATTCACTTTACAACTACAGAAAAATCTGACAACAAAATGTGGGTCATACTCAACTTCTGTGACAAATCACTGCCTGGGTATATCAGTCATCAGGATCCCAGTGTGTCAGTAGTACAGGTTCAGGCCTGCAAGCAGGTGTAACACCCATGGGAATACCTTTTTTATAATCATAGAATCATTTCTGTTGGAAGAGGTCCTCAAGATAATCAAGTCCAACCATGACCTAATTCCAGCACAAAACCAATGCAGCTAAAAACCTCATCTATAAGACTTTTAAACATCTCTAGGGATGGTGACTCAACCACTTCCCTGTGCAGCCTGTTATAGTACCTCACAACTCTTTCCATGAATACATTTTTCCCAATATCCAATTTGAACCTTCCATGGTGCACCTTGAGGTAATTTCCTCTTGTCCGTTTTAACTTGTTCTGATTGATTCCAGGAACTGCATTTAATCCTAAATTTAATTCTCTGGATTTAACAGATATGCTAATTGCAGCAACTAAAAATAAACTGATCAGGCTAAATTTAAATCTGAATTAAATCAATTGTGAAAGCCTGACAGCAGAATTTCCTCCGGTTTAATCCAGGAATGGCTATTACTGCCATGTTGCTCTTTGCTTTTCTGGTGTGATTGTCCTTAAATGTTTTTTCCTTCTTAATTTGTATAGGTTGTTGGAGAACTTTAAAGAATAAAACACCACCTGTGAAGACAACCACAAGGAGGGAAGATAAGGGCCCTAGCATATGCTCCCTTTCAAGGACCTCACTCTCGTGATGGATGCCATTCCTGTCTCAGAAGGCTTACATGATCAGTTGGTCAAGGGCAAGGTTAATAGCATAGGCACACTCCAGGTATTATTACTTAGCTTCTTTTCTGAAGGAAAAATTATGTATGCCAAGAGATTTCCTTTCCTGCATTAATCCCCCCCACAAAACCATTAGACACTGCTGGCAAGTTTTAACCACTTCAGACAAAAATTTGAAGATCTGAAGGATAATTAAGTTTCTACAAATTCCATGAAAATCAGTGGATCTGGAAAAGCAAGAGACCCTTACTGTTTTATCCTCAGCGAAAAAATAACTAGGTAGAGTATTTGCCCTCTATGGCCTGATACTTCATCATTCAACACACACACATTGTTTAGCCAGTTAGCATAGGTGCGCAGTTTTGAAACACCTACAGCAATGCAACCTCATGCCAGCTTGCAACACCGCAAAGGATACACGGTATATGAAAGGAACATGGCAAAGGACTAGGAAGAAGTGTGGGGCATGCTCGAGCTATTGCTGTCGTGGTTGGGGAATAAGACTGATGAGTATCAATGAGAGAGTACACATTTGGTATGAAAGCGATCTGACATCATTAACTCTGGTAAATGGTGTTTTTGCTGCTAGAATGTGGAACTTAACAAGCAAATCCACAGGGGAAGGTGGCTACTTGTCTTGGAACAACATATTTGTTACCTTTGAAAGCCTGGTACCTGTTTCACAACTGAATGAAGCACTTCTTGGTGCATCCAAACTGTTGTAGTTACAGTCATTACAGTCTCCATGAACCTACCTCAGAAGGTTGTAATCTTGATGATTCTTCTTTCACCATCCTAATTCCAGTTTTGGCTTCTTTGCTGAGAAAGGTAACAGCTTTCCTGACAGGTCTGATGTGGTTTTTATAGTCAGCAAGAATAAGTTTACCGCGGGTAAACTTTTTTTTTTTTAAATAGAAGAACAAGAAATTTTAGCTCTAGTCTAGACATGAAAGATTGAAAGATAGGGCAGGGCAAGTGGAGCAAGATACCACATATGTTTTTCACATGCATATCTGGTGGCACAAGGAATGTCCCTAAAAGCACTGTGGTGACTCTGAAGTCCCTCTGGCTTGAACTGTGAAGCAACTGCATTACTTCCAACATCTCTGTAATCTTCCCCAAATTCAGCAGATGCTTGACATGGGTCCTCAAATGCCATCAGCTAGCAAAGAGAGCGGTTAATTTCACGTGCAATAAGTTATATGCCTTGAAAAATGGAAGTTGTCTAAAAAATAACAGGACATTTCTGGAATTGTTGGATATTATGTAATGGAAGCATTGTCTAGCATCTGCTGTGATTCCTTGTCCTCTGGACACAGCTGGGGGGGGTTTGCAAAGCTGTCTGAATATCTCTGAGAAATATCATAGAAAACACTGCTTAAATGACATTTGTGGCTTACAGATGGAGTACGGAGAAGAAATTCCAGTTTTATCCAAAGTAACAAATTAAAAAAAATTTTACTCTACTACCTAAAATTAAAATTTTGAAGAGGTAAATAAAAATACTGAATGTACTTAGGAGTCTTTAGATGTTTTATTTTTTAACCAAAAGACTGTTTAATCTGCTTTCCTGAGTAGAGTAGTCTCCCCTCTCTTGGCTCATCTTTCACCAATATGAGTAACGTATTGGGTACATGGAAGTGTATGTCCAGATTTTGGCTGGGATAGAGTTCACTTTCTTCCTAGTAGCTGGTATAGCACTGTGTTTTTGATTTTGTATGAGAATAATGTTCATAACACACTGATGTTTTAGTTGTTGCTAAACAGTCAGGGACTTTTTGGCTCCTCATACCACTCCGTCAGAGAGTAGGCTGGGGATGCACAAGAGGTTGGGAGGAGGCACAGCCGGGACAGTTGACCCCAACCGATCAAAGTGATATTCTTTACTGTGTGACATCATGCTCAGTATATAAAGCTGGCGGAAGAAGAAGGAAGGGGGGGGACGTTTGGGGTTATGGCATTTGTCGTCGCAAGTAATGGCTACATGTGATGGAGCCCTGCTTTCCTGGAGATGGCTAAACACCTGCCTGTCCATGGGAAGTAGTGAATGAATTCCTTGTTTTGCTTTGCTTGTGAGTAC
Source organism: Patagioenas fasciata (assembly GCF_037038585.1). Lineage (NCBI taxonomy): Eukaryota > Metazoa > Chordata > Aves > Columbiformes > Columbidae > Patagioenas > Patagioenas fasciata. Next base: position 15,885,570 of record NC_092522.1, read on the forward strand.
GGTTTCTGCTTTATCTATTAAACTGTCTTTATCTCAACCCATGAGTTTTCTCACCTTCACCCTTCTGATTATCTCCTCCCTCCCACCCAGAGGGGATTGAGAGAGTTAGTGAGTGGGGCTTAGTTGCTGGCTGGGGTTAAACCAACACAGTGTATTGAATAATTTGCATTTCTTGTGGGCAACAGCGAAGGTTGTAGGCATTTCAATTGTATGAACAAACTTCTGCTACATGGAACTAAAACCATTTTCTTTTGAGTTCTGTGATTTCACCCAAGAAAACAATAAGAAAGCACTGTTTGTGTTCAGCCTATTGAGTTCTGATCATGCCTAAATAATAATAATAATAATAATAATAATAATAATAATAATAATAATAATAATAATAATAATCCTAACAGCAAAAAGTCCTTCTACCAGATACATAAATCATCAAAAAATGAGCCTTCTCCTTCATTGCACTTGATTCATGTCCAGTAGCACAGTGGTCGAGGGAAATAAGCAAATACATGCTTTCTATCAGCCCATTTAGATGAGATTTGTAAGACAATTGTCATGGGCAAGTCTGGTATAAATTAACAGTTAATTTAATCTGACCTTTTAAAAATACAAGCACTGCCTTAAATATCTCACAGAAACTGCTTGATTTAATAAATGTGATTTTCTTCATTTATTTATTTTATTGCTTATTGTGTGTTTTCAGAGCTTTCTCCAGTCACTTGCCTAATGTAATAAAATTGAAATGGAAGTCAGAGGACTGTCAAATGGCTAGGCAGCTCTGAAGCTAACGAAAATGAGCAGACACAGGTATTACTTAACTGTCATAAGATTTCACACCATTTCATGATGCTTTCACAGAGGTTATGTTACAGATCATGTTCCTTCCCATTGCATCGGCCTCTTGACCTCTTCCTCATGAAAACATACCCTCCCTTTGCAACTACAATAATCACTTACATGGATAATTAAATTTAGGAATATAATCAATGATTTTCTCACAGTTTTTAAAATGAAAGTTTAGAGTTTATATACTGATTTTAATTGTAGCTGCAGCCTCAGCAGCTCTGCTTTCTACTTTCCTCAACCTAGCACAGTGAATACCACCTGTCTCAATGCTGACCTGGGTGAGAATTGTATATATTTTAACCCTGACCCTCATGATTCAGTAGAGAGAAACCGAAAGGCAAACACTGGAAGCATTACGTATGTTAAAGCAACGCCACCTCTTCCTCAGTTCATCCAAGGGACCTCTGCAGCTCTCCAGGATTTTGCGATGGATGATTATTAGCCCTTGCCTACATGCGGGATCTCCACCTACTCTGCAAAATGAACGATATAACTCCCTTATGGAAGTAATTTTTTTGCAGAAATAGTAAGTCAGTTAACTACAGTGACAGAGATAAAAAGTCCAGGCATGTACCTTTGAATAAGTTTCTATAGTGCTCAGCATCTGTGAGGAGATGAGTGGAAATGGGGTGAGGTCAGTAAGTCAAACGTTGTTCAGAGGCATCACACCAAGGGGTAAAAAAAAGTAACATTAGCCTGCAAAAGGAAACTTCCTTATTTAAAAGAAGTTAGAGACTGCCTGAAAGGAAAAAGTTAGGAAACTAAATCCCCAGACTCAGCCTGGAGACACATAAAGAGCACCTTATTAGCATCGCAGAGGGGACAGTGTGCGCACTCCAAAATATAAAAGGAAAAAAACCATAGGAATTTGAGACCCCCTGTAATGTGTTAAAGAGGTAAGATACAATAGTTTATTGAAACTAAAAATCTGTCCTTTAGAAACAGACTTGGAAGTCCAAACAATTCTAACAAAATGGACTTTGGCAGATAGGAGAAGCAAAGCGGGAGCTTGAAGAACTAATACTCAAAGGTACAAAGACAAGAAGTAAGTGTTTTAAGGTGATCAGAAGTAGTGTGTCTGTGGGAAAAAACGTTGGATCTGTTAGACTGCTGGAGATAGGACAGCTGAAAACCTGGTAAGCTGCCAAGCAGTGTATGAGTGTTTCTTTACAGGCTGTGTCCCCTGGCCCCACTTAGCCCAGGAAAGGATAAGTGGCATTTCATGGGGACACTGACAAGTGCCGTTACAGAGTGCAAGATGTGGATTCTTTCTGAGGAATAAATACTTAAGCCAGGTAAGCTTTATTTTGGGGTTTCCATCTTTGAGATAGCAAACACTAAGAGGAATGGGCAACAATTCCATAGTTATCACATAGTATATGTGGACTGATCCATGGAGGAACATGTAGGATCAATTATTTCAACCTACCACCTACCTTCAACCTAGAGATCGTTTTGTTGACTTCTCTCTGTGCTGAAAAATCTATTTTTGAAGCTCTTCTACTTGCTGATCTTGATCAATACAGCATGCAACAACAGTTAGGGATTCTTTTCCCCCTTCTATCTCTATTTCCCCCAGTCTAAGCAGTCTCTATTATTGTCTTTTAAAATCTCAGGATAATTTTCATTCACACTAAATGATCTCTCAAGATTTTGCTTGTTTGCCTTAAGCCTCCTTACGCACCTGTTTTATAGATATAACTGCATTTAAAGTTGGACAGAGTTATAGGATTGATTCCATTCCATTTTTATTTAAAATAACCATTAAGATAATCCTGTCATTTCTTTGTGGCTGTATGTCTTTTTTTCATAATAATATTCTGATTTCTTAGCTCTCAGGAACAATAACAATAATAATAAAAAACCACCTGGAATTGTTTTAAAGGTGTAAGGTGTTAAGACACCTGGAGGTGTAAGCTGTTAAAAGATCTGGAGGTGTTTAAAAGGCTTATAGATGAGGTTCTTAGGAACATGGTTCAGTGATAGGGTTAGGTTATGGTTGGACTCAATGATCCTGAGGATCTCTTCCCACCAAAATGATTCTATGAATCTATAGTAGCTGATAATAAGAGCTGATTCTGTACAGCTGTGTAAACTGCTTTATTCACCCACTTGGCTTTTACTGATTAAGGATATTTTGCAGGTTCATCGGAGATTAATTATTTGTCTGTCTTTATTACAGGTATGGAAAAACCAGGCTATTAACAAGCTCAAGCTTGGAGTGTGCCCATGTCTGATTCTGCTGTATGAAGTTAAATACTTCCACATCATATCTTACTGCTGCTGACAGACTGACTTATTTAATTTTCATAATCTAAATAAATTGCTGGTTATAATGCTCATTAATTCCAGAAGACATATGTCCATAACTGTCATGTTAGCAGGTTTTTTTTTTTTTTTTACATTTACTTCTCTTCACAAAATACTCTATTTACCTTTTTAGCCATCCCCAAGCTCTGACTACCTCCTCCAAAAGTTCTGAGCAATGCTAGTTAATCAGCATCTGACAACTTTTTAGATACATCTGCAGAATGATAAAGGCTGATTGAACTGAAGTTGATTTCCATTTGGCTTTTACCTTCTAATTATTTAGCAGCTGAGAATCAAAACCCCTTTACCATGACATGCCTGCAGGGCCCTTAGTAGACAGTACATAGCTCAGTAGAGTTTAGCTACCTCAAAAGAAACGTTACAGCTCAAGTGATTTTGAAATATTTGAAAGCTGAGAGACTTCGCTGCTCATGAGAGTATAGCAAAAATTATCAACTAGAATACAAATGTACTAATTAATGTATCGAAAAAATAAAACTCCAATAAGCATATAACAAAGTTAGCAGCAGACTGGCTGACTTGCAAAACTAAATTTCTTCTGAATACTGCGTTAGTACAAGCAAGAAACACTATCTCAAAATAGAAAATTTATGACACAGTACTTGGTAAAAGGAAGGCATTTTTAGGCTCATGATTTGTTTTTTCCTGGGATGCTGATTGCAGCTCATCCTCATTGCATGGAATAGAGCATTGAAAATGTTTTGCCAGAATCCAGTCTCATAATGCATATATATGATCAGTTTTGCTTGATTAAATTAATGTAGCTCTCCTGACATTCAACCTAAAATGCATAAGCAGAGAGGAAGCTACCAAATTAAGTCTAATGGTGTCCTGCTGCCTAACAGAATCCACAAAATACTCAAATTTACCAGATCTAGTGCATGTTGTTGTTTAATTTACACGCAAAATTCACCAACCTCCCTGAAAGGTTTTCCTTGAAATACCATTTCAGTCCCAGTAATCACAAGGGCTCCTTGACTCTGTCATGAAGAAATCTCAGTGGTAAGACTATCCCACCCTTAAAATGGATAATTTATGTTTGTGTGTGTGTCTCAGGACTTTCCTGTTGATTTCTACCAGAGGACTTGGGCATATGGTTGCATAAAGTGAGCAGGTATGAAAAACTGCGTTTTGACTCAACTAAAAGAGTAAATTTAATGGATCTTGGGATATATAGAATGTGTTTGATCAGATATTTTTTCATTGTTGTCAATGATACATATGAGAGAGTATTTAAAGATGAATCTTGGGGTTATTCCGACTTATCAGAAATATAAATATTTTAAGAAATTAGTAGATAGTATTATTGTTCATTAAGGCTTGAAACGATATAGAAAGTTATGTCATTGTAAGACAAAAATTTGGTAGGTATAATTTCAGATGGATGAGGATTGCATTTTCTTGCAAATCAATGATTAGTTTCAAACATGATTTGTTAGAATTGAGAAAAAGATACAGTCATTTAAAAATTCAGTGAGACTCCAAGGAAAATCACAAGTGATAACAGCTTTCTTAGGTCATGATTCTTCATTCTGAAGTAGTTAAGAATACCCCTTCCTTTCTTCTCACCTTGTGTGCACATGTGCACCCACGTCTGTATGCATACACATCCACTGACCCAAATGGTCTTTTAATTTGCTGGAAGAAATTAAGTACAGGAAATACCATCTTTCAGATGCAATGTAAAGTTCAGATTCCAGTGATTTATTGTCTTTAAAACTCTCTGCTATTTTCTGCAGGAATTAATCATAATTTTGAGAGTAAGTTCTGGTTTGGGTAATTACATTCTACCTTCCTGAAGCTCCTTGTGTAGCTTCAGTTAATTAGATAGTCCTCACCATTTGTCTTGAATCACTGTACGGCTTTATCTATCTGCAGGTATAAAAAAAGAAAATTTTTAACCTGAAATTTAGGAAAGGACTGGGATGCCTGAAAACCAATAAAACTTTTGTTTTCTCAAAACAGTATACAATAAACACATGAGTTACTTTACATAAATAATATTTTAGATTTATTTTGAAGTAGAGTCTCAGGCTTTATTGTTATATGGGATGGGAATGATATACTAAGTGTCTTTATAAATAAATTACCATTGAGTTAGATCCACAAAGAAAGTTAAGACATCTGTGTGTTTTATTTGCTAACACTTGAATGGCTCTGAACAAGCTAATTCCCTTGAGCCATGTGGTGAATAAGGTACTTCAGAACTAACTCCATTTTATAGGGAGCATTATGAAGAAAAATCAAAGTTATATGAAATGTTCCTATTAATTTTTAAATATGCAGAGTACAGACAAATAAGCCTGAAAGTTCATATCTGTCAAAAGGACTTTTCTTGGTAGAAAGTACATTATGGAGTTTAATACTAACTTTGAGAGCTTCTAAGTTTTCTCCCAGTTGACACGCCTGTAAAATTATTCTGCCAAATGAAACTCCAGCACTGTTTCTCCCTTTGTTTTTCTTTACATGTTAGTAGACTTACTGTGCTGAATGATCCTGATGGTCCTATAGAGATCCATACCCCAAGTATTTTAGCTCAAGATAAATCACCCGCATGTACAACAGCAGGCTCAGTAAGACAGAGTTAATTTGTGTAAATACAGAGGCCACGGCAGGTATCAGGCAGTTTGAGCGATGGCTTCAAGGACAACTGGGAACCTAGGAAAAACTTAATCCTTTCACCCCTCCCATATCAAGATTTTTGGTGGTGCAGTGGTCCATGACACTGTTGCCCAAGAATCAATAGCAGAGAGACAAACATGGAATTACTGCTGAGAGACACAGTGTAGCTTGAAGGAGTTGTAAATTTGGACATTAAATGCTCTTCTTGTTTCATCTGACTGTAAAACCTACCAAAATCCCAGAGTTAACCAGAGAAAATAGTCAAGGTTTTCCTACCTCCAGAGACATCTCAGTGGATTTCTGTATAGAAGTTGAGGACAGGGCTCATTCTCTCTTGGCTGTGCTTACTTCACAAACCTCATCAGAATAAAAAATAGCAGCTGTGTGTCCCTTTTGTCATTCAAATCTACAATCCTGACGTGAGCCTGATGAAGAGGAAAATACAATTTTTACTTTGTGGGAGATCCTTTTCTGAACATTAATGTCGTTTTCTATGTTTGCTACTAGAAAAAGAGAAATTCCGCCCTGCCCCCTTCTTCCTGGCTACTTAACATGTCTGAAGAAAACAGTGCTGGATAGAACAGATCCATGCTGTTCTGTCTCTATATATTGTAATGTTTTATGGAAGTAAATCCAAACACAGGCTTTATGCTGTTCTATTAGGAGAAGTCCAGCCACCTGCTCCACATGCTGGCAGTTTACACAATTAATTAATTTCCTGCAGCATGGATGTTCTGCCATTTCAGTTTAGCAGGTTTAAAGGAACCCCACATTAAGGATACTCTGAGACCTTTATTTTTTTTCAAGAAAAAAGAAAAAAGTAGAAATTGTATTTGGTTAGATGAACACCAAGATGAGGCGTGTGTTTCTTTTAAAAACAAATCTGTACAATAATGTACAACAGCTTTCTGCATATTTGCTGATATCAGGGAATCTATATTTCTGAGTCTTGTTGGTCTTTGACCTCATAAGGCATACTAGAATTGTAGTTAGGTTTTCAATATTTTTTTCCTCTAAGTAAGAGGATCTTAAGTATGCAGAGATTTATTCTGACGTTTCTGATTGAGTAACCTAGTAGCCAACAGGCATTTCTAACTCTTTGGATAAATCTTTTAAAATTCAGGAGGAATTACTAATAGAGATTTGTTTAGGAAATAACACTCTCCAAGGAATTCTAATTTCTTTCTGTAAGTCTTTATATATAAATAGTCTTGACTGTCAACTGTGTTATCTGTTACTGAAGATGTTGGCAGAGTCAGGCACATGAGCTCTGTGGTGGCATTTGTCATCTTTTTCAAGGAAAGCTATCTACCACTGGAGAGCTGTGTCTTGAAAAATGAGATTCTCTATGAAACCTTTTGAATCCCACTGAAGAGATGAGATTCACTGCTTTTAACCCATCAGAATGCAGGAATTCAGCCTGACTTCCCTCATGGAGTCCTTTACATCCAATGTTTCCTGGTTTTAGAGAGTTTTTCAGAGTAGTCCCTTTGCTATAGTTTGGATCAGAGTCCATTGCCAAGCTTCCCAGGTTGGAACGGGAAGGTGCTAGGATAGTCTGTACTGAAAATTTTTTCTCTGTGATGGGGTGATATGTTCTAGGAGCTTTTCAGAAGAACTGAGGTCAAGTGTGTTATTCCATATATGAAGGCTGTCACAGTAGTCACACTGTTACATGTGGTTCCTATGAGAAGTCTCATATATGGCTCTATTTTTAAGCCATAGGAAGAGAAAAAAAAAAAAAGTTATTTGAAGAAAGTGTACTTACCATGCAAACATTCTTCCCCAACAGAATTTTGACACCACAAACAAGGTAAATCATACTGGAGTCACTTAAAATGGAGCTTTTATTTACAGTATGTACTTGTTTGATGGTGTTGTGAAATGCTCAAAAATCCAGGTGGGCCTTGCTCTTACAACCAGAATGCAGAATACTTCAGTAGCATAAACATGAAAGAACTTTCCCTTTCTCCCTTTAGGAAACAGTTTTCATCTATTTGTCTTTTTGCATATACATTGACTTTTGCAGATTATACACCCAGAGCCCTTTTGTCCTCTGGGTGCACACGTTTAACTACCAGTAATACCAGTAAATCTTTATGGGGAATACTGTCTTCATGAGTCTTTAGAAACTCATGAACCGTGTGTTTTGTCTGGTTTGCTTCCAAAGTGAGCCTTTGTTTTAGCTGTTTGGGGCAGGCTTGCTCAAGACTCTGGTATAGCTCAGAGGATTCATGTAATAAAGAAATGTTAGGCCAGACAGTTCCAAATCACTCAACAAACTTATTGGCTTGAAGACTTCTTCATTAACTATATACTCTCTTATCACATGGTGGCTACTGTCTTCAGTAGCTTACAGCTGCCACCCCTGCCACCCATTGGAATCTGACTTAAAAAAATACTTTTTTTTTTTTTTTTTTTGGTGATGTTGCAGCTAAATTTTGGCTAGAAGTTCACACAAGAATAAAAGCTGTTATAACTTAAATGTATATCTTTCCTCCTATGGAAATTAAGTTCTTATCATCTCAGTGCCTTATTCACAAAGGCCTGTATTTGTAGCACCATTTATCTTCCCGAAGGGAATTGTATGGGACCCTGGAGATGAGTAATGACTTTTCTTAATCAGCCTTTTGAAATGCCATTGTCTTGTCTGTCTTTGTAGAACATCGGCACAGTGGTGGGTGTTTTGTAGCATAATATGAAACAAGGTGCTTACTGCTAAGAGCTTGTAATTTAAACAAAGGAGCAGCAATCAGAAAAGCAGCTGGCATACACTGAGACTTGAAATTCAAGGGCTGAATGCTTTCTGCACTGAGGGCAGGAGCGAAGGAAAGAATGAACAAACATCAAATGGATCAGAGTTCTCTTGCGTGTGCCAGTGTAATCTGCCAGTTCCTACTTAGCAGGCTGTGTTAGCATTGATTTGTACATTCTAGGTTTATATACCTTCTCTTTGCCTGCTTATTTTGCTGCTACATTTTTTTGGATCACTGTCTCAGTATTAAGATTCAACCTACATTTGCTTTAATATGCTTGGTCCCTGCTTTTTGTTGCTTTTCCTGCTCTAAATAAATGGTATTTATCAAAAGTTGAAATAAACCCATAACAAAATGAAAGCACAAAATTTTCAGTACAGGATAAAAACGTGAATTTTCCCATTTAGGACTTAAGCAGGGCAGAAAGGGACCACCAGAGGTCATCAAAACATGTTTTAGATGTGCCCAGGCAAGTGTACCTACATTATTGCTAACTGACCTTTTCCTTAAAATCTTCCAATTAAGGAGCTGCTCCAACAACCCTACCCAGCCAATTTCCATGTTTTACCATTCTGATTATTAGAATAATCATAAACTCTAACCTTACTCCAAATAAGCTGTATCTTTCCCTCCTTTCATAAAAAAAGTTTGTGTTTGCTATCAACTCCTTCAATCTTTTATCATAATCTTGTTTGTTTGTTTGTCTTTCCCCCTCTGATTATTCCCTTTGTTTTCCTCTGGATTATGTCAAACTGTTCTTGATATTTTAAGCACTGCATGCAGAACTGGCTACATACCTAGTCCTCCCCTGACTGAGGAAGAAATAATTCAGGTGTTGCGGGACACAGCATTAATGTACTTCGAGTTAAAGGTTGCTGTTTTGTCTGCACTATCATGTGGTCGATGTTTATCCTCTTTGTGTTACAAACTTAGGTCTCATCTTCTTCCTGCTGCATGGCTGCATCACCAGCTGCTTCCCATTTTGTATTTTTGTTTTCAATTTCTCTTTATACTACGTAGCACTTTGAGTTTGTCTTCATTGAACTGCATCCTCTTGATTTAAAACTCTCTTTCCAATTAATCAGGTTCATTTTTGATTCTGATTCTGTCCCTCAACCTGCTTGCACCTCCTCTCCTCCTGCTCATTTTAGAAGTATACACTCTAGTCCATCATCCAAGTCATTAATGAAATATTAAACAGAATTTGGTAGTGATAGGATGATGAGCAGAGATGACTAGGATGTTCAGGGCCCAGAGATGTGGCATGATTTTCTAACTAGAGTACAGAACTATTATTTTGCTATTTCTTTTTTTTTTTTTCTTCTTTTCCAGAAAACTGGAGACCGTGGACTTATTAGTAGTAGTGCAAAACTGTGAGACTTAGATTTTTGATAGGCTTCATATACCAAATTGTTTTAAATTGCAGTAAACAACTTTATCTCCACTTTACAGGTCCAGAAGACAATGTCAAGCAGCTGGCCAGTGGCAAAGCTGATTCTGGCAATGCACCTTCCCTCAATAGCACCACCATCTCCCTTCACAGATCTGCTCATCTTCTCACGTCACTGCCTTTCCTGCAGAAAAGTTGGTGCAGTAAAATCAGCTATCTACATCAAATAGACCTGTTTTCCACCTTGATTAGCATTCATAAAATGCCAATGAATTGGTTAGTGATACTGGTATTGCTAACAGAAAGAGAAGGAATGAAAAGGAAAATCATATAGAATTATCACAGTATGACATAAGCCCCCTTAATTTCCTCTCTCTCTATTCCCCAGCTGTAAATAGCTGAGGTATAGCACCCCTGTGGATGCAAATTGTGTGTCCACCTCATCTCTGCTATTTATTACACATAGCTGAGAGCTTGCCACTGCTGATATCATCACTATTGATTCAAGATGTGACTATGTCCCAGCACATGGATTTATCTGTTGTCCTTCAGCTCCTCCAGCAGCAGCAGGAGATATATGCATTTTGGGGCTGAGTTCAATGGTGAGTACTAGGATCTGAAGGGTGTTTCTGGGATTGTTCTACTTTCAGAACAAGTGATAGTACAGACTTCGGTGCTTTCTTTCTGCCTTGGTTGTTTGCGAAGTTCTGCTGTTCTACTCTTTATAAGAAAGAAAACCAATCAATCAAAACAAAAACAAACAAACAAAAAACCTACCACACCTTGCTTATTTACTCTGTTTGCTTTTGAGTAAAATTATCACTTTTTTACCTGAATGACATTACTTTGAACCTCAAATGCATTTCGGGAATGAGTTGGCTGTTAAGTAAGAGAGGTTGTTATTATTTTAAAATCAGAATTAGAATAGATTAAAATAGAATTGACCAGAGTGTTTCCACATACAAACATATATTGCAACAGATATTATGATACTTCATAACTCTTTAAGTCCACTGAGACAAAAACAAGCTTAGTATGAAGGAAAAAAAAATGGTGATCTGATTGATACAAGTCTTCCAAGATTTCTCCTCTTTTAGGCTATGAAGGGTAAAGATTTAACCCTGACGCTAAAACTAATCCCAGGTGCTAAAATCTGTGGCAGAGTTTGCATTCATCAATGTTAAGGAAATCTCCATAATCTCCGCAAAAGGTTAGAGCAGTGGAGTTCTGATTAGAAATACGGTTAAAAGAAGAATGGGTTGCCTTTCATTCAACTTCACTACAGTAGTCTGCAGCTGCTAAATTACAACTCTCGATGTTTTTCAGCCAAAGTTTCAATGCAGAACAGTTGTTCTGGTGTCGTCAGCCAGAGAGCCCATGGAGGGATGTAGTTCAGGAGTTTCTGTAGTGGAGCCAACAGAGTTGGCTTATAGCTCTGATTTGCAATTTTATGGTTGCCCTTTATTGCTGAGTGAACAGAACACTGAGGAAAATCACAACAGGACAGGAAAAACACTGACCCTCTCTTCTGTTTCATTGTGGGAACCTTATTGGAGGACTGCTGGGAGTTTCTATGGCCCTGGGAGAGGACACTGCTGGGAGAGCAAAACTTAGCAGAGACATGGACCTACTTTTCAAAGGGCTCCATGCATGTGCAGCTGCCAGCAAGTTCAACAGGGATTTCTAGATTTTCATCTGTATTCTGAACTGCAATATTGAGGTCAGTGAAGACCTTTCTTACCATTGTGTGCTTGCTATGGGGAGATGGATGCAATATCCTTATTCCTGTATTGTTAGAATTGTAATAATGATTACAGCCATTTACTCTAGGGAATAGGAGTGTACAAAATACATATTTCTCTTTCTGGAGATCATTTGCCCTTAAAATATGCCGCTGTTCTGGGAAATGTGAAAATAATGCAGGGCTTTAGGTGGATGGAAATTGTTTCTGTTCTCAGAAAATAATTTCTGAATGATTTCAACCTAGAAGTTGCTAATTTATTTTCACCTAGTTCTGTGAATCTGAGGTCAAACCACCAAGTCTGGTCCCGCTCTCTTGATACCCACCCTTGAGATATTTATCTCATTGATAGGATCCCCTCTCAGCCTTCTTTTCTCCAGGCTGAACAGACCCAGCTCTCTCAGTCTCTCCTCATAAGAAACATGCTCCCCTAATCATCCTCATAGCCTGCCGCTGGACTCTCCCCAGTAATTCCTTGTCCTTCCTAAACTGGGGAGGCCAGAACTGGACACAGAACTCCAAATGCAGCCCCACCAGGGCAGAGTATAGTCGAAGGATAAATAACCTTCCTCGACCTGCTGGCCACACTCTTTGTAATGCACCTCAGAATACTGTTGGCCTTCTTGGCCACAAGGGCACATCAGGGGCTCATGATTAACTTTTTGTCCACGAGGACTACCAGGCCTTTTTCCACGAAGCTGCCTTCCAGCAGGTCTGCCCCTAATCTGTACTGGTGCCCGGGGTTGTTCCTCCCTAGGTGTAGTACCTTGCACCTACACTTGTCTTTGTTGAACTTCATTAGGTTCCAACACTCTAGCCGGTCCAAATCTCTCTGAATGGCAGCACAGCCTTTTGTTGTATCAGCCATTCCTCCCAGTTTTGTATTATCAGCAAACTTGCTCATGGTACACTCTGTCGCTTCATTCAGGTCATTGACAAATAGGTTGATCAAGACTGGATCTAGTACTGACCCCTGTGGAACACCACTAGGTACAGGCTAGTACAACTCTGCACCACAAAGCTCTGAGATCTGTCATCCAGCCTCAATCCATCTCACTGTCCACTCATACAACCCACATTTCATGAGCTTACCTCTGAGGATGTTATAGGAGACAGCATCAATAGCCTTGCTGAAGTCAAGGTAGACAACATCCACTGCTCTTTCTATCCAGTCAGTCATGCCATCATAGAAGGCTTTCATTTGGTTATTTCACCAACTTAATGGCAACTTTCTGCTTGAGATAAAGAAAAATAAAGCTGTGTCCACACTTCCTGGTGCTGCTGTCTCTTACTACCAGGGAGGCTGGTGTGTTTAGCACAGTGGCAGACAGTGGCCAATCTCAACTTTTTTGCTCTGGTTTTGGCCCTTTTTCTTCCTGGACAGGGACATGCCTACCCTACAACTCCAGTGTTTTGTGTATCCACATTGAATGAAAAGCAACAATATTCACAGGAGAATCATCCATGTTGCATTCTTTGCCTTGGTGGGGTTTTTTGTAAGTTTGATTTGGTTTGGTTGTTTTGTTTTGTTTTGGTTTGGTTTGATTTTGTTTTGGTTTGGTTTTATTTTGCTTTGGTTTGAGTAGCACTCAAGCTGTGAAGTAGCACTACCACATCTTTTGATAAGAAACTTGCTAGGGTAACTGTCTCAGCATTCATTGCTACCCTGGTCAGCTGAATTTCTTCTTAGATTTTGTGTGTTCCACATTGTGGGGCACCAACCTGGAAATCAAAGGAATTCTGGTGCTTGGGTGAAACAAAATACCCTGTCACTTAGTCATCTCTTCTGCTTTGGAGAGCCAGTGTCCAGCAATAAAGAGTAAATGTCTCACACTGCACCTGTCCTAAGATTGTCATAGTGTTGAAGTCACTAGTGGGTTATATGAATGTCCCCTTCACAATGTCTGAATACGGCTGTCTACAGGGTTACCACTGCTCACTCTTCCTGGTTAATGCTGCTCTGGTGTAAAGATCTTGGGGGTGTGATGCTGTGCAGGGTTGTACGACAAAGAACTCTCAAGCGGTCATAAGGCTTGGTAATGTGCTGGCAGTAACTATAGGGTTACACTGTACTGTGTTTTGCACATGAAGTCTGAACAGATAGCGAATAATGTATCTCATTTAAAGTTCCATTTCCTAAGTACTTCATGTTTAGTTTTAAACTGGTTGCCAGAATCTAGGTTAATACATGAACAGTACTGAAGGTGGCTGTATTAGGCTGTTCAGATGAATTAGGAGGCAAGCTGATGTCTTGTTTCAAAACATTTTGAAAAACTGATCAAGTGTGCAAGTTTTAACTGTTCTTAAAACTGTCCCTTGCTCACTTTGTAGCAAAATGTCTTGCTAGCTACAATTGCATTACAGAGGTCATTCAAGGAGTTCACAGAAATAACTGCTTTTAGACTTTTTCTCCAGCCCATTAGGTCCATGCTCTCTGTCTTTCGGTGTCAAATGTGACTGTGTTTCTGTCTATTTCTGTCCTGAAAACACACATTTTTGTGGGCACCACAAGGAACATTACAGTCCTCGATAACGTTTAAAACCTGTCTGATGGAATCACAAAGCCACGATTGAGTACCATATGTTGTTTGCTACCTGCAATATATCTTTTTCTTTGGAAAGGCCCCTCTTCAAGAAAACTCACATGATAAAGGGAAACTGGTGTAATTTATTACTCTGCTCCATCACAAGGTGCCTTTCCTCTGTCCTGTGCAGAGGCAAATATTTTACTGTTGCTGGTGAAGACTGGGAATGGCACAAACAGGTTTTTCTTCTAAGCACACAGGTCTTTCTTTTTTGGTTCAACAAACCTGTTTTGTGGAGACCATACAATGACTCTAATAATTCTACCTGGTCTCGGTTTAAATTGCTCTTTCTTTAATTTCTATAATTACCGAGCTAGCTGTTCAGAACCCTACAGCTGGGGCTACAAAATTATTTCCATTCTAATTTCAGGTTTTTCACTACCTATTAACATTTGCATGATGTTCAGTTTCCACAGTGAAATAATCTTCTACCTTCAGGTAGATTCTCAGGCAACGTGACTGCTTAAGGAAGGGTAGAGCTTGTTTGAAAAAACAGTGATCCAGAAATTAATAAGAATCATCTTTTAAAACAAACACTGTTGATGTTGCCTCATCTAACTTGGCTGTAAATTTTTTTATCTCTGAGGCTATTGTATAGTATTTGTGTGTACATCTGTGTGAATTTGTGGTATTATAGCATAGAATTATGTCCTGCTGCACCTTGGGTGATGTGAAATTCCCTTTTGAAGTTTAATTTCTTCCACCATTGCTACTGCCTATGGTTGCTTAACACCCTGTATCGGGGCTGTCAAACTCATTTTCGCCAGGGGCCACATCAGCCTCGTGGTTGCCTTCAAAGGGCCGAATGTCATTTTAGGACTGTATAAATGTAGGAGTAGCCTATATATCATGTTCACATGGTGAGGCTGGTGTGGTTACTCACAAGTTATTGCTCTGCAATCTGATTTTAATCCAGTTCTCCCTACTAAGAAGGATTAAGCAAATAATTAAATGCAGAAGCTACTAAAAGTAATTAGAAGCCAAATTCCTTAAATTCCAGCAGTGTTCATTCTCACTTTTGATTATTCTCTAAGTAAGAGATTACTTACATAACAGGGAATGAGAATAAATCTCTTAATATAAAAATTAATAAGTAGAAAAAATTATTTCTCATAGGTTGAGGATAGTGTGGGAACATAAATTCTTTCCTCTTCATTACCAGTTTGCAGTTTTTGTCTTTGTGCTTTTTTGGGAGAACAGTGTCTTTTATTCAGGCAGTACACCTTGTTCTGACTGACACTGATTGGAAGCTCTCAGAAATATAAAAGATCTGTAGGCTAACCACTTCTTTTGTTTCTTCCAGAGGTGATGATATCCACTGCTGAAATACAGTGTGCTGTGTCTTGTGGCTGATCTCATTCACCAGGGCTCATCTCTTACCTTCGTGCTACTGTGCTTCCCAAAAACCTCTGGGACGTGGGTTTCTCTGCAGCCGACTGTCACTGAGGGGACAGATTTCACTTCACTGTGATATTTTTAGACATACTGCTTCAAAAAAGTGTTCACCTCTCAGTTCCTGAGATCAGCTGATCGAAGGCAGCTTGGCGGGTCCCGACTAAGCGAAATCTTCGAGGTACAGAGAAGACTTTCGTTCTCTGAACCGGGCACTTTCGTTCTCGAGAGACCCAGCAGCTCCCGGCAGCCCTTGCGGGAGCAGCTGACGTGGAGTGGGTGATACCGTGGAGAGGGCGATCACACCCCCGCCCCTCACCTTGAAAAAGCCTCAGGGAGGGCATTTAAGAGTCTCCCACAGCATCCTCACAGCTAAACTGAAGGAGTGTGGTCTGGATGATCGGGTAGTGAGGTGGACTGTGAACTGGCTGAAGGGAAGAAGCCAGAGAGTCGTGGTCAATGGAGCGGAGTCCAGCTGGAGGCCTGTATCTAGTGGAGTGCCTCAGGGGTCAGTACTGGGACGGGTATTATTCAATATATTCATCAATGACTTGGATGAGGGAAGAGAGTGTACTATCAGCAAGTTTGCTGATGACACCAAGCCGGGAGGAGTGGCTGACACGCCAGAAGGCTGTGCTGCCATCCAGAGACCTGGACAGACTGGAGAGTTGGAAGGGGAAAAAAATTAATGAAGTATAGCAAGGCCAAGTGTAGAGTCTTGCATCTGGGTAGGAACAATTCCAGGTCCCAGTATAAGTTGTGGAATGACCTGTTGGAGAGCAGTGTAGGGGAAAGGGACCTGGGGATCCTGGTGGACAGCAGGATGACCACGAGCCAGCACTGTGCCCTTGTGGCTAAGAAGGCCAATGGCATCCTGGGGTGTATTAGAAGGGGGGTGGTTAGTAGGTTGAGAGAGGTTCTCCTTCCTTTCTAGTCTGCCCTGGTGAGACCCCATCTGGAATATTGTGTCCAGTTCTGGGTCCCTCAGTTCAAGAAGGACAGGGAACTGCTGGAGAGAGTCCAGTGCAGAACCACGAAGATGATTAAGGGAGTGGAGCACCTCCCTTATGAGGAAAGGATGAGGCAACTGGGGCTCTTTAGCTTGGACGAGACTGAGAGGTGACCTCATTAGTGTTTATAAATATGTAAAGGGTGAGTGCCATGAGGATGGGGCCAAGCTCTTCTCGGTGATAACCAATGGTATGACAAGGGGTAGTGGGTTCAAATGGAAAACAAGAGGTTCCACTTTTCTTTGAGAAGAAACTTCTCAGTAAGGGTGACAGAACACTGGAACAGGTTCCCCAGGGGGGTTGAGGAGTCTCCTCCTCTGGAGACATTCAAAACCCGGCTGGACGCCTTCCTGTGTAACCTCATCTGGGTGTTCCTGCTCCGGCAGGGGGATTGGACTGGATGATCTTTCGAGGTCCCTTCCAATCCCTAACATTCTGTGATGCCTGATGGTTTGAGTGGGGTGGCACATGTGGTCTTCCAGTGGCAGACATTTGGTTTCCTGACCTGAGAGCAATCCAATCTGCTATGCCCATAAATAAGCCCAAGTGCCAAGTCAGAATCTAACAGTGAGTTAATACTAGTTAGTGCACATAATTGGAAGAAAGCCTACATTAGTTTAAGCGTGCATTTCTGACTCAATACTCTGCTTTTCTGTATAGCTGTATATGAACACCCATTATAATTTTTGCCTCCTCTTTCCCACCCTCAATTTAATTTGCCATTATCTTCTACAGTGGATGACACTTCTGTTGCTCTTAAAAAAGCTTTGATGCTTACATGCTAAGGTATTTTGCAAATTAATGAATTAAAGTACTTTTACAGGTAGGAGTCAGATTTGAAAACAAGTCATTAAACTAACTTGTAACCGATGACACATAGCTGCATAATTGCTATGACAGATTCTGCAAGGCTAGGCAACAATTGGCCTCCACAAATATCACATATTTTTCACTTACCATAACACTTTATGGGTCTAAGGGCAACTCTTTCCAGCAATGAATTATTTATCAACTCTCAAATTCAGGTGCACGTGTACATTTTTTGGGGCATTTTATTGGTATATGCAGAAATTCAGGCAAGAGGACTACATGCTGAGCTGTGTGGAGCATGGAAATTCTGAAATAAAATGTTATCCTCTGAATATGATTGAAAGCAGAGCATTTTTTAAATACTTGGAGTAGAAAGGATATGAGGCCTTCTTTTGGTCTTTATTTAATGTCAGTGGGGCTTTTCTGATAAAACTTTGCTTTGAACTGGCTTTAGAATAGCGATGATAGTACAATCTTTTAAAAAAGTTCCAAATATAAAGTAGTATTGAAATGACACATACAGATGTTTCAATGTTAAAACAAGCCATTAGGTGATATTTTGCAGACCGAAGTCCTATTTTACAGGATACTGAGGTTGAATTTATCTTTGTATCCTGATTAAAAAAAAAAAAAAAAAAAATGGAAAATTCTCTGACCAATGACTGCTCAGTATCTCAAAACAGAAGCTTATATTCCTTTTGTTCAGAGTTTGATGCTGAAAGTTAGTCTTTAACTAGAAAGATATCAAATGGGATGTATTAGGCTTTCATGCAATTGGCAATTTATTTTGAATCTGACCCTAACTGTAGATGTTGAGTGCTTAAAATTGTGGCTCTGAGCTAGAGCTCTTTTCAGGTTGTGTAACACCTGCTCCTTTTTGGTAGATTTTAATTTAATTTTCCTTCCTTTTAGAAGTGGAATTTTATAAGGTTCTCCAGATTTTGCATCTTTCAGTTTTCATTTTGGTTTTGTAACAATAAACCATTTGACTTCTGAAAATGTCTATATATAAGAAGATATCATTCATAACATTGAGATAGTGCAGAAACATAACTAAAATTCCTTAAGTCAGTAAATTACTCTTGAAAAGTGATCTGTCTTCTTTGCTCCAGAATCCTCCCAGACATACTACTCCAAACTCCTAATTATTTTCCAGATAAGCATTTGTGATGTTGAAGCATATTTCAGACTTGCGTAGTGTGGCTTAAATTTGAAAACAATGAGCCTCAGCTGAAGACCATAGCAGTTTTTCTGTTCTGTTTAATGGAAAGTTGTTCTGGCTTAGTATCTTTATGCTGTGATATGGCATATGCTACTTCATCTGACCAGCTCTTAAAATAACTGCACTTCTTCTGCATTTAATCCTTAAACTTGAAAGAAAAACAACTAAACCTGTGAATTCCTGGTTTTCAATGCTAGAGGTGTTTAGCCTGCAGTTTATGGTTGGTGGCAATCTCTGCATCTGGCTGTGCAGATGGGAAACTCCCGGCCAGCACTTTGCTGATGCAGGGATGCTTTTAGTGATTCAGGAAGAGTTGTCCTTCTCTATTTAATGTCCCAGTGAAGTGTTGAGGGATACCATGCATTCAAACGAATGTCTTTTGGTTAAGCTGGAAAGCCTATGTACAGGCTACTTTTTAGCATTTTGATTTAGGTTCCAGTCCTAAACCCAAACCTCTGTAAGATGCAGACTGCAGAAAAGTGCTCAGCCCCCTAACAGCCTGAACTGGATAGATGGATTTTCTGTGAATACAAAAAAATTAAATCACTAAGCTCAGGTTTTCAAGATGACAAGTATTACAAAAACCTTTGCAAGGCAAAAATATGAAGAAAAAACTGAAGTCCAGAAACAGTCACTTAATGCAAACAAAGGCTATTTTTTCCTTAAAAAATCTAAATGAGAAGAGCTGAAATTTATAAATAAACTGAAAGTGACCTAATTTCTATCATGTTAAGCAACTATGATACCTCTTCAATGAAGACTAATATTGACTACTGATTAAAACATGTAATTTTATATCTTAGTTCTGGAATACGAATATGTAACTACAAATATGAAACTGTTTTTTTCAGGCAAGGGCATAATTTTGACATTTTGAATGATTATAATTCTCTGAGTTGGAGAGGTAAAACTCCTGAGGTCTGAAGAATTCTGCTAAAGAATTCAAAGAAATCAGTATTTTGGTTCTTGGTGTGTTACCATTGAGGCAGCGTTTCCGGATTACATCTGGAAGCACACATGCTGCTTGAAACATGCAGTTAGAGAGCCCTTGTGGTCCATTAGTATTTTATTTTCTATGAAAACCCAACAACCAAAATCCTATTATTTATAGATAATAAAACATAGTCATTGAGAGGAGGAAGCAACCTTTACTCCTTGACCCTGCAGCAGCCTAATCATTCGCCTACCTTGGTCTCTGGAGAAGCATGTATTCCTTTTCATAGATTTGAGCTGGAATCAGTTTTTCAGGACTGCCTCCACACCTGTTGTCTGAATAAATTCCCATAGAATTATAAAGAAGACATTGCTGTAGTATATCTCCCAGGAGATACAATTTTACGGTAGGGCTTTGTGCCTGCCTGATAACTCTATATGGTAATGTGGTTTGATACTTGTCAAAAATCTATGGTTGATCATAGTTTAGGGGCAACTGCTTCAGTCAGGAAGAGGCATAGTTTGCTGTGAGGGAATCTTCAGAAACATTGCTTCAGGCTATATAGGCATCCTGTCTCTCTTCCTATGGCCCCTCAGTCTCTCCCTCAACAACTATTAAAATATATAGGCCAACAGCCTTATGTATCTGGACATGTTCAAGGGAGCAGACCTCAGTATGAAAGTGGTAAAGGGGTAAATGTTTCCATGGCATTACATTTAGAGTACATGGATCAGTAGCAAAGACTTGGCTGGTCTTGTTACTGTCACATCAACTGCTGTCAAGTCACATTCAGTGTTTTGTGTAGTAATTGAAAGTCAATTAATCCAAAGGAAAAGTTATTTCACATGGCCAAGGCTAATCAAAAGTTTGCTATTTAAGGCATAACTTATGAAGGGTTGCATCAGGGACCTGTTTTTGGCTGCTCTTATTTAATATCTAGAGACTTTTCTAAGAATTCCTTGAAAGAAAAAAAAAATGTTTAATCACTGTTATCCTTAATTTTCTCATAAAAGAAAATGCTATTTCATCACAGATTCTAGCTGTGACTGTACTGGAGACCTTCAGCATATTTCCTTACTTAGTGAAGGGAGTTTCTTTTCTGCAATTTAGATAAAGTGAAAAAAAAAAAAAAAGTGGGAAAGAATATTTGACTAGTATGAAGGACCTTGCTTGATTTATATTTACATGAAAAATATTGTTCAGGGGCAGTCTAGGAGCTATCTTCTATCCCAGTGCCTTTTCTTTGTTAGTAGCTAGTATTGGATGTTTATGGCAATAATATAGGAACTGACAATTGCAGATTGTGTTTTTTCTTACTTTACATTCTCGCTTTGAACTTCAGGAAGCAATATATGCATTTTTTAGTAGCCCCAGATGGATTTCCATTAATTTTTCTGATTATTTTTTGAGTTTATATATTTCTTACAAAAATTCACACTTTCTAATTTATCCTTTTATACTTCCAGCATCTTGTGGCGCTGAATTCCACAGTATAATTATGTCTTTTCTCAAAAAAATTCCTACCTGATTAATTCAGGATACCATGTTGGCACAAACGCAAGCAGGTATAAATTGGCATGAATATATTTAAGGTTAGAAATTAGGAAAGTCCTAGCAGTTCCAGTCAGACCCTTAGGGACAGTCTGAAGGTGGAACATGAGAAGTTTATCAGAACAATTATAGAATGTATTTGTAGGTGACTGAAATTAATGACCCAAGTGCTTTCTTGCAATACGTTCCCCTTTTTCTCTAACTTTTAAATTACTGATGGTACATCTTTCTTGCTACAAAGCATGAAAAATTAGGGAGCACAGCTCCTGTCAACATTAATTACAGATGTTATGAAGTCAAAAGAATGTTAGGAAAAAGGCTCTTAAAAAGCATTTGTAAGTTGTAAAACAAAGACTGATGTATTGTTGCCATTAAGAGCCTCATATTTCAGAATGCACTATAAATCTTATGAGATGTGGAGACCTATTATGTATGAAACATCATTTTGGCACCCTGGAAAATTGCCAGTTGAGTTTTAGTGTGTTCCCTTCAGTCTGGTTGTGGACAGAAGAACAGATTCATAAATTGCCTTAGGGCATTTTTATTTTCTGCTTTATCAGGATGACTCTGCTAGTGTACTTCACCTTTCAATTGCCTAATTTGTAAACACTTTTCATGAGCTCTGTAATTAATTGGCAGGCGAGACTACACACTGGCTGGAAGTAACTGAAGATTACTCTTAATTATGAGAGTACACTTTTGGTGGATCATTTAAAATACGCATGTATATTAGAGAAAAATATAAACAATAATGTGTGAATGCAAACAGTGGATTGGTTTGGGAAAGATGCTGTCAGGGTTCATCTGCTCTTCTGAACCTCCATGCTCCCTACTTGCATTTCAGAGTCACAGAATGGTTGGGGTTGGAAGGGACCTCTGGAGATCATCTAGTCCAACCCACCTGCTAAAGCAGGTTCACCTAGAGTAGATCACACAGGAATGTGTGCAGGCAGGTTTTGAATGTCTCCAGAGAAGGAGACTCCACAACCAATCCGGGCAGCCTGTAACAGGGCTCTGGCACCCTCAGAGTAAAAACATTTCTCCTCATGTTTAGATGGAACCTCCTGTGTTTCAGTCTGTGCCTATTGCCCCTCATCCTATTGTTGGGCACCACTGAAGAGAGTCTGGTCACGTCCTCTTGGCGCCTACCCTTGAGACATTTGTAAGCATAAATAAGATCCCATCTCAGCCTTCTCTTCTCCAGGCTGAACAGACCCAGCTCTCTCAGTTCTTTCCTCATAAAAAAGATGATCTAGACCTCTAATTATCTTTGTAGCTGTCCACTGGACTCCTTCCAGTAATTTAAGCTGGAATTCCTGGAATTCCTTTAAGAACTGTGGCTGCTGCACTCAAGCAAAGGCTCTGAGAAGTGATAGGATGGTGACACGCTTTTGGTTAATAAGGAGGTGACCCACAAACTAAAGGCATTCGCCATCTGACAGCTACCCAGCCAAATTCCACCTTTCACAGACACACCCTGTCTCTTCTTATTGCAAACTGAAATAAATAAAATGTTAGAATGAAACAGCAGAGCTACATTAACATTTCTTTGTAGGATTACAGCAACAGTTGGGCAGCCTGGGCCTGCAAAAGCACCTAGCCTTCTTGTCAGGATGATAGATTATTGTGTAGATTTAATGAGATTCTGACTTAAACTGGTATAAATCAAATCAGAATTGGCACCTTTAAAGTGGGTTGGTTGAAACTGTTGCGTGCTTTCTTGCAGCATCTCCTGAGCTAGGTGGCTGATAATGTAAAAATCCTCCGATTTCTAATCTAACATTATTTTAGCCAAGCAGACCTAAATATGCGGTTGGAAACATGCTGATGCTAGTCAAAAAATTGGCTATAGAAAATAAATTTTTCCTGTACAAATATGAGTATTACACAGGTACCTTTGGAGGCAGGTTTGAATACTTGAATCCTGCTAGAGCCATTATTATTTTCACAGGCTGGATATGCTTCTGCTGAAGCAGTCTGATTTTTGATGTTTTGTCCATTTAGACTGTTTATTTATTAGTTTATGGAGTATTCTGTATCTTCAAAAAGTTGCTCTGATTAAAAATTCCAGATAGCTTCTTTCTATTTCAAGCTCTTAGTAGGGTTAAAAATGATTCACGCTACACATTAAATTCGGTATTTTTGCAAGCATGGACATGAAATGCTGTAGTAATTTCCATGTTTTTCCAAGTATTATTCACCCTGAAATTGCTTACAGAAATGATTGAAACCTTATCTAAGTAATCATATTGTAGATATTTAAACTATAGCTGCTTGAATCACATCATGCTGTCAAATAGCTTGAAAGATATTTCTCTGCAAGCTCAGCAAAAGTGAGTAGTGTGATATTCTGGTTATTGTGTGTGATATCTGGCTGAGATAGATTTTGTCTGAGTTCTTTAAAATTCCATCTGTTTCCTGAAAGTGCAGACTCAAACATTAAGCTTGTGTTTGAGTCAGAACTTGTGTTGATTTTTATGTTTTATCTGTTCAGAATGCAAGTAAAAATCAGAATTATGGGAAAATTATGTATTATATCACAAGTTGGGTAAAATTTCACAGCTTGCTCTATGAAAATTTATCTAAGCTTTATTTTGGAGATTTTTCTGTGAGATAATGAGTGCTATTTAGAAGTAACTCATTTTTCAAGACTTGCAGTATTTTACATTCTGGTTTAAAAGAAAGGATGAAGATTATTGATTGCTTCTGCAGCTTATTGAACAAAAAGTATGTATTCTGACTGGAAGTCAAATGAGGACGCAAAAATAAAAACAGGAAACTATACTGATGCTACGTATAATGTGACTTGATAAATTCCACAAAAAGGATATCCTTAGAAGAGTTTCTGAAGTAACTTTCTCTTCACTTTCAACATTAAGTAAATTCTTGTTTCAAAGAAAGGGGGTGGAAATATTGTAGCTTTTATCTTTTTGTTCTAAAACTATTAATAAAGTGACCAGAATTATTTGTCCTCTTGAAGCTCTGATTAGTGTGTTTATTAGAGTGTAGATATTAGAGTAATAAAATTTGAAAATATGTCTTCATTTTTTTTTTTCCATCTGTTTTTTCACCATACTGCTGGTTTCCTATGAAAATGTTAGTACTAGTAAGAAATGGTGCATTTGTATGGCAGTGTATATCCTCGTAGAGTTGGGCTTATGTTAAAACCTGTTGTAGTTACAAAGGAAGCATTCAGATTTTACAGTGAAGGAAAGCTGGAGAATTGTTGAAAAGAAGAAAACCTTACACATGTTGCACTCAACGTATGAATTCTGTAAAACAATATAGTTTCTTAGTAGTGGTTTGATGTTGTTTAGTTTAGTTTTTTTTTAAACAAAGATATATGTAGTACATGGATTGCAGCTTTTTTCCTCACTCAAATGATGTTTTATATCCCAAAAAGCTTCCTCTGGAAATTATTCAACAAATTGTATTGAGGCCAACCAAGTAGTCAACAAATGTATAAAAGAATGTGAATTGTAGTCACATGGGAACATTTCAACAGTTTTGGTGTGATAGTTGCTTGTATATGTTCACTGGGCTAGAAAGCATCTTAGAATATGAAAAATCTATGATTTCACCTTGTCTTCAAATATCATGTTGCTGTTGAGTCTTAACCACAAAGAGAATCTGTAGATTTGTGTTCAAAATCAGGCCACTGTTATTAGATAATACAAAATTACGAGTCATTACATTAAAATCTTGGATTACCTTTGACAAGGTGCCCAGTAAAAACTGTGGGTTTTGTTAGCAAATTTAATAAGGAAACATCTGAAAATTTATAGAGGTGTAGATAGACAATATCAAGATTGAAGTTACTGGCTAAATGTAATAATTAACTATTCATTGACTTTTGCTCTCTTTTGCTCTGATATAAAAAGCTTGATTCTAATCACATTTATAGATGTTTTGTCAGTTATAGTATAATTTTACTGCACCTATTGACTTGGAGAATCAGTAAAATATATTTTACCCAAACACATTTCCTCTCTGTGTTGGCTGTGAAATACTGGTTGCAAGTACTGTTTTAAGTATTTGATATCTGAAATACAAAATCCAGGTTAAACTGCACAAATCAAATTATTTCAGTTCTCTGTTTTTGCCATATGTCTTTAAATACAGTAGTGTACACATAGTGTACACATATATTTAATTATTAATTACCCCAAATATACATAGTATGCATTGGAATTTAAAACTAAAACATTGTCTTCTATGTCGTATGAGAGAGAGAAGGCCAGAACAAGCTTGTTTTGAATCCAGTGATGAAAGAGCTTTCAACCAGAACACCCACCTACTAATCCTCTAGTTTTTTGGTAAACTTTTGTTACCATAGCCTTTCCCACCTCCTTGTTCCTCAGTTTCTGGAGGAAGAAAATCTGTAATGTTCTGTGTATGTTAAACATTCTACCTACCCTGTTCGAAGTGCTTTATTTGAGGTATCCACTTTCCGTTGCTTTGCATGGCAGTGCCATGGCTCAGGTGGTTTATGTATTATACCCCTGTGTACGGAGATGATGGCTTCTCCAACACAGAATATCTGAAATGCTGCACAATTCACTGGAGATAGTTTATCCAATAATCCTATTTGTCTTGTGATAAAAGTAAAAATAACACGTAGCTAGTTGCATTGGTTTGGGTTGAAATGGCAGTCAGTAACCAGCAATATTAAGGGATAAGAATACTTCTGCAAGTTTGCTAAAATGACAGTATTGGGCATCAGTGTGCATGCTGGGATGTCTGGGCATCCTATTTGCAGTTCTGTCACTCATTGGCATTGGGGAATTGAGAATGTTCCTTACTATCAATTTTTCAGTATTTTTTTTTTCTTTTTGTCGTTATTTTCCTATTCAGTCAGACAATTGCTGTCTATTACATTTGGGCAGTATAATTTTTACTGTCTTTGTTTTTAACTTCTCTGGCCTCCTATACCCTCAGATATAAGTTAAAGATAATCATCCTTGGTCTGTTGCATGTGTTCAGAAACAGCCAGATTCCTTTTTAATGCTATTTCATTTTCAGTTTTGGTTTTAGGATACAGAATATGTCCTATCAGGTTTACTTTCAGAAGTGTCCAAAACTAGATAAGACTCAATAAAATTTTGGGTTCAAAATCTACTTGTCAGCAGGAAATGAACAACCATCCTTAGCTTACTCAGGCCATTTGTGTCAATGAGAAATTAAGCAATCAATTGGCAGCAAAAATGGCGTAAGTACTGTCCCAGTTTCAAAAGAGAGTTCAAGCACTCTTATATTATTAAAAAAATAAATATAAAAGCCAGACCAATCTGATTCCTGCTGCACAGGCATATAATACAGCTGGCTCAGCTCTGAGAAGCTCAAAAGAGATAAACAATTTTTTCCTTCTCTCTTTTTCTATTTTACTGAGGGTTTTTTGTCTTTCATAAATGACAATAATGCAATATAGCTTCCCAGAACCCTATAAATTATTTCAAAAATTCATGGGTTTGCTTGTAGTGTTAGGAGACAAAAATTTTATTTCATGATTTAACTTCAAAATCGCTGTTTTTCTCTGAGGTGCCACTAGCACTGTCAGTATTTTCAGTATGCGAATTCCTAGGAACAAATTAACATATTTTTACAGCTTCAGAGACTCTGATAAGCAACTCTTTTTGTGGACTGCCCAACACACCATCATTTGCACACCATAGATGTCAGTCTTATTCTACTTCCCACTTCAAAGTCAGCAGCAAAACCGATGTCATGCATATTGCAAGCAGTGTGAAAATGTTCCTGTATAAATAGCTTCCCTGGTCAATGTCCATGT
This sequence comes from Patagioenas fasciata, assembly GCF_037038585.1. Taxonomy (NCBI): domain Eukaryota; kingdom Metazoa; phylum Chordata; class Aves; order Columbiformes; family Columbidae; genus Patagioenas; species Patagioenas fasciata. Next base: position 15,912,545 of record NC_092522.1, read on the forward strand.
AAATGAAAACCAGAAAATATATGAGCATAATTCAGAGGATTACATGGCTTTTGTAGAATAATTTATTATATGGATTTCATTCTCTACCTCATTTTTTTTTCCTTCTGAGCAGGAGTTGCCAGCAGTTTTTTTCTTAGACTTGTTTGCAGTTCAAAATATTGACCCAATTATTTCTCTGTCATTTTAGAGGAAGAATTATGTTTTGATTACAGGGAAGACTGGTAAAGTTGAATGGAAATTATGGATCATATCCAAATATTCAGAAAAGCTGAAGTTCATAAACCTAGAGTCAATCTATGTTTATGTTTGATATGGTGATGCGTGACTCTGCCTGATTAAATCAGCCTGTTTCTGGATCAGCTGAGACATTTAGTTACAGCTATTTACCTATGGCAACTTGCATTAAAAGTTTATTGGATAATGGGAGAAAAGAAAAATGTGGCTTAAGCAATTAACTATCATTTAGATCACAGAAATGTTATACTAAGGGATATATTTTCATTCAGTGCCTGTGAAGTATGGCACACTTGACTATTTTTTTTAGGACAATCCTAGTTTGTGACTCTTTGGAAATGCTCTGACCTTGGTTTCACAGATAGTAGATGATCAGGTGTGGAGAGTGGTGCAGTTCTAAGGAACAAATTTGCTTTTTCTCCACATTTCCATTTTGAGTGTCTCGTTAGCAGGCAGGGTGCATCTTAAGGCTTTAAAAACAAGATATTCAAGCATAAGCATGTGTATAATGTTGCATTTCTTATGATGGTGCCTTGGGATGATGCGTTATCTGGTAGACACTCTAACAGACAGTATGGGAAGCATGGGAGTCATTGGTGGAGTTTTTGCTCTACTACTTTCATTGGCCCTTGCGAAAGTTACCTTACTGCGCTAAGTGCCGACATCATTGTCATATGCAGCGTGGACTGCCCTCAGCCTTCTCAAACCTCTTGTGTTTTCTGTGTTTAAAGTCACAAATTGTAGGGGATTTTAATTCCAAAATGTATTGTCTGTCCTCTTAATCAGTGTGGTGACCTTCAGCATTCCCATACAGGAAATTTCAGCTGAGCTGAATTGAAAGACAGCAATATCAGCCTTTCTTAGTTGGTTGACCTAATCAGGTGTATTAGTTTAATGAAAACCCAGATTAATTTTAATGTGCACAGGCCCATCCTCACACATAATACATCACTGCTATTCCTGAGCACCACACATCAGTTAACCTTAATAAGAATAAAATTGAAGTGCATATGCAGGGAAGCAATCAGCTGGGGCTCTTTTGACTCGAGGTTTTCCATTCCTCATGAGCTGGTGTTGTGTTCAGATATACAGACTTCCTTCTTCCTAATGGTTTCTAGGAATGAATGAAACTGTTGCAGTATAAAATAAGTGGCCAGTAATTTCTGGAATTTTAATTATTGCTTACTTCCATTCTTCTTCCTTTTGTTGTTGTTGTTGTTGTTGTTGTTGTGTTTTTGTTTTAATTTTGTTTTAAAAAAAAAAGAAAACAAAAGAAAAAATGTCTAAAATAAGATGCTATTCAGATCCTCATCCAAAATTCACACAAACCAGAAACAGCTGCAGGTGAAATTTGACTAAGATTATTTCACATAAAATATACGTGAAATCTGGCCCTGATTGAGCTTAGTAGCAAAACTGCTCAATTCAGTAGAGCCAGGCTTTCAACACAAATTCATATTGTATTTCACTTCTTTCTTCTCCCCCTTCAAAATCCTTACTGTGTTAAAATATATATTTAATAAACTGTTAAGGTACAGTAAACTGATAAATATTTGTTTGCTTTCCTTGTCAGGAAAGTGGCAGAATTCAGTTCTTGACCATTAATTACTGATTTTGAAGGCAGCTCAGGATTTCTCCTCATTTAATTGCCAAAAGATATATTTTTTTGTACTAATATGAGCCATACCTGGCATGAAAACAGCCCTGAGGAGATTTTGTTATTCAAGAACCTGTGTTTCTTTTCTACAACCAACAGATCTAGACCTGATAGTAAAGTTCAGAAACCAGGTCATCAATGGATTTCTCTGCTTAGCAGTAATTGAATTCAGTTGATGTCCATGTTGACTTGAAGCTGTTTGCTCTGTATCTTGGATCTCCAAATGTATCTTCCCCTGCAGATGTCCTGGTATCGAGCAATATGTTCAGTACTGAAATTTCCTGGAAAAAATGCTCCTCTCAGCAGAGGACAGAACATTTAAAATCCTATCTATGACTACCAGTTCACCATGCACCATCTAAATGATGTTTATAAGCCTAAATACTGTATTACTACAATTAATGGTTTCCTATTCTCATTTTATTCTTAATGTCCTGGTTTTGTGTGTGTCTGTTTCTAGAGTACGATCTCCTCTTTCTCTATATCTTATTTTAATTTTACCATTTTTGTAACTTCAGATTTTTACCTCCCTCTAGAGTTTTGTGCAAAAGGAAAGAAGGTACAAAGATTACAGTTGGGCAGCATTTTTCAAGTTTCCCCCTTTTCTAATGATACTAGAGCAATCCACTTAATTGTCTGCTATTCATTTTCCTTCTCGTTCACATGCAGGATACAAAGATTTTCATCACAATCCTCTCTTTTATAATAAATTGCTGATTTTAGAAAACTATTCAGTCTTCTAATATATCCATTTAAATCTATGTGGAAAGTAATTTTGACATCAATCTTTTCAGTCTGTGCCACTGTCTTTTGCCAACTATGTAGAATTAAGATAAGGTTTCATCACCAGCTGAACTATGTTAGTATTTGTTTGAAGATAAGAAGTGTTAGTTTTCCTCACCAAGCGACATTGTTGGAAATAGAGGCATGAAAGACTGGATAGAGGCTTCTGGGAATGAGTGATGAGTGTACCTTTTTCATTTCACTTGGCATTCATTGTAGATAACCACTGAAATTAAGTTTTATGTACTAGTGATATTGCTGACTTGAATTATGAATGGATATGATAAATTATGTAACTTCAACTGTAGCTGTGGACATCAGTAAAAATACAGGATATTAATGGAACATATAGCAAAAGTAAAGGCTTTGCAATAAACAGGAAGAGGGAGAGCAGACAGTATTTGAAAACTGTGGCATAGAGTAGCAAAATGGACCCTTCTGTCTGAGTTCCCCTTAAAATTAATGCAAGGAGTACTTCTGTCTGTGATGTACACTGGCAGTGGGGAATTAATCATACTGGGCCAAGAAGCTGTGCTGGTGGAGGATAACATATACCTAATTATCCATATCCATGGAACTGATCTTAGACACAAGATACCTTCTGACAGCTGCTGCAGAATCTTTCTGTTAAAAAAAAAAAAAAAAGAAAGAAAAAAGGGCCTTCTACTGAATGTTGCTGTTAAATATGAAAATTCAGACACCAACATTAGGTTTTAAATTATCTCTAGAGTAGGTAAGTAGTGAGTATGAAACAACTGAATTAGTGATGTGAATGAGAAGTCTCTAGCAGTTGGAAATTGTACATTTAGGGTTTGGTCTATTTTGTGACTTTTTGTTTGTTTATAAACACAGTGCTCAAAATGGGACAAAGAAAGTGAGGGGGGAGGGAGACTGCCAGAATTACATTGAACTAATTCACTACTTGGAGCTAATTTAAAGTTATGAACAAAAAAAAAGAGCCTTTCAGGCTTTAGATGAAACACTTGTAGCAGCTAATATCTGGATATGTAATTCATCCTTCCCTACCCCAAAACCCAACCAACCAAATCCCCACTCAATCAGAACCTTTATTTTCTTCAGCTGCATTCAAACACTTCCCCACGCTGCATCCCGCATCCACCTGCCTTGACCCTGCAAGCAGCACAGGTGGTTTCTCAAACATGTTTCACAGTTCTCTCTCCATTTAGCAAAAATTACCAAAACTAGTAGGTTTTGTTCTTGAACACACCTTGTAAAGATTTATTTCTGAGTTCAACTGAAGAAAAAGAACTGGTTTTCTGCACTGCTGTCTCACCCATGAATGTTCCCATAGTTATGGCTAAATGAAAGACTAGTTACTGCTAAATAAAAGGCCAGGTTCTTGCTTCTAAGACTGAGTGGTGCTGAGTGGCTTATGTTAACACTGTCCTAGAGCTTTCTCCCTGAATAGCAGACACTAGAGAATTATTCTGTGCTTTTTAAAACAGGTCTGAAATTCAACTAACAGTGAGACAATGCAAATAGTCCAGTATTCAGATTTGCTCCTTGGCTGCCTTTTCATTTAGCAGTAAGAGCATTCTTAGGAGTCCATGAACCCTTGGTAGAGTGTGTATGACCTGCACACCCTAAAGAGGATCCTGTGCTTCCATCATAGCACTGTCTGAGTAGCAGGAAAAACTGGAACCTGATGTTTGTCCAAAATGAAACCACTAGAGGGAAGCGTTATTGAGCCATTAAAGGACAAGTAATGCTTGCCAAATACTGGTACTAATATTATACTAATACTAATACCAATACCATAATAATACTAATACTATAAAAATAATATTGGTACTGGAAGTAAGGATTTTGAAAGATTTGAAAAGGTAGAAAGCTATTTTTTCTAAAGGTCTGTTGAGTGAAACCAAACCTTTTTCTGACATGATGATAGCTGTGTGGGAGTCTCTATACATCATTGCTTAGCTGTGAAGAGCCTGCACTGTGACTCACAGGTGTCCAGGATGATGTGCCATCCAAAATTGCTTGGAAAAATGGATGAAAAACTGTCTTTGATGCTTATCAATGTGCTGCCCTGTATGTAATGAACCTGGAAACTAACCAAACTACCATGACTAAAACAGCCTTATAACCCAAGCTACATGAGGGACATTGAGCCATTTTATTCTTCACAGTAAGCAGAATTTCAGGGATTGTTAGATCCTGGATAAGGGAACATTTGGTACAGTGCACGATTCATATTAACTTTGTTACCATCTAAATCTTTATGAGTCATGCTATTCATACCCAATGACTAAGCAGCATATTTTTGAGATTTTTCTCTTTAATTTATAAATACAGTGTATAAATATTAATATGCTGAAGAGAAGGTTAAAAAATAACTACTGATGCCTAAAATCTCCTGTGTGAGAGAAAGATACCTGACTCCAGAAATTTCTTTATGAAACAAAGACATACAAAGATCAGCTAGATGAGAAAAACAGAAAGCAGGAAAGGATATATTGCTCCCTGGGCAAAATCTTGAAGTGGAACTGGGTACTTTTTGACAGATACATGTGCTAATGCATCTGTGAATTATTTTGGCTTGACATGGAAACGACTGGATGACTTTCTCTGGCTGTTGGTGTTCTGCAGCTGAGCTAGAGCATTTTAATTGGGCCCTTCTCTCTTTAAATTCAAGAAAGAAAAACTTGTTCTCATTAAGCTGGGAAAGTTACTGTCAGTCTCAGTATAACTGGGACCGTTCCATATGAATTGGTGATAACATATACGTGAATATTGTATAAATGTACTGTTTTCATGGGAAATGCTCTATGTTGTGTGCCAAAGGTTTAAAAGTTTTTGCCCTCACAGTTTGGTGTTTTGTGTGTGGTTTTTTTTTTTTTCTGGAAAGTGTTGTAAGTATCTCTGGTACATTTACTTCCTGAGAACGCTGAAAAGGATTGGTTGTTTTTGTCAATAGACAGAAACACAGCATTAACTGGCTGTGGTTTTGGAGAATATTATTCATATTGACATTTTTGCTATAACTGAGTTCTAGAGGCAAAGAAAGAAACTGTGTGAGAGGGAAGCCTGCAGGAGTACTTGCAGGAGAGAGTGAAAGACAATATAAACAGGAAATGCAAACTGTACTACAAACATATGACACCCATTAAAACACTGTTCTTACAATTTAAGCAGGAAAAAAAAAAGGCTGTTGATGTAAAGAATTTGAGTGTTAGAAACAGTGTTTTAAAGAACATCTTTTGCAAGTGTTGGCATTGTCATCTTTGATCATTATGAAGCTTTATATGTGTTTGGACTGCAGCATGTCAGCATGATTCTTTGTGGTTTGAATGAGAAACCACTTCAGGAGACAGAGTTGATGTGTCTAAGGGTGAAAAATTGAAGGATGTTGATAGTAATATTTAGTGCTGAGCTTACTGCAGCTAGCATTTATAAACTGCTTTCTAAGTAGCTGATTTTGAACATCTTCCGGAATAGTATAGCCAGAGTTTATTTAGTTCCTTCTGTAGGCTTCAGCAATGTCTCTGCAGTGAGAAGACATAGGAATCTATGGAAAAAGATGTACAGAGCCTACAGAAGGGCTGAGTGCCTTCTAAGGGGGAGAGAAAAGAAACAAGCAAAGGAAGGCCTGGGAACAGCTCTTTGTATGATTAAGAGATGTCTTGTGCAGTTACATGTACTTTTTGTGTCATGCCTCACAAACTGAAGTCATCTTTCTATGTACATGGCAGCAGCTGGCTGTGCCTCCACCAGTTCCATTTCACCAGGGTGCTTCAAACACATGCTAAATAGAATGAGAATTTGCTGGTTGAAGGTTGATGAAATTGCAGTTTATACAAGGATTATAATTTCTTCATAAATCTGCCTCAAACCTACCTCCCTGCTCACCTGGCAGAGATAGAGGAACAGCTTGTTACCCTGTAAAACACAGATTAAAATCAGCAACATTCAGAAAAGGATTCGAGCGATCAAATAACCAGCTTCAGGAGCAGGGGTGTCTGCCACTCCGTTCACCATGATTTATCAATTCCTCTGCACTTTGCCAAAGTTATTACTTGAGAGAATAGCTGATAAATGAAAGAATGAATTTCTAGGCTAAGAGTATCACTGGGGCACAATGTGAATAACTAGGTCTTGAGTTGCTGGGGGTGGTTACTGCCTGCGATTTAATTTGTTATGCCTGTTCTAATTAAACGGCTAGTGGACTGGTTTGTATTTGGGCATGGTCACATTAAACACTGAGACTTAGACCTGTGAGTCATTAAGGTTCCCATGTCCTTTGTGGTGTGGCAAAAAAAAAAAAAAAAAAGTGTTAATGCCTAAGACTGGGTTTGATTTTGGTTTATGTTATTCCTGCAAGTCAGGTATGTGTTTGGTAATACAGTATCATCACCTGCTTTTACACCTTTGTCATTCGTCAATTTTTGTAGCCTATCACCTTTAGCTAGGTCTTTGTAGTGGCTTTTTAATTACGAGGTCTAAAAGCATTGCTACTGCATCAAAGAGATCCTGAGAGATGCTCTATACTCTATAATTTGGGTGCTTGGAGCTAAGGGACGTATCAGTCAGTAGACCACCAGTAAAAACAAGGCATTTGTTTGGGTTGTCCTGCTTGAGTAGGTAGTCAGACTGGATAATGCCCTTCCTTGACTTTTTGTCAGAAAACCTAACAATCATATACTCACACGAGGAAAGTTTGAAATTTTGTGAAGTATGAGTGTTTAGCAGGTTACAGAGAGATCTGTGGCCAACCTGCAGCTGACTGTATGCTGAGTAAAACACTCCATTGCAATGGCCTGTGCTCCTGTGGTCTGGCAAGGAGAGCCAGCAGCTGGTCACAACTAGACATGAGCAGAGACTGCTGATAATTACTTACCAGTTATCACTGAAAAAACAGGGTTTGATGGAATATTCTGGCCTGGCCAGGAAGAAGGTGCTTTGTTGCATGGCAGCAAGAAGGAATTGCCACCTGTCTGGCATCAAGTTAATTGTTGCCATGTCTTGAGGCAGTAATTCTATAGACTGGTCTGATTACCTTAGAGTTGCAAGTTAGAATGAGTATTTGAGCCTGTGTGTATGTTAAGCAGTGAGGAGGCACTTCCTTGTACCACTTGTGTTAATGCTTGCAAGGGGCAAGCCCAGAGGGGTCCTAGGAAAATGCTTGAAGTGGTCTGAAGCAGGGCGAAGGAATGACAACAGCACTCAAACAGCTGGAAATGATTAAAAGAGGAATAATTACTTTCTCCTCTGTGATATATTGCCAAGATGAGCTAATGATGTTGCAGTCTGATTAGAAAATGTCTCTTACATCTTGTCTTCTTACTGGGTGGACAAGATAGTAGGGTAACATTGTGCTGTGGGGCCAGTGGAAAGGGTGAAGAATATTTCACCCATTTCATAAACTGTTGTAACTTCAGCCAGTGATCAAAAATTGCGGCATTAACATAGCAGATGGCATGACTTCTTAAAAGCCTGTTTGAGGCGTTTTTGGCACTAGTACCTTTCTAGTTGAGAAATTTTTGAAGTTCTTGGAGCATTAGAGCTGTCAGCTGTACTAAATGACTATTTAATATTTTTACAGAATAGTGCTTTATCATAGACCTGCTTTTCTCTCCCTCTTAATGATAAGCAATTTGTGTTTCTGTAATAGTTTGCTCATATTCCATTCTGTTTCTTAATTTTTCTCTTTGAATTTTGGTGATATCCTTCAAGTCAGGGCCTGAGGATTTGCCATTTAAAAATGGTCCTTCCTATAGTGTTAATACAGGTTGTCAGTGAAATCACTACATTGTCTTGAAGAAGAATTTGTATCCTGGTCATTTTGGCTTGAAGAAAACAAAAGCCATTTCATTTCAATCATGGTTTACAGCTGTGTAAAATATTTCTTGTAATATGTAAAATTTAAAAAACATTATTGAAAATCAGACCATTATTTTCAATATGTTGACTAGATTCATCAAACAATGACTCAGAAAGGGTTGTCTAATTTCAAATTTCAGAAATTGTAAGAAAATAAAGCACACTTCAGATTTTTAGGGAACAATATTGATTCTCGTTCATGTGAAAGCTTTTTTAATTAATTCAAGGGAATGTTCACAATCACATCATGTAGGTTCTGGTAAATAAACCAAATAACTATAGCTTTCAAGAATAAAATTTAAGAGAATTAGAAAATGGGAAATATTCTGTATGTCAGACTATTTTATTAGGGACTTAAAATTTTGAACTAATTGGGAACTTGAAATAAGGATCCAAGATTTGGACCAAATGAGAATCCTATTCAGCACCATCTACATAAACATCAACTGACACATGGATGAAATTAATACAGAGATGTCATCAAGCCTTCAAAATATTTTAATCTGGTAAGAGTGTTAGTAGCTGAGGTGTATTAGAGCAGTGAAACTCCTATAAATAAGTTATGATGGTGTGTCAGAGATGTTTGTATTTTCCACATAACTGAATTTTCAATTAAAAATAGGAGTAATTTATTTTTACATTTTTAAAAAATAATTTTTCCTAATCTTGGGAGAAAATAAACAAACTTTTCTACCAATAATACCAAGCAAAATATTTAGCTTCGTATTAGATCACTTGAATAGAAATAGCTCAGTTTGCTTCATGTATTCAGAAGGGTTTATCTTGGATCATTTCAACATTGAACTGAATCTTCCTGTGTTAATGAAGTATACTGTGGGAGTTGCAGCTCAGATTTTTAGTTTTCACAAATATAGATTCCCATATTTCCCAAGATTGTCAACATAAAAATATCCAGCCTGACCAATTCTGACAAATAGAAGTCCCATGGTTTATATTTTAAATCCAGTCCAAAAAAAGAGAGGTTTGCAGGTTCACCAAGTTTTAATGTTTCTTAAGAAACTCATGGAAACACCTCCTAAAAGCCAAGTATTAGAATTTCTTAGAGAAAAATGATAACTGGTACTACTGCTTGTTTTCTTTTCCAATAACACTAAAGAATAAAGGATAAAGGATTTGCGGTCAGGCCTACAGCCAGAAAAGCCCTTAAATACATGTTTGACTTCAAATACATGAAGTCTCATAAAAGTTGAAACATTTAATTTTTATCCTCCAAAAATGTTGGGTTTTGTTACTAGCAGTTGCAGAACAGACTGATGAATTAGGAGCACATTTAGAATTTAATAAAATCTCTTACTTCCCATATTAAAATTAACAGGAATTTGTTAGAATTTCATACAGTCTGAAAACTTTGTCCAGATCCCCCATGAGTGAGACATTTCTTTGTTGAAATTAAGGCAGAAAACCTGTTCCCATTCTGTTTATGTAAATATCTAGACAGCTGACCTGTCTGATTTGTTTTTTTTTTTTCCCCCTCTCCATTCTTCCATCTTTAAATGAAATAGCTGTATAATGTGTCTGTTCAGTTTTGAATCTACAGTACTCAAGGATGTGATAACCAAATTTTATTTTTAAATCTTATTTGAATCTACGATTTAAAGCACTTTTTGCCCCTTTCATCATCGCAGCTCACCCTTAGTAACGAACATTCTGAATTGTCACTCAGCTGTCTACAAATGAAGTCTTACATGCCGGTGACATCTCCCTCCTGATAGGTTTTTCTGGTTAGACCTTCGTGTTGTTGACGTCTCCAGGCTTCCAAACCAGGACAAAGCCCTTTATAAGTGCAATTAGCCTTGTCCCAAGTAACTGTAATTTGAAAAATGATCTCACATACACTGGGTGAATGATGTAACCAGTAGGCTACTGGTAATTCTGGAGTATTTCTGTCTTTTTTCTGTCTCTTTGTCTTTTCTTAGCTTTTCAGACGAGATAGGTTAATTGATGTGGATGGTCTAAGCAGCTGAGCTATATATGTACATCTAATTTCAGGAAAGCCCTTATACCATAGAGTGCTGAGCCTGCCTGTCACAGGCCATGTCAGGTTCTCCACGATGCCGATTTTCTGTCTTTACCCGCTGGATAGGGCAGGCAGGTTCCCAGTTCCATCTAACACTACTTGTCATGATAGTAGCTCTCTTACCCTACCATTTGTAGATAGACTGGGCATGCATTTAAGAGATGAGGGTACCCTAGGTAATGGCATGATAGGTTTTGCATGCCCAGACAAGGAGCAAATCTATGATCATGGTAGCAAATTGGTCAAGGCTTTGTAACTGGGTACCTGAAGTTTTAAAATTAAAAAATTGATTTGGATTTTGAGAATTCATGAGTCAACTTCTGGTGGCTTGCTTATTTCACATTCTATTTTAAAGCAGGCAAGGCATTGTGATTCTGCAAGGTTTTGATACAGAAGGGTACCTAAGACTTGTTACTGCTTTTTTTACAAGGATTTGTCAAAGAGCTTTCTTCCCATTCTGGTTTTGGTGAGGCGTGTTTCTCCTGCAGCTTCTTTATTTTCCCTTTCTCTTCTGCTCTTATCTCCGGGAAGCTTCAAGTTGTGGATCCTTGTGGCTGCTTTGAGTCCCGCAGTGACTTCTGTGTACTCCTTCTCAGATTTTGTTATTGACTGACAGTTTCTCTTTTCTCGTAGATGCTGTTTTTCAGAAAAAATCCTGACTTAGCAGGACTCCCCTTACAGTCTCCATGCTGGGGCTTGACACTTGTACATATCCTAAAATGAACCACACGCCCTCATCAGCAGGATGATCAAGACGTCTCGCTTGTGTGTACCTGCCCTTACCTCAACATATAGAAAGGTGACCTGAAAAGGCTTGACCCACAGTGCCAAAGTTGTTGCTTGTTAATGCTGTGAAGCTCTTCAGGTTTACAGAAAGACACTTCAGTTAGCAACAACAGCAGTAGAAAAAAAAAAAAAAAAAAAGGAGAAAGGACATGGAAGTAGAACTGCTGAATGGAATTAGTATTGTTAAAATCCTATTACAACTGCTACTGAAAAGCAGTTCCAAGTTTTCAAATGTGGTTGATACGCTCTAGGAGTATGCTCACGTTGGTCAATTTAGATTTCGAGGATTTAAATATTCTGCTTTGAAGAAGGGAAAAAATCTGTGGTTGGGAAAATTTGGAAGGATTTAACACTCACTTAGAAACCTGGCAACTCTCCCACTCGTATCAGGAGCCACACTCTCAATGAAATGATCAAAAGAAATGCCAGCTTGTGTACACATTATCTCTGATTACACTATGAGAGTGCTAAGGCTCTTTATTATCTAGACTTCAGCGCGAAGAAAACAATTAGGTAGGAGAGGGGCATCCCAAAGTGTTCAGAATTCATTTTTCAGTGTGACCCAGGTTCTGGCTCTCTGTAGCCTGCCTTACACTCAGGCACTGAATTCTTACATGGTCTGCTCATCTTTCAGGATGATAGATGATTTCATATTATCGATTTTCATGCCTTTGGTATTGAAAGGAAAAAAGAGGCTCTTCTGTGAACTTTAGCAATGTTTTCTAGTGGTACTTCAAACGAAATCATTCCAGCAGATGTCACTGTGGGCCCCTGAGTGACAGCCATCCCATTTTTAGCTGTTGTTTGTTTTGGTGTCACACACCTGCTATCAACAAGGCTCAAACATCTTTGTAATGATGGCTCTGAATTACAGCTGTCTCGGCATTGCTAATTCCAGCTCTTTAATGAGCAACATGAGGACAGATACCTGCTGGTTTGTCTCTCGATCTCGGCAAAAACCACAAAGCCTGGAAGCAGTGTAGTTGTGATAAGCTGTTGCAGAATGCACGGGGATGAGCATCCCTGTGCAATGCGAGATGTAGGCACAGACTATTGTGAGCAGGGTTGTGAGCAGTCCTGTGTGAATGCATATAGCCTTAATGTTACAGCGAGAAAGAACAGCTTTACTTAATGTAGCAGCAGAGCCTGGGTACACAAATATGGAGCATAAAAAAACCAACCAGACAAAAAACCCTCACTGACCCTCAAGGGATTTCTAAATATCTTGTTTCCAAGGATCCTGAAATGAATTTTTTCTTTGATTGTTTTACACTGAGGATTTTCCTGGGACTTTGTGCAGGAACACTGGACGCAGAACAGATCTGGCAGTATTTTATAGGCTTTCAGCTGCCCTAAATAAGATATGAATTCATAACCTGTGAGGGAATACAAAATAGCAGATGAGGAACAAGGATAGAGATTAAAACAGAGTGCACCAGGCTGTAGAGAAGTAGAAGGAGGAAATATATGTAAAGAAGATGCGATGTAGGAAGAGGGCAAGTGAAGCAAAAATATAATAATACTGGATATGCTAAGTGCTGCTTTGACTACCACTTAGAATTCAGGACCAGGCAGCACCTTTTAGCTGGTCTCGTCACAGTGTTATTCTTCATGGCACCGGTGAGATACTTGTGTGTTGTGGTAGCAGTCTTAGCAGTTCTCTCTTGTCCCAAACTCCATCCATCCAGAATGTTTACAGCATCAGGAGTGTTTTCAGATCAGACTTCTTCTCAAAGAGGGGTTTCATTTTGGTGAGGAAGCATGGCATGCTCTCTGCGAGCCATATCTGTTTATGGTAAAAACAGAGATCAAGAGAAAAACTGGGAAGTTCTCATTATTACTTTGATGGCCTAGTTCTGATGATTTATCATATTTACATGTATGTGGCTTATATTGTCACTTCTGTGACACCCCTTCATATAATTGTTTTCTTCTAATTATATTCATTTCAGACTGCAAGATCTGGAAACATACATTATTAGAAAGGGAAATGCTCTTCTTGGATATAATAGATAAGAAAAAGCAAATGAATTGTTCAACTCTTTGTTGTCCTTATGCTTCTAGCCTACAAATGACTCCCAGGAGTCTCAGTATGTGATTTTTACAAGGCTTGAGCCAATATTCAGTCCCTTGTCAGAACCCTCCACGTTTCCTTCATAAACGTCTGTAGCAGCCTTATTTTTCCCCACTCGATCGTGGTGCTAATGCAGAAGTGAGAGAACTCCGTCCGGCCCAAGCAGAAGCTGTGGCCTTTGATGGAATTTTCAGCTATGAATTCTTTCATCTGTTGGTCCCGAAAGTGATGCTCTGAAAAGAGGCTTTATTATTCATATAAATTCCAAGGAGAGGCCACTTGTTTGAAGGAATGAGTTGGAAGGTTTAAGGTGAAGAACTTCAGTCCAAATGTGATAACTTTACAACAAATAAGTAGACCCAGACAAGCTTTTTACAAAAACTTGAGAAGCTAGACCTGGAGAGAAGCAGAACTTGTGTTACTTTAACACACCCTTTTTTGCAGATCTACCCATGTGGCATGAGATAAAAGCATTGGGGTGGCAAATAAGAATATTTTCAACCTGTCAGGGCAGCATGTATTTTTACCTTCTGGAGGTTTAGACCATTGAAAGGAAAAGTAGCAACTAGATAAATGCTCTTACAAGTCAGTGACAGAGGAAATAACATATTGTGTGTTTCTCCAGATGTTCTCACAACTGGCTTTCCAGTCCTTGCATCAAATTGTTAAGGTATCACAAAAAATAACGTGGGGATTTACCATTATTCAGCTAGACATAGGGTGCGTACTTGCACATTAACTACAGATGGTTTCAGAATTACGTTTGTTTTTGCATATGGAGGTATGGGATTTTGTGTAGCTTTTGCTAGGTGTGTATTGAGATTCTCCTATGAGGCAGAAATTGGTGTATAATATAGCTAAAGACAAGGAGTTTGATTTTGCAGCAACATTCTGGCTTTCCACAGCACATGCCCAGAGGAGAATCATCTCTGCTGGGAAAGTTTTTTGCTTCAGTAGAGCCTTCCAGGTAGACATGTGTAAAGATGGGTACAGGTTGTGTTTGCATGTATATGTCATCCAGGTACGAAAATCCTTAATGACCTTAAAGGAATGGCAGGAGTTAAAGTTGTCTGACAGCAGAATTTGTTTGCACAGACTGCAGCTAGAATTCAGTCAAGGAGGTGAAACGATTTCCTGATTTGCCTTCCTCTGTTCCTCTCTCATGCAGTCCCATCAAGCTGAGGTCTCACAACAGCCTTAGCTGAGTCTGAAGAAACCCCTGAAAGCCCAGCGCAAGTTGTGAGTTCATTACTCTATAAAGGTCTATAAAGGCTCAGCTTCACTTTTGGCATTCCCAGTGACCAATTTGGTATCAGCTCTTCCTTGAAATTCATAGCTTTTAGTGACTCTTTATGATGATTGTCACTAAGAATGTGAGGAAAGAAGGCTTGTTGTTTCATCCTTAGCAGTATTAGGCATTGGATGCTCTTAAAATTTTCTTTTACCTTTTTAAAAAGACTCAAATTTTATTTCATTCCCCCCCAACTACCCCTGAGATAAGCAAGGAAAAGAAAGCATCAGGCTTGTGAAACCTCTAGCTTGATTCTGCACCTTCTAACTCAGTCACTTAATGACTGCAGTAACATATTGACTGTTACACCAGATTCTCAGCTGATCTAATTCTGCAAAGCTACAGTGGCTTTAATGGAGACAGGATGTTTTGTAGCAGCTGGAGATGGGACTCAGAGTATTACCTAGACCACACTTCTATCATAATTGCCTAATTTATGCTACTGAAAGTAGGCTATGTGCAAGGTGTCTGAGCTAGTAGTGAAGAAGTAATTATAACACTTGAATTTCCTGATTTTTTGAGTGCTGGATTCCTCAACTGTGATGTTGCTTTAATGTTTTATCAATACTACCAGTCTCATCTAGCTGTTTTATGGCTCCCACTCCCATTATCTCAGAACTGTATGCTGCCTTGTGCCATTCCTGGGCTTAGCTTGCTCTAGAAGAGATCAGGACTCCCGTAGGATGCCAGATTTTCGTTTTGAAAAACACACTGAGCTAGGCTGACTTAGATTTTTAGTGCAATTCTAGGCACTTTCCTCATGCACTTTGTCATAGAAAGCTTATGCTGGAGGTCCTCAAACAGAAAGCCCTTGAGTAAAGCTATAATCCTAGCTTGGAGCAAAAGGCAATAGACCTGTCAATAATACAGTGGCATGGGAAATGCTGCTGTAATTAAAGTTCACTCAGCTTTTCTGTTATAAATCTCTGTAACAGAAGCTTTGTCTGCTAGTGCTGCCATTTTAATTTATGTTATTTTGAAATTAGGTAACCAGATTGTCAACTTTAGTGTGATCATTTCTCCATAAATGTGTTTCACAAAAGTGTGGTTAAAACTATCAAAAGGAATTCCTCTGTGTGGTGCTGTAAAAATAACAAGAATGAATTTTAAACCTACCAGCTCAAATTGTTTGAGAAGCTCAGGTACAGAAGAGTGGAAACTATGTACAACAGTAAAAAATGGATAATACTTGATTTCCTTTAG
This sequence comes from Patagioenas fasciata, assembly GCF_037038585.1. Classification (NCBI taxonomy): domain Eukaryota; kingdom Metazoa; phylum Chordata; class Aves; order Columbiformes; family Columbidae; genus Patagioenas; species Patagioenas fasciata. The sequence goes on from NC_092522.1 coordinate 15,928,452, forward strand.
GTGAACAGGATTTTGCCTTAAGGTTTGCAGGTCATTCGTTCAATGGCTCATAAGTTGTTTTTTTTTTAAATAGATTTACCGGTTATTTTTTTGAAAATTGCATAAAAGATCTATATTTTGATGTTCTAAACAATACAGGATTTTTTTCTATTAAAAACATTCTATACATAGCGGATTTTAAATAGCTGGCATAAGTTCCCATTGAAGTTAGATACTAGGTAGAATTGAATGTAAAGTATTTGAACTTTTAAATTTCATATTACTATTATTTTTTTCAAGGTTAGAGAAAAAAAACAAAGCATATGTACCATGCTGTAATGTGAATGTTTCTTTGCTTGAATGATTTCTATAATAAAAATCCATAGAGAAATCAAGATCTCTTCAGTTTGCAGCAGAAGAAATGGCAAAATTTGCCACACGTCATTAAAAATGAGTAGTTCTGACTGTAGGGTTGACCTACTGAATTATCATGTAAAGACTTCACAGTCTCTCAGAATTTTGCCTCTGGGAAAAAGGAGAGGAAGTATTAATTTTTTTCCCCCTCTGCTTAATACAGTCTGAAATTGTCATATATATTTTTAGGTAACATCAGTTAACTCATTCTGAATAATTTTCAAGTTCTTATTTATATCCAGAAACAGGTAGAATTTAAAAATAATGGGAAGCACACAATGCTGTTTTAAAAGTTGAAATGGCAACTTGAGAATGAAAAGAGTATTAGGTAGCTTGCTACACGCTGCTCAGATCAGGCTTAGAGTAAGTTAGCTATACTGGTACAGCTTTGCTGGCAAGCCCTTCTCATGCAGATGGAAATACAGGGAGGTTTTTTTGATAATAGATGCCCAGATGAAATAAATTATTTTTGGGAAAAAAAGTATTTAAAAATATTTTCGTAACTATTAACTACACTAACTTTGGTAAATATTGAAATATTATTAAAAACAAAAACTCCCAGACCCTTTCTGACACAGTATTGTCTAGAGATAAAGTGTCAACAAATGTGCTTCCTTAGTACCACATTTATTAATACTAGACCCTGTGATGTACGATATTGTTTGGAACAACAAGTTACATACAAGTCAGATGGGTGCATTGGAAATGAGCCATTTTATTTCCAAATCAGGTAACCCTTCTAACTCCCTCCCCACACTCAATCCTCAGATCTGAGTCCTTTTTCAAGCTCTTGATAATTTTTTAACTGAAGATCATGTTGCAAAGGAAAAATGGAAGCACGTAAAGTAACATATCTGAGTTTTGTCCCTCTTATTTCACCAAAACATGTTAGTAGAAGGTGTAGTTAAAAGCTACTTATTGCTTCTTTGAAATGGTCAAAGTGCTGAAGTTAAACTATAATTGTCTAGAAATTTAGGTGATGGACTATCCTGTAATGAAGGGAGGGTCTGCAGTGAGTGACCTGCTGCCTACTCACAAAAAGAGTAGCAGGGAAATAATTTGCACTCACCATAAAAACTGAGAAGTCTGGTTGAGATCATGGTTGAGATCCTTTCCACTGTTTTAACTGACTCATGGTCTCCCGGCAGATGCCAGTGAAAGATTTTGTTGCTGTAGTGAAGGTAGCAATCATAAAGTAATGGCTACACTGACATTAAAGAATGGTTATAGTCTTTATCCTTCCAAGGGTTAAAGAAGAGTTGGTGCAAAAATTCACAGGGAGCTGCATGGTCTGAAGAGTAGGTAAGGTAGCGAGGGCTGATCCTCAGCCAAGCTGCAGCATCTCCATGCTGTTCCAACTCAATGGCACAGAAATTACAGGAACAGGGCAGGGAAGGGAGAATCATGGGGTTTCTTGAAGCTCTGAAAGGTTTTGAGTTAATAGTTCGACTGAAGAACCAGACCGTAATTTAGATCTGAACTCACTCTTTTTTTACAATTAACTGGATTGTGTCGGATGCACTGGACTCCCCCCAACCAAGCCAGAAGCTGTTTGGTGCAGGCTCCAAAGGAGGTAAAGGCCTGAGCTGCAGCTGGGCCAAGAACTCCTTTTGGGAAACTCGCAAGAAAGCAGGGTGGCACACTGAACACTGATAAGTTGTGGGTGCAAAGAATCTTGTGCAGACCTTTTTTGCACCGTATGCAATTTGACTACAAGCCCACCATTTCATTGCATAAATATGACAGCCTGGGTGAGCCTACTGAGAGATCTCTCTGCTAAACAATCTGACCGCATGGCGGTGATATTTTACTACTCACAGATCAATGGATGACACCAATTTAAGTTTTGTATTAAGCTTAAGTAAATGCATTTCAAATAGAATGAATCACTTAGAATTATAAGGTCATGCGATTTTTTCTTTTTAATACACTGTCTGCTTCAGGTAACTTAGTAAGTTAAATTTGCTGAAATCTTAAACTGTATCTTGTAAAGTTCCACTCATATTCACCAAACTTGTAGCTATAAACCATCATGGACACCTGTAAGACAAGGCCTGTTGTGCACTTTGGTGAGCAAAACGTGATTCATTCAGACTGAATAACACTTTAAAGGCCTGCACAAAGTGGCTTCAGACTATCAACAATGTCTACAGCTAAAGAAAACAAGGGCCTGTCTGAAGACAGTGAAAGAATCCATTCAGAAGAAGACCCAAGACTGCTGATCGATGTGCAGGGCAGGTAAATAGTCTGTTAAGGTATAAGTAAGCCAGTGGCTTCTATGCTTGGCTCAGCATCTCTGTGAAGGCACCCAGCTCAAACCGACTCTGCTGCTGTACTACTGCATTAAATTATTTATTTCTATGAACTTTGATGCCTGAGAGCTTGCTTTGAGAGACCTGGGATCCAGTGTTCAAAGTGACCTGGCACTGGGCTCCTAAGGGGACGTCAACAGGTTGAGATGCAGAATGAACCTGGGGTTAAGTTTGGATCCAGCTGCAGCTAGACACCTCTCTGAGAAGTTTAGAAAGCAAGGGGATCCATTCTTAACCTCATGACTCAATAGGCAGGGCCTCCCTTTATCCTGCCACATCTTCTGTCCCCATAGAAATCACTCTAAAACAACTCCCACCCCATTCTACTTGGCATATTTCCACCACTGCTTGGCACATTTCCTCCATGCAGTAATAGAGTAAGCCTTGCCATTGGACTCTGTTGAGTCCCACTTTTCTTTAAGTGATCTAAATGTTGCTCTGTGGCAAGCAGGATCCTAAATCAGTCATCCACGACAGGGATGAACCTGAGGTCTTAGAAGATATATTATGAAATATATTAAGTATGTTTCATTTATTGATAGTGTCTGTACTCCTACGGAATTACTATATGTGGATTTTTTTACTGTCTACTGATAAAATTGACTAAAATAAGATGCTAAAAATGAACTCTTGGGGATAGCTATAAAAGAAGAAATTACACTTTGTTTATGAGTGAGGGATGAGGCTGTGTGCAAAGCTGATCCAACAGAGGTTTTTCACTGCATTTTGTTTGAAAGATGTTCCAGAGCATGGCTCTGAATGTTTACTGTGTAAGTACTTTATTTTACTACAGCCAGTGTATTACTCTCTATCACTCCTCTTATTTTATATCATAAAAGTCAATGTTTCCCCCACTGGAAATCACATACCAGCTCTGTGATTGTTGTAGGTTTTATGAAAATGCAATATCTGCACTCTTAGAGACTGTCTTTGCAGCTGTAAGTTTGGGACAGTCTATAAGGAAAAAAAATCAATTCCATTGTCTCCATGTGCCTGCTACTATTTCCTTTGATATCAGTGGGAACCTTTACCCTTTTTTGGTGTCTGAGAGAAATATAACCCAGCTGCTGCTGGAAGTTCGATAGCATGTGAAACTGCTAGTTTTGAAATCCTGCAATCCGTTCATTAAAAACTGCAATTTTAAAGGAAGGGAAAACAATAATTATTTTGTTTAAATGGCTTTAGAGTTTTCAGTCTGAACATTTTCTTTAAGGATTCTTTGAAATTTCAATCTGAAAAGAGCTAATGCAGTTAGTGAGAATATTATTTGAAAATGCATTTATGTGTCAAATCATATTTAGCGGAATTTGAATGAAACAAGTTCGAGTTTGATGGTGTATCCTGTGGTGCTCTTCAAAAAATATTAACCACCTTCATGCTGTATAAGTGCAAATTATTGTTCCAGAGTATATTATTATACTGCACTGCTCCTGTAGCTATAACAGTACTCAGTGTAGTGTAAATGATTGGGAAAATACTTCGCTACACAATAAGAATCACACTATGGTTTTAATTAAGTGATCCGTTTCAGTCGAATATGGATTTCAACTGAATAATAGTGCCTATCAGCAAGATAAATGCTAATTCATAGGTGGGAAATTACAGAAAATAAGCATCCAGGCAAAGTGGTAAACCATTAGCTAGTCGCAGTATTCAGTGTCACTGACATTATTGCTATTGTATTTAACAATTCACATAGAAATAAGAACATAATGAGAGATGACAGCAGCAGGTGGACCCCACGTTGGAGTAGAGGACTTGCAACAGTTTTGAGAGTATAAAAAGGTCCCTTTTGATTTGGCCCTGGATCCAATACCTTTTAGATCTGAGTTGGCCTGAAGGCACTCTTGTAGAATTCTACCAAATTCTGCTAGTCCAGATATTAACAAAACATCTGCAATTAGTAAAAATGTCCAAACAAGCTGTATAGGTTCCTCTTGGCCTTTCTGTATAATGGCAGTGGTTCTAGCAAAGAGTGATTATAATGTGCAACAAATCAAGACACCAGCTTGGGAGAACACAGTCAGGGTGGAGACAGAAAGAAATGGAGTAGGGTCACAGAAACACGAAAGAATAACTGAGTGGCATGCACCATGCACACGGTAGCATCACAGGAGGCACGTTAATGACTCTAGCAATAATGTTAACTAGAAATTTTACTTCAACAAAACACACTGAAAACCTGACCATTCCCTGCACACCTGCAAACTACCTTCTTTCTAACTATTTGTAATACTAGCTCTCCAAGCCATGACTTTCCCACAGGAAACACAAGGCACAAGACCCTGTTTCACAGCTGCTGAATGCACCTCAGTGCCGCACCACCCCTCTGTTGCCTGGTCAGGCATGACTATTGCCTCGGCAGCTGGGGGCTTAAAGTTTGCCACATAGTCCCTTGCATTTCACGAATCCTTCTTTAACTTTGAGGATTCACGGGAATATGCAAAAGCTGTGTGGCTGACCCCATGGTGCCACTCGACCACAGGGCTCGGGCTGCTGGCCAGGTTGTGCTGTGGAGGTCAAAGCAGGTGGAGAGAGGGAGGAAGAAGAGACAAAGCTGGGATCTTGCTGCAGAGGAAGGGGGTTGTGCTTTTTGGACAAGGGCCAGGGTTCTGGTCAGAAGAGGTGAGGGGTGTGTGTGTGTGAGGAGCTGGGGGTGGGAGGATTAAAGAGAAGTCCTGCATGGGGTGGGGAATGCAGTACAGGGGAGGGGAAGGAGAGGACTGGAACAGCTCTGCTTGTGCCATGTGGTCTAGGGCAAAATTTGGAAGAGCTGTTGCTCCAAAAGGAGTTTGAGATTAAAATAAGCAAGAAGTCAGACATAATCCAGAATCAGGTACTGACATATGTTTCTATTTACAAATGTGATAAGCAAGTCAGATGAGGTTTTGTAATGCTATTCTTTAGAAACAGTGCCTGTGCAAGGAGGGAAGGGGCCTGAGTTAAGTTTGTGCAGACTGCATCTCTTTCATTTCTTAACCTCTCTCTGACTGCAAGCATGTAGCATGGTTTTAATCTAGAGTTTGTCAAGTAAGGTGTGTCATCCCCGCTCCTTGCCACCTAGATTTGGCCTTTCCCACACATGAGCTTTGGTCCAACGTGATGGGCAGGCAGCTGGCACGTTGCAATGCCCTGGCCCCTGCAGTTCTCTTTGCATCATCTGCAGCTAAGACACACCAGTGCACACTAACACTAAACCAATGCCTGCTGAGGTGGAGAGCTTTCTAATTGCAGGTGTATTTTCTGCTGCTTATCAGAAAAGGGCTGCATGATCTTTTCTTCCTTACGGTTTGGATAGTACCAAACTGCAGTAGTTTTATAGCATTTTTAGTAATGGGTTCTGGAGAGGGAGAATGCTGATAAAATTGTTTATTATGCAGTGACATGTAAAACTCTTCCCTGATTAAACTCAGCAATGGATCTGCAGATACTACAAATAAGTGTAAGATTTTATGCAGATTTGGAAATTAGAAAAAAAAAATTAAACAAAGATCATTAGTTAATAACAATATAAAATAATTTTATTCCAATTTAGGTAAAAAATTATCAGCTCTAATAACACTGACATGCCTCTGTGGCTATTAGTGGAGCATGCCAATATACCTTGTTCTTGGAGTTAGACCTCTGTGGAAGTGTATCAGCATTGTGTAATACTGGCAGCAGTTATTACCTAGTGTTTCATGATTCAGGCACAAAGAATTCTACTGCATATAAGAAGGACAATTTTGAACCTTATTGAATCTACTATTGTCCAGTAAATGTTTTAAAGAAATGTTGCACTACTAGGTTTTGTCTGGTTACTTCAGGGAGCAGCAGATATGTTGAAATTTCCAAACTGGACTTCACGTCTGTTTGTAGGGTATTAAGTCAGGCATAAGATTTTTCTCTTTGTCTCAAGATAATGTTTTATGCTCAGCCTTTAAAAGAGTTGTTTCTTTGACATGAGCAAAACCAAGCCCATTGAACAGATGGCTATAAATGCCAAAGAAGGTGAAAGAAGTGAAATGTGGGTAGCTTTGGAGAACAGCTATTTTTATTATAGACTGCAGTTTGACACATTCAGATTTTTCTATCTGCCAACATCTGTTTTTGAGGTTTTCTTGTTTTTTTCTAAGCAACTGAAGTCAGAAAATGAGTAGGCAGGATGAAGTAGCTTTTTTATTAAGTAGTAATTAAAACGTATGATACTTCTTCAAAAGAAAGAAATAATGACTGTATCAAAAACATTCACCTCCTGAAAAAGGGGCTAAAGCATAAGACCTTTTGCTGATATAAGTTGACTTGGCTGAAGTAAATTCAGTGAGCATCAGACAAGCTAGACTGCAGTCTAAGGTAATCAGGAATACAATGAGCCATGCCAAGTACAGATGGCAAAAAGTAATTTGTATATAGATCACTTTCGTTAACTGCACCAATTTTGATATCTGTAGTAGCTTCGAGACCTAGTTTTGATTTCATGCCAGTGTTAGTTCCTTGCTTTTCATTTTTTTTGACTGGAAAAACGAATTCAACATACACTTTATATCTAGTGACAACTACGAGTCTCCCAGTATCAAAACACACTGTAAAATGACATCAGACAACTTGTCCGAAGCCTTGCTGTGGGTGATCTGCTTCATGAAAAGTACTGTGGACTAAGATTTAGAAAAAAATGTGCATATAAAACTAAGTATGTTCAGGGCTTGATCTGGAAAAGGTACTTCATTCAGAAGCCTTTTCTGTGTCAAGTGAGGGGCTATTTTCCACCAGTGTCTCAGAAGATTGAGCACATTGACCATCTCCTCATGCTGCAGGTAAATTATTTCCTCACTGTGATGTCCAGCCTGTCCTGATGAGTAATTGAAACAATCAAAAACCTCCTTTGAATTAATAAAATATAAGAACTGTGAAGCTTTGTGTAGAAGAATAAAAATCTGTATGCTGCATTAGCATGACATAAATCTTTGTTGTTTTTCATTATGAGGAGAAGAGGTGCAAGCTGTGCCTTCTGCATATCTTCAAGGCCTGCATATCAGATGTGTAACTAGAATATAAGTTATCATTACGTAGATTGGTTCGTAGAAACCTCATGTCTAGTAATGAGTGACAGAGGGTAGGATGACTCCTTAATAGATTTCCCCTCTACCTTCACAGGAGTGTTAGTGTTTGTTTTAACCCTCTGAATTTTGTGAGATAAAGGGAGAGTTAATTTGTCTGAAAGATATAATATCTGATAACGGGTGTCTGAAACCTCAGGGAAAATATAGTTGTATAAAGGTGGTAACTGCAACTCAGAAACAGTGTTCACTTTGATCAATATTCTTGAGGGTAAGTGCTGCCTAAAGAACTGGAGGACCAGCTGTGCATGAGGTTAGCTAAGATTTTTACTTAGCCTGTCAGAATGTCAGCAATGCTCATATTTAGAGATACTCTCTTTTATTAAGGAGTCTCATTCTGGTTTGTATATTTTGACTGCTTCTAAGCTATATTTGTGGTTTACTATAAATGATTTCACATACATTTATCAGCTAGCAGCAGTAAAATCAATGAACTCTGGTGATTGCTATCAGCTCCTTGTAAAAGCTTGTTTTTTTAATTTTACTCTTAATTACAATCATATAGGTTTGAGTCTTCTCAAAAACCCTAAAATAACAGAGTGTTTGTAATCTTTCACATAAAGTTATTTATATGAATAAAGGCTTCTTTAATAGGAACTTCTATGAAAAGGTCTAAGTCAAAACCCAAAGCCTAGAAATTACTTTAAAATACTTTCGTGTTTCTAATTGCTTCCTACATGTCAGTAAATATAAGCATACCATTTTTCAAACACTATTAAGCAAATTTTAAATTTTTTATTGCTTTCTTACTCAAATGAGGCTGTGCTTATTTTAAATATATCTTTAATATTTTTCACAGGCTTATCATAGGAAGTTTTAATTTTCTGTGAGTACTTATTTCAGGCACCTCATTTAAAAACTGAAACAGCATTTTAGTTATTTCATGTGGGGTTGTGGCCCTGATCAGTGCTTTTTTTCCTGTATTAATTAAATTGTGGATTTAATTAAACTGTAAATGGAGTTAAATGAGATTTTATTACAGAAATTTGTACCACAGTTGCTGATTGTTTCTTGATGCAAGCCGTGGTCCTTTGCTCATTTACTGTTGAAACTGATCTGCCAAGCTTATCTTCAGGTATGTGTCTGACATCCACCTCCTTAATAGCGTTCTCATATTCCAAAATACAAGTAACTTTGACCACTGATGCCATGATAAGTGATAACTATCTGCAGAACTGGTGTAGAATTGTTTTCATTGCCAATGTACTTGTCTTTATCAGACTATGTTGGAAGTTCTTAAGTAGCATATTGAAGGTTTGAAGAATTATTTTGTAGCAGTTTTATTGTAAAAGCATTTAGTAAAAGGGTGAGAGACCTTGTTTCCTTTGCTGTCTTGTAACTGTGGAAGACTTGCTTCTTTTTCTTGCTTCTTGTTGAGGCAGTCGTTTTAAAGGACATGGGAGAGACAACCAGCAGGTATTCAGCTGATTTCAGCTTTGGCCATGGTGCATGGCATAGCCTGTTGGGTGGGGAGTCTGGGCACTGGAAACACAGGGCATAATAATGCAAGAGGAATTTAGGCTATCAGTGTAAGCTTTGTAAAATTCTTACTGTATGAATTGGAGCTCAGGTTGCCTAGAATCACATGAGAATACATGCAGTATGTCACAAGACTGTGTGTGAATGTTGGATGTATATATCGAAAGATCTGGAATGATATTATCGTCCCCAAAGCAGTGAGTTTTTATGTTATGTGTATGATCAGTAGTTAGTCTAGTTCTTGAAGGCTTGATTGTTGTGCATTCCTGTGTGTTTATTCATGGTAAATGGAGTTTTTTGAGTTGGAGGTTGGAGGCTTGTTTGTTTGGATTTTTTCCCCCAGTCATTCTTGATCACAGTAGAAGGTTTATGTGGTCTCATATGTATGGAGACCACAAAAGGAGAGATTTGAGTGGTAATAAATTATCCCACTCATTGACTAATGAACCGTGTCCTTAATGGCATTGTTTGAGTGAGGAAAATGGGAATTTAATCCTGCGGGCCCAGTGCTTGCCAGAATACAGGTATGACACATGACTGAATGTGATTTATAAAGGATTTAGAAGCAAGTCAGAGAGGATGGTGTCTGGAGCATTAGAGACTGTAACAAACTCCGATTTATCTGCTTTTCAGTAAACTTTACAAATAGGAGTGAAGTCCGTTGAGTTCTTGATGGGGGGACTTTTTGGTTTATTTTGCATCAGATTTGCAAGACCTAACCAGACTTGTAACATATCAGCAAATACAATCTAATGTTTGAAAAGGAGACAGGTGCCTCTATGATGAGTGAAGTCAGGGATAAAGCACTGAAAGTCAGCTGAACCAGGTGAGTTCTAAGTAAACAACTTTTAAGAGCATGGTATGCCTCAGCATAGACCTCACTTTCAGCTGAGAATTTGGGCCAACTGTAATGAGACAGTTAAGTGACTAATTGTGAAGATTAAGGACCTACTGGGATTTCTAAAATCGTTATGTTTTCTACTGCTAGCTTTAAGTACCTCTACAAATCAGGCCCTGGTCCTCCAATTTGCATTTAGGTGCCTAACTGCTATGGAAATCAATGGAGTCTGAATATGAGCATGGATAACAATAGTGGTCCACTCCCAATTCTGGGTTATTTTTTTTTTTCCTGGTTAGTGCTATTAAAACTATGTAGCTTAAAAGTACAAATAGTTCTCTGAATGCTTGCAAGGTGGTGTTGTGAGTTGTTTTAGGCTACATGAGACATCTACCTTGTGTGCTCCAAGTAGCCCATAAAAGTGTTAAATGAAACATAAATGCTTAACTCTGGTCCATTGATTTGCACTGGTTATAAACAAAGTAGGCTAGTGAAAGCAGTTGCCCTTTCTATTGCATTCCCCCGAGTGTTGGGTTTTACTGTGGAAGACAGCAGGATTTCACCTCAGCTTTAAGCTTTAGACAATGCAGAACTTTTGCTTCCTAAATCTGTATTTAGGTCCTTGCATTTAAGCAGGAATACCAAACAGTTTCACTTCTTAAGGCAGTCCTGGCTGAGTTTGCAAAGATGTTGGCCTGCTTGAAGGAAAGGTGGATTTTGGATTTCTGCTTTGGCTGGATATTCTTTCATAACAGATGATTCCTATCTTTGAGGTTGTTAAAGTATTTTGCTCTGTACAGCATAATAGGACGGAAAAGCAGTTTTCAGGCTTTCTCTATTAAGAGAAAATAACTGTTGGATGTCTGTCTGGCGTGATTAAAAGAATTGAGACAATCTATAATGCAAAAGAAACTGAAATTGCTTTGCAATGTTATTATAATACTGAGTGCAATATTTTGCTTACAATAGTGACTAAGGAATTTTACATCATATTGATTTTGCTTTGTTTTCTGTGTAAAATAAATGATGCTTAACCTTGTTTAATTAAAAATACATATGTATATATATGTGTATATATATATTTCCTTTTTTTTTCGGAAGATGCCACAATCTGATTTATTTTAATTTGATTTGATAATTAAAACCAATAGGGAGAAACAGGTGATATATTGGAATACAAATATTTTTCTTTGATTAAAATTGTGGTGCTACAGTGTATAATTGAATCTTCATTTAGGGTAGTATCTAGACAATGTGTCAGCTCTGTAACGACTGCTGGCTAACTCAGATGACATCAGCTGACAAGACAGAGAAAATTGTCTGGAGTTGTATTTGGTTTTGAAAAGGAAAACATCTGAGAAAGCAAGCAGAAGTTACTGGATGTGAGTTGGTGACTAGGCAAGTGGTTTAGATGAGGGTTTGGGGTTGCAGAGGTTTTGCATTATTTTTTTTTCCCTTTTTTTTTTTTAATACTGGATCGTTGAGGAGAGAGGGATCAATACTTTGGATCCTTTATTTCAATAGATGGCTAATTGATTTTTAGAATGGAACTAAATTGAAAAGATACCACATGGGAGCATTCCTTCCAAAATCAGGGTGAGAGATAGGAGAACAGCCTTGGCACCAAAGCACACAGAGAGAAGGATTCCTTGATCAGTAAAATGTTAACAGAGGGGACTAGATGGTAGGCGAGTGGGACTGGAAATCCTTGTTCATGAGCTTAAACGTGATGTTATCGGTGTGACAGAGGCTTAGAAGAGATTTGACTGCAGTGTTAAAAACCACGGCATAGAATGAATTGGATGGGAAAACAGTCATATAAGTTAGAAGCAAATGATCTTGAAAATTTAGAACTGAATCCCAACAAGTGAAATATGGCATAACAGCACATAGTGCTGGCAGCAAATCAGAAGGTAGTTGTTAAGGAAAGCATTTATCTTATACATCAGGCACTGATCTACTGATCTAGGAAACTGTCCTCTGCTAGCACTGGAGGTGTCTTGTGGAGCGCACTTCACCAGCGCTAATGATACCATAGAATCGGCAAATAGAAGAAACTTCTAAAACCAGAGTATCAGATTTTAGAAGCAGCATTCCTTTATTTGCATCAGGCTCACTCATGGGACAGCTCCATCTCTCGAGTACACCGAATGATTCCCAGACATGGTTATATCTGCACAGATCACACATATTCATTACATTTCCAGGAAATTCTTTACATACACATTATGTTTCTTGGAACCACTTGGCATATGTGATTGTCCCTCACGCATGTGCAGTTCAATGAATTGGTGGTCTTTGGAGGGTCCTGGGAGGAAGTGAGATGTCTTCCTCAGGCTGTCCGCTGCTTGACCTGAACTCCTGGACATGCGCAGTCCCTTTGTTATTTGGCTCATAACCTCAAAGACAGTCGGAACCAGTCCTGTGCTGGTCTCGCCAGCCTACCTCTAAGGAGCAAGCACATTGTTAAGATAAGCAGGATAAGGTTAGGAGACAAATACCATTCTTGTGACTTAATGCCTAATAAGTGCCTGACACCTCACATCTGTGACCCTTATTCTTAGTAAGTGCCTAATATCCATAAACCTTATTCTTATTAAGCAATTTTGATACTAATTTCTGATTTTACGTATCACTCAAATATCTATGTGGCTTAAGAAAATGATTGACTAAAGTTGCTTAACTCTATAAAGAGTCAGTTCAACAGTTCATTTCTGGGCAATTTTACATTAAAATGTCTCTCTGACATTATTTTTTTATTTTAATTTTTTTTAGTGTATTCTTAAGACATTTGGGGAATTCCAGAGGCTAAAACTTTGTCGTAGGATAGGCTTACTGTCGGGTAAGTCTGGTATCCATACCAAGAGAATGGTTGATGTGAGACTTGATTGATAAAGAGTTTAAGGAGTGGAATATAATGAATGCTAATCTACATGCACTTTCGGGAAATAGACGTTAACAATTTTTACATCACTTTTTTGAGGTTGCATGTTTGGTTGATAAAGGTGTTGATGTAAAGTCTGCAATAAATGTTGTCAGTGTCCAATATTCTTAGACCAGGTTCTTTCAGGAATTCCATGCTTGGAGAGTGTAATGTTTAATGTCAAACATATTTTTGAGATATTTGGTGTTACATATGATTTTTTTATTTAGCAGAGTAATAAAAAATATACTGAAAACACAATACAAATGTAAATTACACTTAGAAAAATATAACAATTGCAATAAACCATTCACTCACAATGGCATTCTCTTTACTGATCTTAACAGTATGCTTGCTGTCAAGCTGCTGGGCATCCTCTGTTGTCAGGAATGAATATGTAGGTTCAAGACAGTGCAAACCTGTTGCTCTGTTTGAAAGTCTGTTGTTAATTATTTTCTATACTCTGGTTGAGCCACACATTCACTCCCCGCCTCCTGCTCTGGCTCAGGGAGACATTTACACCAACGCTTGATCCACTCAACTTTTGATATCTGTTTATCTTAATCAAAGGCCAGCCACCGTCTGGTCTCCTTTGTGTTGAGATAAAGTCAGCTTCTTTGTTTTATTCTCTGATCTTCAGGGGCAAATCACCCTTGCCCATCTCTAAGTTTTGTGTCATCGCAGGGGCTCATTCAGGGACTTGCATTCCTCCCTCAGTGGTTTAGGCAGTCACAGATGTCTGTAGGGGTTTGAACTCAACAGCCCATGGTACTTCGATTAAAAAAAAAAAAAAATTCCATGGCTTATGCTAAATGGAATAAAACAGACTAATGCATCTCAAAATATAATTGTAAACAGACAATAATTTCTATACATCTGTGTTTCTGTTGGAGTACCTAGAGGAACTGCTTTTTAACCCTAAGTTATTTTACATTTTTGTTTTAATCTGCAAGTGAAAATGCAGAATCATCACAAAATTAAGTTTGCAGACAACACCCGTTTGGGAGAAGTGGGTCAGTGGCAAAGAGAACAAGCTGACCACTCTGAGTGATGCTGGGTCACTTGATAATGTGGGCACAAGGAGACAGGGCTCAGTGTGGCCACATGTAAAATCAGGCTTGAGCAAGGAACACAGAACACACTTAAGGCATGGGAATCTCTGTCCTGTGGAAAAATTTAGGGGTAGAGACAGCTGAAGAGGACTGAGTTGGATTTAAGAGCAGATGAATACAGTCTAAGGAAAGAGAAATCAATACACTCTCTCTCATGAATGATGTGAAATCAGATGCTTGCTTTCTCTTTCTTCAGAAGCTCAGAAAGCACCCATGCCTCTCATCAGTCAGACCTGCTGCATGGAGGAAAACTGTTTCTGTCACTCTTGCTTTGTGAAAGTGGTGGGCAAGGTAACCCTTACTGTGTAGCTGAATAGCTGGATTTGCTTCCCAGGACACTACAAAGCAAATAGTGTCCCACTATGTCTCCTAAGGGTGTGACTTCGCTAGCAAAATGTATGTGATATGTCAAATTAACTCCATGTCTACATTATGGAGATTTGATTAGGTTTTGCATGTTATCGTAGGAAAATCCTGGTTCTTGTGCTGTTTCTTATGTGAATCATCTTTCCAGTGTTGATTTCTTTCTGCTGCTCTATCACACCAGTCTCTTTTTATAAGCTGCTAAATGCCATGCAGAAATAATTTCTTTTATCTAGTTAAAGAGCTGTGTCATACCCAGCACAGACAGCTGATGCTTTACTTTTCTCTCCTTTTTCTGTTCTTCAAGCTGCCTCCAAGTTCAGTTGAAATAACACTTTTATTTGCTAGAAGTTCAGGTTGTTTTCACTTCCTTGTTTGCCAACTTATTTGGCTAAATCTTCTAGTGTCATGTGAACATGAATGCCTCCTAGTGACAGTACTTAGAGCTTTCATATGAAGTGCTATGAAGATTTTAGGAATTTAAGATTATTACCTTTGAACCCTCTCCTCTGATCAGATAATATGTGAATACTGACATGCATTTTAGTGGGCTGTAAAATCTGATAGGTTTTTCTCATACAAAATCTGTGAGAAACTTTTTGTATTGCTCCCATGATTACGATCAGAATGAGTGTGTATATATAATATATATGAAGGTTGATAATGCTCTGTAACTTCTAGGTGTGGATTTATATTCATATAAGTATATACACATAGAAGTATCTGTACATAAATAACATCTGCAAGAATGGAATTTGTTAAATAAAGCATGCAGCAATCTATAGCTGTGGAGAGTTGGCTTTACTATCTGATGAAGCTAATCGCTTCAGCACTGTGTTTTGTTAACATCTTTCAGTTACTTTCTGAGCTTCTGAAGAAAGATAAAGCAAGCATCTGATTTCACATCATTCATGAGAGAGAGTGTATTGATTTCTCTTTCCTTAGACTCTTTCTTTTCACAATCTCTGAGCAGTTGCTCAAAATACTGGCCAAAGCAGGATCTTTCAACCTTCCTGTGTCTCTTGGCATCTTATGCTAATCAAACCAACTGAGAAATTTGGCATCACAAGTAAATGCTTTATGTTATTGTGTATATATATATATATATATATATATAATGTTGCTAACTTTTTGTGACTATCATAAGTGACAAAGAAAAGTCAAGGGTAAAGATCTTTTTATTAGTTCTTTCTAACAGGTGAGGTTGTGTGGAAAGTTTATCTGCATGGGTTCAGAGTGTGTATTGTCAAGAACTATTGAATGGGTATCTTTCAAATTTCAGAAAATATATCTAATAAAATCCAAGTTCTTATTATGGTAAAGGCTATCATTAGTAAAGCTATAATTGACAAAAGGCTACACCATCCCCGGAGCTTTTTAAAAGGCGTTTAAACGAGGTTCTTATGGACATGGTTTAGTGCTAGAGTTCGGTTAGGTTTTGGTTAGACTAGATGATCCTGAGGGTCTCTTCCAACTGAAATGTTTCTATGATTCTATGAAGTACTCCTTTAGAGATATGTTGCTGTTTTCTGATCACCAATAACAGGAAAGTAAAGATAGTATTTGTCTGCACCTAAATTTACACTAGGTCACTACATTGGTTAAAATAAAGCAATACAAATTTTTTGCGACAGACAGTTAAGAAAGGCTGCTCCTAATTGAATTGAGGTACACTGAAACTCTGGTTTTAGTGGAAATGGGAGATTCCACATACTTGTTTGCAACAATTTAGTTTTTGTAGTTTAAAATTTAACAAAAGCAAATTATAGTGTAGATGGCATTTTATAGATTTGAACTATAAACATGAGAGTGGATTCACAACTGCCTGGTAGATTGGGAACCCTTGCATAATAATATTTTTTTGAGAGTAGTGTTGACAGTTACAGGCCTCTGCTCGTACAAGTAAGCAACCACAAAGTTGGTTTGTTTAATTAAAAGCAGCTCCCAGTCCTCCAAAACACCCACCCTTCTACAAATGCAGAAAGTCTTTAACAGAAAGACAGATGCCTGCATTTATCAGATTTCCCTAAATCTGCAAGCCTCGTAAATGTATGAAGAAGAGATTATGTGTATGTATTTACAGACGTGCTAAGAAACTGAACTGCATGATTGTTGCTACTTTCCATGCAGCTATAAGAATGATTGAAATTCATATGTGTGAACTAAAATACTGATGCTGGTAACTTCTTGCACGTAAAGAGGCATCCTGTGATGTCAGTGCAGGTCCTGGTGATACAGGGGACTGTTAGAGTGAATCAGACTCTCAAGGTTAGTAGTGTACATGAGTAAATGTGGAGAAAGATTCCATATCAGATTTTTTAATGCATAGAGAACACAGAATATTAAGATAGATTCTGACAGTGTGTAAGATATAAATAATATAAAGTCAGTAGCATCATATACTCTATAAAATAATATAACCTTATATGAGATCTGAATGACTCATGAGGGCACCCACAACAGTGTGCCTGCATATAGAGGGAGGAGATGCCATGAAAGGAGCATTTTAGGCATCAAATCAAATGTTGCAATCAATTATTTAGTTAAGATTACAGCTGTCATGGTATGGTTTAAAAATACATTACTGAAGCTGTAATGCCCTCCTCCATTTTAATCATTTTCACCAAAGCGAGTCCCACTCCAGAG
Organism: Patagioenas fasciata; assembly: GCF_037038585.1. NCBI lineage: Eukaryota > Metazoa > Chordata > Aves > Columbiformes > Columbidae > Patagioenas > Patagioenas fasciata. The sequence continues at coordinate 15,945,614 of NC_092522.1, forward strand.
GTTTGTCTGCTCTAACAATGCATTTGATACAAGCTTCCCTAAGGCACAAAGCAAGATGGGCAACCAATTTGGAAATTATAATAATCCAGTCAAGGTTAAGATTGCCTTGTTCTGCTGGGATATTATAAAATTTGAACCATGTACATACATCTAAAATAAATTAGCTGTGGGTGGTTGCTGGAGTTTTATCACTCTAGGGAACTCTTTCTTTAAATTTCAGATACATTAGACTCCTATTATCTGGTAGTACATTAATTTCAGTGGCATATATTTTTAGATTAATGTTGGCTCCAAAATTATTTGAGCATTTGGGATAAAATGGGGTCATAAGAAGACAGTTTGAAAGGCAAAGAATATAATTATTATTTTAGAGTCCATGACCATTGGCAATGAGATGCTCACATCTCCCCTCTGTTTGAAATATCTGCTATGCTGTGAAGGAGGATACAAAAAAGCATCATTCAGGTGACTGATGCTGATGGTCCCTGTTTGCCATTTCTAAGTGATTTTAAATATATATAAGATGTTATAAACAATATATATATTTTGCTCTAAAAATATGATTATTTAAAGGCCTGTATTCCCTATGTTGGTGTATGTAGTCTCTGCAAAGTTCCAGTGTGGGGCTGCAGAAAATCACACAAATCCTGGAGGAGATTCAGGGCCTCAATCAGTTGAATTAGACACAACAAGGGAACAAACAATAGTTTGAAGGCATTGTCAGCCAGCTTTAATACTTCATGAATATTCTTCTTATTGTCTCCTAGTTTGTGTTGTATGAATGTATAGAGGGGTATGCCTGGAGGACTGGCTAATGTCATGGTGATTCTATTAATCCAAAAGAAACATGAAAGCTTTGATATACACTCAGGTGGCATCTAAACCAACCTGTAGGTACGCATGATGGTGTGACCCAGGCTCATGTTCCCCTGACCAGGAAAAAAAAGAATAGTGTTGGTTGACATCTACTGTAAATTCAGGATATGGCTAGTGTATAGCTGGTTTAGCTGTAAGCTCTAGAACTAGTCCTAGTCCTGCAACCTGTGATGAAGAGTTCTATTAGTCCTAAAAATGGAGGACATGGAAGTCAACTTGGTGTTCATTCTTGGAAAGTACTGATCCCTTTCTGGGTTCTGTCTGGCACCTGTTGGATTGTAGGAGGATTTCAGGCTATTTCAATATGTTACAAGATCCAGACAGTGAATTAGAGAGGGAATATTAGTGACAATTAAAAGGAAACAAAGGAGAAAGCTGGAGGCACATAGATCGAGGCAGCAACATAAACAGCCTGCTTGGGGGTAAAGAGGAGATAGTAAAATGGTAGTTTGGGTAGTGAGACTCAATAATTGTCTTTTTGTTTGTGTGGTTTTGTTAGCATTGCACAGACCAAATTATGACAAAGAACTGTTCAAGGCGTGAGAGAGAAAAAAAAGTGAGAGGAAGTCAGCACAAATGTGGAGAAAAGGGTGCGTCTGTCTATGGAAAACAGATATCAAAAGAGAAAATTGAAGCAAAAAGTATTGCTGGGTGTTTGGTTGCTTTTGAGGCAACTAATGAAGTTCTGTGAAGCATAAGAAGGAGCTGATGATGGTGAAGGGTAAAGTGCAGGCAGCAGTCAGTGGGGCTAATGACCTAAGAAACTGCAGAGAGAGGAAACAGAAGATATTTAGGACTAGAAGAGACAGATTGAGGTATGAGATGGGTAACTCTGAAAGAAGCTGGTGCAGGCACGGAGCTTCCCGGGAAACGCTCAGCAGCTGCCTGAGGAATGGAAGGCAATGCCAGCTGATGAGAAATGAGGTAGGGCTCCAGTCCTAGGTGTGTGTTTAGGGTAGGTGTGATAAATTGCCTTCATTTTTCCAGCTGTCCTGTCTTGCAAAGGGCAGTACAGTCATTTTCTCTTGCTGTTACCTCTGCATTTCTCACTGGAGTGTCTCAGAGAAAGTGAGTAACTATGGCTTCTCCAAGCTCCACAAACAACCAACCCATCAAACGTGACCAGTGTAATCCCCTTCCTGCTAAAAACTGTAACATGTCTTTGTGACAAATTTTCAAGTAGTCCTGTTTTTCAAACCAGAAGTTTTCACAGAAGATAATGAGGTTATTTTTGTACGTTTACTATAGTTGCTCCTTTTTTCTTGGTGCTTTGTGATCTCTACAAGGTAATTTTAGATATACAGTATCTTGCCTGTAAATCTGTTTCCAGATTATCAAAGCTCTTATGCATGATATGATTTCTGACAATTCTTGAGGAAGTGTTATGTTTTCTCTTTCTTAATTATCTCAGTCTGCATATGAAGTTAATTAATTAAACAAGAAAATCAGACCCAGGTGGTTGGTTATCAGAGAGGTTTATTCATCCTGGAACTGGTATGTGTTTAAATTTTGTGTTTCTTACCTGGCTTCATTCACTAATAAAGAGGTGAATATCCCAGACCTTCAGGTACTTGGACCAAAGTATGTATACCGTCTTTTTTCCTGTATGGCCACTGAAGAGTCTGTGTAACTCTGAGGAGCACCTCTCCACAAAGGTGCCTTTAGTATAAAGTCTCAGTGCACCGAATTTAAATAAAGGCTTCCCCTTGGTGTGTACATCAATCCTCACTGATGGGAGCACTCCATAATGTGCAGCCACTATAGCACTATGGTCAGATGAAAAACAACATAACAGCCATAAAGACAGTTAATAAAGTTATTTAATATTAACCTTAAAGTATTTTTTTTACACTGAAGTATATTAAAGAGACTAGAGTCTTTATGTCCATTTGTGCAGAGACAAGTTCTTTCCCAAGGGCCAATGAGTTAATTGGCTGCCATGCAAGAGTGTGAGTGTACACCGCAGCAAAGAGGAATAGATGCAAAGCATTCAGACTTCGGAGCCTGATAATCTTTATTACCCCTTGTGAGATTAAAAGAGTTTGTCTTCATTCCATAGGAAATGGCACAGCACAGCAGTATTTACACAATAAGATCACTGTTCAGTAAGGCAAATTCAATTCCGCTTCATAAAGCTCTCACTGCGTGTTGCCATAATCAATAGGAATAGTACGTAATAGTAAATATTATTTAAAAGTAGTTTTGTGTCTCTCTCAAGTGGCAGTGGGTGTCCTGAAGCTTGCTGATTCACTTCCTAGTGTAAATACTGTTAAGTTTTAGCTATCTTTATAAAGCAAAACCTGAGGTTTTCAGAGCTGTCTGGTCAGCAGCCCAAATGTCCCACTGTTTTCTAGAGAGCAAAATCAGCTCTGCTCAGAGACCAAACTCAGGCTCAGCTCTTAGCTTCTGTGTAGAGTACTTTCATCTGTGCAGACTTCAGTTACCGAAGTGAACTAGCATGTTTTCCATGATTAAAGGCTGAGTAACAATGACAACTATCCACTATCTTATTTTCTTTTTTAGAAGTATTTTAAAAGCATTGGCTGTCTATAATTTTTAAATGCAAAATCTGGCCTGAACTTCCACAATGGAAGTGAAACCAATAAGAACTGTTGTGTTTGTGGTGATTCGAACACTAGGAGGAATCTGTGTGGAGACTTCTTTCAATGTGGAGAATTACACTGATACAATTTGATGTAGAACAAACTTTGAACGTGGTGTTAGTCCCTGTTTATCCCACAGCAATGAAGTTATTACGTGAGTCAAAACAGTTTGCTAAAAGGAGAACATACAGCAACAGTTTTATAGAAATACTCTGAGAAAACAGAAACTGAAGACATTCTCTGTTCAGTTGAGAGAGGAGGCTAGGTAATGGGACAACAGAGAAGACAGTGACAATGGTGAGGTGTTCAGAGAGTAGCTAAGGTCAATCAGGTGCTCCTCCTTGTGAGGCAGAACCAAAATCAAAAAGTTGTAAAACTGTGGTCTGCATATGACCTCCAGTTTTAAAGAACGGTTGAATGTTTTCATACTTCAGGAGCTGAACACTTTCTGCCTTCCAAGGAGATATCAGTATAAAAATGCCATTTGAACTTGAAGCTCTAGCTTTTACATCATTAATTTGCTGGTGATTTCAGTGACAGCTGCATGAGATTGGTAGGACTCTTCCTTTTCCCAGAAATGCTGCGCACCAATCACTTCAAATGACATCAATGAAAATGATCAAGGACTGGTTTCGCTGAGAAGTTAATCCTTCAGTTCTTTGGTAAATCACAATTTTATACTCTGGAGAACAATTAATAAGTGAGTGGACCATTTAATTGATTCACCAAAAGGACTCTGATAATGAATTGTGATTCTCAATAAATTTGATGGAACTGAGGTACAGGCATGCCTTGCTATCTGTTGAAACTATTTTCGGTTTGAATACCCTGGTGTGGAGTATCCTTGTGATAGTGCATGTGATAACTGCAGCTGATAGCTGATCTTTTATAGTTGGGTAAAAGGGAATTTTTGGATGCGGTGTTTGCTGCCAGTAAACAAAGGTTTTGTTTGCTAATGTGTCTTAGATTGCTGTTCCACTCTTTCAGTGCCAGAACACAGTGACAGAATATGCTGATGTTCTCAATTCATGTGTACCATGAATAACTTCTCAGTTATTTGACTTTGAAAGAGGGAAGCAGGTTTCAGTCAAATACCAAGTATACTGAGTTAGATCTTCCTGGGTTTCAGGGACTGCTCTTCCCATTGTTCATATTTTTCCCCTTCTGACTTCTATATAATTGGTGCTGAAAGTTTCAGGTGAGATTTTTTTTGTTTTCTTTTGTGGCATAGGTATCAAGTATTTGATTTTTTTCAGATTCTGGATTTGTGCACAACCCCACTATATTTTTATTAGATTTATATGTACTTTTTTGTTATTAATTTTTTTGACAGATAAGATTATGAAAAGTGTGAAGGTAATGACTGAGGCTTACTGTTGCATTCCTAATGGCACAATTAGTGAACATAGTTTACCATGATTTAAAACTTACCACCTTTTTTTTTTTGTGTGTTTAGTTATTTCAAAAACATCAGTCTTGCTTGCATGTTGTATAGGAGGCTTTCCTTTTCCATCCATAGATGTTGATAGGGACAACAGTGCCAAATTTTGTGCCAGGATCTACATTTTGAAGACGGTTGTGTAGGGCTGCTTGTGTGTCTATCAGGAAAAGCAGTGTATGTGCTCAGACTGGTTCCTAGGAGCTGGCTGGTGGTGGTGGTGATGGAGAGAAGGGTGTGCGAAGGTGGCACTTGGTTGTCTACTGCAGTAGGCAAGATCTGTCCCTTGATGCAGCCAGGCTTTGGGAGGCTCAAATTCAGTTCTTGGTGGTGGGGAGCAGTCTCCAACAAAAGCACGTTTGTGCTTTGAGGAGGACAGTACTTCCTTGGCAATGTCCTTGAGTGCCCCGTGCACTTCGCTGCCAGAATATGGCTGCAACAGCATCTCCTGGCTTTCTGCTGTGAAGGTAGAAACTGCAGCACTTAAAGTGAACAAAACTATCAGCACTTGGAGTTAGGAGAGCTGTGTGTAGTGATTTGCTGACTTGACCGAAGTTATTGTCAACAAACAGCCCTTAACTGAATACTTACCTTTATTTTTAATGATACTCGAAAAAGGGGAAGGAAGAGATAAATAGGTGGAGAAAGTCATACTTTACTTCCCCGTTTCATTTACTGGGTGGAACTGGAATATTTTTCTAGTTTGTGGTAATAAGTTGCAGTAGGGATAGTCTTTTCTAACATCCATGAGTGACTGGCTGTTTTCTTTGTATTTTGGAGGGCTCTTAATGAAGTGGAGCCCACTGCCCATGTTTGCAGTCCACAGCCCTGAGCTTTGCCAGCTGTGCGGCTGGGTGCTGCCTGGAGCTCCTTGTTGTTTCTGAAACCACTGCCTTCACATGCTCCCCTCGCCTTCTTCTACTGTTCCCTTCTTGGGTTATAACATCATGCCTTCTAAGTGCCCTACTGGTATATAAACTCTATATTTCTTTAGCCTTGTAAATCTTAAGTGCTCAAGTGCAAGTCTGTTTTGAAAACCTTATTTTTACAGGAGACTGTGTGTCTGTCTTCAGGGATAATTTTTGCATTTTATTCCTGCCGCAATCTGTGAGAGAGAACCCTGGAACAGCAATGCAGCTGTAGCAAAATGACATTTTCTAAAGTTCAGCTGGTTTATTATTCAATATCTGTGTTTTTTTTTTTTTTTTTTTTGCGTATTTATATGTACTTGTAATAGATTTAAAACATGTATTAATAAAAAGGAAAGTATTTGGCCTTATGCTTTGTTGTTACTTAAGGTACAGAGCGGTCTTGAAATCTTCTCAAATACATGCAGAATACTTTTATCCAGCACATTTGTAGTATGTTTTTTCATTTCACTGTGCAGGGCAATGTGTCAAGAAGGGCTGGAAACAAAACAAACCATTCCCACACTTTCCAAACCTTCCAGAAAACCGTAAGTCTTGTACTGGAGAAAAACAGAAATGTATGCATAAGGATTTCTGTAGTGCTGGATATTGTGCTTAGTCACACTGTTCTTGCATGTCACATTACATCAAGTCTTATTTTGATACAGCACACCCATATGTAACCAAAGGAAAACAATATATTGGTTAGAAACCCTCCCAGTCTTTGAAAGTTGAGGATTTTTGATGCTATTTACTTGTTCTAATCTTATTAAAGAGCAATGACCTTAATAACTTTTTTTTTTTTTTCCCCCAACAGACACAGGGATAATATAGCAGTCCAGAGTAGATATTCCCTGTCTTTTGTTATCAGAGAAATATCTCCCAGACCTGTGGTGGTTTCTTTTTGAATACAGCTTGTAACAGCGCTTTAGAAACTTTACACCAGCTGTAACATGGTGACTAGCACAAGGGGCTCTGCAGAGGGGGTTAACACCTAAATAACAGGAAAAAAAAAAACAAACAAAAATCAAAAAACAAACAGGGCAAAAAAGAACAAACCTTCAGCCATTCTCTCCTCCCTTCTCTGAGATCTCACTGCCCTGGTATTTTCTGATTGTTGTTCTGGAAAGAGGCTGCTGCACTTGTGGGATTTACATCTATAGGGTGTAGCATCATCCATCTTTTGAGATGTTTACGTAGTTCCTGGAAAGTAGAGCCAAACACAGGCTGGAGCTCAGGGATGCTCTTAGGACTATGTCTTGATCATGGACTTAAAAAAAAATGGTTTGCATTTCTGTAATCCTGTAATCTTAGCTGCCTTTTTTTTTTTTTTCCCCTTTTGTTTCATGCTCCAGGCTTACAACCTGAGGAGCAGGAAAACTCAATCCATAAAGAACTTTGTCAATACCTAACTAGCATTGTCCTCAGTGCAGTAGTAGTTACATCTACAGGTGGAAACTGGATCTTACTGATGGAAACATGTTTATTTATAATTAGAAATCAGGAATTTTTTTCTGGACATTTTGTTAGTTATCTTTAAACTTTGTGAATGAGATGTGGAGAGAAAGGTTTAATTTCTTTTTGAGTTAATTATTGGTTGATAGGTATATTTCTAAAACCTTGCGACTGGAAGAAATTAAGTGAATTCATGACTTCAAACAGATACCAGGAAAAATATGTAAAAATATTGTGTCCCATAATCACTGTTGAAATGATTTGAATTCACTTTGAGGGGCTTAAGTAATAAGTTGGTCTTTTTCTTTTTTCATCTTACCTGTCATGCACAGTAACTGGCTATTATTTCTATTGCATCTGTTATCCATCAGCAACTTGAGCATTATTAGGTTAGATGCTGTATCTATACATTGTGAGGGGTTTCTGGCCTTGAAGAGTTTATGTTGTAAAGTATCATGGCAAGAAAGATTTTTGAAGGTTCTTGTTTGCGAGAAGAGGGAGTCATGCTCACAGTATCACATGATCATATCGGTGGGCTGAGGCCAGTTGTATGAGGTTCAACAAGGCCAAGTGCCAGGTCCCGCACTTGGGTCACAACAACCCCAGTCAGCGCTACAGGCTTGGGGAAGAGTGGCTGGAAAGCTGCGTGGCAGAGAGGGATCTGGAGGTGTTGATTGATAGCTGGCTGAACATGAGCCAGCAGTGTGCCCAGGTGGCCAAAAAGACTAACAGCATCCTGGCTTGTATCACGAATAGTGTGGCCAGCAGGACTAAAGAAGTGATTGTTCCACTGTATTTGGTGCTGGTGAGGCCCCACCTTGAATACTGTGTTCAGTTTGGGTCCCTAATCATAAGAAAAAAATTGAGGTGTGGAGAGAGTTCAGGGGAGGGTGACAAAGCTGGTGAGTGGCCTGGAGCACAAGTCTGATGAGGAGCAGCTGAGGGATCTGGGGCTTTTTAGCCTGGAGGAAAGGAGGCTGAGGGGAGACCTTATCGCTGTTTACAACTACAAGTCTACAACTGAAAACAGATTGTAGCATGGAGTGTGTTGGCCTCTTCTCCCAAGTAGCAAGTGATAGGACAAGAGGAATTGGACTCACGTTGAACCAGGGAAGGTTCAGATTGGATATTAGGAAAAAAATCTTCACAGAGAGGGTGGTGAAGCAGTGGAACAGGCTGCCCAGGGAAGTCATGGAGTCACCATCCGTGGTGGTGTTTAACAGATGTGTAGATGAGGTTCTTAGGGACACGGTTTAGTGCGAGAGTTAGGTTAATGGTTGGACTCGATGGTCTGGAGGGTCTCTTGCAACCAAAGTGATTCTATGATTTTCCCAGATGTCATTGTAATAGTTCTGTCAGAGCTGGAAACTGTACCCAGATACCTCCAATCTGACTGCCAGTGCCTCAGATGCAAAGCCCACCTTCCTCTCTAATTGAAAGGTGGGTTTTTTTGTTGTTGCTTTTTCCAAAAATATTCATAGTATAATTTCAAATGGGCACAGCTGAAAAGGAATTTTATACTTAGCTCCTGCTATTTTTGGAAACTACCTGGTAAGCATTTTCCTGTTCGTAAGAGTAGCTCTGAACTTGGGGAAGTCTTTCACTTCCAGGGCAGCTTCAGACCTTGTCATGGGCTTACCATCTTTGTTATTATTGAAGGAAACCAATGTGATGTGTGTCATAATAGATTGATAATAAAGAAGAGGCACATTCTCCAAGCATTTTTTTATGAAGTAATGCAGAATTGATCTCTTGACCTGACAAATGTGTTTGAGGTTCTAGAGAGATGTGCTTGATTATATTCCACACCATTTTTTTTTGGCCTATATCTGATTTTCTCTAAGCTACATTTGATATATTTAAGCAACTTTGTTTAGAAATTGTTTCTCCTGTCCTGCTTCCTTGTACATAAATAGAAATCCAAGAACTCAGATACTAGACAATGGAAGATATTTACCAGTGGCAATATTTTGTTTTTTTGGCAGAAAATGCAAGCAAATGAGGTAATTGTTGCTATGGATTCTGGAACTGCCTTGGAGTGTGTCACACAGCTGACATAATGATGAGCTGATTGGGCTGTCTTGTCCACCTGGACACACTTTGGCTTTGATTCTTCATTAATTCTGTAGTAAAACCAGCCGCTGTGCCAGTCCCATTCATGGAGGGACTGTTGCAAATGAGTGATCGTTATCAAAAGGAAATAGTATTTTCTCATGACCATATATGTTCTTTAGGATTCCCCTCTGCAGCTCTCAGGAAACCTGTTTGTTGCTCTCTGAGATGGTGTATATAGAAGCTGAACATTGGAATTAGAAAACTAATTGAAAAAACTAATGAAATTATGATAAAAAAGTACTTATTCTAAAAGGAAAAGGACTTGCATATTGATAATCTTGAAAAGAAATAATAAAACATTCTTGGTGGTGTAACATGGAGTAAGTGCATGTCTTGTGACTAAACCAAATATGAAACTGGAGCTTAGGACAGTCTGTTTCCAGCAGAAGTGTTTTTCTCCATTTATTTTACTGATAGCAGAGACTTAAGCTAAGTGTCCGTACAACACTTGAAATTATTTTAAAGTTTTTAATATTTTAATATCAAAATACTCAAATTAATAACCCCCTCTCGCACACATGCACAATGTCAGTAAATAATGCAAAAAAGAAAAAGAATTTGTGATTCCAGTATGAAGGTCAATGTAATTGACAAGATCTCTGCTAGGTATGTATACTGCTTTCATTCCTGTATATGGAAGGAAATATTGAAATTTAGCCAATAGGCAAAGTGTCTGACATTGTGTAGTTGAATGTTTCGAAGAATAAATCAGAAAGGTATAGTGAACATGGTTTTGCTGCCCAAAGCTTGTCTGGTTACATTAGGGTTCTGTTCTCTTTCAGGATTATGTATATTTGAGATGCAGACTAATAGTGTTATTTCTGTAATTTTCCCAGTTAATCGGGAAACATTCTTTGTGCAGGCAAAAGGAAGAGACCACACGGGTCAATCCGAAGTTACTGGTAGTTTCTTCCAGTTAGATCATTATTGCTCTTTCCTCTTTCTTTTTAATTTCAAAGGGAGTTCCAGTGGAGTTGTGGCACATGCTGCGCATGTAATACTCTGAGAGGAAGAGGTCATGGAAATAGATGGTAAGATGAGAGCAGCTGGCCAGGGATGTTAAGAATTTGATGCTTTACAACAGAAAGTTTTGGCACATCCTAATTTTTTTTTTCCCTGTGTTTGTGTGCAGAGAAGAATGCAGTTTGTTCATGTTCTTTAGAAGGCTTGAAACAAATACATGGTTTGGGGCTCATGAGACATCCAATTGATATCTCAGTGAAATACACTTAAGTATAGTACATTTAATTTTGACTATGATCCTGTTGGTTGAGACCTGCAAGCCAACAAAACACATGGCCACACAATAAAGTATGCATTCAAGGAATTCAGAATTAACACATACTGAGTGGCCTAGTAACATTTAGCAAAATGCTTCATTCATGCCAGTGTGCTCCACTGAAAATTTCAGCTCTGTTTCATCATGTGGCATGGCATTTTGTGAATTCTACTCTGACAAAAACTGGAGATTTTGGCTCATTGTATAATTCATTCATTGAAAGTAGTCACTTCTAGTGTTTTACAGTGCATAGGCAGCTTAAAGGAGACTGAATTGTATCTGACTTAAGGGAATTTAAAAGGGAATTTAGGGAGAAAGGAGGCAATTACCTGAACTGGAATTTAGCCAGGAGATAGGAACTAACATTGCAGTGTTTATTAAACCCTGTGAGTAACAAAGAACTATCTTTTACTGCCAGATAGTAATGGATGCTGTTGATCTTGGAATGACCACAGTTAGAGTACCAAGAAACCTGTAAAGAGCATTCTGCTTGATTTGCTAGGTGAGCAGGCCCATTCTTCTTTGCCAGGAATTTGTTGGGCAATGTGAAATACTTCTGAAAACTGTCAAAAAACGGAGTTCACAGGTTTTTTTTTTTTTTTTTGCAGGATATTACAAATGATCATATTGAACCCTTGTACATGATGATACAGTGTATTTATCATAAGTTATTCAACTTTTTCTATAAATATACCATTACTATTCCTGTAATATGTTATAATAATTTTCAATATTAAAAAATATAAATTTGTATAATAGATTTAAAAATATTTAGTAAAGATTCTGAGTCTTGCTTTTGAGTATATGTATTGAATTTACAGGCTGACATTTTTTTTTTAGTTCATCTGCCTCCTGTGTTTGAAAATTCTTTCAAAAAACATTAAAAACTCTTGCCTAAGGCATAATGTAGAGCTACTGATTTTTTTTTTTTTTTTTTAAGTAGAGATTAAATAGAATTATTTCAAAGCCTTACATTTCTCAGAGGAGTATCAGGACCCAACTGATTTCAACAAATTCTTTAGGAGACACTGAGAAATCTAAATTTGCATTGTCTATATATTGTGCCTACCCATAAACTGTTCAAATAACTAGTAAGGCTTGCCTGAGGAGGCAATATGGTTTTGTTGATAACCTAAAGATCAGAAATCTTGGTTTCTATTCCAGTTCAACTTCCCTCTCTCCACATGTTTTTTCCTCTTTTTTTTTTTTTCTTTCTATTTTTGTTTAATTAGACTGCCGGACTTTTGGTCAGAGACTGTTTTACTGTTTTTATACATTTTATAGTGTAATTATAGTCTTAACAAGTTGTTAGAATCTCATCACTGTATAGAATAAATTTCAAGTACTTTATAACAATTTGAAATTACCAATTTCACCAAGACTCTCGTTCAGCAAAACACTTGACTGTGTGGTTCACTTTTAGCTGATGAATTCTGCTCTTGATTATTATTGAGACCATTTTAAGGCTTGAATTTAAACAGATACCAAAGTGCTTTGTAGTGAAATATATGCTAGAACAAAGCTGCTCAGAAATACATTTATAAATAGAGTTTAATTCACTCTATCATTCTTCTGAGACAGATTGACATGCTTATGGGGAGGAGCTCAAAGCTGTGCTTCAAATCAGATTTGAGAAATCTAAATAAAAATTAATGAGTGATTTTTTCCCCCTTGAGAGTTAATAAAGTTTTTCCTATAAGTAAGTGCATGGCTATGAGAGATGTATTTAGTTGCAGTGAATTTCACTAGCCCAATGAAAGACCTCTAAGTGGTATGATTGTTCAGTGTCTCCATGTTTTAGTCTACTAGACTGTCAGGTGTTTGCATCCAGTTTTTGAATGTTGAAGCTACCATGTACCATTTTTAATTGGAGATGCAAGAGCTGGTTAGCAAGAAAAACAGAAATAAATGTGGAACTTGGAACACAGTGGTTTTTGTCAGCTCTGTTCTGACTAGAGTCTTGATATATTTAAAGAAAGCACCTTAAAGCAAAAGACCCCAAACTCTGAGAATTTCAGTGAAACTAAATAGGCAGGCCTTGCTTTGACAAACATGTTTTAATTTGAAGAATGCTTCAGGCTGTGGGTGTGCTGGTTAATTTAAGTGATTAAGAAAACACGAGCTGAATCTGATTCCTTTGGATTTAGCCAGTCTTGCTTTTGCTTCAGCACTGCTTATGGACTGCCAGTCTTTGAATACTTTCCCTGACCAGTTACCCAGCTATAGCTTAAGGTCTTTCAATCTAAAGGCTTTTTTCCCCCTTACTTTCTGCTAGCAATTTTGTTTTTATTTTAAGGTGCTTAATTTACTTAGAATAAAGCTCCATTTTCCACAACTTTCTTTAGATGCAGAATGCTATCAGGGAGATGGGTTAAATTTTATTATAGCATTTCATAAATGCATGCTGCTTATTCAAGAAAACCCATTTCAGTCAGCTAAGTGAAAATAAATAGAAAGAGATGCATTATTTATGGAACATAATGTGAGTAGGTTGCATGCACAAATAGCAGATGAAAAAAATCAGCAGATATTGCTAGGAAAATGGCTGTTAAAAAAACTTGTCTTCAGGCACACATGCTGTATATACATATATATATATATACTTTGTTAAAAAACAGTGGTAAATCAGTTTTTCACAATTGTCATCCCTGGACTTTGCTCTGAGAAACAAGAGACACAGGTGTTCACTTCTGTCAGCAGTTAAGACTACATCTTGATTGCCATCTTACTTCTTTATGTAAATTGGAGGAAGAGGTTGGCCTGTTTAATTAGGAGATTGCTTTCTGTGCTGGCTAAGGCTTTTGCTTGATTTTCCTGGCTGATTATTTCCAGCCTCAGCAAATGATCAGTAGCCAGCATGGTATGCATAATGCTGGCAAGTAGGATTCAGCCAGGCAAATTCTTCCTCACACCCATGTATTGTACACCTCATATTATGTACAATTTTCTTGCCTGTTTCAGGTTTAATTCTGGTCTAAGTGGCATTGTTTTTTCTTCATGTGGAGTTAGTGAGTTTGAAAAATCTCTCCTGTTACATGAGCCTTGCCAGAGATAACTTCTCTTCTTGAAAACAGAGTGCATTATCTCATTGTCAGTTGTCTAAAGTTAATTAGGATGGATAAGATAGGGCAGGAGAAGCTACCAATGTTTCTGAGAAGTTGAAGAGCGAGAACTGGGGAGCAAAAGGAAGGGAAAAGGAAGGCAAGGGAAGAGCAAGATGGCAACAAGGGTGACAACTCTGCATGCACAGAAAGGCTCCTTACAGGTCATTTTTCATAGTAGTATGATCCCAGGTTACACACCACGCCACAGCTGAGCAGCTTTCAGGGCAGTCTTCAAGTATTCAGCTTTTCTGAAGCTTTTCTGACCTTACCAGAAATTTCTCCATTAGTAGAAAGTGTCCAAGAACCTTCCAGACATGAGTCACAAGGAAAGGGATGCAATGCTTATGACTCCTGCACGGTTCAAGATGACAGATTTTGTGTTATTAGCCGGTTTATGCTTTCTGTGAGGAATTACAGAACTCAAAATCAAGAAGATACAAAGAAGAGGAGTTAAAGATGTGCACACAGTTGCAGGGCTATGATCTTGTTGGCATCACAGAGACATGGTGGGTTGACTTCTGTGACTGGAGTGTTGGAAGGATACAGATTCTTTAGGAAAGACAGGCAGGGAAGATGAGGAGGGAGTGTCACCCTGTATGTCAATGACGAGCTGGAATGCATGGAACTCCATGGATGAGGAGCCAACAAAAAACTTATGGTTCAGGATTAAAGGGAGGGTGGGGACAGGTGGCATTATATGAGGGTTTGCAACAGGCTACCCAATCAGGAAGACCAAAGGGATTAGACACTCTCTAGGCAGATGGGAGCAGGCTCACGTTCACAAGCCCTCATCCTCATGGGGAACTTCACTCTGGTATCTGTTGGAGGGACAACACAGCAGGGCATAAGCAATCCAAGAGGTTCCTGGAATCCATTGATTATAACTCCCTTCTCCAAGTGATATAGGAACCAATGAGGAGAGGTGCTATGCTAGACCTTATTCTCACCAAAATGCAGGGGCTGGTGGTGAATGTGAATGTTCAAGGGCAGCCTTGACTGCAGTGACTATGAAATGACGGAGATCAAAATCCTCAGGACAGTAAAGAGAACATACAGCAAGCTCACTACTGTGGGCTTGAGGAGAGTGGACTTGAGCCTCTTCAGGGACCTGCTTGGTAGAGCACAATGGGATAAAGCCCTGAAGGGAAGAGAGGGTGGTTAATATTCAAGGCTCACCTCCCCCAAGTTCCTGAGCAGTGCATCCCAGCAAAGAGGAAGGCAGGCAAAAATGTCAAGCTACCTGCATGGATGAGCAAGGCAGTCCTGGACAAACTTAGATAGGAGGCCTGAAGAGTGCAAAAGCAAAGACAGGTAGCCTGAGAAGAGTACAGAGAAGTTGTCTGAGCAGCCACGGATCAGCTTAGGAAAGGTAAAGCCCTGATAGAACTAAATATAGCCAGGATCATCAAGGGCAACAAGAAAAGCTGCTCTAGGTACATTGGTGACAAAAAGAAGATTAGGTAAAATGTGGGCCCTCTCTGAAAGGGAATGGGAAGACCTGATTACCCCGCATATGGAGAAGATCGAGGTACTCAAGTACTTTTTTGCCTCAGTCTTCACCAGTGAGTGCTCTAGCCATACAGCCCAAATCACTGAAGGCAAAGGCAGAAGAACCACCCACTGTAGAAGAAAATTGCGTTCAAGACCATCTAAGGAACCTGAAGGTGCTCCAGTGTATGGGACCTTATGAGATGTGTCCATGGGTCCTGAGGGAACTCTCAGATGAAGTTGCTAAGCCATTATCTATCATATTTAAGAAGTCATGGAAGTTTGAAGTCCCCACTGACTGGAAAATTCCTATTTCTAAACAGGGAAAAAAGGAACACGGGGGGAACTGCGGGGCAGTCAGTTTCCCTTCTCTGCCCAGCAAGGTCATGGAGCAGATCCTCCTGGAAACTATGCTAAGGCACATGGAAAATAGGGAGGTGACTGGTGACAGCCAGCATGGCTTCACTAAGTGCAGTTGTGCCTGACAAATCTGGTGGCCTTTTATGATGGGGTTACAGTGTTGGGGAACTGACATCATCTGCCTGGACTTGCACTGTCCCATACGACATCCTCGTCTCTAAATTGGAGAGACATGGATTGGATGAATAGTCACACTCAGTGGATAAGAAACTGGCTGGATGGTCACACTTCAAGAGTTGAGGTTAATGGCTTGTTGTCCAAGTGATGAGGGCCATGCCTCAGGGACAGTTTTGGGACCTGTGCCAACAGGTCCTTTGCTTAACATCTTTGTTAAGCAAAGGACCGCGAGATTGAGTGTACCATCAGCAAGTCTGCCAATGACACCAAGCTGTGTGGTGCAGTTGACATGCTGGAGGGAAGGAATACCATCCAGAGGGACCTGAATAGGCTTGAGAGGTGAGCCTGTATGAACATCATGAACTTCAACAAAGCAAACTGCAAGGACCTACACATGGGTCAGGGAAATCCTGTGCACAAATGAAGGCTGGGCAGAGAATGGATTGAGAGCAGCTCTGAGGAGAAGGACTTGGGGGTGTTGGTTAATGAGAAGCTCAACAAGACCCAGCAATGTGTACTTGCAGCCCAAAAAGCCAACTGTATCCTGGACTACATCAAAAGAATTGTGAGCAGCAGGTCAAGGGAGGTGATTCTCCTCCACTGCTCTCCTCAGACCTTGCCTGCAGTACTTCATTCAGCTCTGGGGCCACCAGGATAAGAAGGACATGGACCTGTTGGAGCGAGTCCAGAGGAGGGCTACGAAGATGATCAGAGGGCTGGAGCACCTCTCCTGTGAGGACAGGCTGACAGAGGAGGAAAGGGAGAGGCCCCAGTACCTAAAGGGGACCTACAAGAAGGCTAGAGAGGGAATTTTTGTAAGGGCATATAGTGACAGGACAAGGGGCAATGGCTTTAAACTGAAAGAGGGTATATTTAAATTAGTTCTAAGGAAGAAATTCTTCACCCTGAGGGTGATGAAGCACTGGAACAGGTTGCACAGAGAAGTTGTGGACATACCATCCCTGGAAGTGTTCAAGGCCAGGTTGGATGGGGCTTTGAGTAACCTGGTCTAGTAGATTGTGGCCTTGTCCATGGCAGTGAGCGTTGGAACTAGATGAGCTGTAGGACCCCTCCAACTCAAACCATTCTATGATACCACGAAGGTGGGATAAAAATATTAAAAATACTGTAATTCAGTGTAATTAAGTGTTAGGCTGATTTTTATTAATCCAAAAATTATTTTACCCATGATTTGACAATGGGACAGATTTGTTTATATCTGTGCCCTGTGGGTCCCAAAGCCAAAACTCCAACTGATCTTGCATCCTGCCAGAGGGCTCAGAGAAAAGAGAAATCCAGCTATGCTTGTAAAGAAAAAGGAGCAGAATGGATCATATTCTGCATGTATCTGAATAAACTCAAGGTTTCTGTTAATGAATACGTTGTAGCTGCTGTAAGGAACAGTTATAATATGCTGTAAATATAAATGAGTTCTGGGCTGAAGAGACACTATCTTGGAAGATGAATCCTAAGTGCTTTTTTTTCGTACACAGGGGAAAGCTATATAATGAGGTCTTAGTTAATTCATAATAAGAAAATCTTTACTGTGTCCTTCCCTGAGTAAGATGGTAAAGAAGGTGGGATCTGGGGAAACAGTGTTTTACCTGATAAATGGGCTTCATGTCACAGGAATGAGAACTTTCAACACAGTTCACTGATTATATTGTGGGTCAGTAAAATGATAGTTCATTAACAAAAACAGAAATATGGTAGTCTTAAAGCTCATACAAGAATCCTCCTGATTAAGATATGAGCTATTGATAGTTGCATGTTTTTCCTAGAATATTATGATTTGTGAATTAAATTCTACTTTTCAATAGGAAAGCTCAGAACAAGCACCTCAAACTCTTCAGACTTAAAAACGCTGAACATTTCAAATGCAGATAGTTCAGTTTTAATCAGTATTGCAAAACAAAACACTCTGCTAATAGCTACAACAATTTTAATTGAAGCATTTTTAGATTGGTATGTCAGGCTTATCTATTATACTACAATATATTATATATTGACTTACCTCCTCTTTTAACATTGGAATTAGTGTTGAAGTGTCAAAAGATTCTCCTGAGATTGAAATTATGTTTCCTAGATAACTCTAAATGGATCTGCTTCTCTTCCCGTAGTGGTTTGATATCTTAATTTTTAATGCAATTACTCTTGATTTATACCACTAAATGAGAAGGTGTTTCTTTAAACCAACAAAGATGAGCCACCTAGGTTTCCTTAATTGCCAAAATGAGTTGTTCACATATGCCTCCTTTAAATGTGATGGAATTACTTTATTTAGTATGCAGGTTTCCGTTCAAGAGGAGGAGTGCGGATTCCCAATGCTGGTGCCAGCTGCAGTGATTTATCAGTGTGCTGCTGTGCACTCTTCTAATATGACGTGCCTTTTACTGGCATCTCTAAAAGCTAACATCTTTGTCTCATCCTTTCCTCTGTTTCTGAACTGCTCTGAGTGCTTGAACTACACTTTAAATTTAAGGTTTGGGACAGATGCAATAGATCCAGCCACCATGAAGGCACAAGTGGCTAGTAGAAGCCCCTCGAATATTTTCCATGACAAGGTCCAGTATGTTCATATTAATCCAGCGTGGCTGAGAGACAAGAGATTATAAACAAGACATTTTAAGAGAAAAATGGTTTTAATTTGTGTGTCTTTCAAGGAACATTGTACAAAGGTTTGGAGTTGCTCTGTCTGGAAGTTCGGAAGAAAATCTGAGTCCTATAAGGACATCCTTTATGTTCATAACTATTTTATCCTTACTAAAAGAAGGCCTAATTAAAATAATACTTTAAGGTTATTTCACTGACTCTAGCTATCTTTAGTCTTGTATGCATACCCATAATTAATATATTGAATTAATATTGAACCAATTAATATTGAAAAATGGCATATTTTACATCACACTGTTCACTTTCTGTATCATTAAATTTAAACACACTATTTACACATTTGTACTAATGTTGTTGACCGACGTGATTTAGTTAAAAGGGTGAGCCTGGCTTCTGTTGAGGACATCTCTTGCTGCTCAGCTTGATGGAGGGCTGGCCCTTGTGAAAGCAACAATGTAGAAGACTAGAAATGTTGGCAAATAAGAAATCAAAATCCTCTCTAAAATCACAAAGACTGAATCTGTGCTCTAATATAGACAGTCACCATTGCTACCGAAGGCCAGGTTTTCCTGAGTCCATTCATTCTCTTAGTTGACTGTCACTTTGAGTTTTTGTTTAATTTACCATAATTCATAAATGCTGCCTCTTTTTAACATGTTTAGTTACGTTTCTGTGTTTGAGAAATGGGCGACAACATTTATTTTAGATCATGGGCCCTTGCAGTTGGCAACGCAGGCTTTGCCTCCGAGGAATGTGCTGTGACTTTGCCTCGAGCCAAGCAGCCAGGTGATACCTGGGCCAAGCCTCCTGGCAACTTGTGTCTCCTGCTCCAAGGGATTCTTCTCTTTGCAGCCTGGGATTTAGTTGTGGATCTCATCTATGCCCCACTCCTTTTCGGTAAAAGCACTCTGACAAGAAAGTCCACTCCAACAGTGATCCACGCTTGTTTTTGTGATGTTCACTTGTACATTACACGTGTTACCCATGCAGCTGTGGTGCTGGGAGCATCCCGATGTAGTGCCTCTTCCAAACCAAACTTTGTGAAGGCTTTATCTTTACCTTCAAAGCCCATTTTTAGTGTTAAGCTTCTTTCCTTGTAAGAGTGACATTGAATACCAAGGAAATAGTAGTGATTACTTTCCCTCTTCCTTGTGTTTATAACCTGTCTGTTCTGACTTGCTAATATTCATATTGGATGCACCAGTGAATATAAATTTCTGGACAAATAAATGTTAATAAGTCCTTGTTATAGATATCAAGAAAAGTAACACTAATTTAATAATACTTGATATTACACTGATAAGAATCACTGATCCAGTCCATAAAGCCTAAAAAACCTACATTCAGGTGCTTACTCAGGGCAAATTAACATGGATCCCATGTTACTAAAACAGCCAGGTGGGTTTGTGAGATGCTGCTTTAGTAGCTTAAAGGATATCTTGGTGCAGTTTCGTTTAACTTTAGGGGTTACTTTCTTTCAAAAAAGAAATACTTGTTTTAAAAGGTGTTACCTATTAAATTTAATTTAGCTATTAAATTCCAATAAAATAAAGGGAGAGTATTTCCATTAGCCTTAATGGAATGAGAACAGGAATGCTGGAAATGTAGCAAAATGTTTGTGCAATGTTTCTACTGTCAACTGTCTGTTGTGAATGTATGCGTATTTTTATCTCTTTTGTTTTTTTAAATTTGGCTGCAATAGCATAACTTATCACCTGTCTTTATTACTTTCTCCCGCAGGACTCTGTGATTTGTGACTGCTTAAAGGTTTGAGCTTGCAACAATATCCCACAAACTTGATAAAAGCAGGGTGACTGAGGAAAGAATGAAATAATATGACATACAAGAGTCCTAGAAAAAAATCAGAATGTGAAACGTGTTTCCTAATGCCTTCATTACTGAAGAGTGTTGTCTTCATTAAGGTAGAGACAAAGGATCGGTTAAGATTTGTTTCAGGTTTTCTTTATAATGTTTAAGGAGCTATTATTTTCCTCATATTGCTGGTTCAGAGATAAATGCATGGTCTGAGAATGAGTTTCCTCTCAGTAGTATGCTGATGTACTGCCAATGAAGAGAGAATATGCCTGTCGTATTTATACCTTGTAAAAATATTTCATGAATCTGGGGGGAGAAGCATGCAGAGTGTTTTTATTAGTTTACATATGTGTGACAAATAGCACAATTTTGGAAAGCCACTTAGCATGTCTTGTAAAATGTTATTTTATTAGGCATACTTATAATCTGATACCATCTTGAATTTTTTTTTACTGTAAAATATTTTTAGTGTTTGAGTTACTAATTTACATACATTTTCTTGCCACTGCTGGGATTTTTTGAATACTTTCTTAATACCATATTATATTGTATGATAGATCCAACTGGATAACTTTGCTGCTCATTCCTACAAAATAAGTACAGAAAGGTCAGTAGGATTTACCCTTTAAATAATTCCACAGTTTATCTTAATTTTTTATCGGTGGTGTATTTGGAATATGAAGGTGAAATCAGTGTGTCTTCTACATATTGTGTCTCAAATCTGTTGAGAATCCTTAAATAGAAGAATATAGCTCCAGAATTTAGCTTTATAGGCAGGCTTCCGGCCTGTTTTGCCCTGTGTATTTCTTGGTACTTCTTTTTGTTACAATCTGCTGAAATGATGTCACTGTATGTTTCATTCTTTGCCTGTACCACTTAAAATGTCATTCTAGTCACAGAACACGTTTGAGAGCCATTTGGGACATACGAAAATATCTTTATGGCAAATTCTGGCTAAACAAGCTTAGATGTCTTGACTGTAGAGGGAAGTTTAGCTTCTTCCAAATTTCTACCTAAGCTAAGCAGGCCATTAACTTAGGGAAGGCTCTAGAAAATCAGCTTTAGTGTATTTTCCCACCCCTCGAATCCCACCATTTGTGCTTCCTTACAGTGAAAGATCTCTGCATACTAAAATTACCTTTTTTTTTTTTGCATTCCTGTGAAACACTAACATCATAATGAGGTCAGTAGGAATTTAAGCTGTAAAATAAATTATTTATCAACTGTCTCTCTAGATTTGAATAGCTGGTCTGTTTTTTAAGTAACATTCATGTAACTCTCAGCATCCTGGAATTTAGCTTGACAGCAATATAACAATGATGGGTTTGATCCTACCATAACTAAATAGAGAGTATAGTGATTTTTGGATCTTTTTTTCATTGACAACTTTATTATTCTGCAGCCATATGAAGAATATAGCAGAATTGTTCCATGAAGCTTATAAAGCTTAACCCAAGTTTATTTTCCCCTTTCATTTGTGTTAGAAATATAGAAGCTGACCTTGGCTATTGTGTCTCCTAAGACTATGTTAGTTGTGCATGTCTCAAAAGGAGGAGATAAGGACAGAGTCTGCTAAGATCACTGCGCAATATAATGCATGCAGAACACCTGTGTTTGAAACTACAAGAAGAAATGTAATTAATTAAAAACTGGTGATTTTTTTGTCAGAGTGAGTAATGTGAGCAAGTCTGGTGAAAACGTAATGGAGCTGCTTTATGCTGAAAAATTGTCTAGCTAAGTAGCTTGTGTATTATACATGTGTACATTCTGATTACTTTAATATTGTAGAATAAATACTCAAATTTGCCAATATCTAGGAATCTGTTCCATTTGAGAACTTTCTAATTTGAGAGAAATGTGGATTTAGAATGAAAGGAGTTTCTTTTGGCCCTGATTTATGTGTTTTGTCAGTGTGAGTGGGGAATAAAGAGGGGTAATTTTATTTTCCCCCTCATTGTCTCCTGAAATTTTACTTCTTTAAAATGATGTTGAGGGGGGAGACTGAGATAAAGAGCTCAGTTTGCAGCTCAGTGGTCAGGAGCTGGAAACTGTGGGAATTCTGCTTACAAAAATGATGGGAAGAGCCAGTGTTCCTCCTCAAGCACCTAGTGTCAGCATGGAGGTTAGAAGTGGAAACCTCATCTGTAATCCACCACATCAACTATATTTAAAATTACGACATAAATCTACTGACCTTAGTCCTTGACTACAGTTAGTGAGGCAGAGTCTGGATGACATTTTCTGTATGAAACATAGGAGAAATTCCCTAACGAAAGAAATAAATTGAAATTTGTAGTATAAGAAGTTCCCTCCCTCCAGTGTCTCTCTTGAAGTGGTGCTGCCTGGAATGGCCCCATACATCTGGTTACTTGGTTTACAGGATCTGTCAGCAGAACATCATTTTATGCACCTCATCCCTGAAAACTGGGAACAAAAAGGTCTTTTTTTTTTTTTTTGACTCCTGTTCATGATGCTGATGTTATTTTATATTAATTCTATGATAAGGAACAAGTTAAATTGAATCTATAGCTAAAAACAGTCATGTTGACAACAGATTTATTTAGAATGCATGTTAAAATTGTTCACATTGGAGAAGGATAAACTCAATATGATGAATAGAAAACTCTAAAGGACTTGAGATTTTTAGTGCTTCTGTTAGTGCTTGCTTGATGGATGACTGCTTAGCTGATTGCTTAGCAAGATTTTTCTTGTGGGTTGGACGAAAGTGGATTTTCTTTCCCACATTGAATCCTTCATGCTAGTGGTGGTTTCCTTTCCCACCTGCACCATCCACATGTTGTCATGTTGCCCCAGATTTTCCTACCATGTTCCCTGCACCTCTTGGGCTAGAAATAGTATCTTGTTGCTGTTAATGCACTCTTGGTAGAGTATATCATTTGCACAGTGCCAGGATATTTATTATATTTACAGCCTTTACCATCCTCTACTAGTTCTGGTTGTTGTTTTTTTCCTCCTTCCTCCTTTCTCCTTCCTCTTTCCTCCTCTCCATGCATCTTTGAGATGTCGGTACATGAATGTGGACTTGTATGTTACTTTGAAAGTAATGGAGTGAAACCATCCAAATAGTTATCCTGAAATTGTTGAGTTTCCGGATAGAATAGAGCTGAATTGAAATATCTCTGCAGAACATAATAAACTTCCATAGTAAAGAAATAGCAAATTATTGCAACAAAATGTGTATATATATATATATTATAATATCTATAGAAATTATACTAGATATATCATCTATATTATATATAGATATATATTTAAGGCTGGGAAAATCATATTACTTGGTTAAGTGTAACTACAATGGAACATGTGTAGCATGAAACTACTGGGGAACTTGCATAAAACTGGAGAAAGGCATGAAAGAATCTCTGGATGCAAAACAATTCTAGGCAATATTATCGTCAACTCATTTTTAAAAATGAAAGTATACTCTGTAATCCTATGCATCTAGTTTATATGTCATAAATATAAATCTTGACTTTTTATACCAGTAGAAACAAAATCTAGAAGCAAAGCAATATTTCTATGTGATCTGGAAAATAAAGATTTTCTGTAAATTATATCCACATCACTCTTTCTACTTTCAGCTCTACTAAAACGAGGATAATAGCGCAAATGTGTGAACTTAATCAAGTAATTTCTGATAGCTAAGTCACCACAAGTAATATTTGAACCTTACACAGGTTTAGACAACGTCTGAAAAGCCCTACCCAGATTTTGTAGGTCTATTGATCTTGCTTGCTGTCCCATCACTTTTCAGTACACTGCAAACATTAAGGCTTGACTTTGTTTAGCCTCAGCTCTTATGGCAACTTCTGTTCTGATCCTCTCCCATGTCTTTTGAAAGATAGTATTCCTGGTACTACTTTAGCAGTAATTTCCTTGTTATTTTTCATCTGTCACGTGCTTGGGCGAATGCTTTTTGCATAATCTCTTCCTGCTGCATTTTTAATTCTTGTACTCTGCATAGCGGTAATCTGTTGATTTTTTATTTTGGTACAGGAAAAAAAGATCCTTTTTGTGGCAAGCAGAGCAAGACTTGACAAGGAATTGTTGTGAAATACTGCTGAGTTACTACCATGGTTGCTGCATTTTGGTTTTACCTGCTTGAGAAAATGTTGGGAAGGAGTTCAAAAATCTATTTAAAATAAACTCCAAATCTCAGACCACTAGTTTGTAATTTTTATTCCTGTACACTGAAAGAGAGACTCAGCAACAAGCATCGTGCAAAGTTAAGGTTAACCTTTTGTAGTGTGGTGCATAGAAGGGCAGACTGAAAAAAAATCTAGGCAAAATCTTTAATTTGCTATATTGCTGATGCTGAAGCATGGGAAAGGAAATATAAAATTTGCTTTTGGTTCAGAAAGTGTTCTACTGTTCTATAGCCCCCCGGGACTGGTTGGGAAGCTACTGGCAATCTCATGCAACCTTGAAGAGGAGAAACTACTGGTAAGTTCAGACTACCGAATTCTGACCTTGCAAATACAAGGGTCATTTTTTGGAGTGTCTGGTATGTGTCCTGAGTCTCTGAATAAGTCTAGACTACTTAAGGAGTTTGACCAGAGTCAATCTTTTGGTACGTTAAACTAGATTAGATTGTTCTTGCAGGCTGTTTTAACCTTCATAAATGTCCACATTATACTCGTGGTTAGAACTGACCAGAGTGGGGATTTTCCTGCCAGTAAAATAGTTACACATTTTGGATATCTTTTCTTTGTTAAGAGCAAAAATACCCAAATGCATGCATGTGGATGACTGGGGATGGGCTGCTGACAAGCAGGCCTTACTGAGAAAGCAAAATGAGAACAAGTAAACAAAAAAATCAGTGTTATTTGACTTGCAAGAAATTGGGACTGAAACCAAAGATGGTACAAATAAGCTCTATTACTGCATTTCAGTTGAACTGTTCGATGATATTGATATGTTTCCATGGAAAATACCATTGCACTGAATCAGCATTTCTGAGATGAGCATTATTTTGTCAGTGAACCATTTCTGAATTTTCTTCCCCCACAAGACCCGTGATCATTTCATAGCACAGAAATGAATGTTGCTCAAGAAATGCTCAACTGTTCAGTACTTTATTCTAGCATTGAAAGCCTGTACTCTGACCCTGCTTTGGATGCAGAATGAATAACTGCTGACTTTTCCCTCTTTCTTAGAGAAACTTCTGTTGGATTAAAGAAAATACAGGAAGTCAGGATGTTGTTTAAAGAGAGACAAGATTTGCTAGAACTCTGGGAGGTTATGGGGACCTTGTGCAAATGCTGTTTTCTCTCTCACATGGACATCATGTGCAGTCCTGGAGTACATCAACATTTTCAAGCTCTTTGACTGCAGAATGCTTAGTTTCCCTTTCATCAATGCCTTTAAACTGACTATTTTTCACCCTGAATTGCACAGTATTTTATAATTAATGGTTAAAATACGTGAACAAGAACAACAAGGCTCACAAAAGGTATTTTAAAAATGCACTTCTTTAAGATTGTGATTTAAATACCACAGGGCTGGAATCGATTGAAAATACAGACTTAACTTCCTCAATGTGGAAGCCAATGGAAATCGATAATAACCTCTGGGGAGGGAAAATCAAAGTTTGTGGGTTCAGTGACCGTGAGACGACTCATCACCTCCAAAGCTGAGTACTCATGGTGTCAAAGCAGTTTTGTACTAAACAAAAGCATACTTTTTGAAATAATTTCCTTTTTTTTTTTTTCCCCTGCAGTAGCTAAACTGGCTAATGCTTATTAAACTGCAGAAAGGAAGGGAATGCATTCCTGCTTGCAAATTAATATGAACAGTGAAGAGCACCTGTAAGAGTGTAATGATGTATATGATGGATAACTTTGCGATGTTACAGCCAATGCAGCAAAATACAACAAAATCGTCAGATAGTAGTAACTGGTGGTTACTCTCTAGCATTTCATTAAGAGAAGGAATGACAGAGGTTAAGGGAATTAAGATCCATATCCAAGGAAAGGACAATGTAGACAATTAGAGGGACTGCCTTGAAATAGTTGTATACATAATTATATTGTCATGCCATATTTAACTTCAGTTGAAGCATCAAATTAGTTGAAATTAGAAGATTAAAATAAACATGATTACATTAAAAAGGGAAATTTGGAACTGATAAATGGGAATACTTTTTTGTACAACTTTTGATTAAACTGTAGAACTTTCAGGCACAGGAACCTATTGAGGTCATGAAAGTAATATTTATGAGATGTTAAATTGGCATTTATATTGGATATCTAAGACTTCTCTAATTAGTGACGAGTACTTCTGGAAGGATTTCAAACATTGAGCTTCAAGCTTTAAACAAATATTGGTTGGAGATGAGGTTTAGGAGCACATTACTCCACATCTTCTACCTAGTTCTGGAAGAGATCCATTGAATTAATATGTTGGTATTGCCTTGAAGAAGACCAGCTGCACACCAAATAACATGTAGTCAGCAGGCTGAGGGAAGAGATTATTCCCCTCCATTCAGCACCTGTGAAACCACACTGGGAGTTCCATGTGCAGTTCTGTTCTCCTCAGTACAAGAGAGACATGGACACAGTAGAACGAGTCCATTGGAGGCCACCAGGATACTCTGGGACTGGAAGCAGAAGGTGTGTGAAAAGAGGCTGAGAGCACTGGTTTTCTCAGGCTGGAGGAGACAAAGGGCAGATCTTACTGCTGTTTACACACACCTAATTTGAAGGAATAGGGAAGATGGAGCTAGACTCTTCTAAGATATATGCAGTAATAGAACTGGAGGCAACAGAATGAGAGAAATTATTTTGTTGTAAGTTTTGTTGGTTATTTCTTTATTTAACCATGAGTGCTGTCAAATGCCACCTGACATGCGAGGGTGGAATAGATTGTTTGGAGTGGCTGTGGGATGGATATATATAGCTATGGGTGAGCTGGTGTAAGCTGACTATAATTCATAGTTAAATTAGGAGTATACAAAAATACTTCAGAAAATATTTTGTTGTCAGAAATGAAATTATTTGTGACATTTGTGAAGTTAACACTTAGTATCTGTTGCTTATGGATAACTGGGCAAATTTCAATTGTTTTCAGTAGTCCCATATGTTTTCAGAGGGGCTTATATCTGGCAAGGATTTCTGGAGCTGTGATTTTTTTTGTGTGATTGGTTGCTTTTATTTTTGGTGTTGTGTGTTCATTGAGTACTCAGGACAAAGGAGTCCAGGTGGATACATTATTTGCAATATTAATGTCTCTAAATTCAATGCCAACTCATTTGAAGAGGCTTGTATGTGACTCTTTTTATGGCAAAGTTTCCTAAAGTGCTTCAAAGATTATATAGGGGTGTCATTGTTGCTCTTGTGCAGTATACTGTAATTTCTTAAATAATCTCTTTAAAAAAAAAAAAATCTGTGTTAGAACTTGTATTTGTGCAATAACTAGTTGCAAGGTGTCTATATTAAGCAATACTGAAACAGATCTTTTATAATTCTGAAATTGTATGCAGATTATATTATATTCAGCTTTATAACACCTTCAGCTAATTTTTAAATGTAATCTTTCAATAATTCTGTCACTCAGTTGTCTAACAAGTTAGTCACAGCATAGTGAAGTTTATTCTTAGACAGTGACAGACAGAGCAGCCACCTCCGCTAGGTTTATACCTGCTTTTTTAAGATAATAGTTTTACTTAGGAAGGAATGTATTTGGAGGTTGGTGGCTTGGGAAGATGATTCTGGAAGTGATATTCTGGAAACACAGCAGAGGCATATTTGAGAGTTATGGATAATGGGATACCATGATAAGGAATGTGAGGAACATTCAGCGCACTACTGAGCTAATTAGAAGAGGGAAAGGAGTTGTTTTAGCAGTACTAGAAAGATGAAGCTCGAGCATTAATGCACTTGTGGATTTGTGGCAGAAGAAGAGGTGAAAAATGAGGAACATGGAATCAAAGAATGATATGGGTTGGAAGTGACCATTAAAGGTCATCTAGTCCAACCCCCCTGCGGTGAGCAGGGACATCTTCAACTAGGTGAGGTTGCTCAGAGTCCCGTCCAGCCTGGCCTTGAATGTCTCCAGGGATGGCGCATCTACCACCTCTCTGGGCAACCTGGACCAGTGTTCATTCGTAAACTGTTAAACTGAGTTAAACTGAATGTGACTTTAGGAATCATTCCCAGGGAGAGGGGAGATGGGCCTTTTCAAGAAGATGAGGTTGTACATCTTATATCTGACTGTTATACAATACGGTAAGAACAAAGCCATAAGCCCGGGTTCACATAAAGGCAAGGAAAGGATGAATAACCATTAGATACACAAAAGATATAACAAAATGCTACATCAATAGCAGAGGAAGTGACTGGTGAGAACAGGACAGAAGAACAGTCAGAAACTATTCTAGAAATAGACTAGTATAAGAAAAGAAATTTGAGTCATTCTTCCTTATATTACTGAAATGTTGCTTTTGCATTTATTTTGTAATTAATATCACAGTGAGAAACACTTTGAGAACGCACACACATCTATTGTATTCAGTATAACAAACTCTTACTTGCAAAACAGCTTCCAGACTTCATAACCTTGGCAACGTGTATTCAAATGGTTGAATTCGAAGCACTTCTGCAGCAGTACTCAATTGAAAGTAAGCAACCAGCAAAATTTGAATACTTTTTTTTTTGTGTGTGAGATTAATTCAATTGTGACCTAAAATGCTATGAAAACTCAGTTCAGCTGTGTACAGAAACGTGGAACACTTGAAGCAGTGTGCAGCTTGTAAACACCAAATATTTTCCCTAAGCTTGTTTGCATTTCTAGCACATTTTTGTCTACTTGTTCAACTTCCATTTGATAGGAATACCAAATGAGGCATTACTGTAGTTGCAACTATATGAAATGCACTGTGTTCATTTGTCATGCTGCATTAAACTGTAAAGGCATTAATGACCAATACAGGGAATGGTGTCATTAAACAGAGGCTTAAATAGACAGAGCTGAGATCATTAATGAAGCCAGAAGATAGGCGATACAAACTTTGGGGACAAATTACCACCATGCTCAATTTATTACTGTATAAAAGTTCACGAGATGTGGAAATAGTGTTGAAAATCAGTAGGGATGTAATGCTCATCTTGTTTGAAATTAAGGGTTAGTTGTTAAACAGAGTAGCTCCATTACAGGTTTTAGGCATCACTTTCTATTGCTAGTCCCATGGGACCTGAGCCATATGCAGCTCAACCCCTTAAAGTGCTGGATTTTCAGGCTGTGTGAATCTTATGTTAACTATACTGAAGCTACCGTATGAGGTGTACTGTATCAGCAGATAACTGGGTAACTCTGTGCTGCACAAACAGTTTACAGTCTCTTTTCCAATGTTGCTGTTCATATAATCTCTGAGCTTGTTGCAAATGCACAGTCCATAAGTAAAGTATGCTGTAAGGTTTTATGAGAAGACATGTATTAATATATCCCCATTGGAAACTCAGCATAAATTAGGGCAGCGCTTAGAGATGAAGATAAGGAAGAATTTGAGACTCTTAGTAATGAATACAGCAAAACATAAGTAAAGAGAAGGGGAGTAGTGGAGGAAATAGTAATCTGGAGTGTGGAATACTCCCTGATTTTCTCAATTAAACTTACTCTGCTCCATCAGTGGCAGATTCTGCCCAGTTCCTATATTTCTACGGCAGTAATACACATTGAGAAACATCTAGTTTTGGTGTACTGATGTGACTGTGGTTATAATAACGACCAGGCTAAGAATTAATGTTTTCCTTTTTGATGAGAGTACACTGGCATATTTGTATGTTTTAAGACCAATGATACATTATTGACAATTATGCTGACACGCTCTTACTGTATTTATTAAGTCAACTTCTTTGACTAAATATCTTTATCCTCATCTCATTGTAAAAATTTTCAAGATCTGGGGGTGGTTTCTTTTTTTCAGGATCTGGGGGTGTTGATTGTGTTCAGTTTTGGGTGCCTCACAACAAGAAAGACATTGAGGTGCTGGAGAAAGTTCAGAGAAGGGCAACAACGCTGGTGAAGGGTCTGGAGCACAAGTCTGATGAGGGGCGGCTGAGGGAACTGGGACTGTTTACCCTCAAGAAAAGGAGGCTGAGGGGAGACCTTATCGTTGTCTGCAACTACCTGAAAGGAGGTTGTAGCATGGAGGGTGTTGGTCTCTTCTCCCAAGTAGCAAGTGATAGGACAAGAGGAAATGGCCTCAAGTTGCATCAGGGGAGGTTTAGATTGGATATTAGGAAAAAAATCTTCACAGAGAGGGTTGTGAAGCGCTGAAACAGGCTTCTCAGGAAAGTGGTTGAGTCACCATCCCTGGAGGTGTTTAAAGGCATTTAAATGAGGTTCTTAGGGACATGGTTTAGTGCTATAGTTAAGTTAGGTTATGGTTGGACTCAGTGATCCTGAGGGTCTCTTCCAACTGAAATGATTCTATGATTCTATGAATGCTACTCTCTGCTGCTAATAAAACTACCCCCATACTTATGCATAAGATAAACATATTTGTAGGTACCTATTGCTCCTAAGTCCTGAAAAAGGAAATAATGTAAAAAAGATTGAGAATATATTAACAATTTCTCTTCACTGTAATATTTTCACTTACTTGCTCTTTGACCTGCTGCATTATAATTTTTTATCCAGCAAAGAATTGCTGGATAAAATAATTTTGTTCTGCTTTGCCCGGTGCCTTTTTCAACAACGGCATTAACATGAGATCTTTAGCACACTTGTGTGAAATTGTTGCCCAAATATTTTCAGCCTGTCTTTGTTAAAGTATTTTGTCACAGGGGTTCATTTGATGGGAAAAATCGAAAGACGTATCTCTATATCTTTTAATGCACTGCACATTTGACACAAATCCACAAAATTGACGGTCATGACTTCAAAGCATCCCACAGTGGCACAAATAGCATCTCATTCTGGTGGAATATTGTTTTAACATGTCAAAGTGTATTTGAGAAATAATATGATTACCCATGGATAATGCTCTTTGCCTCATTGTGGTGATTAAATAGATGCTGGGTTTGCAGTGAGTTCTGCAGCCCTCTGTGAAGCCTGACCTTTTCTTCTGGCTGCAATGCACCGTGGCGCATTAGCATGTCTTCTGCTTGTTACAGGGAGAGGCAATTGCCGTCATCAAAAACATCAGATGTTCCAATTTGTACACGATCCGCTTTTCTTTTCCCTTGGCCTTAACGCACTGTCACTGAATATCCTGAACAAATGCTGAAGACAGTTGCCAATATTGTAGAAAAACTGATCCCAGCATCTGGCTCAATGTGTTTTGGAACAATCTAACACTTTAGGAGTGGGTGTTTTGCTTCTCTTTGCCCCTCTGCCTCCCTTTGTCTTGCATAAATATTTGTGTCTGTAATTCTGAATCTTCCATATAGTTGGAGGAACATAATGCTAAGGTGCCATAACTGAGGTTCAGAATGAGCTTGACATATAAAGCAGTAAAAAAAGGACCATATCTATTCATTTAAAAAAAAAAAGTCTAAAAGGCTAAATCTTTCTCTACAGCTTAAACATATTTCTTGAATGTTCTAGCAAGCCTCTTTGGTGCTCTTGCTCTTTGGTGGCTTGGGGGTTGGTTATGTCAGGGAACTCGTATGGCCATGCCACAAGTAATGATCAAGACTGAATCCTGATCTTATAAAATATGAATTAACTTCATTGGTCAAAGTGGAGTTGTTTCAACCAACTCTGATGTAATGAAATCAGAATCTCATTATAGAGAGACGCAGTGTTCAGCAACTTAAAAAGACAATATTGTTGACATAGCCGAGGCACTAAGATAGGACTTTGCTGCCTCAGTCCTTCCGGCTTTTGGTGATGCTCTTCTTGATTTCTCATCCCATGCTTATGGAGCTATTGCTGTTGTTATTACACACTACGAAGTGCTGTGTCTGCTGTCAAATTCTGCATCACCTTAGGTGAGAAACTGGAAATCACTGCAGATGCAGTGGAAGAACTGGTTAGTGAAAACAAGGGAAATGGATCTTAAGAAGGGAAAAGCATGCAAAAGGCAGTTTTGTGAGAACCAAAGCAGATTTCTCAAATGAGAAGTAGTGTTTGAACTCCAGCTCCTACCACAAAAGGTCATTTAGGAATGTCACTGAAGTGTGGCCAGTATATTAATGAGGCACTAGTCTGTCTCCCATGTAATTCTCGCTGGCTGAGCTACTGTAGCAACTGGCCAGCTCATGCTTAAAATCCTAATGCTTCTGGATGCTTTGGAGCCTTTTTGTGGTGAATTAACAAACTTAAATATTTGCTTAACAAACTTAATATTGTTCTATGACAGGGTTACCCACCTAGCTGACCAAGGGAAGCCTGTTGATGTGATCTTTTTGGATTTCGGTAAAGCCTTTGATACTGTCTCTCACAGTATCCTCCTGGACAAGATGTCCAGCACACAGCTGGGTAAACACACAATGCAGTGGGTGAGCAATTGGCTGATGGACCAGGCTCAAAGCGTTCTAGTAACTGGGGTTATGTCGGACTGGTGACCAGTCACTAGTGGGGTTCTGCAGTGATACATCTTAGGGCCAGCTCTCTTCAATGTCTTTGTAGATGACTTAGACTCAGGATTCAAGGGAATACTGAGTAAGTTTGCCAATGACACAAAACTGGGAGAAGCTGTTGATACTGTCAAGGGCAGAGAGGCCCTGCAGAGGGATCTGGACAAATTGGAGAACTGGGCAATCACCAACCGCATGAACAAGGGCAAGTGCTTGATTTTTCACCTGGGACATGGCAACTCTGGCTGTACATACAGG
This sequence comes from Patagioenas fasciata, assembly GCF_037038585.1. Classification (NCBI taxonomy): domain Eukaryota; kingdom Metazoa; phylum Chordata; class Aves; order Columbiformes; family Columbidae; genus Patagioenas; species Patagioenas fasciata. The sequence goes on from NC_092522.1 coordinate 15,978,645, forward strand.
CTGGGGGACGAGATGCTGGAAAGCAGCTCTGCAGAGAGGAATCTGGGGGTTCTGGTCAACAGCAAGTTGAACATGAGCCAGCAGTGCCCTGGCAGCCAAGAGGGCAACCATGTCCGGGGTGCATCCAGCACAGCATTGCCAGCCAGGCAGGGAGGTGATTGTCCCACTCTGCTCTGCACTGGTGCGGCCTCACCTGAAGCACTGTGTGCAGTTCTGGGAGCCACAGGATAAAAAAAGATGTTAAGCCACTGGAAAGTGTCCGGAAGAGGGCTACGAAGTTGCTGAAGGGTTTGGTTAGTAAGCTGTATGAGGAGTGGTTGCAGTCACTTGGTTTGTTCAGCCCGGAGAAGAGGAGCCTGAGCGGAGACCTCATTGTGGTCTACAGCTTCCTCACAAGGGGAGGAGAAGGGGCAGGCACTGATCTGTTCTCTTTGGTGACCAATGATAGAATCTGAAGGAATGACAGGAAGATGTGCAAGGGGAGGTTCAGGTTGGACATTAGGAAAAGGTTCTTTACCCAGAGGGTGGTGGAGCACTGGAACAGGCTCCCCAGGGAGGTGTCACAGCCCCAAGCCTGACAGTGTTCAAGAAGAGACTGGACAACACCCTCAGACACATGGTGTGAACTGTGGAGTTTTCATATGCAGGGACAGGAGTTGGACTCGATCATCCTCAGGGTCCCTTCCAACTCAGGACATTCTATGATTCTAGGACTAGGGGTACAGTGAAGTTGGCTTTAGGTGGCAGACTGCTTATCTGCAGCGTTCGCTGCTCTGTATTGTTAAGCATCCTTAGCAGAGCTTACCCTAAAGAAGAATATTTCAGCTTTGCTTTTATTTTCTCCACATGTGAAGTAAAAAACTTGAGTTCACTGTCTGCAGGGTGGGGTGCAATTCTGATGTTACATCAGGATTTAATTAATTAAAAAGAATTCAAATTAATGTGATTGATTTAAAATAAGCTTCTAGTAATGTAATAAATGTATAACTAGGGAAGGACTGAAATTGCACATTAGAAAGAGCATGGTTTTTAGTCTGATCTTACATTGCTGCAAAGCTCCCTCTACCTCTGTAAATAATTCAGCTGATTTCAGTGTAAGATCAGAAATAGCTGGATAATTTGACCTTTTGAATCTGTTCTAATTAGCTTCCCACTGCTAAGTAAACTATCCTGTCAGACACTTTTTTTTCATTTGGAGAGGCTTGTGTCACTTCACTGAAAACAGAGGTCGTATCCTCGGTTTGTGTATATTATCCTGTTGCATTCAAGTTAATAGTTATGTCTGTTTTCTGACCGGGGAGCATATTCCACATTACCTCATACACGTGTTGCGTATATGGAAATACAGAAAAGCAACTAAGTGGGAACAGATGGTTTCAATATGCAATGAGGTAGATGTGCTCAGTTTCTGTTAACATCTTCACTGTGATCTCTAACACCGTATTATTCACTCCAGTGTTTGTTCTCAAGCACCAGGGCTCCTGCTTTAGCGATGTGTTAATGCTTGATCAAGCCTTGAAGCTTAAAGGTTTTAAACATAACACTGAAAACAACTTCAGTTAAGAGGTGAATCAGAAACTTTGATACTCTGGTCTGTCATCTGGTCTGGAAGAGAGAATCTTTCGAGATGCACTGTGCATCCCAACACACCTTATAATTCCTGCAAGCTGGGATAAATTGGCAGTCCTTGAAATTTAATTAATCTTTTCTTTAAAAAAAAATGGGGTGAATGCAGAGCCAGAGATAAAAAGTGAATTACTGTATTTTTGCTGCAGTGCAGCTCTGAAGCAATAGATATTTGAGAACAGTTAATATTACCTCCTTCAGTTAATCTTACTTTTTAGCTGCATGTCCTTCAATGTATTCTCTGTATTTTATTGTTTGAATAACATGCCTTTGCAATAAATGCCTGAAAACAAATTGATAAAAGAAAGAAAGAACTCTGAGAACTGATAGGTTTCCTATTCTTGCGATGTCTGGACAGTGAATACTATATTTAATTGCATAATTATGTTCTTCCCTTCTTCCTGCATGAGCATCTCAAAGTGGGGCTCTCAAAAGTACATGAGGAAATAAAGTTCTGCCTTGTTTTCCAGTCGGTTATCGACACCTCTTTCCTTTAAATGCTTTTAAAAAGTATTTGGAGAGAATGAGAGAAAAAATAATGCTTTCTCTGAAAGGTAGTCTCTTCTGTTTTGAGTTTTGATCTGCATTAGTGATTTTAACCCGCAGGTGTTCTAGCTGTCCATTTAGCTTAAAAGAAGAAATGATGGCTTAGGTTTGTGTGCCACATTTCTGGTAAGGGCATTTGCTGTTCCTACTGCAAAGTTATTAGCTCTGTCTCTGCAATTTAGTTTTGGTCTTTTTGTTATTAGTTGTGCAATGATGTGACAATATGGTGATGCTTGCTGTTCTTTTTTATCTGTGATATTTAGCATGGGATGACAGATCCTTCTGCTGTCCCAACTAATTTCCAGACGTCAGAAAATCTGCAGGAAGTCTAGGAAGAATAGAGTGATCTGACTCCTGGCTCAGTTGTACAATTTATGAAGCAGTTCACTTGTGCAGCTAGAATTCCTTCATTTATTTGCATCGCCTTAGTGAGATCAGGTCTGTAAAGAAGAATGTTGTTGGAAACTTCTAGTGAACTTTTGGACTCTAGTAGCTTGCTGTGGGCCAGACTACAGCCTGAGAGTTGAATCAAGACAGTTTTTTGTGTCCCTGAGGAAGTCACTAAACCTCTACTTGTTTCAGTTGGTGAGGATTAATTCATTCATCTTTCAAAAATACTTTAAATTGTCATCTGGATGGAGTCATAACAGTGCAACATGAAAACAGTGCGCCACAGTCTATGACTCAGCAAACTAAAGAAACACTGAGGAATGTATACCGCTGAACACTATCCAGGTGTTGCTAAATCCATCTTTATGTCTCTAGGGCTGTAGTGTTGAAATGTAAGTGAATAAATTGTTTAATTGCAAGATGACTGTCTCTTTGAAAAACGTCATACCTACATTCTAAGCGTTGCAAGTGAAATATGGTGTTACATAATCCACATATGACTTCTCACGTTTTTTCAGAGTACAGTAAAAATAAATTGTACTTAATGTATTGTTTGCAAAGTAAGTTTCCACTTCTTGCATTAAAATTCTGAGAATGCATCTTGCTTGAATAGGAAAATATAAAAATACGATGGTATATTATTCCTTCTCATGTCCCTTGCTATGCTTGTGTGAATAGCACAAATCTGTTGATTCCTGCCATATGTGGTCCATTTAAAAAGTAACAGTCCAAACGTCAGTCTTCTCAAATGTCCCTCCTTTTTGGATCTATATATTCATTATTGTCTTTTAAGCAGGCTTTTCGTTAAATATCTGAAAAAGAAATATCGAATCCAGAACGTTTCTGTGGTTTACAGCAAGTTTTAAGGAACTTAAATATACAGTTGGAAAGGAATGAATAGTTTGCAATGAATAGTGTCTAGTAGAATAGTCTCATTCACATTAGCAGTATATTTGTCAGCAGACTGTGGTTTATTCAGGTTTTTGAGTTTTTTCAGCAAATGTTTTTGAACGTTTACTCTATTGATTGATGGTGAATATTCACTGTTTGAGCTCTGTGCCTATGAGCTCTATGCCTACAGGCTATTGATCAGAAGCATTTTATAATGTTTTTTCTGCTCCTCGATTAGGCAGACATGCAAACACTCTGGCACAAATAATTATATGGGTGAAGCTGAGGCTTGGTTGCTAGGAACACTCTTTCATATGTTTTTGAAGTCTCTCCAAAGCCTTTGGTCAGAAAAACAAGGTGACTCAAATGTTTTAAGAGAACTGACTTTTAAAGGGCTCAAGAAGGGTTGAAAAAGAACCTAAAATGTCCATATAGATAGTTGTGGATATATTTCTTTTAGCATTTTCCTTGTTGTATTTGGGTAGAGAAGACTGTTGCGGAGTATGTAGATCCAAATGATCGCATCTGTAGTTAGCGGTAGCACTAAAGATTGCTGTCTAATCTGGGAGAAGCACTTCTGTTGATCCTCATCCTGGCGCTGTGATCCACAGAAACCCCATGGGGTTTGATCCCTCTGATGCCAGCAGGGACATGGTGGCACTGACTCATCCATGACTGAGCCCTGAGCCAACTGATGTTTGGATGTCTAGGCAGCAAGCTAAGATAAATCTGTAAAAGAACGGTATGGTCTCAGTTTCCAATAAAAACACTGAGATCCTTGTTGTGCTGAGGACTGGGAATAAGGAATAGATGAAATCTCTTAACTCAGGTCTCCTCAGGGCAAGAAGTGCTGCGCCATTCCTTATGGTCCGTGAAAGCCCTTACTAAAAAGAACATTAGAGCTGCTGAAAACGCTGTTCAAACTCTGATCTGTCTCCTTTGAACTTGTCAGTTTTATCTCATAAGTTCAGTTTGGTTCATGCGGTGGATTAGGGAGAGGTGCAAGAATTGTGCTCTGCAGCCATTGAACCCCTGGGAAATGTCAAGCTGTCTAGCTCTGATGTTGGGAGACAGCAGAGCTTCTGAAGTCATGTAGCTCTGGATGCATATAGCTCAGGATAGCCACTCTCCCTCTTCCTTTCCCTTCTCTGTGGTAGTGTTCTAAATATGACCTTAGCTACATGGATAAGCTAAAGCTCAAGCCTAGGGGAGAGCATCAGAATAGAAGGGTGGATGCCAATAAAACACTTCTCATGTTCAGTAGTGCGATAGTGTTTGAGAGTTGGAGGGCAGGTCAGTTCACCCTAGCCCAGGTTTTACCTGCTAACTGTGTCTGGACTTGTGCTCTTTCCGTGTGTTTACTAGGATTTATAAAGGGATTTGTACTGGGAGTAGTGCAAACTGAATTATTCATTTCACTTAATACAGATCTTCATAAATTGTTTGAGAGTTGTAAGAGTATTTGTTCATACTTACTTGCCAAAGGCCAAGGTTTGCAAAATATGTGGTGTTCTTTGAGGTCCTCCCTTTCACAATGAAGTGAAACCAAGGATCCAGCGAAATTACGTGAGAATTTTGATCTTAGAAATTGGTAGGCCTAGGGCTTACAACTTATTGATTAATCACCCTGATTGGGCTACTGAAAAATTTTTCAGCAGGCATATAATAAATCGATGAATTACAAATAATGCAGTTTGCTTGCATAAAATCTTTATACATCCTCTTCTCTCTGGTGTGCTGAGCAGTCCAGCTGACTAATATGACACTCCTTATGTTGCTTTCCTTCTTCTAACTTTCAGCAGTGGTCAATCTGTCCATAGTGGGTTTCTCTGTTGGGAGGGACATTTTGAGACTATTTTGAAAGTGGCTATCAGTGTGGGCTCTGCTGAAAACAAATAGGTGAAGAGTATACTGTCAGTCCTCAATAGTGATCATGGACCAAGAAGGCTGATACACCTGGACAAAATGAGTTGCATTGCAGAATAACAAACAGGTGGGCAGATTCCTTTTGCTACATGACTCACTGCAACAGTGGTTTCCCTTTCATTTTTTTTTTAGCTATGTTTGCTCTCAAGCACACCCGTGCTACAGCCATTATTCACCTCTGTTTATTTGCCAATATAAGGCATATATATGATATTGCTCTTGCTCGAACTGAGAGTTGCACTGAAAACCTTTCTTTCATGTAGCAGAATATACAGAGTGCTTTGAGGGTCCTTCAGTGAGATAGCTGTAGTGATCAAAGGCTTCAAGGCACACAGAGAACTCAAGGACACAGGCTGAAATTCTGGTCTTGACCTTGAGTTTTACTTTTATGTGTTCTTGCTGGCTGTTTTTTTTTGCTGCATTCCAGTTTTGAAGTTGCTGATAAAAGATGATCATTCTTCCTACAGTCTCTGTAGTGATGAAAATGGCCAGACTTTCCACAGATGAAGAAGTGCAGGCAAAACTAAAAAGACCAAAATACTCCAGCCAATGAACCAAAGAAAACCCCTTAACTTTGGGATTCTGATGTCTCCTGTAATGGCATTTGTGGAGCTGGTTCAGTCTTTGAAAAGGTCTTTGGGGAGTCTTCCAGCTTTGTGTAGTGGTCCCAGTAGGCCACTGCAGAAACCAGAATCATGGTTGCATGTGCTGCGTTCATCATGGTATATGTTCATTTTTTTTGCATTGTTCATACTCCAGTTCAGCTGGGTATTGCTTCTGCCCCAGGGTACACTGTGTAGCTGTGCGGTCTTGACCAGTTAGGGTTTGCTGGGAGGGAAGCATGGCTCTAGTAGCCTCAGGACCTTTTCCACTAGCCCAACTGGGAGAAGGGTCACAAGTAGAGGTGAATCAGTTCTGTGAAATTTGGGCTGAATTATTAAAATCTGGCAACCGCATGCATCACCATATAGCTCATGCGAGGTTTGGAAAAGGCTTTTTTATGTGAAAGTTAGGGTGATTATTTTTCTTTTGACTTGTAAATAATCTCGCACATCGCTCTGACTTACAACACAGCTATTCCTTGTTCTTATTTGATGCATCTCATTATATCTTCTACTTTATTTTACATTTCTTGAACTTTTAACTTTTTCAAGAATATAATTAATGTGATTCTGACAAGCATTTCTGTATAATTATTGACATATTTCAGAATAAGCTAATTTCTCATCTTCTTATTACTTCAAATATTTCATTATATTTTTTTTCCTATGGAAAGAGAACATGAGGTCCAATTCCTAAAGGATATAATCTAGATAGTGAGGGTACACATATGTCTGCTGTTTGTCTGTGCAAAACTCTAGTCCTAAATACAAGTACTCATCTATTAGTTATTTCTATACATGAAAGATGGTGGATGCATCCACACAAAGCTATTTTTTTTTTTTCTTTTTTCTCTCCCCACTTGTGTTGGGGAAGAGCTCTGTGATGCTAAGTCACCACAGGGTGGAAAAAGAATAGAATAATCCATGCCTTTTTGTCAGCTGGAAAAATCTTGATTCATTTATGACAATTGTAGGCTGATTTTATATACCAATCATATTACTGCTTTTTACTCTTTCATTTGTTCAGTTTGGGATTGTGTTTTTGGCATGGGGAGTACATGGTTTTCTAGGTTTCGCTTTCTTACAACAGGATTCATTTGTTTTGGAGTGGCTAGGACAACCATAACACGAGGACTTGAAAAGGTCAAAAATACCCACAAAGTAAAGCATTTTCACCTTTTTTTTCTTTTTTTTTTAAGGCTCAGCTTTTCTATGAGAAAATTCTTTCTCAAAAAGAGTGGTAGGTCGTGATACAGAGCAGCAATTGAATTAACTTGTTGTAGATGTTGAAAGTTAAGCTGTTGCTTGAGATGTTTATTCTGACAAACCTCAGCCTCGTAGTCCAGATTCATAGTGGTTACAGACAGAAGCTGGAAGATGATTTTTTGACTCTGATGTGCTGAAGGCCTAAAAACCTTGTGAACTTGATACTAAAGCTTTTTAGGGTATACATTTAGTCTTGTGGCAATATAACTGAACTTGTGCAAGCCATGATGGAGGGAATAGATGTCTGTGAGAGAGCATGAGGATTGCCAAATTATAAACGGGTGAATGATAGCAGTACTTCATAACAGTTCAGCCATAAAAGAAGAGAACAAGGCCACCATGTAAGTTAACTGTAATGTATGATACAGGTAATGAAGCACCAAGGCCGCAGTAGAGTTTGATTACTTAAAGGAAATAAATTAAACAATTTGCAAGCATTGCTAATGTCATTTTGTTTTGGGAAAGCAATCAAAACACGATTCTCATACTAAATGGACGACAGTCAGTTAGTTGTAGACAGTGAACATGAACATTGCAAATAAAGAATAAGGCATGAATAAGAGGCAGGAAAGGATTTATGGTGGTGCACGCATTTTTAAAGTTTTAAAGGTTTCTTCATCCATTATCTTCCTCAGTGTCTCCTTACAAGGGAGAGACAGTTTAAGTGGGGCTTGTTTTTCTTTTTAGATTTAATGAAAGCCAGAGACTGCATAGTGAAATACATGCTTTCAGCAATGAGGTAACATTATCAAGGCATGGTAAAGTGCTAAAAGAGTATCTTGTGCTCTTTATTTAGTATATCACACATGCTTGAGTTTGTCTGAGTTTTCCTGTGTATCATTGCATCAACACATTTAGAGGTCAGTGGAAGAATCACTGCAAGGAGGCACCTGGGCTCCCCATGACACCTTGGGCCTGAAGAGATCCCTTCCCACAGCACAGCTAGGGCAGGCTAGATGTTCCACTACTAGATCTTGCACACACAGAAAATAGTATTTCCCTCCCACAACCTTTCTTCATCCCCTGCAATACAAAATGGCTCCTACTCCCGTTACCCAGAACGGTAACACAGAAGTGCTAAACTAGCTTTTTTTGCTTCCCACCCATGTCAAGGTCCAATCTTGATATTTCTTCTTTTGCTGTCCATTGAAGACCTAGTTCTCTGTCTCTGTCAGCCAGGAACTGGAGGCCAGATAACTCCTCCCAGCTGCTTTTAATTGCTGCAAGCTCCCATCTTTTGACTTTCTTAATATCTTCACTCACACAGTACTAGACCCCTGACAATGTGGAAGTGAAGTTATTTTTCCCCTTCTATTACCATGCTGTAAGAGTTTCAGAACTTATCCTTTTCCTTAAGGCCAATGTTTGCCCACTTCTTCAGCCTGATTTCTTACAATTATGTCTTTACTCCATTTTTTCCCACTCATCCATAAGCATAGTCTGTGTCTTTTTCTATATTGCCTTATGTTTGGAAGCTGTCTTTTCAGTTGAGCTTGTTAAGTCATTGCACTTTTGTCCTTGATATTGCTTCTTAATATTTATCACTTCCATAAAGCCACCAAGAGGTGAGTCTCTACAAATGAAACTTTAATTTCTGGTTGAACCTCCATGTGCTTGCTTGACAGCAGAAGCCAAATGATGTTGTTGAGTCTTGTCCTGCCTTCTCTTTCTTCCTCATACTAACCAATATCCCTTTGAAACCTGGCAGTGAGCTCTTCAAGGCAATGCTTGTGACACTCATGAAAATCATAAGCTAACTGGCAAGTAAGATTTTGTGTACTAAGGATAAGAGTGTTTCTTTTAGAACAAAATAAATGAAGTGGAAAAGGAAGCAGCTGAGTGTATTGCGTTGCTGGTGCAACAGAGAGATTCTTGGGGAGTACTGAATCTGTAGGACACCATTTGTACAACAACCATGGTTGTTTTCTCTGTGAGAAGGGCCTTGCTTACCTGGATGATGTTTTTGCACTAGCCACCTGATTTGGTATCCACACTCCTAAAGAATCCTATTTCTGAATGTCCTGGATTCAACAGAATGTTTCTCATTCAGCTCTGTTTTGTTACAGTCAGACTCAGCATTGAGAGGCCGCCTAGGATGGGAACGAGACATAGTTTAGTGGAAATTCAAACAGAGATACCTGTGAGATGCCTTTAAAAAACAAGTAAAAATTCTGAAACAGAAACAACACGATATCATACTCCAGCTCAGAGTGTTTGTGGTGTTTGTGTGATTTGGTACAGATTAGGGGTTATGTGATAGTGGGCTGGGAAGTAGGCAGTGATATTTTTAACAAGAGGTTAGTCCTAAAACTCTCTGCATGCCTTAGTGGAAGAAAATAATATCAAACTGTTGAGATCTGCTGATGTTTTTTTCCATTTCACTAAACCTTGATTCACATCCATGGATCTGAAGAAATACAGGGCAATTTCTGCTTGGCCCCACCTGTGGGTGATTGGGGGAATACAGAAAACTCTCTTTATTCACTTTATTCCCTTCTTTTCTCCTTCACAGAACCACACATGGAACTCTAGCATTTCTACTCCAGAAGAGGGGTGATCTTCTGCTCTTACCTGTAGTTTCTTGGCCAGTTTATGAGATGCATGAGAGAGTACCCCAAACTATTCACTATTTGCAATTCCTCCATCTGCCAGGAATGTTTTCTGCCCATCTTGGATATAATTCCTCTCAGCATAGACCTGTATGAACTTTCTACAGTCTGTCTGTGCAATGATGATACGTACCCATTTCTCCACAATGGTGTGCTTGTATAGTGTGATAATTAATTCAGATAAGTGCTCTGTGGCAAACTCCTGGCTGGAATCAAGTGTCCTTTACCTTTCCATAGCCAGGTGAAATAAATATGTCTTCTCAACTACAGTTAACCTCAGGCAGCTATGTTAAGATGATATCTACTATATAGCTGGTTTTCTTAAAATATGTTCTGGCTAGATCAGGTTAGTTGCCTTGCTGTCAAATAGCCAATGTTTTTCTGGCAATGAAAATATAAACTCAGTGTACTAACAGTTAGAAGAACTCTTCCAGATGGAATGGGGGTGGTGAAGGTAGAAACTCATGTTCTTAAGAAGGGAGTAGAAAGTAACCCATTTGATTATGTGTTGAAGTGTGGCTGTTTTGTCGTCGTTTTTTTTTTTTCCTCCCTAAACTGATGATGTTTCACAAGCATTTTCTTGTGTTTCCTGTTTCCATATATATTTGTTGGGAAATCCTGACAGGTGGTATGCACGGGGACAGAGCCTACCTGGATGATTTGATTCATGATTCTGGAGAAGTTACGTACCAAGAATTTGTAGGCATTTGCCTGTCATCTTTATTATCTCCTGAAAAGGGTCTAAAAAAATCGCCTCTGTGTCTGTATATGTTTAAATTTCTTGTACTAAATTTTACCCTCTTTGTGGAAGAAATTGCTATTTTTATTTTGCATTTGTACAGTGCCTGCTATGGCAACCCACTGATCTCTGCTTAGAACAGTAAGATGCTGTGGCAGTACTCCTAATGCTCATAAAAATAATACTGAATTGTAAGGAGACTGGACAATTATTTTGAAATTTCTGATGTTGAGCATGCTAAACAGAAGCAAAAGTCAATTTCACTGAAATGTATAGCTCTTTTTAGCCCATGATAAGTCATTCTTTTCTTGGATAAACTTCTCAGTGGTTTGAGGTTGTTTTGGTATGTGTGTTTTTTGTATGTGTGTGTTATTTTTTTTCTTTTTTTTTTTTTCTCTTTTTGAGCTTATGTTTTAAATTCAGTAGCAATAAGCAACTGATTATAGGTCTCATGATGCTTGCCAAATTTAACTACAGCAAGTTTACTGGTGTGGTCAAGATCGTCATGTTCTTACAGTAGTAGAAGTGACTCATGTTAAAACTAAGGCACTGATGGCGGCACAAGTGCTGTGTAGATGCAAGATGTGGTGGGGATTCTCATGATGTGCATTCTTAGCCGGCAAACAAACAAAGGCTTTTAAGTGGGATTTTATTTTATTTTTATTTATTTTTTTTTCCCCCAGAAAAGATCTGAAACTAGGAGAGGTTAAAAAACCTGCACAAGGTCATACAGGAACAGGAATCTGTTACAGAGTCAGTAACTCAGTGCAGCTCTTCAAGCTTTAGGCATCTGTTAGAATAAAAGACAGATTTACTCTCTTTTGATCATACAGTGGTATTTCAGTCATACTGGAAAGTTGTGTGATGCCCACTAAATTGAATGTATTTCACTTTTTCAGATGATGCTCACTGTTTATTTGGGAATGATCTTTCTTAATTCCTCCTCTCAATGTTGTTTCCTTTACCTAAAATGTATCCAATTGTGCAGTAAGATTTTACATTTTAGAGTTGTTGAGTTATTAAAAAAGGAAGAAAATTTTGCAAAACAACTGCTTCCCCAAAAAGGAATAATGTCGTGCACCTGTATTAAAAAAAAAAAAAAAATCCCAAACCAAACAAACAAAGAAAAACCAAACCAACAAAACTTTCCTATATTAAGCAAGTATGAAATACAGAAGATTGGCATTAGGAGAATACAAAAGAAATTGTTTGCATAATGTAATTGCTAATGGTACTTCGATTTTAATGCATAAATTCCTTGGTGTTTCTACTCAAAGATCATATAAAAACCATAGGAAAAAAATAGCATAAAGCACCTATGGAAGTTTTTGCCTAATACCTTAATGCAATATCAAAAACATATTTTCAAATGTGACATTTTTAAACAATTCAAAATAATTCATTTGGAATTGACTTGACTTTGGTTATATGTTAAAAAGTCGTTTTTAGAAAGTCATTCCCATTTAACTGCTTTTGCACATTGCAAATTGTTACCTAAGGAAAAAAACATATAAGATTTCTTGCTGATGATCTAAAGAATGTGAGTAAGATAGCTGGCAGATGGCTTACAGATATCATTCTGAAATACCTTATACTGACAAATAACAGTGGTGCGTATAATTAGCACTCTGCAGATGGTATGCGAAATGATCTCCACTTAGTACAGAAACTATTTCTTTTTTTTTTTTTTTTGATAGGCCAATTTTGAAAACATGGCTTGTAGTGCCACTCAGGATAGACCCAGACGCAGCTGAGAATTTATTCCCCATTGAGTTTTGTGTGTGAACAGACCTGTGGGTTTGGGGTCCTGGTCCCCAGGCAGTATGCTGCCACAATGTAAGTGCTAATGACATGTTGGTAGATCATATTAGACTAATATAAAATTTGCAGACTTGTAGAGGGAGGAGGTTGAGACAAGGCACAGCTGAATCATTCCACTTTTATTCCTCAGAGTTTTTTGAATTATCAGATATTTTCAAGCATGCAATGCATTTTCAGTCTGGTGTTCCTTCCAGCACAAATTATTTGATTGCAGTTTTGTACTGGACGTAATGCTGATCTCTACTGGTATTTTTTACTCAGATGTTGGCAAAAGCAGGTGACAAAGAATAGACTTCAACGACTTCTTACTGTAATGATGTTGTTATTGCCCTTTATTTGTATTATTTTACCAGTTAGGAGCCTTCATTTCAGATCAGTTCCCATTGTGTTCGGAACTACAGAAACACAAAAACCCTGACATCTTGCTTTAAGGAATTTTCTACTTAGTGTAGACTAGAGGCAACAGATCAGCATATGCAGCTACCTCAGAGACTGTAAGGAAACAGGAAAATGGTGTTTTGTCATCTTATTGTATGTCTTTTTTGATTATATTGCTGCTGAGGAGAATATACAGTTTGGAGGGAAGATGACAAGTGACAGTGGGAAGGCAAGTGGAAAGATATTAATTTGAAAAAACACAGTAAATAAATGATGGCAGGAGAGGTCATAAGCCCGACAGGGACTGGAAGTAGTCTTTCAAAAAGTAATGAAAGATTTTGGGGAGTCGGTAATTGCTTTAAAAGTAAAGGAGGGAAATTAGCTTGTGACTTTGTGACAGAGGAAGGAGTTCATAGAGGCATAGAAAGTGTAAAAGATGGTGTGGTTGAAGAGATCAGCTAGGAATATGGTTTTGTCTGCAGTGTTTTGAATGGTTATGAACAGTGAACAGGTACAGGCTTTATTTTTCAAAGCCAAAATAATTGATGTTGCAGTAAACAAGATGGAAGTGAAAGTGTGAAAGTGAATTTTAGTGGCTTGACAGTAACCAGACAGGATATATTATAACTCAAAGATCATATGCAAGATAGCTCTACAGAATTTGGATGTGTACTCAGAATTAAAGATGAGACAGGGTGAACAGCAAGTGAAATGGTGAGTGATAATCATCAAATAGCCAGAAAGAGCCTGTGGAAAGGAAGTGTCAGGAACTCTTTTTAGGTTTTCTTGCACTTCAGTTCATGGCTAAAAATCACTGAGAAATTGGTCAGGATACGAATTTGCCTAGGAGACAAATTTGCAGTATACATAGGTCCTTGAGGTGATGGCAAGATGAAGATATCTGCATTTCTAATCTCACGTTACCTTGAGATGTGGTGTAGAAGGAAAAGTGACTACTTGCAAAAGTGAAGTGAGTCAGATGGATGTGCTCTGTGATAGGAGTAAAGAGAAAATAAAATTACAGAAGCCAGAAAAGCTGATACCAGGCAGGACATGTCAAAACACATGAAAATGGAGTTCTGGTTGTAAAATCCAAATTTATGATGCATTTATTAGTATCTGATAACTGCTGAGTAGAGCACCTGGGCAAGGTAAGCAGGGGCTGAGGGCTGAGGCTTAACCATAGAAAACAGTGTATTTAAGGATCTCAGAAGTGAAAGGTCAAAGATTAATGTGATAAAAGGAAAGAGGCAATTAAGTAATGGATATGGGACCTCCAAACATGCTTGCATTTTGAGGGGAAAAGCCAACAGGGGAGGGAGGTTACAGAGGGAACAGAGCAATGACAGTGGATCACTGGGATTAGAGAAGAAAATGCTGTGTTCTGCATTCATTGGAGAAAGGAGAGAAAACTTCAGCTGAGACAGATAAAAAGCTTTTGTAAACAAAACTGTTCCTTTCTGCTTTGCTCTTGCAGGGTGGTAGCCTTCTTTTGTGCTTGATTCTTACACAACTCCAAGGCTTTCCTTGGAGAGCTCTCTGCAGGTCACTTGGTGTCTTTCTCTTCCTGCTACATCTGAGATATGGCTGTGTTACTGTTTGAGGTAATGTAAGTCTTTGCTGGCTTCTGTGGCTCTATCTCTCCTGGGCTACGGGGTTTTCATGCTGGCCTCTCGCACTCCTTACTGCATCTCTCAGCCTACTCCACCCAAGGAGGCTGGATGTTTTGCTCTCACCGGACTGCATACTTGCTCCCAGAGGGTCCACCTGACCCCTTTGTACTCTGATTAAATCTAAATATTTATATGCACCAACAGCAAAGCAGTTCTCATCCATGCCAACATGGAATTTATTTTAAGTGGAAGGAGAGATTTGCTTAATGAAATAAATGCTGAGAGGACAAATCTATAGTAGACACCTGATCATGTTTTTTTCCTCCAGAAATATTGAGGAGGCAGGAAGAGGATCATGTGGATGAGCTGGGATTGTTAGATTAGCAGGTGAAGGAAAGGAGGAGAGAAGTGATAGCCAGGCCAGTGTCAGCAGGTGAAGCTAAAGAGGAAAGAGTCATTAAGGTGGAGAAAAAGATTGCAGTGCAAGAGCATGGGAATTAGTGCTACTGAGGGTAAGAGAGCCCAAGGGCAGGGTAGGCAGAGATAACAGTGTGGGGAATCCCTGCTGTAAAAGATGAATGAGAGGCAGCAAGAACCATGTCTTGACCTGCTGCAGTTACTGTAGTGGAAGGACTGACTCAGCAAGATGAGGAACTGTTCAGCTGTGGGTTGTGTGGGTCACAAGTATGAGAGCTGAAGGCACCAGGAACTGTTGAGAGAGGTGTGTGTGAGGGGAAGAATGGTACAATGGAGCAGGGAGAAGGTCTGTGTTGCTCAGGAGAGGAAAAGGAAGAGGAAGGTGTTTAAACACCAAGCAATGGCAGAGAAGTAATCAGACAGGCCCATGTGTGTGTAAGTGATCTGAGATGAGAGCAGGTGATTCTAAGAGAGAGGTGCTTCATCAGAATCTTGCTACATATTCAGGTAAGAAGAGCAGCGTTAGGTAAAGCTGAAATCTCTGTAGAGTGTTTGCCATTTGCTGTACCTTTATGTACTACAGACCTTGCAATCCTGCAGCCATGTTTCCATGTTGTTATCCTTCTTCACACCAGCCTTCTTCTCTGTCACTTGTATCTGCCTCATCAGGGAGGGCAAATAGCTGGTGGGATGAATTTCAATAGTAATGAGATAGATTTTGGAAACAAAACTAGACAAAGGTGGATGATGTGGCTCTGTTCAACTTGCACTTACACAGACATCCACTGGCTGAGCATTATTGGTGGCAAAACATCTGGAGGAAGAGCTGGGAGTGAACAAAGAGTAGGCCACCCACTTTGGGAGACTAAGAGGATCTTATAAAGAGCCTGTAAAATTGTATTGGGAGAGCATGCATCTGGAGAAGACAGTTCTTTAGGAAACAGCATCTCAGATTCAAATTACAGGGGTCTGTTTTTGACAGCAGGTTCAATAAACCAGATTGATCCACCTCCACCCGGCCCAGCATGCAGTCAAGGCACTGTATTTTAATAGTCCTTTGTAGCTTCCTGCTGCTACAGTTATACCCATCTCCAAGGTGTGAGGTCAGCTGGATTTATTGCTTATTGAGAGTGAAATGAACACTTGAAGACTGAATAATTTTTTTCTTTTTCAGTGTTTCAGTCTATTGTACACACCTTTTCTGCTGTTATTCTTAAATGAGGGTGAATACATCTGGCTCAACTTTGGCGTTTAATGGTGCTTTCAGAGAGCTGCCAGAACAACACACCCAGGGAGATATCCTCTCTCAGCTCTTCTCTTATACTCAGGTAGATGATCAACCTTTATTATTTCTGGTCTGATTCCAGGACCATATTTAAATGTGACGTGCACCACTATTTACAATGAATTTACTTTATGCAGTGAGTAGAATTAATGAGAGGCCTGAAAACTGCCTTTGAGTCCAAGGATCTACAGAAAAGACTTAAATGAATCTGAGTAACGTGGGATTCTTAAATACGCTCTTGAGGTTTACATAGTGATATTTTCCCCAGAGTTTGTGGTGCATAACTTTACAGAGTGATATATCAGACATCTCTAAATGTTCCTTGAGTTATATTAAATATATTGGGCTACTACAGCTCAGTAGAGGGTGATCTTCTACAATTTTTGTCTCTGCTTACAGGTGACTTAAAACTTCTAGGGGGCTGTCAATGAACTGAAGTCATGATGTGATGGGCTAAACTGTTTGTGTCCATGTTTTATATTGATCCGATATTCCTGATTGGGTACCAACCACCATAATAGCATGAGTGTACCTTTGTGGGTTGCAAAAAAAATGTAGGGGTTGAAGTACCCTAGAGCCACACACACCAAAACAAAAGTAGCTGGCATTTTTAAAAAAGTATGTGAATATAGTGGAGCACTTTTCTCTTACTGGGTTCTCAGTTTCTGCAGTGACTGTGTTCAGATCTGGAGGACTTCCTACTTCTTAACAGGGAAGAAAGTGATAGAAATGCTCTTTGACTGGGGAGTGTAATGAAAAATAGCTTAAGTTGTGTGTGTGGGCAGGGGGAGTTAATGTCCAAAGTTGAGTTTCTGAACACTCAAACAGAAGACTGCTAATTGCCAGTTTCAACCAATATGGACTGGGTTTAAATTTTGATAATCTGTATTAAGCTGAAGTGTCATGGCTTGGATTCTCCAGTCAATACAGAGAGATGAGAGACAACCACAATCACTTGTTGAGCATCTGTGCATAGACTATTTACATTGGGAAATAAGTCATTTTGGGGGCCTGGAGACAAAAAGAAGGATTCCTGAAAGGAAGAAATGGTTTCAGGAAGAAGGAGGAGCTCTGGATATAAGAAAGATGGGGTTCCTGCCTGGAGAAAAGAACTTGAAAGCGGGGAAAGACCTAAAGGTCAGAGAAGTGCATGGAGACAAATGCTGGGGATGCCCAGGGACTTTAACGTGTAACAGTTGAGATACTTTAGTGTGAGGAGTGGAGCAGCATGAATCAACGTGACTTTCTGGCCTTTTCAGACCAGCATTAACCAGGGAAAGGAAATTGAGATCTAGTGGATGTAATGCTGTGGTGGAGAGTAAACTAGAGAGTATGTAAAATAATCAAATAGAGTAAAAGCACTAACAACAGTGCTTCATAAGTAAACTCCAGTGTCCATAGCCACTACAGGTTGTTGTTTTCTCTGTCTTGCCAGGGATGTGCAGTAACCCTGAAAAAATGAAATTGACTAATAGCTGAGTTCTTAACCTTAGGCTTTTCAGGGGAAGAGGAGTGCAAGTACAACCTGCAAACTTCCCAACAGACCATCATTGTATACCCTCCACCTTCCTTACCAGCCAACTGCCAAAAGGATGCACCATGAAGTGCAGAAGCACCTGCAAGTCTCAGAGTTCCATCCTTGACCACAACAGCAGCAGCACTTTCTGCTCCTCATTTTCTTCTCTGTACTGAGTGGCAGCAGAAGCTGATGTGGGTGATGTTGAGCGGTTGCTGTAGTGTCTGTTGGGAGACTTGAACCTCCTTGATTTTGCGCATATGTCCCTAACAGTGTTTGAGCCCTTCACATTGATATTTGAAAGGCTCACACATGGGCCATACAGAAGGTATTACAGAAAGTCTGAGATCCCAGTGCTGGCAAATTCACATTCCTGACATAGGGTTTGACAGTGTTCAGGCTTTAGGATTTGCTTTCTGTTTCTCTGCAGAAGAGCATAATGTGTGAAAGTGAGTAAGAATTGCTGAAGATCAAATGTAGAAGGAAATCTTAAAGCTATTTACTTTCCTTTCAGTGATCCTAACTCCCATATGCATTACTCCATAGTTAATAGAAAGTAATTCTTTAGACTTCAGAGAAGATTTTCCTGATCTGAATGTCTGAGTGAGGCAAGTCTCATGTGTGTAACCATATTATATACCTGAGAGCCCTGGGATTTCTTTTGCATTGTTACATCTGTCAATCTTCATGGTTTCTTCTTTTCAGTTGGCAAAAGCCACTCCATGTAAACCTTTTGTGTCTCCTGGTATCATGCCAGGAATTATTTCTTAGTGCTTGACTATAATGCCCAAGAACCCCAGTGAGGATTTAAACTCCAAAGAATGAAGGCACAGATTTAAGGACAGTGCCTAGACAGAAAAAGGGTGAAAATTCTTCCCAAAAGCCAAATTAGACAAGAAGTCAAGAGATACAGGAATGAAATGACAATTGCCACAAACGGGATGAAGAGATACCTTGGAAGGAATATTAATAGGAAACCGTAAAAGCTTCTTCAACCTTAAAAACCAAAAAGAGCAATGGCTGGAGAGTGGTTTGCTGTACAATGAGGGAGAAAGGAACATAATCCAAGCATAGCAGCTAGGAGTAGAACTGAATGGTTTGTGCTGGGATTTAGCAGGTCTGGTATGTTGACTATTAGAGCAAAGGCAGGATGGCTAGCAGTGGTGAGGTTATGGAAACAGAAATTACCACTTTCTGGATGAGAACCCAAAGAGCTTAATCCTTTCAAGTCTGGAGACCAACTAATTTCCATCCCACAATACTGAAAGAGCTGGCACATGAAATTGCAGGACTGCTGGTGAATGTTTTTAATAAGTCTCAGGGGAGAATGTATCTGACTACGGAATAGAAAATGCAGTACCTTTATTTTAGAAGGGGAGAAAAAGTGATGTGAGAAAGGACAGGCCATTAATCTCACCTCAGTTGCTTGCATGGCTTAGAACAAGGTTTGAAGGAAGGACTAATTAAGACACATGAGAAAATGGGCAGTGGGATAAAGAGCAACCTGGCTTTATCACAAGAAAGCTAAAGAAAAGGCAGACACCTGGCTTTTTTCTTGTCTTAAAGAAAAGTGTTCAAAAATTTGAAAGAGTGCTTCTAAGCACCTACTCTCTGGAGAAAATTCTTAATTATCGTTCCTTAGTGACTCAGACTTTACAGGGGCTATGCTCAGCATTTCCCTCCAGACTTTTCTGAAGTTTCCTGCTGAATAAACTGATCTTTGGGAGTAATTTAAAATGTAGCTCTGGTCTCTACCCTGCATACCAGACACCAAAAGGTAGTTGCAAAGCTGAGGCTTACTATGATATTACAATTTTTTACATGATTGTTTCTGTAGTATTTTTAATGTTGGTAATTGCTTTGTGTGTCTGCAGTTAAGTGTCCTCATTTCAAAACAAGGACAGTGTGTCCTGACCTAGCCAAAACATTAAAAAGAAATTTTGATGTGGTTCAATTTTACCTCAAAACCAGCCTTCAACATTCAAGATTTTTCGAATGCTTTTTAGGAGCAGCCTTCAATGTACATTGTTATGAACAATCAGTTGGTCAAGTAAACAAAACAAAGACTTCTGTGAAAAAACAAAGATTTCTGTGAACAGTAAGCAATTTGATTGTAGCATTTTAGAGTCACTTAGAATATGTTCATACTAGGGCTATTTTTATGATTCTTGTGTAGTGTAGAGTGATATCAGGGAGAGCTGGGTTGTGTTAGGTTGAGTGCTATCTCAGCCTGCTTCCACTCTCCGGTTCATCTCGGGTATTTCCACAATAAATTGCAATCTGCATTACAGAGACACACAATGCTGCCTTGGCAACGTCGGCTGAAGCACAGGGGATTGAACTGGATGTCACGTGGAATCATATGCAACTTTCCTATTTCTTTAAATTTCTAGATCTGTGTGCAACATTAACCATATGCACTGGTAAGGATACGCAAAGTGGAGTTCAACCAAATGCTTTCTGAAAATTGCTGTAATCAGCAATATATGCTAAAGTGTGTTTCCTTGAAATGTTAGTTTACACATTTTGTTCTGTATATAAATGATCCTTATACATTTTGAGTTACTCAGTATATTGGCTCATCAGAGAATTTTAATTGTGAGATCCTTATAGCCATTAAAGTTTTTGATTTCGAAGATATTTCTGATTAGCTAGAAATTATCTTACAGACTGCCAAGAAACGGGAAGGGTGGTGCTGCTTGTAAACGTGGGGAAGTAGCAATGGTGACCTTCATCTACTGTCTGCCTCATGAAGAAGCAAGACTTCTTGAGGGGCTCTCAGAAGGATTTGCATGTGATGCTCCTATGTGTTAGGTAGACCTGGCTTTTACATCTAATTCCTGCTCTCCAGAGATAAGTACATTGGAAAATGCTGGACATCAAGGAACAGGTCCAGTACTACCCAAAGGCCATGCTAAGGCAAAGAACTATTTATCTGTCATTCTTTTTTGAAAGTCTGTCAAGCTTTTTTTGCTTGCAATGTGGGAGAGAGAAACATGGAGAAAACACTAGGTTGTTCTTGGTAGAAGACTGCAGACATAGCAATTAAGTGGTAATTTAAGCTTCCTGATTATGTTAGCATCTAGTAACAGTCAGGAAAATGACATACTTGGATCTCAGACCATACAACTACATGTGGTGAAGTGATTTTTTTCTTTCTCAAACTTCAGTCAACTGGTAGCAAATGTCTTTGTGTTATATTGTCCCTTACAGTCTGCCGAAACAAAGTTCTGCAGTTCCTAAATTCAGTCCCATGTGTCTTGCTGAGAATGTCTGTAGTTTGTTGTTTTCAAATGCCTGCAGCAAACAAAGAATTTTCCCAATTTTAGCCTTTAATAATTTCTGGCCATGGTACATCTTAATTACAATTCTCCTGTCTTTTAGCTTGCCTGTGCTTACAGACCTTTTTCTGTTCTTCTCAAAATTAAATTTAGCTGATGAAGAGAAAATAATTAGAAAATAAGTAAGAACAATAGGAACAAACCCCTTACCCCAAAATATAGAAGTGGACAGTATGCATATGACTGTTTGTGTGTGAGAGTTTGAGAATATAGATATTTTCCATAAATAGCGCAACTGACTGTGTTCTTCCAAACACTGATCTGATAGTGCAGTGTTTCTTTGTGTGGAACGGAGGATGACACATAAGGAAGAAAGAATAAGAGGAAGCTTAGGAAAGCAATATGACTGCTGCAGCTCTGTAGAAGTGTATTAACTGTGTGGGAAAAGTTTGGCAGTGTGTTGGTGTGGGTTTTTTGTTTGTTTGTTTTTTGTTTATTGAGGTGAGCAGATACAGAAGAGTTGCCTCCTGGGAGAGTTTGTACTTTCCAAATTTTCTAGGCTAAAGAAATGTGTAACAACTCGGTTTGCATTGATTTTTTTTTTTTTTTCCCCCATTATCAAAGTTTAATCATGTTAACCTCAGGAGGTAATTTTAAAGACTTCCATTAAATTCAGGTATATGAACACCTCTGAGACTGATGCCACTATTTGCTTGTCACCTTTATTTTTACAACCCTCTTATTCAAGCTAGACTGAATTGTCTGTTGATGCTCAGTGTTTTCTAAAACAGACTGAGAACTGGATGAAAACTCGTGAGTTAATTCTCATAAACTTTGGAGGTGTTCAGATATTAACCAGATCTTACCTCTAGCTGAATTCTGAACAGATTTAAAACCAAAATGATAGTAGCTAATGCTCTCTGTCTTTACATCCAATATTTAGAATGATTGGCAGCAAAATTTAAAACACTTCATTATGTACTAGATGGGCAACCTACATGCTGGTAATCTGGGCATTACCAGATGGTTTCTAAATTCTTCTGACTTTAGAGATATTACTGATTGCAGCAAAATGTAAAGAGCAATAGGTAAAATATTTAAGCTGGAAAAAGGGATGAAGATGCAATATTACCTTTCATGATAGGTTAAGCCTGGCCAGCTACTATGCCCCACCAGGGTTGTTTGCTCACTTCACTCCTCCTCTCACCCCTGAAAGATGTGGGAGATAATAGGAAGAGCAAAAGTGAGAAAACTCATTGGTCAAGGTAAAGACAGTTTAGTAGGTAAAGGAAAGAGGAAAAACCCATGAAGTGATGCGAGGGCAAGCACTCAACACCTACTGGACACCTGTTGTCAAGGACAAACTTGAGAAGCAGATATTTATGTAGTACCTATTTCTAACTACTTTGTCTCCTCAAGAATATTCCTATTGTGTCAGGAAAACACACACTAAATTTTTAAACCGAGTGAGTAGTAAAAACACCCTCATATGCTTTGTTTTTAGATTGTGGCTGGTCTTTCTTTGTACCTCTTAACTTTGTGCATCTTTGTAACTTACTTAAGAGTGGATTTCAGATGTGCCCGTGTAGAACATTCAGCTCACCTGAACAAATCATGCCCTGATTCACTCCATTTTTAACCTACTTTTAATTGTAATGGTAACTCTCTTTCTGCTTTGCTGTGAAATAGCTGGAAAAAAGATTGAGGCCTTTAGATCCAAATCAGTCCAAACGTCCATGAAACCCCAGGACTTTAAAGAAGACCATAATCCGAAAAACAAAGCAACATTGAAATAATCTATGTAGTTAGTTTAAAAAATCAGTACTAGATTGATTTTTATTGAATCACAGCTTTGCATACAGTCTACAAATTAAAGTTTATCTAAGTGGAAAAGGATAAGTATAAATTAAAACACTGAAAATTAAACATGGCCAATGAGTGCAGTATTTTCATGTTTTTGTTGTAAAGCTGATAAATTATTGCTACAAAGGTATGAAAAATCCAGAGGTTTTCACGCAATAATTGAACTTATGTATTCTGTTTTTGTTTTGTGAACACATAGGCATTTAATGGTTTGATTTTGTTTTGTGGGTGTGCTTTTTTAAATTTCCTTTAGCTATTCTCAAAAAAACCCAAAAAGAAATATCAGAAATCTCATTTTCTTGTTTTGTGAACACTGGGAATGAAGGACAGCTTCTACTGTATTGTAAGTCTCCTTGCTGTCAAATGAAAGAAAGATTCGTGCTAAATTACTAATTTCTCATCAGACCTGTGTATTGACTTAGTGGTAAAGTTTCACTTAAGATAATCCTTTGTATAATATGGCCTCAATTTAATCTGAAGTCACTGTTGGAATGACATTTGTGAATGTTCCATTATCAGTCAGAGAGCAACTGACCCTTCCTATTCAAGAGATTTGGTTGCCCATGTAAGCATTACCCTATGCAAAAATCTCAGTTTTTTGTTTGGTTTGTTTTTATGAAGGACTCTGTCTGTGATTGCCTGTGTGACAATACTGATAGATATTGTGTAGTAATCAATCAGAGTGATGTGAGGGGGTTTTGCTAAGATACTGAGTATTATGTGACTGTAGAAATATTTACCTATTATAGTATTGACTAAGTGCATGTTTAGAATCAGTGGAAGAATGACCGATATTTGCTGAGTCCCCAGAGTCCCACTGGGGGACTATTCTGGGACCAAATCACCTAATAGAATTTGCTGAATGAAAGTTGCATTATTTCATTCTGAAAATATTATTCCACCATTCTTCAGGTTTTCTGGTGAGTAACAGGGTTTGTTTTTAGCAGCTAAAACCCTCAGAGAATAGTGATCAGTCTTTGAATGCTAATTCCTTTCAAAATGTGGGTGATGAATAGCTGGTGAAACTGTGACAAGAGGCCTGTTTGTTACTGCAGTCATTCTGCAAATAAAGTCAAAAAGGCATTAGAAGGCTGTTAAACAACAATAGAAAGTGCAAACTGATGGTAGACCCAGTGGAGTACAAATCCAGAAGAGACCCAAGCATTTACAAAACTGATCAAAGACATTGAACTAAATTCTTTTATATGCTGTAATGTTACCTCGATGGATAACAAAAATAAAGAATGATTGCTTATTCATAGACATTAATTTGATTGAGTTACTATTAATGACACCTGAGGGGGAGGCTTTTATTGCTGGAGTAAAAATGATAATCAGGAAGTATCCAGTGAGAAATATTGGAGAGGAAGTGTCAAATTGCACTAAAAATGGCATATCCTGGTGCCAAATGACTCGTACCTCAAACACAAATCATGCTCAGCGCTTGCCAGTTTCTCAAAGCTGTGACTGCTGTTCACCATACAAACTGAATTTGGGCAGAAAAATAGAAACAATAATTGGGAATCAGTTAGGAACATTTCAGTAAAGGTCTACACATTGATGATCTAATCCATGATCAAGATCCTGAACATGAGAAGTGCTTCTGTTAAAGAAAAATTATGTGGCTAGACAGCAAATGAAAAAAACCTTAATGTCTTGTTTCCCTGTTCAAGTAGACAGATATTGACCATTTTTAACCAATCTGTACTTAGTTCACTACTTACACTTACGTAATTTAAGAAATTCAGCTAAACGTAACTAACTTAATGAGCACACTGCTAATACATTAGCACTCTTTAGGGGACAACAGGGATGTAAAAGAATATAAATAAATACTTGTGTCATGCCCCCCTCAGTCCAGTTTTTCACGGCTTTACACAGCTTTTTGCGTATGAACACCTGTATTTTACTGAGTCTGTGTTCAAATGGATATTGGAGTCCCATCTCTTATGGAGGTGAGAAGGGAAGGAGCAAGTCCAAAGGTGCCTCAACAGCAACTGTTAAAAGGAAAATATTCTGTATCTACAGATCTAAATAATTTGCAAAGAGCATTCCTGGGTCATTGATGTTGATTTTTCAGGATATTTTCAAAGTCATGGCAAACTTTCCTGAAATGAAAGAAAACAAGTTTGCAATGTTTAAATACACTAAAAGAGACCATTCTTGGTAGTTCTTGACCTATCATTCTGGCATCAGTCCTGGACAAAATAGTACTAGACAGTATACCTTAGTAGAAATGTCTGTTATTATTGTTACTATTGAATTTAAAGTATTGATAATTTAATGGCAATGTAATTAAACTTTGATAAGGCATTGCATTAATACTACACAAGTGTAAGAATAAAAATGACACAAAATCAAATTGTTATGAAATATATGGATGAAAAAGAGCTAAGTGCTGTGTCTCAAACCTGAACTGTAAACAGGAAGAAACAACTCCTGTCTGAAATCTTTCCTATTTCTTTGTCTCTTTCTAGAATTGACTTAGTGTGAAGATGTGCAGCACTAGTGAAGTTTAAAGTGATGCAAGTACTGGGAATATGGTGGTTGCTGGAAGAGAGAAGACATCTGATGCAGAATGACCTGGATTGCTTTGGTATACTGAAAAGAGCTGAAAACCGTCTTATGGTGTGAAATTCTTCCTGTAGAGGTAATGACAGTAGGATGGAGAATTCTCTTCTGGCGAGTAATGTTGGAAAAGTCCTCTGGATTGTCACCCAGGTATGAAAAGCATGTAATATTGTGACCATAAGACTTTGACTGTGTACGCAGGGAATTATAAAACATTTAGGGTACAGAAGGTACCTCATTTGTACTTTTGGTACATATGGTCCCTAACTGACTACAGCATAGACCTATAAATAAATACTGACCCTGTCAAATCCAGACCTGAAAGCTGCTTGGCTGACTCACTGTATTTGGCTGTGCCATCATGGTGACACTAGGAGGTCTCTACACTGTCTTGCTCTGGGAGGTATAGAGGCACAATACAACAAATGGTATACAAATAAAGAGTCCATGCTGTGTGGATGAGAATTACAAAGTCAGGAGACTGAGAGCTGAAAGTGACAAATTCAGACGTGAAATATCACATATGAGCAGGGAAGGTTATTAGCTTTTCCCTTAGCATGACAAGCATGGTGGTTGTCTGTCCAGCTTCAGGGACTTCAATAATGAAGAATGGGTTTTCTCCTGGGAGTGGACATGCTAGTCCAAGCAGGAACATTTCAACAGAACCCCATGGCTTACTTTGTGCATGAAACCAGTCACAGACCACAACAGTCCCTCCTGGCATCGCAGTCTGGGTTAGCCACCTCAAAAGCAAAAAAATGAAAAAAAAAAGATCCTCATACTGTTGTATTGACTCATACAACAAGAGAGTTGGGATCAAACAAACCATTATGAGTCTCCCAGTATGCACAAACGGTTCAAAATGCTCTATATGTGAAAAAGAAAAATGGCTCTTGATTAGCCCCAGAAATTTCATGAGTGGCAAATTGTCTAAAGGTAAAAGTACAGCAAGATAACCTGCATAATTTACATTCTTTGAATGGGTTCAGTTTAGAAGGTTAATATACAATATGTGGAGACCCCACGGGCATAGTGTCTTGTCACAGAATATTATCAAATGCCAGATGTGACAGCCCGTGAGATGAAGGTCAAGAATTTATCATCCTTTCATTAATCAAAATGGAAATCAAAGAACAATAAAAAGGGAGAAAATCAGCAGGTATAATGGCAGCAAGATTAAAACTAGCTCTTTCAAAAGGATTACTGTTAATGTCCTCTAGGTTTTAACACTAAATGGCAAGGTTGTGTGTTTTGTTGGGGTTGAAAACCCTGAGCTACTTTCTCCAGTGTGATGACCTTTCCTTTGTAATTGTCCTTTGAGCAAACTGATAACAGGGAAATAAGAGGGAAGACAGTCTCGCCCTGATGTACTCTGCCCATACACTGTCTTGCTAGATGCTCAAGATTCTGTTTTCAAATGAGAAAAAAAAAAAAAAGCCCTTCTTTCAATTGAAAACTTATGATCTATTTAGCTTTAAATCACAGGAGATACTGCGACTTAAATGATTCCAGTAGTTTGCATTATGTGAATAATTATGTTTTTCCTATGAGAAAATGAAATTATTACTCGGTTTAAGATGTTGCTTCTTAATTCAAGGAGAAATTTGTCTTCTTAAAATTTATTGCAAATAATGTATTTTTCATTCACTCTTCCTTTTCCCTTTCCCCCCCCGTCCTTCCTTTTTATTATGTCATTGCAAGAGCTAGATGTAATTTTGCTGCTATGGGCTCGGACACCGTGAAACAAAGAAAAGAGGAGGTATCTTAATCCTTGAATTATATGGTCACCACACTAAACACATGAATTTCATCTGCCTGTAGACTTTCAAGGATGCTTACAGATAAAATAAATAGTAAATCCCTTTCCTTACTGTGGAGGTCACGAAGTGTCCGTGTGCCATAGAAGCTGCCCTATGTTTGAATATATATACTGAATATGGCATTAAATTGATAGTGCAACTGTATCTACAATAAAATCCTCACAATTCTGGGAACAAATCCAGTCTCATAATAATGTAGTTATTTTATATATTCTTCTTTTGCTAGGCTTTCATTCTATTTAAAGGAAAATAATATGTTCCTCTTTTCTTCTCTACAGAAACAGAGGAAGCTGGAAGTAACAGAATGTTCTATTAACTGAGCTAATGGAGCAGCTCTTTCTGCTAAACTTGTATAACTCTTTGGAAACACCATGTGCTGCTTGTTCACTTTCAGTCTCTTTACTAATCATTTTAGCAAGTCAAGTAAGGTCCCTTCCTTCTTTAAGGATGTTTCCCTACATCACAGTCTTGAAGCCTCACTTGCTGCTAATTGCAGTGATTGCAAATATGTTGACACTAAAGCTTGGTGAGTACTGAAAAGAAATCTGCAAATATTTATTTGACTAAGTAAGCACATTTGCTTTGGCAGTGTTCACATCCCTTGGAGATTTTCTTTCACTAGCAAGCTCTTAATGGCATGAATGGTTGCAAAGTGATGTATTTTGAATAAAAACCTGCAAATTTAAAAATCAGAACGGTAAATATTATTGCCATAAAACTGGTTCTTAAGCAGACTGTTGGACCTACTGAAGTTGGTGTGCTATCTTGCAGATGAAATAGAGTGTGAGTTTTCAGCAAAACATATGAGAGATCAGTGAAACTGCCAGTTTACACTAGCAAAAAGCTTGACTGCTAAGCCATATCCATAGAGCCATCTGGGCATCATTACTTGAGATGTGCACAGTTTGTCCTTGGGGAAATGAGGAATTTAAGTGCCAAAATAAATGTACTGTGCTATAGTTTAAAATATACACTGAACTGTTTTACCATTCTCATCTATCTTTCCTTTTGGAAGTTGCAGAGCCCTGCAGTGATCAGTCTATTAGTGAACCTTAGTGAAAAATGGTGCTCAAAGGATTCCTATAATTTTGTGTCTTCCAAAACTCCTGATGTTTCCCGTGCAGGATTTTTGCTGCCAGCCTTAGGTGATTGAGAATAAAACAGTACGAAAACATGCTAATGAGGTTAAAAGGGAAGAAAGATAAAAGTGAGGGGAGAACAGGAAAGAAATGAAATAATCCTTATTTCTAAATAAATTTGTTTTAAAGAGGAAGAGGAATAGATGGATTTGTAGTTTTTGACTGGTAAATTACAGACTTGTACAAACGTACCATGCAATTAAGTTAGAATATTCTAAAATTTTAAAGCTTTCTTTTTTTTAACTGCCCTTCCATATCTGGTCTCCATTATTTTAAATTTATAACACCATCAGGAATATTAGCCATCGAGGTTAAGCATATGGAATAAAATGACTTTTTTTCTTCCGATTTAGATTTAATCTATATATTGCAGTGTTAGGGGAAAACCAGAATATTATTTTTTCTGCAGCTTTTCATCTTGCACTGTTATGTAGCCCTAATTTACTGAATCTTACTTAGATGAAGTTACATTAAAAAATGTGCTGATAATCAACCTTACAGAAAGTGTATTTCAAGCTTGAAGAAAGCAGCTTTTTCTTTCATATGGGTGCAAAATGTAAGATGTTGACAAAGCTCTAGAAAGAATTTAAGGCGGAAGAAGGAGTTGCATTACTTTGGAAAATAGCATGATTACCACTTAATTTTTCTTTAGATGCTTCCCTTTCCTTTGCATCAGTCACTGCTGTTTAAGGTTTCCCTGTGTTGTTTGACAAAAATTTTGCATCAGTTTATTCTCAGTATACACAGCTTTCCCCACAGTATTATAATAAGAAACCAAATCACCTGCAAAGTTTGCAAGCAATTTAGTGTTGGCTGAGTGTGTATTCAGTGTCTTACAAAATGCAGTTAATTGTTTTAATCATTTGTTTAGCAGTGTCTGATTAAACATGAGACATATCACCATAATTAAGTTAGTTTGGCTCTGAACTTGATACATATCAGCTCAGATGCTGAGGTCTAATCACCGGTAATTGTAAGCACTAGTTGCAACTGGTGAAAAAAATGGATTAATATCTTAGAGAAGCTTGAAGCTTTGGAGGGGGAGTTTTTACCAGGCTTGATGAAAACTATCACCCTGGCATTAACTGGTGTTAACAATAGCGTGTACTTCCTTTACAAAACTCTCAAACTAAGAATGTTTCTTCTATTCTTCTTTTCTCTTTTTTGTACTTTAAGTGACGTGCAAAATTTTAGTAAGAGACTTTTTGTCCTGAAGAAAACACCTTTGAAGTATACAAGACAGGCAGAATGTGGCAGAAGGGAAGAACTGTTATAACTAAATAACTGATTTACAGGAAACTGAAGCTCAAGGATGTTAACTTTTTCCAAGATCAGACGGGAGGCTGGAACTGTGAATCAAGATAAGGACCTTAAAGGCAAGATGTTCCTTCTGGATTTGTTTGCTTAAATATTGGAAAGAAAATGTTTGTGATCTCCGGATTTGACATAGCAGAGATCATTCTGCCTTTGCAAATCTCCATGGAAACTCATGATACAGGGTTGAAATGGAGAATGGAGACTGCAAAGAAAAAGAGGAAAAGTAGTGCAGCTCTGCACTGTTTAGCTGTAGCAAATACTTTTTTTTTTTTTTTTCTGTGTGTGTGTGTGTGTGTAGTAACAGCTCCTTAAAAATGAATTAGGAACTGCGAATACAGGAATTTTCTTCATAATGAACTTTTGTTGTTAGTGAAATGTTGTAGCAGCAAGGCACCGCTCTTGTAGAGTTATCAGATTTTAAAGGTTGAAAATTATGACAAATCCAGAAGAAAAATCACTGTCAGAGTAAAAAAAAAAAACAAAAAACAAAAAACCAACCCTTACTGCACCTGTAGGGTAGAACTGCAACTGCATATGCATAATTGATTTTGCATTCTTCTGGATGCCCAGCATCCAGGAAGAGCAGAAGAAGTCTTGACTGATAGACTTTTCAAATTACTGCAGAATTTGTCTATATAGGATGAAGGTTTTGAGTTATGAAGGTTGTCTGGCAAGTCTTCAACTTTCTTCTGGGGAATAAAGGACACACTCAACCTGTTCTGGGTGCAATACCACACAAGAGAAATTTTGTAGTTATCTTCTGAGATTTCAAGGTGGCATTAGGCATTGTGATCCTTTTAATGCCAAAGTAAATATTTCAGAGATTGATGTTGCTTCCGTCTGCCCATACACATCTTCATTTAGATAATAATTTTTAGATCCTAGGATATAAAGAATTAGGTCTTATCTGTTCTAAACTGAGTGTGGAAATTTAATTTATTTCGAGTCAAAGGTACTGCTTCATCAGTTCTATCAAGACTCAAACAGATATATATAGTTTACACACATAAGCTACTTCGTTTATCTTCGTTATTACCCTTAGATTCTGATCATAAAATAACAGCTAATAAAGTTTTCCTTTAATTAGTTCATTTTGATTTAATGTTTTATAGCTCATTTGAGACACGCAGGTTTGTTATTTGCTTATATTTATTTTCTTTCTATAAACTTAAATTTAGGTTCATTTACTGAGGAACAATATTAACTGTGAATGCCAGTTTGCTTTCTGGCATGTTCCTTTGTGTTTTAATTGTGTTTAATAGTAGCAGCTCTGAATTTCCTCTCGAAGGTTCAGATGACACTTGTGCAGTGGTCCTGATTCTGCAGTTGCCTGTGTGTCAAATTCTTAGTATTTCTGCATTTAAAATTCATACCTTCAAATATTGTTTTTTGAAGGAGTAGGATCTTTGTACATGCCAAAGTGGGCATAAAGTGATAATGAACGTATAATCACACTAGGAAGCTTTAGAAATCACTCTCATTGCAGGAAACTGCATAAAAGCATTTAAGTCCTATATAAATTACACTGAATTAATGAGACTTTCACTGAAGAGAACTGACATCCTTGCTAATGGTAAATGAAATCACGATAATTAGTCTAATACATTGAATAAGAAATCTGCCCATTGTAATTCAAGAATATGGGACAGACAGGTCTCCTGATAATACATTCACAAGCAGAGGAGCTGTGTAAAATGTTTTTAGTTGACTGTCCCCACTGAGTGGGTGTCCTGTGTGGTGATATTGTGTCCAAATACAGGTGCAGTGCCACTGTACCCAGCTAGCACACCAATTAAACTTAAATGGGGCATCACTCCCTGCAAGCTTTGAGGCGTGATCTACTGAGGGAAGCTCCTTTGCATTTTAAAGGAGCAGATGATAATCTTGCTTTCTTGTTTTAGGTACACAGACTGTGCAGTCAGGGAAGGGACCCTCCTACAGAAAGCAAGGGAAAGCAGGAGCTAAATGCAAGTGGTCTGAAATTCCTGTTTGGAAAACCTCATCTCTCTCCATCAGCTACCTGCTGAGCCCAGGAAGTCCAGGTCTTGAGTTGGGCAGCTGAAGCAGGATGGTAAAATATTATAGTGCATCCCTTGGCTAAAGCAAGAATTTCCATCAAAACATCCCAGTGAGAGAACAAAATATTTCAAGCAACTTTACTAGTTCGTAGAATCATAGAGTAGTTTGGGTTGGAAGGGACCTTCAAAGGTGATCTAGTCCAACCCACAAGTGAACCCATTGTTGTGTTACAGCAGGAAGCTATCAGGCTTCTGGCTCTGGACAAGAAACTTCCTAGAACTGCTGTGTTCCTGTAAGGGTCCTCCTGAACTACGAGGGAGAGAGAGCCCACCAGCCCTGCTGACCAAACCTGTCCCAGCAGCTGCAGGACTGGCAGTCTCTCAGTCTGCTGTAAGGAAATGACTGAGTTATTCTGTGTTTGCCTTTGCACAGAACAGCTTGAAATTTGACCGCTGATTCAGGAAGAAGTCAAGAAATGTGAAATTTTCAAGTGGACATTGAGATTCTGATTTTCTTGGGAATGCTATTGGGAACACAGCATTACTAAATGAGAAATAGGGCCAGGAAAAAGAAGAATCTTGATTCTTCTTAATGGACAAACCTGCCAGAAAAAGTGCTTTTCAACCTGTTCATGAACTTTCTCCCATCCCCTCTCACTGGTCTTGCTCTCTCTTGAGACCTGTTATTGTATGGTTTCTTATTTCTAACAGAGAAGACTCCATCAGGAGCAGCTGCTTTTTTTTACTCCATGGACTTCAACAACCTTTCTGTATTTTTCCCCTTTTCTTTAGAGATGGGTAAAGTTGTTCATTGCAGCTGTTGATATTTCTCTTTATGGGAAATTTCTTTGACTTTTTTTCTGTCTCATGTTGATTTTGTGGTAACTTGCCCAGAGTGGGAGATGGAACAAATTCATTTTCCTGAAATGTAGTTATGGGTGGGCTGCACCAGAAAGATGAGAGAGAATAGGAGAGCATCTCCATTACTGTGTTTATAGCTACCTGTCACTATTGATCATTAACTATCTTCCTGGAAGTATGGCTTCAATTTTCTTTTTCCAATGTGGATTAAGCAATGTTGCCAACACACATTTTTCTCTGTCAGACATTACAGTAAGCATGTGGCATGCAAAAGTTTGAAAATTATCTCAGACTGATGTTTAAAAAGGACTTTTGAATTACTTCATTGGAGATTTCGTGGTTACGGGCACTGAAAAAAATAGAATTTAACATTTTCAGCTGACTTAAAAGGCTACAAAACTGACATAAAATAGACAAAACACTCTGTGAATGTAAAAAAAAAAAAAAAAAAAAAGAGGAAAAGAGTAGATAGTGGTGGGAGAAGGGAGATACTTGCTTTTGAAAAGATTTGAATTGTAGGTCCCATTTAGCATACTGTGTATTGTTAAAAAAATTGCCCCCCAACCAAAAACCAAACCACCACATCTCTACCTGTGTCAGGGTAGGACTGAAGACAAGGCAGTTGAATATTCTCTGAGAAATGGCTAAAAATTAATTCACACAAAACAGGCATGTGCCTGGAGAGACTGAGATCTGAAGGGAAGCTTGAGTAGTCTTTGTAAGACGTATAAAAACAAAGGGCAACATCTTAAAATCAGTAGGAGGAATAGTGTGTGTCTATGTTTTGCAGGGGTAGCTGTGGGACTTTCCGCACTCTGAATGTCTCTTTTGGTTTGGATCCAAAGGATACTTATTTCTAATATTTCTAAGGACAGAGCCTAGCGCTCAATGTAGGAAAAGCAGGCAGCAAATGGCTGGAGGTGGCAAAATGTTTGTGATCTTGTTGCTTATCCAGACACTGCTCCCCAGCAAGGCAGGTGTCTGGTTGCCTTACCAGGGGAGGGAGAGCTGGGCTCTGGAGGGGGAGGCTGGCTTGCAGGAGGGGTGCCAGCCGGTATCCCTGTTCTGCATGTCCCTTTGTCTGGCAGAGTCTTCATCCCACTCTGCCTCCCTCCCCCTGCACCGTGGGAGTAGTCCCTTGGCGTAAAGGAGGTTCCTCATTGGTCTTCAGCAGCTACGAGGCCTGGAGCTGATGCTGGCCAGGCACATTAGAAGTTACTTGGTCCCCATCGAACTACCAGATGCACCGAGGAACTGCTACAGGGAAATACTCTCTGAGCATAATTTGTGGAAGTTCAGTGATCTCCTTTGTAGGACTGTCTACCACAACCCACGTGGGAACTGGAGGATGTTACTGGGTCATGATTTATTACTGGGAAGGAGACCTGAGCTCTCAAGTGCTGGAGTTTTTGCAGCCAGTTGGTTTGCATTGATTTATCAGGAATTTAGCAAGTCAGTTACTCTGGTAGTATGTATTGCAAAGCTCAGGTTTTACAATTAAAGTGCTGTAAGAAACATGGGAAGGAAAAGGTACTTAATCCAAGGGGATGCAATGTAGGAAGAACTCCAAGAGCTGTGGAAATGAGAGGTTACAGTGCTGACACCTCTTGCTATCAAATGTCTGTCTTGCAGCAGGCTACAGAGAGTGCCACAGTTCATGTGTGGAAATCACAGTAAATCCTCAGACCTTCCTCATTTTCCCCCTGCAGTTAGGGTTTTTTGTGACTGGTTTCTGTGGGCTGACTGATTTGTGGAGTTGTAAGGCTCTGTAGGGAGAGGCTTATAGCATCAGGTATGTGTGAAGGAGGCATACTTACCTTTCAGGGGCTCCTGGAGAAAATGCCACTGTGTCTGCTCTGCTCTCTCTGCAAATAAAATAAAATATAATGAAATCAGAAACTTCAGTGACATGTGAAAGTGACATATCCACCCTTGTCTGAAGCCAGGGTGGATATTATCTACAAACTGGTAGCTTCCTGGTAGTGGAATGAAATTTTTTTAATAAATAATATTAAATGCTACTTCAGTAGTAGTATTTCAAGAGGATGATACATCCTCTGCTCAAAGTAAAAATAGTTGGTTAACTCAGATGTCTGTCACTCCTGCATGTTCTTCAGCAGGTATTTGGGTGTGACAGGCATATGCAGCCCCTGTCATCCAGCTGAGAGATACCAGGTTCCAAACCAAACTCCACAAACAGATGAAAACTATCCTAAGTTTAAGAGGTATGCTTCTTTTAGGTCTTTCAGGTTTCTTTGCTATTCTTTTAGGTTTGGTTGGTTGGTTGGTTGGTTGATTGGTTGTTTTTTTTAAGGCTTTAGGTTTGGTTGATTTTACTGAAAGGAACACTCTAGCTGCCTTCTGATAAAACAAGAATTAATGTCTACAGTACAATGAACTGCTAGCAATCTTTCCAGAGCTATCTCAGTGCAGGGCAGCATATGTAAAAAGAATGCAATGCAAAGGTTAGAGAATATACAAAGAAAGATGAAACCTGCCCTCACAAACAAAATAATGTTACAAGTAAAAGAAAATACAAGAAGCTATGCAACTTGCCTGTAAAAAACTAAAGCTTGTAGAGACAAAAAAAAAAAAAAAGAAACCATTGAAAGTGATAGTAAATGCACAGGTCTAGTTATGGTAAATACATGAGAGGTCCACCTGTAAATTTGGAATAGACAGTTTCTTTCATATGGCAAGAAAATGAGAGAGGCAAGAGTGGGACGAGATCAAAGGGCACTTACAGGATGTACTGAACAAACAAGGAAGAGACAGGCAGGACAGAAAGCAGGATCAAAGGACACCAATGATAAAGAAACTCTGCTTGCCATCTCCTATAAAGAAACACGGTGAGTCAGCAGAAGTTCAAACAGTATTAAACGAAAAAATCTAAAAGGAGATGGCATTAGAAGCAAGCTGCATGTATTTCCTCACCATCAAGGGATGGAATAATAATGGAATGTGGGTAACATTCATGCACAAGTTTGTCGAGTGCAGGTGCCTTTAGCTTTCAAACTATGGAACAAAAAGCCTTTAAGGGAATAGTCTGAAAGAAGCTAAAGCGGCCAGTGCATTAAATGATGGTCTCATTACCTGCCTTGTCTAGAGTGCTTAGAATTCAGATCTCTTCCTAGCTAATGCCCTACTGTCTGTAAACAGGAATGGTGCATGTGTTTATGTTTTGTTCTTTTCCTTTGGGGCAATGACATAAATTGTATTGGTCTTGACTACTTCTGGAAAGTAAAGCCAGTTCTGACAAGTCTATGGATTAGTGAGGTGATGTGCCATTGAACGAGCAGTGAAAAGAAGCTTGAAACGCACTTAATTAAGAATACCAAACACACAATTAGAATAATTAGGAAATTGCTCGGTATACTATTTAGCACTTAAGTAATACTTGTCCATCAGTCTCAGAAGACTTCATGCGTAGTATACATAGTATCCTTATAGTACCCTTACCACTGTTTTTCAGAGACCTGTTTGCACCCAAGTCAGTGACTGGTGTGTGTAGGCTTTTGCCACAAATCCAAAAAAAGCTGGGTACATAACTCATACCTGACACTTGAAGGAGAAAGACAATAGTACACTGTATGTAGTCTAGAAGGAGCATTATTGTAGGGAAGTATTACTGACTACCTCTAGAACAGGGAAAGGGAAAAAACCAACATGATGATTCACCTCTGCCTGTCACAGACCCTACTATCAGGGTAGTAAATGGTCAGTGTGGCGTGGTGGGAGAGAGGAAACTTCTCAGGAAATCCACTGCACTGCTCCTTGAATAAAATGTGACTTTTCCATTGCCTTGGGAGATTGATGAGAGGTGCTCCTGCAACCAGCCTTTCTGTGTAGAAAACCCTATACAGGTTTTCCTCTTTCCAGTTTCTATATACCAGAAAGTGGCTTGGAGCACTCAGCAACAGCAAGTTGAGGAACTTAACATCTCAAGGTTCTGTGTCAGCTTCTCAGCTGGTGAAAATCTATGTAGCTGACAATCTTCTTGTCTCTCTTACTAAAATCCACTAAATATTAAGATTTGCTGAAATGAGGGAATCTTACTCTGTGTCAAGCAGTTTGTTGAATAGATGCAGTTAATCAATCAGTGCTTTCTTCAGTCCCTTTGTGTTGCAATTTCCCTGTGTGTGCCTTGAGGAACTTTTCCAAGATGATTAATATAATAACTGAACCTTATGTCTTCATTTCTTTCTGCTCATTTTCTTCAAGCTAGCTTGTTTTTTGTTACTACTCCAGATTTTTTCTTGCCATGTTTTTGTTTCTTGTTGAATACACAATGGAATGAAAACAGTTCGAACTAGACCTAGAAAAACAGAACTTCCTTAGCAGTTATTCTACTGTTTTACCTCTCTCAGTTTTAATGCAATTGGGCTCCCTCCATTTTATCCATGATCAGTGTTCTAGTGCTCTCACATCTAATTTTCCTTATCTGCTTAAATAAAGTAGTTTCTGATTTCATGATTTTATTGTGCTTTTACTCTAAAAATTTCTGCAACTGTTGGAGTAGTTAGAGCATATTTTACTATTTCTTTCTGTAATCTTGAGATAAATCTCCTCATGGGTTTTCTATGTCAAGCTTAAGATTGTATCTCTATCATCCTAAGGATTTTTGGTTGAAGGTTGAAGGTGACAGAACCAGCTTCCCCAGAACCATTTGATTTCTTTTTCTTTTCCTGTTGAATGATGTTCTCCAGTTTGTTGATCAAGTTGTGTGGTGATTCTTGAAAGATGGGGATCTGCGTGAGGTACCTTGCTTGCTTATGGTTCTACCTGTTTAAGTGAAATGAAAGTAACTGAATTAAAAAGTTTAGTTTGGATGGAAATTTAAATTTAAGATCTTGAAATTTTATCTCTCTTTTAACATTAACAGACATTACAGTAATCAGAATCAAGACTTAAAGCCTTGGGAATTTTTAGTTACTGGAGATGTGACAAAAGAGATACAATTTTATATATTTCATTCAATATATACATTTAATATATAGCAATGCTGTAACATATATAAAACTTTCTGAAGATGAAAGGAAGGAGTTATATCCCATTTTACACGCAAGTGCCATATGGTGCAGTCTCATATATTGCTATGCCAAATGATTGCTTTCCAGAAATTATGAACTTGCAATAAAAGTAGCCCTTGCCAAGCCATGTGTGGTGGCATTAAAAGAGGATAAATGAGTTTTAGTAGAAAAAGTGAAACAATTTATTACAGTTGTGTGTGAATAATTGCAATTAAATTTATAATATGCCCTAAACCCATGGCAGTTTTAAAAGTTTTCCTGATGTAAAGAGCGTTTGTAATTCATCTTCTTCTATGTATTCATCAGCACTGATTGACAGACTTGGATTTTGCCTGTTTGTGTCTCACTACTCAAGCTCTCATAGAATCAGAATGGTTTGGGTTGTGAGGAACCTTAAAGATTATCGATTTCCAACCTCCCTGCCACAGGCAAGGACACCTTCCACTACACCAGGTTGCTCAAAGCCCCATCCAACCTGGCCTTGAACACTTCCAGGGCTGAGGCATCCACAACTACTATGGGCAACTTGTTCCGGTGCCTCATCATCCAAATGGTGAAGCATTTCTTCCTTATATCTAATCTAAATTTACCCTCTTTCATTTTAAAGCTGTTAGCCCTGGTCCTATCACTATATGCCCTTGTAAACAGGCCCTCTCCATCTTTCTTGGAGGTCCCTTTTAGGTACTAGAAGGCTGCTATAAGGTCTTCCTAGAGCCTTCTCTTCTCCAGGCTGAACAACCCCTACTCTCTCAGCCTGTCCTCACAGGAGAGGTGTTCCAGCCCTCTGATCATCTTCTTGGCCCTCCTCTGGACTCGCTCCAGCAGGTCCATGTCATCATGTTGGGGGTGCCAGAGCTGAATGCAATGATCCAGGGCGATCTCACAATAGCAAAGTAGAGGGGCAGAATCACCTCCCTCGACCTGCTGGTCACATTTCTTTGGATGAAGCCCAGGATACAGTTGGCCTTCTGGGCTGCAGGTATACATTCCTTGATCATTTTAAGCTTCGAGGGGATCAAGTGCACACTCAGTAAGTTTGCAGATGACACTAAGTTGCGTGGGAATCTTGAACTGCTCAGGGGTAGGAAGGCTCTATAGAGGGATTTGAACGAGCTGGATCCTTTGGCTGAGGCCAATTGTGTGAGGTTTAACAAGGCCAAGTGCCAGGTCCTGCACTTGGGTCACAACAACCCCAGGCAACGCTACAGGCTCGGGGAAGAGTGGCTGAAAAGCTGCCTGGCAGAAAAGGATCTGGGGATGTTGATTGACAGTGGAACAACATGAGCCAGCAGTGTGCCCAGGTGGCCAAAAGGGCCAACAGTATCCTGGCTTTTATCAGGAATAGTGTGGCCAGCAGCACTAAGGAAGTGATTGTGCCACTGTACTTGGTGCTGGTGAGGCCTCACCTTGAATCCTGTGCTCAGTTTTGGGTCCCTCATCTTAAGAAAGACATTGAAGTACTAGAAAGAGTTCAGAGAAGGGCAACAAAGCTGGTGAAAGGTCCGGAGGACAAGTCTGATGAGGAGCAGCTGAGGGAGCTGGAGCTGTTTAGCCTGGAGAAAAGGAGGCTGAGGGGAGACCTTATCGCTGTCTACAAC
The DNA here is from genome assembly GCF_037038585.1 of Patagioenas fasciata. Taxonomy (NCBI): domain Eukaryota; kingdom Metazoa; phylum Chordata; class Aves; order Columbiformes; family Columbidae; genus Patagioenas; species Patagioenas fasciata. The sequence continues at coordinate 16,017,768 of NC_092522.1, forward strand.
TACCTGAAAGGAGGTTGTAGCATGGAGGGAATTGGTGTCTTCTTCCACATAACAAGTGATAGGATGAGAGGAAATGGCCTCAAGATGTGCCAGGGGAGGTTTAGATTGGACATTAGGAAAAAATTCTTCATGGAAAGGGTTGTCAGGCATTGGAACAGGCTGTCCAGGGAAGTGGTGGAGTCATCATCCCTGGTGGTGTTTAAAAGATGCTTAGATGAGGTTCCTTATGTCATGGTTTAGTGCCAATGTTATGTTAACAGTTATACTCAATGATCTTGAGGGTCTTTTCCAACCAAAACGATTCTATGATTTTATGATTCTCATCAATAAACACCTCCAAGTCCTCCTACTCAGGGCTGCTCTCAATCCGTTCTTTGCCCAGCCAGTATTTGTGCTTGGGGAATGCCCTGACCCACGTGCAGGTCTTTTCAGTTGGCCTTGTTGAACCTCATGAGGTTCACATTGGCCCACCTCTCAAGTTCATCAAGGTCCCTCTGGATGGCATCCCTTCCCTCCAGCTTGTCCACTACACCACACAGTTTGCTGTTGTTGGGAAACTTGCTGAGGGTGCACTCAGTTCCACTGTCCATGTCTCTGACATTAAATGGGTGCTACGTTGTGCTCCATGTCTACAAATCCTGGTCAGAAACAGATGAAGGTTAGGATTTCCATGCATAGAGCATGAATAGAGGGAAGGATGTTTGGACTTTTCATCTTGAGATTATGAAACACTATACATCTTCGCTCTTAAATTGTAGCCTTCTGTGCTTTCTGATGCTGTCCTTTTTTGTGTGACTCTATCTGTGTCATCCTAGAACACTGAAAGCAATATGACCCTTTAGATCCCATGACTTATTCTGACATGGTCTATTAAGTATTCCCCAAACTGGTGATTTTTCACCTGTGCTGTTTTGGATTAGGGGATTCAGACCTACTGCCTTAAATGGCAAGGAACAAGGCATGTTTGCCAAAAGTGCTGGCTATTGCTATGTGGAGAGAGATGGAAGGGAAGAATCTGTAGAAAGAGGTTTGTGATATCCCCAGATTCTTTAAAGCAGTAGTTATTGTGACTGAGACACTACCGAGTTTGTTGTCAGGAGCAGAAAAGGGAAAGACTATTGACATACTGTTTAAAAAGACTTGCATTCACTTTAACTGTGAGATTATAAGAATTGTTTGAAATCTATGTGTGAAACTAACACCACACAATTGAGTCCTGATTCCTGTTTCCTGAGGCTTCTGAGCATTGTAGAGAGATTTTTGAGCTTCTGACTCCAAGAGCCTAAACAAAATTCTATTCCCTTCCCTCTCTAGTTGAGAAAAGCATTGATCCTAATGGCAAGAAGGACTCTGATTTATGGTGTTACATTTTTCATTTGGAGTATAAGAACTTGAATATTTCTGTTGTACACTAGATGTACATAAATGCTATTCCATGAAAGAGATTCATGCATCCAGTATACTCACTGATGATGCACTCATTCTATTTCTGCTGGTCAGAACCATATGTGGAATAAAAAACAATCGTGTAGTAGAAAATCACTCCAAATGTTTTAACAGAGAAATATTTATTGCTACTATGAAATGAATAGATCATGCAACAAGCTCTGATGAAATCAGAAAAATACATTTTGGCCAGATTCTGTGCTTGAAGGCTGAAGACAAATGGAGACAGACCAGTTGACCTTGCCTTTGGATAAGGTAAAATAAGGGAAGTAAATGTACATATAACAGCTAAACTTACGTTCATTAAAGTGAGTACAGAGGGGAAGTACTAATACTAAAACTACAAAAGAGATGTAAAAGGGAATTGAAATTGAACTGTACAGACCTATAGATTGCACATTATCAGCCCGAGGTACTTTTGCTTTATGGCCTATATGGTTAAAGAACAACAAGAGAGAGATGAAAATGCTTTGAGCAATGATCAATGAAAAATAAGGCAAATGTAGCATTCCCTAAACAAATTGTCATTTTCAAGATAGAAAGATATAAATCATCAGGGAAGAAAGTCCACCCCAAAGTCTGTTATGATGCAGATAAAAGCAAAACAAACCAAACCCTGAGAAATATTTTCAATAAGCCACATGTTTTGTTGACATGCAACACACCTTCTCACTCCACTTCTCAGCTTTCTCCTCATTACTATCACAGATCAAATATGAAGAAGTAGACCTAATAACACATGGCCTTGAGCTGAGTTGCTCTTAATTTCCTGCATCTTTACAAGATCTGTCTTCATTTTGTCCTCCTAAGTTGTAAGTTCCTATTTATTTGTGCGTCTGCACCTGAAATAGACTCTGGTTTTGGTAGCAAACTTCAAACATTGTTGATTGGAAGCAATAACTGATAAATAGAAGCCATGTTATCAGCACGAAACCAATATAAAATGTACAAAGGTCAGAACAGCAATGCCTTCCTCTCAGCAGTGCCATCTTGCCACCTCTTTTTTGGCATTTCTTAATGGCTGAGGATTCAGAGTTTCAACTCCGAAATTTATGTTCATTTTTTTTATCAGTCCTTGGAATAAGGGATATTTTCTGAGTATTAGGAGACCTTTGCTTTCATGAGAGACCAGCTATCCAATTTCTGGATTATGAATAGTCCCTTCACTTGCCCTCATACATCCCAATTTTTGTTAGTGACACCACAGTTTGTACCACAAGGAGCTGGTGTTGAAATGCTCATCAGTTTAAAAATGGGCAGGATTAATTGTGAACATGTTTCCCCTGAAAAGACAAAAATCTTATCCCGACTGCTCAAGAACTGGGAGCACTGGAGAAGTCTCAAAATCTCTTCTTAATGCCTTTTCATGAAATGACATAGACACAAACAAAAAAGACTCTGTAAGGAATGCCTGGGATAAGTATAATTTGTCTTTTAAGCACGCAACTTCAGCAGTGTAAGCTGATATCTTGACTAATAGATTTGGTTAATTTGGCTGTTGAAATGCTAAATGACATCACATTTATAATCCTATAATTACATCGTAATTGAGAAGGGTTTGAATCAGCTAGCTAGCTGCTAATACGCAGCGGAGGCTTGAGAGTGTGAGAAGAACTATAACTTCAGTGTATATATTTCTTTCATGCAGGCTGTTTGTGTCACTTGAGTATTAATTGCTTCGGAGTCGAACTGACCAACTGTTATTCTAACATCACTGTGTCATGACATTATGCCATGATTTGCAATCAGACTCCTGGGCAGGGAGGTGGTAATTTTTTGAAAAAAGGATTGCAGTTGCCTTACAATCACATGGAAGTCATTAGAATAAAACAAAACAGGGTAACTGTAGTAAAATTAAACAAAAGTAAATTAAGAGCTTAAGAAAGACAAAAAAAGTGGAAAAAGTAAGGATGAAAAGCTTATAGGAAGTCTTTTGGAATATTTTCTAATCATGGCAATATGTCTTACTGATAAGCATTACGAGATAATTTTGCATTGTTGTATGTATATAATATTAACATTACAGAAATAGTTGTAAGCAGCAATTATACACCAATATTCTTGTATAATAGTCGTCCTTGGCCTTAGGTATGTTTATTCATCTAGATCTTTGCTTTCATCGGTCTCTGTGACAATGATACCAAGTACACCTTCCTTTATAAGAAAAGGAGCTGTAAGTCTTCTGCTCTAAACAGTGCAACAGGAATGTTCTCCACAATCCATTGTTTATATGTGGCCGTCTTTACTACACTTTTCAGGTAGATCAATGTTTAATTATGTATTTATTTGTTTGTTTAAATTAGTTCCACCTGCCCTGTTCTTGAAGGCAGAATTTATGTTAAGTATTTTTGAAAAGCCTTCAGATGAACTTGAAAAACTTGTGCTGAAGTATTAAAAGGAAGCAAATATTCACCACATGGACATTGCAGAAGACGCAATCAGGTATAAATTTGTACCTTTTCAGACCATTTTCTTCCTTTCCTATTATGTTTTATTTTCCCCTTTTTTCTTTACTCCCAATTTTTAATTTAGATTAGAAACAGAAAAGTGGAGAAAAGTTATACGTATTTATAGAAACAACCAAGGTCATACAAATTATTTAAAATTTATGAAAAAAAGAAGCCAACTGCAGGTGCCTTGAAATTGGGAAAGTGTTGACATCCTATCCAGTGGCTTGTGAAAACTCAGCTGCAATTTTCTTTTGTATTTGTAGGAGCTAATAAACTATGTGACTCCCAGGGCAGAAATAAAAAATGGGTTTATCTCAGTGTAAGTCTAAAAGATTGATATTTTAGAGCTCTAGTGACTGAGCACAGGGGTGTCCCTTTAGAGTAACAGTGTTTTCCACCTTTTTCTTCAAAGGGCTTCTTCTGCAGAAAATAAACTCTTCTTGACAATAAACAGATTTGCACCTGTTTTGAATCATTGAACAGGAGGGGAATACCTGCCTTCTTGGTACTTGATCTACTTTAGCTTTCTGCACTGAATGGAGAATAAAACTCTACTGCTCAGTAAAACCTTAAAATCAAAATGTGAACTTTGTGACATGGATTTGTAACTAGAGTTTAACAAGAATTCCAATAGCTGAATATATTTTGCATAATTTATAAGTTAAATACTGGATAATGTGGGCAATACTTGGGGAAAATATCAGCAGAGGTAAAAATACACTAACTGATTACATACAGCTGATTCAAATGTCAGTGTGAAGAGTCCAAGACCTCTTCTGAGATGCGAGTGCAATCGGTAGTTAGGAAATCTGCCTTTTAAATCTGACTTACACTTGTGGCACCACTGACTTAGGTCCAGCTGGCACTGACCAGGGACTGTTTCCTGAGAGTTAGTCCACAAAAACCAGTGACAGAAGTGACTGGATCATTCTGAACAACAAGAAATCAGATTTGTCTGTTTTACATCACTTTGGGACTCCTCTGATTGAAAAACCTAAGAATCGTGGTTTATACTCTGATAAAACCTGGCTTTTTGGAGAACAAAAAGCCCTTTTGGCATCTTCTAGGACCTCCTTGGAGGAGAAGGGGTGGGTGTATCAGCCTCAGAGGTCTGGCTCTGATTTAGGTAAAGAAATAAAATAATCTTGTAACTGTAAAGGCAGCTGGACAGGCCACGTGCTGGTTGGGTAGTGTGAAAGGGAATGGGTGTTTGGGAAGGACAGCAATAAGAGCATTTTGGCTTAAGAGGCCCAAGTGTTTCCAATAAGAAAGACACCCAACAACTGTCTATTAATACTTTGGTGCTGCATTTAGCTCCAAGTCTAAGATTTGAAGGAAATAATATTTTTTTCAAATTCTCAGAGCTGAATGGTATCAATGATTACCAATATCCACCAGACCACCTTCAACCAGTAGACCAGTTTGAATGGACTTCGTTAGGTCCCAGATTTCACCTTAGAGCAAGAGAGATACCCTAATTAAATCTGCACAAGTTAACCTGGGTACCAGAAGCAGTGTACCTGCAGCAGTGAGAAGCATCTTTTCTACACGGTTTCCAAGATACTAGTTGGTTTACAGCTGATTCTGATACTTCAGTATGATATTACTGTTTATAAGGTAGGTTACTCCAGAGAAATCAAGTAGAACTGTTTGCATTTGTACCATTATTTGAATAAGAAGTTCCAGAGTACTATTTAGATTCCTTGGAAACTTTTCATTATTACATCTTCAAAGTAAGGAAGTAGAATTGCCAAAGCACAAAAAACGAAACCAAAACAAAAAAATCCAAAAGCAAATCAACCCTAAACTAATCACCCACAGTTCAATTTAAAGGTCACTTACTAAGCATTTATGGGACAAAATCAAACAGCAGCTATGTAGGAAATTTCAAGGGACTTGCATCCTAAGCTGGTAGGAAACTTCATTGCTACAACTCTACCAGTTTGGAGAAAAACTGTAATGTATGCTTATTTTCAGATTATTTGGAGGCAACCCTAACTCTGGAGTATCTATGAGTTGTTAATAACCTCCATGTGTTTACTACATCTGTTTGCAGAAAGATGTTGGTATGCCCAGCCTTTTCTTGTGACACAATAAAGGAAGCAAGCTTACCGCCTATGTACAGTTTGTAGTTGCTGGAGTGGTTGTGATTATACTAAAAGCACACACAAAGACATAAAATAAGCTGTCTGATATCCTGGCTTTTCACTGTGTTCAATGTAAAAAGGAACATGAAATGACCTTCTGATAATTAAAGGACTGGCAAATGCTCTTATAACCCCATTATGTGCCCGATATATCACCTATACTTTGGGGTTGCATATGCTTTGGAATTGGATGAAAATAGTACAAAGTAATATGAGAATGTACTATGCTTTAAATCAGATAAGAGGAAATAATAAAAGAAAAGAGAAAAGTCTGGCATTTTGTAACTGCCTGGGTTTGGAGTATATGATTGCTCATTATTCGTAATACTGAATCATCTAATCACCGAATGACCTATCACAGGTCACAACAAAATATACAGACATTACATTATCTAACATCAGTTTTGTTCTTGTAGTGTGTAATTTACAAGTTAGAAACATAATTTCAATGAAAACTGGGCAAGTCATGTTTTGTTTGTGGGATACAGGTTAAATAATCTGCATGGCACCTATAACAATGTCTGTTTCAATGAAAAGGTTCACCCTGACCTGAGTAGTTCCTGAGGAGAGTTGTCTTCTAATTAACTCTCTGCCTGTCTTAAATTCTGTTGTCTGTAAGTGGATGTTTCTGGCTTGTCATACACTTCTGTTTGGTTATTTCTTGTGAATAAGTATCTCCCTCTTTTTGACAAGGGACTAGTAATTATTCAGGGCTTTATGAAATTCAGTTCTTTTTACTTTAACACCTATAAAGCTGATTTCATAATAGCTATTGATGTCAATAAACATTTAAATATTTTACAGCAGCTATGTCAATAGCGTATTAATTGTGAATGTCATTTACTAGAACATAGTCATTTGTTCTGCAGATGACTCCACTCACTGAAGTGCTTAGAATATACTGTTTTTTGTAATTTTCTCTCCAGCCTAGGCAGAATGAGGTTCTCAAGATAAAAGGAAACTTTAATAAATGAATTTTAACAAGATACTGCTTTAAGAAGCTACAAAGGTTTGGTAGAAATATCTTTAAGTTACAGAAATTGACTGAGGGGCAATTAGATAATTTCACAGATAACAGATTTTCTTTTTTCTTTTCTTTTTTTTTTTTTTTTCCATAAGGGAGAATTAGTACATCCCAGAGTGTGGAACTAACCTGGAAGATCCCTTGAATTCCTGTCTGCCTTGTCTGGGAACATAAACTCGAGGCAGAATGAAGATTTGAGCTATTCCCCACATATCCCATGGCAATTTGACATTGCTGGAATACTCTAGAGCCTTTAAATTCCTTTGTCACCCTCCCATTTTGCAGAGTGATTGGAAAGGGCTCAGTTTGGCCTCACAAGACCCCCTGATATGACAGATGCTCCAAATTTTTTGCAGAACAGAGGGGCTGTTCTTCACTCAGCCCTGCTAGCAAGTTCCTGATGTGGTGTTTACCATTTTGTGTTGACTGTGCTGTGAGTGGAGGCGAAACATCAATGGAGAGACTTGGAACCAGTGGTAGGAAGTAATTTAGGCACAACATAGTGGAGGAGCTGGAATGCTGCATGTGGCGTTTACTGGTGCTGAGGAAGAATGGGAGAGAATGAGGATAGAGGACATGGGAGGGTTAAACTGGAGATAAAAACTTTTGTTAATGAAACAGCTGATCATTGTGGTAATCCAACCTGCTTTGTAGCACTTCCTGATTAGAGCAGCTGAAACCTTACTGGTTCTTATGACCCATATGCTGCCGTTGTTTGGGAAATACTGTTTTGCATATAAATCAACTGAACTGCAGATCGTTTTTTTTTCTCTAAATTAATGCCAATAGCGAGAAGTAATGACAGACAGCACGACAGAACCAAAATTTGATGCTTGTTCAGTTTGCCTGAATCTGTGGCCTGCTGTTCTTCATGTGGTGTGGATGCTCTTCCCTTCTGCTCTGTGCATCCACATTTGCAGATGAGCAGCTTCTTCCTTCAGGGACGTGCAGAGAAGGGCTGGCAAGTCACTTCTGTCTCTTCTGACTCTTCTGTCACCCAGCAAGGCCTCTGTTCTTCTGAACCCCCATGCAGTTTGACAGGAAGAAGAAAGAGGCAACCTCTTTTCTCTAAGAGAGAACAAATGCCATGCTGTGTTTCAGTCATCTTGTTTTTTCCCTCTATAAATTACACAGAACACTTTTCACAAACCTTTCATTTTTTTTTGGGATAGGATCAATGAGTGTTGCTGGTAAAGACTGAAGAAGACCAGACTCACAAATTCTCCCTGAAACAGAGGTAGATGTGACTGTCTGTGATTTGGAAGCAGTTGTTGGGATTCAGAGAAGAGCTAGAAATATGAACAGTTGAGGAATAGGAAAACACTTTTTTGTTTCTTTTTGTTAGAAAGAAGGTTGTAGAAAGGAATGGTGATACAACTGCAGATGCATTCATACAGAAGTTACATGAGTCTGCTGACAATCCAGGAAGTTCCATTAAATTGCCAGGGAATGAATGGTTTTATGAGATTTGCAAGTGAATCCCATCAGATGCTTTGGGAAACGGGTACTTAGCACTGGAGTGCAAAACAGCAAAGCCAAGCCTATACTGCCTGTATACTAGTACAGTTTGTGTGCTGAACTTCTTGACATAAAGTTCGCATACAGATAGCACTCAGTTGGTCATGGAATTAGGACCTATATTTGGAAGTTTCTTACTCAATGTACTGTGTAACTGTTCTCTCCTGAAGTGAAATCCTTGCTTGGTCCTTTTCCTTCTGCTGGTATTCATGGTAGTGACTTTCCGTTCTCTGGCTGCGTCTATGGGAGGAGTTTAACTACCGGTTTTAAAATGTTTAAATTAACTTTTCTTCCTTTTGGCTTACTTGCTACAATATTTGGTTTGTATGGTAGATAGAAAAGATTATTTTTCTGGCTGGGTTCTGCATATACTCAGACGTCTGGTTACTCAGAGTTGTGCATAGTATGGGTGCATTTTCCTGTTTTGAATCTTTGAACTCTTATGCTTTCCTCCCTCTCTTCAGCCTCTCATCTTCTTTCTCATGCTTATTTATACAGGGCCTTTCTAATCACAATAGTTTCCAAGCTTTTGTTTCACCCATTCTCAACTTCTATTATTTATTTCTTGTTTCAGGAAGATGTTTCTGCTCCATCTGTCTTTCACAACCTATTACCTGTCCCCTAATCTACTGATTTTCCACAGTGTTTTTCACCACATGAGTCAGCTGTTTTTAATTTTATTCCCAAAGTGCTTTTTTCCATTTTCTTCCAGTGAGGTTTTAATCTGTTATCCTACTTCTGTGTTATTGTGTACTATTACCTCCACCTGGCTTTTATCAGGCCATAGTCTGCAGCCTCCAAAATTCCTTGTGCAGGACAAAATTTCCAAGCTGAGCAAATTGATTTTTTTAAGAAGTTGTTTTAATTTCACAGTATGAAAAAAAGCATAAACTTAGAGAGTTTATAGAAAATGTTTATATTCAGAAATGTAATATTCCAGTCGGATTGTGTATTTTCATCCCATATTTTGCATCTTCCTCCTGTCTTTGTTTGGATCTTGGAAGGCTGAAACACATTTGCTTTCTGGGGGGAAATACCACACCACAGGACCCATTAGTACTAAGATTGCTATCTTACACTGTGTAATAACTAAGAATCTGAAAACTGTTTCGTGTATACCATGTAACCGTGTCATTTGCCCAACCTCACTTGATCACTGATCATTTTCTTATTAAAAGCCTCTGGCTTTCTTCTCCTGTAGGACAATATGAAAAGGATAGAGCAACCATGCCAGCTGGCAGCTGCCTGTGAGGAATTTTGAGGTTTGGGGTCGGCAGAGTAGAGTAGAAGCACAGGATTGGAAAGGTCACCTGTATTGCATAGCTACGTGAATTAATGCTTTCCTACCCAGGTCATGAATTAGAGAACCCTTTACAGAGATGGATCAAACACCATTGTGAAAAATATAAGGTTTTGCTGGCATTTCTCCCACTGATGAGTTTTACCTGGAGCTATGCTGTTCTGACAAGTAGTTCCTAGCCATGGCCAGCCTGGAACTATTGAGGTTTGTCCTTTAGCTCCCATTGGTGTTTCCCTCCCCAGTGCTTGTCTCTTCTGTTCCTTGCTTTTTTGGTCTGTGGTTAGCAAGCTTACTCTCTCTCAGCTCTCATTTTATTACACTAAGAAAATCAGGCCTTTTTAGTCTGCCCTCGTAATAGGCTTGCCATTTCCCCTGTGCTCCTAGTGATTCTGTCTGCATGCTAAAGCTTCTGCAATTCCAGTTCAGCTGGAGGTGCAGGTCCCCAGCATACCCAAAACCCAAGCCTGACCATAGGTTAGCTCCGTTCAGTTTTTGAAAGGTGATGCTTGTAGTCACAGAATTTGCATGGTATTAGCACAGATGTTACAGGGAGATAATGCTAATGCTGGCACAGAGACCCAGCATTGTCCTGTCCTTGCTCCGGTTCCCCAGGCACATGGCTAGTGCCAGTGCCATAAGGGTGGCCTCTCTTTTATGTGTTCTGTCATGCAAGCAGCTGTTGAAATAACACCAGCAGGCATTATAAAATAATAATAACTAATAACGATCCCAAGAGGAGCCTGCCCCTCCATTAGCTAAGCTGTAGGGTAAGATAAATTGTAGTACGTTCTAGTTAAGAGTTTAAAATCAGTGGGGGATACGAACCAAGCCCACTCTGAGCAGATATTTCATGCATGGATGTCTGCAAGGCTGTGTGTACGCTGACTTGCCTGTTTAACAGGTGACTTGGCTGCTGTGAGCACTCCCTGTTAAACTGGTTTTGTGCTTCATTATTAAGGTTTGGGAAGAGAGCAAGCACATGCTCTCATTTCTGTGATCCATGCTGCTAATGGATGCTTCATGGAAAGTCTTTTAACAGAAAGAAATGGACAGAATCAGAGAAGCTCTCATGGACACCTCTCAGGGTGATTACTGTCCTTATTCATCATTATCCCAGGGCATCTGCAAGTAGAAAGAGCTGTTACAAATTATGTTGAGGCAGGAACTTCACAGCAAACAAAAAGATTTGAGAATCAGAATAAATGAGTATAGAAAGCCATTTCCACTAAAACAGTCTGTTTTACTTAGTGTCCACTGATGGGGACTGTGTGCAGCATTTTTCTCATTTATTGAATATGTATGAGGTGTTGTGAGACCTTGCGGTGTTACTTGGATCAGACAAGCATCATATGCATTCATTCTGCACTTTCAGCAGTAGCGAGACAGCCAAACCCACCCATATATCAGTTGGCTATGGATTTTGTTTTGGTTTTGCCTGCTAGGGTCATGCATGGCATTCCAATCAGCAGCATAGCAAAACTGCTTCTAAATTAAAAAGAATTTCACATGTTCCTGAAGGAAATATCAAGAAGCAATATTTTTGATAAACCACTAAATGGCTTTTCCCCTGCTGATACTCTTCATTTCTCACATGGGAGAAGTATGAAAGAAGAGGTTTTTTTCTTATTTTAATAATTTGTCAATGGTTGCGGAATCGTAGAAAAGAGGTATGGAAGAGATTAGTGAAATCTAATGAGGAATGAAAAACATGCGTCACCACGGCAGCATCATGCATGAGACAAATAGTAAATCATATGAGCATTTCAATTACCTTGTGTATGCCAGTGAAATGTAATTATTGTTTGTTCTACTATTTATTTCACAGTTTTGCCTATCTCCTCAGCTGTAATTATCATTCCATTGGGGTTCTGTCTAAGAACGCAGAACTATCTGGGGAAATCAGCATTGTTTCACTCAGTCTCAGCTGGAATTAAAATGATCTGCTGTGAAGACAAAGAAGGAGAAAAAAAGTCTGAAATATCTTGTCATGAGAATTAACCAGGGCTGTTGACCAGCATCTACAGTTCAGCCTGAGAAAGAAATTTTATTAAATTAGATACTAGAATGTACGCTAGCACTAGAAATAAAGGAAAAAGAAAGTTTGGTCCTATTTTTAAATAGCAGATATGGTCTCTTGAAATTGTGGTGCATGCGTACTTCAATGAAAGCCAATGAATCATTTCTACTTACAAAAATGACAGGATGAGACCAGCATGTGTTAAAATCAGTGAAATAAATTCATTTTCATTCTTAAAATATGACTTCATGTTCCCAGGGCTGCAGAAATGGAGACTATGCAGTAAATTAGTCCAACAGCCTTTTACCTTTAGGTCTGAACCCTGCTTAGATCACCAGCCAAAATGAATCTCTGTCTTCCTCTGAAGCAAGTCTCCTCTGCATATTTATTGACATCACAAAACTGCTTTGGCATCTGGCACAATTTGACATGATTAATTGTCACAGTTCAAAGAGAGCAGGGAAACAGAGCAGAGCGCAGCTGTAGTGTCTGGGTGTCTGCACAGTGACTGCTAAACTCATGTTGTTACCGTTGGGCCTACACTTTCCAAAACACGCAGGAAGCTAATATTAACAAAAAAAGTTTGTGTGTATGTGGGTAAGGGAGAAGGATGATCAACAAACATTTTAGCAAGATACTCAGTCTTTCAAAATTACTATTTATCACATATGATTCAGCACTGATGCCTTAAGTAAAGTTTGCTGCTTATGATTTGAATTTGTCTCATAAAATTATCAGTGCAAAGAACACATTGGCTAAGTTATTGAATAATACGGAAATTAAAGTCACATCAGGAAACAGTGTTAAATGAATAATTATCTGAGCATTGGAGCAAATGAAGCCTGATGTTTTATGAATTTGTATCCAGTGTTTTGACAGAATAGGATTTATTGAAGTGTGAGTTGCTGGAGTGAAGGATGCTTCTGTCATTTCTCTGCTGTGCAGATCCTATGGTACCTGGTAATAACTTACTTTGTAGTCTATACCTTGGTGAGGACTACACAGTGTCTGTCTTGTACCTAACCTCAGTCATCAAATATCTGGCAGTGCAGTATTGACTGTACCTGCACAGGTGGGATAAGCTGGAATCAGAGCGTTTACTCAGTCCTGCATTTTTTGGTAATCTGCATTGCCCACATGATTCTTGCTCTGGCTGCAGTGAGGCAGACGAGTACAGACCTGCGTGCAAGAAAAGCACAAGCTCTCAGTCGTAAAGTGGATGCAACTTGGCCAGACCTTTTAGCTTTGAGAACTCTAGCGCAGCCTTTTTGTTGCCTCTAGGTGAACATGCTCAAAAGATGAGGACTGACAGATTTAGTCACTGTATAAGCCTTACTTTCCAATAAAAGCAGGTCAAACATTGTGCAGGAGCTGGGAGGAGCTCATATATTCCTGCTATTGCCCTTCTTAATGAATTGGGGAACAGCAAATGATGACACCTGTCAGTTTCTGGAAAACAAATATAAGACTCCATTTCATTAAAATCTATATCATGACTGCTCTCCAGTCTTAGAAAAGAAAATGCATTAGCTGATAAAAGAGCAAAGTAAAGAAGGCAGTATCATCACTACAATAAAGTTAGAGTTTTTGTTTCTTTCTTGACTGTTGCTTGATTTAGAGCAGGAAGGGAATGTGGTGTTTCACCGCACAAGATGGTCAGAAAAAAATGTCTGAAATAGTCAGGGAAAGAATGGGTGTGAAAATACTGTTTTCACCAAATCTTACAGCAACTAAGCAGAAGTCTTGAGAAATGTAGGCTTCAAGTTTTGTAGAGTAGTTTTCCTCTGCTAAAAACGCTAGCTAGCTGGCTGCCCCCATTGTGTTTTCCTGGCAGAAGAAAACAACAGGGGAAAAAAAACCCAAACAAACCAGAAAATGATATTCCTAAAATCTGACAGCGATACAAAAATATTAATAAGCAATACTGTTTGTTAGGGGCATTTACTTCTGTGCCTTTGTTTCCACTTGATATTTTTTATAGTGGAAGCACTTAAAAGCTGCTTTGGTTTCTGTGGATGGATTTTCCTATCTTGCTGCTGATTCCATAGCACTACATGAAGCGTAACAGAAAGAAGTGCAGCAAAAGAGCTCATTCCTTCTTCTGCAGTTCCAGACTGCTGCTTCAGGTGGCTGCGCTGTCTTCGCTTATCTGTACTCAGGCATCTCCCTCTCTGAAACAGGATATAAGAATATGGAGAGGGTAAATAAGTTATCTTCAGGATCTGAGATGCATTTTTAGAAGTGAAAGAGCAATTCACTGTCCTGTGCATGTCATTTATATGACAAGAGGTCATTTTGATGCTTACATAGAGAATATAAGCTCTTCCTTGGCTTGGAAAAGCCGAAGGTCCATATTTGCAGAGAACAGAATTGGGAGAAGGTCTTGAGAGATATACTGCAACTTCAAGGACAATCTATAAACCAGGGTAAAGCAGGCTGAGGAGGTGATAACTAGAGAGTTACATACGTGCATAGCTCACATGTGCAAATGTTCAGAGACACTCACAGGCATGAGCACACACCCTGCAAGCAGGGAAGACAACAACTGCAACTCCTCTGACTTTTAGTGTTCTTCACATTGAAAAGTGCTCTCTTCGAAACACCCTCTTTCTGTGTTACTTCTTTTTCCAGTTTTGGGATTGGATGAGGTCTGTAATGGCAGAATATCCTGGCAAAACAGCTGAACTCTCAATCCGGTTTCAGAATGAAAATACTGTGAAAGCAGCCCAAAAGACAGTGACATCGAAGTACGCAATTTGGAACAGAGTTTATTAATTGTAGACCGGTTGCTCATTACCGTAGGAGCCCTATTTAAGCTCTGCTCTGGGTTTTGTTCTGGGTTTGAGTTATGCTGTAGGTGTATTTGGTTTTGCTCCTGAGTTGTTCTTTGGTTTTGCTGAATTGCTGCCTCGTTTTTGCCTAGATTGTCCATGTCTTGTTATTTCTGTCTGCTCTGGGGCTGAACTCTGTTGGTGAGGCTGTTGCCCAGCCTGTCTTGTGATTGCCCTCAGCTCACCTTCTGTCTTGAAACCACTCTTTTTTTACTGTTCAATGCAGTTAGAGAACTTCTTGTGACTTTTCTAGTTGTATGTATTTCCAATGTTGTTATTCCATTCTGAAGAACATCTATAAACTATGGCATAAATTAAAGTATTGGAATAGCTAACAGGTTATAACCCAGACTTGAGAGTAAAGTTACCTTCTCCAAAAAATGATGACTGTTATTTTCAACAAAAATCAAAGTAATTTAAAGTAGTGAAGTATGTAGTTTAAAGACTGTGTTAGGACTGATGAAAGGGTTAGCAGTGGAAATTTCTGTAGGAAAGATCTCTACTTATACCTGTTTTTAAAAATTAATTTATAGCTGGATGGTTTCATCTTGTTTGAAGTGCAAACATTCAGCAGCTTCATCATTATTGTTTTTTTGTTATTATTATTGATTCTCTTGATTCTGTAATGTGGCCAGTGCAGTTATCTTGGCTGTCATAAGTAGTGTCACTTACCTAGCTTTGCAGAAGGGGAAGAGAAACATAAGGGAAAAAGTTATTTTCTGGTTCGCGAGGTGAAGGAGTCTGTCTGGCTCTGCAGAGACCCAGGAGCCCCATGGATGTCCTCCTGCCACCATGCCGCTGAAACAATCACTGTTATGTGCCCATGTAGCTGTGTGAGAAGAAAAAGCAGCTGGCTACACAAGGCAGGGTACAAGGTATGCTCAGCTTGTAGCATTGGCATTATATTCATCTCTTGTTGCACTTCCCAAATACCGGACTCTGTGCTCCTGTGGGCAGGATGTCAAAGAGGCATGGGATGGTATGGGATGGCTCCAAGCAGAGGATTTCTTGTGACCAGATTGCTGGTAGTGGGGGAGGAGAACGTGGGATGTTTAATTCCCCTCACTGTAGTTTTTCCAAATGCAGGAGGAACTCCCCGTATGTTTTGGTCCCTGTACAAAGTTTGGGGGTCCAACACTCCAAACATTTGCTGTTTTCATAGGTTGCAGTCTTCTAACAATTTATTAAGTGGCAGATCTACTTGCAGCAATGTAGATATGATTGCCAAATAACATAATTTGGCATCCCACACTGAGGACTCTCGGTTTTAATGCCTCTGCTATTGAGTACCATGCTATTGTCACATCACAACAGCCCTTCAGTAACTGCTTGCACAGTTTGGAGCCAACCTGAACCAGTAAGAAATCATCCATGAAATGCTGCATATATGCTTAAAACATCAAAGCCTGTTGAGGAAATTAAACAGCTTAGAGGCTTTGCTGGGTTTATTCTTTTTGTTTGGTTGGTTTTATGTGGGTTTTTGGCTTTTTGCTGAGTGGTGGTGCGAGCACTGGTGCAGGTGGTTCACAAGAACAACCAGAGGCCACAAATGCAATTGCAAAGAGCAAATTTATTTTAGTTACCTTGCTACAAGGGGGTCTGCGAAACAGCTCCTGGGCAGATGTGACAGAAGTGGAGATGCAGGTGCTACAGAATTTAGCCCGGTAGAAGATCATGGGGCCTGCTGTGTTCGCTTGTATTTCAAGGCTTCAAGCATGTGCAGCCTTCTGCTGTGCTCTGCTCCGCTCTTTCTCACAACAAAGCAGGAATCGCAGGCATAATGATAAGGTGCCTTAGAGTTTCTCACAGGCCTATGTTATCTAACACAGAGGTTCTACTTGTCAAGCATACAAGGTCAGTAAAACAGATAGTGTGATGTATGTGTTTTCTCTACACCCCAGCTGCAAGTCACTTGAGTGTGTTTACGTTTCTCCTTCTTGCCATTCTTGCACAACTCCTATACAGGTGGTTTTGATCTTCTTTGTTTTTTTTTTTTTTTTTTTTTTAACCAAAAAGTAAGTTTTCTTGGGAAACAAATACAGTCATCCTAAAATCATCTGTGGTTTAGAAACAACGAGAGATAACAAGCCAAATTATGCTTGCTTTTTTCATCTTATCACAAGCAAAATGCCTAACCACAACACTCAACAGTTTGTTTTATTGGTTCAAAATGATGTGACAGGAAGCAAAGCCTATATGAACCATTAACCAATTCTGCTGTTGTATTTAATAAATGCCGTTTAAGTTTATATTCCCTTGCTGGCTTATTTTGGGGAATTGCCCACAACTATGAAATCTGGAAGTTCAAGTGAAAAAATTATGAAAGGGAATAACTAATTTCTTTACTCTAGCTGCTGTTTCATTGCCTCCATTAATCTACACTTACAAAGTCCTTCAATTTATGAAAAATTAATGGAATGGCATTGTGCATTATGCATAGCTGAAAGCTGGATTTTTAATAATTGTGGGCTATTTAGTGCATAGACATAGGCTGGCCTTTGAAATCCATCAAGGCTTGTCCAGCCTGCTCTGAATAATTTTAAGAAATCAGTGCATAACTAACAAAAAGTGTTATCAGGTCTTTTGCCTGTGGGCTATCATCCTTGTTTCTAGCAAATGTGAGGTTTGTGTAACAGTCTGGGTTAAAATTTCTGAACTTGTCACCACTCCTTTAGATGGGCTCTGCTTGCATGCTAGTACGATTTATCTCTGCAAAATATAAATTAGTAAATGGAAATCAGTTGTTCAATAGTACACCTGAACTAGAAATATAGTTATTTATATAATGCATGTAGTGTTTGTAAGTGTCAGGAATGTTTTTCAAACAGTGTCCCTTGGCTCAAATTCTGATTTACATTTACCAAAGTAAAACAACAGCCTGAAAAAACTATCTGAAGGATTTAATCCAGTATGTTTTCCTCATTAGTAGAAGCCTGGGTGCAATACTAACTTGTATCAAATTTGTAACTGGGTAATTTGTAATAAGACCTTGATTGTTATAGCCACAGTCACCACAGTGAGTTAGCGAACTGGCTATTAACTAGACCTTGTTCTCTGGATAAACACTGTTGGCAGGTCTGTGTGCTGGCTTAGCCCTCATCTGCCCAAGGAGAGCTTTTGTAAGGGTGCAGTATGACATGGAAAGTGTCTGGGAGGCACTCGATTGCAATGGGGTGAGTGTCTCACTGTACTAATAGCTGGATAATTAGGTTTCTGCAGCTTTATGGGACACATTCTGGATTACTCGCCTTGTACCTATTCACATTTGGCTAATACTTATTGAAAATAGTTAACGAGCACTGTACCCTCCTCCTGTTGTAAAGAGCAGTGTGTGTGGGGAGGTGAATTTTAAAGGATCTCTTGAAAGTCAAGAAATGCAGAAAACATGGTGGGTAGGGGGAAGAAGGAAGTTCCAGCTAAAGGTACTTCATGGAGAGCATGTGGACAGGCTTGTCTGGATTGCAGATTGGATGAGGAAAACAGAGTTACTGTTCCCTCTGATTCAGTAAAGGGCTGAACCTTATTTGCTCTGCACTAAATATTTGATTGGTTCCACCTAATAATAGACTAATCACAGTTCTTTCTATCTGTACAAACTGAAATGGTCAGAATGGGGAAGGAAGAGGAGGGAAGAGGCTTTTACTTCTGTATAGTTACCAAAATTCCCTTCTTGGATATATAATATGTAAATATAGCTTAGATATACAAATTTATATAGGAATATGAATACATTATAAAAGTACATAAGTATGTACAAAGATACATAATCCATTTGTCATAGCGAAGTAGAAAAATGTATTTACTGACATCTATTTAAAAAAAATGAAAAAGGGACATCTATTTTGACCTCAGTACCTGCTTAAAACCTCTGCATTTGGGACAGCTTGTCCTAATGTCACCAGGCTAATTCAACACCTGCTCCCTTCTATATTTTTTCCCCACTATCTTGATGTACTATTCTGGTTGTTAATCTCACTGAGTCATTTTTTTTTAAATTAATTATAGAAAAGAATGTGTCTAATTGTGGAAAATCTGGGAGTGGAGTCTGGAGGGAGCTTGCTCAGCCCTGCTGGCTGCCTCTGTGGCACTGTGCTGGCCAGGCATCTGCTGACAGACAGGCCTGCATCCCAGATTTCCCCTGCCTGTCACTTAAATTTCCACATAATTATTAAAGAAAGACTTCTGCCATACTCCTGAGGCTCAATAGGAAGTGACCATGCTCAAGTAAAAGCAATCAGACATTATTATGTGGAAACTTGTCTTGTTTCCTATCTGGTGGGTTTTATCCTTCTGTCCTAGCGCTTGGCCTGCCTTCAGCAGTTGAAGGTTTTATCAGGATGTTCTCTATAGGTCGTGTCACTGATTCAGATTAGACCATCTGAAAGTGAGCATAGACTTCGCATGGCAGAGTATTTTTTTTACGTGTTATTGTATAAATGCATATTGAAAAAAGGCCTGAGTTGCAAAACCTTAACAGCTGACAGACCCCACAGAAACTAAAAGGTGAGGGTGCAAGTCAAACCAAGATTAACCTCCCTGAATCTCCCACTTAGCATTACACATCCCTCATTTCCAGCTGGAATGCAGAGGCCACCAATAGCTACCTAACCCATCATTTAATCTTAGTTTTGTAGGTGTCCACCTGGAAAACAACATTTTAACCCCTGCTTCTCCTCTTCTGGTGCCTCGGTATGCTGGTGGGTCAGCAGCTTTTTTCCAGATTTGCAGCATAAAGCTGTTAGTGGCTGGTGGTATGTACCTTTGCTTGATGTTTTCTTCTGTTTTAATATGTTTTTTTTTTTTTCTTTCCTCTGCACAAGGCTGTCTCCAGAGGATTAAAGCACTGACTGCCCCACATTAAGCTGCTTTCCAAATTGTAAAATTGTTTGTTTACAACTTAACAGCTATCTACAAAGACTCTATTAACCTATAGAAATGGGCAGAGATATTTTGCAAGTAGGAGAATGAGTTTTATGCCACCAGTCTTGACCAAGAACTGATTTTATTTGAAATAGTTTGTTTCCCCTGCCTCCGCCTCTGACTTTTCACCTGTGCTCTGTTCAGACTGCATTAACTTTCTCAGTGGTTATAAAACCCAACCTGCCTTTTGCCTGAAAACAACACTGGCAAAGTGTATCATGTTACTAAATAAAACAAACCTTAATATTTTATGTTTTTAGTTAAAGTTCAGTGGTTGAAATGTCAGCCTTGTAGCTTGTTAAGCTCTTCAAGAGTTCAGAGTTTATTGAAAAAAGATGACTTCTTGATTAAAAATGAGCTATTTTAACCTTGGAAAGTACTCTTTCATTAAAAAGTGAATCATATTGTATGTTCACCATGATGAACTGATAATAATTGCAAATTACTGTTTTATTACTTTACGTATCAATAAAGTGGCATAGTATTTGTGAGTGGGAAATAAAAAATAACCTTAAAATTCTGTCTCAGTGATAGGCTCATCAGTGTCTGTAAGTATAGGCATTATTTTTTTGTGTACTGTGGCTTAATGCTTTTATTATCTTGAATGTCATATAGAATTAAAAATTATTTTCCATCACATTTTAAATATTATCCTGTAACAAACCTTGACTGTACCATTAAATCTTCAAGAACTATTAACTTTTTTACAGTAATGGAATTTACATTTGGCCATACTGTAGCTGTTAGCTCAAGTACAGGACGTGTGGGGATTGGTCTTATCTCCATAATAAAAGATACTTGTCTCTTTTTCTCAGTATTAGATACTGTCCAGCCTGAAGATGACGTGACAGTGCAGAGCTGTATCAGTGCAATGGACACAGGTGTGGTTGGACTGCTGGTCTTTCACCAGTTATTAATTCCAAAGCATTTATGAGGGCTTTTCAAAAGCGTCTTAGGGACTTAGGCACCTGGGCTTGTGGGTCAGCCATGTATGCAAGCAAGAAGACTTGTGCAAATACGGAGATGTGCTATGCAGTCAGACTGGAGACTATTGTTCTGTAATATTCTGAATGTGGATACTATGAGAACCTTAACCTGAGTGTGGTGTAGAACTACCTGGCTACCCGAACAGGGATATGGAATTTATTCAGCTAAATGAGGTTTCAGAATCAGGGAACTTTTTGGTGCAAATTATGGAGGCCAGGGGAGATAAACCAGTCTTGCTTAGCGATAGTTTTGGATAACAAGAATCCAGATAAACAAGTCCCCAATGTACTATGTACTGTATTTAGATATGAACTTCTGTCCCTACCACATTTTTAAAATAACCACTGCTTGTACTCATTATCAAAATGACAAGGTTTCTAAATGGAAAAAAAGTGTTTCCTTCTATGCTCCCTTCTGTGTTCTGTTGTGAAGTCATTGTGATCAAAAGTGATGAGATTACAAGTCTTTTTGGGAGTAAGAGTGAAGTCCTAAACCCTGTATTCTAATTTTATTGCAGAATAAGGAACAAAGAAAAACCTGGTCTAGGAGAGACAAGTTGGTTCATAAAAGATTTCATAACTATGAAATACAACAGGGATAAAGGAAATTCAGCACAGTAAATTGCTTTTGTTTCAACTTTCTGTTTATTCAAGCTTACCCCAGTGTGGTATCCATTCTTTCAGTGCAAATTTTCATTAGTCATGCCAAGAGATTTCAACAGAACTAAATGGTAACCATGAGTGTGTTTCAAGCTCAAGCCAATTTCTCATTCTTCTGAATTTGGTCAAAATTCAGGGGCTCCTCATGGCTTGGGAGAGGTTATGTGAAGAAAAGAAAAATCTGATCCCTGACCTATAAGCGAGTCGTTATAATTTCACTGGTAGCAAGCCTACAGAAACACACTCAGAAACAGAAAAGCTGGGTTTGCATGTAGTAATGTCAGATGCAATGTTGTGCTTTTGTAAACTTATGTAGGTAAAACCAACTGAAAAGTGATATATTTCAACTTGAGTTCTGTCATCTAAAAAGGATTTATTTTCCTGTTTGAAAGAAACTGGTTTATTTTTTTTTTTTCTTTTTTCATTTTATAGCAGAGTAAGGAGAGAATGTGTATCTGTGATGCAAGATAGTCATGGTATAGTAAAGGGTTGCTGAAGCTGCATGGCATTTTAATAAATCTGTGTTCCAGTCCTAGAGATATTCTAAGCAGAATCTTGGTCATGGTGGCCTTAGGAAAAAGTGAGTGTCAGATGCAATTAGGCTATTTCCTATTTAGTGGAATTATTACCTCGCTTTTACTGCAGCTTAATACTCAAGCATCCTTGGGGACTGCTCACGGTATATGAGGGATGGAGTAACACTAATAGAGTACAGATGGGAATATATTGGCTGCATTCAGCCTTTCCCAAAACACTCTGTGCTTGGAAGCTTAAGCAAGGAGAGCTCGGCAGGACCCAGTAATCTTTCCTGCTATCATGTGGAGATGGATCATGCTGCTTCAGAGAGATAAACTGAGCTTGTGGGATCACACTCATCTGCATGCAGGGGTAGGGTTTTTTCCATGGATAGTAAGGGTGGAGAAGCAGGGAGCTGAATGATTTAGTTCTTTAGTATCTTGTACTCAGAACTCCCTGTCACTCATGCTATGCTGTCATGGAGGAACACCAAAACTAAGCCAGACAGGTGATAAACTTTATTCTAACAAAAAAATCATTCAACAGAAAACCAGTCTATCCAAACTCATTCAACACTCGGTTAACATTTAGCAAACCACAGGTTCGGGATACCAGCTGGGATATTATTGCTACACAGCAGCACATGACAATGTTGATTCGGAGTATGTATGACTCACTCAAAATGAGGACTCTCATGGTAACCTGGAAGACCCAATCACTCACCCATAAGGTGAGGGCATTGAAGGATATCCAGAAGATATGATCACTCACCAATAAGGCAAGGGCATTTGGTCCTCAAGGAGGTTTCCTTAGGTGACATCGCAACCCCAGGGAAGAGTCCCTGACTGCAGACCTAGTACTCTTAGGAGGGACC
This sequence comes from Patagioenas fasciata, assembly GCF_037038585.1. Lineage (NCBI taxonomy): Eukaryota > Metazoa > Chordata > Aves > Columbiformes > Columbidae > Patagioenas > Patagioenas fasciata. Next base: position 16,040,457 of record NC_092522.1, read on the forward strand.
TGCTCAAATGGGATCTCTGACAGGGCCCCATTTGTACCCTAGGTGGAATCTGGTTTGTGGTCATATATAGTCAGTGGTCAAGAAACTTCACTTGACCAAGGCTTTTCAATTGGCTGAGGGCCATGTCTGTTGACTGAGGGTGCCTTGCATTTTCCCATCCCCTGACTGCGATGTATATGTGACCATGGTCAAGTAACAAATTTTTGGAACCTGTAGAAGCAGGGGAGTGTACCTGTCACATGTATCCACACTAAAAGTCACATGTGTCAGGTGATGACCCCAGGAAAACTGTCCAAAACTGTGGAGAGTCTCTGGCTGTGTGCTGTGAACAAGCCAGAGCTTGATCCAACTGTGCTACACGGAAGGATTTCCCTGAGACACCAAAGACAGAAGGGAAGTAAACAGAAGCTGCTCTGCCCTCGACCCAGGCTGCAGGAGGGGCGTTGCCGCTGCGCATGAACAGTCTGTGAACAGTGCCCTGCAGCCAATCGCCATAGTGGGGGGGATGAGTGACTGTAAGTGTAACCAATTGTAGCCTGCACTTGCCGCATGGCCTTTTGGTATAGAGTATATAACGCTTGGAAAAACGTGGTCTCGGGGACATTGATATTCAGTGTTGTTTAAGAGTTCATTAAAGAGTACGGATGGTAAATTCACATTGAATTAGACTCCTTACTCTCGCCCGGCCCGCCCGTTCGATCAAAGAGCTTATGCCGGTGTCTGGATTCGTCGAATTTATTACTACTACAAATGGTAGCAGAAGGATGGATCGTTAGCAAAGCATAACGCTCCGGATCGACATTACTGCGGTAAGCAGCGTTCATAAAAACGGAGCCAAGCCGGGGTGTGGGAGAGTGTGTTTTTTATTATTTTTCTTTTTCTGTCCGATATCAAAAGACAAACACCCATCGAGCTGGCCACTCGCCTCCTACAGTTAAGACCGCGCTGATAAGATAATGGATATTGAAACAGCCGCGGCACTGCTGACGACTATTCTCTCTAAGAGAGGTATTGAATCGTCACAGGAAAAGCTCATCACATTGATTTTTTTAGCTCAGAAGTGGGGACACTTTGGAGAAGTTCCACTTTTGTTTTCCCCAACGGAATGGAGATCAGTGGGGGACACTATGTGGGACAAAACTATCAGAGGGGAAGAAGAGAAAGAAATTAAAGCTGTGAGAGAATTGTGGAAAACCGTATTAGAATCATTAGAAGTTATGAAATCGGAACAACGTGCCGCCCTAAGAGCTGCGGAGGCGCTTCTCCAAGAACAAACCTGGACTGATAAAACTTGTCGTCCAAAAGAAAAGAGGGGCCTGTGGGCTACTCTGTGGGGTCTGCCTGCCGTTCGGGGTGGTCGCGGGGTCCCGGCTCAGCCAATACTTTCACAATCCGATCTGCAACGCGGATTAGAAACTTCGCGGCTCGTAAACAAAGGACCGGAAGTTTCCCCCTCCGAGTCTCTGGGGCAATGTGCCAAGAAAGCGGAAGTGCAACTGGTCGACTGTCCGGATGTGGGAGGCCCTGAGTGCCGCCCTCCTCCTACCGCTCCGCCTCTGCCCTGCCCCGAGCCGGACACCCCCCCCTCCCTCCGAGAAAAGCGTGGGGGCCGGGCCCGGACCGGCCGGGCCGGGGCCGCCTCAAACTTTGCCTCCGCAAGCACCCGCGGAAGTTTTTTGTGAGCCTCCTCCTACATCATTGGGCTCACCCCAAGCAGTAGAGCAGTTACTGCAAGTCATTACCAACAAGCTTGAACAACTTAACTTAAGAGTGTCAAATGTAGAGAAAAATAAGGAACAAATTGAGTTTCAAAAACCAGCTTGCCCTTCACAAACAATGCAATCAAAGGTGCCTATAGATTCTACTGACCAGCCACAGCCCCGACGTGGCAGATGGTCAGGGGTCATCAAAGATGCCATTCTAGAAGGTGATTGGTCTCCAGCAAAATTAGACCTACCGGTAATTCAAAATATGAACACTCAGACAGTGGTATGGGAACCACACGATTGGAAAATTTTGCAGCAAGCAAAACAAGCAACCACAAACTATGGTATACGTTCAGAAGCTACCAGACACAAAGAACATCTCCGAACCTGTATCACAATCAGCGACCAACTGTGAACCAGGCTTCTTTCACCTCAACAAGCCAAGCACCGCAGGAAGCCTCGGAGTTGATGTGAAGACAGCAGTAGATATAACATTGATCAATACTGCAATTCACAGAATACCAACTAGTGCTAAAGGACCTTTATTTAGACAAGATAGTCTCATTGGAGGCCTATTGATTTGCCGTTCTTCTGCTAGTATCAAAGGTCTTATAGTAGTACCAGGTATAATTGATGCAGATTTCACAGGAACTGTTCAGATTCTGGCCTACACTCTGCATCCGCCAATTTTTATTCCTTCTAGGAGTAGAATAGCTCAGGTAGTAGCACTGGAAAACTGCCTACCAATGCTTCCAGGAATTCCTCCAGCATCCTCAACAGAAAGGCGTGATAAAGGATTTGGATCGACAGGTCCTGCAGTTTGCTTCACCTCATCAATGACTCAGCGTCCCATGTTACGTGTGCAACTATTTCAGCCTGATTCTACTGTTGTTGTAGAGGTAAATGCAATGCTTGATACTGGAGCAGATGTCTCCATCATTAGTCAACTCAAATGGCCACGAAATTGGAAACTTCAAAAATCAATCTCTTCCACTGTAGCTGGAGTAGGGGGTCAAACTACTCCAAATATAAGTGTTGATCCCATTTCCATTAGTTTCCTTGAAGGTCAATGTGTTACCCTTAGGGTGTATGTAATGGAATTGCCAAGCAGCCTTGAGGCGCTTATTGGCCGTGACGTCTTGGGGCAACTTGGTGCCGTGTTAACCACTTCGCCTTTTCCTTAGTGGTCACTGGAAAGCAGTTGCCCAACCCTCCATTGACCTGGTTAACAGATAGCCCAGTTTGGGTTGACCAGTGGCCATTAACAGAAGAGCGACTGCAAAAGGTACGTGAATTAGTAGAAGAGCAATTAGTTGCAGGCCATATCAAGCCTTCTACTAGTCCATGGAATACCCCAATTTTTGTAATACCAAAAAAGAGTGGAAAGTGGCGATTATTACATGACTTGCGAAAGGTAAATGATCAAATGCAAGCCATGGGTGCTTTACAGCCTGGATTACCATCACCTGTAATGTTACCAGAAAATTGGCATATTCTAATTATAGATTTAAAGGATTGTTTCTTTACCATTTCTTTACATGAACAAGATACACAGCGTTTTGCATTTACACTGCCTTCAGTAAACAAAGCGGAACCAGCTAAAAAGTATGAATGGGTAGTGCTACCGCAAGGTATGAAAAATTCTCCTACACTGTGCCAAATGTATGTTGCATGGGCACTTCAACCTATTCGTGCATCATGGAAACAAACCATTATTTATCATTATATGGATGATATTCTGTTCTGTCAACAAGCTGAGTTCACAGAAAGTTCCGTAGTCCAAATTACGATCAAACTCAAAGAAAAGGGGTTGGTTATAGCTCCAGAGAAAGTTCAAAAGTCTGCACCTTGGAAATACCTTGGTTGATCCATTTGTGATGCACAGATTCGTCCACAAAAAATTGAATTACATACTGATTTACAAACATTAAATGATGTCCAAAAATTGTTAGGGGACATACAATGGATTAGAAATTGCGTAGGCATTACTAACAATGATATAGCACCTCTTACTTCACTTCTAAAAGGAGGTGATCCAGCTAAGAAAATAAGCTTAGAGTCCGTGCATCTCAAATGTCTTTCTGATATTATACAAAAAGTACAGACAAATTGGTCTAGCCGAAGACTTTCTGATCGACCAGTTTCCCTCCTTATTAGCAATCTAGAACATCCGTGTGCAATCATCTGCCAGTGGCAAAACAAAAACGGGGAATTCCCCATAGATGTTGCTACAGATTCTTCCTTTTGTGCCACTGTCAGATTGAAAACAGAAAATGATTTACGATTATTAGAGTGGATTTTTCTCAGTGTCCAACCAAAATTCAGTATTCAAACAAGACCAGAAGCAATTGGAGAATTGATTCGAAAAGGAAGATCTCGAATATTAGAAATTAGCGGTCAGGAACCAGATGACATCAGTATTCCGATAAATGGAGCCGATTTAGAATGGTGACTGAGACATTCAGTGCCTATTCAGAATGCATTATTAGGATTTATAGGCAAGGTACATTCACGACAACCAAAAGGTAAACTATGGCAATTCCTTAGAACAAATCAGTGGTTAGAGAGAAGCAAAGTAAAAGCAAAACCTGTTGAAGGCCTTACAGTATATACAGATGCAGGAAAACGAAGACACCAGGCAGCATGTGTCTGGCAAGAGAATAGTCAATGGAAACAGCATTTAATTGAAGGTTCAAAAGAGGATGCATTGCAGACTTTAGAGCTCATGGCAGTAATATGGGCCTTAAATAATTGGCTGAAATCTGCTTTAAATGTTGTCACAGATTCTTTGTATGTAGCAGGTGTAATACCCAGAATGGAAAATGCCCTGTTAAGACAATCGAATAATCCTCGATTAGGAAAATTGTTTGTACAATTGAGAGCTATTTTAAATCAAAGAAAAGAACCCTGTTGTGTGATTCACATCCGCAGTCATCAATGGAATCTTGGTCTAGGTGAAGGAAATAAAATTGCAGATAGTTTAGTAAGTTCTGTACAGCACATGCCTCCTGTGATCATTCATCATTATCAGATCAGACTAGGAAGGAAAAACACTTTACCAGAATTCATGGTGAGATATCGTGATCCCACCACTGGATTGTGGAAGGGACCAGTACCTGTTATTTTTAATGGTAGAGGGTATATGTGTCTCTCCACAGATCAAGGTCCATTATGGGTTCCAAGCCGAGCAGTAAAGCCGGAGTTAAGACAAACTCAACCAAGTCAACTCCCTGCAGCAGAACCTTCGGAGGTCACAGAGTGAGGTGTAACCTTTGCATTGATTTAGCTGTGACATGTATGTGTGCTATAGTTATATAAGTAGGTCTTTAAACACCACTACCTCTTGAGTAAGTTTATCAACACCCAGCACATCGTTTGTTATAAGTTGAGTATCTTTAAACCAAAGTTCTTGGAATTTGTTTAATCAATCCATTGTGATATTTAAATGGCAATGGAATACCTCAGGTTTATTGCAAAGTGCACTGTTTACATTGATTGTTTTTGTTATTTATAAGTTATGTATAAGTTGTTTTTTATCACATATCAAAGAAGGATTAGTACACACAGCTAATCAATCCTGGCTTGTCCAAAAAGAAAAAAAAAAAAAAGGAGGAATTGTGGAGAGTCTCTGGCTGTGTGCTGTGAACAAGCCAGAGCTTGATCCAACTGTGCTACACGGAAGGATTTCCCTGAGACACCAAAGACAAAAGGAAAGTAAACAGAAACTGCTCTGCCCTCGACCCAGGCTGCAGGAGGGGCGTTGCCACTGCGCATGAACAGTCTGTGAACAGTGCCCTGCAGCTAATCACCATAGTGGGGGGGGGGGGGGGGGGGGGGGAGTGACTGTAAGTGTAACCAGTTGTAGCCTGCGCTTGCCGCATGGCCTTTTGGTATAGAGTATATAAGGCTTGGAAAAACGTGGTCTCGGGGACATTGATATTCAGTGTTGTTTAAGAGTTCATTAAAGAGTACGGATGGTAAATTCACATTGAATTAGACTCCTTACTCTCGCCCGGCCCGCCCGTTCAATCAAAGAGCTTATGCCGGCGTCTGGATTCGTCGAATTTATTACTGCAACACAAAACCAACACCAATTTTATTATTTTCCATTTTGTCTGAACCTAGTCCTTTCTTGTCCCCAGTTTCCTAAGTGGGCAATGAGTTGCTCCCATATACCTCTTGAATACTTTTGAAATCTAGTATCTCAGTTCTTGGTTTGGAAACAGACTAGCTGAAAATTTAAAGGATATTGAACTCTACTGATCTATCCACTTTTATATAAACCCAGTAGATAACCTATGTAACCTAAATGATGCTAAATGACTTTTTTTTTTGTTGATGTAAGTAATCTCAGCATTCATTTTACTTGTTTTTATTACCCATGCAAATGCCTTCGAGAAAGACTGAAGAACTAAATGTCTTCTTTGCCTCAGTCTTTAATAGTCAAAACAGTTGTGCTCCAGGTACCCAGCCCCCTAAGCTAGAAGACAGGGATGGGATGCAGAAAGAAGCTCTGGTAGTCCAAGGGGATATGATTAGTGACCTGCCACACCACTTAGACAACCACAAGTCTATGCGGCCACACAGGATGCATCCAAGGGTTCTGAGGGAGCTGGGAGAGGTGATCACTAAGCCACTTTCCATCATCTATCAGCAATCCTGGCTAACTGGGGACATCCCAGTTGACTAGAAGTTGGCTAACATGATGCCCATCTGCAAGAAGGGCCAGAAGGAGAAATCGGGGAACTACAGACCTATGTGTCTAACCTCAGTGCTGGGGAAGGTGATGGAGCAGATCATCCTGAGTAACATCACACGGCACATAGAAGACAACAAAACGATCAGGCCCAGTCAGCGTGGGTTTATGAAAAGTCCTGTTTGACCAATCTGTTCTCCTGTGACAAAGTGACCCACTTAGTAGATGAGGGAAAGGATGTGGATGTTGTGTACTTGGACTTCAGTAAGGCCTTTGACGCTGTATCCCACAGCATTCTCCTGGAGAAGCTGGCAGCTCATGGCCTGGATGGGTGTACTCTGCGATGGATAAAGAACTGGCTGGAGGGAGCCAAATCCAGCTGGAAACTGGTCACAAGTGGTGTTCCCGATGGCTCAGTATTTGGGCCAGTTCTGTTTAATCTCTATCAATGATCTGGATGAGGGAATTGAGTGCACACTCAGTAAGTTTGCAGATGACACCAAGTTGGGTGGGAGTGTTGATTTGCTGGAGAGTAGGAAGGCCATACAGAGGGATCTGGACTGGCTAGATTGTTGGGATGAGGCCAAGTGTATGAGGTTTAACAAGGCCAAGTACCAGGTCCTGCACTTGGGTCACAACCAACCCCAGGCAGCGCTACAGGTTCGAGGAAGAGTGGCTGGAAAGCTGCCTGGCAGAAAAGGATCTGGGGGTGTTGATTGACAGCTGGCTGAACATGAGCCAACAGTGTGCCCAGGTGGCCAAAAAGGCCACCAGCATCCTGGCTTGTATCAGGAATAGTGTGGTCCGCAGGACTAGGGAAGTGATTGTGTCACTCTACTTGGTGCTGATGAGGGTGCAACTTGAATCCTGTGTTTAGTTTTGGGCCCCTTGTTATAAGAAAGACACTGAGGAGCGGCCAAGGGATCTGGGACTGTTTAGCCTGGAGAAAGGGAGGCTGAAGGGAGACCTTATTGCTGTCTACAGATACCTGAAAGGAGGTTGTAGCATGGAGGGTGTTGGTTTCTTCTCCCAAGTAACAAGTGATAGGAATAGGTTAAATGATCTCAAGTTGTGCCAGGGGATGTTCAGATTGAATGTTAGGAAAAAATTCTTCATGGAACGGGTTGTCAGGCATTGGAACAGGCTGCCCAGGGAAGTGATTGTGTCACCATCCCTGAAGGTGTTTAAAAGGTGTTTAGACAAAGTTCTTAGGGACATGGTTTAGTGCTATACTTAAGTTAGGTTATGGTTGGACTCTATGATCCTGAGGGTCTCTTCCAACTGAAATGATTCTATGATTCTGTGAGTGTATGGTAGCTCAGGAATGGCTGAATTAAGCTCAAATGGGCCAGATGGGCATGCTGTGTTTTCTGTTTCATAGCTATGTATCAACAAATGAAGTAAAACTCAAACTGACTTCAGTATAGTCGAGATTCTGACTGTGTATGAATACAGTGGACTTCCGTAGTGGTGGCAGCTGCCCTAGTTGATACCACGTAAGCAGCTCTGTCTTGTTTTGCTGGTTTCTGCTGTCCATAATGTTCTTACCTTTTAAACTTCAAGACTTAATTTTTGCAGTTGTCTTCCCAATTTACTTAAGCATATTCACAATTTAAATACGAAAAGTGTTTGCCAACAATTTTGGAGAAAGAATACTGGAAGATGTTTACTCCATTACACAGACACGTGCATCAGTATCTGCTTAGCTCTTTATGTGCAACTTTAATGTTTTAAGATTGTAGGCTTTTTTGGGTTTTAATTCTTTTTTGCAGATATGTACCTTTGAGTGTCTACTTTTAAATGAGACACAAAAAATGCTATTTGAGTATGCCCTGCATAAATTCACCTGTAGTTTTCTAGCATTATTAAGATAGAATGTGGGATTTACTATAATTTACTAAGGAAACTTTAGCCTTTTTGTTATCATGGCTTGCAGTGGTGTGCACTCTGTCCCAGGAGATACAGATACATACAGGAATATTCAGAATATTGTGAATTATGCAAGAAGAGGGAAGTGCTAAGAAGTCTGAAAGGCCCATAGTTTGACTGGCACATCTGCCAGTCCTGCTGTGTTAACAGCATTACATGTAGGGTGATGGTGAGGGAATGCTGGTATATTCTTCTCGTTAACCTAGTATAAATCATGGATCCAAGATGCCAATCCCCCAGATTCGCACACCTGGTTTCACCATGCCTTTAGGATAGTAGACCACCTCCTTCTACCATTTCAAGGAGTTCTTGGGGAAGATGTGGATGTGAATGGAACCCACAGCTGCTTTGTCTGAGGGAGCTTGTGACCTCAAATTTGTTATGGAAATAATAAGATGACATTGTCACATCCCACCCAGATATATGGGTGGGAGCAGAGTTGACTCAGATTCATTGACCTCCTTGGTTGGAAAAGAGTATACACAATACCTAAGGTCTGTAAACAAAAGGCTTGTATTTTGCAGCTTAGCCTAATTGGCAAATGATTTGGTGGCAGGAGGATTTATGTTTTTTAGGTTCAATTGCTAAACATAAAAAGTTTGCAGCACATGTGGGACTGTAAACCTTATATTACTATATTGTGTATAAAAAGGAAAACAAAATAGAAATATAGGAAAAAAAAGAGAGAGAGAGGGAGATTTTACCACCCTCGTGGCACCACAGTGTGTTTGATGGGATCTGTAGTCTTGGATTCAGCGATGTGCAGCATCCTCTGGTGTCTGTTTCAGTTCCCGTGGTGAGCCTGGTGGGCGGAGTAGTCCTCAGGGTGGTGGGCATGCCACCAGTGCTTGTACAGGTGGACTTTTTAAAGACCTTTGGATCGCCTGCTTGCATAATCTTTGGTCTTTTGTGCAGGTGTCACTGGGGAGTCATTGTGAAAGATGGAAGAGCCCAAAGGGTCTTGGGCCACCCTGAAGGGTCTTGAGCAGTCTGCGGTCTTCTCCCTTAGTGTCATGCTGGGCCTATCAGAACACAGAGAGAGCTATGTGTCCTTCAACAAGTCCCCTGCCTCCAGTATCAGCCAGCTGGCCTTTGTGGCTTGTTAGCTTTTGGTTGATACGTAAATCGTAATTCACCTTATTGTTAATGTCCCATCTCATGGGGCTGGATGTTGCAGAACTGACTTTGCCACAATGTTTGAGACATTATCCTTTCAGTCTCTCACAGACATCCCTTCTGAAAGGTGAAAATCATGTGATTGCTCTTTGAAAATGACAATTATTCTGTGATCTCTGTGTAGAATATTAAGTTTTTATTTATGAGGGTTAAAGAAAAATAAAACTTGTATTAACCCTCTCCAAAAAACTAATCTGATCCACAAGTATGGAGTTTTTATGTAGGTTATTTGGAAAAGTAACAAATATAATCTCATACTTTGTGTACCTGTATTTCCTGAAAGGCCAGTTTAACTGTTCTAATTCATAAATGAATTTATTTATGAATTCTCAAAAGTAATCTATGCTTTTGAGAGGCCCTATACTGTTCTTCAGGCAAAACAGAAATCTTTAAACCTTGTTTTAAACATAACAATCAATGTGTTCTATATAATTATGTTATGTTTAATGTCTACATAATGTAAAAAAGCTGAAAAACTAGATCCTAGATCCTTCACTGCGGTGTTTGACACATTCCTTGCCTCAGCACTCCGATGGTTTTAACTGAGGAAGTCAGTATTGAGGTCCTTCCATGGTGCAAGTTGAGTTGCAATGAAGTAAAAAGCCTGTGTGTGATATCAGCAACTGTATCGTATCTCCTTCTTCTAGAATAGATTGCATTGGCCCACTGGTAATATTTCTTGGCACCTCTTGCATCTATCCATTATATTATTGTTTAGAAATAAGGAAACAACAGTATTACTTTACCCTGGCCTTGAGAATTTGCTCTCAAACTACTTTGGTTTATTCCTAAATTAATCTAGTGCCACCATCCCTTTCAGGCATCACATAAACCTACACAATGAACACAACTTGGCATTTATCTACTTGTCACTCAGGTAAAGTTGCTGCAGAACTTGCGGTCTAGTCACTACGTTTAATGTGTATCCTTGTTTTTTATCAAATTCGATCACTCATTCAGAATATGAATTGAAGATTTTAGATACTAATGACACACTTTTATCTCACAGTTTAAATATTCACAGCCTTTTAATGCATAGAGTTTTAATCACTGGTCAGTAGTGATATAGTGATTTATGGTTAAGAATGCAGCAAATTCTGCATTAAAAATTGTTTCTATGTGGATACTTCTAAAATAGCCCCCTTAAACCACTGGGTTTGCCATTATTTGCAGAGACCCAGAGTGATCATAGGGTAATTTATGTGTGCACAATACTCCCTTCATACTGAAACTTACTAAATAACAGAACCAAATCTTATGACAACTACAGTCATTTAAGAGTGAAGATAGTTTCTCACATAAAGAATAAATTTTGTTTTAAATGCTGAGTAGCTTTCTACGTGGTTTATTTGTGGAGTTTTTTTACCAGCTAAAAATGTAAGCTACTACGTAAATATTTATTCAGGTTTAGTTGCAAAGTGTCAGAGCAGTGTTTCATGTACAGTACTTTATTGATGGAACAATTTGATTGAAGTCCATAGGGAAGCTGTAACAATGAAAGGAATGATTTCAATGCTAGCATCGTTTCCAAGGGGTTTCGAGCACTTACTGTCTTTTCAGTCATAGCTGTATAACACAGCATATACACAACAGTTAACTATGGAGGTGAATTATCTTTCAGTTTTGTTTTTCTCAGTGGTATTTCTACCATCTTGTAAGTTGTTCAGGAACGTGCAAAATTTTCATGTTCTTTTCTGAACAAATCTTGAAGTCTCGGAAATCCATGTGTATTTCAATGTAATGAGTAAAAGTTTAACATGAGCTTTCTGCCTCAGTTATCGGTTTCACATTTCAGTCTCCCATACACAGGGGATCTGTGTCTGATATTTTAAACCAAAACACATCACTGGGAGGAAAAAAGATAATAAATGAAACATCTTTTTATTGCACTGTACAAACCATGTCTGTGAAGGGCTGTAGATTACACTTTTACTTTCTTTAGCTGTTCCGTTGAAGAGCACTTCATAAATGTAGGTACTGCAAAACAGAGGACAGGATAATATTTTCTGGTGTGGAGCTGGTCTACTGAGATCCAGTGTTTCAAGTGTTCTCTGCCTACTTCTGCTACAAATTGTTGTCTAATTTAGATGAAATAATAGCAACTATATTTAATTTCATATAAATAGTTGAGACTATTACATGAATGTAATAATTTGACAGTTCAACAGTGACAATCTGTATTGAAGAAGTCTGAAATTATGGAGTAAAATCCTTTACGTAAATTCATATAGTGAGAAGGATTATTTATTAATAGAAATTTTCAGTGTAAATTTGAGGCAGGTGTATATGCCCAGGTACATAAAGTGATTCATGGGCAGCCATAATGACTTGATTCTTGTTACGTAAGAGGTTTATGGGAACACCTCAAAAACAGTGTACCACATAACCCATGTATATACACTAAATTCTGTCTCCACCTTCTTCTTTAATTCTTCATTCCATTTAAAAAATACTTTTTTTTTTTTTGTGAAACAGTATTGAAATATGTCTTTATTTTCTCATTAACATTGTAACACAGCTGCTTCTCTGTCTGCAAATAGTGAGGAAATCAAAAGAAGCACTGACTGCATAGAATTTGAAATAAAATATTCCAAAAACTTTAATTGCTTTAGTATGTCATTTATGCCAACATATCTGATAGAGTGATCTGGCCTGTTAAGAGGTTCACCACTTTTTGGAATTATCCAGGAATGAATAACAGAGGAAAGAACTGAGTGTGAAAGAATGTTCGTACTGAAAGATCTCTAGGCCACAAAGCAGGTAGGAGGGTATCTCACATGTATACTTCCCATTACTGAGTGTTTTAATTATCTTAGCAGAGGAGTTGCATGTTTGAGTCCATGCATTTGGATTTATTTTTTCTCATGCAACAGTCAATTTTATGATCAGCCCTCTGTCCTGTCTCAAAGTAGGCAGCAAGATATGAAAGGATTTTTGTGTAACACAAACTCTCCTATCTGGGTCACCGCATTCTTCCTAGTTGCGTATTTCCTGGGGTAATTTGACTGGGAATTGCTACTACTGACAAGAAGAATTAGTGCTGGATAATCTTGCAGCAATTATGAAAGTATTTTCTGACATCAGACACTATTTTTTTCTTACCCACAGGTAAATTCACCTTTAATACACGAGATTATTTACAAAATCTGAGACACTCCTTCTGGATTCTGCTTACAGAATGAAAAGGTGGAAAAACACCTGCAAAGTATCTGTTGAATGAACAGCCCATTTTACCCTTGAGAGCTCTTGCTGCTTTGATAGAAAAATGCAATGTATGGACAAAGCTTGCAGAAAGAAATAATCAGCTCTTGGCTAGCTGAGAAGGAGACTAACCTCATTGTCCCAGGAGAGGTTTTGAGTCAACTCTGTTATCCTTGGAAGGCTGTAATGGTAGCAAGGAGTGTTGATCCTTTCATCCTGCAGCTTTAACATGGTTATTATCAAGAGCTCTGCAAATACTTGAGACAAAACTGACCTTTGGGCTTGGAAAAGCCTGGGGGTTCTGGACATTCTCGATTGTGGAAAAAATATTAAATTAAAGTTAGCGTTGGTTTGATAGATTGGTCTGTCACTCTGGCCTTTTAAAGATCACCTTGGAAAGAACAGTCAAAGAAATCACCTGATATGGAAGAAACAAGTGCTAAAACTCTGTAAGGAGAAAACTTTTACATAAAGACTTTTAGGATTGGTTGTTTGTCGTTGTTTGTCATTGTTTGTTGTTGTTTGTTGCTGTTGGTTTTGGGTTGGTTTGTTTGTTTGTTTAAGCTATATGATGTAAACTTGAAGGTGATCTGAAGTAGCAGGAAATGAAAGGAAGAGAAGACTATTGCAAAGTGAGAAGGTTTCTGAACCTTCCCAGCATAAATTTCCTTCCTGCCAACTTAAGTGGGATCTATGTGTATCCTTCAATCTTATTCCTTTCTGTTTCAGAAAATACTGTTCCAGAGACAGGTGAACTTGTTTTGATTTATTCCTAATCTGTACCAGTTCAGGAGAACTAAAGTGTGTTGATGGTTAGTGGTGAGGTTTGGTTTTGTTTTCCCATAGTATTTGGAGTTATGGCTTTATAAAAATTGTGGTTAATCTGCAGCTTTTCAGAAGTTTGAGTGGCCTGACTGTTGCTTCCTTGAGATATGTTATAGCAAAGCCAAATAATCGCAAACAGAATGTACTGAATGTGAAGGATGTTTCCACTCTGGTAATTAAAAATCTTTTAAATTCAGGTTTTGTAAACGCTGCAGTGTAACTACCTAGTGTGGTCATTGCAAGGCCTGATTAATGGTACAGATTTTCAGACCAGAATTTGTTACCTCTGTGTCTTGCACACTGTTATGTGGTAGAAATGTTTCACTGGCCATAAAGCTGTCGCTTCTGACAGCTGCAATTTTTGAAAAAACATAGCTTGCTGGAGCCTTTATACTGCTCTTGCTAGAGGATGCATCCCACATTTCAGATCTGCTTAGATGTTGCAGGTCCATTGAAAATGTCTGCTCTATAATGAGGGCTCTGTTAAATTTTGGATGTATCTGGGTCTTTTTCTGTTTGATATGACTCTCAACATAAAGTAAATATAGTACCTGAGCAAAACATCAGCAAAATTATTTTGTGACCTTTTGGTAGCTTGGCCAAGTAAAAATAAACCTTTCCTGAATATGTGTATGCAGATGCCAAAGATCTCTTCTAATATTTGGAAGATTAAACCATAGGTGAGACTGGAATAGTCTTCCCATTCCCTCCCTTTCAAAAATAGATATTTTGGCTGCAGCAGATACAGTTCTTGTATCACTGAACATGATATGCTGCGTCTCAGTGAGAGAGATGCTTTATTTAAAGTAGTGTTTCATAAAAAAGATTAATTTCTCAGAAGTGAAAAGCAAAGCTTTCTGAAAGAACTGTGATGTTCATCCAGTTTCATTACTTTCAAGTTCTGATGCCTGCTGAAGCATGATGTTGCCTCAGAAGTAAAAAGAAGGGGACTTTTCCACAGATGATAAAGAAGTTGTGACATTTCTCAGATACATAATAGTTTCTATGAAGCTGCAGCATTAACTCTTTTATGCTATCATAGATCTGAACTGGAAAACCCTTTTGTTCCCTATACCAATCATATTTTTAGGGTGGATCAGTCACTACAGTTCATGCATACCACAAGCTGTCAATTCCTAGGAATATGTTTAGCTTTTCTGTGCTCTGTCTGTGTAAAAATTTAATCTCAGCTTTTCCTAGTTTTAATTATTGTCTCTTGCTCAAATTAATGGATTTTGCAGTAGCATAGCTGATACTAATGCAATTAAAACATTTAAGTATAGAGGAGTTGATATTCCAGAAAATGTTTGAGCAAGCTGCGAAGTGAGGCTGATATTTTACTCTTCTAGTAATAGAATAGAGATACACTATTTCATTGCAGTAATTATTTACACTGATGAATAGGGAAATGGGGCAAAACGTTCTGCCCCGGGCTTTTACTGTAACTTGTTTGACGCTGAGCAAAATAACTGATGTTTCTTTTGTGAAGAGGAATGCAGATGATGTGACAAAATGTTACTGGGGCATGAGGTTGTAACAAGATCCTGTCTGTGAGGGAATCAGTAGAAATCAGGGTAGGATGTTCCCCAGTGCAGCTATGCTGGCTTCCAAAGGAATGAGTCTGTGCAGCACGTGTGACAATCTCACCCTAGGCTACTGAAAAAAAGGTCTTAAAAGCATGATCCTTTATTTTCTCCTTTCTTGAGAAAGTCAGTCTTCTACAGAAATTTCTGTTGTTTTGGTGTCAGAAAACAAGGTCATTTTGAGCAACGCTGGTATTTAGTATCCCAAAGAATCTGTTGCGATGAACAGGTGAGGCTCTTACAGGCTTCCAGGGAAAACTTAATGAGTGGAAGAATAATAGAAACATAGAATCATAGAATAATTTCAGTTCAAAGAGACCCTGAGGATCATCGAGTCTAGCCATAAACTAACTCTAGAACTAAACCTCATCTAAATGCCTTTTAAACACCACCAGGGATGATGACTCCACCACTTCCCTGGACAGCCTGTTCCAATGCCTGACAACCCTTTCCATGAAGAATTTTTTCCTAATGTCCAATCTAAACCTCCCCTGGCACATCTTGAGGCCATTTCCTCTCATCCTATCACTTGCTATGTGGAAGAAGACACCAATTCCCTCCATGCTACAACCTCCTTTCAGGTAGTTGTAGACAGCAATAAGGTCTCCCCTCAGCCTCCTTTTCTCCAGGCTAAACAGCCCCAGTTCCCTTAGCAACTCCTTATCACGCTTGTGCTCCAGGCCCCTCACCTGCTTCATCACCCTCCTCTGTACCTCTCTAGTACCTCGATGTCCTTCTTGTAACAAGGGGCCCAAAACTAAACACAGGATTCAAGGTGCAGCCTCACCAGCACCAAGAAGAGTGACACAATCACTTCCCTAGTCCTGCTGGCCACACTATTCCTAATACAAGCCAGGATACTGGTGACCTTTTTGGCCACCTGGGCACACTGCTGGCTCATGTTCAACCAGCTGTCAATCAACACCCCCAGATCCTTTTCTGCCAGGCAGCTTTCCAACCACCCTTCCCCGAACCTGTAGTGCTGCCTGGGGTTGTTGTGACCCAAGTGCAGGACCTGGCACTTGGCCTTGTTAAACCTCATACACTTGGCCTCATCCCAACAATCTAACCAGTCCAGATCCCCCTGTATGGCCTTCCTACTCTCTAGCAAATCAACACTCCCACCCAACTTGGTGTCATCTGCAAACTTACTGAGTGTGCACTCAATCCCCTCATCCAGATCATTGATAAAGAGATTAAACAGAACTGGCCCAAATACTGAGCCATGGGGCACACCACTTGTGACCGGCTGCCAACTGGATTTGGCTCCGTTCACCACAAATCTTTTGGCCTGGCCCTCCAGCCAGTTCTTTATCCATCGCAGAGTACACCCATCCAGGCCATGAGCTGCCAGCTTCTCCAGGAGAATGCTGTGGGATATGGCGTCAAAGGCTTTACTGAAGTCTAAGTACACAACATCCACATCCTTTCCCTCATCTACTAGGTGGGTCACCTTGTCACAGAAGGAGATCAGCTTGGTCAAGCAGGACCTTCCATTCATAAACACATATTGATTAGGCCTGATCACGTTGTTTTCTTGTGTGCACTGTGTGATGTTACTCAGGATGATCTGCTACTATGTGGAGGTGGAGGAGTGTTGCTCCTTAGCAAGGCAAGTCAGGTGTTGCTGCTTTGGCATTGGGAAGGGATGTTGCACAGTGCCACATGCCAAGACACAGAGATGCCTGAATTAACGAAGCACTTCACTGTAGAAGTGGAGAAGTCATGTGCAGCTACATTAAGAGCTTACTGCTTTTGGTGTGGATTTTTATGGCTCTGCGAATGCTGATGTCTGAATCCCAGTGCGCTGCTTTATGGGTGCAGCGAATCACTGCTAACATATCAGGCGGGAAGATTTCAAATCTATATTTCGTCTGTCAGAGCACAGAAGAGAGTGCTGTGACCACTACATGCTTCAGGTTGTATTGGCTGCTGCACTTTGAGCCCTGCAGATGTTTCTGCATGTATCCCACACTGCCCTTTGCTGCAAAGTGTTACTGGTGCTGGTTGTCCTAATAACAGGAGCAATTTTCTGTTATGGATCAGATACAGTCTAAAGCCTCAGAAACAAGGAAACATAAATAGCTCATCCAATGCCAATAGTGTGTATCAGCTAAACTGTGTGTCAGTGGAGCTGTATTCCTGATATTTTTTCCAAAATATTAATAAAATTGAAGAACTGGATGATGATGCCTGATAACCTGACTTAATCAAAGCCAAGAGGAGACTAATTCCAGGATGAATTCAAACTAAGTGAAGAGACAATATGATATCAAGTCAAACTGAGAAATGTCAAGAGGTAAAGGGTAATGACTTGCAGTTTTCTAGAATGACTATATGTATATATATATATAATTTTTTTTCCCCCCTTGGAGTAATTGCATCAGACTCTGAGACAAAGCAGATGAAAGATGAGTGTAGATAAAGAATAAAGTAGTGAATAAAGGGATATTCCCAGTAACATTGTACTGCATCATCCAGTATATCTCTGGGGAATTCAATACCCATGTGGTCTCAAGACCACGCAATCACATGGAGGAGAAAACTCATAAGAAGACAAGGATGTTCAAGAACAACAACTGAGAAAAGAGATGATAGTTATATTAAAGTGTTCTTTATAGAAAGTAAGGCAGAAATTAATAGTCAGGTTCCAGTAATGTTAACAGCTCATAAGGCAGACACTGGTCCCAATAACCCTGCAACCAACCAGGTGACAAACTCCAAGAAATACTCCTTACACAGCTTGTAATGTGGTAATACTAACAGTCACACTGTGACTAAGTACTGCTATAAAGGAGGGATTAGTACAAGAGTAAACATTTTCATGCTTTGCGTACAAGCAAACTGCCTAAGTGCTTGTGTTTTATAGAAAATATTCCTTGAACAACCTATTCCCCTACTGCAAGGTTTCTGTAGGAAAACATTCTTTTAGATGATATGGAGGGTTTGTGCCATGCTCTTGTTACACTGCCTAGACTAGTTACAGCTTGGTCATTAAATGGAGCAGAATCTGTCAGCATCTGTGACTCCCAGTGTCACTGAACACCTGCTGTCTTTGCTCTTCTCTGAAGAACCTCACATTGTTTCTAGGATGCTTGTCTAGGTGTAACACTGCTGACAGATTATAGCAACTCCTATGATCCTTGTTTTGTTTCCTTTGATCTATCTGAATGAAGTACAGTTTTTTCAAAACAACTGAAGGAAGCAGAAGACATTAATTTTCTCAAAATCATTTTTGTGCAAACCTATACACTGGCTTTGGCGGCTGCTTGTGGAAATAAGCCTAGGATTGCTTTAAAGTTTGATATACGTCAAGAAGTATTTTGAAACTTGACTTATTTCTAATTAAAATGAAATCTGAATGCACATGAGTTTTTTGATAATTTCAGTCTTTGTTTCAAGAACAGTTCTACACACATAAAGTTCTTTTATCTCAGGGACTAGCTGCTATTGTACCATTTTATATTATAGCTGCTACATTCACCCACACAGTCTCATTGACTTCAGTGGGAATTTTCCTTAGACAAGGAATTAAATAGTCTTCATAATTAGTTCCCCCATGAATTCAGAATATTAGATATCAGCTCGAGTTATGTTGCATGCTGTCAATTTTCCATCTGTTAAAATTCTTGGAACAGATGCAATAAAATTTCTTCAAGCTTGATAAGAAAAGTTACATGTAGTTTGAATTCTCAGTCGGAGTTTGTGAAGGCTGCTCTTAAGTTCTTTTACAGGAAAGGAGTTTTCTGTACTAAGCTCCGTATTACACCCCTGTCGATTCTGCATTACTTCGGTGTCACACATTTGAATAAAGAGAAATAACTTTTTTTTTTTTTTTTGGTAAATGATGTGTAAAGAATAAAGGCAAGAGCATAACAAGAAAAAAAAAACAACACAGCTGAGCATGGTTCTTTGACCTTGAAAGAAAATCCACAATACTTTATTTACATTTGGTTTTGTGTGTGGTGAGAGAAAATATAAGTAGCATATGGGAAACTGAGGATGGGATGTCATTAGTTGTGCAAAATTGAAGGAATACATCTTATAATGATTATGTTCCTTTGTATGGAAGCAAACTTTGGCACATTGAACATTTTGAATCTTCCTTGGGTCTTCTAGCTGTGTTGATCTGTCAGTGTAAGTGTATGCCTGGAACTAGCAGAGGGACATCATCACATGCTTAAGAAGTGCCCACTGGACTTTTTTGTTCTTCTAACTTGCAGATAAAGTGATCGGTTGGAAATAATTGTCGTTCACCTTGATCCTGCCTGTGAAGGCTGGTTCCAAGTATATTTTTCAGTTTTTTATCTTACTTTTTAAAAAAATAGGTACCTTGCCTGTAATCAAATACTTTTGACAAGATATGGATGATTTTGATAATAATTCAGATGCTCTTTATCTATTAAAAATAGGTTTAGTAAATACTTAGTTTTGAGGCTGTGTTAGTGAATATGCTAAAAGTCCACATGTTTCTGTACTAGATGCATAAACTTCATAGGGTCTGGTGATTAAATCAAGAAAAAAAGGAGCTTATAAGAATCTACTACACTGCAGTTAAGTTTATTTAACTACCAGAATGCCTTATGTGTAGCATAGCCTTATGAACTAATATTCTTCTAGTGAACTAGAAATGTATCTTTGGGGTATGTTTGGTTTGTAGCAAGCATCAGTTCTATGTGGTTTTTTTTTTGTTTTTTAAACTATATGGTACAATACATGTCGATGTTGCACTCAAGAAATAAATCATGTACTCTGAAAGCATATTGTAACCACATCGTCTTTCAAATGCTTTGAGAAATTAATCTGGATGGATTGAACAATTTTTTTATCTTTGCTATCATTTGAAACTGCTATAGGTAAAATTTTTCCCTCAGAACTGGCTGAGAGCCGGGTACAAGATCTTCAGCTAGAATAGATCAGTGCAGTGTGGGAGATTTGAGGGATTTTCTTGAGGCTGAGTTGTGGAGGGGTTGCTGTTAGATGGAGATTTGTTACTGAACCAGCCAGGAATTTCAAGGCTGGGAACAGGACCTGCCGTGGGAGAGAAGCAACTCTGAAATAACAAGGCCCCAACGTGGTGTAAATCAACGGACCTATTAGCAGTGAGACTCAGGCGCGTGGACAGCTCATGAACATGGACAATATCCAATCAGCTAATGCACGCTTGGAGCGTGGACGTGTGATCATGAAATAACTGCATATATAAGGAGGCTTGTCTCTGTAATAAATGGCTTCGCTTGAATTCATATTGAATTGTGTGGAGTCCATGAGTTTTCGCCCTCGCAGTGCAGCTTGTTTTGTTTCACAGGAAAAACCTCGCCTTTGTCCTGCTGCTGATCTTGCTCTCGAAGAAATGTACTTCAGCCTGCCTCTCCTAACAGCCTTGTTCCCCTGAGGTGCATGTGGAGTCCAGCAGGTCTGCAGCCTGGCTTCCAGCATGCCAACAACTGTTTTTTGTGTCTCCCCCTCACGCCTCACTGGGTAATACGGCAGTCTTTTATTTACCTAAAACGGGCTTAGATCACATCCTTGTTCTAGCAAGTAGAAGCATAAGGTATTATCACAGAAGCAAGGCTTAAGTTTCACCTGTGGGATTCTTCTGCTGGGCAGTGTGGTGGTACAAACAGTATATTTTTTTAGCTTGGAAATTCTCTAGAAGATACTTTGGCAGTAAATAATACAGCAGTATCAATTTTATTTTAAAGTAAGAACACCAGATTGTGGCTCATGGCTGCTTTATTTCGTTCTTCATTTGTCAAGCTGCAGTAGACTCTGGTATGAGTTTGCTCAAGTGATGCTGAATATGAATGTATAAACCTGGGTTTTGACTAATTATGTCTGAGTTGTGAGTGAAAATACTTTCTTATTGTAATAGGTAAGGCACTGAAGATAGTTCATCACAAAAATGCCATTATTTTTACAGAGCATGTGATGAACTAAGTGGTGTGTACAAACAAGTGGGGACAGTGTTGTGCTCCTCTGATATTAAAAAAAAAATGTTTTTAGGATAGACTGAGGTTTTTCCTCTTCTTTTGTAGTATGAGCTGATATAATTTATCATCTCAACCTCTCCTGTGCAGAGCTGGGTAAGAGATATCACCACCATGACAGCTAAGATTTTGGATGAAGCCACATGATCTCAGCAGCTGACGTATAATGAAAAATATTAAATATTGTGGAAGTTTTCAGTTAACAGTTCTGCAGGGCAATTCCTGGCCATTTGGGATGTTGCTTGCCCAGGACCTTATTGTCCCTATGTGATGTTTCTCATGATGGAGAGAAGATTGAAGACAAAGATAAAATGTCAACATCTGTGATGTCTAGTATCTAGCTTGCTGTTTCCAAATATTGTCGAGTGACTGTCATAATTGTTTAATGAATAATGCTATTGCTCAAGGTCAGCATAGTTCCTCAATGCAATTAATTGATTCTGGAGTGAAATAGCGTAATTCAGTGTGACTTGAGGATGTGTGTATGGGGAAAAATGAATTGCTAATATTTATTGCTGATATGTATCAAGGAAGGTTGTGTTTGACACACTTGGCATTATTCTCACTATTGTTCTGTAAACCTGCTTTAGGGAAGATATTTATGTGACAGATGATGATGAGTGTGGTCCAGCTAGGTCCACCTTCTGATTGAACATGAACTAGGAAAGAATTGTCCCTTTACTTACTCGTGGGCTTATTGCCTGACAGAGAAAGCAAGACACATAGTCCTCAGAGCATGGCAGAACACCTTCTTTTTTTTTTTTTTTTGGTAATAAAATGGCTGTATGGAAAAGTTGTGAGTCATTGACCTAAGAAGGAATGAAGTAACCATTTTGAAAAGGTTATGGGACCTACTGTGTTGTAATTGTGTGCTATTCCAATGCAAATATTGAAACTTGAAATAGTTTTGGAGCACTGTGATGGATGCATGACACTATTTCTGAATGAGTGCTAGGTTTTTTTTGAACAAATTGAGTAAAAATGTATTTAGGTGCTTCTCTTAGGTTGCTAGCAAGCGTTTAAAGCAAGTTAAAGTGTGGCTCTGTACCTGCCAGACCAAGGCTTCTCCTAATAATGTTCAATTAAGCCTACTGCTTGTTGGAGGTATCCGAGTTCATTTTCCACAGCTATGCTAGGCTTTGACAGTGAGATCACAGAACAGGTATAGATATTTAAAGAGCATCCTAGTTTGTCATTTGGTCAAAATAAGCTCCCAGTGCAACAGAAGTATGCCTCTATTTGATTGTTGACGCTTAAGAAACTAATACACAATTCCTGTGTATTTTAGGAGCAGTTGATGTGAGTATATTTTGAAAAATAACTTTTTCCAAGTACATAGTGCTTAAGGTGGCTGTATTTTATGAATCTTCCTCTCATAGACATTTTTTTCTCTTACATTCCGATGCAGCTGTTGGAAAAGAGACAAACCCTTTAAGCCAGAACACTTAGCTCAATACATGTATTATAGTTACTTTTTATTTTCCATGCTCTCTCCTCTAGAGAAATCCCTGAAGTGGACAAGAGAGAAGTAATCTAAAAGACAGAAATCTTATAGTCTGTCTAAAAATATGTATTTTCCTGGGCTTCACGTGGTGGTATTCTCTGGGTGACACTTGAGATCAACATGCAATTCTGATACTGGACTTCTTGATCCATCTGACTCCTGGTATTACATCCTGAGCTGATCTGAGAGCAATTGAGGTGTAAAGGATGTAGCGGCTGGAATAAGGGCAGACAGGGATTTCTTAATTATGGCTGAGAACAGGTCCAAGAGTGGTGCAGCATCTTGCTTTGATGGAAGGCCAATCTCTGATTGCTGGGCTGCCAGGGACAGCCTGATGAGGCTGTGGTAGTAGGCAAGAAATTCAACTTGCTCTCATGTGGCCTTCTTAGGCTGCTGTGGGGAGAACAGCTGTTTTCTCTCAAGTAGAACTATTAAGAATATTAGAGGAAGGATGTCGACATTTGTTAAGGAGGGCTAGGAAATGGATGATTTGAAAAGAATAGTCAGTAAAATATATGTCTGCCTGTGCCTTCTCTTTCCCATCCCATCTTTTCATGTCTTTTTTTTGGTGGTAATGGATGGGCTTTTCTTTTTTTTTACTTTCTTTCTCTTTTTTTTTTTTTTTTTCATTTTCTCCAAAGACTTCTCTGATATGTTATTCTTGCAAAAATGCATCTTCTGCAATCCTGTTTCTGACTGCTCTTTTTTTTTTCCCCAGCACTGATGTGATCCATCATAAGAGAAAATGTTATTAAATGTGCTGCTGACTATTGAATATCTCTAAATTATGGCTTTGTGTGGTGTTGACCTGCACAGTAGTGCTTAAATTGTACAAGTTGTGATATGGCTAGGAAGCTGAAGACTTCCTAGTGTCAGGTGTTCAGGAAGCTCCTCATCATTGTAAGAACTCGGTGGGCTATTCAAGAAGAATAGCATAGTGGGTCATGTTTTCTGATTTAATATGATCTTATTGTAAACAAGTGGCAAATAAGGCAAACAGATCAGCTTAGCTGCTTCTGTTTTGTAATAGGAGGAAGTGCCTGCTGGTGCTTGCAGTGTCATCATGGTGTTGGTGGTGATGGTTGAGAACTTCAGGCCTTGTCCCTTTTGTGTTCCACTCCATTCACTGGGCTTTATGGAAAACTGGATTTAACTGTTGAAGTATGGGCTCATTTTAGGCAAGGCATGACTCTGGGCTGGGGTTGCAGCCATCTGATGCTTTCTCCTCTGGTGACCCCATGACCCTCACTGTCCTCCTGGCCCCTGTCTGCACATGCAGGATCACAGGCCAGGGCCACCACATCACATGGGGCTCTGCTCCAGGAACGGGGTGTTGGCTGATGGCTCTGTGTCCATCACTCCTGTCACCCTCGTGGACACCTATGTGTTAGCCATGTCAAATGATGTCCTGGGTGTCACTTCTCCATGGCTGTGTAAGGAAAGGTGGCTGCAGACCTCTAACAGAGGAAGCAGGAATTAAATGGCACTGATTAAAAAAAAAAAAAACTTGATCTCATTTGTCCCTACCCATAAAGTGGAGAACATTGCTCACTTCTTTTTCAAAGGAGGTTTGGCTACAAAGAGGTTGTGACTTACCAACACAGTGGATTTTGCTAAGCAACAAAAGACTTGAAGCTCAGCCAGTTTAGCCTAAACTGGTCATATCAAATTCCTGCATCCCAATTATACCCTATGAGTGGATCACTTCAGCAGAAATTGTGTTGTTTGGCTAAGAGCATGTTCCTCTGTCACAACACATAACAACACAGAGTTCTTGCATCTTAAAAGCACCATGGAGTGTTACGTTAGAGTTTCGGGCTGTAGATCTTTGTGCTATCTCAGTTCTTTATGATGCTCGTGTATTTGGAGCAGACAGGGAACAGGTATCTGTGATCTTTTCTCTGGTCGATACCACTACCACTGACTATAAGGGTATCGGTGAAACATTTTACTCCCTGCTCTAATTCTCTACCCTTTTTATTTTCCTTTGTACACTTGAGGACAAAATGCTAAAAATCAGTTTTCTAAAAGCATCTGATCTTTTGCCCAGCACTGGTTAATGTTACAATCTGACTTTTATTAGATGGAAAACCCCAAATTATAACTTTTTAGTATGAGAAGCAAGTGACTTAGCAGTGAGAGGTAGGTATCTCCTAACATGCCTTGGGCCTGTCTTTGAAAATATCCTTGAGAGAAGAGAAAGATATATCTATTAGGAAAAAAAATAAAATTGTAAGATGAATGAGTGTGTGGTGCTGGTGGGGACAGCTGCTCCTTCTCTGTATGTGGGTACCTAAACTGAGGTAGAAAGTGAGTCTGGACTATGGCAAATTAAAGTGCCTGTCTTGCTATTTCCAATGAAAGAAAATTTCATTACTCTATTGATTTACAGTGATCAGTGTTTTGTTTCTGCCTCTCTTTTTTTTTTTTTTTGGAGGCTGCATTGTCAGAAGAACAGGCATTCACTGTGGTTTATTGATTCTAACCAGGGCTGAAAGATGATTGAGTCCTGTGACTTTTTGTACCCCATTGTTTCTCCTTGTGCTCTGGTGGAAAAACAATTAAAAGTATTCCCATTCCCATTAACAGCATCTCTGGATGTTCTCTTAGTCTCCAAATATACTGCTAGGGATGGAGATGGAAATGCCAATGACCAGTCCAGCGTAAGATTAATGTTCATCATTTTATGAGAAAACAGCTATAAACAATACAATCCAGCTCTTCAGAACAGGGCTGAAATATTTATTTAATCTGTAAAACTGCAGATATATAGTAATAAAGAATTATTAACAAAGAAAAGATTTAAGGATTTGGCTGCATTGTAGTTCATGGTAACTCAACAGCTAGAAGCATGTCTGTTTAGCTGATCAATGAGAGGCTGTTGCTGTGTCTTGTGTTGTCCTGTCACTGTGATAATGACATTGGGGATGTAACTGGTTTCTTAGTTTGCTCAATACTATACATATTTGAATCCATAAATAGGATTTAGCTTTGCTAAATTTAGGTTTGGATTATGGAGCAGTACTAGCACTGATTTTATGTATTGCTTCAGCATTTTAGTGAACAAGAATGGGTTTATTTCACACTAGTGTGCTTCTCTGGTGAAAAAATATGGGCAAGTAAAAACATAACTGATAGACTGATGGGGGAATAAAGGGGATGCTAGAAAAAATTGTGGAAGTTGAATTGTTGTCAAAATAGTAGATTTTAAATACTTCTGAACTGCTATCATATTACAGTTTCACTGGTCTGCATGGCCTGGTTACAGCTGCCACCACTGCTGGGTCTAAGACACCTGTGTTTTCTCTTTGCTTTCACCTCTGACACCAAGCATACTCTTCTCCCTTAATGGTTATTTTTGTCCCTGAGTAGCTGTGGACTCAGGGGCATTAAGCACTACCTTCTGGCTGACAAAAGATACCCTGTCAAGTGACAAGGGGAAACTCTCCTAGCTGGTCACCATGCTGTTGTCCATGGTGCTCTTTGGTCACTGGGAGATATTCTTTAGGAGTGAAAACCTGTGACATCTCACAGACATTGCATTTGAAGATGTCTCTTTTTAAGAGAAGAAAAACCTAACAATGAAACCTTCTTCTTATACTGATCTTCTTTCTAGCCCAAAAATAAACAGCAACCAGAGACCAAATAATTGGAAGTAATGTATATATGCACTGCAGTGTATATACAGCTCCATAACTTGGATGATCTTTCCTGGTAGGAGGCAGACAGTGAAGGCTACTTGTCTACTAGAGTCCTGGAAAAACTATTCTAAGTGCCCTGAACTTGTGCACAGAAGATGTTCTTGCTCTCCTCCCTCTGCTGAGAGTAGGTTGAGCATTTGTCTTGGACATTTTAAAAAACCTTGTGTGACTACTGCTGTGTGAAGGGAGAGAGCAGAAATTGGGTGGGCATGTTCTGCAGGTTGCTTGTAGGTTGCTTGTAGTTGCAACCGAAGGATCAGGAGCAAACAGCCGCAAGGAGATGAACATGCAGGAGTGGGAATGTGTGTGACCTGTAACTAGCCTAGTGCTGGAAGCTGTGTGAAATGTAGGCAATCCTAGTGTTTGGGCTCTTTCATTTTGCAGTAAGGAAAGCAGACCCTGCTGTGGTAGTTGTATGAAGCAAATATATCTGTCATCTTCTTTATGTGTATTTTCTGTGGTTGTGGTTTTTCTTTTTACCCCATTAGGTCTTTTTGCCCTGTTACTAATACTTTTACTCTGGCAGATAGGTACTTGGAGATCAGGCTTACCTAGGCACCGACGCTGACAGTTTTGTTACAATAAAACTGTGCTAGTGCCCTTGTCACAAACCACAGCCAGTCACTTGGAGACTTAAATTACAGGTATGTCTAATGAATTGCCCTGTATATTTAAAGTGCAATATAAATACCTGCCATGGATTTTAATTAACAGCATAGCCGAAGTGCTGCCAACTATCTGCTGGCTGCTGTTGGGATGTTAATTTTTTTTAACGGCTATTAAATATAGTGAGCAACATGGCTAGTGTCTGTTGTGAGAAGGAATGCCAGCATTGCCACCAGCACAGATGTTTAGCTGGAAGTGTACCACTGTCTGCCCTGAAGAAGGCGACATTTATGAGAAGATAAGGCATATTGTAGACAGCAATAATATTCCTCTGGCTGTGAGGGGCTGACACCTCCTAGAACAATTGCAATAGCAGCAGAACTCAGTGCTAAATAAAATTTCAGTAAACCAAAGAGAAGTTCTACCTAGAAAATTGCTGTCATGATTGTGCAAGTTGAACTTGATCATCCTAGTGGGTCGCTTCCGGCTCAGGACATTCTATGATTCTGTAATTCTATGTGCCCTGGCTGTCGACCTAGTGCACATAGTGAGTATGAGTCTGGTGATTGGACTTGGAGCAAATGCAAGTTGGGCGCAATGTCTTGCAATAAGCTAATGCTTGAACTTATTACGATGTGTTTCACTGCAAGTGATGCTGCTTACTGCCCTGAAGGCAAGGGTAGATTGTCAAGGGGAGATGTATGGGTGAAGTAGGAGATACTAGACTTCTGCATTTCGTTAAAGGGAAAAGATGCTAGCGTTTCCAGGCATAGAGCATTAAAGTTAGCAATTAGGAATGCATTCACAGCTAGAAAAATTCAGTGGCAAAACCGAAGTCTGATACTGCTTAGGAGAGGGGCTGCTGCATATTGATCACTTGTGAAAACCGGTACTGAAGATGTTGGCTTTCGAAGCATCCACTTGGGACACTCCTAGCCAGTACCTGATTTGTTTTAACACACCATCTTTCTAGTGGTTTGAATGATGAGTTTAAAATAAATAACTTCTTCCTGCTGGAATTATTCCATGTGGACAGGAATACAAAGGTTCTGCTAACACTTTCATTCCACTGAGACTACACTTCCTACTTAGCACTGTTAAGGTGGTGGCAAATCTCTGATTTTTGCTGTGTAACTACTGTGTTCATATAGGAAAACTGATATTTTTTAATACAGTAAAGAACATCTCTAGTTGAACAAAGATGTAAGAGGTCGTTTGTAAAGGAGGTTCCATACTCCAAACCTACCTGTATCAGCTGGCCTCTAGTGGAAACTTGCTTGTTTTATCATCAAGGCAGCAGCTCTTTAGACATGGGGAATTATCTGATTTTCCTTTCCAGTAGAAAGAATTCTCTCCATCCTTCTGCCTGTACTTTTTCCAGTAATGGTACATGCCCTTTCTTATCTGAGTTGACTGGAAAATGAAATGTTGATTGTTACCCTGTTGCAATACCATCGTACTCTGATGCAAATATGTTGATTACTGTGATGTTTCTTCTCTGTGCCTCAGAGAAGAAACCTGCATCAGCTTTGTCCTGGGTAGCTCTTCCCAAGCTCAAAATCCTTCTTCCTCCTCTGTACTTCAGCCTCCCCTTTTCACTTGCGAAGTGACCTGTTTTCTGTGGAATTACTGATGCCATTCAAGAGATCTCTGTCTTTCAACAGCTTTAACTGGATGGCCCAGTTACTGATTATTAGTGGTCTTCTTTGTAAAGGACATAAGAATGGGAAGAACTGCCTTCTGTCATTATTGAAAAGCAGTGAATGGCATCACTGAAGTACAGAAAGCTGCACCATGTTTGCAATGTTGTGGTTTCATTCCTTTTGAAATCACACTCAAGCAACTTCTTGTTTCCCTGGGATTTAATGTCTTGAATAGAAATAATCTGTTTGTTAGTATATTTGCTATTTGAATAAATCAAATTTCAGCAGTTTGGGGAGTTATTCACATCATCAGACTCATGCATCTAACACAGATGCTCTGAATTGTTCCATTGACTTCTCTTATTCATTACATAAAGTATTTAGTCTCCTAAATTGCAAGACGTAATGTAGAGGTACTTAAAAAAAAGGGTCTAACACTGAAGTCGCTAAACTCCCATTCAGAATTGTAAATGGATGCAGCTGAGTATTTAATGGGAAAACAGTCATATTATTAAGAAAGAAAAAAAAATATTCTTTTATCCTTAGAAACTGGCAGTCTTAAACTGGAGTGGCATATCAGGAGAAAAATAACTACTGTTGTTAGTGTCTCATCATTCATTACACTTGAGGAAAACTTGTAGAAAGAGCACTTCGGTCAACATGTTGCTTATGTATTGGCATTCTGCCTCAGATCATGTGTAGTGTCTTATAAAAGCATTAATTATTTGTCATGAGTGAGTTTTACAAAAGGTACACATTGATAATCTGTCTTAATATTTAAATATTTTTGCTTTTTAAAAATCTGTGCACCATATGTAACGCTGTTGAGCCTTTAAGTTTCTACCTCCATGCTGATTTGATTTATTACTTACTTTCATCTGAAGGATATAAATGAAGGTAAAATAGCTTGAAGCCTTCATCTGTATCGCAGAATCACAGAATGTATGGGATTGGAAGGGACCTCAAAAGATCATCTAGTCCAATCTCCCTGCTGGAACAGGAACACCTAGATGAGGTTACACAGGCTGCACATTTCTTTGATATAGGATAATGAAGAAGCAGAATGCTTTACCCGTGGCATTTGTTTATCAAAAGTCCTGTTTAGCCCAGTGGAGATGTGTGATTGAAAAAAATAAGCAAACACAAGAGTTGTGTCAGGGCACATCATATGCCAGCATATATTACCTACACTACAATGATAATGCAAATGTCTCATTTTCCTTGCCAGCTAAGCTACGTTAGCTATGTCAGGTATTGCAATCAAAGGTATCTTGCTTAACTTCCGTCTCTCATGTGCTGTAGTTTGTGGTGGTTTTCTGCCATGATAATGTGAAATTTTAATTATAAAGAATAAAGCCTGGAGGAATATTACTGAGATAGCGTTCAGTTTTCCAATGGAATAGCTTTCCCTGCAGATGGAGTCAAGCAAGTATTTCAATGTTGCGTGTAACTCTCCAGAGATATGAAAAATACTGTTTTTCTTTAAAGTATCAGGTTGTTGGGATATAATCTCAGTGATACTTCACAGTGCATGAACAAAACACGATGGGCATAGACATGCTTGGATGGTCTGAGGAAAGCAGAAGTCAAATTCTTCATAGGATCTGACTGAAAAATATCAGATTGTTGACTGAGAAAATCTTCACCCAAGTGATTGGTTTTAATATTTGGCTTCTCAATGGAAGTTTGTTTTTCAACCAACCTTACTTTGTCCCAAGGTAGAGGGAAATAAGATAAAGACTTCTTAGTGGGTAAAATATAATTTACTTGAGCAGCGGCAAAATCTAAAAAGTTTTACTATTGCCAAACCCAATGGGGTAAACCTTAAGCAGTAAATGATATAGATGTTGTTAAATAAATATTAGTGTTTGCTTCTCTCACATGATGACATAGCACTATTATCTTTTAGATTGTTAGAAGATTAAAAAAAAAAAAAAAAGAAATTAGTTCCATTTTCTGGAATGAGTGAATGAGTGGAAAACTTTAATGTCCTGCCTTTCCATACTAAACTGTTGTAGCTCAGGCAGGTATTCCTGACATTATGACCGTGGTTTGCATAAATGATCTAATTTAAAATATTAAATCCAGCTTGTTAGCTAAGTGCTTAGGTTGTAAATATTGAATGAACTTCAGATGCTGTGGTTTGACTGCTAACAGGTCTGTAGGACAGGAAGAGCTGCATCAGTTTTGGAATCTGCAGAATTTTTTGTTTCCCTCTGTGTGTTCATGTTGTGTAGTCATGGTCGCTGCAAAATGTTTGTGTCTTTCCAATATTTGTATTAAGTTTTTTTGTAAGAAGTCATCCAGTGTATAGGATGTGTGCATTTTTTTGGTGACATAACTGGATTTGAAATTCTAGTAGATGGTGGAGCTGGGTTTGGATGATGTATTCTGGTATTCAGCTGAGTCAGTCAGCAAAAGCCCCTCTGGTGCCTGAGCCAGCATCGCCACATCACCATCCAGATCTCTGCTGGGCACAGATGAAGCAGTTTCAATTTGGATATTCTACAACACAGTATGGCATGATACACATACCTCAGTTTGAAACTGGGATAGGGTGTTACCTGTGTCCCCGTAGCACTGTGTGCGGGCCACCAGGAACACTCTCAGCTGCTCAAAAGTCATGTATCAACTTTGTGTGGTTGCTGACTCCAGATCTGTAGCATATTTGAAGTCTGACTGCAACTACCACTGCATAGTGGTGCCTTTCCGTAACAGAGTAGCTAGAAACATCCACTGAAACAAATGTTCAGCAATTAACATTTTTGAGCCAGAAACAGTTCATTGAAAGGTCTCAAGCTCGACAAATGTTCTCTAATCTAAGCTAGAGAATGTTGGCTTCCCACTTGGATTTCTAGTGAGTTTGTCATTGAGCAAAGCCAGTGCCAAACAGAAAGAGTTTTGGCCTGAAGCTCTGTAGTTCGGAAACTCCTTTCACAACTGCTTGTGTATCAGCAAAGGGAGCTCACAATATGAAAGAAAAAATGTTTTTATAACTCGCCAGAAGTAATCTTGGCATCTGAAGCTGATGTGGTTTTAGTCTTAGCCTGGGTGGAATTTATTCCTGCTTCTAGTAAAAGAAAATGGATGTAATAAACATTTACACTGCAACAAGATTATAAAATACAAACACAGAGGTCCACAGCCTCCCTTTTTGCCAGTTGAAAGAGTTCTTCTGTCGAACTGTACACATTCCTGCAGCTTGAAGGCATTTGTTTTCTCTAGTTCTCCACTAACTTCAAAAATTTAATACTGCTGGAGAGTTGTCTTCGTGTCTGACATTGGCATCTTGATGCTGCTTCAAAATGTCATGTGAACACTTTAATTGACTGCTACCATTTTTAGACTGGTAGGTGGAAATGAAGGGTTATTGTCCATTGGGTTTGTATTTATTCTGCCTCTGAACTCTCCAATGTTGTGGTGTTGACAGTAACTGCCGAGTAACCTTTTTCTCACAGTAAACCTGTGGGACACCGTCAGTCTTCTGTGTTTGTGCTTTCTCTTGCTATGTACATCCTTTGCATAGAGGACCATCCACCCTTTTCTTTTACTACTTATACAGTATGGGTATTTACATATATATGTTTTATAGTATCTGAACATTTTTTCACTCTATAGATTTGTCCTTTTTTATTCACTACTAAGCAGGCAGAATTTGAACATGATGCTGCTGAATGGTTCTTGCATTTTGTGTGTTCTGACTGGTTATGACAGGCAGGCAATACCATGTGATATCTAAAATGTTTACAGAGAAGGGGGGAAAAACCACATTTGTGAGGTGAGAGTATTGATTCAGCTTATTGGCACATTAGCCTGTGGTTTATTCTGGTTTTTGATTGGTCACAGTGATATTATGACATTGCTGCAATTGGTTTCTCTTGGGTGCAGAATATTTTTCCACAGCATCTCTCAAGCTCCCCTAAATGGTGACAAAATAGGAAGCATTTCTTCCTTGCTGGTTAGTGTGGCTCCTCTGCCTTCTGCACTTTCATTATCTTGCTTCACAGTTATTTTACCCAGGGGAACCTAAAGCACCTCCAGTTCTCACATACATTTGGATTGCATGTTTATGTCAATGATTCTCTGCAGTTGACCACAGGGACAAAGCCACAAAATCTATCTTTGTGTCAGGCACTGTGCTAATTTTCCACATGAAGAGATGCAGCTGGGAAGCCCAGCACCAAATCATAATGAATTCTAACTAATTTCTCCATTTCTTTCTTGCCCTGCTCCCCAAATACAAGAGTATGTATCCTGAGCTTCATTATTGGTTTGTTCATTAACTACTTGAAGAAGGCAACTGCAGCTTTGGTGTCTGTGGTCTGTGGCTATGGAAGGACTCAAGTTATTCTCTTGCTTGCTGTGTGCGTGCTGTTCCCTTGCTACAGGTCTTGGGGGACTAGACCTGTGTCCAGAGCACTGAGCACCAATCTGAGCAGGGATGAGAGGGAAGGGTTTGGTTTGATCTGGGTGAGTCATCTTTCTGAGGGGTGGTGGTGATGTTTGAAGTGCTATTCTCCTCCTCTGCGAAGGTGAAAATGGTTTCCTGAGTTTGCCAAAGCCAATGATTTCTGGATCCCTCTGCTATGGCAGTGAGAGAGGTAGGCAGGCAGATTTGCTTCTGCAAGTAGATTTTCTGCTGCTCTTCCTCCTGTCCTCTGCTCCTTCTTCTGTCCCACCTTGGAGCTGAAGGTATTAGGAAGAGGTAGTTGGCAGATCAAGGGAAGTTATTTCCCATCCACTCACTCAGTTAGCATCCAGTTTTGGCCATCCCAGGAGGAAACCAGTCAACTGGACTATGACCACCAAAGAGACTGAGGTGGTGGTGGCCCTGGGAGGAGAGGCTGTGGGGCTGGGGCTAGTACAGCCCAGGGAAGGGTGGTTCTGTGGGGCCAACAGCAGGCTCTGGCACCTGTGGGAGGTGACTGAGGGGTACAGCCAGGTTCTTTTCAGCATGGGGGGAGAATAAGAGGCAAAGAGCATAAAAGCAAATGAATGGGAAAGACTCTCAATGTGAGGATAAAGTTAGGCTCTACAGAGGGATCTGGAGAAGCTGGATCATTGGGCTGAGGCCAATGGTATGAGATTTAACAAGGCTAAGTGCCAGGTCCTGCACTTGGGTCACAACAACCCCAGGCAGCGCTACAGGTTTGGGAAAGAGTGACTGGAAAGCTGCCTGGAGGAAAAGGATCTGGGGGTGTTGATTGACAGCAGCTGAACATGAGCCAGCAGTGTGCCCAGGTGGCCAAAAAGGCCACCAGCATCCTGGTTTGTAGCAGGAATAGTGTGGCCAGCAGGACTAGAGAAGTGATTGTGCCACTGTACTCAGCACTGATGAGGCCCCACCTCAAATGTTGTATTCAGTTTTGAGCCCTTCACTACAAGAAAGACATTGAGGTGCTGGAGAGAGTTCAGAGAAGGGGAACGAAGCTGATGAGGGGCCTGGAGCACAAGTCTGATGAGGACTGGTTGAGGGAACTGGGGCTGTTTAGCCTGGAGGAGGCTGAGGGGAGACCTTATCGCTGTCTACAAGTCCCTGAGAGGAGGCTGTAGCATGGAGGGTGTTAAAGGGTGGTAGGACAAGGTGAAATGGCCTCAAGTTCCACCAGGGGAGGTTCAGATTGGATATTAGGAAAAATTTCTTCATGGAAAGAGTTGTCAGGCATTGGAACAGGCTGCCCAGGGGAGTGGTTGTGTCACCATCCCTGGAGGTGTTTAAAAGGCTTATAAAGTTAGGTTATGGCTGGGCGCAATGATCTTGAGAGTCTCTTCCAACCATAATGATTCTGTGATGCTATGATTCTCCAACTAAGGCCATGTGAGAACTGACGACCACAGCAGGCCATTTCTGTCTACATCCCACTATAGTCCTCTTGCTGTCTTGATATACCATGTTCCTCTTTTGTGTGTAAGATCACTTCTTTTCAGTGCGTGATTTGCTACACATCATACATCCTTTTCTAAAGAAAAAGTGCCTGCATAGTTGATGATTCCCATGAGAGTTTCATACCTGAAATCTGTTCTTGCAGCTTCCCACCCAGCGCTTAGAAGCAGCTTTTGTGGTAGCTGCTTCTACCTTCTGTTGTGTTCTTGCTTTTCCACAATATAGTTAAGGTGGCTGATCTGCAGTTCCTGTTTCTCCCTGTCTTTGCTTTTATCAGACTTTGATTTGCCAGTAGCTCTCATTTCTTTTTGTAATAAACATTTTAACAGTTCTGAGATTTATGCAAGCTTCTTCTTAAGGAGTCAGATGAAGTTTATAAAGCCCAGCTGGTACAAAGAAATGTCAGAAGTGATTTCTAGCAGCTTCCTCTGGCTGCCTTCTAGGGTACTTTATGCTTTTCCTGGTGGTATTAATTGCACTAGCAACTCAGTCATGTTAATGGCAACTGACATAAGTGGGGGTTTACATTCTTTGGACTTCCGCTTGTACTTTGATGCTTTTGCTTTCCTTTGTGCAGCAGTTCTGCACTTGATTTGCTGACAGATGAGACTTGTGTGTTGAGAGCTGCATCTCATTTAATAGCGTAGCTTTTATCACTAATGAGTATTGGTTTTGTTCTTCCTTCATGCTTTCTTTTTGTGTGATATCGGTGGAGAAGGTCTCATTGGGGTGGCATAGCAGGCTGTGTGTGACCCAGCTACCAGAATCCATATGCGTGGAGTGTATGATGTCTGAGGCTGTAATTCTGCACTGTGTCTGTGTGGGTGAGAAACTTTTAAGTACCGCCTTTAGCAGAAGAAAGGTGGTTTCAAAGTTGTTGGATAATTAGCATGGAAATTCTGGATTATATTCTCACTGCAGTAGATGTATCGTATGCTGAACATATTGATTCCAGCTTGGGGCAAGATGATTTAATCTTACACAGATTTTGAAAAATGCAAATACATGAATCATTACTCTCCTTTGCTTCCCATTTTGTATTTTTTTATGGTTTTAACAAGTGGTATGAGATATCTTTCATTTCAGAGCAAAGCAAATTTTTATTTTGAATTAAAAATGCGTGGAAATAAGGATTTCCTGCATCTGAACTTTCCTTTCTTAACAGCCATGGTTAAGCTTCTAAACCATTGCACAGTAATTAGGTTTATTGCAGTGTGCCATGATGTAGACTTATTTAAATTCCTAACATATGGATCTAATTTTGTATCTTGATGGCAGAGAGAGAAAGAGAATATGTAAAAAGGTGTTACACTTTTCACTGCTCTGTTATTGGAAGGTGACGAAATAAAAATAAAATCACCTTAATTGCAAGGGTAATGTGCATTGGGTACTATTCCTTTTAGCCTCAACTGTTTTATACAGGGCTTTTTTTCAACCTGATGCATAGTAATTAAAATTTGGTGATTTTTCCCTTACAAGTGAGCATATACAACCTATCAAAGAGCAATTGGATGATGGTAGGTAAATTAATTTTCTACATTCAGACGTGTTATCCTCTCCCTGATTCATATGTTGCTATAGCAACAATTGACTTCACAAGGCCTGACTCAGTTCCCAAAGAAATATGAAATGCCCTGGTTTATATTTTTCTGGTGTAAGTCATGGAGTAGCAGTAGCTGATCTTTATACCATGATGTTTCTTTTTTTTAAGCTTGAAGATAAAACAGTTTGTTTTTCCTATATTGAATATATTAGTTTTCTTCTGTGTTAACCTTTTGACAGTATTTTTATTAGTGTGACTAACTGAAAGAATTACAGAATGAAAAATACAGATGCTATTTTTAAATGTGATTTAAAAGGACAATTATGCTTTGTAAATATTTTTTAAAATTATTTTTAAGGTATGTGTTAACTTACGTCAGTCCCTAAAACAGACATCAAATGGCAAAAAAAGATAGACACCACTTACAAATATTCAGGTAAAATGAAAGTATGCAAGATAAATGTCTACATTCACTCACCCCCCAAAAAAAACTAATAGATCACAGTCCTGGGGCCAAGAACGCAGAAATGAAAATAAAATAAACATAAATACTCTTGATGAAAACAGTTAAAACTCGTTAAAGGTCATCCAGTGTTATACTAGAAGCAGAAATTATATTTCATATATGTGTGTATGTGTTCTTTCAGTAATTTAAATTAATTTGCTCTGGCTTTACAAAACAAGTATTGGACTCTCACTGTTGTCTAAAAAAGGTATCCAATATATGCCTTGGTGTAAGTTCTGACCTTTAAACGTGAATAAAATATGATCTCAAGGAAAAACCTTTTCAAAGTAAAGAGTAAAATCCTTGTCCCACTGAAATCTAATATTTTTATATGGAATGCATACAATGAAGTGATCTTCTTGCTCTTTATAGGTCTAGAGGTAACTCTCACTGAAATGTGTAAGTAAAATAACTTAGGATATCACATGCTTTTAAAAATCACAAAGTAAAGCCTATATAGCAGAATTTGATATTCTGTTTTCTTTACTTGTGCTTTAGTTTTGCCAACTTTATATATTCCCTGCCTCTCCCTCCACCATAAACGAAGAATGAATCACATGATAGTGCTTGATTGTTCATGGACTGTAGACTACAGCGATAGCACTATCAGGAGCTTGGACCCCTTGCCAGGGAGTTCTCATTAGTGGGAGAAATTTAGGCCTCACGACCCTTCAACACCAGCTTTCAAATAATGAGAGCCATGATGAACATGGCCCATGTCCTTTCCCCTGTGGGGTTCCCTGGTGAGATCAATTGGTTCACGGTTGTATTGATGTGAATCATTATCACTTTTGATGTGAAAGCATGCCTTGATGCTCCTTGATGCAGTAAAGTCCCAATAAAATTATAGTTGCTATATCAGAAATGATCAATGTTGTTACTGATGTTACAGAAGACAAGTGAGGGAAAATAAAAGACGTAATTTGGTCATGTCAAGATCAAACATAAAACCTCAAACTTGCAATCACATGCACGTATACCTGGATGTCAGGTATGTGTTCTTCCTGCGTACTTAGTTTCCAGTTACATTAATTCAAGCTGAAGCACATTAGCTTTCCTCTAGAGGCTTTTACTGAAGTCCTCTGGGGCTGTGCATATTCATATTTTCTCCCCTAAAGATTGCATAGCCTAAACTATTCCACTTCAATTATAGATGTCTCTTTGGATATGTGGATGTTCCTCTGAAAAATCAGGTACCATCTCCTGTTCTTGACTGACTTCTTAATTCCTCACTTTCTTGGAAAAAAACTTGTGAAAGCTTTTGAAGCGTTACAGGTCACTATCCATCCACCTTTATATTATCAACCCATAAACTGACAGAACTATAAATGGATTTAATAACTGCAGTTTATTGCTGCCTCTTGCCTGGGACGAGGCAATGGCATTCAGTCAGTTTGGGGTGATGAAACACAGAATGCTGTAACAAGTGGCAAATCTAACTGTTCTACATTTGCAGCAAAAGTGTTTGTAATCATTAGTAAAACCAGATGAGCTTACTTGATGTTCCTGTGTCAAAGTTCACAGCAAACAGCATTATCTAGCAGGTATTTCAAACTCCTCTACATCACTTCACTGAAGAAAGGCTAAAGCTGTAATTTACGTGTACTGTTTATGAGGCAATGACCTTGCATGGAGTTTTTAAGTATGTATTGAAGAGTTCCTTTAACAGCTTTTTACCAATTATTAGCAGAAATAATTTACTTGAGTTCTATAGTAGATCTTTTTCCATTAACTTAACATTATGAACTTATAATGGGTGCTCTAATTAGGTAGTGTTTCTAGTGGGAATATTTAACTAAATAAAAATTGGGATGAACATGTTCTATGTGCTCAGTAGCGTTTATTAGAGGCTTATTGTGCATCCGTAACCTGCTCAGTAAACAAAAGTAAGTAAGGAAATTTGACTGAAATATAGGGTGTGACTTTCATAACCTTCTCCTGAGATACTGATATTGAGAAAATAAGCTGACTTTTGAACGCTGAAACATTCCTTCTTCTGCTTCCCATCCACTCCATTGGAAGAAAATATTTCAATATTTCTCAATCAAAACTCCTAGAAGTTTTCTGGTGATGAACAGTGGTCATGCTCATGTTTTCTTATAACCTGTGAAGAAAATGAATACATGAGTATTGGAATTCCCATGAAATGAAAGATCTGAGTTTGGGTCAGGGGTCTTTTCGCTTAGTGTTATAGCTTTCCAAAAAAAGGAAATATAGAAGCCTTTTTTACTTAAAAAAAAATAAAATAAAATTAAAAAAAAATTATCTGTTCCAGGAATAATTTTGAAGTCTCTTTTAAAAATCCCAGTCTGGGTTTTATGTCATTTCTACTTGATGTAGTTTGCAACCTTGAACAGTAAAGGACCGAAAACAAATATTTTTAAGCTTTTTTTAATTTGTCAATAACATGTGATATTCTTATTGTGGTATTCTCAGGCCTATCTGTGATGCTGTGGATGATTAAAAAGTTTACCTACTCTAGAGGGTTCTGCCTCTAGGTAACCTTTGCCTTTTCAATTTACTCCTTATGTCTCACCTGCTACAACAAAAGAGTTGGACTCAATGATCCTTGTGGGTCCCTTCCAACTCAGGACATTCTATGATTCTGTGAAAACAGGATAGGACCCATATGGGCAAGAGCTTAATATAACCACAGGAAAATAGAATAAACAATCTTGAAGATGATACCAAATGGTAGAACTATCCAAGCATGGGACCGATATGGCATCTGGAATAAATCTACTGGTCTGTACCATGGTTTTTCTTCTCCAGTGGTCCCTCAGGCTAATGGCAGAGAGTGGGTTTTGGAAGTAGGCAAATTGTTCTGGTCTCTTACATCTTTCTTCCTGCCACTTGCTCTTCTGTGGACACTGTGTATGTTTTCTCCTTCTGCCCACAGCTGGCACATGCTCCTCCTGTGAGCCCAGTGCAGCCATCCCATGTAGCTGGGCACATTGCTTTCTGTGATATCCAATTACAGGATGAGAGAGAGGTTCAATCTCTGGCCAGAAAAGTACCTATTGTGCAATAGTGTTATCTGGAGACTTTGTGTGCAAATCCAGTTTGTGTATGAAAAAGACTGACAAAATAAGATTTTTTTAATTGGCTCTATGGGAGACTGTATGGGTTGCTTTGAAGGAAGACTAATTTACTACCATAAAGCATGTGCATAAGGATCAGATTAAAATAAAATAAGTAATCTTAATTCTGGAGTTTCATAATTTTTGAGTGCCTAAATCTGCCAAGGCAATATTCTGCTGGAGTAACATTTTGGTATTATGCATTTTGGTATCTGTAACCAATACATTTACTCTTATAAGGATTCACGGACTAGTCAATAGAAAATCAAGAAATGCTCAAGGAGCTGAAGGATTGGTGCCGGTAGTAGCTGTTCTGATTGAGAATACAGGTGAAGTTATTGCTTATGTTACCTGTAATATAAATTAGTCAACTTGGTAGTGTGTACGTGCTTGGGTACATATGCACAGTTTTGAAAATATGTGATTGTACAGAATGTTGATGATTTTTTTTTCTTTTCTCCAAGAGTATTCTGAATAATTTTATTTCCTTGAGTAGTTTCTGTGATGATGTCTCACCCTTGTAAATCTGCATTAGCTTTGCTGTATTTTGCCTGATGTATGGCTGCATCAGAAATACTGTTCTGAGATGCTTCTGCTAACCTGTCAAAATTTGCTAACTGTTTGTAATTAGGTGAGATTAACAGACTACAGTTTACACACTGTTTTCTTACCTAAAAAAATTTCAAGTGTGCAAACTGAAGAACAGTGAGGGTCTCTTTTGGAGTAGGGAAATGTAAAAGCAAGGAAAACAAAGGGAAAAGTACTTGCAATGCCTCATCTGCGAAAGGGTTAGCTTTTTTTTTTTTTTGATGCAAGTTTTGAAGAGTTGTCTCTACATTGATGATTTATTTTCTTCATCCAGTAATGCCCAGAGGGCCAGTCGTCATGGCAAGGTGCGAAAGGGCATGTAGCAGAAATGGGATGGACCAAGCCTCCCAGGATGTTAAAACAGCCCCATTTGCTACGCAGTTATGTGTCCATTCGTGGTTCATTAATTTTGATGGTACCTTGCCTGCTAGTTCCTTCTGCAAACTTCCCCAGAAAAAAAAATGCTTCGTTCAGGGTATTGTATTATGAGCTGACTGTAGATTTGAAGTTTATTGAAACCCCTCACCCCATAACTGCTGTATTTTTGTGGTATTTGTAATGTATGGGTTTCCCATCACAGTTTTGTTTGTCTCTGTCTGAAAAGACTTTCTAGTAATAATTTATGGAGTGGTTTTTTGGTTGTTGTGGTTTTGTGTTTTTTTGTTTGTTTTTGTTTTGTTTTTATTTTTTGTTTTTGTTGTGTTTGTTTGTTTGTTTGTTTTTCCCAGTGGCATATTTGCAGGGAAAGAAAAGATGAAGTTTGCATGCAGTAGATTCTGTTCTCAGTAGGACTCCTGAATAGGAATCATTAAAAAACTAAACCGATGCTCAATTTCAGTTTAATTACCATCCATGGGTTTTAGAAAGGAAAAAGGATTGTTTAAGTCATCTTTCCTTCTGGCAATGACAGACTTTCTGCTTATTGTACATTTTCTCTGGCTTTGTCCAGTTTAATTATAAACCACTAATTCGCAGTAAAAGGTAAATGAATTTTTCTAACAACATATATTTCTCAGTGGGATCTTGAGTACATTTGGAAAGTCAGTCTACATAGAAAAAAATTCTGTAATCTCCAGTAGTTATTATGTGCAGTGCCTCATAAATAATGTTCACATATAGACCTGGACTCAGGAGGCGAATATTTATTTTCTAGGCTCAGGAAAGTAGTTAGACTGGAGACCACAACAGGACACATTATGAGAGGAACAGTGTTTTATATGTGCAATTGGTATGTTTTTGCCCTCTTGCACATATGTCTGCTGAGTGAAGCTGGGAAATAGCAAAAGCAGATCCCTTTGAATCCATATAAAGTTGGAAGGTTGTCCTGTGGCTAAACAGCGCGGTCCCCCTGGTGAGTGAGGAGTGCAGTGCTGTCGTCTTGGAATCACCCCCCACTAAACTGTGTCTAAGTTGTATGAGGATAATTAAGCCAGTAAATGTGCTTGAGACAGAAGTTGCTAGATAGAATGGCTTAGTTCTGCCCAGTGTCCCAGGGCCTGTATCTGCTTGGAGGGAGTGTCTGTCACCCTGCTGGGAGCTGGACTGCACCCACCAGATGTTCTGGTCTGGGGACCTCGGCTCCAGCACCCCAGTTTGTGCCCTGGAGTCTGCATGACTCCAGAAGCTGGAGAACTGGGGAATAAAGAAAGGTCAGTGGAAAAACTGGTGTTGGGATGCATGACAACAGTATCTCTTTTCTCTCTTGCATGTAAAATAAAATACATATGAAATAAAGCCTTGGCCTCTATCTGAGAATGACTCTTTGATTTCATTCAGCTATGAGTCTAGTTTGTCATAAACCTATGATAATACATTATCCACATTTCTGTTGAAAGTATGAAACATTTCAGTGCTACACAAAAACAGCAGCTTCCCCCCCCAGCTAAATGCTCTGTCCTCTGGCTTTACTGGCTGATTTTTTTCTTCCTACTTTCTTTTGTTGTCCGCACAAATGTCTGTCTGCTATGTGTCCTGTTGCATTCCCCACCTCCATCTGTTTAAAAAAGCAGTGCAAAACTAGATGTTGAAAGTAGGTTGAGGACTTTTTCCAGTTATGGATTCTAATAATAATAATAAAGTAGTATTGACCATGACCCAGGGACCATGTAAAATCAACCTGAGAGAAAAAAAAAGCTGCTTAGGCTTATTGTTGGTACCTAATTATGCTTCTCCTTACATTATGTGCTTCAATTTTACATGATATTTAGCATTTACACTAGCTGTACAGATGCTGCATTATGTTACTGAACCTAACTACTCTGATGTATGTTCAGTCTTTCTGCATTTCCCCCGCAGAAAAAGAAAAATAATCTATTTTTGTTTACTCGACATTATTTTATCATCTTGTTTAATAAATGCATTGGGGAAAAAATAAGCAGAGGAGGTCAAAATGTTCCCTCAACACCGTACAATAGACACGTTCTAACTTTACATTAAAGGAGCAAATTGACATGAGGGAAAGCTGAACTTGTGGCAAACCCAGTAGGGGCCATGAAAATATCTTTGTGTAGGGTACAGCCAAAACCTCTCTCCTATGGAAGTTCTCACGAATTTTCCATGCCAAAGATTTTTTTTCCTTGCATCCTTCATCCAGTTGATGAGTGTGGGTATGGTTCTTTTAAGATTTCTTGAGGTATCTCTTTGTCAGCTCCTTCCTATTTTCTCAGAAAGGCCACCCCCAGCAACTAAGCAGAAACTTCTTTGCTCCTCTGCGCCTCTGTTAAAATGAATTTGGGTTTCTTACTGCAAATGTTAAAATTGCTTTCCGGGTAAGTCCCTGAATACACTTATGAGTGATCAGACACAGTAATAAAGGAAGAATTGGCTCAAAGCATGGGCTGTGCAAGCATTAGCACCTGCCTTTGGAGGCAGCAGTGCAGTCCCTGGGGTGGCATACCTCAGTTTTCTGTTCTTTGACTGAGAGAAGTCTTCTGCCACTGTTTTGCAATTACTGTATTCTCCAAAGGAAGAGGAGTGCAAGCTCTTTCTAAGAAAGGTGATGATTTTAACTTTTCTTGGTCGGCATACAATACACTCAAAAAAAAAGGACTGGCAAAGATTTTTACATCGCTTGCACCTTTTTTCAATTCCATTGTAATCAGTGTAAATACCAGGGAATAATCTCTCTCATGGAGAGGTTCAAGGTCGGACACTTATAAAGGAGTGAGCTTTCCAGAACATCAGTGTTTCCCTGAATAAAGCTATATTTTTGTTTGTGATGATAATGTTAGTGATTAAAATGTAATTAGTGACCAAATAGGTAAGAGTGAAACAGAAAGCTCAGTGGTATGAGAGGTTTCTGACTCCTGGAAGTGTGTTAATCCCATTTGAGAGTTCTTTTTGGGGAAAAAAGGCAGTAGTGATTCTCTAATTAATAGGCATTAGGGTCTACTTTCCATAACTGCTTTTCAACTGATGTGTTACAGTTATTGGAATTACGCTTGCACACTGCAATAACATGAAGGTAAACTTGCAAGTAGGGCAAGGCACAATTAACACAGAAAATTGAGACCTGTAACATCAATTAGAAAATCATTAACTGCCATTTATGATAACATGCTTTCCTCCTCTCCCTCCTCTTCTCAAAAAAATAAAAATTCCAATTTATGACTTCATGGAGGAAAAGTCAATTATGTTATGTTTCCATGCAATCTTGTAGTGACTTGGGGATTGAAATCCCTGTTTCATTTCACCCTTTAGAAGTCAAACTTGTTCTTGTGGCTGGGGGGAGTGTGGAAGAAAGAAGATGGGAGTTGGATAGAATGAAATGTTTGAGGAGAGGTTTTGGATAAAGAAGTAAATACTCTGAGTCTCTGTCAATATAAAAATCAGATTGGGATTAGATTATTTACTCAGTAAGCGCAATTTAAATGAGGTTATTTTAGTTTGAGAAACACTGAAAGAGATGAGCAAGTATGGCCTCAGACTATAGAACTAGTTGTCTTGAATTCTTTGAAAATATACTTTGTAGAATGTGCACATAAATTTAAGTGTTTGCAAGACTTGTGGGTTTGTTTTTTTTTTTTTTTTTTTGTTGTGAAGTATAGAAAGGGAGATTTATTACCAGAAACTATTATACAAATCAAAGTGATTTCTGATTCATCCACAGGTGGCATGCACACTACCTATTCTTTCTGATATGTTATTTAATTTCATGGACAATGTGAATATTTAGTAACAAAGAAAGCTTTCTCGATTTCAAGACACTTCATTAACAGCAATGAAGGTAAAATTGAGTAAAAAAAAATCACCTCATTTGTTGTTTTTCATTTGGTTGGCAAAAAGACAAACCACTATTCCTACTTGGAATGACAACAAGCTTTCCTTGTTCTCTGAATTGTTGATAATTAAGAAAATAAATGTTCTGAGATCGATTGTGAT
Organism: Patagioenas fasciata; assembly: GCF_037038585.1. Lineage (NCBI taxonomy): Eukaryota > Metazoa > Chordata > Aves > Columbiformes > Columbidae > Patagioenas > Patagioenas fasciata. The sequence goes on from NC_092522.1 coordinate 16,084,997, forward strand.
TTTGTATGTGTTGCTGTGACTGGAGTTTTAAAATATTTTGACTGCTAAAGGTTTTTTTTTGTTTTTTCAGAAGGTAAGAAGTCACACATCTCATTTTGTGTGGGAAATACCTATTTAGAGTTGTCTGTGGTGGGGATTTTTTGTTTGTTCTTTATTTTATTTTTCTGTTAGTGAGAAGCATGGTGATATTTGAAAATGCTCACTCTCTATAGGTGAATCCTTCTCAGGTACATGATATTTCCAACCACACCCATGACCAGTTGCCACCACCCAAAATAGATTTAGGGACCATATAGCTTTCTTGAGGCAGTTGGATGGCATTTTGGTACCTTGTAAAGGGTTTCGATCCCATCTAAGAGACCTGTGTTAGAGCTTACAGGGAACATGGAGACGATGACCTGATCTTCACATGGCTGAAAGGAACATAAAGGTCGTGACTTTCTACTCTAGTCTCATGGAGGTATCTGTGCTGCCCCAGTCTAAGCTGGTTTTGGCATGTTGCTGCTGTGTCTAGCATAATCAGACCTCTCCTCTAATGCAGTGTTGGGTACTTGTCTTTACTCTGGGCTGTGAGAATGACTGATGAATTATTCTGCTGAGAGATGCTCCCTCTCTCTGGTCAAGCAAACACAGTGACCAGAAATCCAATGTTGGCAATGTTGTCAACAGAAGATCTATAACCATAAGAAAATCTACCTGAGTTGGCTAAACCATCTTTACTTCAATCATGTGAAGATACTGAGATACTACAGGGAAGGTCAGATGGGCATCTGATCTGATCTCTGTGTGGCAGGTATATTCTGTCAATAAGCCTTGGTAGACCTTAGTCCCTCTTCCCACTGCCTCACTCCCTCACTCCTGACCCTGCACTGGTAGGTGGTTTAGGAAATTCCACCTTTGATGCTGAAGAATCTCTTTGCTGGACCTGGTAATGATTGTCTTTGGTAACTGGCAGTTTGCTTTATTTCATTTAGATGTCAAAGATAACCCTAAATTGTCATTTCTATTATCATGTGATTTGTACAAACGTAAGTCATTATAACAATTCAAAGCTCTAATCATTATAATGGAGCCTAATTGCTAAGCTCCTTAAAAACTTTAAGACAAAATCTACACTAATGCTGTCTGAAAGCTGGCAGCAGTTTATTATTTTGATCAAATTCCTATTTTGCAGGGGGGGGAAAGGTGCTCTAATTATGTACTTGAAAAATGACCTTGGGACTGAAGTTTCAGGCACACAGCAGGGACATCTTTTTTTTTTTTTTTTTTTTTTTTTAATTATTATTTCTTTCCTCCATCAATAAGTAAAGATCAATGAATTCTCATGTTTAATCTAATAGGTGAACACACTCTTTTTAAAAATAGATAATCAAGTTCTTGGAAGAGTTTAATTAAATTCAGTTTGTCTTTTTTTCTTAAAGCTACTAAAATAAAAAGGGGACAAACCCAGCCTGTAAATAGTCTAAATTTTGATGATCTGCTTTCAGTGGCGATCTCTGTTCTTGAGATGCTCTGAAGACGTGTATCCTGCACATCCGCTTCTGCCCAAGAGGTGTTTATTAACTAGAGAAAAATCACCCAGCAATCCTTTGTCCAGTCCACAAAAGTAATCTTTTTTACTACGAGACAGTAAATCTGGTTGAGTTGAAGAACCAGTGCTTTTAACACCTCTTTTGTTTTAGCTAGACTGTGCTCTAAAATTCCTTCTGGTTTTCTTGCAAATACCACTTAACACTATTTTTTCTGGCCAGCACCAGATGCTATGTTGTATGATGCTATGAGCTGATGGCTGTCATTCAGTGAAGCACTTATGGCCTGAATAATGCATGCATTTCTAGATAAGTCATTCCCATCATAGATTTCCTTCCTCCCACCACTTTTTTTTAATCTTCCCCCCCTGCCTTCCCCCTTGTTTTAGCATTACTACCATGAGCCTTCTCAGAGGGCATGTGCTACGTCTGGAAAAAGAGGTCCTTCCACACATTTGTCAGCTCTACCTTATGGTCTGATCTGTAACATTTGTTGACTTTCACAAAGCTTTTCAGATTGTGTTCAGCTATCCCTCAGTTTTATTTTCAGCTTCCTTTTTTCTGTGGCCTGAAGAGTGTTGGCAAGTAAATATTTCCCTACCTCATAAAAATGATCTCTTAATCAGTGTTTTAATCTCTAGTTCAACTCTGATGCTAGGAAAGCTGTTCTGATATACACGGTTGGTTTCTGCAAGGTTTCATATATACTGTTATGATTTTATCTCAAGGTATTGCCAGTAACACTGATGCAAATTATTTTGTTGTGTGTTTAATGGAAATACGTTCAAAAAAATAAGAGGCAATCTCCTGCAGCAGTTTGTAGCCAATATGCTGGGCTTAATAAGCAACATTATGTTTGTCTGGTGGACTTTTTCACAAAACATAATTGAGGATGACAGCTTGGTTATGAGAAGCTCGATGTATACATCAGTTTAAAAACTTGTCACCTACTTGATACATTAATTCAAGCCCTTTGTGCAAGCCTAAGTTCCTATTCTAGGCAAAGCATATGGTCTGTCACTTAGCACATGACATGTTTTTAGATCACTGTGTCTGCAAGTGTACCATCCTTGAATGTGAATGTACAGGCTTGCCTTGTAAAAGCTAACACCAATTTATTATCCATTCAAATAATCCTACTGTATTGTTTGGAGTATTTATAGCTTAAATATGAGGAAAGATGTTCAGGATTTAGCCCACAGCTCTCCCTTACTATCCTTTGAATTTTCCCTGTGAGAAATGACTTCCATTCATTCACCAGCTGAAATAATATTCATAGGAACGTGAATGTATTTGTATTTCTCTGTAATAGTTGTGTTGACAAGTCTCATAACTATATAGACAATTCACATTGCTTACTGGGTACTGAACTTGATTTTATAAAGATTTATAAAGATTGCTTAATTAATCAGCATTAACTAGACTTTAGCTAGGTAAAGATGAACAAAAATAAAAAACAAACTGAAAAAACTTCAGGGGAAGAGCTGTTCATTTACACTTTTGATCAGCTATTGTGAGTAACAGCAGAGGAGAAGAATTTGTCATCAGGGTCATACCTGTAGGAATTATTTACTCTTCAGTGCATTAGAATAAGATCTGAAGTACACTCATAAACGATGTGAAAAATTAGTGATTACTGGATACTTGTACTCTGAAATGTCATGCAGTTGTAAAAGCACATGCACATTAGATTAAGTGCCTTTGTATAAAATGTAGACTGTAGACATAATAAAAATATTAAAATCTCCATTCTAAGCTAAATATCGAAGACATGCAATTCCATGAATGAACCAGATTATTTACAGATGTACTGAACTTGCAACCAAGTTTCCCCTCCCCTTAAAAGCATAGCATTTGGGAAAAGGACATCTCTAAGTAAAATGCTGAGACTGAAAAATATCATGATATTTTGAATGTTCATTTGCACTTTGTATTGTTGCTTAGTGTCATTAACCTTATTCCATTTCTTTTCTGTCTGTAGCTATTAATATGAACATGCTTTATTTGTTTTCATACTCTGATTAGCAAATGTCAGCAACAGAACATGAATATCTGGATTCATACATGTCCTGGAGCATTTGCTATTCATGTTTTGCTATTAGTTATATATATATATGTATATGTATATATACACAAGCGGTTGTCACTATTCAGTTGGGAAGTAGAAAAGGCATGTTATGACTTGGGTGAAAAATTGCACATCAGCCTCCTGAATGCTAAATCTTGGGATAAGAAGTTGTGAAAACCACATAGGATATGTTTTATCTATACCTGGGAATAAGTGTGTTCCCAAACTGCTTGAAGGGGCAAGCTGTAGGCAGCATTGGTGGAGCTTTTCCACAGAAATGTGCCTCATTTCTATTTTTCTGGCTCAAGAAAACAGTCAAGTGTGAAGTAAAGAAGGACTCAGTATATCGAGTGGAATTAATTTAAATGGCTGATAAATATCTGGCATCTGCATTTGGATATCAGTACTGTTAACTTTTCCATGCTCTTCCCCCCTGCTTTTGCTCCTCAAAGCATGTAAAAAAGGAGAGGATGCATCCTTCGTAATCTCTGCCAGCACAGAAACACGCCTGGGTGTAGAACATGCTTTGGTGTCTCTGAGGAAGGCCTAGAAAGGTTGTGCAGCACATTTGCAGCATATGAAAACATAAAATCATCCCTAAAAAGGTGTGCCAAGGCCTGAATTGGGGCATGAAATGAAAGCATTAATTGCTCTTGCACATTTATCTACAGAGGGAAGGCTTGTGTGTGACTTTCTTTGGTCTTGGAATACAAGGTTTTGCATGCTGAGGGAGGTAAGAAGGGTAGGTAACCGGCTGCAGCATGGATGTCTCCAGTTTAGTGAGGAATACTTCTGTTTCCTGGTGACAAATTAGCAGACTTGTTAGCTACATTATTTACAGTGAGCAGTTCAACATATGTTCTGATTAATGTTCATTTTGCTTGAGGTTCTCTCCTGTCTCTATTTTAAGCAATGTGCCAAATACACCTCAGGTTAGTATGTGTTAACTTTGCAGACTATTGCACTGGGGAGGAATTCTGGAAGCTGTGGGAGGCAAACGCATTTCTAACTTCAGAAGAAGAGGTGGCAGATGCAGGAATTTGGTAATGGACTGAGCAATCAAAGGAAAACTAGAAGGTCCTCTTCTGGCTCTTAAAGTAAAAAACCTTCTGCCTGTCTATGACTTGAGCTACCTTTTTAAGTTGCTGAGTTTACTGTTGACATTAGCAGGGATGGACCTAGCTTGGCACAATGCGCTATAGAAAATAGCTTTCCTGTCTCACTGTTTCTGCACTCGCATGGGACAGGTAGAAGGTGACTTTCACTGTCAACAGCTCTACGCAGCTGAAGTTTAAAAATAAATTTAAAAATTTCCAGTATTTGAAAATACATTTTAATCACTGATTCCTGTCAGTGTTCATTTCATTATTACCTGAGCTAGACATACTTACGAAGGCTACACTTACTAATTTATCTCAGAAAACAAACTGTTACTCAAGGAGCAACTATATGTAGGGGATGCTCATTGTGTCCTAATTTACAGCGACAGTTAACATGTTTAAGAGTGCAGTACATATGCACTGGGGATGGAATTACATGGTTTGAACCAATTTCTCAGTTTGTGCATCTATGTTGTTTTAGAGAATTTACTGCATATGAATTTCACTCTGTAGTAGTTGGAGACCATTCTGTTGGGTTTGAATGGTGGATAGGAGCTTTCACAAACTCCTAGCTACCTCTCCAAGGAGCCAAATGGGTACATGAGTGGTATGATGCTTCTCAAATGAGGCTTGGGAGTGCGTATGTGCTACAATAAGATAAATATGATTACGAGTGACTTATTTACTGAACGAAAGGAGTAGGAGTTTTAGGATAGAAACTTGAAAGAGGCAACCTCGTGGAAATACAGCCAAAGCATTAGCTTTGTTTTTCCCTCAGTTAATTATACTCATAGTAAACATGATCTAGTATTGCTCATGAACATGCTTTTTTGGAATGGGGAGAGATGGAAACTTTTAAAATCTTTGGGGACTAATATATTTAGAGTTATTATTATCTGCTTAGAATAAATAATAAATACTCTAGGAGAAACTCTAATCTGCCTTCACAGTGATGCAGTTCCACCAATTACAATACGATTTTGTGAGAGAGAAATCAATGTAAAATTAAAGCCCCTATATTTATAAAGTGCTCTTTGATCAAGGGCCTCTGCATTGAATGAGTCTCACAATATCTAAAGTATAATAAAAATTTCCTATTGAAAACATTATACAGGGCTGTTATAATAATTTGCTCAAGGCTGCAGATCAGAGGAATCAAGAAACAATATTCAGTTCACTTTTTTGAAGTGCTCTGACTGCAATTGTCTCTAACACACTTGACCGATACTGCTTGAGTAGGGTAAAAATAAGTATGAGAAGAAAACCACTGTGAGAAAATCAGTGAGCTGCTTTCATTATTGTACCTTGATACAACAGTGCTAAAATAAAATAGCCATTACTTTCAGGAGGCCATATTGGATTAACACTGGAGTAAAGAAAAATAGAAGTTCGACACTCTTGGTGAAGACTGAGTGAACAAAAAAGTGCTGCTCCTCACATCTTTGAAAAGGAAAAACAAAAATATCCCACTCACCCTCCAGTTTTGGCAGTCACATCTTTGCATATATGGATATTTTTACGTACTATTGATTCTACATCAGTAGAGCTGCTGAAGAACTACAGTTTCCATCTTGCAGAATGGAGTTGACAATATTTAAAACTAGTTTTTAACATCGATAGGATAAAAGTTTTTTCCACATAATATTAATAAAAAACATGTAACTTCAAGCTAACTTAATCTAATGCCCTGTCACCCTCAGCTTTAGTAGTAGGACCACTTGATAGTTTTAATGTGTCAGATGCTGCACCAACATTCACCTTTATGGACTGAGATTTTCAGGCTAGTATTATGTCTTGTGGTTTGCTGTCATGCCCATTGTATGACTTGGGGGTTCAATCAGAGAGATAAGTCTGTTGCCAGACAGGGAATATATCCTTGCCAGTGGGGACAGTCTACAAAGCAGAATGAAATAAAGGTTACTTCAGCATTTCTAGCAGAGGTGGATTGATTTTAAGTAACTGGGAGACAAAATAATGACAGATGAAATTCAATCTAGATGATGCACCCCGGGGACAAAAATATCTTCAATGATGGGCTTTGAGCAGACTGTTACTGCTCAAGAAGAAGATACTGGTGTTGTACTAAATGACAGTGTTGACTATATTATCTTGTTTCACTCAAAAAAAAAAAAGAAGTGACTTGATGTTTGGAATTATTAGACAAAAAATGGAAGGCCAAACAGAGATCATTATTAGGCCACTGTTTAAATCCATATTTCAGCTGCATCTTGAATACTGCCTGAAGTTCTGACTCTTACATCTCAAGTTAGACATTATTAAATCATGAAAGGACCAAAAAGTTTCAAAATTGATACTAAGAATGAAAAAGTACTTTTGTAAGAAGACAAATAAAGTGGGATGGGCGTGTAGAGCCAAGTGTGGTGCAATGAAAGTTTCAGGGAGTTATGAGGGAATCAAAGGGAGTAAATAGCAAATAATCATTTAGTTGTGTCTGTACAGGAAATGATGGATGTCATTTAATGGATGTTTGGTTCTTCATGTAACATGCAATTGGATTGTGGAACTCCTTGCCACAGGAATTTTGGGTGATAAACATCTAAATAGAAAACAAAACCCCAAGAGCAAACAAATAAAAGTCCTACTGGACAGGTCAAGGGAAAAAAATCCTTAAGGGATATTAGATAATCTATCACTGCTGGACTGAGAAGACTATTTTGGGATAAGCTACTGTGCATTTGCCCCATCCTCATACAGTTCCCTTTGCATTCACTGGTGATCATACTGAGCTAAGTGTATATTTGCTCTCATTGAGTCTAACCATTCTTGTTGCAGACATCTGAAACAAAACAGTTGTGTGGTTGGACAACTTATATTTCATTAGTGCACTGTTATGAAAAAAATCCATATTTTAAATGGATACATGAAATCAGAACACTTTGTATACTTCTTTGATTTCAGCTATATTAACATCTGAGCTCTGTAATCCTGTAATATATTGATAATAAGAGGAGGAGTGGAAGTGATTGATATTCCTTTGACCTGTTGGTTCACTGAGGAGTTAAAGCAGATGCCATAAAAAGCAGGAATGAGAAGGTGAGCCCCAGCATTTTCCCATATATTGGTGCTTTGTTTTGTTCTGAGCAAAAGGCTTATGGTGGTTTGTACAAGGACTTTGTCAGCAAAGCCAATCTTTGGTCCTCATTCCAGAGAGAGACATTGATTTATTTCTGTTAGAGTTACTAGACCTCTAGCTTCAAAGTGGCTGGACTGTTCACTTACTGGGTGAAGCCTCAGACTTACCATAGATGACACAGTTACAGAATTTCTATCAAAGGATGCTTGCTGCAACTTTACCTGCTGCTCCAGGGGGAAGAAGGCAGGAGCACTGTTGCTGGGAGCACTGAAGCCAAACAGGAGTATCTCTGAAGATGTACTCTTTAAGAAAACAGTGTTAAGATAAAACGGAGATGGAGATTAAAAAATGGATTTCTCTGGATGTTAGGACTCATTTGTTTTATGGAAGAAGGATAAATATGTGGATGTTTATCTGAATAAATGACTAGATTATCTTTCTCTGTGTTCTCAGAGTGTGTATATTCTCTATAAATTGCTTAATAAATTAAGCAGAAGCAGTGCTGATAGTGGAAAAAGTGAAATTAAACTGGCTATTAAATTTTTGCCACAGAAAGGGAATTATTTCTCTGTAGACTAAACACATGTTTCAATAGACCTACAGAGAAGGAAAAGGAACTTCCTCTTTCTCTGTAAAGTCTTTTCCTTTGGCATTATATTATTTCCATTCTTATTTTTGGATAAAACAGCTCTATATGCAAATGTGTTGCCACCAAGTGACAGGGAAATCTATTTCTTGGGTAGTAACTTGACTAAAAATGAATTTCCAGAAGAATTACAATTTATTCTCAAAATTAATTATCGATTAATTCTGGGTCAATTTGGCAACTAAATTATTGTCAAATATTATTGATAAAGATTAAAACAAACATAGAAAAAAGGTAAAACAGAACACAAAAAATCCCCCAAAATGAAACAACACCATCACCGCAATAAAGGGAAAAAAACCCCACCAAACCCCAAATTTAGTGTTTGGGCATCTTAAAATGTCCCTGCTTGTAGGCTTGAAAAAGTGCTTGTAATGTAAAATCTCATTGACATAATCTTAAATTTTAATTTTATAATGGAAAAAAAATGTATGCATATATTTTGGAGTTGTATTTCAGCAGACCAAACTATATTTATTGACTTTGTTGCTGAACAGAGGAAGAATCCCTTTTTCCTAATTGTAATATTACTTTTGCCACAAAATATTTGTCTTATGTAACTAGAACAACCAAATCAGTCTAAATGTGTATTTCATCAAAATTTTTTATTAGCCAAGAGTTACCACAGGATCCTGGTATAGTTTGGCTTGTAAGAGGCTTTCCAAACTCATCTAGTCCAACCTCCCTGCTATGAGCAGGGACATCTTCAACCAGATCAGGTTGCTCAGAGCCCTGTCCAGCCTGGCCTTGAATGTTTCCAGGGGTGGGGCATCTACCACCTCTCTGGGCAACCTGGGACAGTGTTTCACCCACCTCATTGGAAAAAAATTCTTCCTCATGTTTAGCCTGAATCTTCCCTCCTTTAGTTTAAATTCATTACCCCTTGTCCTATCAAAACATGCCCTGCTAAAAAGCCTGTCTCCATCTTTCTTATAGGCCCCTTTTAAGTACTGAAAGCCACAATATCTCTGTTATATCCTTAAATATTTTGAATAATTACAAATATATTTTGTTTCTTGGAAAACCCTAATATTGCAGAGCATTTGAAATGAGAAAAATGTTAAATCAACACAGCTCTTGCACATTGACGTTGGTTCAACAGCATTAGAGTGGTTTGGCACCTATCAATCAACCATAGAATCAATCACAGAATGTTCTGAATTGAAAGAAACCCACAGGGATCATCGAGTCCAACTCCTACCACTGTATAGGACAACCCCAAAATTCACACCATGTGTCCGAGGGTGTTGTCCAATTGCTTCTTGAACACTGTCAGGCTTGAGGCTGTGACACCTCCCTGGAGATCCTGTTCCAGTGCTCCACCACCCTCTGGGTGCAGAACATTTTCCTAATGTCCAACCTGAATCTCCCCCGGCGCATCTTCTCACTGTTCCCTAGGGTTCTGTCATTGGTTGCTAAAGAGAAGAGATCAGTGGCTGCCCCTCCTCCACCCCTTGTGAGGAAGCTGTAGATTGCAATGAGGTTTCCCTTCAGTCTCTTTTCTGGACTGAACAAACTGAGTGACTTTAGCCGCTCCTCGCACGGCTTCCCTTCCAAATCCTTAACCAACTTCATAGCCTTCTTCTGGACACTCTCCAGTAGCTTAATGTCTTTTTTATCCTGTGGCACCCAGAACTGCATGCAGTGCTCCAGGTGAGGCCGCACCAGTGCAGAGCAGAGCAGGACAATCACCTCCCTTGCCCGACTGGCCATGCTGTGCTGGATGCACCCAGGACACGGTTGCCCTCTTGGCTGCCAGGGCACACTGTTGGCTCATGTTCGACTTGCCGTTGACCAGAACGTCCAGATCCCTCTCTGCAGAGCTGCTCTCCAACATCTCATCCCCCAGTCTGTATGTACAGCCAGGGTTGCCATGTCTCAGGTGAAAAATCTGCCACTTGCCCTTGTTAAATGTCATATGGTTGGTGATTGCCCAGTTCACTAGTTGTTATCTTTGTTATCTTAAAGAAAACTACATTTTTGCTAGAAAATACGCAGTTGATAACAAAATAATATACAGTAAACATCCATATGCATTGCAGAAATGCTCAAATTGCTTTGGGTACTTTTTTGTTAATGATAGCAACATGTCAACATGACCTTAGTTTGCAATTTGCACAATGCTATTTCCCTTCAGTTTAAAAAGTGTTAAATATTTACGTGGACTAGTTTAGCACATTTTTATCTTTTGGCAGTGCTCGTAGAAACCAGTTGCACTTCTGTAGCTTTTGATTTAACATAGATTGCATTTTGGACAACATGTGGTGTCAAACACCCTGATCATGTGGATATCTTGCCGATCTCTTGATTATGTCCTCTTTTTTGTTCAAGTTCAATTATCACATTATCAGTGTCAAAGAAATGACAAATACATACGGATATCCTGATGTGAATATTATGTAGATATGTTAATTCATCATTATCGTTAAGAAAGACAGTGTGCATAAAATATTTTTCTGGAACGAAGAATAGCATCCTTTTTAAGGTCTTTGGATTAAAGTACGGTAAAGTTCTGATCAAGATAAATGCAAGGATAAAAAAGGATATGGCAGGTTACCATGTGAAAATAACTCTATGGCTATATACCATAATTCAAGTCTAGGGTAGTTTGTTGGCTGTAGAAATCAATTTGATATTATTTTTACAGGAAAGTGCAGAAACTAGTCTAGTAGCCATCATGTGTTTCTTGATCAGTATTCCAGAGACATGCAGGAAATCTTGAACATAATCGTGAAAATGATGACAGTTCTGCTTCTTCTATGACATTGGTACATGATATACGCAGCAGTTCTGACAATAATATATAAATTTACAGCATGAAATATTTACATCTGAGTTTTATCCAAGGTTTAGCAATAGTGTTGAAGCCTCACTTTTTAATGATGACAACCTGGACAAGTATAAAAAGATACAGAAAATATTTCGAATCTGATGTTCCATCAAACATCACTGTATGAAAAAGAGGGCAGGGGAGAGAGAGACACCTCAGTTGTTCTCATTGCAACTTCCATTTCTCTTTGTCCCAGCAGCTAAATTGTGGTATAGACCTAAGAAGAAGGCAATTTCTCTTGTCATAATAAAACCCTGGAGAAAAACATCTGTTTGTGAAAGCCAGTCTGTGCTTTTATACACAGACCGTCTAATTTAAATAAAATGCTAGCAAGAAGCCAGTCTTCCTTTGTACTGTCTTCTGACAGAAAATCTACATGGATCCTGTTTGAAGAATCATAGAGTAATTAATTTATTTTGTTGTTATTTTTGAATAATATCAACTTGGTTCAGAATGTAATTGCTAACCTGTGCATAAACCCAACTGTGGACATAGCAAGAAGCACCTGAGAAGTAGGCATAGAATAAGCTTGTTTTAATGAAAACTGTGATTTCATTACCAGCAGTAATGCTTACCTACAACTTCAGCTGCCAATGTGCATTGCTGACTCAGGATGAGGTAGCTGATGTAATGAAAATGTTTTGTCAGAGCATGAACTTTTACCGTGGACTGCTCCCACAGATCTGAGTTCCAAAGTTGGAGGTGGGTAAATGAAAAATCAAGCATAGTATTGATTTTGTTACTGATACTGTGGTTTAAATACACTGTGAATCTGAAACAGAGTTGGTGCAGAATTCAGCCTGGAATCAACCAACAAAAAATACTAATTTTTACCCAAATGCTGCGCCACAAACTCCATACCAGTTCTAAAGAAGGAAGAGGAGTTCTTTGCTATGTCAAAGCTGTAAGAGAACAGGTGGGGGAAGTACAGATTTTTAAACTATATAGAAATGAAATGGAAAAAATAGAAGTGGACACAATAGTGATGCTCCTTTTAGTGTTGTTTCAAGGTGATTTATTTTGAAAATCCTTCTTTTGGAACAGTGTCACATTTGTGAGCTGTATTCAGTTTGCAGTCCACTCTAAATACCACGTTCTTTTTTGGGGTGGCATAGCTGACTACGTTGCTACTCCTAATTGTTTTTTTTTTTTTTTTTAAACTTATTTCAGGCTATTTCTGTATCAAGATTACTTAGAATTCTGAACCAATGGTCCAACTGCTTGCGAAGATCTGTGTGATGTGCACAGAGTCTCTTTATTTTTCCATCTCGGTTATTAATGGAAGGAACAAGCTCAGAATGCATTCCTAGGTTGAAATAACTCCTTAATTTGACATAAAATTGTTGATACTCAGACTTGTAGTGGTGGCTGTAAAGACAACTCTAATGTCATCATACAGCTGTATTCTATGGGGTCCCTGGAACAGACAGCATTCATTGCCTGTTGTAAACTGTTTAGAAGCAATGGAAATCAGTACTTTTATATATGTAAAGTCTACAACATGGCCATACCTCCACTGCAGAATAGTTATTGATCCGTAAATGAGGAAAGTTGAAAAATCATTGGCTATATTAGTTTTGTCTGTTTGGTTATGTAATGTCATTTATGCTGTCTTTAAAAAAGGCATTAAAGTCAAGGAATAGTGCAACTATTTATTTTTCCATTTTCTGTAGCCCTGTCATAGAATGACCGAGCACAGCTGAGCACTAGACTGGGCAGACAGGAGGCAGGGAAACCCGAAGAAAAGGCAGTTCTGCTATTTATGCTGGGAGGCAGCAGATATCAGGAGTGAGGCTGACGCGGAGGGGGCATTGCCGGGAGATTTAAATGGCCCCTAGGGAGCACAGGTGACCAGGAGGGCAGTTAACAGGGCCAGCAACCAGGGGTGAGGCACTTAGCATGGCAATTTGCATGGAAGGGCAAGTGGGAAGGAAAAAGCAGCTCTGACAGCTCAAGAGATTAGTGCAGCTAGTGGTTATCACCTTCGCAGGAGGAACCTAACTACGGTAGCCACCCAGACAAAAGGTAAGTCCCTTGCATTTGCCCTGAAGGAGGCAGCAACCCAAACAAACCTGTCAAGGAAACATGCAACCATTCAGACCTTGGGCTGCAGGGAATGCCAGAGTCTCTCACTGGCATGAAACGGATGGAGCGAGAAGAGCTCTGTGGGATGTGACCAGGTGGATGTCCTTCTCAGCCTGGTAGTAGAGCTAAAAAAGAAGGTAGAAAGGTTGCAAAGCATCAGGGAGGCAAAGAAAAGAAGAGACTGGTGGGATCAAGCTCTGGCCTCCCTGAGACACAAAAGGCCACCACCAAGTAACCAAGATCAAGAGAGTCCATTACCCTCTCCCTGACTGACTGAAGACTGTAGGTCAAGGGAAAGGGGTGAATGAAAACATTCCATACCTGAGGTAGCAGGTGAAACATCCCCTTGCCTGCCCCACCCTCCCAGGTGCCTCTAGACAACACATATGAGGCTCTGGAACTGGAAAGCAACTCAGCAGCCAATTAAAATGAAGGGTCATCTACACCACAGGTGCTCACAAGATCTGAAAGGCCTACCCCCTGTATTACGAGCATGTCCACAAGAAAGAAAAGGAGGCTTATATTTGTAGGTGACTCCCTTCTGGGGGGTACAGAGGGTCCAATATGCTGGAAGGACCCTTCTCTTAGGGACTACTGCTACCTTCCTGGGGTGTGTGTTAAGCACATCACCAGGAAGCATCCTAGCCTGGTATGGCCCTTGGACTACTACCCATTACTGTTCTTCCATGTAGGTGGCGATGAGGTTGCAACCCATAATCCAAGGGAAATTAAAAGAGACTTCAGGGCCTTGGGATGGTTGGTTGAGGGAATCAGGAGCACAGGTTATTTTGTCCTCTCATCTTCCAGTCATGGGCAGTGACATTAGAAGAAACAGATGGGTGCATGCCATTAACACATGGCTCCATGGTTGGTGTCACCACCACAGTTTTGGTTGTTTTGGTAATGGGATGGCCTACACAGCACCGAGTTTGCTGGCGTCAGATAGAGTTCACTTTATACATAAGGAGAAGAGGCTAGCAGGAAGGCTGCATGGCTCATTGACAGGGCTTTAAACTAGATGTGATGTGGGAGGGGGATGTATTCATGCTCACCTGTGACGTACTGTGGGATGAAACAGCAAGTATAGATGAGCGAGGTGAAACAGGCTCTAAAATGATGAACTTGAGGAGTGGGATCATAAGTAATGATGCTCACGCAATCAGATCCAACTGGGCAACATGCCAGACCAACCAGAGCAGCAACAAATATTCCTTAGCTAACTCCCAATATGAGATGCAAACGCCAGCCACCTCATGGCTACAGTGTATCCTTCTGCACCCCTCATGAGAAACCCACATGCTTCAGTACTTCCCTGAAGTGTCTGTGCACCAACATATGCAGTATGGGAAATAAACAGGAAGAATTAGAGATCTGTGTCCATTCAGAAGGCCTTGTAGTCATTGCTGTTACTGAGACGTGGTGGTACAGCCCACAGGACTGGAATGTTGTAGTGGAAGGCTATGTATTTTTCAGGAAAGACAGGCCAGCAAGGCGAGATGAAGGAGTTGTACTTTATGTGAGAGAGCAACTCAAATGTCTTGAACTCCACTGAAGGGGTAAAAATGAACGAGTTGAGTCGTTACGGGTAAAAATTAAGGGACAAGCTAACAAGGGGGACATTGTTGTGGGTGTTTACGACAGGCCACCTAATCAGGAGGAGGAAGTTGATGAGGCTTTCTACAGACAGCTGAAAGCAGCTTCATGATCACATGCCCCGGTTCTCATGGGAGACTTCAGTCACCCTGACATCTGCTGGATGGGCAACACAGCTAAGCATGCAGAGTCCAGGAGGCTCCTACAGATCATTGATGGCAATGTTTTGACACAGACTATGGAGGAATCAAAGAGGAGAGGCATGCTGCTGGACCTTGTCCTAACATACCAAGAAGAACTGGTTGGAAATGTCATGGTTGGGGGCAGCCTTGGCTGCAGCAACCATGAGATGGTAGAGTTCAGGATCCTGCATGTAGGAAGCAGGACAATAAATAGGACCAAAACCATGGACTTCAGCAGGGAAAACTTTGGCCTTTTCAAGGTCCTGCTTGGAAGAATCCCATGGGATAGGACTCTAGAAGGTAGGTGGGTCCAAGAGAGCTGTCTAATATTTAAACATCACTTCCTCCAAGCTCAAGACCAATGCATCCCTATGAGGAAGAAATCAAGTAAAGGGAGTAAGAGGCAAGCATAGACGAGTAAGGAACTCCAGTGAAAACTCAGGTGGAAGAAGGATGTTTATGTAATGTGATAAAAGGGACAGACCACTTGGGAGGAATATAAGGAGGCTGTTAGAGTATGCAGGGATGTGGTGAGGAAGGCCAAGCTCCACTAGGAAGTAAATCTGGCCAGGGATGTCAAGGACAACAAGAAGGGCTTCTTCAAGCATATCAGCAACAAAAGGAAGGTTAGGGAAAATGTAGTTCTGCTGCTGAATGAGGAGAGTGCCCTGGTGACAGGTGATACAGAGAAGGCAGACTTACTGAATGCCTTCTTAGCTTCCATCTTTACTACTAAGACCAGCCCTCAGGTATCCCAGACCCTAGAGGCAGGAGAGAAAGTTTGGCAAAGGAAGACTTCCCTTGGTTGAGGAGGACCAGGCTGGAGATCATTTATACAATCTGGACACCCACAAATCCATGGGCCACTATGGGATGCATCCACGAGTGCTGAGAGAGTTGGCAGATGTTATTGCTAAGCCGCTCTCCATCATCTTTGAAAGGTCTTGGAGAACAGGAGGGGTGCCTGAGGACTTGAAGAAAGCCAGCATCACTCCAACCTTCAAAAAGGGCAAGAAGGATGACTCAGGAAACTATAGGCCAGTCAGCCTCACCTCCATCCCTGGAAAGGTGATGGAACAGCTCATTCTGGTGGTCATCTCCAAGCATGTGGAGGAAAAGAAGGTTATCAGGAGTAGTCAGCATGGGTTCACCAAAGGGAAATCATGTTTGACCAACCTGATAGCCTTCTATGATGCTATGATTGGCTGCGTAGATGAGGGGAGAGCAGTGGACATTGTCTACCTTGACTTCAGCAAGGCTTTTGACACTGTCTCTCACAACACCCTCATATGTAAGTTCAGGAAGTGTGGGCTGGGTGAATGCATGGTGAGATGGATCATGAACTGGCTGGATGGCAGAGCTCAGAGGGTTGTGATCAATGGTGCAGAGTCTGGTTGGAGGCCTGTAGTTAGTGGGGTCCCTCAGGGATCAGTATTAGGTACAGTCCTGTTCAACCTGTTCGTCAGTGATCTGGATGAGAAGACTGAGTGTACCCTCAGCAAGTTTTCTGATGATCCCAAACTGGGAAGAATGATTGAGACATCAGAAGACTGTGCTGCCATTCAGCGTGATCTGGACAGGCTGGAGGACTGGGCAGAGAAGAAGCTAATGATATTCAACAAGGGTACAGGTAGGGTCCTACACCTGGGGAGGAATAATCCCACGCACCAGTACAGTTTAGGGTTGACCTGCTGGAAAGCAGCACTGCAGAGGACTTGGGCTTTCTGGTGAACAACAGGTTGACCATGAGTCAACAATGTGCCCTTGTGGCCAAGAAATCCAATGGTATCCTGGGGTATACCAAAAATGTGTGACCAACAGATCTAGGGAGGTTATCCTCCCCCTCTACTCTGCACTGGTGAGGCTGCATCTGTAGTACTGTATCCAGTTCTGGTCCCCCCAGTTAAAGAAGGACAAGGACTTACCAGAGGGAGTCCAGTGACACGCTATGAAGATGATTAGGGGCCTAGAGCATCCTTCTTATGAGGAAAGGCTGAGAGAGCTGGGTCTGTTCAACCTGGAGAAGAGAAGGCTGAGAGGGGATCTCATCAATGTTTATAAATATCTCAAAGGTGGATGTCAAGAGCATGGGACCAGATTCTTCAGTGGAGCCCAATGACAGGATGATGGGCAACATCCAGAGAGACCTGGACAGGCTGGAGAGTTTGGCGGGTAACAATTTAATGAAACATAATTAGGCCAAGTGTAGAATCTGGCTTCTGAGCAAGAATAACCCCAGGTACCAGTATAACTTGAGCAATGACCTGTTGGAGAGCAGTGTAGGGGAAAGGGACCTGGGGGTCCTGGTGGACAGCAACACGACCATGAGTCAGCACTGTGCCCTTGTGGCCAGGAAGGTCAATGGCATCCTGGGGTGTATTAGAAGGGGGGTGGTTAGTAGGTCGAGAGAGGTTCTCCTTCCCCTCTACTCTGCCCTGGTGAGACCACATCTAGAATATTGTGTTCAGATCTGGGCCCCTCAGTTCAAGAAGGGCAGGGAACTACTGGAGAGAGTCCAGTGCAGAGCCATGAAGATGACTAAGGCAGTAGAGCATCTCCCTTATGAAGAAAGGCTGAGGGACCTGGATTTCTTTAGCTTGGAGAAGAGGAGCCTGAGGGGTGACCTCATGAATGTTTATAAATATGTAAAACGTGAGTGTCACAAGGATGGAGCCAGGCTCTTCTCGGTAACAATCAATAAGAAGACAAGGGGCAATGGGTACAAACTGGAACACAGGAGGTTCCACTTACATATGAGAAGAAATGTCTTCACAGTGAGGGTGACAGAGCACTGGAACAGGCTGCCCAGGGGGGTTGTGGAGTTTCCTTCTCTGGAGACATTCAAAACCTGCCTGGACACCTTCCTGTGTAACCTCATCTAGGTGTTCCTGCTCCGGTGGGGGGATTGGACTAGATGATCTTTTGAGGTCCCTTCTGATCTCTAACACTCTGTGATTCTGTGAAAATAAATTACTCTTTCTGTTTTCTCCCTCGTTTTTGTGGTTTGAATCTGTATGTTGAAAGAACAGACAACAACAAAAAGAGAACAGTAAATATTATAGTGTCCTGAGAAAGTAATTCAATTCAGTCCAGTCAACTATGCAGAATAAAGGCCTTGAAATTCCCCACTCACGGATTCTCTTTTTCTACAACTTGTAGATGCCGTATGGTATTTCCAGCTATTGCAGATACTTTACTCTGGAGTAATATTAAGCACAAGTTTTTGATCTGCGAAACAAAAAATGTGTATAACAACCTTGCTCCTGTATTTACACTTAGATGTTAATAAAGTTGTGTTCAGATTAGCACCAAACCAGAGATGAAATCACAAGTGTTGTTGCAATCTAACCAAACATTACGTCAGGAACAAGTAGGAAAAAAAAATTGAGAAAGTTATAAGCATTTGAAAATTATTGTAATAAACAGTTGAAATGGGTTTTTTTAAACATAACGTCTTTCATTTCATTTTTTTAAGTCTATTACAGTTTGGAGTAAAATGCTACTTCAGAAATTCCTGAAAAGATTAGTTGTTAATGCAACTGGTAAATGCTTTTCTCTGCCATCTTCCCAGCTTTGAGGACTGACATGGGTTTCTGAATAGTCACAAACTTAGATATGTTGAAGTCACATTTGATGTTTTTGTTTTTAATACTGTATGGATATGTTTTCATTGTGTCTAGCTGGAGAGGTTTTACAGAGAATGAACTTCTCTTTTTTTTTTTTTTTATGAAGGGTGGTATTCAGGCACCTCCCACGCAGCAGCATTTCCAGTTCTCTCATGGCAGCTTGCAGCTTTTATTCACAGTGTGCTTCTGGTGTCATTACTTCTCAGTTTCTGTCTTCTGTTAACATCAGAGATCCTCCTGAGACATGTCATCTCTATCACTGCAAGTCGATATTCATTTGCTTTCTTCAAGGTCCATAGCTCTGCCCCATATGATACCAGGGAGTATAATACACCAGTCAGTCACTGGTGGGCTTGGATTCCCAGAGTATATAAGACCTGAAGACAGAAAATGGTAATTTACCCAGCTGATTATCCACAGCTTTGAAACCCAATCAGCTGTTTACAATGAACTTTCAGTCATGCAGTATGAATCTAATAAAATTCTACTGGAAAAGCAGCATTGCACTTTTCTCTCCATGTGAGTCCCTTTATAGCTCTCTCAGAAATAAGGATAAGCAAAGCAGTTTAAATAAGAGCAGAGTAAATCCTGCCAACTTTTTTTTTTTTTTTTTTCTTTTTTAATCCACAGGGGTAAATAATGCAGAATAAAATACTAGGTACTTTTTCCTCCTAAACTTTTATTCACTTGTTTCAGTGTGATTTATGTTGGTTTCCTGTTGGTCATTTCAAGCTATGTTTACAAGAAGGTTTAAACACTTTTACAGTTCCTTTTGTTAAGTTTGATCCTTCCCTGGAATCTGTTCACAGGAGGATTTCCAATTCAGAGACAGCTTGAAAGAAAAGAGTTGTTATGGAAAAGGAAATACACTTAATAAAGGTTTACATGTTGTTTTTTTATTTCCTCACAGCAGCTTCTTAAGACCCTGGGGAGCAGTGTTCAATAGGAGTAAGTATAATAAATGTTTCAAGAGCTAACGAACGGAAGACCATGAGTGCTCAGTTGTGTGAATTAATTCACCCTGTTGGCAGCTTTGATGAGGAGTCATTGATAGGAATTTTCTGTGTTCTTGAGGGATATTGTTCATGGGCCATAGGCTAAAATTTGTATTCATTTTGACTATGGAAACCCTAGGCTCTCAGTGGACTCTCTCACCTTGGTGAGTCTGATACATAGCCAAAAGGGCTATTTTTGTTGACTAAATAGTGCTGGAAAGTTTGAAAAGTTTGAAAAAATTATTTTTACATGGGAACTGTATTGTGGGTGCTGACAAAAGGGACAGACGTCCATACCTTTCACTTTCCAATTGTACATTCAAAGTGCTTGTGTAGCTCATCTTAAACCATGCTACCTAAGATGCACATATTAAGAAATAACTGTATGCAACAGATACAGATATGTATGGTTTCCATCCCTTTGCTATTGTACTCATTCATTTATTTTAAAGTAGTAATTTATTTTTGTGTAGTGTTGCATTTAAATTGGCAGAAGGGTGTTAAAGGCAGGACCTTTTCATAATGATCAGGAAGTTATCAGAGGTTTGTCATTAATGGAGATTTGTTGCACAGTCTTAGAACAACTCTCCAGAAAATGAGTTTACTTTTGAATGGCCAAATACTATCACAAAGTGAATCACTTTCCCCTAGACTACACCTCAGAAAAGGAGCTGGCAGAAGACAGCAGAAGACTTTCAGCTTGGCTGAAAAATTTGTCCATGATGTTTAGATTAATGTGTGTACATTATATCTAAAGCATGTATATTCATATGTACATGAATAAAAATATGTATTGTATACATACATAATTTAAAACAAAAACGAGGTCAGACGATATTTGAAGGTTACTTTCCAAAAAGTATGCATAAATATGCTTTGTATATACCTTTTATATGAAAACTAGTTATTAGTTTTCAAGTTTCTTTAAATCATAAATTCCTAAGGATAAAGCTAGAGTAGGAAGTATGCACTGGGTTTTGCTTTTTTTTTAAATTGTTTTGTGTTTTATTGAAATGGTGACGTAATCTTCTGGGCTAAGTCAATATTAGGAAGCATTTTTCTTTCCTTTTCTACTTCCCTTCAGGTCTACCTCAAGAGAACAACAAGAAAAACTAGTATTTTACTTTAGTCTTTAAGGTACGGAGATTATTAGCATTTTATGCCACTGAGGTCACATCAAGACTTCATTGAAAATGTAGAGAAAATTGACTTTATGATTTTATGGCAGGAAATCAAACATTATACGTAGAGGTGCAATTCATAAAACTCTCATTTGCTAAGCGCCCCCATCCTCAATTTCCAAATTCTCCTCTGTTGATACTTAGGAGGAAAGTACTTAGGTTTACTTACCATGAGGCTCATTGTGCCTCATGGAAGGACCTTATTGTGTAAAGTATTAATATTATCCTGTACTGAAGTTATAATTTTACTCTTACAAGTGTTTGAGCCCTAAGGTGGGATTGAATATTGGTTTCTGAATCATAGAATCATAGAATGTCCTGAGTTAGAAGGGACCAACAAGGATCATCAAGTCCAACTCCTGTGCCTGCTTAGGACAACCACAAAATTCACACCATGTGCCTGAGGGCGTTGTCCAATTGCTTCTTGAATATTGTCAGGCTTGGGGCTGTGACACCTCCCTGGGGAGTGTGTTCAAGTGTTTCACCACCCTCTGGGTGAAGAGTCTTTTCCTAATGTCCAATCTGAACCTCCCCTGGCACATCTTCCTGCCATTCCCTCAGGTTCTGTGATCGGTTGCCACAGAGAAGAGATCAGTGCCTGCCCCTCCTCCTCCCCTTGTGAGGAAGCTGTAGACCACAATGAGGTCTCCCCTTAGTCTCCTCTTCTCCAGGCTGAACAAACTGAGTGACTTTAGCTGTTCCTCATATGGCTTCCCCTTCACCAATTTTGTGGCCCTCTTCAGGACACTCTCTAGTAACTTAATATCTTTTTTATCCTGTGGCGCCCAGAACTGCACACAGTACTCCAGGTGAGGCTGCACCAGTGCAGAGCAGAGCGGGACAATCACCTCCTTTGCCCATCTGACAATGCTGTGCTGGATGCACACAGGACATGGTTGCCCTCTTGACTGCCAGGGACACTGTTGTATCATATTCAACTTACCATCAACCAGAATTCCCAGATCCTTCTCCATGGTGCTGCTCTCCAGCATCTCGTCTCCCAGTCTGTATGTACAGCCAGGGTCGCCGTGTCCCAGGTGCAAAATCCGGCACTTGCCCTTGTTAAACTTCATATGGTTTGTGA
This sequence comes from Patagioenas fasciata, assembly GCF_037038585.1. Lineage (NCBI taxonomy): Eukaryota > Metazoa > Chordata > Aves > Columbiformes > Columbidae > Patagioenas > Patagioenas fasciata. The sequence goes on from NC_092522.1 coordinate 16,107,010, forward strand.
TTGCCCAGTTCTCCAATCTGTCAAGATCCCTTTGCATGGCCTCTCTGCCCTTAAGTGTGTCAACAGTTCCTCCCAATTTTGCGTCATCAGTGAACTTACTTAGTATTCCCTCAAGTGCTGTGTCCAAGTCATATATAAAGAAAGACATTGAAGAGTGCTGGCCCTAAGATGGATCCCTGTGGAACCCCGCTAGTGACTGGTCACCAGCCCGACACAACCCCATTTACTAGAATCCTTTGAGCCCAGCCCATCAGCCACTCCATTGTGTGTTTAGCCAGCTGTGTGCTGGCCGTGTTGTGCAGGAGGATATTGTGAGAGATGGTATCAAAGGCTTTCCTGAAATCCAAAAAGATCACATTGACAGGCTTCACTTGGTCAACTAGTTGTTTCTACTTTGTCGTAGAAAGAGATTGTTTTTTTTAAGCAGGACTTTCCCCTCATGAACCTGTGCTGGCTGGGACCAATGACTGCATTGTCTTTCAGATGTTTTTCAGTAACTCCCAGAATAATTTTCTCCATAATTTTGCCAGGCACAGAAGTGAGGCTGACAGGTCTATAGTTGCCGGAGTCATCCCTGTTACCGTTCATGTAGATTGGGACATTTGCCAGCTTCCAGTCAACTGGGATCTATCTCTCCACGTTCCCAAGAATGTGGAAAAATCATGGAGAGAGGTCTCACTATCACATCAGCCAACCTCAGATGAATCCCATCAGGCCCCATCGACTTAAAGGGATTTAGCTGGAGCACCAAATCCCACACAAATTTGGGGTTAATTAGGAGTTTATAATTCTCACAACCATGGCTCTTTAGCCCAGGGCTCTGGGGATCCCGAAGCCTATCTTCAGTGTTGAAGACCAAGGTGAAGAAAGTATTAAACATCTCTGATTTGTCTATGTCCTGTTTATGAAGTAATAAGTAAATTAGTATTTTGAAATCAGTGCTAGAGTATGGATTGTTTTTGGCCACCCAAGTGAATTTCAAGCTTTCTGTTCCAGACAGTGAAAATCCTGTTGAGCCTTGAGATAGAACTGCATTGATTTAGTATTCCAAGCTCTTGCATTTAACTCTAAGTGGTTCTTAGAAGTGAACATAATATTTAAATACGTAAGACTATTCTCTGTGATTTTTGTTTAAGCAGAAAAAGTGTGGTTGATGACCTGCGGGGCTGCAAGACCCCATTTTTGACAATATGGGAGAATCTGATAGTGGGTCTGAAGGCTGATGACAACACTTGATATTCTTTATTTCAAATGGGTGTTTTTCTCATCAGCTTTAGAGAAGCCTTTCTTACTTGAGATTCTGCCTTCAGAGGTTAAACCTGCAGACCCATGTCCCAATCCAAGTTGGAAGATGGCTGTACTTCTGTACCTGTCTGTCTGACAAGAAGAATAAGGTCATTACCCATAACTCACAGTGCTAAAACAGCAGCTGGAATTTATACCGATTGTGAATTTTTTATGATTGTTGAACGACCAACTGATGGCATATTTCATCCTAGGGCTCTTCCCAGGTGTTTTGCTGGGCTGTGGCATGGCATATGTACTGAGTTTACGAGCCAGAAAATACCATGTTAGTGTCTTCTGAAATAGGTACGCATTTTAGGATTTTTGAGTATTTTCATAGTGTCATAAGCCTAAAGAGTAGTAAAAAAACTTCCTTTCCAAGTTACATAAAATATTGCAAAATAAAAATCTTTTGTTCTTTTGATACAAAACACTGTTTTCAGTAAACTGACGGAAAAATAGGAATTCTTTTCAAATTGATGCCTACTAGCAGCAATAACCTGAACAGACTCAATTGCAGAGTTTTTGGATATTTCTTCAATCTGGCTTGTCAGTAGGTTTTGGAAGGAAATGAAGCAATAAAATCTTGTTAAACGTAAACATTGAGGGGAAGGCCACATAGCCTTGAATTTTGGTTTTTCCTGGTTGTAGGGGAAGTTGTTCCAGAATGATTAATACTGATCACGCTAGAGGTGAGGATCATGATATCAACAGGCCACTGGAAACAATCTTGCTGCAGGCCTAAGGGTCAATGTGCATGAGATGGCTAACCTGCATAAATATTCTGGAGCTCTGACTCTGTGATTGGTGAGGTAGGTGCTATTTTTTCAGAGACTAGTGGTCAGTTGTGTAAATATAACCTTCTGAATTTTCCTTTATTTCCCTTCTCCCTTTTTTTTTTCTTTTTTTTTTTCTTTTTTTTAAGTTAGATGAACTCCTAGTCCTTTCCATAGTTAGTTTTAAGGTGTGAAACTGAGTAATGTGCACGCAGGTGTTTAAGGTACCATAGATTTGAGAGTGTAAGAAATATAAATTCCCTGGAAGTAAGTGTTCTGTAATATACGCTTTATTTATTTGGGCATCTGGTTAAAAGGCACTCAGTGTAGTTTCTCATTAAAAAAAAAAAGTGGCTACATTTCAGATTACTACAAAGAAACACGACAGGAATAGAATGGGGAGAAGATGACAAAGATGTGTTTTTTTTCCAAAAAAGGGATATTTTCATACTTAATGTTGGTCAAAATAGATTGGACTGATAAACTCCCTAGTCTAGTCAATAATCACAACTGAAATGGCTAAAGGATATTGATTTTTCAGATATTCCTTCATCAGTAAAAGTACAGCTATGTTCGCTCCGTAGTTTAACTTCACTTTCTATTAGTATGTAAGGTGGAAATGGGATCTAATGTTTCATGGTGCCACTAAGGAGATGGGGATGGCTCAACTCTCTTGGACTAGCAGTCACCAGCTGCTCAGTTTCAGAAATCTGATGGTTTCCCAGGTTGAGCGTGTGTTACTGAGAACAGGTGGAACGGGTGAATGTTACTGAAGGCGTTTAGACTTTGTTAGTGCATTGTGGCCTCTGCTGCCATTGCTCACAATAAGGAACAACCTTGAGACACCTGCTATGGTCAGGAGTACTGTCTGCATAATCTACTTACAACTTGCATGATTAAGGAACTTACGTCTAATAAACATAAGCAAACAGGTGATCAGTATTCCTTTCTCCTGAGCCTGCCTCAGAAGAGATCATGATGTGTCAGGTTGGACATAATGAGTTGACTTCAGTGCAGAATGAATGTCAGAAGAACAGATGTGCTTGTGCCCAGATTCAGCACACTCTTGGTTAAATACACACATCTGCAACCTGAAGAGCCCAGACAGTGGTTTAACAACCTACATTATCCATAAAGCCAGCAGGGATTATAGGCATCCATAACTACATTTAGTCAGAAGTAAACTAATATATTTAAAAGAAAGACAGAAGACATTTTAGAAGTGAAAATCGGAAAAGGATCTCATCCTTGTCGTGGGCTCTTTCTGTGCTCTGAAAACTTGTTCTCCTAGAGAGAACACAGTGCTATGGCATGCACTTGCCAGCGGCACAGCTGCCCTTCGAAGACAGTTGTACCTACTCTGCTGGCATAGACTAGATCCAAACAAGAAGGAGGGAGGGAGGTAGCAGCTCGTTGGGAAGAGGATCACACAGCAAACTGCTGTACATTGTTACGCAGTGCCTCAGCCTGTCACAGTCTCCAGAACTGCAGATGCAGGGATAGCTCGTGTGCTTTGGTTGCCCCCAGGACTCTGGCATTTCCCCAGTAGGATTTTTGCCACTGCAGGCAGCTGTTCGTAGGCCTGAGTTACTTCCTCCTGAAGGGAGAAAGCTGAAGTCTCAGTCTTCAGTCTGATACTTGCAGATTTTATTTTAAATTTTGCTTTCTGCAAACCAAAAGTTACTTTTTAATTAGAATACTCTTTTCTAAATATGTTTTTAGAAGCCAACAGAAGTATTTATTGAGTAGTAGGCACAAGAGACAGTGAATGCAGTGTAAAGGCATATTCCAAACCCCACTGAAATCAATTATAAAACTCCTGTTGACTTCAGTATACCTTGGACCAGGTGTTAATGGAAGATGACATTAGGCAGAGCACCTGTTTATACATGATAGTTAATGTTCCTTCTAGTTGGTATTTAAGTTCTGGAGAGCATGGCTTTTGTTGACAAAAGCTTTATTCTCTAAGAGGCTAGTTCATTTTAAAGTTTGAGTGTTGCATTTGTCAAGTGCAGATAACAATGACTGTTGCTGTTGAGATATATTATTATATTGTCCTACGTAGAACTACATAATCGTCCCCTTTCTCAATTGACATGTTTATTGGCAGCAACAATAATGGGTTAGCGGAGTGCAGAGATGTTATTGAGAAGAGTACTGAGTACACTGGCTTAAAAATCTGCTTCTAAGTAATATTGTTCGTGAGAAGAAGAGTACCCTGAATTATAATGTTCACTTGTAGACCAAAGGGAGCAAAAGATTATTGCAGCTCACCTGCTCTCATGTATGCTAGCAGATCTCTTGTTACATTTTGTAATCTTCCTACAGTACTGTGAAGAATATATATGTTGGACCAGAGTTGTTTTCAACTGCCCCGTGCCTAATTTAAGCTACCCTGCTTGCCTCTGGTTCTTGTCAAAGGACAACCGGAGTGGGCATCATTCAGCCTCAAGCTTTCTTGAGCAAGGGGGATCATATAACGTGCTCTGGCGTACTGTAACAACACTTGTTTGACTTTTACTGTACAGGTGCCAACCTGGAAGAGGGGAGAGCTATGTGGCTCAGCACATGGTGTAATCTGCTCCCTTGCCTACAGGAGTGAAAAAGGCTAGTAAAAATCTGTGTGTTTTTCTGTGCACCACCCCAATTTTCTATTTGACTTGCTTTCTCTGAGGCTCTGCAGAGGGTGCACTGCTTGAAAGCACAGTGTTTCACCTTGTAGTCTCCAAGGCTAAACCAATAGTTCCATACATTTTTTGAATGTATTGCCAAACATAAGTAAATATCAGGTGGTACCTCCTCTAAACTCTATCTAACTGTAGAAAATACAGTACTGAGGAGGTCTGTTATGGACAGCTGCCAGAAAGAGGACACTGATCCCAGCCTGCTGAACTCTGCTGAAAAAGGAGCTCTTTGCACATTGCTGTTCACTCCCCTCTGGTCCATTACAATGCTGGCAGAATGCTGTGCTCGCAGAGACATAAGCACTTTAGGTTTATAGAGGATTACTTTAAGATTAAATGCGATGACTCGTTCCTGCTACTTACAAAATAGATCTGGGAAAAAAATAATAAAGGTTGCTTAAACTGCTACTTTCCTGTCACATACTCACTGCTGAGGGCCCGCAACCCCATGGTTTGCCTTGGCAGGATTTCTCCTCCCCTGCCACTTCTCTCCCTGCAGCTGCTCATTTTGGAGCCTGCGAGGCTGCACACGTTGCTAAAAACCACAGCTGCTCTACATCCATTGTAAGCTCCAACTATTGATTTAGATCCTCTAATTTTTATGTGTTGAAAGAGAAAATGGTTGTTTAAAAAGCCACTTGTGCGGGATCCAGAGTCAGACAGGGCCTTGAGGCAAAACGGCCTCAACTTCTCTGCATGGGATGTGCCAAAGTGTTCAAAGTGGCTCTCAGTCTCTGCTCCTCATTTTATTATAACAAACAGAAACTAATAAACAAGAGAAATATTTTTAGAGAGAACATACAGATCTGTTGGGTTAGGCAGATTTAAATAAAATGTCTGAAAACAAATCTTTCTGCATCTCCAGTGAGTCCTCGAAACGTTGGACCTTTCTTCTGACTTTGCTTTTGATGACAGATGCTGAGAAAAGATGGTGTCAGTAGCCTTGTGGGTTGAAATAACTTCTGGATCTGTAGGCACCTCTCTCCATTGTCAATTGTCATGTCTTTTGGGACTCCTGTGGTTCTGCTCCTCTGAGCATACACCCTGCTCCTCTCAGAGATATATGAATCACTGCAAGCAGTGTCTCCTACCTGGCACGTGTTACAGTCCACAAGCTTGCTGTGCTTGGATCTGCTCAGCTGCTGCAGAGGAGCAGCCCGTTCCCCATCACTGAAAGGATCTTGCCAGTTACCTGGGTGCAGCTTTTGCTGTGCAGCCTCATGCTTTCCAGCAGAGTATGGTAGATGTAGCATTTACACAACAAGCAGGGGAAGCACAGTAAGTAGTGCCACTGCCCATCACTTCACCTTACACCTGCTTTTTAGCGCACTTGAGCATTTATTTTAAAACCTGGAGAGGGTTTTTTTGTTTGTTTGGTTTTGTTTTCTTTAATGTTAATGTCACCTCTTGTGCTTCATGCCTCTCTTTTTTCTTGTTAAGCAGTTGAATACTGAAGACTTCACAGAGCTTTTCACAGGTTGTTATATTTTGTTGATATTCTGGTAGTAAGTGAGCAAGACATGGAATATAAAATCAAGAGGACTCAGGATTGCTTTCAAGGATTCCTGATTCTCAGGAGTGGTTTTGGATGTTCCCTACAAAAAGGCAGTGTTCACTCAGGATTATTTGAATGACGTTTTCTGGGAGCTCTCCCAAGGTTTATTGTGGTTACTTTGTTTATTTTCCTTGTAACATGTCCTACTCCACATCTCTAAAGAGATGTGGAGTAGGACAAGAACAGCCAACATAAAGAGGAACGTTGACTCACTATCTCAACAGCTACGGTACTGTATTTTTCCATGTAGGTAACTGGGAGCTCAAAGCTGTAGTACAGTTATCTCTCTTTGTTTTTTTTTCAGCAGTCCACGCTCCTACCTCCAAGAGTTAGAAAGGTATGTTCCAGAAATCAGGGAAGCAAGTAAGCATGCTCTAAATCAGGGCAGTTGAGGTTTTTAAGTAAAAACTCAGGAGTCTAGGGCTCTAGGTTTTGCTACAGATTTTCCATGTAATCTTAAATGAGATTATTTAAGAAAACTCTTTTGCAAATAGAAAATGCTGTGCTCTCAGAGACAGCTAGGAGTGGTTCTTTCAGTTGAAATCTATCAATTTCGATTGAAATTATGAGTGTGGTAATAAGCTACAAAATAAATTGGATTTGTTTTAAATCTGCAAGCAGAATGAAACCAATGCCAATTTATGTCAGAGGAAGTGTTCAAGGTGTACATGTTTTTAGCTAAGGGAATTATTTGCTGCAAATTATTTGAACTGTTTAGAGGTAAAATTAGAGGTCTCTGTCTAAAGTTATGGTAGAGATACCTCTGCCATATACTGAGTTTAGTTCTACTGTGTATGCTGCCCACCACAGAAATGCAAATAGACCACTACACTTAGTCCAAGGGTGGGATGAGGGAAGCAGATGGGAAGCAGATTTCACCCCAGGATTAAGTTAGGGAGTGAGGAAAGGAACTGACATTTCCAGCTCCCCATTTCTGCATGGTGAATGAAACTGTTTTCTCCTTCAGGAGAGCTGCTGACTTGTTGTGGGATGCATGTTTGTAATCAGTGTTGTGTATTAACAGCCATATAACTTGGATTGCCTGCATGTGCCTGTAAGTAATTTATGTTGCATCCACACTGGAATCCTGTTGTGCATGATAGTTGGGAATTTATGGTATGCAGGATTGCGAGTGTATTATAAATCTACCCTCGCCGAATCGCGAGTGTACACTTTCCGTACTCACTACGAGTATGTGTATCTCTTTAAAATAATCGCACACTCTGTTCGGGAAAGTGCATATTCGTCCCGGACTCAGGGGTGGCTCCGGCATTGTTTTGGTGAAGCCACGTGCATGCACACTGTGGACCGCCCGTTGTATTAGTTGCTGCCCCTTAATATTTTTCCTCAACTGATATCCGAACCTGCATTCAAGTCGCTTTGGAGTGCTAAAACCCTGTTTCTCACTGGTTTACCCTCTTGTCCCTTAAACTAGCCTCAGGGTGCCTCTGTGACAGCAAGTTTAGCAGCTGAGGTTGTGCATGCAGTACTGGACTCAGAGCGTGCCTTTGTACAAAATGTGTTTTGTGTGCATTCCTGAATGCACAGCTGACTCTTTTCATTGTGGAAATTATCATGCAGGCACACTTTGTGACAAAGGAAACTTGTCTTGTGTTTGGAAGTTTTGCACCTCAATGTTAATACTGAAGAGCCAGCTTTTCATTTGGGATGGAACACGTGTTTTCTAATTCATTGCTCTCTCAAGTTCTTTGTCTGATCTGTTGTATATTCTGTGGCAGTGCACTCACTTGACAGTGTCTGTTTTGAGCTGTAGCACAATATTAGTGAAATACAGTCAAAGTTTCCTTAGGGAGGCTGTTTGTCTTTCACTGTATGTACAAACGGCAGTATTGGTAACTGTAAAAAGGAATTCAAGGAAGTCAAAAGAGGTGGTATTTTAGAAGACAGTATCTCCTGTGTAGCTAGAGCACTGTGTTAAATTCTCTCCTTCTTTATGCCATGCATTGCTTCTTACCTGGAACAAGGAATATTAATGAATAGTCCCTTTCACCCCTTGCTTTCTTAATGAAAGAAATTCAGTAGGAAAATCTGGTTCTTTGCAGAGGAGAAATCCTGTTGTTTATGAAGACTTACCCTAGCAATGTGAAATAACATCATACACAAATAAAAGATGCATCCAGCACTTAATAGGAAAACATTTACTGCTCAGAGGTTTCCAGTATGGTGTCTTTACTTATGCATTCTCAGTGAGTGTAGCTTTAATGGGATTTATTTTATTTTTGTGTAGCCCATTGTTTCACTATAACCCTCTAGTTACAATGTAGGTGTTGCAATGACTGATGTTAGCTGCTTGACCCACAGGTGACTTCTGTAAAAGCTTGTAAATCCGTGGATAACTGTGTTTCTGCAACTTAAAGACAAAGTGGCTTTTAATTATGCCATAGAAAACCCCCTTTGCATTATGGAGAAAGCTATTGAAACCAGGGTTTGACTATCATTCACTTGCAGATTTTCAGTAGACTCAAGAAACACTGCGGAGCATGGATGCTTCAAAAATAATTAGTTTGTATTCAGTTAATGACTAGCCACTCTGACTTTATTTTGGAAAAATAAACAAAAACCCCCCTTTCACGTAAAACTTCTCAGCTCTAGTCAATCAAGTGTTATAAAGAAGCGCATTAGAGCTAATGTTATTAGAAGATATGTAGTTGCTTAGTTTCTAATTAGGAAAGGTATGTTGAATGCACAAGTGTAATCACAGCTGCTTGCTTTTTTTTTTTTTTTTTTTTTTCCTAAACCAGGAGTTACTGGAAGAAATTGTTACTGATACACAGGACCTCTCTTTATAAACATAAATTTCCAACTGTGCCAGTGCAGATACAAAACTACTGACCCTCAATATCCAGTTTTATCTCACTCTTGCTGTTGTCTTAATTATGAATCTTCATCTGTCATGAGATGAAGATCCATGCAGTAAGCATGCTGGGAAAAGTGATGAAAAGGCTAATGGGCATTTTCTTATTGTTTATGTTTTACCTGGGGCAGAAATTCTTGTAATCACATGGAACTTGAAAACTTGGTGTATAACTTGATAGTTACTTACATGGGTGGATGAGTCGAAGATTTGAATTGATAGAAAGACTTTTGCCAGTATTGTAGGCAGGTATTAACATCTGGAGACATTTTGAGGGGTCTATGCTGGAAATTTCTGGGAAAGAGTTGTTGGGAGGATGTGAGGAACACAAACTGAATGTTACCATGAAGCCACTGAAAGACAAACTGATCTCAATGCACACACTACTAGGGCAACATTTTTTTTTTTTCCCAAATGACAATAAAGATGTCAGAAAATGGCAGATTCTATAAAAAAATACGCAGCTGTGTACCTATGATGCTTGCTAATAGCCGAACACTTGGAATAGTGTGTCAGATACTGGAAAGTCCATGTCTCTTCTTCTGTCCCCTCCCCTTGCTCCATTTTGTCCCCCTTTTAATTAACTACTGAAGAAAGTATCTTTTAACTGTAATGTGTCTGTGAGAGACAGGCACTTTCCGCTGTGGAAAAAAAAGAATTAGTTCAGTGCCTCTGGAAAGCTGACACTCTGCAGCTTAAGTTTTAAGTTGTCTCAATGAGTCTCATTCCGGTAGATAGTATGCATTCTGCTCTATGACAATTCTACTTTTGAAACTGGCTGAACATATCTAATGGAAATGGATGTAAAGTGTAGTGATTGTTAAATTGTGACACTGAGAGACAGCACCCTTGAGGTAAAATCCTCCAAATGAACTCTAACTGCTGAACAGTTGCAGGATAAGGAAATTTGTCATGTAACCACTAGGATCTTACATTGCTTCTGATTGGCAGAAGACAAGATAAAAACAGTCTGTTGCTGCCTACAATCAGAAACTGAATTTCCCAGTTTAGGAGTGAATCTAAAGTCTTTTTTCTCTGTGTTTTGACTGTTAATATCTGATTATACTGGTGTGCAAAGAAGCCTATTAAAAGGCCAAGTTAAATACCCACAGCCCTTGTATTAGACAGTGACAAACCCTTTCTAATATTTTTCTCTTAAAAGATGATTACAAATGTCTTCCCTTCATTTACCTGCTGTTTGAAAAATTCAGCAAAGATATCACAGATTTTTCCTGAGCTTGTGGCAATGTTATCTTTTACTTTATGATGCATTATTTAAGGTGTGATGGGGTGTAAATCTGAGAAGTCTAAAGCCCTAAACAGGGGCGTTATGAGTATGCAGGTTTATACTAAGCTTAGTTGCATTCCAATCTGGGCTTGTACACTTGAGCTGCACTACTCAAAAAGTTTGGCTTCATGAGGAGATGGGGACTGTGCACTTTGCTCAGAAGTTCCTTTTAGAGAAGAGCAGGAACTTCACCAGCCTCTAAATTAACAACTAATAAATTGGCATATTACATGTGTCGTCTTATAGCACACCCTACATCTGTGCTAAAGCAGTTATGTATTTTCAATAGGCTTACAAGTGAACTCTGGTACGAAGACCCTTTCATTAAAAACCTTCCCTTTAGACACCAAATGCTCTGAAATCTGTGAAACTGAAGTTGAATTTAGGTGGCTCTGTTCTGGATGGAAGTATAACTCATGTTACTGGGAAGATGAAGAAGGAGTGTATCTGTGGGGTTTTATGCATCTTTTGAGACTTTTGCAGTCATAGTATCATTCAAAGAGGACTTGTGTGACACTGGGAGTTCACGGCTGTGGTCTCTGAGATACCACCATGGTAAATAACAGAATAAGATATTTTGGTGACTAGAGTTTGTTGTAATGCAGTCCTTTTAGAAAACAATAGATCAGACTCTGAAATGTTCTCAAGTATTGTTCCATGGCTTGAATATAAATATATGCATGTGTATATATTTCATATCTTCTGGGATTTTGCCCTATGGGGTTCTTCACTGAAATACATCATGACGTGGGAGTATTTTGTAGAAGACATAGTTGTCTGAAAGGATCATTTTGCCCTTCAGATTGTGCTTATAGAATAGTCCTCTTCTGAACTTACATTCTGGTCTGTATTTTTTTTTTTTTCCATGTGAGAAGTGGTCTAAGAAATTGGATTCTTTATCTTAAATTGAAACTATCCTAGATGAAATCTCAACACTTACTTTTATATGCTCTACATACTTTAATATGTTTCTGACTATGAAAGAAAATGCATCTTCTCAACAAAATAGCTTATTTTTTACTGCTGTTTCACTCTGCAAAACACATTCTGCAATATGTTTAACTTCTCAGTAGCAATTCAGCTCAGTTAATATACTACAAGTGTAGAACTTGTATTAAATCTATGAAATGGTGGCTAACCCAAAAAGGATCTCACTAAAGAAACTCCACTAAAATCTGTTAACTTATCCTAATAAAAAGGATGTAATAGCTTTAGAAAGTTTTAAAGAAATGCTATGAAACTGTAAAGCATTTAGCAGAATTTATTTTATTGCACTTCTTAGGTGAGCAAGGTATGAGGACAGTTGTTTTCAGGCTGTAGCTATAAGAATGAGGAGAGCCTTTCTTCTCAATTTGGTGATATACCAGCCAAACTGAAGTTTTTCTAGACCTCTTCCACAGTGTAACTGTTCCCTCCAGGGCTACTGTCACTATCCCGTCACATGCCCAGCAGTACGTGCCTCTGCCTCTCGTTCTCCCACGCTGCCAGGTAGGCAGGAGAGGGTAAGTCCAGGTTCACTCTCATTGTGGTGTTTCCTGAGCAGTGGGTTTCAGGACACTGCCCAGAGTAGATGGTCTGCAGTGCCATAGTTCTGGGGACTGCTGTTTCCATGGAGATGGCACATCTTTTGTGCTCTTGCTCTGAGGAAGCTGCTTCATGAGACATGACTGAAAGAATATGCTTACTTGAAAGCATAGATTTGCAGTACTAAAGCTATACAAAAATAAAACTATATATATATAAAAAAGATTATATTTAGCAAGGATTTCTCTTAGCTTGTAAGACTGTTATGTCCTGGGGAAATATTAGAGCTATGTCCTTCCTGCTTCCGTTCTGAGACATGCCTAAAATGAGGGATGAAGAAAAGTCTCACTGGATGACGTGTTGCTTTTTAGCCCCAAATAAAAAGGCTCCATTACTCATCATCATTGGCCTCCCATTCCTGTGACTGGGCACTATCTCCTCTCCCTCTCCCTCTCCCTCTCCCTCTCCCTCTCCCTCTCCCTCTCCCTCTCCCTCTGACTCTCCCTCTCCCTTCCCTCCCTCTTCCCTCCCCTTACCTTACTCTCCCCTCCCCTCCCCTCCCCTCCCCTCCCCTCCCCTCCCCTCCCCTCCCCTCCCCTCCCCTCCCCTCCCCTCCCCTCCCCTCCCCTCCCCTCCCCTAGGCATTTTCAGATACAGCAATAAAATTTTTACAGATTTTGTTATAGCCTTTTTAATTACACATATTCCTTAGATGCTGCTGAAATTTGTTTATTTTCTGCAATATCTATGTTTAAGTTACATCATGGCTTATCAGTTAATGATGAGCAAAAAACCCCATCCCTCCTCCATTTCAGGGAACTCCCAGGGGACTTGTCAGGCGGGGTAGTGTCTTGTATGTTGGGTGCTCATGTGTTTGTTTCATGAAAGGGAAAATATGCAGCAGCACATCATAGCAACAAGGTTGGCTCCCTGCATCAAGCTGAAGACACAGAACAAAAAAGGATGGACAGCTAGTAATTAGTAGACCAGAAACTGTGTATGTCTAATATTTTCATGGACATGGATGTAAAATGAAGCGGGAATTAACCTAGTCCTAAGACTGCAGGGGTATGGAGGAACAGCAACAGCATAGCTTCCAGGTTTGCTGATTCTCCCACTGCACTGAACCCTTTCAGTGGGAAACCAGACTAGCAGAGCTAAAACATGCAAAGAATGGTATTTATCCACATCTTGGTGAAAGAATCGAGATGAATGGGCATGATTATGGGTATGATAATCCCTTCAAGTTTGGAAAGTCTGATTGCACGAACAGTGGTGTGATGTTACAGCATCAGTAACAATAAGCAGTTGGCTGATACTTCTGTGAACTTTTGCTGGCTCCTATTTGAATATGGAAGAATTTCTCTAAATTATCAGTAACACTACTTAGCGGGACATCATCTTGGCTTCACTGAAATTTTAGGTAAATAGAAAATGCATGATCTTTTCTTCAGTTGACTTTTCTGTGATTGATTTAATTAGCTGTGGCTGCTCTATATGTTTTTTATAGCTGCCTGTTGTGAAGTTCTGGATATGCAGCATCTGTAAGGCTTACTGTTGCAAAAATTAGCGTGAAACGATGAGGAAAATTGTTGACCAGACTTAAAATAATTTTATAAATATCTTATGATGACTGAATTATTATAATCTCTTTCTCTATCAGATAAAACTTCAATTTTAGTTAGTATCACTTAATTTAAGTAAGGGTGTAAAGACAGTGGAAATAATGTGTTCATATTCATGTTTTATTTAAAAATGTTTTGTATGTTTTCTGCATATAAACCTAGATGACAGAGAAAAGAAAAAAGATGCTTTCTCCTTTCAGTATTGGACAGACTGAATCGTATAGAAGTTTTTCAAAAGACTGGTATCTGTCAGTTTCAGTTAGCATCTGTGGTATTCTAGAAACTTTTCAGGCACAGAGAGGACACTGGCTACTCCTTCACGGGATAACGCAGATTACAAAGACAGGCAGGGATTAAGAATTACCTTGGCAGAATAATCCTTTTGCCTGTTTCCCAGCCTCACTTGAGAGAACACAGACTTAGAGGTAGACTTTCATTTTATTGCTAAAAGATTTAAAAAAAATTCTGGAGACTGTTGCAAAGTGTTGTACTGTTCTGGCTCAGGAATGAAACTTTAGTGATGGAACCTCATGAGAAAAGGGAAAGAAGCTTGTGGAGCGTGGGTGGTTTTTTGTTATTGCTGTTGTTGTTTGTTTGTGGGTTTTTTCTCTTTTGTTTTGCTTTGTTTTGTTTCTTTTTAATCTTCTCCTTCCCTCCATCTGTGAACCACTTGGCATGGGATATTTCCATTAATGTAGACTTGAGAGGAGGGAAAAGACAGCTTTGATCCTCCTACGCACAGTGACATGTTTTGCCCTAAGGCAATATTCACCCCTTACCCCAGGAGCTGTGTGTAATATTGAAAGGCAAGATGTTGGTGTGTTTGCAGCAGTGGAGGTGGTGATATCTGAGTTGGTGGTGTAGTTACCAACACATACCTCTAGGTATCTACCAGTCCTAAAATGTGTTGTTCACCTGCGAAACTGTCACTGGTAGGCATGTCTGTAGGTGCATCTGCGGCTTGTTCAGTAGGAGGGACATGTGAGCACAAATGGGCTGCATTCCCAAATAGCAGAGATGAAATAAGCGGGTGTGACAATCACATGGCCATCTGCTTAATGCTACAAGTGAATTTTCAACTGTTGTAGTAAAATAAGCAATTGTCATGGTTTTAAACAACAGATAGTATTATTTTGTTCTCAGTTTTCTTCCAAATCAACTATTTTGCGACTATTTGAATTACACATTTAAAATATTTTCAGAAACGTGTAAAAAAACAGAAGGTCTATTAGGAAAAAAAACACCAAACAACCAAAAAATAGCATCAAGAAACTACAGTCACTCCTGTCTAAATGCAGGCATCCTGAAATGAAACAGGAAGTAGAAAAAGAATCCAAAAAAAAAACTACTGGAGAGAAATGTAGAGCACTGTAAATAATCTCAGATGAATAGAGCTACAATGGAATATGCTTATCCTGACTCAATCCACTAATCCAGATTTTTTCATGCAAAAAATAGAGTTCGGAAACTCAAATTTAATTTGTAGCTTGTGGCCCAAATGCATATGAAAAGGCTGCTAAATTTGCTTATATAAAAATTCCAGTGTTTCATACATTTTCATCAGAAGTAATAAATAGCATTTCCCTCCTCTTTTTTTTTTTTAGTGTAAAGCAAACAAAATTATTTTCAGATTCATTCCTATTTAAATTTTCACAGAAGTACAAATCTTCAAATTCAGTTACAATTTCTATTTAAACCATGTAAAGAATCAAGAAACCAAGGTAAAGAATCAAATTCATATACAAGTTGAATGGATTTCATGGACAAATACTACTATTTAGGCTAAATGTTATTGTAGTATCACCTTGTAACTAGTGAAAAAAAATGCCAGTTTCCCAGGACAGAATATTTTCTGCAACCTTGCTGAGGTGTGACACACTGCACACATCTACTTGCTCATGTGAGACTGTCCTTTGCAATGTAGTAGAGACTAGTTTCTTTTCTGATTAACTGACTACGGTTTCCCTCAGGAGGAATGAAGCAAGTTTTAGAGAAAACAAACACCACTGCTTTCAGCTCCTGGTATTCAGTCAGATAATTACTGATGTTTTTCATGAAAATTGGTAGAATATATGATCCCTTTGACTCCGGTTTTTATATTTTTATTTCTCACTTAGACTGAAATATCAGATATCTGCAAATGGTATTACACTAATAATTAATTAAATTGCAAGGAACCAGCCATGGCTGTGTAGCCTTTTCAGTAGAAACAATTGTTTATTCCAGCTGTGCTCTTCAGAACAATCTTTTCAGAATTAGTATTGGAATTATTTTTTTATTCCCGATTGTCCTATATTTAGTTGTCTTTCATTAGTCTTTTTTTCTGATTTTTTATTTTTCCTTTGTATTTGTTCCAGTTATTTCTCATGTTGGTACTTTCTGCTTTCAAAATTGTTAATGCAAGTTCAATTGTCCAAATCATATAAAGATATAGAACTTTAAGTTGAACCCCGTGATTTATCCTTTGCGAATTTTTGCCATATTATTTACAATGTATGAACAGAAAGAATCACAGATGTATGAAATCACACATTTTGGTTTTGGTTTCATTAATATATAGCTGCTGGAAATAAGAGGGTCACTATATATCGCATCGAGATTGGAGTGACATATATGTTAGCATGCCAGGGGACTGACCAGACTCCAGATCAACCAAGGCTGACCAGTGAATAATCATTTGGTATGTCTTTTCAGCTGAACTCAATCTCTTAGAAATGTACTGGAAAATAGATCAGCAGATATTATGTGAATGAGGATTGTGGAAAGTATCTTTTCAGTAATCTGACAACATCACTGCATATGAAGTTTATCAGGGTGAGACATCTAACAGCCAGTGTTATACAGCAACATTGATTTGGATTTTGACTTAAACAGTGGGCTGCATCAACAGTTAAGTTTGAGATTCACCTGCTCTACCTAAGGTAGCTGAAAGATAGATACCTATATCCATGTTTATTTTTCAGTATCTCTTATTGTTCGGAAGAAACAGACACTTCTCTATGGCTGATTCCATCCTAGGATATAGGTGTTTGAGACCGGCTAGATGAGGTGCGGTGGTCATCTTGAATTCCTTGGTTTTTGGACGTTTAACTTGAAGCCCTTGAAGGTGTCAAAGGAGAGGACAGGTAGTCCTTTCTAAAATGTTAGACCCCTGTAAGACGGCTTCCACAGGGCACCCAATGGTGAGAGTATTTGCTTCAGTTTTGAATGTGATGTGGTTAGGAGTCCATGCAAGATGAGGAATAAATGCATAATGATATATGCAGCAAGTCAAGTGAATTTTATAGCTAGAATCTAAAAACTAAGAGAAAGCTACGCCTGTGCATTGTCATTTGGGAAGGCCCGTGTTTGTGTTTGGCTACTGTCCTTTGTGTGTGTAGGGATAAAACATCTTGTGTTGCTGCTGTGCTTCTACCTTCAGCTTTTGACATCTTTGCTCTTCTGCAAGTAAACAGGTAACCACTTTTTGTCACATTTATTGTGCTTCTAGTGCTTCTTTTTCTTCCTGTACTGTTAATGTTTTCATCTGTGTACTATCATACACAGAAAACCTGGGAAGCATCAGATAAAGTAGTCTGCAGAGATTATCTCAATTCATTGCAAACATACAGGATCTGCTTCTGACATCCTCTTTATGCATTTCTTCCACTACAGTCCATGTCCTTTCAAATAAATAAAGCACCGCAAAATTATTAAGGATGAAAGAATCTGGCCCATCATAACTCTGCTTGATGAATCAGTTAAAATAATTAGCAGGTAACTTACAGGAGGCGATGTAAAGAGGAATTTCATGGCCTGTCTTGTTAGAATGATAAAGTTGGAAATCCCTGAAGCAGCATGAGGGTTCTACTGATGCACAGAGATAGATTGAGCTTAATTACCACAAACATATGTCTTTACCCATGCTTTGCTAACCTGTATGGTTAGGGCTTGTGTGTACACACAAGCACCAATACTTGCGAAATGTAGGCACAAAACTGAGGCTACACAAGTTTGCATACACATACTTTTGAGACCAGCTGGGAGTTTATGGCATGAACTCTTAATTTCCAGGGTGCCTGTCTCCTGTTGTTGGCAGCTGCTGATGTTTAGGGGCTCTGAGTATTCTGAATCACTGTTAATATTCACTGGCCAAAGCTGGCTCTTGCAGAACATGGGTTTGTTGCTCAGCCAATTTCTTTTAGGCTTTCTGATGGGTTGGAAATGTAGAACTCATACTAGAGATCAGCAAGCATATGGCAATACAAATAACTGAGCTGCTCAAGTCTAGGCATTTAATTATTTTGCTGCATTGTATCATACCAGAATTGGCTATTGATAGGCTGTTATGCACCTGATGGGCATCTCTTAATTGGGTCATTTCTATACCAAGATGCTGAGCACACAGTCAAGCACCAGTCATTACAAAGTCTAGGTTCTGACCACGTAACTTTGTTTGGAAGTTTTCTGAGTTGCAAGTTTTCATTGTGCAAAATCTCAAATTTTGCCTGTCTCAAATGCAGGCCAAACGGTTGCCACATCATAAATCATATTCCATTCACAAATGGAGTTGAGTTACATATGTAGTTTGCTGCTAATCTGTGGGTGATGGAGGAGGTGACAAAGAGGCAGCAGAAACTAAAGAAAGGTTAATTGCAGTAAAGTTTTCAGCTGTATCAATAACAGATCACAGCTGAGACAAATAGGCTTTTAATGCTGTAAAGCTGGTGTGTGATA
The DNA here is from genome assembly GCF_037038585.1 of Patagioenas fasciata. Classification (NCBI taxonomy): domain Eukaryota; kingdom Metazoa; phylum Chordata; class Aves; order Columbiformes; family Columbidae; genus Patagioenas; species Patagioenas fasciata. The sequence continues at coordinate 16,125,337 of NC_092522.1, forward strand.
GGAGACACCCGTTTATCTTTGCTTGGTATCCCTTGGCTTCTCTCTGCCTTTGCAGTGTTGTGTAGACTGTGAAAAGCACTGGGAAACCCAGGTCTCAAGTGGCATAAACCAGTTTTACTATTTTGACCTCAGCTGAACTACAGAGAATCAGGCCAACTGTTGGAATTATCTGGATTCTTAACTGATACAATTTGAAATATACAGATAAATTTGGTGGAAACTCAGCCTGGTTCTAAATGTTTAGATATGTCCATAAGCATGTGCATCCAAGTATGCACACAAGCATGGAATGATTTTAAATTGGTACATATTTTCCTTTTATTCATAAAGCAAGCAAATTTGCCCTTCTTGAGATAGCTTATTACTTTCTTATGTTGCCTTAGTCTTGTTCTAAGCGATGGCAGATGAGAGCTGATTTTCTTATGTGCAGTTTGACTTAGTTAGGCTTGCTTTTCAGAGCTAATTCATCTATTAGTGGCAAATTGAATTTTTCCTGCTTTGACATGCTTCAATGTATTTTCATACACTCCCCTGTAGCTGAAGATAAGACATATAGAAAAAGTGAGTTGAGATGGAAAGCATTTACGTTCTTTCTCTTTGTCATTGGCTGCAAGATACAAGCCTGCACCAACTGTCTCATAATCAGAACAGTTGTTTCCCATTATGATTTATATTGACCTCAACTGAAGCTCTGTTTATGCTGAGAACAATGAGCTTTGGTTTCACCATGTGAGACATGTCTAGCAAACAAAGAAGATTGCTTAGGTCTCAGACCTGAGCAGGAAAGGCATTAATGCCATCACACTGCCAAAAGCTAAAAGTAATGGGATAGTTTATGCTTTAGAAGGATCCCATTTTGTGAATTTACTGCATGGGCTCCCTGTTTATTTTGTTTTCCTTTCTCGTGTTGTAGTATTTTATTTCTCTGTCCAGCTTTCCTTTTCACAGTCAAATTCCTTTGTGAGGATTAGACAACTGCTGTTCAGATTTCTCTCTTTCTACAGATGATTTTTATTCAATTAGGATCAAGTTTTGAGCGAGGCTGCATGGCTTAATGGTAGAAAACAGATACTGAGAAAGATTGCTCTGTTTCGTTGTAAGCCTTGGTTGTTAGGGTTGAGAAGGGATAGATTTTGACTGACCTGGTTTCATACAGCCACATTGCCTTCATTGTACAGTTTGCAGCAGTTAAAGCTTTTACTATCTTGATATTGTGTCAGTGTGAAATCCTGGGTCCAGATTCTGGATCTAGAAGTTCTGTCTGAAATGAGCAGTGAGCAGAGAACTTACTGACCCTACTAGCTGCTTAATCAAGCCTTTGTGCCTCCCATCCCCCCCCCCAAAATCTGCTCTTCTTCTTGCTCAATCCACCCCACCTTCTCTCCAGTGTCATCCAAAACGGTACTGCTGGTGTGTGGAAAAGGTGAGACTGTTAATGAAGTGATAGAAGGACTGCAGGCTGGGGGAAAATACAAAGACATCATTGTGCTGCTTCAGGAAAATACACAAGAAATGGAGTCAGGAGGTTTAGAGCCTGGTCTCCAGTTATACATTGTTTTCCCCATGGAGATCAGTAATCGATGCTATTTGGTGGTGCCCAGGTGGCTGTGACTGCTCCCTTGGACACGTACAAGCACACTTGAGGCTTAGCTCATCTACAGCACCTACTTGCCTGCTTAGCATGTTGCAATGCCATAGAGAGAGATGTAACATCAAGCAGCATTTGGGTTTTCTGCCTTCCTCTGCGTGCGGGGTTACATCTTTCATCAGCCCTGTCCCCAAACATGGTTTTGCTGTGCTTGCGCATTTCCAATCAGGCAGTTATTGACATAGCTGGAGCTCGCTGGCAACACACAGGGGGCTGTTCACATGCCTCTGCTCTGCAGCATGACAGAGGTAGTTTCCAGAGGGAAATAAAGAGTGTTTTACACCTCCTGCACTTTACAAAGCTTATTGTGGAGGGTAATTTGTGATTTTAATTGGTGAAGTAGCTCCTTGAGTAGGTGGCAAACTGAGGGATGCAGGAGCTCTGGAGTGGTCAGCGTGGCTTTTGTATGTAACGTGTCAACAAATCTTTCATGAAGGATAAAATGAATAGACAAGGAGTGAATGTGATGTATTGGGAAAGTGCCACTGTGGCTTTTTGAAGAGGATGTAATCCCAAGTTCCAGTATAGGTTGGGGCATGACCTATTAGAGAGCAGTGTAGGGGAAAGGGACCTGGGGGTCCTGGTGGACAACAGGATGACCATGAGCCAGCACTGTGCCCTTGTGGCCAGGAAGGCTAATGGCATCCTTGGGTGTATTACAAGGGGGGTGGTCAGTAGATCGAGAGAGGTCCTCCTTCCCCTCTACTCCGCCCTGGTGAGACCCCATCTGGAATATTGTGTTCAGTTCTGGGCCCCTCAGTTCAAGAAGGACAGGGAACTGCTGGAGAGGGTCCAGCGTAGGGCAACAAAGATGATTAAGGGAGTGGAGCATCTCCCTTATGAAGAAAGGCTGAGGGAGCTGGGGCTCTTTAGTTTGGAGAAGAGGAGACTGAGGGGTGACCTTATTAATGTTTATAAATATATAAAGGGTGAGTGCCATGAGGATGGAGTCAGGCTCTTCTCAGTGGCAAACAATGATAGGACAAGGGGCAATGGGATCAAGCTGGAACACAAGAGTTTCCACTTAAATTTGAGAAAGAACTTCTTCTCAGTGAGGGTAACAGAGCACTGGAACAGGCTACCCAGGGAGGTTGTGGAGTCTCCTTCCCTGGAGACATTCAAAGCCCGCCTGGACACATTCCTGTGCGACCTCACCTAGGCGTTCCTGCTCCAGCAGGGGGATTGGACTAGATGATCTTTTGAGGTCCCTTCCAATCCCAAACATACTGTGATACTGTGATACTGTGTGTAATGCCTCACAAATGGCCTGGCGTTCTCTGGAAGAAGTCCCTGAATCAGGTGATGAGCTAGGTAAAATTATTGAACACACTAGAAGGTATTAAAGAAACTTTACTGTCATGTGGGAAGCCTTCTCATGGATTAATAACTTGTTAGGAAGGAAGGAAGGAAGGAAGGATTGCATTATGTTACTTCTGATTCTTATGTTTTTCTCCATCCACCTTTCTCCAGCAATGGCTAGGCATGAATAGATGGATTTGGGGTATAATGTGATACATCCATTCTTATTATTTTGGGATCTGCAGCATATAAAATCTTGCCTTATTTTCACTGGAATGTGAAACTTTTAATCTCTAGAAATATTATTGGCTCAACTGCAGTGAAGTATTTGTTTGATGGAGAGAAAAAGCTGATTCATTGTCTTGAATTGAGCATGATGGGTATAGAACTCTTAACTTTTATTGAGGAGTGCTCTTTTACTGACAGACTAGTTAAGAAATGAAACTTTTTACTGTAGAAACTGAGAATACACTAACAGTAGTAATTAATATCAGTCCAGTCAGTTGGAACATCTGACAGGATTAAGACATTTCAGACACTATTAATGATTTTAATTCTCTGCCTTTTTTTTTTTTTTTTCACAAGCATCATTTTGTAAGTTTTTGAGGGTAATTTTAAAGAATCTAATGATCTAAATGGTTTTCAAGTCTGAGGTTTAGCGTATATTACCACTGCTGTTTAAAGAGCTTTTCAAAGACATTTTCAGGTCTGGTTTGAATGTTATTTTAATACAAGAATAATTTCTAATCCCTATTGTTAAGAAATAACTGTTCCAACAGTAAAAGCCTTGTTATAGTTTTTAAAATAGGTTAGGAGGTCATCTAAGTTTTTTTTTTTTTTAACCCCCAGAGAGATTGTAACAACCTCTAACCTAGTTGAAGAGACTAATGAATTAAAAGTATAACAGCTGAATGTGCTTGTGCTGGTGGTAAGCCCTGCAGGGACTAATTTATTTCCAAAGTGGCAGCTAGCTAAGGAAGCTGACTTTGACTAGAATTTATTTCAAGAAGTCACTTTTGCTTCACTTCAATGTATTCTTTCAAATGTTAAAGTGGAATTTGAGAAGTATTAACAGGACATTGCTAACATGAAAGGTCTGTGTCTGTGAGCAGTATGATTGTTGATAAAATTGTGTGGTATCTACAATGTGAAATGTAAGACAACCTTGAAACTGACTTGTCGTGGTTGAGACGGACAAACGACATGGACCAATTCTACCAGGATGAAAGTAGTAGATGCCATTTATTGCCACAAGTGCATTTTTATACAGTTTTACCGATTCATGTGTCTCTTCACTATTGGTTACGAGTTACAGCAGTAACATCTCCTTGGCTAATTTTGCTATCATCAGTGTTACTCTTCTACTCCCTTCTCTGTCACGGGTACATCCTTAACATCTCCGGATACTCCTTTACTCACGGGTAGGCCTTCATATCTTCAAGGCTAATTTCTGTTCCCATGCCCTCCGTCAGGGAATCCACATACCCACCGTAGTCCCCCACACTGACTTTACTAAATTTACTTATGAGTATTTACTGAACAAATCGAGGTCTGTTCCTTCAATATGAGGTGGTGTAACTGACCTTGGCTGGGGTTCAATTTACTTGATTGGTACTGCTTGGTTAGGAGCAGTGTTTTGAGGACAGATTGTGGAAGTGGATATTGTGTTCTCATGGTGAGCTTGATGCACTGACAAAATCCATCTAGACTTAACGTTTAGTTAGTGAGCATTTCAAACCTCAAGCTGAGATCCAGTTGTCTTTGCAACAGTGAGATACAAGCCAGTGTTTCTTCTGCCCTGTGTTAGTACACCTGGAAAGGACCAGTCCTGTGGACCTATGCAGTTTTAGGTACTAAACCAACAAAACTTCATTTACAAAGAGGAGATGTGCAGCCTGTTTTGAAATAAAAATTCACATGTTCATGACAAATGTCCCCTTTTGCTTAAATTTGGGAATATGTAGGCATCACCACTACCTCTGCATTGGAGCTGTTAGATGGAGACCAACGTGTCTAGGGGGATCCATCAGTCCTGACTGGTGCAGGAGGTAGAGCAGATCACAGGAAGAGCTTCTGAAATGAAAGATGTCCACCTATATGAAGAGTAGCTGCTCACCCTGAACTTGAAGAAAAATAGTTTTAATTAAACAAATTAAACTTTCTACATAAGCATCAATTTGTCAATGATATTTCTATTCCCACTCAGATTTTCAAGTCCTGTTATCTTGGATGCACATATTAGCAGAAGAGCAAATCCTTAGGGTTGAAGGCAGCTTGCATGGAGACGTGACATATTTATTTTTCTCTGATAATTTGGCAGTGCAGCATTTCTCAATATATATTGGAGAAGATTAATATCTGCTACTGAATACAACATAATTGTTCCCTCTTCTGCTCCCTTCTCAATATATGGGGAAGAACCTGATCTAGAAAGATTATATATTATCTATGGATTAATTTTCTTTTTTTCAGTTCATGAAATAACAATGACAGTATTTGATGATTGAATGAGGTAAACATTTAGGATCGTTGTTGGGAGGGAAGTGGTTTATGGAGCTAATTTCACATATGTCAAATTCCCTGTGGCTCTTCTGGCTCCTGTGGGCTGACTAGAAGGCCCTTTTGTAAAATGTCAGTGACTCTGAAATATTAAAAACTAGGAAATATGAGCTACTGCCTTTCAAGTGTGATGGTCATTTATTTACAGAAGATTAAAATAGGTGTAAAAGGGGAGCACTTTCATATAACAGCATCCAAGGACATAATTTGTCTAAATGTCAGTGCTAAACAGAACCTGCTCTATACTCTTTTTTCACCAGTAAATCAGTGCAATGGGTGAGTTGGGTTGCTGGGGAGGGAGGTGAATATCCTACTGCACTTGCTGCAAGCGAGGGGTCGCAAAGAGAGTCTGGGGAAGCAGCTACAGCAGGACTCTGTGTTTTGAGGGTGAGCTTTTTGAGGCGGGCAAGTACAAAGCAGATCTCTATATTTATTAAAGGTGTACTGTGGCATAGGGGCACACAGACCTTTGAAACAGGCGCAGAACTAGAGTGAAAGTCTTTAAGGCATCCGAAGGTGACTTAGGGATGAAAACAGCTTCTCTGGTTTTCTTACACAGGCCCTTTTCTCAAAGCAAGAATGGAAAGGCCTTGCTGACTGGATCCTTTTTCTGAGGCTATTTCTGGATGCAGGTACAAATGAAACATGTGAATAGTGGATCACCCCAGTGTGGAAACCTAGTGGAGAACACAAGCTTCTCTAAGCCAGTGTTCATCAGTTTGTACAGGTTGGTTGTTTCGTACTTTGTCAGCTTGCAGATATGGAAATTTCAATTTTTAGGCCTTCATATTTTTGCCTTTTTTTTTTTTTTAACAGAAATAGCTTTTCTAAAAATAAATTACATGTACCTGTGTTTTTGTGTTTATCTTGTGCTACCAGTTTTTAAATGCTGAATACAAAACTGCTGTCTTTCCTTGTCCATCCTAGTGCCATGACTAACAATTTGGTGAAGGATCTACACTTAGAACATCTTTCTGTCCTAAACCGAACCACTTGTCTTCCATTTTTTAAATCTCTACGGCAGCTGTTCTTGTGAGAGTCCTTCTTACAGTGCTAATAGCACAAATGTCTGCTTACAAGAGTTGTTGCCCCATATTCTCACATAATATTAGTTGGCAGGCAATAACTACTGTAGCTGTTTTGTGAGGGCTATGGTGACAAAGATAAACCTTAGGCTAATTTCCTGAAGAAAATCAGTCAGTTTGAGTGAATCGTCTTGTTTAAAAATTAGATCATGATGACCTTATCTGTAACATTTTAAATTATATGGAAAAGAAAGAGGTGGATGGTTCCTCATACAGTTAGTTCTTAATTGTCATCTTCAGTGGCAGTGATGGGATATGCTGATGCTTATGATGGATATAGAGATTGTTCAAAAATTTCTTTGGGCAACAATCTGGAAAATCTACATTTGTTTACACTGTGGAGAATAACATCTGTTTTTCTCTTTCTTTCTTGACAATAGGCACCAACTATATTTTATCATGACATAAATTTCCCAGGGAGACAGTAGGTATTGATCCATAAATTACAAACATCCTTTTGTGTGTGTGTCTTCAGAATAACAGGTTTTCTGTAATAAAAATAAGAAACTATTCTTGGAGGAAGGCAACAGCCACATAGACAGGATCCACCATAGCTAGATGAGAGACTTTGAGCGTGACTCACTGCACTTATTGACCAGTGCCTAAATGTTTAAATTAGCAGTCATGTGTGCTTCTTGGTATTTGTGCACTGTTGAAAGAATGTGCAGGAGGGAGCAGGACACGTTTCTTTTTACTGCTGGATGGGCTCCTGAAAACAGGGAAGTGTGTCCACTGGTATGTCAATAGCAGAAGTGGTCAGCCAACCCAAAATAACCATCTCAGCAAGTAAATCACAAGTCAGACCTTAAAACTTGATTCTAGTGATGCCACCTACCTTTGAGGAAAGCATAAAGGTGCCTGATTGGAAACATTGCTTTGGAAGTGAAGGCAAACCCCATATGTTTATATGCTAAATGTTCTTCTTGTAGTCATGATTTCCAGTGAAGTCAGTGACCAGAACTGTTCTGTTTAGCTTTGTTTCTGGAAAGGACGTATCTATATGATGGATATGACATATCCATCATACTGCATACTAACATACCAGACTAACACCTTAAATCATGACCTCAAAATGTCATTCCTCTTGCAGGAGGAGCAAGTATAAGCAGGAATGTCCAGACTATGTCTTTTATACCAGAGTAAGCCTGGGACTGCTATGTCTGAAATGCCACACGTGGGTTTTGTTGCTGTGTATACACAATGGACAGAATTCAGCTGAGGGTATGAACTGAAACAGATATAACCTGTTATATTTGTGCCTCTCAATGCTGTGTACTTGCAAATAGGGAGAGGGAAAATATATCTTATTTTGATGTGGTAAGGCTCTAGTGAAAATGGTGATGTGTGAATTGAGGGGAAAAAAAACATGTAAATAAAACTATCATGATTCTACTCAGACTGAAGAATACTTTGGTGTTAAAATAAAGCTCATATTCTCATAAGTGTAATGTAAAGGGAGCAGACAGTGAATACTTGGTCTGGAAAGTACCATGGATTTACTAAGTGCAACTAAAATTTTAACTGGGGAAACATCCTGGAAGGATTTTCCGGTCTAATTCTAAATGGATCCAACATAGTTATATTGTACAGCACAGACAGAGAGATGAGGAGGGACAGACAGTCCTCAGGTACAGCTCTGAACTAGGTTTGAAATTGGGCTGGTGGCTAAGTCCTTGGGCCTGATAACATCCAGGATCCTCAACTAGAGCCTCTCTAGGGCTTCTCAAAAGCTTCTCCAAAACACAAACTTTTCTGGACTGGTGTCTAAGTGGGACCAAAATTTCATGGGAGCAAGTCTGTAACTCCAAACCAGTGTGGAAATAGTGAGAAATGTGAGAGAGGCAGATTGAAGTCCTGTTCAGGTTCACTGTAATCCTAATTTACTCTTCCCATCTCGAAGGGCTTTTGAATAGGGAAAATTAGCTTCTACATTGCTGAGGGACCACCTTCCTTAAGACCTTGGTGTTCAGACCTCACACTTTAGCTTTGCTGTGAAACAATCGGAGTTCCAAAATCCAACTGCTCCCAATGAAAGCAATCAGAAAACCCAGAAAGTGTTCAGAGTAAAAGCAGAAATATTGTGTAGGGCTGTGCCAAAAAATACCCTGTACACTTAACTAAAATAGTGTGGCAACTCTAAACTGCAGGCTGTCATAACTGGGGCATTTTGCAACATAATTTTGTCAGGAAAGATAGCTTGCAGCAAATAAGTCACCAACTTTTGGGGCCTAATATATGTAATTTAATCCTATTAAATTTGTTTTCCTCATTTACAGCAGCATCAGCAGCAAGCAAAACAGTGATTCTGTGCCATTAAATTTTCCCAGATGCAGCCTATGCCAAAGACTACACAGACACTACCATTAAGGCTCCCTGAGAGACTGCTCTGAGCAGCAGAAAATGTGCTATATTTTCTGGATGTCCTCGTAAGGCTGAATGTGAAATTAGACTTATTGTCTCAAAGCAAAGCATGCATAGAATGAACCAATAAATAACAGACATCAGATGTGATGCTGACTCTTGAGAAACATATATCATGTGCTTTTCCCCACTTTTGCATTTAATACTATAGAATACTTCTGCTGGTCACTTCTAGCCTGATCACAGATTAGTTATTAAATGAAAATGGACAAACAGTGCTTTTTATAGTTTCAATCACCTAGAAGGTTGCTTTTTGAGGAATTCTTGCTTTTATTTTCCCTTCTGCAACTGCTTCTGTGTACGGTCTATAGTGTACATTACAGTACAATACAAGTCAAATTCTGTGCCACCTAGAACATAAGTTTTCCCTTAATTTTATTTCTTTTTTCAGTCACCCACATAAATCTGTTTCTGCAGGTGAAGTCAGTGCAGTCAAACCTGCATTAAAAGTCCCAGCCTCTCTTGAAAGGCTTTTTAAAAGTTATTTCTTTTTACTCTTGCAGGCTGTTGGAGTGCTCTGAAATGTTTTTAAAGACTTTGATCTTGAAATCAAACCTGTGATTTTTTTTGGCCCTGCTGTAATGGTCAGTGAATCGGGCAGCACTTCCATGTTGTTAAGAGGGAAAGTTTTGAGCCTCATTTTGGAGGTGGTTTCATTTCAGTAGTGTTTCAGCTTCCATGAGGGTCACTTCTTTGATCTGTGTCTGAATTTCAGCTTTCGTGATGGATCGTTGTTAATAACTAGAGGGGAGGCAACCTCATACCGACAGATCAGTGAAGTATTTTTAGCTGTGGATGGCTTCTTAATTTTGCTGCATTTCAGAGGCGTGCTTGCTGTGGATTGACTTCTCCATCTGTGTCTGTGGTGGCTTTGAATCTCTGAAAAGAATTTGGTTTGACCCTCTGAAAGGGGGCAATGCCTTTGCTGACCTGATCCTCTTTCTTGAGCTATAATATTTCACATAGGAGTTTTTTCTTGTGGCAAAGTGTCACTTCAAAGTGATGCCAGAAATCATCTGAAAGTACAAAACTGCAGAAGAAAGAGTTTTATCTTGAGATGAAATCTGGGCTAACAATGTACCTTGTAATGATCACTTTTAATATTCTTGGTCCAACGACCTGAGATTTACCTAAAATGCAATACTTATTATTTCTGATCTTGGCTTTGAGAAGGAGACTGCTTTATACCAGTTACCAGACAAAGCTAATTTTGAGCATCTCACTTGATTAAAATTACAAAAGCAAAGACATTGAAGAGATACCAGCTCTGCTAAGATATTTATTTTCCCTGTTGCTTCTGCTTGCACAGTATAATGCTTACTTCTCTAGTGCTGCTGAGTATAACTGCTTTCTTAATAGATCTTATGGTTAAAATATTCCAAGGAGTAACAGCGATAAGTTCTCCTCAGCATCATGCAGTATTGTGAGCTGAGAAGGGCTTCCACTTTGTGAGGTCAGCCAAGCTGCACTCATTTCCCTACTAGAATTGTGATCCTTGCTGGAACAGAAGCCTTCAAGTATGGAGGAAAAAACCCAACACTTTTGTGATGAGGGTGTGTTGCTTAATTTCTGTAGAGATCTAAACCTCCAAGTAAAAGAGAAGTAATCTTAGGTACCCAACCTACCCCAGTCCCTACTCTTAGACTGTGTCCCCTCTCTGGGGAATGACTGACATATTTGCCCTGGATACTGCTGCGTTTTAGATCAGTACAAAGAGTATCCATTGTTGGCACTGGAAGGGAGCGTACTGGGGAAGAACCAGTTTGCTTTCTGTGCAATGCATTGTGCCACGGCACAGAGTCCAGCCCCAAAGCCAGGACTGATAGGAAGCACCAGGGTGAGAAGCCTTCCCACCACAAACATCAATCCATACACTAACCGTGCATGGAAGATAGCTCCTGAATGGTGCTTAGCTTGATATCAAGCATCGGGTGGATATTGTTTTGTTTGTTTTGGGGGTGGGGTGGTGGTGTATGGAAAAACATCTCTAAATGACTTAGAGATAGAAGGAATTGAGAAAGAAGTTATTGGCTAATTCACAAACAATAAAAAGGGCTAAAAACACTGAAACTACTCCCATTTCTCCATCATAATTTTTCAGCTCAACAGCCATTGAACAAGTTTCTACAACCTGAAAAAATGTACTAGTAAGTTATGCCATCTAGATTTCCCAGTGCTGAGACTTGACATTTGTTTGGATACAGTTCACTTATTGTTTGCAGTTATGGCAATAGCTCTGGATAAATAAGAATTTAAAGTACATATTCATACAAGTGCTGTCTCATCTGCCTCCTTTATGGGATACATAAGAAGTTTGAGTAATGAAAACATCTATGAATAAGCTGTGTGTTGAAACTGGAGGTATTTTGGAGATGTGCACCTGTTTTCATACTAAAAGGCTATGTGTTGGACTAAACACTAAAAAGCTTTATACTAACATCAGCCTTTTGATTCCTTCAGTCCAGACCATTAAATTAAAATGTATTTTTTAGAACAAATGTGCATGGAAGTTACAGATACTAGCATTCCATGATCAGTTATATTTTCCAATGTGCCCTTACCAGTTTATAAAGAGAAAACTGGAAGCTCAGCTGATGTCTGCATACCACTATAGACTTCAGTTTCAACTAGTACCAGCACTTTCAATAGACCCAGTTTGAAGTAAAAAAAAAGAATAGTGGATTTTCTTCCCCACATCAAACGCGATCTCTGTTGCTTTCAGATTACTATCCAGTTCTGAGAATTTTTTCTATGTGCAGGAAAGCTTCAATATTTGTATAATGGAAATGGTCCACAGCAATGCTATTGACGATACGGCCACTATTTCTAAAATAAATTTTCTTTGACTGAAAGAAATCAGAACAAGGGAATTTAATGCTTGTATATCTCTGGGGACAGGTAAAAACAACAACAACAACAACAAAAAGTATTCTCTGATTGATTTCGTTCAATAGTATTAGAATATTTTTTTTAAAAAATCTAGTGTCACATTTTTTAAATTGAAAAACAAAAATAACATAAGCAGAGCTTATTTTTCTAACCACTGTAGCTTAAAAATACTGAATCTTGCCTAAACGTCCAGTCCCTTATAGTTGTTATATATGTGTACAAATGTAGTTTTTCCAAGTATGAGAAATATGCTTCTGTTTCATGTTTGTTTTTTGTCAGCTATTTTTCACCATTATAAGTGCTTGCTGGGAATATATTTCTAAGTCTCCAGCAGATAAGTTTCCTGAAAGGACTTAGTGTAGTAGATGCTTCCACACATAGGCAATCACAGAACAAAAATACTTACACATGATTTCTCCACTTCTTTCACAATTAAGCAATACAGTTTGTTTAGTATTTGCTAAGGGCTTAATCCTTCAGATAGTGCATGTTAGTGATTATAATTGAAGATGGTCATGAACCTTCTGAAAATGGAGAGATGGCTACAATATCTTAAAAAAAAATCAAATCAACAACAATTATTAAAAGGCTCCTTTTTTTCCCATTAGACAGTGCATTTTTATTCTGTGTATGGAAGCAAACCTGTGAAGGGGAAATTGGTATCTAATGCTTTTTAGAATTTACCCCAAAACATACATCTGTTATGAACTTGTGAGGGGCTAATCAAGATAAACCTTTTAGCCCCTTAGATTTCTGTAATTTTAAAGGAGATTTATTAATGCAATTCCTATTGCTGGGTCTGAAGATCTGTAAAATAAGCCAAGTTCTAATTTACTGAAAATTTAAGAGGAAGACAACTACTGGACTAGTTTCAATATGGACCTGTAGTAAACATTTTGAGTGCTTAGTACGATACCAGTAGCTTTAACCAGAAGGGGAGGAAAAATACTACAGTATAATAAAAGAGGTAGTTACCTGATATTGTAAAATAGCAGCAACAGTCACAGTTCTAGTCCTGAAATACAAATGTGGGAATGTCTTATCTACTGTCTGTCAAGCTTTCTAACTTGAATACGTACATTCCCAAGCAGTCTTGAAACCCTGCCCTTCCACACAGGTACGAGTGGAGCAGCAATATGGCTGGACATGAGGTGGCTGGTTTTAGCCCGATGAGCATAATTTGTGTCTGACAAGAGTATATGGTCATGAACAGAAACTAGAACAGCCTTGAAATCAATCTTTGGAGAAAACACTCAGAACTCTGTGAAAGTTCAGATGTAAAATTGGAGCCCACATTGGTATCTCTCACTGCTTCTAATCATCTGGATATAGGCACCCAGCAGAAGCCCATTTTAGAAAAATTAAAAGTGAAAGAATGATCAGAGCTAAGTGTGAGGACTTCATTAACCCAGTGTGTACTGTTTCTCTTCAGTCATGTAATTATGTTTTGATTTTCATGATTCTGGTCATCTAATGACAGTATAGATAATAGTAATTTAGGACTTTGAGCACTTTCCTGAAGTGAAAGAACAAAATGGGGAGAAACTCTAACAAACAGTACAGAAGAATGAGATTAAAAATCAATGGTTTATACGCAAGTGCATAGAACATTGATTTTTAATCTCATTCTTCTGTAGCTAAATAGAAATAACAATAAAGTACTTCTCTAAGATATCCTATTTTGAATTAATTGCAAGACCTTTGGAAAAACAAACAACAACAAGACCTGAAAACAGACAGATCTGCAAGCAGCAAGGTATAGAATTTATTAAATGAATATTTTGACTCCTGTGGGGAGGATAGTGTGTTTACAGAACAGAGATATTGAATGAGCAACAGGCATTTAAAATGGTTTGGCTGATGCAGTAAAGACATGATGGAGACTATAACCAGAGATACTCAGCAGTGCTTTCCGTAGTACTCTAGACCAGCTACAGAAAATACATCAGGGCATTGGTTTATGGATAAAGCTTGTGAGAAAGGCTTTGAGCTGCTGGGAGATTTTAATTTCACAACTATTGAATATGAAGGTGGTTAAAACTTTGGAAGGGGTACATTTTCTGAAGCACTGAAGTGTATTTTATGTGCAATATGCTAGAGAGTGACACGATCTATTTTGGCCCTACCTTTAGTAAATGAGCCTACTGTGACAGACAGTGCTGAAGCTGTGGCTGTCTGGGGTTTTCAGCTTCAGATGTCATTATATTTGACATTGTCAAGCAAGCATATTTTTGAGGAACAGCACAGGAGTGAATTCTGCCTTCAGCTGAACTGACTGAGTAAATGTGAAATGCCCTGGAGATTTTTTCATCAGAAATCAGTAATGTGATGGAAGTAAACAAACGAATAAAGCTAGTTTTAAAAATAGAGTGATAGGTGGGTCTCAAAGAGCATTAATATAACTTTCTTTCAACAGGGAAAACACAACAATATCTGGGCCAAAATCTGAAGTGGACTAGTCAGAGTGTACATAGCTAAGGATTTGATGTTGTGAAAGTTTGCTGTGTTTTAAACACTCTTCTGCCCAACAAACAAACAAATTTCAAACAACAACAGACAAAATAGGTCATAAAAACCCCATGGTCTCATAAGTAAGATAGAGTACTAAAATGGAAAGAAAGTAGTGTACAGATCAATGCAGATGTCTGGTTTGGCTGATACTCTAAGCCTTAGCTGATATGACACCTTTTCCACACATGAGGAATCTGGATCATTGTTTATGGGACTGCAGGCTAATGTGAAAAAAAGGATAATTCTACCAGGATATCTGCAGAAGATTGAAGTAACATGTGATTGACTATAATGTGAATTTGAAAACAAGTGCTTTAGAAAAGATAGATTTCTTCAAGCAGTCTTCACTTTCTAACTTTTTATGAAGGAAGCATAGGTGAAATTTATTTGCATAGCTGAAGATAAATGAAAATGATTGGTTATATGAAGGCTGCATGCAGAGGAATCTGGACCTGCTGGATCATTGGGCTGAGGCCAATAGTATGAGGTTCAATGAGGCCAAGTGCCAGGTCCTGCACTTGGGTCACAACAACCCCAGGCAACGCTACAGGCTCGAGGAAGAGTGGCTGGAAAACTGCCTGGAGGAAAAGGATCTGGGGGTGTTGATTGACAGCTGGCTGAACATGAGGCAGCAGTGTGCTCAGGTGGCCAAAAATGCCACCAGCATCCTGGCTTGTATCAGGAACAGTGTGGCCAGCAGGACTAGAGATGTGATTGCGCCACTGTACTTGGTGCTGGTGAGGCCCCACCTTGAATCCCATGTTCAGTTTTGGGCTCCTTGCCACAAGAAAGACATGAAGTTGCTGAAGAGTGCAGAGAAGTGTGATGAAGCTGGTGAGGGGTCTGGAGCACAAGTCTGATGAGGAGCGGCTGAGGGAACTGGGGCTGTTTGGCCTGGAGAAAAGGAGGCTGAGGAGAGACCTTATTGCTGTCTACAGCTACCTGAAAGGAGGTTGTAGCATGGAGAGTGTTGGTCTCTTCTCCCAAGTAGCAAGTGATAGGACAAGAGGAAATGGCCTCAAGTTACGCCAGGGGAGGTTTAGATTGGATATTAGGAAAAATTTCTTCACGGAAAGGGTTGTCAGGCATTGAAACAGGCTGCTCAGGGAAGTGATGGAGTCACCATCCTTGGAGGCATTTAAATGTGTTTAGACAAGTTTCCTAGTGACATGGTTTAGAGGTAGAGCTAGGTTATGGTTGGACTCGATGATCCTGAGGGTCTCTTCCAACCAAAATGATTCTATGTCCCAAAGTAGCTTTCCAAGTTCAGAAAATGCAGATCCTTATTTTCTTAACACACTTTGTGAAAATTGAGTAACACTTTGAATTGGCTAATTCCAGGAATGCTCATGTACCAAATCAGAAAGCCAGATTGTCAAAATGTACACAAACCTGCTTTTTTCCTCAAGAGTTCGTGAGACTGAGCAATTTAGACTGATTGGCTTCAACCTTAATTGCTCTCCCTCTCTTCTTTTTTGGTAATTATACTTGAAATCCGATTAGGTTTTCAGAAAGCTTATAGTGTGTGTCGTTATCTAGGAGCTATAGAAAGCTGGAAATTGCTCTGCCAAACTGTTGTAGAATATTTAGCTACATTCTAGTCTTCCTTTGGTCCCTTTCGAGCACTGGGGAGCAATAATCTAGGAAGGGAGGAATCAGCTGACAGGGGATATTTAAAGGCAATTGCAGATACAGTATATTGGTTAACTGATTTTAAGGAGTTTCTGAGAGGGGAAATAGGGATAATCAAAGTTATGGAATTGTTTCTGGCCAAGGAATGATGAAGTAGGTTAGGACTGTTGCTTGTGCAGAAGTCACTGAAGTTTATAAAAATCAGTGTTACTAGGGAGAAGATGGATTGTAGTTGCTTGTGCTTCTTCCAGTGTGAGAACTAAAGAACATTAAATGGTCATAGGTTCAAAGCCAGAGAAGATCCTTCTGCATACAACATGCATTGAAGCTGGAGAACCCCAGCCACAGGATGCACAGAAAGGCAGGCACATTTCCATAGTGGATTTTGGTTTTAAGTAGTCTTTTCTAGAAAGGAAATATCTCCTCAAAATGTCCCTGAGTGGCTTTGTGTGTGAAAAGACAAGATAAGCTGGATTGATAAAATGCTTTGATCAGTTAAGGCCTGGTTTAGGAGATTCTAAGTAGATGTCATGGCAAATTGTCATCAGATCTAGAGAAGGGAATTATTTGTCTCTCATCCATGGTAGCATATTTGTTGTACAAAAAGTAAGAAAGAATTACTACAGTTACACAGCATTGTTACCTCACTTTTAGTACTAATAACATGCCACATTGTAGTCTGAATCTTAGTATGTGAACACCATGCATAATCCAGAAGGGTTAGTTTTGCCAACCAGACTTTTACTTGTTAGAGAGGATTGTTCTGTGCTGGTATGATCTAAATCAACAGCAGTGATGTTTTACCATGCTAAAATGTCTGATAACAGTAAGTGTCAAGATATATGCATTTCTTTGAGTGATTGGAGTGACCTGATTCTTTGGGTGAATGGAAGATGAAATTGCAGCCACGTTTGTAATATTAAGGCTGGGAGTAGCAAACACAGGAAATATTAAATGGAGATGCATTTAGTCTCTAAATTATGTGTGTGTGTGTGTGTGTGTGTGCGTTCAGTGATGACTTCTGTTAGATACCATGTAGGTAAATTAAAAAAAGCAAAAAACACCAACCCTACTCAAAAAAGCAAAGTTACTGGGATAAAACCTTGCTGACACAAACTGGCAGAGATCCACTGACACTGCTGGGGCTGACAGCTTGTACCAGCTCTGTGAATACTCGGTCACATCCAATGCTTCAAAAATGGGGTTGAGCATATTACAATTTTTCTTGCCTTCTTACAGGAGCATGTAAATTTGACTTTAAAAAGTAGGGCAATATAGTTGGTACTGTTTTTAATTATTAAAGATCAGCTTTTATGAATTAACTTGGTATAGGAATTTGCTTTGTTAACTACTCAGGGAAACAAGAGCTGTTGACCTGAGTGTGACTGACCTGAGTGATGGAATCTTTGCAATTAACTAATAATTCTACTGACATTATTAAAATTTATGAGCAAACTTTTTGTTGTGGTGCTTTTATGCATTGTTCATTTATTGGTCCCATTGAGGAGTCTAGTAGATTTCCAACATGTGAACTCTGCCACAGTAAGTCAAATGATTTGTTTCTTGTGTGTTGATGAGTGGGTGATTTGAAGTTGGATTCCTGGGGAATGGAGCAGCGTTGAGAAGAAGAGACAGAAGAACTAATCAGCTGGAGACCCTCAAAGGGACTTTCAGGATGAACTTCCAAATTGCACTTAGGCTTCTCTCGGACTTGTCTACCTCAAAGCACATTCCTGCTGGGGTGAGGGATTTGGCTCATAGAAGAAGCCATATATGTCTAATTAGAATGTCAACCTCATGTACATTTTCTTGATTGCCACAAATTTTACACAATGCTTATGATTTCGGAGATGCACTTAGTGAGACAAATGGAGGCAGGGATCACAGATACTCAAGACTGGATTTAATTATATAAGCGTGAATTTAAAAAGCCTCTTGTTCAGTCTCTTCTTTGTTTCTTGCACAAGGAGTGCTTTGTAGTCAAGATCTTGTTTTTATGATAGGCTTGGTAGAAAATCAGTAAAGGAACTGTTGCCATACATCCAAGTCTTCATCTGTGTGATTTTCTGCTGGGAGATAGGCCTGCTGTGTTTCTAAATCTTCTCTTTTCCTTTCCCTACAGTTGCATTTTAGAGCAATATTCCCTTGTATATTTATTAAAGTACCTGAACAACAAAAGATACTTTTGTTCATACATCTCTTTAAAGTGAAATGTATTTAACTGCTAACACTTTAGATTGAGGATAAAGTCCAAGTAGAGTCAGAAATTAAGATCTGATTGGAAATCTTGGAGTCTACAAAACCAGGTTAAATGCAAGTTGAAGAGGTTCTGCTTACATCGCTTTATAGGGGCTTAGATTAGTTTCAACAAGTCAACAGTTTTAATTACACAGGAAGGAATACCCGGTTATACTCAAGAAAATAATTGCTAATATAACAAGCCAATTACCTGTAAACTTTTGGAACAATGAACTGTTAAATAAAGAATGTGATGAAAGTGGGCTGTTACCGAGCTGAGCTTTTGTTCCCAAATTAGTGCAGTGACATTGAAAAGATTTCACTGAAAGAAGATTGAAAAGTTTTCCAGATGTTCAGCTAAAATACTGCAGTAGTATAGAAGAACTTCAACACATGTTTATAGACCAAAGTGCTGATGTTCCTTCTGTACTGACAATGTTTGCCAGATTTCTGACTTTCTGTGTATACTCATGATTTGTAGAAGAGGAGAAAAGAAATAAAGAAGTCACAGAACAGCTTTGAAGAGGAAGTGACAAATATTTAGTATATGTAAGTGCACAGTTAAGGATATGTAAGTGATAAATACATTAAATACATTACTCCTCAGTCACAGTATGTAGGTTGTTGCCCATCTCTTGAAGTTACTTTTCACCTCCCAATAGAGTTTGAAAGTATTTCTGAGTTAATGGCCATTGTCCTTTGACATGGTTAATGCTTGCTGCCTTGAAAACTGTTGAGCTGCTGAGTTCTGCCCTTGTGATAGAAGAGGTTTAAATGTTCACTTATTCCTTTCTGTCTTGAAGCTCCCTGATTCCTTGCCCATTGGGCTGAGCAATACTTTTTTGTTTTGTTTTGCATTGTCTGATGATGATCTACTAAAGCAATCCCATGAACATCTGGTTTTCAAGCATGCTGCTCATCTCTGCTTCTATTTTTCTATTGCTTTTAAACAAAACAGGAGGGCTGTCTAAAGAAAACAAAAATTAGAGTGAATAGGAAAGCAGAGAACCTTTGGCAAGGTTTCTAATTACATTTCCCCATGCATGTTAATACAATGTGATAGCACAAACTACGTTGAAACCAATCTTTTCCCTATAAGGCTCTTAAGATAGAAATCAGTTAACTGTAAATGTACCGATGTCTAACATATACAATGTATTTTTCCTTGCTTTAAACTAAAGTTTTGTAATAAAGACCAGCACTGCTTCTGGCAGGTTGTAGAAAGTGTGTGAATGCTAGGTAAATACTTGTTCCTTTTTCTAAGAATTTTTCAGACTTCTGGCTTCGAACAGTATTTACAAACTTCATATAATTTAAGTCTAAGTGATTAAAAAAAAAAAAAAGCCAATACTTTTGCAATGCTAATATGCTCAGATTTTTTATAAGAAAAATATCAGATCTACATTGTGATACAATATGCAAATTCCAGGAACTTCAGTGCTATCTTAATAACAAATGAAAAGTATTGGTATTAATGACGGTTTGTTCACTAGTGTTTTTGAACTCATGAGGGCAATTATCACCTAAACTGTGCAGCTACTTAGATTCTGATGAAGAGGTGAGGCATGAAAAATTCTTACTTTTAGAATAAGAGGTCCAAGAAGATCATTATTTTCATCTTCTCATCTCATGTTTTTATCATGTTTTTATCATCTCTGCTTCAGATGGCCAGCTGAGTTGTTTGAAATGGAAAATATTTTTTCTCTGTGCTGCTTTCAAGGTATTGTCTGATGACTTTGCTGATGTTGCAGGGAGGCCTTAGGAGAACATAGCTCAAGGGAATACCTATTGGATGTGCCTCACATGGGAGTCTCTGCAGAAACCCACGAATCTTGTGTTCTCAAGATATGATGGCAATGTTGTTGACAGGAGACTTCAAGAGGTCAGACCAGCCTTCAGTGATTGATTTGTGTCCTTGACTCAGTGTACTTTGGAAGTGTGAAGCTAAGAGTGTGCTTGGCTGATTCTCTCTAGACACATCTCGATAGTTATTTCAGATGGTGGGGGGGGTTGAACCAAGTTAATCCTCATATTCTAAGCTCACTTAGACCTTGATTAATATTCCAGTGTCCTAAGCAGCAGCAGGTCCTTGCATAATGCAACAGCTGTTCCTCGTAGCCCTTGTGCTAGTGCTGTGTATTGAGACAACTCATCTTATACCCTTTAAACAAAACACCAAGCACTGTGCAATTGTGCAGACTGAAGCAGCCCTAACAACCATCTCCTTGAGAAGCCTCTTGTCTGCTTAGAGTGGTGATAATTGGTGGAGCAGTTCAGCAGTGGAAAAAATGAATGAGAGAGAATGAAAAAAAGGAGGTTTCTGCAGGGGACCAAGGTTGCAAAGAATCTGACAGGAAAAAAAGAGAAAATGAACAGTGAACAAAGTGATTGGAAAACCAGGAACCAATGCACAGTCATCTGCTTATGTCTCCCCATGGTGGAGTAGAAAGATATATAAGTGTAAGTAGATATAAATACCTGTGAAAGTAAATACAAATATATGTGTACGAATGCTGATGTATGTGCTAATAACTAAGAGGGTATATTGAAAAGGCAAATATGAAAAGCTGAATTAGAATGGAAAATATATTGCACAAATGAAAGAAGGTACTTTTAAGACAAAATTAGTTCATATTAAAATTATTAAGTTAAAAAAAAAATAGACTGTAGCATTCTACTTACTATGAATGGCTTAGAGAACCAGACAATACAAAAGGCTGAAAAAGAAGAGTGAATAGAGGTATAAGAAAAGAAAATGTAGGTTACAAGATCCATTAGAAAGGTACTATAAAAAGTTTTCACAGATATATGGGTTTCAAATGGAATTAAAGTGCACTAAATTGCTTTATTTTTTATGAGGAAAATTAAAACAGATTTTAAAAAAATTAATATAGAATCATCTTGTACCTGTGATCTTTGTAATAATCTTTTTAATGTAGCTTTTCTTCATTTGCCTGATGATGAAATGGAAGATTTTCTCGCCTCTTTCTTTCTCCGAGGTGCACAAGAGTTGGTGCACAAGAGTTGGAATTAATTTAGTGCAGGAAATTCAACGAGATAGCAACTAGTCAGAATGTTAAGAACACAGATATAAAACAAGTCAAACTTCTTTTTAGAAAATATCCTAGTTTCTTATACAAGGCTTATGTTTTGTTTTTTTTTTTAAGTGCCACATCTTTTAAGCAACAATTGCAATGCTTGAGATGATCTTGGATTCACTATGCATTTGGCAACCATCAACAGGACTATATTTAGAGGGCCAGTACTTTATACAGCAGTTTAGCAGCCAAGGTACCAGGGAAGAAGTGTTTCTCAAAGACTCTACTCAGTAAGTAAATGCATGAAACACTTATCTGCCACCAGCTCTGTATGTAATGAAAACGTTAATCGTTCTCCTAGATGAGTATATTTACTCTCCTATAGAGATGAAAGGTCTTATAGAAAATAGCAAACATAGTAAGCAACTCGTAGGGGCAGATATCTTAAGACACAAAGTACATAAACCTGTATATACACAATATGTAGTCAATTGTTTTTGTACAGTTTAAGTAACTGAATTAAAAGCAAGACTAGAAAGGAAGATACTGGAAGCTAATTCTGTTCATCTGCAATAACTCTGAGCAAACTGTACTTGGAATTCTGCCCCAATCCCTGATGTCAAGAAGAAAAATCAATATTGTGCCTTCAGGTTGTTTTTCTTTTCCTGGTTTGTTATTTAATCATGGAAGAATTCTACATAATATTCTCAGTTGTTTATAATTTGATCATTTTACATTTGGAACCTCCACTCAAATGCTGTGTTTTCCTTGGAAATATGTATTTAATTGAGAGCTCTCTTGTCCTTGGAACTTCTCCTTTGTGGCTAGGTCTGGATGAAACCTGATTTCTCTAAAGCTTTCCAATTGCTATTTGCTCCCATAATCCCTTTTGATTATGTCTTTGCAATTGTGTTGACCTCACTTTTTTGAATCTGTCACCTAGCCACCACTTCTTGAAGCTTTTTTTTTTCTTTTTTCTGAATCATACTGTGAGAGAGGATAAGCTTTGTGGATTTTTTGGTTTATTTGTTTGTTTGAATTTTGAGAAGGAGCTGGTAGGGATCCATTGTTATTAAATGTGCCTTGAGTCTGAGTGGTTCATACTGTAGCCTCTGAAATAGGTAAGAAACCTCTCTACCTCAGACTATGAAGTTTTTCCCCAAAGGTCTGTTTCTTTGTGAGCCGGACTTCAAGTCAATTGGAAAAGAACTGCAATAAGACTTCTTTCTGCGTACACATGGCTCTGCTGAATTTTTGCACTCCGTAGATATGATTTAAAACTACATGTACAGAGTGTTTATACACTAGTATATATCTGCAGCTGTAGTGTTTACTTTATGTAGTATTTCCTTTTTATGACTTTTCTAAGCTAAACTACTTACCATGACTGACATAAATTAGATGTACAAAACCTGCACTTTGGTTTTCACTCCAGCGGTTCAGTTTGAGGGTTTATATTTGTGTGAGCAGGAAGTAGTCACCCATCTCACGACCTGGTTCACAGGCTAAATCACAATCTGAAAATAGTTAGTGTCTGAAGAAATGATCTCTGTAATCTCTTAATACTGATTTCTTTTGACAGCATCTGTCCATAATGTAAAAAAGAAGACTGTGTGACCATATTTCTACTCTTAATTCATGTGAGAATAACAGAGAATGATGATGCAGAGGAAGAATAAGGGCAATAATAACTTCAGGAATAATTCTGCTTCTGTTCTCTAGTTAGTAAGGCTTCTGAGGCATCACAGACAATCCATTTTGCTTTGTGGTGCATTGACCCTGACTGGCTACCCGATGCCCACCTAGCTGGTCTCTCCTCCTTCCTCAACCAGACAGGGGCAGAAAATAAGATGGAAAAATTGTGGATCTAGATAATGACTGGGAGATCACTTGCCAATTATCATCATGGCCAAAAGAGACTTGAGAAATATTAATGTATTTGTTACCAATTAAAAATAGAGAAGGATGGTGAGAAAAAAATAACAAAACACCTCCTTTCAATCTACCCTTCTTCCTAGGCTCAGCTTTGTTCCTTTTTTTTTTCCACTTGTCTCTACCTAGTCTC
This sequence comes from Patagioenas fasciata, assembly GCF_037038585.1. Lineage (NCBI taxonomy): Eukaryota > Metazoa > Chordata > Aves > Columbiformes > Columbidae > Patagioenas > Patagioenas fasciata. The sequence continues at coordinate 16,148,722 of NC_092522.1, forward strand.
ACCAACTCCAAGTTGTGCAGGGGAATGGGGAACAACAGGGATTTTGGTCAGTTCATAACACCTCTCCACTGCTCTTTCTTCCTCTCTCTGCCACTCCTCCTTCTCCTCACATTTTTCTGCTGCTCCTTATAGTGTCTTTTCAGATTATGCGTGCAAAAGCCAAAGTAGAATTGGACACATCCTCATGCAACAGCTGAGGTGAGTGGGACAGAGCAATCACCAGGCACTGAAGGCCATTAGAGACATGTTTAAAAGCTGATGACTTACCTACTCTAGAAATCAGGGTCTTTTTCTTTCTAGTTAGTCCCATGGAGACAAATAAGCTATTTATAAAAGCTTTTGCAAATCATATTCTTAAGTAATATTTAGGCCCTAAGTCTTTAAAATAATGTCATTGGAGTGCATCTCGTAGGCTCTTCATGTCTGTACTCAGGCAATACTGCAAGCACATACTAAGATGTCAGCCATCATTGTACTCCAGCTAGAGAAAGTACCTCTGAAAAGGCCATGTTGCTGTCTTTCATATAATTCTTCTTCTTCTGATGCTTGTTCATACTTTGTTATATTTTAATTGTTTTCTGTAAAGAGAGCACAAAAATCTTATGATTTTCCTTGCACAATGTCTGGTTACCTATATGTGGTATAAATTCAGGCTGATTGCAATGAAAAGGTGGTAAATCCATGCTATTGACTTCTGAAGTATTTTGCAAGCTCCTGTTAGAGTGCATAAGGTTTGTTACCCAAAGTGCAGGAGTACTGTAAGTTACCAATGCAGTTTTGCTGAGATAAACCAAGCATTTCTGAGCATGTGGATAGTGTTTGTAATAATATATGAATAGTGTGTGATTAGTAAGGAAAACGTTTACTGGTTTTGTAGATTACTTCTCTGTGGAAGAAAGTTAGTCTTCTGAAAACTGGTCAGTTTGGAGTGAAAGACCATACTTGCTTTGAAGCTACCTTTTCCTTAGAATCCTGCACTACTGTTACATATGTCTTTGACTGTGGGAGCCAGTAGAAACCTTTTACGTCTTTATCTTTCATCACTCACACTTTATATGTCAGAATACAGTCTTTCTTTTGAACCCCTGCTTTATTTTCAATTAAGTGGACTACTGGGTGAGGAGAAAGGAGAAAATTGCTAACTGAGATCTAGAGAAACCTACTGGAAGCAAATAACTTACTTTAGACGTGTTATTCTGGTATGTGATATACTGGGACATTACTTTTGCGGGCTTCTGAAATTCTAAAGCTGACTTAGCTCTGATAATCTGGGCAAAAGGATTTCAGATAGCATGTAAACAATCTTGGACGATCAGTGTTGAAAAACTTCAATCAATCACATTTTCAAGTTCTACTCTGAGGATTTGATATCCATGTGTACTGTCTCTTGGATGAAACAACAGGTATCAACTGAAAATTTCCACTGTCTCCCTGTATGCTGACTTTCTGTAGCACTGCTTTGGAGTCTCTGAACATTGTTCACTGCAGCAGATGGAAGTGGCTTTACAACCTGAAGAATTAACATCAAGAGACAACCCCATAACTTTAAATCCCAAAACATACTGTAGCAACGTGTCCAAGTGTGAAAAGATTTTGGTTTACAGTGTTTTGTTATAAATAGCAACAATCATGACAACATCAGTAAGAAAAGAATAGTGCTGGGAGGAAAAGTGTGTGGGGTGAGAAGGTCTAAAAATGGAAACCCAGTGATTTTTGGAATGTGCTACCTTGAAAAAGTTATTTATCTGATGAGTGTCTTGGTACTACCTTCTACTTCCAGTTTAGGGAAACCCATGCCCTACTATTCCTTGTTTTAGAAGGCAAAGATTGTTTGTGCTTAAACATGCTGCCTATAAGCTAGGAGGTGGAATTTCTTATCTTGCTTAAGAAGTCATGACTGAATTATCCAGTCACATCCCTGACTCTTGTCCAAAACTGCCTGATAACTCCTGAGCCTATATTCATGGCCAGGTATACCAAATCATGCAGCCAGAATCAGAGCCTGAGCACAGATCACTCATTTTCCCCTCATGAGACTCCAGTGTAATGCAGTAATGTCCCTGAACAGCAATGCAGGATCTGTTGCTTATTGAAAGGGAAAACTATTCAGGAAGTTATGACCACAGTGAACCACATTGAAGATGTCCAAAACAACAAGGCAAGTGGAATTCAGTCCTCAAAGACCCTGAGCTCCTGTGTTTGTATTTTGTGAGGTATTTCAGGATTTCATGCCTTCCCACTGCGGTTAATTGCCCAGTCCCCAGACAGTACTTTCTCTCTGTGAAAGACAACCATCCCATATATTTATTCGTGTGAGGAGAGTTTTATAGAATATATGACTGTAGGCTAGAACACCAGCTGTTGGGCTCTACTGAGGTGTGCAACATCGTTTGTACATAGTTTGATTACTTTTCCATTCCTTTAGATTTGTTAACTCTTCAGATGCCATACCTTATTGTCTGATGTACACTCAGGTTGCCTAGTTTCTTTTCTAGTTTTCAGTCCTTGCTATATACTTTATGGTAAATGGTCTTCTCTTGCTCAGGCTGTCTGTAGGCTTGGATGCTATCTCCAAAACCACTATAAGATTAATGCATTGAGCCTGATTTATAATAAGAAAATGCCTTGTAATTTCTATGGCTATAACTGAACAAAGGCAGAAACTGTTTAGAAGCTAGAAATGTTGGTGTGCCATGTATTTAGGTTTCTTTAGTAGCTATGCAGGAGATGGATGAACAGAAATACTCTGGTATCCATAAGCAGGCTTTGAATGAGGCAATATCTTGTTTCTAATGATCTGTTGTGTTTGTGTGATATGTTTTATACAGGTGCATGTATATATGGTGCCTGTTGCCTAGACCCCTGTAACTTAGGAAATGAAGGCACTTTCTTTGCAGTTTTTGAATTAAAGATTAACATGTTACTGTGGACCATTGTTCTCATTACTAGGCTATAGTTGACTTCTGAGAGCAAACTATTCCTTGCAAGAACCTAAGGTTTGACTAACTTGAACAACTACCAAAATAAGACTCTGCTGCCTAAAAACATTTGACTGTCTCCCATTTCTCAATGGTGAACACTGAGCTGGTATAGTGCTTCAGTAGCTATTTGCATCTGTTTCATAATAGTGAGAGACTTACTGCAAAGGAGTCAATAGTACTTTGAAACCGTAGTATACTCCTGCCCCTTGCAGCATGTTTCCTGTTGTGGATCACACTGATGTTATCATTTTGGCTAAGAAAGTATGCTCTAATTAAATCATTGCTGTGTTTTCCCATCACACTGCTAAATCCCAGTACTTTGGATGTATCAACACTTAACTGTGTTGTGAACTGAAGAACTGTATTTGATCTCTGAATTTTCTTTGCTTCATGATTGTGTCATATCTTACGTGTCCAACATGTGCATGATGTTTACTTATTAAATGTATTTGGGAAAGAAATATTACTGTAGAGCACGGTAGCAGCCTGTCAATACTAAACTTTGCTTTCACTTTACCTAAAAGAAGGGAAGCTGGAGGGAATTAGAGAGGGTACTCCAGAGACATGTAGACACCGAAAACAGGCAATAACTTGTTGGCTTTTGACCGTCAGTCCTGAATCGTACAATGTAGAAGGCCATTGGGAGAGAAGATCTTTCTGGGATATTGGATGATCCCTTTAATAGGTTTGGGTAAATGAAACTAAGTTTAGGAACACAGGAAAACTCCTGGGAGCTTATTTGCTTTGATTGCTAAACCTTTTGAAGTGTGCTTATTGCTGTAAGGAAGGAAATCTGGAAAAGGTCAAGTATGAATTAGGTGAGAAATACAAAAAGGAATTGCTTGAGATGGTCATTAAATAAGACAAAAATGAGATTCAGGAATAAATGGAACAGTATCACTGTAAAGGTGAAACACCTCAGCATAAATCAGTAAAGACAGTTAAACTGGAACAAGTCTATCCAAGATGCATTGATTTTGTAGAGGTACAATTCCAGTCTAGTGAAATTGATATTTTTTAAGAACCTTATATCTACAATTCCAGTCTAGTGAAATTGATATTTTTTAAGAACCTTATATCCAAGTCTACATGCCTGTTTGTGAAGACCTTGTAGAGACTAAAGGTCAGTCGATCTGTCTCTGTCTACTGTACTTACGTATTTCTAGCACAACCATTGCCATCATGTCTAGGCAGTAGGAAAAATTATCAATATTATTGTCTCTGGTGTTGGGGAGTATCTAAAGCCCTGCTACATTAGACTCTGTTGAGTGACTGATACAAAGACAGCCCCAGCTCCTGGCATCTCATGATCTAGTATGTTGGACAAAGACATAACAACAGTTGAATTACCAGATAAGCAGGAAACAAAAGGTATGATAATGGCACCTTCTTGCAGTTGGAAGAGTATTCAGTTTAGCCACAAATGGCTGCAGACTAGTACCCAAAGTATCAAGACATTTGTCTGAGATGGGACCCATCTCATACTCTTCATGTACGCAGCATTGGGGAGTATCAGAGAAATGCTCAGGGATCTTTCTGATGCTCTGTTGCTTTGCTGCCTGCTTTGAATAGGAGAAGACTCAGAGTCCTGCTGATCCTCTGAATTAATCCAAACACAAATTACAGGTGTATTTCTTGGGCTTTTATCCTATTTGTCCTCTTTTTTTTTAATAAAGAAAAAGGCTACCAATGTGAAGCAGATAATTGCTCTGAAGGGGACTCTGGGACTCTGGGAATAATCATAGAGGTAAAAACAGATTAGTACAAACAAAATCTGCTGAGCATATTATTTAGATCTTTGTAATATTTGCCTTTTGAAATGTAGTTTTGTGTGAATAATGTTAGTATCAATATTAATATCTGCTGAGATGAACAAAACTAACAATATAATAGAAAAAACAAATGTTAGCCTGCACAATAAAGTTTTCAGTGGTGAGTGTCAGAAGGCCAATGGAGAACTGCAAGGACTGGTTGCATTTCTAAATTTTAGACTGGTGCCACCATTCTGTTCAGTCTGTCATTGTTAGTTTCTTGCTTTCTTTCCTTTTTAAAAATCTTTCTCTATGCAGTGGCAGCTGAACATTCGGCAAATAACATCTTCAGTTTGTGTCTGCATGAATGTGTGTAGCTGGTGTCAGTACTTAATTGTCCGATACATTCAACAGAAGATACAATAACTATTGTTAAAATGTGCCTGCTCTCCCTCTAATTGCAAAAAAACCCACATGCATTTTCTTTATATTTGTAAACACTTTAAAAGTGGAAGCAATCTTAAGAAGTTACTTACAACAGAAGACAGGTATCATATTTTGTTTTTCTTATGGTTTGTTTTTACACAGGAGATATATGTTTATACCCACTCAGCAGTCTGGAGATGAAAGAAAATGTTATATAGCTCTATGGTTGGAGCCAAATGCAAATGCTCTGTCTTAGAGTAGGTGTCCAGTAAGAGCACAGAGCTAAGCTATCTAGGCAGCCATTAGCAGGGAAGTTACATATGGGCAGGACCTACCTGCTTGGGGTTGTGGATATTGGTTCTGGTGACAAGTCCACCATTGATAGCTGGTATTATATTAGATCAGGTGTGCTTGAACATGCTTCTGTCACTCTGAATTACCATGTAGATCTGCTCTGATGAGGCAACACCTCATCATTAATGCCCACAAGAGGTTTAGCTGAAGCATCCCCTTGTGGTCTTGAGCTGTGGGCAATTGCTCAGTGTCTGACAGCTCTGAGTCCCTGTAAGGTATGGCATGTCCTCAAATTGGCCCAGTGCTCATAGCTATGCCTTCCCCTGCCAACTCGCAGGAGGAAATTTTACAGCTCTTTTCCTGATTGTTGTGACAGGGAAATCCACTGTCCTGCGGGGTATGGAAGCTGCATATGGTCCCTGATGCCATTCTGGGAGCCTTAAATGAGGGCCTGCATACCTTTGCCTTCAACATTTACGAAGTAGAATTGTGAAAGAAATGGCAGAGGGGTTGTTTTCTCCAGTGATCTCAGTAGGAGCATTTTATTCTGTGAAATACGGATCCAGAAGCTGTAGCTGGTGTAAAACAGTGCCACTCCTTTGAACAGACTAAGGAGATACTGCTTTATATCAGCAGCTGCATCTTGTCCTAAATTTTCAGATTAGGATATTATGCATAAACACAATGAGCTGTTCTCCTCAATGGTGTGGGAAGTACACATTTTGACCCTATTGACCTGCAATCTGTTAGTAGTTTTCAGCAATGGCACATTTCATATAAATGATTGATGACTAATATTACAGAAAGCATTAATTTTACACTCACCTCTTGATAGTTATTTTCTTGCAGTAAAACTATACCCTCATTTTGGGGAAATGAATAAAATCTTTAAAGAAAAATGAGCAAAGGTCATAGAAATTGCCTGGTACAGTTGTCAGCCTCTGTGTGTTGCACTCATCTCTAGCAATGACCTAATAAACACACCAGGGTGACTCCATCTTCGATTAATTACCTCAGGTTGAAAGGAGGGGGTAACCTATCTTGCCCAGACATCTCATGAGGGTATTTAATTTTTATGCAAATTCCCCTAGACAGAATTGTGGTTGATGTGGAAGGAAATCACCCCCTGCATTTTCCACTCTTCAGGCACTTTGTTATGCTTTGCATTTAGGCTGCCATTCTTTTTTCTTGCCGTAGACACTGGCCTCAGCAACGTGGCCAAATCCTACCTGGATCTTAGGCTTTTCAGGCAGCTGGCTTTAGGTAGACTGCTGCCTACCTGGCCTTCCCACTGTGGCCCTGTCCCTGCCTTTGGTGGGGCATTTCTGCTCATCAGCTATTGACTCTGGCAATTGCTAGTGGCTGTGAAATTTCCTTAGGCTTTGCAAAATATCATGGTGCCACAAGAACCTTATCTGAGTGCCAAATCCAACCCTGGGGCTTCCAGAAATGGCTGCTAGCACAGGCCTTTCCCAATTCACTTTCTGTGGCAGCATCCCAAGATGAGGCAACAGGTTCATTGCACTATGCTGCAAATGCTGTTTCATGTTATGTTGTTGGCAGTGCTGTAGTTTGCTTTGACAGTTTCATCACCTTCTATAAAGCTTAATTTAATTGTTCTTTAGTTACTTATTTGGATTAACATATAAATCTCAGATGTAAGCTGTAAGCAACATACGTAAGGCTATGGATGTCACAAAATGTTGTTTCTTTCTATTTTGATGTCCCCCTCTGTGGTTATATTAGGGAAAACTTTTGCTGCTGTTGTAAAGTTGTTCAGGAACAGGAGAAAAGCTTCATGCTCATAAAACTTCTTCCATAGACAATTCTCTGGAAGGAACAGCATGGAGAGAATAGCACATTTATTTCTAGTTCTCCAACCACTTTCTAGCTGAGCATGTATTACTTTGTGTTACTTTGGTATTTTGTCAAATTATATGAAGAGAAGAAATCTCTGGTCTACTTAACATATGAGGTATTATCTGAATACTGTCAGGACCACAAAGGTTTCTATTTAAAGACATCTCTTTAAATAAACTACGTATCCTACTTTGGGAGTGAGCCAAAGCAGTTTTTTACTGGAGTTTTTATGCAAGGTCCTGTGTTATAAGCAGTTGCACTGAGCTCTACCTCTTTGCCCACCTCCAGGCTCCTGAGAGCTTTGGAGATTATGGCTCACTTTCATAGCTGGCAAGGTGCTCTTCTCACCTCCTCCTGTGCCAAGTGGGTGTGGGAAGCTCTCGCAGTCATTTTAGACTTTCAACATGAATATTTAATGCCTTAGTATATGTTAATGTAAGTGTTTTTCCTTTCAAAGATGATGCAGTTCTACTTTTCAAAAAGATTTCTGTTTAGAAAATGTACATTATATATAGAATGAAACATGGAGAGATATTCATCATAAGTTAAGCTGGCATCAGTAGATGCTGTGTAGACCATTGTTTTAAACTAGATGATATTCTTCTCTATTTTATGCTTTTATGTGGTTTTGGTTTTTTCTTTCCTTTACCTTCTTGTCTAGGTTGTACTCTGTGTTTTGCCTTACCCAATTTCTGGTCCATTTTCCTTCTGTGACCTCTTCTATGCAGAATAGAAAGCCATTAATACTAACCTGTTGACTGAAGGTTTTAGAGCCATGATGTTTGTAGGAATTCAGAAATGAGCAATTTCAGTTTCCCAGTTGCTATTGAAACTGAATTTATGAAAAAACAAATACACTTGACCTTTTCATGAGATTTCTAAATTATTTTTGTTTAATACCTCTGTGTAATTCTGTTTATTAGAAGACTGTACAAAAAGCTTGTACAGAGATTATGAAGCTGTTCCTTGGTCTTTTGAGGCTCTAGATCCAAATAGCTTCTACAAGTTAGAGTGGAATAGGACTGTTTTTCTTTCTCCTTTTTCTGCATCTCAGTCTTTCTTGGTTAGTGACTATTGAGAGAGCAAGAACTCTGTACTGGTGCTTTTCTCTCTGCCTTATGCAACTGGACACTTAGTTTTGCTGGGGGCTGTGCCTCCAAGGCCAGTCATCCAGAGAGAAGTGGTGAGATTTCAGTAACGAAACATGTACTGAAGTAATGCATTAGGATTGAAATGTGTATTAAAATATCTTGACTTATATTGTTAGCTCCTTAAATTACTTAGAGAAGGAATTTTGAAATATGATTTACCCTTTCTACTTGTAATCTGTCTTGTGCTTGACATCTATCCCTCTTTGGCTGATGAAAGCAACCAGAGCCTTTTGCTTCAATTTTTAGACAGTTTCTGGGCAAGTTTCACTGTGATTTTTTCACAGACCAGTGAGGTGCCACAGCACCAGGCTAACAAACCCAGGGTAGGTTTTGCTTACTCTAAAATACACTTTTCTTTGTAGTTACTACTTAAAAATCTGTAATCAACTTGTATTGGCTCTGACATTGTTCTTTTTCACAAAACCTTCATTTTCGGGCTACGGTTCACTTGGTGGTATCTCTTTAAACACCACACTATGCCTAAGGAAAAGATGAGAAGACAGGTGTTGTACTAACCTCCAATGATTGCTTTCTGATTGCCAGTCTAGTTGTCTTTCTTCAGCCATTTAAGATTGCCATATGGGAAATCAACAGTGACGATCTTTGTGAAAGTACCAGAAGTGAGGTGCTTCACCTACACATATATTCAGCAGAGAGATCTGAATTCACTTTGAAAATTCATGGAACTGCCAGAGTTCTGAAACTGCTCAGCATTTACAATTGCCCTGTTGCAGGGTCTGTGTATAAATTACCTCAGAAATAGAGAGGTCCACATACTTGCTGAATTTTGTTTTATTTTCATGTAAAAGTCTCTACAATTGTATGTTATTGCTTGTGAACCAACAGACTAATTAATCAGAAAGGCCTTGGAAAGCTCAGAAGTTATTTGAATTAATTCTCATTGAGTAAGTCAGGATCTGATTCGGTATCTGATGCTTGTTATGTTAGGAGTGAGATGTTTTTGTGTAACATTTACTTTTCTAACAGTAGGAATCACAATGATTTAAAATTCTTAAAATCATACCAAAGTGCTTTGCAGCAGGCATGGAAAACAGGACAAATAAATTCAGTCATTGAGGCAATGATGAGTTTTCATTTTGGATGGCTAACTGTAGTATGTCCTGAAGTAAAATGTATGGGCTACACTTGCAAGAGCAGCCAGCTTCACTGGGCTAGAAAGTGAGGATCTTTATTCATCTGCCCAGTCAGTGCAGCAGAGGCTGCCACTGTGTCTCAGTGCTGTTGAAATTTCCTTTAGTATATCTATATCCTCCTGCTGCAGCTGTGGATTTGTGGATTTTGCTATATTTATTTTGGTCCCCCAAAAGAAATGTAAATAATATTAGTCACTAGCCCAGATTGTGCTATTTTGGAAAAGATGCCACATCTTTTTCTCTCTCTCTAATAATATTTTATGATTCATCAAGGGTTTAGTGGAGTTGTAGATCATGTTGTACATCATCCCTTGATTAAAAACGAGTCTTCCACACCACCAATTCCATTTCAATCTCCAAATTCATACAATTTACATAGGTAGGATAGTAATTAACCTCTGTAGTCTGTTGTGAAATCCAGGAATATCTTCATTTTATTTTGCTTTTTATCTGATACTGTTTTTAACAATGCCTGTGCTATAGAAAGTTATATGGAACTTTCTGCATGAATGTATTTGTCATCTCAGAGGGACAAAAATTCATCTAGTTCATATTAGCTGAAATAGTCTCTGCGGTTCTCTGTGGTCAACAGCTGGATAAGACATGGAGAGTACATTAGGCAGCTCTCTAATTAAATATCTTAATTGCATCTAGAACACACAGTAGCACTTCCTTGCTAATAAAGAGAAAACACACTGCAGTCAGTATGTTGCAGATACCACATTGCCACTCTGATGCCAGGCCTCTGGCAGGCTGTTGTATGAGTAGCATAGGAACACAATGTGTTTTAAAAAAGTAACACTTAGCTGTGATTTTGCAAAGTATTATCCTATTTATTTTAAGTGTCATGTAATTATCAATTCATTTACTACCTATTGTAATACCATGAATCATAATGGATGTATTTGCATAATAGGTAAGTATCACATGAGCTCAATTATAATTCAGTATTAGCTAAATGTACCATGAAAACAAAATGTTTCCCATAAAGGTAGGCTGGGGTTGATATATGACCTGTCTTATACATGGTGTGTCTCAAATGTTGTCACGGGAAATTGTTCTGTTTGTGGACTTACTCTCAGAGGGAACTGTTTTGCAGCCCTGAACTTCATCCATTTTCTCTCCAGCCTCCCAGTTTAAATGCTGATCAGCTCTGCCAGCCTTACAGATGAGGATATTGTACACAGCACACTGAGAAACCTGTCCTTGCTGTTTAGCTGATGTGCCAGTGCTCTGCTGGCTCAAGTCACAGGGCAATCTCTTCCCAAAAGACTGAGTTTATTGCTCCGGAGATACTCCAAGACCTGGACAAACTGTGCTGGATAACTGTGAACTGGGTAGTGATTGCACTGGAGCCTTACCTCCAGAAGATTACCTCAGCCCTGGGTAGGTTTCTTTAAAAATCTGTTTCCAGATATAACGTATTTTAAAATAAAAAGATCTCTAAAATGATATGTACTCTTTCCAGCAGCTAGCTCTGCATTGCTGTGTTGGAGAGTATGGTATGAGCAGGCTCTCAGCTGCTCAGTTGCATGGTTTGCTCTAGTCATCCTCCATGTCTAGAGCAGTCTGTGCTCTCTAGTGCTTACTCATCATCACAGTCAGTTGTACCTTCTCTCCTGCCAGTGTTTAAACTAAGAAGGTCTTGCTTTCAAAACCAGGTACGGCCTGGTGATATATACTCTGCATGAGAATACCTAACTTGAAGAACAGTCCGATGTTCTTTTTACTAAAGAAAAGTTTTATTTGCAGTCTCTGGTTTGTGCATAGCCTGGCATTGCAGATATTGCTTCATTTCCACATTCCTAGGGAACGATCACAAATGATCCAACAGCCCTTGAAGGGTTTAGACCATTGACGGGAGGGAACAACCCTGCACTTGCACCAATTGTTAGCAACAGTTCAGAGGCCAGTACTATTGCTTGAACTTTCCCCTTTGCCATCTCAGAGCTGCTTCTCCTACCCCAAACACTCTCTGCTGTATCCTGTCTTTGCTGTTATTACATGAATATTTATGCAAGCAGAAATGAAATATATGTCATTTAGCTTATAGAATAAGTGGTCCCTTTCAGCTTTGGTTTAATGTATTTTGAAGACATGATCTTGCAATAGTAAGGTGGTTAGAATAACCTAAATCTGAGCAAAATCCCGTTTCTGAGAAAAATCTGAACAGCTCATACCACTCATTTACTTCACTTAAAAGTTCAACATATTTTCTGTTGCAGAAGAAAGACTTACTAATGCGGTTTCCTGAAAATGATCATTGTGTGAATTGTTGGGTCTATAATAGATGTGTATAATCCCACTTCCCACTTTTTGAATGTATCCCATTTCCATATAGAGTTTGAAATATGTACTTTCTGGCTAGTACAGTTGATTTTTACTTGTTGCCTGCAAGTTAGATTAAGGATACTGCAACTGAAAAGCATAAAATGAGAGTTATTTCCAGAAATATAGTGTAGTTACTAGTACTTCAAGGTTTGTTCAGCCTGATATACATTCAGAAGGCAGCACTACAATGGCAAAAGGCTAACACAGTTGACAACACTTAATTTGTTCAGACTCATGTCACCACTGGCTTTACAATGTGACAGGAGAAATACATCGCAGAAATTGATGAAGCAATGCCACATTTGCACAATACTGCAACTCTTTACATTTAGGGCAAACTTTCCTCCTTGATATACAAGGTAAAGCTTCTGAGTTTAAATCGTGCACCCTAGCCAGTCTACAATTAAAGCTGTCCTCTCTTTGTTATAATTCAGTTTGGCCAGCTAGAAAGCAAATGGGCAGTGAAAGTGACACAGTGTCATTGCTGGATTTATGTAGAGGTGTTGCAAGGAACAGATAAATGTGTGTTACAAGGGATCCATATGATATTTATACAACAGACATTCTTGCCAAGCATAGAATTGGTAATCCCCTTAACTGGGACAATCACTGGACCTGATAGGGTGGAGTTGCCCATATAAACACACACAGGATGATATATCTGGCAACAGAACTACTCTCTAGTGAGAAGAGTTATTCCAGTGTCTGTATTTTTGTTAGGCAAACTTGTCAGGGACTAGCACCCCCAAAGGAAGCAACTGTTGCGAATTTGGAAGAAAGTGCTTGTTCTGTAACAGAGATAGCTATTTCTGTTTCCATAGTTCTCTTCAGCTTGCTGCTAACTGACAGGTGGGAATTTCTGGGTTTAGTTTCTTAATGGGAAGTTTGCAAATAAGGATTAAGAGAAAATGAAAAGCTGAAGTAACCATGAATTTCACAGGGGATTATTCTGTGGTGTATATATTAAGTACATTATTTCAATTTTTAGCGTGTAGCTTTGAAATGTGCCTTAAATGTGTTTTTCTTTTGTTCTGGTTTTGCTCTAAATAGCTTTTTATAGGACAACTGCTTATACATGTTGATCATAGTTCAGAGCAGCCTACTGTGTAGGAATCAAATCCATTAGATGATTGAACTTGCACAGGAAATGTAGTACTAAACCTGGTCATAAGCAGGACAAAAAAGCACTGAAACTAGAAGACTTGTTGCCATGATGGTTTTTGCGATGTGACAAAAGTAGTTGTTGTGTTTGTACCAACTACTGATGAATCTCTGAAGGGGAACATCTGCCACTAGATAATGTGCAGGGATCATCAGCTCACCTTGCATGAGTTGTTACTTGTCTGCAAGTGGTGGGGTTCCTACCTGTCAGGGGTGATGGGATTGCACTAGATTTCCAACAACAGCATGAAGAAAGTCCAGATTTTCTTATTATGTTCCTGTTATTATTTTTACTACACTATAGCCTCCGGAAAGGGCAGAGCCTGCAGCAGGTTTGAATCCTAACTACAGTATATAATTTATGCTCCCTTTCCAATGAAAGCACTGATGTAAATTGTCCAGTCACTAAATGAGAGGATTGTCCTAGGAATCAGACCCTGGGAATTAAAAGCTTCTTCACATGCCAAGTGATGCTTGGTGTAATTTTTACTGATCCATAAAAAATGAAACTCTGCAAAAAAAATGTTCCTTTATGGCTGTAATTATGTGCTTTTTTTCCTCCTCTACAGTGTCTCTTTAGTATTCGGTATTGCTGTTAAACGCTTTGAAAATCATCCTGAAAACTATGAAGCAGTGTCTTCTATCCACACTATGGCTACCGTGATGCTAGCCTTTAGTCTGCTAACTGGGGGTCAACTAAATCAGTACTAGATGACAGTTCTACTTTCTTACCTTTTTTTTGCCTTTGGAGAAAAAGAGAAAGTATCTTCTTCCACTGGCAGCTGCTGCCTCAGCTGGAAATTGCTATAAGGTGCTTTCATTTGTTGACAAAATAGTGTTATGACCAAAATAGTGTTATGACACTGAGTCCAAAATGGGAACCTACACATTTTCATTTAGCATGACTCTTGGAGTAGGACCAAGCAAAAAATTGAACAAAGGACTGCATGTGACTTTAAGGTAGGTCCAGGCATTGTGGGTCATCATTCTGTACTTGCCCACAGTATTTATTATATGCGCTAGTTCCAATAAAGGAAAGCTCATTTTGCACATATGACTGAAAGCAAATAGAAGATGGTGATTGTTCATTTTATACAGGTTTTTCACTTGCTTTGAGACAGGATGTTTCTACTAAGACCATCCTTCCTTGCTGTGGTACATCATTCATAAATATCCTGAAATAAAGACTGAAATGGAATATCTCTCCAGAATATTTTGTATCATCAGAACAGTAACACTTCTATAAAAAATTTTTAATATCAGTGAGACTATCAGTGTCTACCATAATCAAAACTAGAGAATGCTTTCTTGTCCTACTTTCCTTCTTCCAGCTTCCATCTTTACAAAATAGACTTTCTCAAACTCAGGTTTTGCACTTGGCAAAAACGTTGGGAAACTTAAATAACCTTCTCTCTCCTCACATGTAATTAACTCCCTTTTTGCATGCTCTGACAGCAAGAGAACAAAAGGCTGTAGTGTGGTGAGATGTTAGTACCCAGTTGAGGAGGGGTCCAGGTGTAACCTTGCCCAAATCTGCTTTGTGCTTAGCTGGAATGTGACTTGTTCAGACACTGATCCAAGCAGAAGCCGTGTTGCTTGTGTGCCTCCAGCTTATGGCACGGTGGAGGACCTTGGAGGTGAGCAGTGGACTATGCTGACAAATCACCTAAACCTCTACGAGCAGAGTGCTGAAAGGGCATAGTAAATCTCCAAAGTGCATGCTGCATGACTGTTATTCCATTGACACGCCAAAAATGCAGATTTGTTTACTTGTTTCTAAAGCTAAGTTTTATGTATGAGAGCACTTTTAAATTCTTTGTGTGTTTTCAAAAATGCCTTTTCCTTCTAACGTTACAGCTGTAAGGCAGGTCACACTTGGACATTTTTCACCTTAGCAGTGACCTTATTAGTAACTTCATAAAATAATGTCAAGGATGTTTAGATTCCTGTCTCCATTAAGTTTCTATGTGGTGTCATTTGTAAATGGCAGCTACAATGAAAGTGTACAGGAGAAGCTCTTCTTGTCTGCCTGATGAAATTTCTTTTTTGTCCTGCAGCTCCTTACAGGTATCTATTGTGTTATGTTGGTTTTAGTCTATGGGTGGCAGTCACTTTCTAAGTTTCTTGTGCAATGTTTGCAGTTGTTCCTGCACTAGACTTATCAAATTTGCTGTTAGTAACACACATCAACAGGCAATCGATAAAATCAGAGCTAATTACATAATGTGTTTTTTTTAAAGCTGTCTGCAGCACAAGCAGATGTTAAATGAAAGCTAATGAAGTGTGTCATCTTTTAAATAGGGATATGCCCCAGGATTTTATACTGGACAAACTCTGCACCACAAAAAGCGATTTCTGTAGAGGTTTGCATGAATGGAAATAATGAAATAATCATGCAAGAGATACATATTTGAGCCAAACCTGAGCAGTCAATACCGATTTCATTCACGAAAGGAGAATTTAAACTATGGGCTATAGTGGAAGACCAACACAAAAGACATGTAAAGTAACACCTACCTATATATATTTTTTTTTCACTTGGTTTACTAGTAAACTCATGTAATAAACCTCTATACTGCCTCAAGCGAGTTTCAGCTTTTTGATTTTTCTCTGTATTTTTCAGCAATGCTAGTGACAGGCAAATCTCAGTGATTTGGGGCTGCGTCTGTTTTTGAGATAATAAGTAAGTGGGTACTGAATCTCAAAAGCTGGCTGTCAGTGAGAAGAACCAGTGAGGAATAGAAAGGGAGGAAAGTCCTAAATTCCCCTGAAATCAACAGGAAAAGTAGATTGGTGCTGCCTCACAAATAACAGTAAATGTCATGTTGTGAGTTAGGTATTGCAATGTGCTGTGCATTTGCTTTGTCAGAAAACTCGTGATCTTTATGGGCTTGGGATTCTTTCTGCTTATCACTTGTGTAAAAACTGCCACCACTAAACACTTAAATGTCATGAGCTAGATCCTGGGTATCACGCATTTTTAACCATCTCATTTAGCTGTTTTTTCCTAAATGTGTTTCCCTAATTTTTTGTTGTTGGTAGTGGTTTAGTATGGTATTTTGGTTTGTTTGTTTGGTTTGGTTTTCTTGTTTGTTTTTGCTTGGTTGTTTTGTTTGTGTGTTTGATTGTTTATAAAGAAAAGGCTTTCAGTTCCAGGTAGTTACATCAGTTATGTACTGGGTATTTTTAATGAAGTCTCAATTATCCATAGACTGAAAAATAAATTCTCAAGATTTGGTACCATTGCAAATTTGAGAATTCAATCAGAAATGTTACAGTCATTTCAGTGGTTTTCGAAATTGCTGAGAAATTTCATAGATAAATTAGGTTAACTGTGAAAGCAGAAGAATTACAATATGTATTCTACACATAAGTTTAACAGACCAAAACCATAATCAGCTGAAATGAAATATTACGATAAGCCTTCTTTGCTGTAGTGTGTTTCCCATTTTGGCTGATTTTGGGACAATTTACTAAATATTTTCTTATAAAGGAGATTTTGTATCCCTATTTTTTTTTTTTTGAGACAAATGGAGAAATAGCCTCTGACTTCAGTGTAAGGAACAGCACATTGATACTGAGTCACCTGAAAAATTACATCTCAATGTCTTGGCTATGCTATTGTGTTGTTATGAGTTATTAACTGGCCTCACCTCTGTTTGCTGAGCCAGTGATAAAAATGTTCAAAAAAGAAAAATAGTTGAGAGTAAATAACATTAAAAAAATAAAGTTTAATAATTTTTAATAATCACCTTTGTGTTCATGAAGAATGATCAGTAAACATAATTATCACATCAATAAGAGAAAAATCATATCTGAATTGTTGAACCCCAATTTACTCTGTGAAGATTTTTTTCATTATTCAGATAGCCTTGTTTTTTCCCCCAGGAGTGGAAATTGCACCTTCATAGGTGTCATCCTATTCTTTTTGCATTTTGATAACCATCTGAAACGCTATTGGAGTGATTTGTCATTCGTGTGTGCCTAAAAGTCTGTCTTCCCCAATATTCAAGCCTCACTGAATCTGGAATTCTAACTCATGCAGTGCAGAAGCTTCCAAACACTGATGCAAACTTTGAACATGCAAAATAATGTTACTTCAAGTTATGGTATGTCAGAACTTTCTGTGTTCAGGGAAAAAACAAACTGAACAAACCAACCAACCAAACCCACCAAAACTAACCAACAAACAAAAAAATCTTTCAGGAGAAGTCATTTTGAATGAGTTTTTGTCTGCTGCAAATAGAGCACTCCTTAAAAAGCTATGCAGAATGAGTAGGCTATGAGTGCCCTGGGACAGAATGGTAGGTTTTTCTGAAACAGGCATAAATAACCGGGTCAAGCATTTGAAGGAAACTTGATTAGCCACACTACTTCTATATTTGCATTTCTCCACATCTCGTGTCTCTCACTATCTGCAGTTGGCCTGACTGTCATTTCTACACAAACGATGTCAATTTGTGCCTTAAGTATTTTTTATAGCTTCATGCTCCACAGCAGAACAAATCCAGCCTATCTGCTCCAGCCTTTTTAAAGCCTGCCCTGTTTCCTTTCTCATTCGGCTTTGAACCTTTATTTCAGTCTCCTGTGTCCATTTTTCTCTATCACAGAAGTTTCCTCTCTCCTTTTTTTGGCTTTTCTTGTGCTTGAAACAATCCACCTCTCTTTTCTATACCTTAGAAAACTTTACTTAACTTTTACAGATTGCCATAACTCAAAGGACTTCCCGTCAGCTTAGCAAAATCTTACGTGGTATTTCCAGCCTGCTTGAGTTCATCATCCATCTGGTATGCAGGGATTTTGCCCCTATTCTGGCATTCTTCAGTTATCACCTGAACTTTTCAGTCTTGTTGCCATCAGACCATGCAGCACCACAGAGTGACCTTTTCTCCCTCTATAGGTGGATTGCAGAATGTAAATACAAGATAGCAACAGTGGCCACAAGTGACTTTTTTAGGAGGAAACAAGAAACATCAGTGGTAGCACAGCATCTTCCTCTAATATCCCTTCAGCACAGCCGGTAGACTGTATCTTCAATGGATGGCAGATTGAAGAAACAACTCAAATTATGAAATAAATATATCTATATTTTTTGGATTAATTTTTATCACAGTATTTTTAACGATGGAATTATACTAGTAAAGATCATGAAGGCATTGTAATGTGAACCTGTTTCTGCTATTTCCCAGTTTGTTGCCTTTCATCACAATCAAGGCATTGAATATAATAAAAAAATCAGATTCAGTGAGCAGAAGTTCTGTGAGGACACATTTTAATCAGAAATAGTGAAGGATTTAAACATTTCTCTTGCTGTGCTACACAGTGACATTTTGAAATGCTCAAAGGGCACACAGGTCTTCAGGTCCTGGTAAAACTCCATGAAAATGTGAAATGCAGCTCTGATTTGTGTTCTTTATGGTGACAAAAAAATACAAAAGCTCTTACCATTATTTATTTACTCCAGATCTGGATTTTTAATTTGCTAATAAGAAAATATGCCAGTCAGTGCCGCTCAGAAAAAAATCCCTCTAGGAACTGCACCAGCAGAGCTGAGGGCACACACCTTCCAGTAATTATATTTTATTTAAGCAGAATATACAGACATCTTTTAAGATCCTATTATTATGTGTGGCTAAATAAATGCAGTAATTTCATTTATATTCCATTTAATTGTAATTATGTGGGCTTCAGAAGTTGCCTGTACCTTCTCTGTATACACTTTTCATACATATTTGAATTATTTGAATGCTGCCACTTTCCAGGATTATTTTGTCTAGAGGATGTTTTCTGCTTGTTCATAAAGACATGAGTGTTGAAGAAGGCTGATGGGCAGTTTCTTATATCCTCAGAGAAATGTGTGAGTCTGAAAATGCTGTAATTTACTACCTCAGTTGAAATAAAACTCATTATTTTTTAAAGATTACACTTAATATTTAAGGTTCCGCACCCTGAACTTGACTCAGTGTTTGGAAAGCACTGGAGTCTGGAGAAGAGGAGACTGAGGGGAGAACTCATCGCAGTCTACAGCTTCCTCACTAGGGGAGGAAAAGTAGAAGATGCTGATCTCTTCTCTCTGGTGACCAATGACAGAACCTAAGAGAATGGCAGGAAGATGTGCCAGGGGAGGTTTAGAGGGTGGACATTAGGGGGAAAAGGTTACTCACCCAGAGGGTTGTGGAGCACTGGAACCAGCTCCCCAGGGAGATGTCACAGCTCCAAGCCTGACAGTATTCAAGAAGCAATTGGACAATGTCCTCAGACACGTGGTGTGAACTGTGGGGTTGTCCTGTGCAGGGACAGGAGTTGGACTTCATGATCCTTGTGGCTCCCTTCCAACTCAGGACATTGTGATTCTATGGTGATTCTAAGAAAAAAACAGTGTAAGGAGCAGAGGATGTATTTGATGTGCTTAAACAAGCCACATGTCTGAGGACACGAGTTGCAGGGGTTGACACTAGTTGAAATATCAGAAATAATAAGCCTTATGATTATATTTTTTCAGACCATTAACGTAGGCAAACATCTTTCCTTACAGATGGGCTAAGACAACAGAACAGTTCGACAAAAACCTTTTGCCTTATTTCATAGGTTTGGAAATGGGAGGCTGATATGGCACTTAAGCACATCTGAAAATGCCACTGTGGATGTTAGAAGTGTAAGGTAAATCTCATTCTAATTGAAACTTGGCTGCCTCATACTTGTTCTCTTCTCTTCTGGTCTCTTCCAGTTAGACCTCACCATTACTAGAGCTTTCTCACCTGCAATAGAAGAGTATATTTGAAATCAGAGGAATTTGTATTGCACCTGGATATAATGCCAAAATCACCTGTCTAGAACCATCCTACTTTTTCTCTTATTCTGCATCCTGTGATCACAATTCATTAGAAAAAACAATGTTCTCTTCGAGACAGTTACCTATTGAGGAGAGGTTTCGTGGCTTAGATTACCAGATTTCTGAACATATCCAGAGTAGGTTGAACCATTAAACCTTAAGTGAAACCTTTCTCCATTTTTAGCTTCTCCTATGCTTAGTGCAAGCTAATTCAGTAATGAATCTTTCTGTCCCCCATCTTTCCTACTGTTGTACTGTACAAGTGAAATGATCTAGTTGCTCCATCTTTGCCTCAGACCCACATACTCAAAAGTATGAATTAATGCTTAAAACAGGAGCTCAAAGACTGAAATGCTTCAGTATTGTAGCATCACGTGTTTAGTTCATGCCGATGTGAACAACATCATTGGTGCACCAACATAGGCTGGTGCAAAAGGAATTCCAATTTTTGCATTGTTGCAATTTGCCATTTGATATTGGAATACCTTCTTAAATAAATGTGGTTATGTTATACATCATTTGAATGTGCTTTTCTCGCTTGATGTTTTTTTGTTACTGACTGATAACTTGCTGTTTATTTTGTATTTATTTTAGACTATGGAAATTATGTTAGACAGAAAGCAAATTTGAGTGATTTTTTAATTGATGTTCAAAATGGGTTGTAAAGCAGCAGAGACAACTTGCAACATCAACAGCACATTTGGCCCAGGAACTGCTAACAAACATACAGTGCAGTGGTGGTTCAAGAAGTTTCATAAAACAGATGAGAGCCTTGAAGATGAGGAGTGTAGTAGCCAGCCGTCGGAAGTTGTCAATGACCAATTGAGAGGAACAATCGAAGCTGATCCTCTTACAGCTACATGAGAAGTTGCCAGAGAACTGAACATTGAACACTCTATGGCTGGCTGGCATTTGAAGCAGATTGGAAAGCTGAAAAAGCTCGATAAGTGGGTGCCTCATGAGTTGACTGAAAATCCAGAAAACGTTTCTTGGTTGGATTGTGACGTTCGACAAAAGGTGGGTTATACACAACAACTGGTGACAATCAACACAGTGGTTGGACTGAGAAGAACCTCCAAAACACTTTCCAAAGCCAAACTTGCACCAAATAGAGGTCATGCTCCCTGTTTGGTGATCTGATCCACTACAGCTTTCTGAATCCTGGTGAAACCATTACATCTGAGAAGTATGCTCAGCAAATCAATGAGATGCACCAAAAACTGCAACACCTGCAGCCGGCACTGGTCAACAGAAAGGGCCCAGTTCTTCTCCGTGACAATGCCTAGCTGCATGTTGCACAACCAACACTTCAAATTTGAAGGAATTGAGCTATGAAGTTTTGTGTCATCCACCGTACCCAGCTGACCTCTCACTACCACTTTTTCCAAGCATCTTGCCAAGTTTTTGCAGGGAAAACGCTTCCACAACCAGCAGGATGCAGAAAATGCTTTCCAAGAGTTTGTCAAATCCTGAAGCAAGGATTTTTATGCTTTAGGAATAAACAAACTTAGTTCTTGTTGGCAATACTGTGTTGATCATAATGGTTCCTATTTTGATTAATAAAGATGTGTTTGAGCCTAGTTATAATGATTTAAAATTCACAGTGCAAAACCACAATTACTTTTGCACCAACCTAATTTTTCCCAATTAGAAAGAAATGAACGGAAGTGGAGTGAGATGATGGCTCATTGACTAGTGACAGTATATGAGGATGGATGACAGTAGGTGAAACTTCACTTTGCTGTGGGCAACCTGTGGCTTGCTGGAGATTAGCTGCAAGAAATAGCTCAGAGGGATTTCTTTCAAAACACAGCTGTTACCTGACACTGGTTGACAATCAAAGGCAAAACACTTGGATATGAAGTGCTCTACCTTAATTATTGTACTGTAAAATGATTTGTCTGTCAAGTGTATACTTTGGTAGACAGATGTAGCATAATAAACTTATAATAAAATATCCCTGTATAGCAAATGCCTTTGTCAGTTGCAAAAGTAGTTTGAAGTTGGTTTGAAAAAACATAGGCATATTGAAAAGCTTTTGACACAATAACATGGCAAAGCTGGTGGTTTATTTATTTATTTAATAATTTATTTATTTTATTTTTTATTTCCAAGGGTTGTTAGCTACTGTACAGGGAATAGAAACTAGAATTGAGCTTGCTTGGGCAGTATTTGACTCAAATTTACTTATTTTTATAAATGTTAAATACCCTGGTGGTTCTGGAAACTAATACAATTGCAATGGATGAGCAAACCAAACTAATCTCATTCTCCCAGAGATGTTGTGTGTTATTTAATGGAAGATGATTGCTCTTGAAATCTATAGCAATGTATTCTGTTGACTGAAGTTGAGTGGAGTAAGCTCATACGGAAACAGCTCTGTGCACTGTGAGTGAGGCATTGTACATGAAATGGAACAGTTTTCTTTAATCTGTGGCATCATAAGACCTTTTGATTTGTGGACATGTGTGCACGTAGATGTTCTGTATTTTAAATGATACTATTGAAAGACGATTGAATTTACTTACAAATTGTCCCTAAATATCAGCTCACAGGTTTTCTGCCCAAAAGGAAAAAGCTGAATCCAGTGTATTCTTTTTTGAGGGCTATGAATGGAACAAACTCTTGAACTTTACAGGGAAATATGGAAATCGCATCTTAAAGAAGTAAAATAATTCAACCATTTGTTCACTAATCAATTGTTGCATGAATGGGTGATATCAAAACATTTAATGCATAGTATTTCAATACCTACATTATTCTGTCCACTTTTGCAATCATCTATCATTTTCACTACAAAAGGGAAACAATTATAAAGATATTTAATGCATCTAAGAATTGAAGTGGGTTATCTGAGGTCTACACAGCACTTGTGAAAAGCTCCGTGTACTCCACATAAAAGATACATTGAGATTCAGTTGTTGGAAATTAAACTTCCTGATGATTTTAACACAGATTTCAAGATAAAGCCAAGAAACTTCTAAGTCTAGCTTCAATATTCAAGGCTATTATTTATACAATATAAAAAGCATACTTCGAAACAGTAATATATAGTTTCTTTAAGCATTTTTCATTTTGATTAATGATGTACATTATAAGTACTTTCAAAAGCTGTGATTATATTTTATTTTTTTTTTTTTAGGGACTCTGATAAAAACTGTGTGAAACCTACTGGTTTTTTTTAGACTTTTCTCTATGCTGACTTAAGTTCTGAGGTCTCACACAGCCTTACATTATGCATTGAGCTTCTGACTCTGAAATTCAAAGGACAATTATGTTGTTTGTGTATGGATTTTATCAAAAGCAATAAATTGGTCTGAGCACAACTCAGGTAAATTCTTGAGAAACCTGTTTGCTGTTATGATTTACTAATAAATAATGCATGTAACTCATTTGCAGGCACTAAGGACTATAAACTAGATTTTCATGTTGAAATGGATTTTTTTTTTTTTCTTAAAAGATGCACAAATTTAAAGGCTAAAAGGGAACACGATGATAATCTAAACTGAACTCGTGTCTCACAGGTTAAAGAATTTCAGTGGTTTTTATTTCAAATGCAAGACTTGTTTGGTTTTGTGCAACTGTGTTATGGTTTGAGTTTCACACTTGGAGTTTGAAGGGAACTGGAAAGGATCTCTCCTGTGTCCTTGACTTCAATGACTATTAATTTTTGCTGAGGTTGGAAGTATTTTACTGAAGGGGGTTGGATTCAACCTTGAAAAGCTGAAACAAGAAAATGATTTGGAAAAATGCAATAGGAACATTAACACACACACACAGAAAATGGAAGAGTAGCTTTCCCCATGAGTCAGCAGCGGTTATCAGGAGCTGCTGTTAGTTTGCATTTGGACATCATAAATGTGATCCAGTGATGGTATGGTGAGTTGGCAGCAGATGTCAGCCAGGTGAACTGTGATGGATATCCGAGGACTTCAATGGTTGTGTGCTGCTTTGCCAGATAATAAAGTCAGCCTCCTTTTCTTCCAAAGGCTTCGGACGTTCATTTTGGTTCTTTGTTGGCATATGCATTTCCCAGCCTGCCAGGCAGCTGTTCTTCAGCCATGCAGAACTGTTACCCACAACAGTCTTGGTCCACTGAAGTGTTAATTTTTGAAGACAACAAGTGACAGGAATTTATATTTCCATCTAGCTTCCTCTGTCATCAGGCTGTGCCATGTTGCCAGTACCACTTTTCCAGTGGGGCAAGTGCATTGTGTTTCTGCTTGCTCCCAAGGCCCAGTATGACTGTGCAATCTAGCTTCAGAAAGTAGCATCAACTATTAAATCAAAAGGCCAGTAAGGAACTGTGGTATGGCTCAGGATTTTTATTTAATTTTAATGCCTGTATTTTCTTTTTCAAAAATTTTTTAAGTCCTAGGAATTGTATTTGTCCTTGGCTGCTTTTTCTTTATTTTTCTTTCCTTCAAGAAACCCTTTTAAATGAGGCCCTGCTTGCAGATGCATTTCTTAATTAATTGTGAATGTGTAGTGTGGTGACAGATGCAGAGGATGTTGCCTTTATCCTGATCACATTAAAATGAGTTGTGTTGAATATTCTATGATGCTTGGGGAAATTGCTTAATCCTATTACATTTTGGAGAAGATTGAGTACCTCCTAATGTGAAATATGAAACCTCTGAGCTGCGCAGTGCAACTGCTGCTTCTGAGAGTGCAACACAAAATGTATAGGATTTCTTCTAATGTGAGTCAACAACAATTTCTGGGCTTGTTTATCACATAAATGTTATCTGGCAAATTATTAGACAGTTGCTATGGAAACGAAGGCTTACTACTAGAAGGATTTGTTACCATAAGTAGTTAAGACAATGCTCAGACCTGCATCCCTGCTGCAGTCAGCTGCTAAGGATGGAAGTGGCAGATAACAAAACACCTACTTTTACTGATAACAAAACAATCTAGAAATATTTATCAGATGGCCTTTGCTTTACAGCAAATATTACTATATCGATATATTAAATGAAGTGTAAAGGTGTGAAAACACTAAAGACAAATATTCTTTTCCCTTATCTCATGTCGTTTGAAAAGATAATATGGGTGTCGGTATCTACTGTATCAGTGTGTAAGACATGGAAAGCCTGGACAGGTATCCTTTGTTACATTGTAATGTGCCATGAAACAAAATGACAATATATTCCAGCTGGAGATAATATTAATTGCTGATTGTTGAACTGAATAGAAAGAAAACTAAGGCATTTGAAATTGGTGTCTTCCTTCTGATGAGAGGTGTAGTAGAAATACTGCAAAAAGGGAGAGAAGAGTCTTGTTTATGAAAAAGATGAGCCATAGTTGGATTGCTCTTGATTATCTTGATTATTCAGAGAAGGATGATGAAGCTGGTGAGGGGTTTGGAGCAGAAGTCTGATGAGGAGCGGCTGAGGGAACTGGGTCTGTTTAGTCTGTAGAAAGGGAGGCTGAGGGGAGATCTTATTGTCTACAACTACCTGAAAGGAGGTTTTGCATGGAGGGTGTCAGTCTCTTCTCCAAAGTAAGAAGTGATAGGACAAGAGGAAATGGCCTCCAGTTGTACCGGGGCTGGGGGGGGATGTTGGATTGAATATTATGAAAAACTTCTTCACAGAAAGTGTTGTCAGGCACTGGAAGAGGCTGCCCAGGGAAGTGGTGGAGTGACCATCCCTGGAGGTGTTTAAAAGATGTGTATATGAGGTTCTTAGGGACATGGTTTAGTGGTGGACTTGGCAGTGTTAGGTTAATGGTTGGACTTGATGATCTCAAAGCTCTTTTCCAACCAAAATGATTCTGCAATCATCCTTGTGGATCAGCAAAAGTAGCATCTCCACTTTCTGTATTTATCTAGTAAAGAAAGGCAGGATAGTGTATTGAAAAAGCTCCAATTTCCACATAGGTTTCAGTATTCTCAGTGTTTATGATCTTCTAAAGGTTTTCATAATATTTTGTCTGATCCATCCCCTGAATGTTATCTGAATGTTTCAACCATCATTTTTGAAGTCCTTGAATTTGTAGAGAAAACCTTAGGAAAACCTTAGAAGATGCGAATGTTAAAAGAGAGAGGACAATAACAACAAAACCTCCATAAACCCCAGAAAATAATCCCTTTGCTTTTTCTAATTCTTGCAATTTTGAAGCCAATAGCATCTGTAGAAGGCTGTGTTGTTATTCTTTTCTTGGAGCCAGCAGTCCCACTGTTCTCATGAATGTGATCGGTAGTTCTTTGAATATGATACTGAAATATTTTCCGATGGCAACTTCGGTCAGCGTGGCTCTTGGCTTGCAGAACAGTACGCCACTGTGAGTGCAGGCAACAATTCCATGCATTGCTCAGAGGGGAAGTCGGGTTCCAATAAAACGGGCTCTGTTGTGCTGACTGACACCAGCTGAAGTGATTTCCCAGTACCTTGAGCATATAGGAAAATGTGAAAGAAATACAGCTGGGCAGAGAATCTCTCATCACCTTTACAATGTGCACAAAAAGGACAAAAAGGTGACATTCATTGTGCGATCTTTTTTTTTTTTTTTTTTCCTGGCAGCTATGGGCAGCAACAGAATGGAAAATGAACAGGTTATTGATCTAAAAGCAAACAGGATGGCTGTTTAAATCAGATGTTCATACACAGTGTAATATATTGCCATAAACTGTATTCTAGTAATAGAAGAAAAGCCGGAGGCATTGGAGGGTTAGAAGACTAAGGTTGATTTATAGAGCTGAATTTCTATGCACTGAACACATGTTAAATGTATGGGAAAGGCAAAATAACACAACTTGTGCTAGGACCAGAATAAAACAGACAATATTAATCATTGGGTTAAAATTGCATCAGACATTTAGCAAGAGAACAAGTTCCTTGTCAGTATAAAGAGAACTAAGGATATCTGGAGACATCATCCAGAGAACAGGAAGGCCCTCAGCAGAATATTGAATTGGACTGAGAAAGCTCAGCTTTGCCACATGGTTGATGCCCTAGGATAGATCCTCCTGTCCAAAAGGCAGAATTAGGAGAATTGCACAGACCGATTGCTTTGGAAACTGCTGAGCAAATGGAAGAAACAGCAGAATGGATATAAATTTTCTTTTGTTCTGTGGAAAAAATAAATTAAAAAAAGGCCTAAAAAGTACTTTCCACAACCTACAAAGGAATACATTTTTGGAACTGTGATTGTTGCCAAATATGTCTCTATATAAATTCAATATATATATGTATAGGTATATATTTTACAGTGAGCATAGCAGTAGGGTTCTGGCAGCTCTTTATAGCAAACTGTGCTAGTCTTTGTGTGTGTGTTCAGCACCTACTTTAGGGAGACTGCTCCTGCTGCTGTTTGGATTATGTTCAACACCTGAGGTGTACCACATTTTATATGGTATAGTGTGCTTTAAGCTTATATAGAGGAATGTTATATCTAGGGAAAACCAGTAGAAGAATACACATACAAAGGCACACAGACATTTTGAGAAGGATGAGAATATTGGCTTCAATTAAGTAGATATGCGAATTTTAAATAACAAAAATAAGCTATAGGAAAGAAATTAATCCAGCAACATGCATAGGTAGGTTTTCACTATCACAACTGCCATGTTAGTCAATGAAAAACATGCAGAGATTCCGTATTTTGAATGATATGGAGGGATTTGGGCCATATCTTATAGGCTTTGGGATACTGCAACATTAACTCAGAGAATGGAATTCATGGCCTCTAGCAGGCCGAGACAGAGGTTTCAAAATTAACAGATAGAAATACCAGAGAGAGGAGTTTCATTTCTGAAATTCAGTTCTATGATTTCTCCGAGACTAAGCTATCTATTTGCTGTCTTTGGTTAGGTTTAATGTAAAACTGGAATGTCAAAACCACCACAGGCATCCGACAGAGATGACAGGCTCATCCTTTTTATTTAATACAAAGTCAGGGATGGCTGCAAGACAGTAACATTGGCAGGGGACAGGAACAGAGAAGTTGGGGTTAAATTTCTTCCTCAGTCTGAGAAAATCACCTATATATTACTTGCTGTTAGGAAATCATCTTCACCACCCCTATACATTTCCCCGGAGATCATCCTTCATCATTCTTATTGAAGCGGGACATCAGATTGACAAGAATACAAAGAGGAAATTTCAAGGGGAAAAAGAAAACAGTAGCTTGAACTCAATGTCTAGGAGTGAGGCATGTGGCTTGGGCAGGGGAGACCTGGGCTTTGTCTCTGCTCCTGACCATGTTTGGGTGTTGATCAATGGATAAGCAATACGAAACAGATTTCTCTGATCATGTCTATGAATGGTAGAGGCTGTAGCTTCTGTGTTTTTTGTTGAACTCAGTGCTTCAGTGGGCTCCAAGTATGTTTTCTGCTTTGTGGCTTTTGGGCATGGTTTGTCATGGGATGCCAGCTCTGCAAATTCCAGACTGCCTTGGGCAAAAGTACCTAGTGAGAAAATCTGTTTAGAAAAGGTAAGTGAGGCTGACTCTGGGTATATTCAAGAGCGAATCTTGGAATGCCCAGGGTTTTGCAATTAAATGAAAAAACCTGCAACCTCTCATATGTCTAAGCAGATTTGGTAGCAGCTTTGTGTCCATCTGATGAATATTTGGGATTTAGGCACACAATTTCTGCTAATTTTGCATCTGAAATGTGTCAGTATCCTGCCCTTTGTGCAGAATACAACTGCTTAAACAATTAAAATTGTGAGCACCTTACGGAAAGAATAACGTTTGGAACAGCAGCAGTGTCTCCTTGGTGGAGTTTTGAGAAACTTCTCTGTCAGTATGGAGCAGTGTGTTAATTTTGTCTCTGGCTATTCAGGACCATACCTATTATTAAACAATTAGTTTAGGCCACAGCTGAGAAGGAAAGAATCACTTCCAGTCTAAATATTGTTGATTTTGTCAGCTTTCCAATTTTCCAAAACCTGGCTACCCTTCATGGAAACATCTGCCTTCTGATGACCTCCAACATGTAAACAATTTTAGAAGTTGTTTCGTTTCTAATATACAAATGAGTGCATGTATTCATATATACAGACATACAGAGATATATGAGGATATTTTTAATGATGTAGGTGGTACTCCAGTCCATTTTAAGGGAAAATTTAAGCTATGACAGTGATGAACCACTACTGATTTAGGAGGAAATTGCAAAAACAGAGCTAATATGGTGCTAGTAGTAGTTTAATTTTAGAAATAGGTTACTTATATTTCCCATTCTTCTTTGAATTCTGCAAACATTTCATTCTCCTTGAGAATCCTGTTGGGTTTGCTTTTTGTTTGTTTTGTTTGTTTGTTTGTTTGTTTGTTTTTTCAAACAAAGTAAAATCCTTTCTCCCTGCTTTTGTATAAGCACCAGAATAGATTCAAAGAAGGTATGTCTTTTCAATGGATCTTTTCACTGAAATTATATTATACATGTGTATGTATATTAGTCACATCAGATCTGTTATAAGAACTGTAAAGACTGTATGTGATTTTGCATACACATATATTTGCATATATATTTGGCTATTAGAAGTAAATATAGCCAAAAATATCTTCCAAACCAACTTAAAAAACTGAAAGCACATCTCTTTTTGCACTATAATGCCACTAACATACCTCAATACCTAACTCACTTTTGAAAGCAATTCTTCTTAGTTATTGCCATGTGTGTGAACATTTTTCTCTCGGTCAAATTCTGCTTAAGCATTTGAAAAACTGCACCTACTTCATTTCCTTTCTAAAGTTGGGGTTTCATATGCTCCTATATAATAGTTAATGGCATTATAAATTATCTTGAGCAAGGCAGAGCAGTATGAAAAAGGAAAATAAATTTATGTCCTTTTCTGCCTAGAGGCCAGCGGCTTCTCTGAGTCTGGTATGGAAGACTTGGAGCTCAGAATACACAGCTTCGGGGAAGAAAAATGATTTTAAATATTTCCTTGTGTGAAGCCAATTTTAATTTGCAGATAACCACCAGTGACTCCATTGTGTTCATGACTTCAGTCTTAAAATGCTTTTTTCCCCTATAAGAGATGGAATTTATCTGTAAAAGGGAACATCCTTTGAACCAAGCAACTGTCGGTAAGTGTCCTGCTGTAGATATGTGCCTAAGGAAAAACATTTTTTGTGATTTAAGTCTTAGTTTATCTTCTTTAGTGTTTGTGTATTTGGGCAAAAGAAAACAATGAAAACCTAGCAACCCTATTATTTTTTCCCCTATGTGCTGCTTGCTCATTTCTTAATTTCCTTCACCTCACATCTTAGCACTGAGTTGAAATACATTCACTTTTGTGCATGAGTGCTATTTTTGCAGATAGGCTTTGAATCTTTTGTAATGGAAAGATGGCAGTTAATTCTGGCAAATTGTATTTTATTTTCTTTTGTTCTGTCAGTTAGATGCTCAAACTTAGGAAATGTGCTCAGAGATGAAGGACAAGTGGTATTCTGAGCAGGCTTGTTAAATGAGGTTTCCAATCCGTGAAGTCTAAAATTCAAGAATCCTTATTGTTTTATTACAACTCAAATCAATATAGATTGATAAGGGTGGAGGTCACTGAGGATGAAAATGCCTCTTTATGATGACCTTTGATATTCTTATGAATGCCGGAGAGAAGGAGAAAACAGAGACTCACAGGGCTCTGAAAGAATCAGCTAGAGTCTTCAGTCCCTGACAGTACGAGAGGAAGAGGTTAGCTGAATGCAAAGCAAAGGCATGTATCAAAAAATTGACCTATGTGACCAATTTTTGCACTGAGAAGACTTTCAGTGATCTACATGGGTCTGTTTGGAAGTTGCCAGCACTACCAGGTGAAATGAAAATTTTGCTGGCAAAAGAAACCAGTCTGAAGATCTCCTGTCGTTACTGAAGGAGACTCGCACATAAAATGGGGTCTTATCCTGGGCAAAGGCTATTTTCCTGAGAATATACCCCTGCTCACAAAAGGCCCTGCTGGTAACACATGCTTCAAACTATCATTTCAAGATGTAGAAAATTGCACCATCTAGCACTGCACTCTTCCATTGACAGAATCATGATTTAGCCTAGTTTCCCGAGGAAAGATGACTTGTATGATCACATTCTTGCATATGTATGTGGACACATGAACTTGAGCATACACTTATTTGTTTTGTCCATTCTCCAATATGTATTCAATCTACTGACTAATTTCAACCAAATTTCAGAGATGCAGAAATCTCTAGAAGTTTTACAAAAATGAGCAGCCAGTAAGGGGAGAACCTATTACTGTCTCAACGGATAGAAGGTTCCTGTGAGAATTCAGTCCTTGCTAAAGATCAGAAAATCTACAGAAATAATAACATTAACAGCAACTGCATCTTCAGTTAACAATCACAGAAAAAAAAGCCAAAACAAGACAAACAATCAAAACACACAAAGCCCAGAAGTGTGAGTGGGCAACAAAATGCATTTCATATGTCAGCAGCAATGTGTGCCTTATTATTTTTTTGTCAGCTCTTGCATAATGGTCAGATTTCTTAAAAGTGGTGGTTTGTTAATAAATAAAACATGCTTTTAGAAATTGAGAGGCTGTGGCAGTGTTTAAGTCTTCTTTTATTAAAATCTGATTTACCCAGAAATATAGTTATTGTGATCATAGTTTGGCACACTTAACCACTTAAGGATAATGTTAAAATAGCTCAGATGACTATATGTCAGACTTACGTACTTACTCAGATGAGTTTCAGTCAGCTCAATTCTGCATATTAAATTTTAGAGATAAATTAGATCTTGGCAAGCATGAAGGTCTCGGCCTTTGTGCAAACTACAATTAAAGGTCAATACCACTAAAACATAACAAAGAGAAATCTTAGAAAATAAATTAACTCTGTCAAATGTACTTCAACTTGATCTAGACTGTAGCCTTTCTGAATGCAGAATGGAAGAAAACGATATGGATTGGTTTGGGTAAAAAATTGCAAGTACTCCAGAAATCAGAGGGAATTATAAAATCACAGAGATTTTGCTCCAGCCTTTTTTTTTAAGTTGTAGGTAGTTATACAGTCTTTGTATAATAGAGACATGAAGACGTTTCATCTAATATAAATTATGACTTTTATGCTGTAGCCTTCTTGCAAGACAGCAGTAAGGAATTTGCAACTAAGATTTTGCTAAAATTCAGTCCATGTGATTTCTTCCTTTGTGCATATCAGGCTAAAACTTTCCCTTAAATCGATGTTAGAAAGACCAGTATATTTGAGGAGATTAATCCCTGTCTTTCTGATCCAGGTTTCTGGAGCCAGACTGGGGGTGATTACCACCTAACAAGGTAGGTTTTGCCACTGCTTTGCAGCAGCAATGTGTGTCCCATAATGAATGCATCCTCTGACCTATAGCATATGGATTACAGAGCTTGAATTGCAACCATGTGCCCTGGCACAGAGGTGTGCCAACGTATGGGTACTCAGGCAGCTCTCCAAGTGCTTTTTGTGGCAATGATACAAGGCATTTTCCTTGTTTGTATGTTTGTCCTTGCTCTGTATGAAGGCAGGGGAGGAAAAGAGCAACCTACGCAATTTGGCTTTCTTAGCTCTTCTGTGAAACCTATGATCCCCCAGGGCGTGATAATTATTTGTGGTACTACTTTCTACAAAGATGATCATGTTTTCAAGGCAGTTATGTTCATTAAA
The DNA here is from genome assembly GCF_037038585.1 of Patagioenas fasciata. Lineage (NCBI taxonomy): Eukaryota > Metazoa > Chordata > Aves > Columbiformes > Columbidae > Patagioenas > Patagioenas fasciata. The sequence continues at coordinate 16,181,269 of NC_092522.1, forward strand.
AAACAGTGATTTATTTAAATCTCTTCACTGGGGATTTTCTAGACTGTTATTTGGTCATTTCTTATTGTGCGTGTTGCCTTATTAATTTTTACATTTGAAATAAAGCAGTAGACCATGAGTTTAATGTCAGAGTTGCCTTTTCCTGCAGTATAGCAAATCTGTCCTTATAGACAGCAGATCGGGATAAGCTGAATTATATATGCTTGACCATCACCTCAATAATGCATAGATAACTGAGGAAGTCAGTGTGGTATTAAACAAATAGGAAGATAATGCTTGAAGAAATGTTGTTGGAAATGAATGCTTGGTATTTGACTTGTACTGGAAGGAAGTATGGGTATTCAATCCAGCAGTAACCTCTGTGATACATGTTGACATCTTTATCTTTTCTGAAATGAAAAAAATGTTAGCTTGTGACAATGATTTAGAAAAGAGCAAGGAATATCTGTTTTGGGAAGAGTTGCCTTTTTAACCATCTCCACTGATATACAATGCATGTCTGTACCCAAAGATCATGTATTATTGATTGTGAATGTTAAATGATTCCTGCTAGTCCCAATTTTTATTCTACATTGGATATAGAAGCAGCTTTTAGTTGATCGGCTTCACTTATATGGCAATTAAAAAGTGTAACAAATGTTCAGTAATTCCTTATTCCCTAGTTTTAATGTCTGTGTTAACAAAAGGCATGTCTGAAATAAGCAATAGGTAAGGACGCCTTTCTCTTGTACTGTGAAGGATGAGACTTGGAGAGCTCACGCAGAAGGCAGCTGGTGACTCTTCCAGCATGGGAACGTCAGATCTGTGCTCAAGAAACCTCCATCAATAAACAGCCAAATACTGGACCTTCAAGATGAAGGGACATTTATGGGAGTTTTTTGTTTTGTTGTTGTTTTTATTTTGTTTTATAATGTGGGTTTTTGTGTTTTTTTTTTTTTTTGTCTGTTTGTTTTTGTTTTGTTTAACTGGCAAATCCTGCATTGCTTGATTTAGACCATTGTTTTTGTTCACCTCAGCAAATGCTCTGTTACTGGTGCTGTGGGAGTTGGATAAGGTACCAGAGGTCTCAGAGGGAATGGCAGAACTGTTCTGCTGCCAACCTGTTTGCTTGTTTAGCAAGTATATTAGTCCTGGCTTTTCAAGCCTGCAGCTGGGAGTCTGGCTTATCTACAACAGGAGAGCTTGGGCAGGGGCAACGTGAAATGCTCCATCCTGCAAGAATGCTCTCCAGCAAACACTCGTGGCAGGGCAGGAGTATTCCTGTCCTCATTCGTATCTCTGCTGAGGAAAAAAAATCACAAAGAGGTAGCATTTTGTGTATCCCTAGAACCAGACTTTAAGTCAGCAGTTCATTTCAGATCATCTTGCAAATGACTCTAAGGTGGAAATTCAAGTATGCTCTCTGTACAGCCGTCAGCTTTTTCTCTGGGCACAGAAGTGCTGCGAGTAGGTTATTGTTTGTCGCTGCCACTGGGCTGGGCTTTGCTGAGCTCTAGATGTACCCATTCAGTTAGGCATAGGAGAACTTCCAGTCTCGTTACAGTCAAAATAAGCAATTCAAGCAGTTAATGTAGCTCCTCCTGACAGAAGTAGGTCATAGAGGGATCTTCTGGGCAGCTCAGTCACTCCAGAAGGCTGGAGACTCCCACTCTTTTCCCCCTGCAAGAGGGAGAAGGGGGACAAGCAGGAGGTGGGAGGCACATTGGGCAGCCATGCCCAGGAGAGGGCTCAGGTCTGCAGCCTCACATGTGAGATATTCAGCATTCTGTCAATTCTTTTAATATGTTTCTAACCATTTTGTATTTTTCTTTAGCCCATTCTTTGCATGCTGCCAACAATCTGTTAGGTTTCAGAGAGTACTTGATTTGTCAGTGGATAACATACATGCATGCTTAATAATAATATTAGGGCTAATATGCCCTTATACACTTTGTTACTGACTGTTTCATAGCTCTCTCTCAACTTACTTGAGTGTGAAAAATAAAGATGAGTAAAGAATTGTGCCATTCATTCACTGCTGATGGGGAGCCAATTACTCTGTTCTTTCCTACTGCTTTTTATTTGCACATTGCAGATTAGCATAGTTCTCAGAAGATCAACTCAGGCAGAACTTTGCACCACTAGCTATAATGGCTCTTCTTCCCCTACAGTGAAGGTAATCTGATCTTGGAAAACTTTACTGAATTTCAGAACTTATAATGTGAAACATACAGAGTGACATTAAAAATAAACAAGATAGCTGGAGCCAGAAGGAAAAGTGTGATTTTGAAAATTCTGGATTCCCTAGGTGTCACAGGTGAATATATATTTTTATGCATCTCTATATATTATCAGGGAATTAGAGATCACATTAGCAGGAGTGTTTAGAAGATTGACAAATTTTCAACTTAAAAAAACCCAACCGTCTACTAAATTAATACTGTGTACTATATAGTTCTGTCTGCAACTGCTTGTCTTTGCACTTCAGGCAATCGGGTTGCTCATGTACTGGTGTATGTGTGATATTGTACACGGTGTTTGGCTGGGCCATCAGTGTTGCAAAATGCTTACATATTGCTGCTGGTTATGCTATTTTAGTATGCGTATGGCTTCAGTGCAAGCTAATACTGATTATATCCTGATCGATACACTTACAATTTCTAATTATTGTAGGCTTCTACTTTGACGTCAAATAACTTCTGTCTTTCTTCAACATTGTTTTCAAAATGTAAATCAATACTAAGCTGCTCTCGTTCGGGAGCCCTATTGCTTTAGCTGCCTTTGTTTCTTGTTCTTCTTTCGTCTTATCTCGTGTCTGGATGAACATTTTGTGCGAGCTGCATGGAAAAGGAAGAACAAATATGATGGCTTTATCTGGAGAAGCATCTGGATTGAAAAAGCCTTTAGTGATCTGTACCTTGTCTAAGAGCAAAAGTAATTTGGTGAAATGTCTCATTACAAAAGAGTACACCCCTGGTTTTGACATAAGCAATCAGTGGTCGTGTGTTTATGTCTTGGTAGAAACCCTCAGTGCAGATGAAGTTGATTCTGGGGAAGACACCTGGCCAAGAATGGATGACTGCATTTTTCATTTAGGAACAGGGAGAAAATTTACTGATGATGAGAAAGAATGCATTGCTCTTGAGCAGGTTCTTGATGAGAGATTACTGCACAAAATGGACTTCTGGCTAAGTTAATAGTGGTCACAAGATGAAAGGGGAAGAAGGAACAAAAAGTAAATTAGCCATTTGCACATTACCGTTTCTGCCAACAGTATTGCTACCTTAATTTCCTCTACAGAACTACTGTGGGTATGGAAGAAGGCTTCAATATATGGGAAGTACTAGCTTTTAAAACTCCAACAGAATTTAAGTGCTGTACTCCTCCACTCAGCCAGCATTGGCTGTAGTATCCAGAAAGGAAACTCACATGAGTCCATTCAAGGTTGAAAAAGCCCTGGCTGCATGGCAATAAATTCTGTTTCAGTTTCAATAAGCATTTGGGAAGTGGTGTAACAGGGGCAGCTTGTTGCTAGCTGCTGGGCCTAGCATGTGACCAAAAGAGAAATTGCTTTAAAGCCCTAATGCTGCAGAACTACCTGCATCTTCTCAGTACCTTTCACTGTTTTTAGTTCTTCTTTACTCCAGTTTGTTTTGTAGCTGGGACTTGCATAAATAAGGAATCCTGGAAACTATGGGGCTAAGTAGAGCAACTGAAAAGGTGTGTGGGGGGGGGGTGCAGAAGGGGAACAACTGTACCCTCCAAGCTCCAGAATTTTCATGCTAGTATACTCTTATAATTTTATAGGATACATATTTTATTTTGTACCATTATACATTTTCATTGAACAAAAGATACACTTTTTCTATACAAAGAAAAGGTCTTGCAGAATTTTTTTTTTCTTTTTAAAAGATCATAAAAACAATCACTTTTGGTCACACTGGTTATTGGTATTCCAAAATACAAATCTAAACATTAGTATAGTACTGTGTTATCCCCAGATACTGTTCTCTGCAGAAAAAGAAGAAAAGGAATAGAGAAGCTGGTTATATTTTAATAAAGTAATTTGTTGAAGTAGGTCTTAAGGGGTTAGTGCTAAAGACAAGCATAATTTGTAAAATGATTATTTCTGTTATTTTAATAATAGGTGGTAATTAAAATGAAGGCAATCATTTTTAGGAAGAATGGTATTACCCTTGATTGCGCAACAGCATGCCGAGTCTGTTCAAGTGGAAAAGATAAAAGATTATTCAATGTGGGACAAATAGATTTAGGGCAACATGATTATAGCTTTATTGAATAATGTGCTGGAGTGTGAATGATGTAATTTCTAAAGTGTTTCTTTAAACAAGATCTCTTAGTGAAAAGGAACAATACTGCTTAGGAACTGCTGGAGATGAAATTAGAGATGAAGTTTGTGAAAATCAGGATACGTAATATTCACATAAAGAGAATGAGTTACAATTCTAATAAGATTGAAAAAGAAAATGAGATAATTTTTTCTCATCCTTTTGATTCTTGTCTATAAATCCTCTTATAATGATGAAAGACTTACTTTCTCTAAATCCTGCCTACCTATGTGTGGATCTGTGCATATACATGATGTGCATGCTGAGAGATAAACTGATAGATTTAGTTTTAATGATTTGACTCATTAAGGCACCCACTTGTTATTCTAGTCCTTCTTTTAGAGGTTACCATTTCTGCAGAAAGAATGACAGAGCAAAATATGAACTGCTGCCTCAGCTGCTCTGCATCACACCTCATAGTAGTAATGTGAGGTAGCATTGCAAGCAATGAAATACAGATACTGTAGGAATCACTTGCAAAATCTTTCTTTTACAAATCAAGAAAGCAGAAAATAAAATAGAAAATGCTCCTTAGAAAAGAATTTTTCTTTCTGAATGTTAAAAGTGTTATACATATTCTTCAGCAGGAAAAAAAAAAAATCACATAAGATTAATTTATTACTTTGTATTACTTTGGATCAGAATTAAATTTTTTTTTTTTTTTTAATTTTTTTTAATTTTCAGTCCTCCAGGGAGGAACTTAAACACTGGCACTCCTTGGGCTCAGATATGTGTGACTGACTTTACATACCACGTTTATTCTATCGACTTAAATGCACAGGTCGTCTGCCCTATAGAGATAAAAAAAAGTATGTATAATAGCTTTCTGAGCTTGCAACCCTAATGTGTATAATTTACTTGGAATGAATTTCTTTAATATAATCAAATATTCAGATGGAGAAGAGTAACCTATTCATTTTAAAACTTGAGGGGGGGCTTATTTTCAGCAATAAGTGTTTTTTTCTGTGAATTTGTCAGAACTTTTAAAATATATGGTGATGCTTGTAGGTTGATGTTTATAATTTTGGAAAATATTTTGAGAGTTGGTTTCACAGTTTATCCATCTGGGCTTAATAATTGTTGATTAAATTACAAAAAAAAATCATAAATTGTTATTGATGGCTTACTCAGGCGATGATTCAGATTAGCAAAGAATTGCAAGACAAATGTTTGAAGCACAAGCTTTAAGATGTGTCTCTCCAAGCAAAGGGGAGCCGTTCTGCTCCTCTCGCTGCCAGTGGCAACCTCCTGCTGACTTTGACAGCAAGGTTTTACTGTTGAAAATGTGGTTTTTGCTGAATCAGGCACTGAATGGGTTGGTACATGAGACTATGCTATGCAGTTGCATATGGAAAAGGGCTGTGCTTTTATCACCTCTGGCAATACAGAGCCTGTGGTCCAGTTCAATGTGGTTAATTCACCAGCAGAACTGGCTGCTGAATGCTCAGGCTCTCCAGAGAAAGCTGTGAATTCACTGTAGGCAAAAAAGCTCTAGACACTGTTGGCATGAGAATGAGCCCCTGGTTCCCTCTTAGTTCACGTTGGAGGTGAACCCTGTCACCCCTCCTTGCAGTGTGCAAAATTATAGCCTAACCAGGCTGTAAATCAGACCCAGTATTGATCCACATGAGGCCAACATCTGTCTTAAAGTAAAATTGGCTATTTCAAAATGAGAGTCTTGTCAAAAGTAAGCTTGAAGAACCTATTAAAGAAATAAAGAATCATTTTCTAGCACAGAAGTTGCGTTTTTGGAGTGACTGTAGATCTAAATATGAATTAAAAAAAAAAAAAGAAAAAAAAGAAAAAAGAAAACTGCTGATAATATGCCTAGGAAAAAAACAAAAACAAAGCAGAACATTGGGGTCAGCTCCTCTTTACCCAGGCCTGGTTCATTGGGAGTTTTCTTACCCACAAAGTTGTTTTATCTTTCAAGGGCATGTGTAGTACATACCCTCTGGCAGAGGACTTAACGTTGTTTTCTAGTTTCTGTGTTGCATTGAATGGTTCACCCGAACTGCAAACAGGGTGTTACAGACCCCAGTTTCAGTAGCATTGCAATGAGACAAGGGCTGGTTGTTGTGGGATTTGCTTTAACACCAAATGAAGGGAAAATACGATTTATGATTCTTTCAAATTTCATGAGTCCTTTTGAGGAAATAATGGTAAAAACACTTCAGTGAATATGTCTGGGAGTAAAGACAAAAATGGTTGAGCACTGCTGCTGGTGTTCCAGACGCTCTGTATTTCTGGTTGTCACTGGAGCAATAGAAGAGAAATTATTCTATAATTTTAATTCAAATTCATTTTAGGAATTACATTTTTTATTAAAGATTGATCCTTTGTCATTCATAAGCAATAAATCTGGATAGTGTCATGAGAGAAAATCATTTATACACAGGATCAAGTCCTTAGTAGCTGTACAGCACTTTTTTGAAGCTGTGTTTATTTACACTAGGTGAGCATTTGCCCTGCCATATTTATTGCATCATGAGTGTTTTGTTCTGAATAAAAACAGACCCCTCTTTAGGAGAATGAAACAGGCCCTGAGTTGCTATAAACAGCTGTAACACCTCTGGCCTTAGCAGCTGTCTGCTGAAATTATGACTTTGTATTAAGAACATGCCTTCACCTCCTTTTTTTAATGGTGGTGGACAGTACATTTCCATCTGCTATTTCCTTTGCATATTTTTGTACTTCTAAGTTGATGTACATCCCCATATATGCTTATTACTCAGCTGATATTCCAGGATAATGCCTTTTCTGGGGCTAGAAGTGCTTCTAAAGGGCTCCTGTAGTGGTGCCAGGATCCCTCTCTCCGGCCAGAGACCACTGGGGCCAGGACACCTGGAGCAGCCTTTGCAAATCACATTAGTAGCTTTGTTTTGTTTTTTCCTATTTTGCCAATCCCACCCTCTACTTTGCTCTTTTTGAAGTAAAGAAAACTCGTCTACTAAACACTTATCCCCAGCCCTCCAGTCCATCAGCACAGGAACGGGACATGCCTGTAGAATGAAGAGCAGGATGAGGACAATATAAATACTACCACACAAGGGAGCCTAGAGACAAAAGTTAGATGTCTGACTATGTTATTTTGCATTGAGCTATTTATTATATATCTAGGTATTAAATCTTACCTCTTAAATAGAATCCAAAGTAGTTCCATTAATCATAGAATCATAGAATGATTTGGATTGAAAGGGACCTTAGGATATTCCCATGGGCAGGGACACCTTCCATTAGACCAGGTTGCTCAAAGCCCCATCCAGCCTGGTCTTGAACACTTCCAGGGCTGGGACAAACAAAGCTTCTCTGGGCAGCCTGTTCCAGTGCCTCACCACCCTCATGGTGAAGAGGGTGAAGACAATCCCCTCCCTTGACCTGCTGCTCATGCTTCTTTGGATGCAGCGCATGATACAGTTGGCTTTCTGGGCTACAGGTGCACATTGCTGGGTCATGTTGAGCATCTCATCAACCACCACTCCCAAGTCCTTCTCCTCATGGCTGCTCTCAATCCATTCTCCACCAAGCCTGTATTTGTGTTCGTGGTTTCCCTGGTCCATGTGTAGGTTCTTGTACTTGGCTTTGTTGAACTCTGTGAGGTTCATACAGGCCCACTTCTCAAGCCTGCCCAGGTTCCTCTGGATGTCTTCCCTTCCCCTCAGAGTGTCAACCACACCATGCAGCTTGGTGTCATTGGCAAACTCGCTGAGCATGCACTCAGTCCCACTGTCAATGTTCACCAACAAAGATGTTAAACAGCCCTGGTCCCAATACCAACTCCTGAGGAGCACCACTAGTCACTGGTCTTCACTTGGACATTGAGCCATCAACAACAACTCTTTGAGTGTGACTATCCAGCCAATTTCTTATTCACCAAGTGGTCCATCAGTCAAATTCATGTCTCCAATTTAGAGACAAGGATGTTGTGTGGGACAGTTTCAATTTCTCTGAACAAGTCCAAGTAGATGACGTCAGTTGCTCTTGCCTTATCCATCAATGCTGTAACACTGTTTTAGAAGGCCACCAAATTGGTCAGGCAAGACCTGCCCTTAGTGAAGCTATGCTGGCCATCACCAGTTACCTCCTTATTTTCCATGTGCCCAAGTATAGTTTACAAGAGGATCTGCTCCATGATCTTGTTGGGCTCAAATGTGAGACTGACTGGTCTGCAGTTCCTTGGGTCTTCCTCTTTTCCCTTTTTAAAAATGGAGATTATATTCCCTCTTTTCCAGTCAGTGAGAGCTTTCACCAGACTGCCATGATTTCTCAAATATGATGGACAGTAGCTTAGCAAGTTAATGCTCGAAAATGATTAATTGAATATAGATGATTTTGTTAATTCATCTATTTAACAATTTCGGGTAAAACATCAAAAGTCCAAGTGTTTATATGGATTCTTTATCTGAAAAAGAACTCCAAGTAAGGGTTAAGATTATTTAGGGCTGATGATTTGATCAATTAAGTTTAAATTTAGAATTATTCTGCCTGTAGAACCAGAACCCAAGAATTATAAGAAGCATTTTTGTTTGGTTCTCTGACTTAAAAAAAACAGCCTGAAACAAAACAATAACACTATAATAACACTCCTCCACAACAAAACTCCATGTCTCCAACCTATCAGATTTAATGTGAAGAATCAGTCTTCCTTATGCAGATTATGTTTCTTGTGGGGCACATAAACCATCTAAAATCACTGAGGCCTGAATTTGGGATTTTATTGTAAAGACTTGTCATGTACTTCTAGCTTGTTTTAATCATGCAGTGAAGTTCTGGTTTTCTTACCTCTATAGTCATGTGAAGTATGAAGGAAAAGTGCTAAAGTACAAACAAAAAGTGTCTCTTTCATAGATAGAAGCATATTTCTGTAAGAGTGTTCTCTTGCTTTTCCTGTATTGTGCCTTGAATACTCATTCTTCTCTCCTCTGCCGTGTCTCATTTTGTAACCATGAAAAGAGAGGGAGAGGCAACTTGTGTCATTTGAAATAAGTTTTATTTGCCAGTTATCGAGAATGCTCAACTAGTAACATACATATAAAGGCAGTGGGCTTTAGAGCTCCCTTCTAATTGGTGAACAGTTAGTACTGCTACAGTAAATAATATCTCTCCTTTGTATATTTTACCAATCTTTACATAAGCAATAATATTATTTACGATTATCACTTGATATCTTGGAAAATTACTCTTAGATCATAGGCATTTACAAATGCCAGCAACAACAAAAAAAGCCAACTCTTATACACACACACACAAAAAAAAGAATTAGCATCCAGCTTTTGTTCTCTATCTGCTAAAATTATTGAAAGCCACAATAACTGAATCTGCTGATGCAAGCTTTTCAAATAGCTGTTAAATCACACCAAAATAAAACCTATAGTTGGCTGCTGCAAGCTGCAGGATCTGTTCCACGTCATCACACACACAAAGCATTCTTTGAATCCCTTTCCTTGCATGTCTTCTTAATCCATCTCTTGTTGTTTTAGCCTTTATTCTGCATCTTAATTCCTCAGCTTCCTTTTAGCTCTCTATCCTATAGTGTAAATTAGGTGATGGCCCAGGAATGGCCTTGGTAAGTGACTGAGTCTTAAGTAGCAACGATCATTTCTGGCTATCAGGATGAGTTGCTCTACTGCTATGTTGGCTGGAGAGTGGTGCAGAGGAACATGTCTCTATTTTCCTGATGGTTTTAAACTTTTCATCATTTTAGACTGCTATCATCCTAAAGCTACATTCCCAAAGATGCACAATCTATAGCATCTTGTTTGTCAGACTGGAGATAGGGCAGAGCAGTATAGATCTGAGATCTAATGCCCTCCTCCTTTTAATGTTTGAAAAAGTTTGGATCAGTGTGGTTGCTTCAATGTGAAAAACTGACCCAGAAATTCTATCATTACAAGTTTGTGAAATTTATGGTATTTCACCATCTGGTCCAGATTGGGATGTAGAACTGTAAGACCTAATCCGAACATTTCAGGCCTAAAAAAGAATTTTTTTTTTTTTTTTTCTTTAAGTGGTCAGAGGTTGAGCACAGAACTAATTTTTTCGTGTAATTTTATTCAGTTCATTTCCCTCATACCTGACAACAGAGGCATGAACTCTGACAAGAATAGCTGCAGAGTTAGTGGTTGCAGTATGAGTAAGATGTTAATGTGCAAAATCTTTTAACAAAGTTACAGATTAATTGAACAACTGCAATACAGTTTTTCATCATAGAGAACAAACAGGCAAGGACATGTGGCCTTTTTAATTTAAGCTCATGATTAATGCAATATGGTATGAGTTACAAAGTGTTTTGATAGCCCGCTAAACCTCCTCTATGAGTTCTCATAAGAGGCTGTAGAAATGCATTATCTGTCACACAAAATAAACTGGTAAAGTTTTAGTTTGAAATTAGTTCTTCTTTCTTGTCTCACTGTTTCTGATCAGACTGAAGTGACATGCCTGACTCCACTTCTGCCTCTGAGCAAGATTGTCTGCTGAAAGAAATTAGGACAAATAACCGTACCTAGGAGAGGTGGCAAGACTATCTATTATATGCAAGAGGAAAATGAACATAATTGCAATCCAAGGTAATCAAGGTTTATTTGCAGGCATTTTGTTTGGTTTAGTTTGTTCTGGTTAGTTTTCCTTTTTCAGTGGCTTCATCTGTAGCACCACGTCTCACCCTGCAATATTTCACAACTGTAGTTGGATAATCCTCTTTACCCAGACCTAGAAAAAGGATCTTTATGTACAATTTTATTTTTATTTTATTTAAAAAAAGTAAAGGTGGAAGCAGACATTTTAGGTATAATGTAAGTTGACCCTGGGGCCACAGATTTTGCTGAGAACTGAAGGAGTACATTTTCCTAGAGCATCTTTTTGAGATATTATCTGTCCCTGTTCAAACTGGCTACATGCACAATTATTCCTGTGAATGGTGATTAATGGAACAACAAATGCAGCTGATACTTCAATGACCTTCTTGTTTCCCACCTGGAACCACTCAGTAATAGCTGAGATTATAGATGTTTTACTCATACTGTCTATCATTTGTAAATAACATCTCCCTGTTGCTAGGTAAAACCTCACTGAGTGTTTTTGTTGCCTGCATTCCGTGCTGTTGAGGGCCTAGAGTGTGTCTTTCTTTATGTGTATGTATATGTTGTTGTTGATTATTCTAACTCTCCTAGTTTGAACTGTGTGTCTGCATGTGTTCCTTGAAGGAGTATTAATTTTTAAAACATGGAACATTTCCATATTCACCATTATTTTAGCAAAAAAGGAATTCAATGTGCATATTGCATGTAGGCTGTTGATTAATTCCCAAGGCAACGGTACCCTTTAGATTTACCATCTCACTCAAATTTGCCTGCTTTGTGTAAAGAAAATGCGTTGAGTTATGACCCTGACAACTGCCGTTATGAAAACATTTTAAAATTTTATATTATGCAGTCTTAAAATATTACTGGGCAGCTAGTTGGTCAGCATATGCAGAGAAACGTATTTTGTTTTGTTACACATGGCTGAGCAAATAAATTACTTACACATTTGTAATTTTATTTTCGACACTTTTCTTGAGGGAGATGGGTGAACACTCGTAGTCTAAATCATATTATTTTCTGCAAAATATTAATGAAAATTAGGTTGTTGATTCTTTAAGTAACAATAGCAGAAGCAGCAAATAGAACCAATTAATCTTTGTGAGCAGATAGATTCATCATAGTTATCTGTTTGTATTGCATACACATCAACCTCTGGAAATAAATATAGGTGAGATCCACTGCTTGGCTGTGAGTGCCCATTTGTCTGATGCTCTTTGTCAGATGTTGCCGCCTCCACAACTTCAAAGGTGCCAAAAGAAAAGAGGAGTGGAGAACGGTTTATATCATGATTGCTCTAACTTGAGGAAACACCTAAGATTTGGCTTCACAAGAATCTCTATTTCCTGGGAGGCTGAGCAACAGTTGCAGTAGCACAGGAACTGGGTGTAGTGCAGACTTGAGCTATTTTTCTAACGAAGGGAAACTTAATTAGCCTGTGACTTGGGAACCTGCTTTGGCTTTGACCTGTTTTAGGCAAGTCCTTGAGGGGGTTGATTTTCGAGCAGTTGGGGTTGCACAATGACATGTGTTTGTTGAGTACTCCTGAATGTACAGGTAGACATCATTATCTAAATGGGTGTTTTAATTCTACTGTTGAGCATCCTGTGAAAATTGCCCTTATTTAAGAACACCTGTCTGTGCTACAGCAAACTCAGCTACTTGAAACAGTAGCATGGGTTAAAGTTGGCAGAAGCTCTATTTGTCTGTGAGCCAAGGCCGTAAAAAACCCTGAGGATTTTTTAAATGTATACTGAAAGTGGGGCTAAGATATTGGAAAGCAATAAGGAAGAAAATCTGTGTGAGCACCTATTTACAGTATTTTTAAACTGCGCCTTTTGGAATTGAGCCCAGAAGCAAATGTGAATGGTGCTGAAGGCAGTAGGCATAGGAATGCATGCTGTTCACTCCAGGCGTAAGTCAAAATGACAAATTGTTTAAGTTTTAACTGAAATATGCAGCTCTTAAAAATGGGAAAAGAACCTGTAACCAGAGCCTTAATTATCTTAGTAGGTGGCAGCTAGAGCTGGTAAAATACCTTTTGTTGAACATATTTTGTTTGAGGAGTGGTAACATTCATCAAAAATATCCTGTCACATTCACATTGAAAGGGTTTACAGAAACACAAAGGATTTAATTGTCCAGTGGCTCCTGAATCCTTTTCTCTCAGAGAGATCTAAAGATCTCAATACTTTCACAACAATATGGAATTTTCACACATCCACTGTTTAGAATGGACTGAGATTATCCAGTAGTAGAATGGGTAGAAGCTTTTCCTTTGGACATAATAGCAGCAAAAAGTATCTAAAAATTGATTCTAAGTTCTCTTCATCCATGCTCCATATTCTGGAAAGAAGAACACTCAAGTGGTCCGAACAAATTTACCTAAGTAACTAGAATAAAAAAGTACTCTTTGATTGATTGATTGATTGATTGATTGATTGATTTATAATGGAGGTACTATACAAAAAATAATCACAACTATGTAACTGAAAAAAAGTGTCATGTAAGTTTCAATAGAGTCTTTCCAGCAATTCTGTAGTAGGTTGCTTCTGTGTTTGATCTTTGTTTCAGCAGGACATACGCTCATATTTCTTTGGGATAAGAGTGTGGAGTGAGCAACTACTACAAAATGCAGTGTGAATTTACCCCCTAATTAATTTTTTCACATATTTTTCCTGGGTTTGTAACAGGAAACCTGTTTAAATTCACACGTCTAAATTTAAATTCATGAGGTACGGTCAAGTCTTACCCACATTCATCATTATATCACACTGACTTTTTAAATGCTCAGAAATAATACCCTTGATATTTTAAATATAAGTGAAGACCAGGCTTGAACAATATCCTACATTCATTGACATAAACTCAGAGAAGGGTCCTATATGGTTATGCGCTATCTTAAGTCTGAAGACTTCGATGCTAAGGAATGCCACACGACTGTTTTGGCTGTATGTCTTGACTTGGTTGTATCACAAACTATACCAATAGTCTTGAAAATGCTGTGCCAAACTCTCCTCCCATTATGTATTGGTAACATTGCTGAAGTCATACAAGGTGCACAGATAAAAAGGAGACAAGAACCATGATCTTGCATGTTAAGCTTAGAGGAGTAGTAATAGTGACCCTCTTGAAGTTTCAAGTCTGACATATCAATTTTTGCACCATTACCTTCTTTTTAAACATAATGGATTTATGACATGACATTTTATTTGCTTTTTACTGTAATCATGTAATCTGTGTCTGCACAGAAATTATTTTGACACAAGTTCCAGATTATTTGCTGTAAGGACTCCTCTTTTCCTAGTCATAGTAGGGAAATTAGATGCAATAGAGAATATGGGAGCCCAATTTTATAATTCTCCCGCATACAAAACCCATTAATTTCAGTGATGGTCAAAAGTAGGGAGTTTCCATTTCTGTATGTGGAAGGTGAGTTTTACACGCATAGGTAAGACACATGGGTACAAATCTTTACGTACCTCACTGTATCTGTAAACCAGAGAGTTAACATCAACATTTGGTTTATATATGAAATATATGTGCCAGAAATGTTATCATTAATATGCCCTCTTGTCATTAAAATGGGAATAAAATGATGAGAGATGATATACAAGCATTCAAATACATCAACTGTTCATATGGCAAATATTCTGTTTACATTCTCCAAAACCCTACTTTTATTTAATCTTGTATTTTACTCCAACGTCATTATTTGTAGACACCATCATCTGTCTCAAAAAGAGCACAAAACTACGTATGTAAAAATCAGTTTAAAAACCCAACAGCTCTCCAAAATATGCAACGCTACAGGCTTGGGGAAGAGTGGCTGGTAAGATGCCTAGAGGGAAAGGATCTGGGGGTGTTGATTGGCGGTTGGCTGAACATGAGCCAGAAGTGTGCTCAAGTGGCCAAAAAGGCCAACAGCATCCTCGTTTGTATCAGGAATAGTGTGGCCAGGAGGACTAGGGAGGTGATCATCTCCTTGCACTTGGTGCTGGTGAGGCCCCACCTTGAATCCTGTGTTCAGTTTTGGGCCCTGCAATACTGGAAATACACTGAGGTGCTGGAGAGAGTTCAGAGGAAGTGACAAAGTCGGTGAAGGGCCTGGAGCGCAAGTCTGATAAGGAACGGCTGAGGGAACTGGGGCTGTTCAGCCTAGAGAAAAGGAGACTGAGGGGAGACCTTATCGCTGTCTACAACTACCTGAAAGGAGGTTGTAGCATGGAGGGTGTTGGTCTCTTCTCCCAAGGAGCAAGTGATAGGATGAGAGGAAATGGCCTCAAGTTACACTAGGAAAGGTTTAAACTGGATATTTGGAAAAAAAATCTTCATGGAAAGGGTTGTGAAGCAGCAAAACAGACTACTTAGGGAAGTGGTGGAGTCACCATCCCTGGAGGTGTTTAGAAAGTGTATCAATGATGTTCTTAGGGATATGGTTTAGTGCTAGAGATAGGTTATGTTTGGACTCAACAATCTTGAGGATCTCTTCCAACCAAAATGATACTATGACCCTATGATCCTCTTTCGTCAAAATCACAGAATCACAGAATGCTGGGGAATGGAAGGGACCTCAGAAGATCATCTAGTCCAATTCCCCTGTCAGAGCAGCAACCTAGATGAGGTTGCACAGAAAGGCACCCAGGAATGCCACATCCTCAGATAAAACAGCATCTATCCTAAACAGAATGTTTATTGTAATTGAAGATTAAGATGAACTCCTAAGATAACTTCTACATCAAAATAGATCAAACCTTTGAATGAAACACCAGAGTGTCACACAAATCTTAGTTCATTCCATGTGATACTGAAATGTGTAAAGAAAAATATTAAGCATTATGATTTTATTTTTCCCCAGAATATCTGCTCTAAGTCTTCAAACAGTTCCTTAACTTGACCAGATTAATCACTGAAAGCAAAATAGCCAGAGATCAAGAAACACCAAAGGGAGTCTAACATTTCCATTTGCCAAGATGCAAGGTGCGCCAACACATATCTGCAACCTTCACAACGGCAACCCATCTTCAAGTCCATTTTATGGTATATAATTGACTTCATTGAATACATCAAGTGCAGACACGAAACTACATGGGTGAAAAACATCAGTAGAAGGAACACCGACACAACCATCAATAAAGGACAGAAACAGTTCTTTCTTTGTGAGAGAATACTTTCTGTATTTTCTGAAGTGCAGTACACACAGTTTTGGTAACAAAGCAGAGTGGGCTTGGAGCACATGAGCTGGATTCCTTTCAGATGAAACTAAATGGCAAAATGCATTCTCTGGAAGCCATCTGATGTGCTCCAGCTGAAAATGGACACTGAGTCCACATGGGGAAAAATTGGGTTATCAAACATGAGATCCATAGGTGTCGGCTCCCCAGGAGATCTGCTCTGCCCTACAGCTCTGCTCAGAGGGACTGTGATATTTGGCGAGGCAGATGCAACATCAGGCCACTTGTGGCAGAACAGATCATGTCTCTGCCATTAAAATCTCTTATCCTATGGAGCGGGGTAACCACATCCAGACCACTACTGGGACTAGTCTCAGGTACATCGCTAAGCCTCCAGTCATTCCTAATAGATGTTGGAAGTTAATTGCAGTGGGACCAAACCATGCCAGGGACCCTTTTGACAGTGTCATGGTTGCCTGGAAAACTCTGCAAATACCTTTAGCAGTATATGTGTAGCCCCTCTTCCGCAAGCTGATGCTGCCAGGAGGACTGGCTGAATTCTGATCCCAGGGGATGGGGTCTGTGGCTGGGTGGCAGACCCATATTGCTGACTGAGCTACAAGCCTGGCCCTTAGTAGTTTCAAGCCTGCTGGGGTGAAGAACCCAGTGCCCAGCTGGGCCTAGAAGCAGGAGCACTCTGGACAGCAGGGCTGCCCAAGGCAAGCATGTGAGAGCCCTGGTTATTGCTGGCTCCAAAGAGTAAGTTTAGTAATAGTTTCACCACTCTCTTTCAGCCTTCACAGTTTTGTAGAAGTTTGCAACTACAGGCGTTCTGACTTCATTATTTAGCAGATTCACGAGTTGTACTGAAGACTAATTTGTGAGAACTTGCATGAACAGGTGGCATAAACAAACCTATGACAGTAGCAGTGATGATAAATCCCAGCTGGAAGTGATGGGCATCTACTGCAAAAGCAACAGTGCTGTGTCTCTGACAAGGCAGGGTTAGAGGACATCTTCTGTACCTTTTCTTTCCTTGTGTTGTTTCCATACACACTTCTAGGTCTGGGAACTGTGTTTTCTTGCTCATCACAAAAGAATTGCAGACACTGAAAGTCGAAAGGTAAACTTTTCATTACAATACATTTTCTCAGCCTGAATCAATACCTTTGTGATTAGTAATGGTTAGTGTATAGGAATGGAAAAAGCTTCCACCAGCATTTTTCCTACTAAGGAAAAATAGGGAATGAATGCAAAAAAATACTCAAGATCTGTCAGATAATTTTTCTTCACCATGATGATGTTCTTTGCCTTCCTCTTTATGAGAAATAAAAATACTGAATTTTAAAATCTTTTGCTAGAAATACATTGAGTGTAGGAGGTAAATGAAGACAGAAATGGGAGCAGAATACAGTGAAGAGAAAAGCAAAAGAACGAAAAATGAACAAGATAAACAGAATATGTGGAAACTTCTCCCCTCACATAAATGAAAACTTAGACATGAGCCTATGCCACAGTAACAGGATGAGAGTCATGCCAGGTCTAATAGCATAAACAGTAATATCTGTATAATAAGCAATGTCAGATCTCTGTAATCAGAAGCAAACAATATGAATAATACAAACAGAACTCTGTTCCCAGACTCTGAACTTGTTTGCATTGGTTTTATTTTGGAGTTGCTTTTAACTTGAACAGATGTGACAGTGGAATTGGGACCTCTTTAATATTTACTAATGAACTACAGTATGTTCTGCAAGAACTTTGTTATTATTTCAAAAGTTGCCACACTCAACTTCAGAAAGGGCAGATGAGGGCCCAGGAACTAATCTTGAATCTATTTCTTGGGCACATTTACCAGTAGCATGGAAATCCTGCATGGATGAGGAGTGAAACCCATGAAAACATGGGAACTGAATTTTTTTGGATTAATCAAATGTGTAATATCTTAGAAAAGTCCTAGTAAATGCACTGAGGTTATTTAAATAGTCAGAGATTATGAACTACTTTTGTTTCAGTTGTTTTTTCTTTGGTGGTTTTTCTGGTCGCATGATTTCAAGTACGTTAAGCAACCTGCCTTTGCAAGGCTGTAGAGGTAGTGAGATATTGCTACAACATTAGTAGTCTGGCATTTTACAGTTTGTGTTATAGAGTCTGGAAGGAACATCTCTCAGGTGATTCGATCAGAAGATTCCCATGGACTCCTCTCTGCCACCATTTTTACTCCAATTTGGTCAAAGCCTGGCACAGTCATTCTACTATTGTATTAGACGAATGATGTAAGAATTGTCTTTGGTGACAATTTGTTTATGGGTTAATAAGATAGACACAGTTAATCCCCATGTAACCTTTGTGAGTTAAAAGTCAAGCTTTTGTAGCATGGTGCTAAGATAGATACAAGTCAGAAATGTTCACTGTTATATGCTTTTTTTTTTTTCTTACTGTCTGCAAAATCGTTTTTTTTTTTTTAAACCCTGCTTGGCTTTCATACCCTGGGGCAATGAGTTTCACATTTTTAATGTAACAAACTATTTATTTTTTCAATTTTGATTTTTCTAAGGGACCACCTACTCCCTGACAAGATACAGAGAATCACTTGGCCAGAGCTGCATGTTGTGATTATAAATTCTGGTTTGGCACAAGCTGTACCGTGGTTTTAGAGTCTTACTGTATTAATGAATACATATTAAATTTGATACTGGACAATTACAAAAGATGACTAGATGAAAAGTAAATTTGCAAGCCAAAAGTAGTTCCAAAAAGTGTGAAAGAAATGATCTGACTCTAGCAACATGTTGCTATTTAAGTTAGGGTACTATATGACACTTCAGAACAGTCCCAGGGCCTTGCTGGTGAAGCTAGGATGGAAGACACCAGCTCTGATGGAGACAGTACACAAGCAGAAGATGCAAAAGCAAATGCTGAATAAAAGCATGAGGCTGAAAGTGGAGTAGGGTGAAATGGGAGTAATGGCAGGAGGTCTCCATATGTGTCCAGGCAGCTTATGTGCCTCTGATGCCAGCTGTCCTTCCTGGGTAACAGAGAAGTGGGAAGAAAGGTGAATGAGGATGTTGTTGTTGCAAGTCCCTCTATTGAGTCTTATTTTCTTTGAGGCAGAGACTGTAAGGTTGTGCTGGTTCTTTGCTACCTTTATTCCTATGGTGATAGTAAGGTAGTAGATGGCAGTACTGATCAGCACAGCAAGTCAGTGTCATCATCTGTGTCTGGGAGAAGAGCTCCAGTGGGTTTGTTGGGGTGAAAGGAGCTCCACCACCTCTTGGGGAGCATCTGCTGGATAACCACTGGACAAAAGCCTCATACAATGTTTGTAGCCCTAGTTTTATGAAGAGATAATGAAGTGATTTTTCTACACAGCTGTGCCCTTGGTCAGCGCTGTAATGGTGACAGTGGCCCTGGAGGAGGACTTTGACTGAGGACTGGAAAGCAAAATGGTTAAGATGAAATTATGAGCTATGTGTTTTATAGGGGCCACTGATTTTGGATGCCCTACTTTTTAGGTGCTCAGGCGTGACACATTTTGGTAAAACTCACACAGGGGTTAGAAGCTTGAAGCTCCCACTGAAGTGAAAATTAGTACTCATTTTTGCATTGCTTTGCACAAAAATAACAGCAAGAGTACCTAGGTATTTGAGAGGTGAATGTTTCAAACCAGAAGAACATTTTTAGCATAACAGAAAGATATAAAATCACCATAGGAATACTAAGATTAAAAAAGGAAGAAGGATGGTGGAGTATTTGTGGGGAAATAAAGATTCATGAGCCCAATTACATTATAGGTAATAAAATTAGTAATTAATAATGAATTTTTAATTCTTAAACACTACTGCTACTTAGCACTGGAAAAGTCAATTTATGTCTCAGTATCTAGTGGGACTGTTATGCCCTACAGCAGCAAGTAACTACTAATATATAGATCCATCATCTGAACTTGCTGCAACCAGTTGTTCTGGAGTTTTGAGGCATACTGACTGTTTTCCTAAAATGCTCAATATGGGGCTAAATTCTGTCTATGGCTTTCTGTATCAATTCTGTTATCTGCAATGCAGTCTTTTTTGAGCATATATTAGTCATTTAGTATGCATGTGTATTACACATGCTACTTCATTGACCTTTCCCATCCCTTATTTCTGTTTCATTTGGCTTGAGCAGAGAATATCCTTGGGGTTTGTCTGCCCTGTCAATCAAACATTGATACAAGTCTGCTTTTAAATCTAGATTTGCCTGCACCTTTTTTTTTTTTTTTTTTTTTCTTTTCCCAGAAGTATTGCTTAGGTATGGGCTTAAAGTTCTTGTTGGGAGTCAAGTCCAACATATTTTGTGCTGTCCTGCAGACTGCTTTCAGTCTGGGTCAGTTGGACATAGACAGGGCACAGGAATGTGCTATGGTTATCCCTCCCAGAAGCTATTGAAAACCATTGTGTTTAAAAGACATGTAGATGAGGTTCTCAGGCACATGGTTTAGAGGTGGACTTGGTGGTGTTAGGTTAGCAGTTGGACTCGATGATCTTAAAGGTCTTTTCTGACCTAAATGATTCTATGATTCTGTCATTCTATGTTTGTTCAGAATCTTGATTTTCTCGGTTGAACTTGTTTGTCAACCTGATCTCATAGGTGGTGGCAGAATGTTGCTGGAAATACTTGAAAAGTCGGACTCACATACTACAACTCTCCTTTCTTAGGTCTCTATCCACTAGACATGGAAGAACTTATCCTAATCTGCTTCCCTCACCATTGCGTGTTTGCCTTGGTCTTGCAGCTGGATGACCAGCACGTGTGATGTGCATTAGCAGGAGTTCACACACAACAAGCGCTCTCATTTAGTTCACTAAAGAGCTGTCCTTGGCTTTCTGAAAATCAGAGTCCTTATTGTTAATAATACCCATGAGGACTGTGTCATAGAGTTATTGAGTACTCTTGTTTTACCACAAATGCTTCTGTGTTACATATCACATTATCTTTGTTGGCTTGGTGCAAAAGTGCTGAGCCAAGGTAGAAACAGGAAAAGGTAAAAACTTACCAGCAAACCAAATCCTGGAAGGTCTTTGATGTCATCAGCTGTTATAAGGATGGATGCCAGCATCTAATAGCGACAACATACTTTCTCACTGAGGTGAGATTCTTCCTCTTTCCAGTTACCACACAGTCTTCACAAAGTGTAATGAACAAATACAATGTGGACGCTGGATTTTTATGGTCTTGCAGTTATCTGTGGTCAAACTTGAATAATGCAAACTGATGGAAATTCCACCATTATTGCTTTAGCTATGTGTTCTTTTATTTTTATCAGTTGCATCACTTCCCAATTGTGATTTTTATACAATTTAGGTCCAGACAACTCTAATCAATGTTCTTTGTAAAATATTAATTTTAATGAAAAATTATGCAAGTGAGAAGATTAAAGATGTGTTCAGATAGTTAAACGGCATGAAGATTGATGACGTGTCTAAATATAGTATGTTAATGCACTGTGTCATCACCATTGCACACAAAGCATGTATGTAATATACATACATAATTACATTATTATGTAATATACATATGTAATTACATTAGTTGATTACAAAAGTGATACTTTTATAGTCAAACGCTGTGTGCTTGATGTTGAAATGCGATTTCAATTGCCAGTTTGATGCTTTGACGTCAGCTAGGATTTATTTGACTAGTTCTACTCATGCAACTTATTCTTAATAAATAGCTGGGCATGAAAAATATTTTTTCTTGGTCTCATCAAAGTTGGCCTTAAGAACCTGTTGCTCCTTTCCAATGGAATTTCAAAAAGAATTGGATAATATAATGCTGGATTCCTCTAAAACCCCTTTTATGCTTGCTGAGGGTAATGAATACCTTTCAAGAACATGATACACATCTTCGGTGTAGTATAGTTAAACTGTTGTGTGATGTCAGTGTAGCCAGATCTTAAATGGGGGCTTTTCAGCTGATTGAAAGAATTGCACATATTTCTCTACCTGTTGACCCTGCATTGCTATTGAGAACAGCATTAAATACTGACAGCTTTTAAATTCTCTAAGGAGCTACACTGAACCCCTATTCTCCTTGATAGGTTAGCAAAGGGTTGCTTATTTTATAAACTACTCCTTAGAAAAGAAATATCTCTTCATAATGTGGAGATTAGTATCAGGGTTTTAATGTGCATTGATAATAATGTATCTGTATCTCATGTAGTGTGCTGCCATTGAAATACACACATTAACAGCTTATTTTTATTAAGATATCCCTTGATAATATAGTGAAAGATTACAGGTTATTTGTGACAAATCCTTTGCTGGGTATTGTATATATAGCTATGCCTCAAGTAATTCACATTAAATAGATTTCAAGGGAAAACCATTTGCTTGTCAACATTTCTTTTATTTGCCTTACTGAAAACAGTGAAATCCATTCTGTTTCTGAAACAAGATGCATATGGTATAGCTCACTATTTTCGAATATGCCACACAATCCATAAAGTTTGGTACACATCCTGTAATTGTTTTCAAAAGAAGAGTGTGGCATGTAGCTGAATTAAGTAATGGCTCAATTAAGCTATTTCTCTTTTTTTCTGATGTTTACTATATATAAGGAGAATATTTCTAAAATATTTATTTTTCTTAACTTAAACATGAAATAGTTATATATAAAAAATAAGACCTAAAATATTCATTTCCTAAAATGGAGCTGATAGTTCAGACAAAACCTTTCAAGGTGATTTAAAGCTCTAGGATAAATTTTGTCTTGATTTTGTCTTTTACTGATGGTAAACACTATTCCTTCAGCACACAGTAATTGCACAATAATGCTTTAGTCAGCTAATTGCATTATCTAATTCCTAGAAATATTCAGTTTTAAATTTATTAAATAAGCTTAGGATTAGTTTATTCATGGGGTAAGCAGTTTCTTGTATTTTAGATGTATTTATATTATACGTATATAATCTAATATAAAATAATAGGCATAATATAAAGAAATGGAAACAACATAAAATTATTAATCTCATCTATGTATTTTTCCTTTAAAATATAAACTATTCTATGAGTATTATGGGTTGTTACGATCCAAATCCCACGGAGAGCAGTAGAGACTGATCAGGTCTTCAGAGTAGAATTAGATAGAAATTGCTTCAATTTGTTTTGTTTTGTTTTTGTTTGCTTGTTTGTTCGTGTTTTTTTAATATATTTTATTTTACCGTGTTCAGCTGCGACAAAATTGACTTGGGAAGAACGGAGAGAGGTAAGCTGGCAGTTGCAGGTCACTTCCTAAGTAACAGGTCCACCGCAGTTGAAACTCATTTTTTCCCTTGCTGTTTACAGCTTGAAATCTGTTGAAGTGAGCTGGATAATGAGGTATTAGCAATATCATTTTGAAGATTCATTTAGCATCAACGAATGTAGAGTTTGCAGCTTGGTGTGAGAGAAGTGCACTTTGACAGCAGATGAGTCCTTCTGAAATACTGTAAAGGTTAGTAGATAGCCTGTGTGCTTATGGGATCCTGCACATTGATAAGTTAGTATAGGAGTATATAATGCTTTGAACATTATTGGAAAAAGTGGACAAAATCCCCACTTATTGCATTTAGTTTCAGAAGCGCAAAACATGTTTTTGGTTGAGGAATGTAAAAACCTACAAAAAGAGCGACCACTGCTGCAATGTGCACAAGCTCTGTGGGTTATGGTTGTGTTGTGCTAGTCTTTGATGGTTATTTGCTTTATCAGGAACTGAATATAAAACCGAGTTTCTGTATTAAAATGCAATAAGCGATGAGTCATCACCCATGTTTTCCTTGTTAGGAGGTTTTTAGGGTGTGCCTGCTACATCTGCTGTGTCTCCAGTTAGTGCCAAACTGTGTCAGAGCTGTCAGGTCTGTTGGGTCAAAAATGGACAAATTAAGGACCAGTACAACTGTTTGCATAAAGCAAAAAATTGGACCAGCAAAAGGCTGTTTCTTTGTCTGTTTTCAGCAGGGAAAGACATGTGGTAGAAGTATCTGTGTAAGATATCTGTGGGGCTTCCCACGCACCTCAAAGTAATGGCCTCAGAGCAGCAGGACATCCACACCCTGCCCACAACATGCTCACCATCAGCTCTATCCTCTTTCTGACTTTGACCACAGAAAGTAGCTTTGGGGAAACCAGGATGATCCTGTGGGCTTCCAGAGGTTTCCTTCATGTGAAATGTTTTCTTGTAACCAATTGCGGGGCGGAAGCCTGACCTCAAAAAACAGAGGAAACTAGGAAACGTTTTACAATAAAACTCTCACCAAGATGCATAGCTTCAATGCTAAATATCTTCTTTATTTAACTCAGTATTTTTATTAAAATAGCAAGGGTGGGAGCAGCTTAGAAAAACTACGTATTTTACAAGTTTTTGCACTTCCATGCAAGTTATATTGACTGTCATTTTTAGTGTAAGCCTTTGTCAACATCTGCTGTGGTCAAAATTGTCTCAGTCTTCTTTACTATCTGTGTGGCTTTTAATATATCTTCCTTTATGGAGATATTTTTCTCTTGGCAATACACAACTCAAATCTCTTAGCTCTAGAAGGAAAAACAGAAAGGTTATCAGAATTCTCTAAGTGGTGATCTTTATGTAATTTAGGAGTCTTTTTTTATGATGATCAGAGATTAGTTTTATGCACCCATCAAATCCATACGTCTATCTGGATAATACTGTATAGTCTAAAGCAGTTAATATTTGGTGGCTTATAAGCTGATCTAAGTAGCCTGAATATTACACACTGCTAAGCTGTTTATCCCTGCTTTCACTGCCTATTTAAAGAAAAAGTGGGTTTGTTTTCAAAAACGCCTCTTGCATTTTAAAAATGAAGTCTTGGGTTTATGACTGTGGTCTAACTTTAAAAAAGTTGATAGTATAGTGCTGGCATAGGGCAGCCATGGAGATCCGAGCAGCTCTCAGTGCTGAGACACAGATCTGTGTTACTGCTGAGTGTGGGGGCAATTCATTTTTGTATCTGGAGATGCGAGGCTGCTCATGAAGGAGAGTGGCCAACGGTGTGAATTCACATCCTCATAAACTCTTCTAATTTTTGACAATGAATTCAAAGGCAGCATTTCTACAATGAAAAGGTGTTACTGAGGATATTTTCAGATGTGTAGATATTTCTGCTAGTTTTCTGTGGGTGCTGACATCTACGCTACTTTACCTGTGTCCAAGAGAGCACCAGCATATGTGCTGGAAGCTGTGGTTTTGCCCTCACAGAGGGTGAGAGTAGAAGTATTGGTGCACGTTGGCTTGAACATGGTTGTTGTACAGGGCACGTTATTTAGAAACGTTGCCAGGGGTTTTCATCTTGAAAAATGTAGCTGCCTGAATAGAATCTGGGAGGGCCTGTTAAAAATTTACAAGAGGTAAGTGTATATTGGTTAGTCAGCACTTCTTTCCTTGGTGTGTCATTCTTGGGATGCTGTAAGTAAAGATTACCCATGTAGGAATTAAGCTTTGTTGTAGATATGTTTCCTGTAGTATTTACTTGTTTCTGAAACAAGATTAGCTTGATATAGAGAACTGTTGCCTACCTTCTTTATAAAATGGAGTCTTTGGGGCTATTTTTGCATAAGCAGCATTTGGAACTACTCAACTCTTCTTTGTTTTGAACAGTGGTTACTATAATGCTGTGTTCAAAAGTAGGTGGTGTCATATTTGTGAGAGAACCTGTGAAAGACAAAGGCTAAAACAATATGAGTTACTATTAACTGAGCCATCATCTGAGTGCCTGACACAGCATGCCAGCTGAAGAGACCTCCACTTCATTGTTTGGAGGAGACAGGACAGGTCTCAGACACAGACACAGCACTGCCCTGTGCTCTCTGGACCTGACTGGGATCTGCATTTGCAGAGCTGGGTGATAAAATGCATGCTGAGTCCTCATGATGTCGCCCATTCCCTCGAGCTCTGCTAAGCAAGCTGTGCAGGCCAAGTAACCATCTCATACAAATTTAAAGAAATGGCATTTCCTAGGGTTTTGAGGGAGAGGATGTTGCTGACACAGACCAGCCCTGCTCTGTGTGTCCTTCTGCACCAAGCAAGAGGATTTTCTTGCTCTGACTAATGAGTGACTCTGAAAATAATTTCTACCACACAGACTGGCAATCTGTAGTACTTTTAGATAAGAGAAATTATTATAGTAATTTATGCTTATAGATTTCTAAAGTAAAATGTCACCATTGCTTTTTCCCCACCTTACAGATAAAGTTGGAGCAGTGAGCGGTGAAAAGACTTAGATGCAGAGTCATAGTCAAATCTGCTCTTCTTGGAGTAAAAGTACTGCTCCAAACTAAGGCACCCCCAGCAGTGAACTGCTATGTCTGCAGTCTCATGTCTGAGCAGGGAGGGAGAGAAGAAAAGTTTCAGAACCTACATTTTGTATCTTGCTTTGTGTTTTCTGATTTCTGCAGGATTTACATGTCTCAGTCTTGTAGAGCTTTACTTTTTCCTGGGTTGCTAAATGACCTGCAGGTTTTTCTGACAGAAGTGGTAGTGTGGGGTGTTGAAGCAGCATTCCCAGAATGTACTAGCCTTTGCCTGCAGCTTCAATTAAGTTTATCTAAACAAGTGCCCTACCAGATGGTTACTTGCAATTATTTTACATTATCACCGCTGAACTGCCCAGGCAACAAAATCTTCATCCTTTTTATTTTGCTTCTTTCTGGATGTATATAAAGTGTTGAGTCCAGTGCCAGTGGAAAATCTTGTGCACTGTTGTTGTGGTTTTGTTTGTTTGTTTCTCTTTTGTGGCTTCATGGCATAGATTTCAAGTGATTTTACCAGAGGTCAGTTGGTTTCCTTTCAGGAAAGGAGAGGTCAGGATGGAATGGGGTATAGGTCAGAGCACTGCCCTTGTTCGAACTCTGTCTGCATCACTCTGAGAGTGAGATAAAATGACAAAAAGTAGTTCTAGACTACTTATACTGATATGAATTGAGGGTAAATGTGGTATGGTGCTAGATTTGTTGCTCGTGGATTCAGTTTGATTCTAAAGAACGATGTGTTAGGAAGAAAGGATTGCATCATGCTAAAAACAAGGCGTGAGCTCTCCAGATTCCAAGAATATACTTATATAGAGTCATATAGGTAATGTCAAATATCTCAACAGTGAAGCTTTTCTGATTAATAATGGAGTAACACTAATTTACACCAGCTCCAGACTTCCACTCAAAAACTAACCAAAGTGCTGGTTCATTTCTGTTGGCTACATATCAAAAATGAGTTTGAAAAGGAAACAGATCAGAAGCAGAAAGTACGGATAAAAATAATATTATGCAATAGGGGAAAAGTAGGAAAGTAGGAAAAATAATAAAAAGTGCAGTTCACAGCTCAGATAATAGGACTGAGGAACTACTGAGTAATTAATCAAATTCACAAAGTGTCAATTAAATAAACAATCTGGTTTTGGGCAGATTAAAAATAGAAGACCAAGTTCTGTCTTCAGCTGCTCACATGTGGTTTTGTCTCCAAGGCAGAATTTACTTTATAATCTCTGCGTGGATAACAACACAAAACAAGAGGAATCAGGATGTTTTAGTGGTATCCACAAATGACAGACATGAGGCAAATCTGGTAGATGTAACAGAGCTTTAATTTAGTAGGTTGGTCTTGCATAACAACAGTCCTTGAACCTATGCTCTAATAAAATATCATTGTTAACTGTTAGCACTTACAAATACAGCATTGGTTTCCAGCCAGAGAATCATAAACAGTTGATTGTCCAGATGTAATGGTAACAATTTACAGTAATACCATGTTACTGCAGTTTAGAGGATGCAGTAGGATGAGAAAGAGATGCAACTGCTTGCAAAGAAAATACTATATCATTTGTCTAGTCCATAAGAAGCTTGAATAGCAAAGAAATGGTTAAAAATGACCAGATTTTTGGAGAAAGCGAAGAAGGTGAATGAAGAAATGTTTTTTTCTAAGTTCATCTTACCCTAGAAAAGAACATGGCTGAGTCCTCTGAACAGAGTAAGGAATAATGGGTAAAGGAGACTGCTGGTGGGGTAGTATGAGATTGTTTTTCTAAGATTTTGGTAAGAAGAAAATTGCATATGTACTATGATAATTTCAGTAGTCGATATGCTTAATGAAAAGGATGCAACTAAAACAAAGGACTACATGGGTATATTTTTTTCCTCAACTCACAGCAGTGCAGTTATGCATATGACATTTCATTTTGCATCATTTAGATGTTTGAAACTGTGGAGACCACAGTAATTTAGCACATCTTAACAATTCGGAATCAGTACTAGTGGTAAGATTGTCAAAGAACATCAGTGAGGCAAAATGTGTGGGAAGAAGTAATGTCTTTTATTGGACCAATAAGTAAATGACAAAGCAAAACCAACTGAAAGCATATACAAGTTTGGAGGAAAACCACCAAATGTCATGTTTGCATCACTCTGAATGGAAATAAGATTTATGTTTTGGGAGCTTAGTTACTATCCTCTTTCTCTACTCACTTTGGTGGAGATCTCCCAGGCTCCTAGTCCCAAAAAAGATGTCTGTATTTTGGAGGTGAGAGAGTGATCTGAGACCGCTTATGTGGAGTCTGCACCAAGGACAAGCTTAATGGGGTTTTGTGGTTCAGCCACACAGAAATGTAAGGACCTCGGTGGCACATCTGGTCTGTCCTTTGTCTAAATGTTCACTGCAGGTGTTTCTTTAACACACATTTAAATATTTTCTGTGGTAAATATTTCACAACTTCTCTACCCATAATCTCCTCTAATGCTTATTTTGCATTATAATTAAGTCCTACCTCATATCTGGCCTATTTCTTTTTCTGCTAAAATTCTGTACTTCACAGGTAAATGCAGAGAACAGATAACCATCAAATTTATAATGACTTTTTATAGTGAAGGAAATCAAAAAGGTTCTTCTTTAGTCTTTTCTATCACTTCCTTTCACCTTGATAATTCCTGTTTTAAAATCTCATATTATTTCTGCCCTCCCTTCCACTTTGTTTACATCTTTCCTAAAATGTGGAGGAGAATGAGACAAAGTACTTCACTAAGGATGTGTCTGTACTAAGACAAGTGGAATAAGGACTGACATTGTTGTGCTCATGATACTTCTGGTAGTACATCTCAGAAAGACGCTTGCCATTTTTGGAGCACATAGTTTACTCTCACTTATCCCAGAGTCTCTTACAGTCTTTGCCAGTTATTGCACATTTTGTGTTTGTGCATTCTTTCTTCCTTCCTACACCCACTTTGCAGTCTGTATTGAACTTCATCCTATTGATTTCAAACCATTTCTCCACTTAGCCAGAATCATTACTTGACTGTAAGCTTTTCATCCAAGGTGCTTTCAACCGCCTTGCTGTTGCCCACATATTTTGCAGCTGGATTCTCTATTCCATCATACAAATCTTTAGTGAGATGACTGAACAGATGTAAGCCTCAGACGGACCTTTGTTGAAGTGGTCTCTCAAAGTGATAATTGATAATGCGCCCACTGTAGACTATCTAGTGAGTTTGGTCTGATTTGATCTGCTCTCAACAAATCCACATTGCCTGTTTCTTTTCAGCTTATCATGCTTGAGGGGATTACAACCTGATTACTGATAATTTGTTCCAGTTATCTTTCCAGGTGTCAATGCAATGCTACCTTGTCTACAAATCGCCATGTTCTCCTTTTCCACTTTTAAAAGTTGTTCACTTACTTGTCTCCCCTCAGGCCTCTGGGAACTCACTTCTTGAAGATAATTGCTGATGGTTTGAAGATTGCTCTAGCTAGTACTTTTAAGCACTCCAGGGTGACTTTCATCAGGCCATGCCAATTTGAATTCATCTGAATTATTTCAATACCCTCCTCTATCCTTGTTTGTGCCTGTGCTTCTCTGTTCTTGCTCAAGCTAATTGTGCTAAGCACTCTGAACATTTTCTGCAAAGATGGAAGCATAGAAGGTATTGAACACTTCAGCCTTTTCTCTGTCTCTTATTATCTGTCTCTTCTTTCTTTGTCTTTATTTTTATCTGCCTCTAGAGACAGAGGCCTTTAAGCTTGAGCAATCAGTGATTCATTTTGTGCTGTAGCTTCTCAAGGTTTGTTCTAGGCCATCTCCTGGCTTGTTCTATAATCCACTGATGTGTAACCTGCGTGCTGTCAGAGTGCAGACTGTCTTAAATTGTGTCTACGGTGTAAATATTCTGGCTGAGTATGCAGTCTAGAGTTCCTCCCCTCCACCAGCGTGTAATGTATGCACTTTGAAATACTGGACTTCCTGTGCCTGTTTGGAGATTGTACCCAAGGCTGCTGAATCGTCTAAGATACTATTGGGTTGTTCAATGAAGATATTATTGGACTTGACCTGATTATTTTCTTCATGTATACAAAGACAACAAGACGGGAATATAGTGTGGGAATTCACAACTGAATACAATAAGTCTGCAGACTTCCGAAGTCTTTATTCAGGCTGCCATATAATAGGGTTATTGGTGAATGGCATTATCTTCTCCATTAGACTGAAATCCAGAGGAGATGATTGCTTCCAGCTGCTGCTGGGACAACTCCTTAGGACTCTGTGTAAGGGAAAGAAATTTATAAAGAAAAAGGATGAGCGTACAGCTTGTGGAGTCTGAAATAGCAACATACTTCAAAGTTAGCTCTTTACAGGAAGATTTTCAGAGTATTATTGGAATAGTCATTTTCTTTTCCTTGAAAAGACTGAGAGATAGTTTATTGGATAGCTTATGACTTATTTCAAAAACTGCTGTGGCTGTGCAGCAGAGCTCTGGAAAACGGCATCATAATAATTACAGTTCTGCAAAAAGAAAGGCTTGGTTTGTAATTATTCACTGAAAAGGTGAGAGATGTTTGATAGCTAGTGGCGACTTTTGAAAAAATACCAGCCAAGCTGCCGCAGCAGAGTTTGTGCAGGGGACATGCTACATTGGTCTCTGGGCCCCTGCTGGGTCTATGCTGAGCACTGAGAAGAGAGATGCTGAGTGCAGCAGAGCTTGCTCTGCTCAGCCTCCCTCTGCTCTGAACCCTGGGTAACTGGCAGAGAAGTTGCTGCTCTGACATCAGGTTATGACACTGCCTGGGACTTGTCCTGACACATGTCCCCTGGGGGATTGGAAATTCCTAGAAGAACTGTTTCTTTTCTAAATATGAGCAACTGTTCAGCAGACAAAATGAAATGCTGGTCAAATAAATGCATGTTGAACATTTCTGCACTGCAGCAGAGAGTGTGCAGGAACTTCTTCTAACAGTAGCTTTGGGATAGGTTTTTTTTTCTCCCACGTGTCCTAAGCTGCCACAGTTCCAGTGGGACCTGCAAGGACTTGGCACCTCTGATTATTGGGCCTTTTGCTGTGTAAAATAGGTAAATATTTATTAAAGGGTTGATCTAAAAGATGATCTCTCAGGAAGGAGGTTTTGGGTTTTTTTTAATTTTTGTCTGGTAGCATTGCCTGGAGGTCTGTGTCAGTTCTTAGGAGTCTGCATGCATAGATAACAGCAAGGGAGTTCACTGTGGTGCAGGAGAGAGAATAAGACCTATTCAGTACAACTTATTGCCAACAGTGGTGTTACTCTGTATCTGAAGTGTTGACAGTAAAACAAAATAGAATCCACTTTTAGCTTTATACCTGTGACAGATTAGGAGACAAATCTATATGCAGTTTTATCAATTTGTTGCCTCCATTTTGCTTTGTAAAAGCAATTTTGATTGCAGAGCTGTCCTGTGCTATGCTATAGACTCCACTGAGACTTCATGTTGCACTGAATCAGCAGCCTGTCAGGACTTGAGAATCAGACATTCAGACAAGGCTTTCACAAAGAGCTATTTCCTAGCCAAGAAAACCCTATTTCTCAGGAATCCATAACAATTACACATCGAAACTGAGAAAGGGAATAGCATCTACATGTCTGTGTTGCATTCGGACATACTGCTTGTTAGGAGAAAGCAGTTTTAGTGAAATGGCCTGGGTATTATTTGGTTTTAAATGGTTATGGAGTTTATTAGGAGACCTGCTCTACTGATAATGAATTCATGTTGAACAAGAAAGATACCCTGATCTGCAAAGGGACCTAAGACAGCATCTTCCTTCTCTGGAAGCCTCGCTGCTCTCACGTGTGGTGAGAGCTCTGCATCATCTTCAGAGGTCCTACTGAGGCTGCCGGAGGGCAGCATGCAGCTTCTTAAAGAACTGGGGCATTAAAAAATTCGATAAATATTTAAGCATCTTGTCACTAAAGCATGAATTTCTGCTCCATAGTTGCACTCTTTATATGGCATAGATTGACTGGAGAAACAGAATCCTGGAGACCTGGCTCTCTCAGAATCTGTTTTTCTGGGTGAAACAAAGAGCACACAAACATGATAATGTGTAGTCCTCCATGGAACTGCAGCTTTTCCTCCTCCTAAATATGCTGTGGTCCTTGACGTTTGGACAGTTTTATTATTTATTTTTTTTGAAGTCCTTGTCAGCAAAGGACAAAGACATCGCAAAATATGCAAGCACTCATTTATTTAAGTACTTGATTTAGTCTATGTAAACCTTTTGTGTTAGTTAAATATCCATTTGGAAGATTGGATAGCTTACAATGTGAAAACATGAATTCAGATTCTTAAAGTGATTGGGAAGATGCACAGGTCAAGAGGTTTATTTCAGACTGGTAGCACGTCTTCCAGTGCCAGTCCCAAAGGCTGTCAGATTAGCAAGCAGTCAGAAATCAGGAGCATCTCTAAGGTAGGTGTTTCCCAGTCGTGCTGAAATATGTTCAAGTATACCAACAAGATGGTCTCAGCTAAATAATTTAAAGGCTGCTTTACAACAGTCATGAAACTTCATGAAACAAAGATATCTTCCCTCATAATGGTTAGCATGTTATTTATTTTTCTAATACCGCATACTTTTATGAACAAACATATTAATAAATGCAACAGTATTGAAATATCTACTCAGTTACCATTATGTCAGTTGTGATGTAGTCAGTACGATTACAAAGTCCCTACAGAAAATCTCTACTAACAGCTAGCAGTATTACCACTTTGTCCCAAGTAGATAATGATTTCCAGCACTGAATTAACAGAGTTGGTCATTCCAAGACAAAAGAAAGTAGCCAGATTAATAAGTCAGTGTGAAAATACATGTTGTTCCTCAATGACTTGATACTGCAGAAATGTGTGCCTGAGATACAGCTGCAAAGAAAATACCCCGCCACTTAAATGCATAGATTTGTTATCTTTATATAGTTTTTGGAGACTTCTAGACCCTTTTCTCATTATAGACCTTCAACAATAAGAGCAGGCCTGAAACTGCAGTGATTAGTGAGCTCTAGATAGTTAAGGAGATGGTTGAAGTTGCTTCTGTGTGTGAAGATGTCTTACATTTTTTCCTGCAAAATATGTTTATTTTAAATAGACTAGGAAGCACACACATATATATATATACACAGAGTTTTCAGTATTATTTATTTCTGTAAGCTGAATTATTAATTTGGATGTTAGTGAAGACTGAATATTGTTTACAGTGAGATGTGCAGTCACCAATGCATGTGATCAAGGTTTGCTTGCCCAGTGCATAGCTTTGGGAACTATTTTTACCTTTCCTGAAATTCCAATCTCTTTAATATGATCTCTCAGTCTTGTTGGCTTCTGTCAACTTCACATCTCTTGATGAGACAGTGTTCATACTTACCACATACCCAAGAGGTTTTGCTACCATCCTGGGTCCACACTGTTAGTTTCAACATTCTCTGTTACGAGGATCTGGGGAAGGGCTCCTAGCTGACAAAAAAGAAGTCACTGAAGTGACAAACTTCCTTTGTGTGGTGTTGTATTGGGATTCATATGTGGAAATCTAATAGCCGATGGATTAAATGTTTGGCCATTATTTGATGTATTAATCCAGTTCAAAGCTTTCTAAACATCTGTGTCCATTTTTGAATTTATGAGTTAAGAGATGTGTAAAAGCTAGTGAGAATGGACAGTGTTTCAGTAGCTTGAGTAATGGAGTCAGTATGAATTGAAGTAATATGATTACTGATAAATTGCTGTTATTCATATGACTGTCTTTCAGGGGACTATTGATCTTTTCAAGCCTCAGAGAATGTGTTGTTCTCAGGTGCATAAACAGTCTCCCATGGGTCGCTGTGGCTTGGAGTGGAGACAGTGCGGATATGGAACAAAACAGCAACCAATTTCTCAAGGCTGGAGTGGATGCTCTGGACTGTTTGTACTTCCAACAGTTCAGGTTCAGAGAGAGCAATTCTCTTGTGCAGTCAAGTTTAAATGAAAGCTATTAATTTCTGGCAATATCATGAGAACAGGACAAGTCTATTCCTGTTTTAATAATGCTCTTTTTGGAGCAATTTAAACTGAAATCTGAGCAGCCTTGAGTTCTCTGTTTTATAATGGTGAAGGCTAGTAGAGTGCCCTTGGGCTCTTCTCAGCTAGCATCCTTTGTTTTCAATAGTTACTGCACTTGTGAAAATGATAACATGGCCCATCCATGAGTACATCTGCCTATATTCTGCATATGTCTCAAATCAGTACAGTGGTCTGGTAATGGGTTTCACAGTATCATGGGATGGCTGAGGTAGGAAGGTACCTCCGAAGATCATCTAGTCCAGCCTCCCTGCTCAAAGTAGAGTGAGCTACAACCAGATTCTTAGAATATTGTTCAGCTGAGCTTTGAGTGTCTCCAAGACTGGAGATTCCACAACATCTCTGGGAAAACAGTGTCAGTGTTTGATCATACTCCTGGTAAAACAGTTTCTTTTTATTTCTTCAAATGTTTTTCCCTGTATTTCAGTTTGTGCCTGTTACCTCATTTACTGTCAGTGGATATCACCGAGAAGAATCTGGCTTTGCCTCCTTTACTCCTCCATGAGGTATTTGTATACATTGATAGGATCCCCCCTGAGCCTTCTCCAAGCTGAACAGTCCTAGCTCTCTCAGCCTCTCTTTGAATGAGAGATACTCCAATCTCTTCATCATCTTTGTGGCACTGTGCTGCACTCACTACAGCATATCCATGTCTCTCCTGTACTGGGAAGCCCAGAACCTGCTTCCACCCATTGTATGCTTCCTTTTTATGTTTTTGTTGGAACTTCTTTGTGCATCCATGCAGACCTTCTGCAATCTCCTTTGTTCAAGTTACTGCAAGGGCCATCCTTGGGTTTGGAAAACATGATCTTTGAATAGTCCCTTATGAAATGTCCCTCACTCCCAGCTGTGAAGCAGAATTTACCCTAGGAACTTCACAAGACTACTGTTTTCCTTTGTGTCTCATAGGAACTATCTGCGTATTTTGCCTGGTATTTTTTCAGGAAAGCTTAAGGAAACAACACACCCAACTGACATCGTACCTCTGTGGTGACTGGGACATGCTAAAGGTTTTGAGTAAAATAATATTGCTCATCCTTCCAAAGGCAAAATTAATAGCCTGCTTGATGTCATGATTTTTGACAAAGCTTAAAATGTGCAATTAAGGGCTTGGCTTCTGCCTTTTTTTCTGTCAGATATTAGATAATTTTCTCCATTTTTCCTTCAGTCCCTGTCTTTATGCTACATAGTCATTTTTTGTACAGCAAGCCTTCATGTAAAATTTGTAATATGTCCTTTCCGCTTAAGTCTTCTGTCACAAAATTTTCACATGAGTGAGATTCTTCTTAGCAACACTACATTTTATAGAATCACAGAATCATAGCATAGTTTGGGTTGGAAGGGACTTTCAAAGGTCATCTAGTCCAATGCCCCTGCAGTGACCCGGGACATCTTCAACTAGACCAGATTGCTCAGAGCCCCATCCAGCCTGTCCTTGAATGCTTCCAGGGCCAGGGCATCTACCACTTTTCTGGGCAACCTGTGCCAGTATTTTACCACCCTAATTGTTAAAGGTTTCTTTCTCATGTCTAGATTGGATGTCCCCTCTTTTAGTTTAAAACCATTACCCTTTGTCCTGTTGCAACAGGGTCTACTAAAAGTTCGTGCCCATCTTGCTTATATGCCCCCTTTAAGTGCTGAAAGGCAGCACATTTTTTACCTTTGAGTATTTAATCTATTTCAATCTATTTTTCAGTCTATTAGATAGGGAGTTTATAAGTTTGCACAGTGTGTACAACTGCCCTTTTGCCTAGGACTAGCTGCAGCTGCATGATCTGGATAATTGTGTCATAGCTCCCTGTTCCTGATTCTTAACTCCAAGAATTGCTGCTACTCCCAATGTATTTGAGACTGATGCAGAGGACTTGTTTTCCTGCATTTTTAATACCCATGCTCTGTTCTGTTGCGAAGGCTGGAGTATGGTGGCATCCTCTGGAGGGAAGAGCCAGTCTCCCCTTGGGGAGCTCTTTCACACTGAAGGGGGTGTGTTCAGTTGACCTTCACTGGCTGCCAGATGCCCACACAGACGCTCTTTCACTTTCCCTCCTCAAAGGGACAGGGGAAGAAAATAAGATGAGAAAGCTTATGGGTTGAGATAAAGACAAGAACATCGCATACGAGTTACCATGATGGGCAAAACAGACTCACAGACTTTACGTGGGGAAAATTAATTTAGCTCATTGACAATTAAAATAGATTTGGACAGTGAGAAACAAATAAATTTAAACACCTCTTTGGGATGTTTGAGTCTTTGAGGAGTTTACTACAGGAGAAGGACTAAGTATGTTTGCTGTGATTGCTCAGGGTCCCAACACTGAGCCAAAATGTTATTGGGGACCATATGGATAATGATTAATTACATTCTGCCACTCACATTCGAGGTGCTTCCTACCTATTGAACTTTGAGTGTTTGTTTATGCATGTTACAATTTCACTATTTAAAATGAGCTTTAATTAGTGATACTCAGTGCAGTGAAAGCCATCACACTTCATTTGTAATTAACTACCTGTCAAAAGTTGTTTATGAGAGCTTTATATGACTTTTTCATTGGTATATCCACTTCTTCCCATCAGAAAGTAAGATAAAATGAAGAAAGCCTCCACAGTGTGAGGCTGGGGCATAGGAATGGAGAGCATAGGTGAGTTTGCCCATTCTAATAATATATGGGAAAAATTAGCCTTAAATTTATAAAATTTAAAAACAGAGATGGGGGGAAAAGACTGTCAGATGAAAATCAGGATATAGGACAGGGATTAAATGTGTTGAATTCCCATTGGAAACTGCAGAATTTAGGGACGCAGGTAAGTGCTTCCCTGAATGGTGATATTGGCTTGCCTGAATCTATCGTGGAACTGGGCAGGTGCGTAAAGATTGCATGAAAAAAAGATTTCCTTCTGTTCTTCTTCAGGGGCTTGAACTTGGAATACACACAAAGAAATATTCTGTGTAATATTTTTTCAGTATTTTATAAACTTCAATCAAGAAATCATCTTAAAACAATTGGCACGATCTCTAAATTGCCAGTGCACAAATAGTAGAGTTCCTAAATGCAAGTTATCAAGTGTTTCTGAAACAGAAAATGTGTGCTAACAGACAGGGAGTTAATGTTCACCATTGAAATTTTAATATAAGCTAGAACTAAAGTAGAACTGCAATATATTGTTATATTGTCAAAGAACAGCCTTGATAATTTAGTATAAGTGGGCAAAATGCCTTCAGGATTCAGTATGTGCATTAATAAGATAAGCAAATAGAAACTTATTGCTCTTCAATTCATGAAATTTTAATACAAAATGTACTACTAAGGAAGACAAGTCTAAACTATTTAGGTATTCATCAAATTACCTTACAGAGAAGACAACAAAATTAGCCTTCTATTGACATGGTGATAAGCAACCACAAATTCATGATTTTGCAGTTCACAAATCTTTTCCATAAAATGCCTTTAGAAGAGGAATGCAAAACTTACTTTCAGGTGCATTAGTTTTCAGAGGCCTTAGAGGAAACTCTACAATGAAAAATAATAATAAAAAAACCCTACTGAAAACCAGCCTGCCCTCTTTGTAGCATTGTCAAGATGTTACAGGATTAGAGGAAAGGAATAATAGACTGCTTTTATTCAAAGACTTCATGGAGTAATGAGAGAATAGGAGAGTCTCTGGGTTAGTTGGGATGATTGCTGATGACCAGCCCATACTCCCACAATGAAGAGCACATGAGGTGAAGAGCACCATGAGCTCTTGCAGCAGGAGCATGTAGCCATAGCTACTCACTGGCTGTGGAGCTCTACTGCAGTCTGGTCCATGAGGGAGACCGATCCTTTACACCCTTACCACCTCATGAGCACACAGGCTGGGGACTTAGTCTGACAGAAGGATTTGGCACCAAGTGCAAGCTTTTAACCTTTTGAAATTTAAGTCTCAAATAGACACAGAAGGCAACCAGGAGTGAAAATTATTTCATTACAGTTCTCGTCAGACTGAATCACTATCTAAATCCCTCAGCTTTCTGGCACCATTACTTTCTTATTTTCCTTGTTAGCATGTGCTACTGTCAGAAAAGACTTATTATTTAGTGCCCTTTAGAGCCCAGCACTTAAGAAGAAATTTAACTGCAGCAACACATCCTGGGAAAGGGATTGTTTTTTGTGCCATATACCTCATACTTTGCAACATATGGAAATCTTAGTGTAAATTTCTTCACTATGCAAGTATTTTAATCCTTTGGGTCTTTACATAAGCTACATTAGTTTGCTTCATGTTAGAGAAGATGTGTGTGCTGTTTACAGCATAAGTAGACATGTAGTAAGGTACCTGGTTTGTGATTGCAGTGTACTGTGGATATTGCTAAGTGGACTTTAATCAAGTCTGCTGGTTCCATCCTGCCCCTTGGAGCACAGGACTGAATGTGCTGACCTTCCACGTATATACTGTGTTGCTGAGTTGGGTTTTGCAGCTTGTGTTAATGCTACTATGGTGAGACTGTATCAAGCACTTATTGCGAATGTATGAGAGAGCTTTCCAAAGATGTCTAAATTTGTGGGGGGCCCACAGATATTTAAACATTAAAATAAATATTTCTTGGTTGTTTCTGTAAGCATATTTAGAGTATTATAACTCTAGTTAAGCACTATATCTCTGAATATATGCACATAACCCTTACAGCCTATAAATCAGCTCCTTTTATAGACTCAAAAACAAACAACAAAAAAAAGCTTTTTACTACCTTTTTCTATGAAATATTTTGTAGAATTGTTAAATTTTCACTCAACCTTAATATGTTAATTCTGTTAGCAGTGTTATCAGCCTGATTGTGATATAGGGTGTTGAGACTGTTACTGGAACTAAGGCAATGGACCTGGAAGGGCTCAGCTTCTAGGTTAAGCAAGCCTCCCCTTTCCCATGGGCTGGCGATTGTTACAGAGGTCATCAGGATCATCTTTTCAGTTATTTCATACCACTTTAACTGACATTAATTTACCTATGGTAGCCAGGACACCAGACAGGAATGGAGGGTGCTTTGGAGATGTTCTTGCATCTGTCACCAACTATATCTGATAAACTGAGCAAGCCATTATACGTCCCCATGCCTCATTTTCCCCATCAGTGAAACTACTTCTTCAAAGCTGAACTCTGCAACACTCCTAAACGTGTTTTGAAACAGATGAGGAAAACACATAAAACCCTGCTCTGTAAAGCGGGAAATGTGTTAAGCAGCATCTAGACAGTATTATATTTGCTCCTGTGGCTTCTAAAAACTGATACTGGATTCTGATTTTCAACCCTTTTTTCTTTTCTCTTTTTCTACCTCTTCTTTTTGAAATTGAGTTGTTGTGCTTGTCACCTTGGGACTGACTTACTGATAAAACAACAGATGAAGGCTGTGACCCTGTATAGTCAGATGTTTCAGACATGTGCAATAATCTGTGGTGATGCTGAGCGTGTCTGTAAGAAGTACTCCCTCATTCTAGCACTCTCCACTTTAAGGATCTTTAGGGTTGTTTCTGTAAATTAGAAAGACTAGAAAGCCCCTGAGGTCATTCACGGTGCTCTACTGTCTTCGCTAGATACACAGTGAAGTTAAGGAAAATAACACTTGCATTAAACTTTATAGATTGTCCAGGGTGAGCTCACAGAACTACTTTGCACAGCAATGAGGTCTACAGTAGGAAACATAGACTATTTGCAAAGCTTTAAAGCTCTCAGTCCATCATCTTTACTGATGACTGAGTTTGACAGAATTGGAATTGGGCAGCAAGGGAATCAAAAGGCTCAGGCCCCATCCAAGGCTGTGAGATGCTGATCTAGTCAGTAGAATATGTTTACATTAAATTTATTTTTCCCAACTTTCTCTTTTTCTAAAAAACAAACCAAAACAAAACATTTTGAAAGCTATGTTTTCTGAAATTCAAAAGCTGAGACCAGTAAAGAAATCAGAAAGCCTGGTGGTAAGGCATTCATTTGGGAAGCATAAATTTCTTTTTCGATACTCTAGTAGCTACAGGTACCTGTGATCACACATCATGATGGTTTATGGCAGTCTTGTAGGAGCCGGTGTTAGGATTCAGATCCCATCATGAGAAAAGAGGATTTGAATCTGAATCTGCCTCATTATGGCCAAATATAACAATTTTTTAACCTTTCTGACCCCCAGCAGCTCATTCTCCTCTTTCCATTTGTGCTCTCCCTCCCTTGAAATCATTTGATAAATGCAAATCAAAATTCACACAGATATTTCTTGGTGCTTTGAAACAGCATTGCTGAAGAAAAAAAAATTCACTGAACAAAAAATCATTAAATGAAATGTCAAATTCTGCAGGGCTGATAGGGCACAGATGATAACAAATTTTGAGTCAGCAGTGATAGCTGCTCCAGTTCTTGTCCTACCACATTGGCAGAACATAACTGGTGTCCTGGCTGGGCTGGCGGGTGCTGCGAGGGCAGGGCAGGGCAGGGCAGCCAGGAGTGTGGTGCCATTCGCAGTCAGAGCATTTCTTTTCAGTGTTCTTGCTTTTCATCTTGAGCTGATGTTCCACCCTGC
This sequence comes from Patagioenas fasciata, assembly GCF_037038585.1. Lineage (NCBI taxonomy): Eukaryota > Metazoa > Chordata > Aves > Columbiformes > Columbidae > Patagioenas > Patagioenas fasciata. Next base: position 16,222,254 of record NC_092522.1, read on the forward strand.
AGCCATCACTGCTGGTGTTAAAAGCTAGCCCGGTGTTGGGAGCAGCTGCAGCATTTTCTGGATGAGAAAACCTCCATGTTTGCCACCTTGCAAATGAATATTATGCAGTCTCCATGCTGGCATTCAAGCCTGCTCTGCTGAAAAAACTCACAGTATCAACCAACAGTGGAGGTGGGTTGGAAGGTCTGAGAGCAGCTAAATTCACAGCAGGTCTCTGCTTTCATTTCTGACAATAGTGTGCAAGGAATCTACTGAGATGGCTTGCAAAGCTGCATTTACTTGAATAAAGAAGAAAAAAAAAAAAAAAGGGAATCGGGAGAAAGCCTAGGTAATTCAGATTTACTGTCATAAGTGATAATTAATGTGGATTCTGGAACCAGTCAAACGCAGGAAGATTCAAAACTACTGACCTAAACTAGGCAACAATGTTTACTCTGTGTGTGTGATTTGCTTGTTGTTTAGTTATTTGGTGGTTTTGTTTTGTTTGGAATTTTTTTTTTTCCTTTGGTTGAATCTGAATCTGCTTCATTCTGGCTAAACATAATTTCTGAGTCCTCTCATGCGCCCCAGCTCCTCTTCCTCCTACCCTCCTTCGGTCACTTGCCTTTTAAAAATTTCCTTATTGAAACAATTTGACAAATGAGAATCAGAATTCACAAATACATAGAGCTGTAAAAAGAGTCTGAATAGGAAGTGATAACAGTGTGTGTAGTTAGAGGTTGCTGCCTGCAGAAGTTCAGTGAGGCAGGATCCTGGAGATCAGTAAGGATCTGTTGACAGCTTGAAAAACCCCAATATGTCCTAAGAAGAAAACTTGGGAATGTGGTAAGGAGCCTGGAAAAATTCAGAAATGGAAAAGTGTGTATTTGAGCTGAAGCCAGCACCTGAGGTACTTGTGGGTGCTCCTGCTGTGTAATCATTATTTTTTATATTTGTATGCAATCTCTCTAACTGGTCTAGTTAATAAAGTCTTTCTAGTTTGCTCTTCTTCAGTGGGATGTTCAAGAAAAAGAGCATAATATATTGACTGCTGCTGAGAACTGAATTAAGTAGGTTTCAGACAGGGTTGTCCAGATCTGAATGAAAGGGTATGTTGATTTAAAAAATGTGAGTGAACTTTAGACACATATGCTGGTCAAAAAATGTTCCTATACAACTTCTCAGTTAATGGAGTCAAAATGTGTTATGTCAAAGCAAAGAGAGGAATCTTGGCCTCAAAGGTGTACTGAAATCAGGTTGTAATACATGGATAGCATGGCAAAAAAATTATTTGCTATAAATATTTTGTTCTGTAAATATATTAATGTATTTCCAAATTCAGTCTTCCTCTGTTCAGTCTTTCACCAAGAGCTTGATATTCAGCAGCATTTCAGAGAATTCATGGTTGGGTTCCTCTTTCTAGACTCTGTCAGAGCATGCTATTCCTTTTGCATTTGTTTTTATCTTTACCTAGTGAAGAAGTCATTTTACCTACTTCACAAGATAGCAGCAAAGTACTGCTTCAGTGTGTAGCATGTGCTTTAGAGAAGGTTGATATAAAGGCATTCCTAAATGGTTTGCATGCTACAGTCTGATGTTAGCAGCTCCTTCTGTTCACATACTTGGAGCCGGGAAGAGTACGCCTTTTTTGGTAGACCATATGTTTAATAAGTAAATGACCTTGATCTCTTGATTGGAAGAACATAGTTCAAACTTGTGAACAGCATGTGACCTGTGAGCTGTTTAAGGTTTTTTCTTCTGAGTTCGACTACACACATGGCAAACACATTGCTGAAGGTCTCCGTGCAATGTCACACCTCTTCTGTGAAATGTCACGCACGTTGTAGCAGTCTCTGAACAGTGACACACTCTGACATGCGCTTCTCCATCTGAAGTGGCACCACAATGTTGGCCAAGGTTGCCATCAACAGTTTACTCTGTATGCTGGTTTTGATTCATTTGATGACATACAAAAATAACTCATATTCAAAACAAACTGTGTGATATTGTGTTAACATACGCCCCACAATGTGGTTGCTTAGCATGAACAGGCTTGCATATGTATAATTCTCCAGAAATACTCCTTTCTGAGTCTCATAGGTCTTACGTATGTGTGCCAAGAAACAGACAGCGAATTTCTATTCTGTTGTCATCTATATGACAACATGTGTTTTTTACCAGTGCAAATAACATCCTAAGAAGAAAGATAACATCCCTGCTACCCAGAATACAGATTCTTGAAGTCTACAAATTTCATTGCCCTGCTGGAAATTAATATTTGTAGTACTTGAACTTAATGGCCACAAAGGTTTTTCTTACAGATACGATGTCAATTAAAATATTAATGTTTTTCTGAATTTTTAGTTGTTTGCATGAGATAAACATACATCAGGAGAAAATAAACATTTACCTGCTCTAATATTCCATAAGGAGAAATCAAGTCTCATATTTTATTATAGTCTAGCGGAAAGACAATTTAGTCTTTAATGTGTTCATTCGGGAAACTGAATAATAAGGAAAGTGGTCCACAGTAATTAATGTAAGTCCAGGATGTGGAAAAATTCTTGCCAGGGAAGTATTAGGTTGTCCAGAACTTTTCTTACATTTTTGCCATTTGTACAGATAATCTATTTTTTTGAACAATTTCTCAGGGCTTTCCTATCAATATCCAACCATTAGAACAGAAATACTAACAAAAAAATCAAACTTAATATGTTGATGAAATATCTCAAATGATGAACCTCAGAGGGTGAATGACTCAATTGATTAACTATTCATCGCACACCTACCTTAATCTTGAGAGTTAATGCATGATGCACGAGTGTAATTAGATAATGTAGTTTTAGTTTATATGTGAAAATATCTCATTATTTCTGAAAGCACTAAGTTGAAAATTCAATCACTAACAGCAGTGTAATATTGTTTTGAAAATGGAAGCTTGAAATGGGAGGCTCTTTAGTTAAGCGTAGGCAATTAAAAGCTTTAGATTTCTAAAAAGCATATTGAAAAGGCTAAAGTTTTTCCCCTGTCTCTTCTTAAAATGAGCTTCCTAGTGTGGAGCATGGTATCTTCCCTCCCCTTCCCTGCACTTCTTCCCCCCAACCCATCTTGTTATTCACAGTTACAGCTGGTTTTGCCTGATATGCTTTTCTTTTCATACATTTTCAGAAGTTGTCCAAAGTTGCCCTTGATTCTCCAAGAGTAACACTGCAAAAGTCTGGTAATCCAACTGTTTCAGATCAGGTACCCAGACTAGAGCTATTGAGTGCTGAAAATGTATCCTAAAAAACAGCTGAAACCCCTTCACATTATGAATGATTCTGTAAACTTCTTTGGAACCCTGTCTGAGACCATGAAACTGAAATATCCTATGTGATACCTTGGTAACCATTAGAAAGTAATGAACTTGTATTTTAAAAAGTAACAACAAGTATTTAGGAATACGTAATTCCCTCTCAAGATTAGAAGGTGTTAAATTGTAGGAACTGCACAGCATTTTTAGTTCTAATTCACTGGGATGGACAGTTACCTTTAGCATTTGTTGTGGAAAATCTTACAAAAAGATGGATTGTTTGTTTGTTTGTTTGTTTGTTTTTAAATAAATCAGAGCAATGTTCGTTCAGTCTTCCCATGTTTCTTTCATCTTGAACATAAGCACTGCATGGTTTTGACAAAAACCCCATGTTTATTAAAACTGACCTTACGTTTACCAGAAAGGTTCAAATATTTTATGGGCTGAATTTAGAGGGAAACATTAAGAGAAGATAATTTCTCTGGTTAAACTTTGTCGTTACAAATGTGTCACACTACTACAAGATTACCTCAGAATTAATTCAGTGTCGGTGGCAAGTTTATACTGTGACATAATTTCTTAACCTCTCTTTTAATGATGCCTTTTTTCTTTATTAAGAAACTAGGTTTTACAATTTCTACAAATGCTAAAGCCTGTCATATCCAAGAAAAATCTTCAAAATAAACATTTGGGGATGTTTTAGTGATTGGAAGTTTGGTCAGAGCTTGAGATGTACCCACTCTTTATTATAGCTTGTGTGGATTCTTACAGTGGTCTGCTTAGAGTGGTGTGGCATTTCTTTATTTTGCAAGCTATTGTTACATAAAAATACTTAAGTTAATTTTGAATGATGCAGCCAGGGCACTTGAAGCAATCTAGTTGCATTTATGCTACTTTCTTCCCAGGTTTTTCTGAGTTTATTTTTGCTTTTGTCATGTGGGAATATTCATAATGTAGCCAGTGGTGTAACTCACTGATTGCATGCAAATTGATGTGATTTGTTTTTTTGAAGGATAGGGTTTCTTCTTCTGCTTATTTCTCTTCCCTCTGCTTTTTTTTTTTTAAGCCATCCACACCAGCTTTTTAATAACAGGGAAGGTGGAACAAGTCGTAATCTTTCAACTCTCCTGTGAATAACATCACAGCTGAGCTATACAAGGAGCTTAAAGAAGAGTCCAGTACCAAATAATTCCAATTGCTTTAGCATTTAATACAGTGTCTATTTGCATGGAGTGGTGTGCAGCTGTTTGTATTAGGTTCTTAGAGGCAGCAACACTGTGCCAAGTAGAAAATAGGATAAGGAAAGTTGAATGCATTGTTTCTTATGCCTGTTTACAATTTTGCCACACATAGCACGTTGCCTTTTCTGATGCTGAATGCCTTCAAAATGTGAATAATCCAGTAAAGTCCATTTGTCTGGCATTGTTTGAAACGTCTCCTTTACAAGACGGTCATTTTAAGACTGTCAGGTCTGGCATCAGCTCAGCTGGCATTAGTTCTGTCACTGAGTGCTATTTCCTCCCCTCTGCTGTGCTCCAAACTGTTTGGAGCCTCATGGCTGGCTGCTCAACATTAATGAAGTTGGGGAAACAAAATTGTAAGTGGCTTGGTGTGCGGATATTGAAAAGTCTGCAGTAGAAATCATTTTAGGAAAGGGTGGCAATTGGAGAAATTCTTTTAACTGCTTAAGTAGCTCTACATATTATTTAAAGAGACTGTTTTAAAATGACTCACCACCCCCCTTCAACCCACAATTTTTAAATGCATACACAGTTGTTTATGAATCTCATTCCCTTGGCTGATAAACACTTTCTTCTGAGCTGAAGGAGCACAGATGGTATTTAAGGATTCAACTCTTTACTTTCAACAACTTCTGAGTAATAGGTCAAATCTTTTGTGCTTGGAACAGATTCTTATCCAGCTTATGTTGCCTTGGTCCATTATATATTAAAATTAATTCCCTCCCTGCAATTCCACTTACATTGGATGAGAGGGATGAAACCGTGTAAATAAACTTGGTTTAGAGAAGTGCATTTTGTCTCAGAACAGGCTGGCAGCTTGCAAATATCCTAGCAGGATACCCAAGCTAGCAGTCAGCCACATCTGTATTAAGGCTTAATGATTGTGTAAGTGGAACCAAAGGTAGAGGAGGAGGTGAAACCATGTGCCAGGATGGTCAGCGTTCCTGTATGGCTTCATGTAAATGTGGTGAAAAGCATGGAGAGCAAAGAGGGAAGACTTTTGAAACTGGATAATGCACATATAGAGATGGGTTTTAGAGGAGAATGTGCTCCTTTCATGTAGATGTTTTCGCATGGAAATACTGCACAAATGTAGGACTGCATCTTTAGTCTGCCACTGTGAGATATTTGGATCCATATGAGATGACATAAACCTGGCACTGTTTACACACTCTCTTCAATTAGATTCCAGGGTTTCTTTGCATACTTATACCTCTATAAACATTTTTCTGCTTTACATTTTACAAATGGCTATTTGCTTTAACTCATGTTTCAATCTGTTTGAGTTAAAAATTAGTTTGAGGTAATGGACAAACACAAAAGCAAACATCCCTTTGGGCAATAGTGATGCTTATATCGGAGATTCGCGATCTCTTGTTCTATTCTAGAGCTTGATCTAGTGTATTCAGAATAACTAATAAAACGTGTTATTGTCCAGGCTTGCTTATGAGATGGTTGCATGAGGGCCTATAGACTGAGGACAGTGACTAACACTGCTTGGCAGCAGGGGTAATGCTTCTGGAGCAGCGCCTTCCATGTGAGAGAGATGCTGATGAACCAGTGGAGCATAGAAGGGAAAGGGGAAGGTGGTCAGGTGATGGTGGTACAAATGTGGAAATGCTAAAGGAGGCTTGGGACAAGGCAACCAGATATCTCTCAGGGGTGCAGTATGCAAAAGGAGACATCACAGGTTGAAACAAGGAAAATTACCATGTTCAATAAAGGAAAACTAAATTTCACCATGAGAGTGGTTTAGCACTGGAACAGATTGCCCAGAGAGGTTGTAGGATCTCCATCCTTGGAGAATTTCCAAAGCCAGCTAGAGAAGGACCTGAGCAATCTGCTCTAATCTGGAAGTTAATCCTGCTTTGAACATGAGGTTGCTCTAGCCCGAATGAATCTGGTGTTCCCCCCAGTGACCAGCCCCATTCAGCAAATCTTCTCTGCAATTTGGTCCAGGGGCAAGCCTAGTCCTGATGTGCAGATGAGTTCAGGATTTGTTTACAAACAATTCTGAGAGTCTAGGGCATCTCTCTGATTTATGTTACTTTCCCTTAATTTGTAAAATAGCATAAGAAAAGGAAGATGTGTAACCAGCTATGGCCTTCCTATTTCCACAGAGACAGAATAACATATCCTGACCTCTTTCTATGTTCTGCCTGCTAGGCTAAGATTTTCTTTAGGTTAAGTTGATAATATTTCACAAAGGCAAACTGCTCACTGGATGGTATGATTATGAGGCACTCTCAGCTTCTCAGTGCCCTTCCTTGCCTGTACACCATTATGCAGCTCAGTTTTCTTCTTTCAGTGCCTATCATCTGTCTACTGAACAAGCCACATGCAGGTTGATTCAGAAGGATTAAAGGACAAAAACTGAGAGAGCAGGAAAATCTCTAATACAATAAGGAAACCTATTTTATTTTTCAGTTCCTGCTGTTCTATCTTATTATTCTTTTTCTTTTTTTTTTTTTTTTTCCCACTATATTCACTTAACCTGCTGCCCTAATTTTGACATCTTAAATTTCTCCATTAGCTGTGATTAAGATCATATTACATTCATGAGGAGGGACTTGGCTTGCCAAGAAGCTTTCCTGAGGTATTACAGCTCTAGCAAGGGGCCATACCTCACCATAGTCAAGTTTATTCATTCCTAAAATTTTCACTTAATAAAACCTGCAAGTTTAATTCCAACTCTTTCCTTACTAATTAAATGATATTTGCTATGTGTATAGCCATGCAACATAATTATTTAATTATTAGAAACATGATGCACCAAAAATTCTGCAGTAGAACATCCCAGTAGGGAAGATTTGATGAACAGTTCTTGCTTTCGCCATAAAGAAAACTTTCCACATTATTTGAAAAGCATGTGATACAAAGGCTTAATGAGACAGTTAAGTTTTCCACAGTGTGAAAGGATGAGTAATAATGGGTTATATATATATGGTGTTCTCTCTGGTGACTAGAGATAGCACACCTGGAAATGATATGAAGGTGTGCCAGGAGAAGTTCAGTTTGAACGTTAGGAAGAAGTTCTTCAGTGAGAGGTGATCAGTTACTGGAGCAGGCTCCCCAGAAAAGTGGTCATGGCACCAAGCCTGTCAGAGTTCAAGCAACCTCTGGACAACGCTTTTAGTCGTATGGTTTAGTTTTAGGTACTCCTGTGAGGAGCAGGGAGTTGGATTTGATGATCCATATGGGTCCCTCCAACTTGAGATATTCTATGATATAGATAAATATATGTATAAAATACAAAAGTGTAACAGGAACAACCTTAAAAAGGGAATACACCGTATACATGGAGCAAATAATTTATTCATAGTACAATCAATGGTCTAACATACTCCAAATTATCAAATGGATACAGAAAAGCCTTGTTTATAACACAATTTAAATTGTTACACAAAGACCTGATTTCTCTCTGTCCCCAGCTCTGGATCCTGTGGTCAGCATCCTCATCCTGCCACCAGCAGAGCAGAAGCCGGGCTGTGACAAGTCTTGGGCCACCTCAGCGTCTTCTGTGGTAGAATTTCTGCCTCCTCAGTCTCAAGTCTGTGTTTATTTTTATACGTTTCTCATCATAGTTTTCTTCCTTTTCATTGGTTTCCCACTCAAGTTTGGAAGTTGTACCCTCAGCGTCAGCTAACATAAAGGGCTATTTTTTATGCAGGGACTTCCTGGATTTTTCAGACCTTTACCATGTATTATTATTATTATTATAGTTACATAATTTAAGATAAAACAGATTAGGGGATGATTACTCGACCCACTAGACAACTGCTAAAGCCAGCTGAGGCCAAAGCAATCCCAAACAACTGCAGAGACCACGCGCTGTCAAATCAACCTAAAACCTATGGCCATTTATTATTTATGGCAATAAAACATATTTACTTGGTTATAAGGTAGAGGACAGTGCTTTTACAGTTGCCCATATGTTGTTATGCAGGAAAGCTTATTTATTGCACCTTGCGGAGAAAGGAGAAAACAAATACAGCTGCTTCAGGAACACAATATTACAGATATGCATAAATGTGATAGCACAACCCGCACTGCTTAAACACGATAGACACTTGAAATGTAATACTCTCAGTGTCAAAAAATGCCTTCTGCTAACTTCAGTGGGGCTGATGAACAAGAGTGAAAAAGGAGGTGGGATCTTTTCTTAAGGCAGGAAATAAATGAACATTGTGTATCTAGAGGTCTTTCACCAAGTACAGAAAAACTTAGCAATATTTTTGGCTAGATGTTTCTTATATTGAATATTGAAAATTATTAACACCTACTCTCTGTAGAGTTACTTATAAAACACATGAAGAAGATGCTGAATGAAAGTGTACAATGTACACAATGTAAAAGAGGAGAGTCTAAAAGTTAGATTTACCTTCCGCCCTGTTATAGCTCTGCAACTGTATGTTTTTGTCTTCTCCTCCCACATAATTTCTATGTTCTTTGCAAAAAGATGAAATTTGCAGTATGACCCACAATGATAATATTCATGTGTTTACAGAAAAGTGTTTGGGAGTAAATATTTCTGTGATTTGAAGGCATTTCTTTACAACTATTTAGGTAAATTACTGTGTTCATGTTGGGTCCCAAACTAAAAATATCAGTGCACAACAACACTGCATGTCATCCCTGTACAATGTGCTAAAGTGCCTTCAAGAAAGGTAGCATAGGGATTTAAAATTAAGCTAAATTAATTCTTTGTCACCAAGAGAAGCAAAAATGATGTGGAAAACATGGCAGTTAAATTAGGAAAGAATAGCAGATAATGCTTTTATGTACCTGAAGGATGTAGCACTGGATGAATGTGGAGGGTTTGACAATGGGTCTGAAGAAAGAAATAATGAGAGGAAATTATTAAGAAGTGAAATTTAGATAGAAAATCAGGGAACTTGTTGAGACAGTGAAATCTGTTACAGCCTGGAATTGTCTCCCAAAGGAAGACATTTAAACTTAATTGCTCTGGGCATTTTTAGCAAGTCTTGTCAAGTAGCACAGAAGAAATGTAGAGAACAATCATGGATTTGCAGAGGGATACACTAGGTAACGTGCTCAGCTTTGCCACCTCTTATTGCTCTGATTCTTTAGCTGCCAGGTGGAGTAACAGTAATTATGGTGACAACATTCAGGTGGGGAGGGAGACCTGTTGTTTAAGAGCTCAGATGTATTTCTGCATCAGTCATGGAAGTTCAGAATGAAGAGACTAATGCTATATTTGGGGTGATATGCTGAAACCTGCAGTTAATTAACTTGTACAGCAAAACTTCCTTTAGGAGACCACAGGAATGGTCAGGGAGAAACATTCGTTGGACTCGAAAAAATTTAAAGTATAATAGCTGGATTGCGAGGCACAGGAGGAGGTATGTGCCACTTGCCTCTAAGACAAGAAGAAATGTGTTCTCATTTGCCCTGAGATCCAGGTTGAAGTCTGATCCCATGTATTATTTTATAACTTTTCCCCTTATGGCAGGGAACATTAGAGTAGGAAGGCAATAAATTACATCCATGCCAGGTAGGATAGTCTCTCCACTCTACAGGAATGTTAAGTGAAATTAATAAAGAAAAGCTGTTAAAGTTTAATTATGCCCTCCTTCTACAGCAAACCACAAAGACACTCAGGATACAGGACTGTAAACACAAAGTAAGCTCAGAGAACTGTATAATTTAACAAATTCCTATTAGTTGCAGTGCAGATTTTTGCATGGTTGCATTTAAATCCTATTAACTGAAACACAATGTAAACTCATTTGTATTAATATATTCTAGTGTGCAGGCACGTAAGCATCCTAGGGAACAGGTACCAAAAATATTGCAACTTCTTTCGGAATTATTTGGCACAGACATCAAAGAAGTCAGAGAGCACTGACCCAAGACAGAGAGGAAAACAGTTGTCTTCCCAGGAAATGAATCCACTGAGATTTCTGTAACCAATAGTCTTGGTGTTCAATGAGTATGTGACTAGAGCTCAGCTCTTCTTTATGCTGTATCTTTCTTTGCCTGAAAGGCCAGTGTTTCTTCTATTTGTTTGCTGGTGAAGACAGTGAATTTTTGATGAAAACAATTGTGGAAACCAGGGGAAAGGAAAGGGAGCTGGGTCTGAATATAAAATATCACACGCCACCAACAGCAAGGTGCCTCTATGGGTAATTCACCTGCAGATGTGACAAACAGGCAGAATAAAGTTTACTTGAACTTGCCATCCTCTATTCTTGTCCATGCAGAATTTTGCTTATGGAAATCTTCCCGGTTCCCTATTTTGTGTTTATGTGTCTCCATTTTGGGTATGGTGTTGGCTTGCTAGGTGCACAGCAGAGGCGTTGTCTCTTTCTGTGGGGTGCAGCAGGAACATGTCGTGATTTGTCCTTGCAGCACACACACAGCAGGTGTGGAGTATGTTTGCATGCTTCCACTTGACTACCCTCAGCATTTCTTGACAGTGTAGATACGCCTGTCATCCGATGCTCTTATAGCTGGCATCTGTTTGGTAGATTCATTTGTGGTCTCTGTTTCTACAGCTATCATGAAAGGTCTTTGGATCAGGGACCATAATTTTATTATGTGTTTGTAAAGCATCCAGCATGATGGGTGTCCAGTTCCATTTTGGGACCAAGAGCGAGTATTACATTTCCAGTTATGCCTGTTATTGTTATCCGCTGTAAACTAAATCCTTTTGCCACTCTGTGTAGTGGGTGATATGTTTCTTGTTGTCTTGCATGAGAACAGGATTTACTCCAGTCAGAATACGTGAAGTCTGTATTTTCCTCAGATATACTACTGCACTTTTACTCTGTTAATGTGAAGGAATTACAATGCTCAACTATTTGCTGAGTTTAATACCTGTTATAAACATCTACACGCTGATCTGTGGAAAAATTTAGATGTGCCATAGGTCAGATAGATTTCAAAGACCTCTCAAAAATGGTCACAGAAGTGTGGCAATGTATGTGACAACAATACATCACATAAATTACAACCATAAATTTTATTTAAAAGAGACTAAGATGCATCTTCAGAGGGATAAAATGCTACTCACAGAAAATGTGGCAATAAATGTAAATGGCTTACTGTGCTTCTGCCTTTGCTTTTGGAGAGGGTGAGGGGAGTGGCATACTTCAAAGATTCTGCATCAGTTCAGCTGCTTATTAGAGACATGCTGAGCAAAGAAATATTGATCCTAACAGCACAGTGAATTCAAGATAAGATCTGATAGCATTAGCAAGAATAGGGCTTCACGGTCTTTTTTATCCCAGTAAATAGCATCTCAGGTTATTTTAAAAAGTCAGATAAATTTAGATTTCAACATGTGAAAAATATAAAGACTGTCAGGATATTTTACATTCCTACATGTAAAAGACATGTTTCAAGGTATTTTGTAGGGTATGTATTTTATTTCCTATTGCTGTAAAGCATTTGTCTTAACAAACACAGTTGCAGATTATCTAAGGGAAGTTTTTGTTAAGCTTCAGCCACAACTGTGCAGCCATGGCCAAGTTATTATTATTTTTTTTTAAAAAGACATATTTAAATATATCTATTACTTGTGCAACTGTTTCAAATCAAACATATGTCTCAAATTTGTAACATGAAGAGTTTACCTTCTGAAAGTATAAGACAGAGTCACAGTAAACACAGGAAGTCTCTGTCACAGAAGGAGGGGCTGGAGAGGCATTTTTGTGCTCTGGGGCTGGAGAGGTGGCACATAGATGCTGACTGACAGATGCTTGCCCAACCTTTTCCTTATAACCCTAGTGAAAAGACTTCATCACCTTGACTCACAGCCTGCTCTGTTTCTCAAAGAGTTATGCAGATTCATCTGTCTAAATCGCACTCCCCCAATCCCATCCCTTGTGCACATGGGGAACAACAGGCCACCTCCACACCCCTTTTTGCAACTGGAGATGTTGGTATCACATCACTCCTTAGCTGTCTTTTTTGTAGACCATCATACTCAAGTCCTTCAGTGCTCTTTCATGGCTAGATGATGGAAAACCACTTCTTTCAAAACTGCTTCTCAATTTTGATTGCTTCTTCTGGCCTCTTTCCTGTTGTGTGACCAGCAGGTCTAAGGAGGTTATCCTCCCCCTCTGCTCTGCCCTGGTGAGGCCCCATCTGGAGTACTGTGTCCAGTTCTGGGCTTCCCAGTTTAAGAAAAACAAGGAACTACTGGTGAGAGTCCAGCAGAGAGCTACAAAGAAGATTAGGGGTCTGGAGCATCTTTCTTGTAAGGAAAGGCTGAGAGAGCTGGGTCTGTTCATCCTGGAGAAGACTGAGAAGGGACCTTATCCATCTTTATAAATATCTCAGGGATGGATGTCAAGAGGATGGGACCAGACACCTTTCAGTGATGAACAAAGATAGGATGAGGGGCAATGGGCACAGACTGAAGCATACGAGGTTCCACCTAAACATGAGGAGAAACTTCTTAACTTTAAGGGTGACAGAGTACTGGAACAGGCTACCCAGAGAGGTTGTGGAGTCTCCTCTGGAGACATTCAAAACCCGCCTGGACGCATTCCTGCGTGATCTGCTCTAGGTGAACCTGCTTTAGCAGGTGAGTTGGACTAGATGATCTCCAGAGGTCCCTTCCGACCCTAACCATTCTGTGATTCTGTGTCTTCGAGAATGGACTCCAGAAGAAACCTCACTGACACTGAGAAAATAATAATCAGCTCCCATGTTTTGCATAGTGCATTACTGTCACTATAAAGTAATGTAGAATGTGTCTGGTGTTTTTTTTGTTTGAGTGGGGTTTTTGTTTGGTTGTTTTTGGGTTTTTTTTGTTTGTTTTTTTTTTTTTTTTCCCTGAGGGTTTTTTTTTTTCATGTTTGTTTGTTTTCTCTCTCTTTTTTTTCTTTTTTCCCCTCCTCTTTTTCAGCATGCACTGTGTTGGCTTGAAGCTTTGGAAATAGGACTTTGCTTACAATCAAGGAATAGCAAATCAGTCCTGTGGCTGCACCTGGGTCCTTGGTTGTGTCATTGCTGAAAATACAGCCTGCTCTGGCCTGCTACTCCTGTGGAAATCTCTGCTAGCATCTTTTTAGACCTTGGAGGTGTACCAGAGGTGTTTCTTATCCAGTCTGAGATATGCAATCTTTAATAGTTTTGGGAGCTGTTGTAGTGAAATTGCCAAAAGGAGCTGCTCTCACATCTGGCCTTTATCAGGTTATTGTTATCTTGATGAGCCATGATCTGACTTGAGTCAGGGGTCTTTTGATACATCAGTAAGTAGTTTAGCCAAGGAAAATTTTTCTTGGCATTGATTTAGAAATTAAGCACTTGCATTCTGGAAACCTTCACAACAAGAGGAAGCAGAAGCAAGGTCTCGTAAACAAATGAACAATAATATTTTATTGACTAATTTGAAAAAATTAATTTGAAAATCTATGTTGTATCCTGAGTCTTCCTGAAATGTGGATCCTCTGGAACTTTTAAAAGAAGAGGTAGCCTCAAGAAGAGGTGATTTCTCAGAGTCTGAGGTCAGCTGAAACAAAATAGAGGTCAGAGTAATGGCATCAGACTTAATAGTAGACTTTTCAATTCCACAAAAAGCCTCTTAAGAAAAGAAATGAGTTACCAGAGAAACAGGGTATGTGAAGAAATTTAAACTCTAATTCTGAAAGATTAAGTTCTTAAAAATATACATTCTCAGGGACAGCTATGGAAAAAAATAATGTGTATAATTTTGTGTTTGCCAATCTGATGGCTTATAAGAAGCTTGAATTAGCATATGTTTATCTGAGAGATCCATACACATTTCTGCTTGGTTAAAAAAAGAAAAAAAATCACAGTAGCCATTCTCTCATCCAAAGTGGGCAAGAACCCTGTTTAAAGGATAGGAAAATTAAGGTACCTAACTGCTAGTAGCGATGAAGATTTCAAGGCCACTGTAATTGAATGAATATTTTGGTGACCATTACTCTTATGATTAGTTTATGCTTATGATGGTATTGAAGCCAGCTGTTGCAAAATTATAACTTACTACATGAGATCTACAAAAGACATATCTTTTTAAAGCATTTACTTTTAACTTTACTCTTCTTGGATTTACTGCTATTTTGTACAGTCTATAATTATACTGTTGAACCTACAGAAAGTAGATACAGTGTCTGTGGCTTTAGAGATGATACATACACTTTCAAATTACACTTTATGACCTGGTGTCCAAAATCTAATCTTAGCCTGTCTGAAGAAGTAGTGAGGAGTTTGAGTAGTTGTTGGTTGATGTGACAGAGTCCCCTAGTAAACTGATGGCAGCAGGGTCTGCACTTCAATTCCCTGTTTTGAAAACCATCCTCTGATATGCCTATATGTCATGGTTATTTTTTGTGGTGAGCTGGGAAGAAACAGCAAGTAGGTGGCTGAGAGGCACCCGCAACAAAAGTGTGATGATTTAGTCAACATACTGGGTTTAGGGCAGAGAGTTTTCTTGCTCTGGTTATATTCTTGGGGGAGTAAAAATGTAGTTATCAAATGGGAATGCAAACCTGATGCTTCTTGATTTGAATTTTCACTGGCAACAGTCTCTTATGCAATGATATCACTTGAATTTGTAGAAGAAAGAGGGAAACAAAACAATATAAGTATATTTTTTTCTATAATTGAAGAATGAGGGAAGAAACATCCCCAAGAGGGCCCTTTAGTACTTCATTCATATTGCAAGGAAACCTGATAATCTCTGAAAACATATTTAAAGCAACATTTCCCTCAAGTACCTTGGCAGCCACCTGTGAGTCAGTGCAGTGTGGTCTGTTCTGAGCCCTGCCAGCAGCTGTCCTGCTCAGGACACCTGGGCACCTGGGCACCCTGGCAGAAGCAGCCACATACTCACAGGTGTCATTTTGCTCTCTTTGATGCTGATGCTCCAGTCAGTCTCCTAACCAATCTCCTAATAGAACTGCTCGAGGCTGATCTGAAGCTTATCAGATTGCCTCCTTTTCTTTGAAAGTGGGAAGCTCATGTACACTGGTCACAGCATTCAGATGATCTCTGAGTATGCCTGGAACTTACGATTTACTAAATTCTTCACAAAACTGAGGGTGCCAGGTGCCAAGTTAGGGTGGAGTACTCTTGAAAATGAAAGCAGTACTTCTCACAAGTGTTAAATATTGAGCTGTTTTCTTCACTGAGAATATTTTATTATTTACACTTAGTTAACCAACTTACACAGCTTACTCAGTGTGAAGGATAGGTGCCCAACACTACACTGGATTGTGCTCTAAGGACAAAACCAACTTGAATGATGGTTCTCTGAAGATCAAATGAGTTCTTAGATGTCACAAAGACCTTTTGATATTGTGTAGGGTGTCCATATGCTCTCAACTGTTGAAAAGACAACCTGTGTACAGGCTTAGGTGCCCAATTTTAGAGATTTGTCCTTAATTTCTAAAATGAAGTATGAGTGTCAAAAGAGGCATTGGGAAGTGGAAGAAATTATGATGAATCGTGATACTTTAAATTTTTCCTGAAGCTTTGTGTCTGAAAATGTCTTTTAGGAAAATGTGGTGTTCAAGAATCGGAGTTGATACTATCATGTTGTGAAAATATGCTGATGATATATGTGATTTTTAATATGCTGTTCTGGAGTGTTCCGATGTGGTCTTTTGCATTCATCTTGGTGATCCCTTGCTGATCCTTTGTCTTTGTTGCTTCTCCACCTTCTGTCTTTCATCTTTTTTTCTATTATTTGGTGTATTAACCATTTGCTTGTGCATCTTACATACAGACAGCTCTTTTTCATCTACCTTGGTGTTCATCTATGCAGGGGGAAAGGGGTGGTTGCCAGCTGCCTTCAGTAGATGTATTCTCATGGAGTAAACTGGCTTTGCTTCCCTGTTGCACCCCAATATGCATACTTATCTGTGTCTACTTGACAGAATTACTCACAGGCACTAAATCCTAGCAGAAGGAACCTATTTCCAAAGCTATATCCGATGTATAAGAGCTGATTTTAAAGGCTGGGGAGTTTCATTCTCCAGTTTATGTACTGCCAGTCTGATTTGAATGAGATTTATATACTCTAAAGCGGAGAGGTTGGAGCCCAAACCAAAGCCCATTGAAAACAACGGGAATCTTTCCATTGCCTTTGCTGGGCACTGGATCTGGTCTTGGCAACCAGGAAAAGTAAGAGGCAGAGTAACATTGAGTCCACAGGTCTTTCAGCCAGTAGCCCTTCTGTAACTGCACAGAAAATATCCTGAGAATGAGCAATTCTGCATGTATATATTTAAGCATACCATGAGAAGAAATTATAAATAAAGACTTCCTAACCAAACACACGGCAGATTTATTTAAATAGTATATATTTTGAAATCTAAGAACCATTTGTAGATAAGATTGTGTAGGAATACACAGGGATGTCTTAATATAATGTTTATTTAGGGTAGCAGCTATGGAAATGAATGAGCATTTTATTGCAGTGCTGTCTTAATTTTTATTTTTTCCTAAGATTACTTATATTTTCAGTTTCTCATCACAGTGTCACATTTCTGTGCATAGATTAAAGTGTAAAACTGTCCAAAGCCCTTGTTTTTCACTGTCTGCAGAGATTGTGGCTAACAAAAGTTTATCTTATTGCCTACTTTCTTTAGAGACCTTTGTGCCAAACAAAAGAAAGATTCTAATTTCAGAAATACTGCCCTTTGCAGGTAGCAACAGCTCCTGGTGGTGAAACCCAAAGTGACTTCATTTTAAACATGAGAGATGGTTTACATGAATGCAATAACATCTGGTTCCTACTGAAAGCCAGCCGAAGACAAACTATCTTACCCATTCAAAATCTCCCTGTTGGCCTTTGTTTCTGGCTATGTGTCTTACAGCCCTAGTTACATTATAAAAGTCCTTTGGGAACAGTAAGAGCACATGCAATCCTTGCATATGCAACAAAAAGATAATTATGTTTGACATAGACGAGACCAGGTTAAAATGAAGGGTGTTATAAATGTTTACCTCAATTCAGAGCAAAACTCAGAGGCAGAAATATGCAATTGGTATCTGAGAAATGACAAAGGGATTAGCTACAGCAGCGTCAGGGCCAAACGAGTGCCCAGAGTGCACTTGCTTGCAAATGAAACTCGGTGAATAATGTAATGGTCAAGTGAATGCTCTCATTTCTTGAGATAATGATGCCTTATGAGGCAGCTTGACATGCTTCTCTTCCATTGGCAAAGCTTATTTACTGTACTTCTCTTTTGGATAATATAAATTACAGAGAAGTCTGAGCATTTCTGGCAGTAGAGAGGAGGTAAGAAGCTACAGGAGAAGGCAGATGCAGCTGGGCAAGCTGCAGCTTCAGCCTGCAGTGAACTACCCATAGATACACGAGTTTCTTAGATATCCTGTGTATTCTCATGTAGTAGTTACTGTTTAAGGGGGAAAAAACACCACTGTGTCTTCATCCTAATTCTGCAAGCTAGGGAAGTGTTTTAAGGGGACTAGACAAGATTATCTTCAAAGGTCTCTTTCAACCCAAACCATTCTGTGATTCTATAAAGTAGACTGAAATCTTCTGAGTTTACACCTTTCTGGACAAGAGGTATCCCTGTGGCTCCGCAGTTGCCCTTTTTCTTTTGTTACAGCTGAGCTGTCACTCCACAACCTGAGAGAAGCTGAGACCATCAAAATGTAGAGCAGTGGGACAAAATTCACATCCATCAAGCTTTTGTTATGTGAATTCATATCTGTCACAGACAATGATATGTTGTGCATTTTGTAATTTAGATAGTGTATACTGATGTGCTATACAGTTAAATGTTATTATTATGTATTTCACAACTTGTGTTAAAATTGACTCCACTGCAGCTTAATAGGAGTTGAGCAGACTGCAAATGCATGTCATTACTGCCTAAATGTTCTGGACTGTTATGGTGAGCAAAGACAAGTGCCAAATAAACCCCTTTAACCAAAGACAGAATAAGTCCATGCTTTAATCGTAAAACAAATGCAATTTGTGAAAAGTCAGACATGAGAAAGGCTTGTATTTTGATAGTCTTTATAAGCAGTTATTGGGGTGTGATATTCAGAGAGATGTCACGCCTGTGGGTTTGAACAAATTTGGTTAATAATTAATGAGATAAAGCTCCAACAATAAATGCTAGGTGCTTAGTCTGAGCTCAGCCTTTGCCTTTGTGGGTTGTGATTAGACAATCAGTCTTGTATCAATGGTATTTTTTTGTTTTGATTTAATACTACATCAGTTTTATACCCAGTTTGGTGATCTAATAGACATAACTTGAGTCTGGCAATAAAAACAGCATTCTTGCATTTCAGTTTATCTTTCCTGACACTAAACACATTCCAGGCACACTTTTCTGAATTTGAGTGGATGTATTTGTATTAAGAGCTTTAACTGATACATCCTTATTTTGACATCAAGTGTTAAGTGTCTTCAATATGTATCATGACATTAAATTCCAGCTTGCGTATTCTACTGGATTTGACTTTGAGATTGCAAACAATATTCTAGTAGAGATTGAAAACTTACACATTAACAGCTTGATTCAGATAGCTCAAAGCCTTTCTTCTCACAGGAAATATAGTGGCAGATGCTGTCACTAATAGTTCTAAAAAAGCCTCGCTTTCTGTCTGCGGACTAAATTCAAGTCCCATTAAAATCAATAGGTAACTTCTGCCTGCCTACAGGGAAAGCGGGCAGACCTCACATCTTCAAACTATACTGGCTACAAATGTCTTCAGCACACAAAATGTCTTAGTCAAGAGTTTGTAAGAAACCAATGCTAATAACAATTGGAATTATCTTCATTTTCCCATAAATACTGCCTTAAAAATAACTCGAGGATGTGCACATGGTTGCAAACACATTTTAGAGCTTGGTTATTTCAGAGAGTGTTGCAGTGTTTTAGAGGTTTTTTGTTTGTTTGTTTAGGTTTCTTATTTAATTGGTTGGGTGGGTTTGGGGGTTTTTGTTTGTTTGTTTTTCCTAATAAATTGCAAGAGACACAGTATTAATAGTGAATTTGTCTTGTAGAAATACACAGCTGCTGAGCCAAAGATCTTTTATAGCATTAGGACTAATGTTATGAGTGGACCTAATTAAAAAAAAAAACACAAAAAACCTGCGTGTTTCTGTATTCTGTTTTTTTCTGTCTGAGCAAGGTTCTGCCATCTCGTGTTATTCACCATAACTGATGATAATGTCTAATTAACGTCTTTTTTGCTTGCCTGGAAATTACCACAGGAAATCCTTCCAAACATCAGCTGCCAATATCTTTTTGACTGCCCAAATCAAGGGCAGGCTTCAATATAAAGCTAACTGTGCAGTTAGTTCCAGGAATTCCAGTAAGGTTAACCATAGCGGGGATGTGACCATCAGGAATAGAAAGATTTCTGTGAAATTCATTCTCCATAGATTTATGGCCACCTGACTTTTATTAACTCACTGCTTGGCTCCTGCATGATGATTTAGCTTGCTGTGTTATAGGGTCTGATGTGATTCTCTTGGTTTTAGCTAAAGGCTAGAGTAACTGTGATGCTCAAAACCCACGGAAGGTGGTGGCTGCTTTGGCATTTGAGTGCTCTCTGTATTTTCCTTTGTAACTCCCAGACTTGCTCAGTGGATCATTTCAGCCAAGTAGTAGGCTTTCTTTTCCCTTCCAGTTGTTTATATTGAGTCCATTACTCTGGTGTTTTATCTTACCTTTGCTGTTCAGTTAGCATTAAAACAAGCACTGCTTTGACTTCATAGACGCTGTTAGCATAGCATCATAGAATCATTTTGGTTGGAAGAGACCCTCAAGATCACTGAGTCCAACCATTAACCTAACTCTGGCACTAAACCATGTCCCCAAGAACCTCACCTATGCGTCTTTTAAACACCTCCAAAGATGGTGACTCAGCCACTTGCCTGGGCAGCCTGTTGCAATGCCTGACAACCCTTTTCATGAAGAATTCTTTCTTAATACAAAAGCTATACCTCCCCTGGCACAATTTGAGGCCATTTCCTCTTGTCCTATTGCTTGTTACTTGGGAGAAGACAACAACACCCTCCATGCAACAACCTCATTTCAGATAGTTGTAGAAAGTGATAAGGTCTCCCCTCAGGCTCCTTTTCTCCAGGCTAAACAGCCCCAGTTCTCTCAACCTATCCTCATAAGACATGCTCTAGATCGCTCATTAACTTTATTGCCCTTCTCTGAACACTCTCCAGTACTTCAATGTCTTTCTTGTAGTCAGGGACCCCAAACTGAACACAGTATTTGAGGTGCAGTGTCACTAGTGCTGAGTACAGGGATCCAATCACGTCATGATCACTGATGAACAGACACTTCTTGGGTAGTAGTCAACAGTGGTCAGAGATGACAAAACACCCTCCCCACCGCCACATTGCCCTCAAAGCACTGAAGTTTTGTTAAGATCTCAAGCCCTTTTAATTTCATTCTGTCTGTTTTCTGCTCCCCCTGACGACTGGCAGTGCTGGAGGCCCTCAGGAAGAGCAGGCCACTGCTTGCAGTGCCCTCTGTGCCCAAGGGCTCCTAGGTACCCCTCTTTGGAGCAGCAGGCCGCTGTGCTGAGGAAGAGCGAGCTGTTCTGCACAAGATGTGAGCAGGTTTACCTTCCCCCTGCCAGCACTGTACTCTGCTTTGAGGGGTCTTCGAGGGCTTCTCTCTTTGGCTGCTCCTTTCACCTACTGGAAAATGAAGAGCGAACATTAGCAGATGAGTTACTGCCGCCTTTGTTTCCTGCATTTGTCAACTGAATGTATCTAGGACCTGATTAAACCACAGTCTCAGTCACCTTGTTTTTCTTCCTGCAGTACTGGGGCTGACAGATAACAGCTTTGCCACAGAAAAGTCCCATGCCATGACCTATATAGGGTTTTCAAATTTGGGAAATGGTTGCACCATCTTTTCTTCATACAGCAATTTCCTTTTAAATTGTATAGAAATTCAGTGGACAGCCTTGTAATCTGTTTATAAAAATAGATTTTCTTCACACATATGATTTTATTGTTATCATTAGGAAAGAGAAAAATATTCATGTATCCAGATAGATATATGTTCAGATGCAAGTAGTCCATGAACACCAAAGGCAGTTTTTAAACAGCTCTAGATTTGCAAACCATATTAATGCTTTGTAATATGTGTGCATATAGTTGTTCACTTTTCTGCTGACATATTTTCCCAGGGGAAATATACACATTTTATCAGTCTGCCCATAGCATTTACTTCCTGGCTTTAATTTCATAACAATGGAACAAAAAAAACACGTAAGGGTTTGCCTGATAAACAGAGATGTTTCTTTCCTTATCTTGCTATTGCGAGGCAGTCATCAAAATTAAGTTAGGAATGAAAGAAAATAAAATCAATTATGATAAAGCAAATGTTGTAATACATAGTTAGCAGTTTGCTAAATAGCAGTGGTATTAGCTCTCAGAAAAATGTTATTTTGTTTTGAACATATGAAACAAAACCCCGCTGTGTTAAAGTTATTATCACTTTATTCCAACTGTAGAAAAGGTACTAAGACAATGAGGTGTTATGGGTACCCATTTACATTTAAAATATATGAGTTGTCTCCTGGACTGTGATGGGACTTCACTGGCAAATGTGAATTTTCCTGCAAATGTAACTCTGTATGTATATCCTACAGGCTAAAATGCAGTCCAAAGTTCGATAGGCTGGGTCTTTTTCCTGTCTCTGTTGCTGGCTTTTGGATGACCTGTCACAAGCTATTTCCTTCAGGCTTTTATGTGCAAATTAGATTAAATGATCCTGGCTTTCTTTAAAACACTTGGAGAGAGAAGGGAGATCTTGTTTGCTAAGGCAGGGGAAGCTAACAATGCATCAGAGGTGGTTTCATTAATGAACTTGATACTGGCAAAATGTTTTCTGATAATCTGTATGTTCAAAGGTACCAGACTTTGAATGCTCTAAAATCCTATATAGGTACTTTTTGAGGTAATGCAAAGAGTAAAGAAACAACAGAAAAAACACTCCTTTCTAGTCAACTGAGAGATGTTGCAAGCAATTTTAATAAGTTATTGTCAAAATTATTTGCTTTAAAGAGATAGACTTATGCCAAGTATTACTGGGAACAACAACAAAAAATGCTTTGGAGTCATTAATTGCCACTTTGCTTTTATATTACACAGGTCTGTTTGGATTTTGAGAAATAATTTTAGGGGTTGTTTTGCTTTGTTTTGGTTTGTGTTCTCTTTTTTTTTTTTTTGGTTTGGTTTTGGTTTGTTGTTTGTTTTGTTTTTCTTTCTTTCTTTTTTTTTTTTTTTTTTTTTTTTTAGAGGAAAGAGCTGACTCTCTTTCTCTTGCTCTTGAAAATTCACAGGTTATAAATTGGCAATCTATAGCTGTAGTCCCTTAGGGTTTAGGGCTAGAACATATTAGGTGCTATGGAGGAAAGTGAACTTAGTTGTCAGATATTAGCTGTCCAGCCTCTTGAAAGCCTTGGGGTTTGTGAGCCATGATTTCAGTATTTGTGACCATGACAAAAGCAGCAAGATAATGAAATGGCAAATAAAATGCTTAGGCTAGAATACAATCTAAGGGACAATAGCTGCAAACTGAAAAGCTTTACAAAGCCTAGAGGAAGAAGTAAACAAAGATGTTGTGTGTTATTACAGAGTCAGGCTTATTATCGATTCAGCCTTAAATAATCTTCGAATTCTGTTTATGAATCGGGAATGGTATTTATTCTGAGGTATAAAGAAAACAAATAAAACACAATAGTAGGTTATCCATAACAGTTGGAGAGGAAATGAGACTGCAAATGGTGAGTTTCTTACATTTTCATTTCTGACGCAGTTTCTCATTCTATGAATCTTTTCCACACAGAGGCTCCTTTTAATAAAGATGCATTTTTTTTCCTTCTGAAAGACAATGTAAGGCCAGTACAGTAGGCACCTGTCTGCAAATTTATTTTTCCCTTGCAGTGCAGTTACTTTTCAATGAGAACTATAGAAGCTGATTAATTATGTCTTCTGCATCTATAATTTAGACAGGACACATTTGCTCACAGACTGCCCACCAACCTGAACTCAAGAGGAAATCCATCTGTTTACAGTGATAGAAGAGAACATTCAAATACTCCTTCCAGTATCAAGATCATAAGAAAGAGGTGAGGCTGTGTTGGAAGTTCTGAGAATTTGCAGCTTCCCTTAAAGCTGATGGGTTGGTGCTGTGTACCCTGTATACACCATTGAGTGTTTCTTCTGGCCAGTGTCAGGAAAATGGAATAATCCTATAGGCTGATTTGTTAATTTGTTATTTATTTCAATATAAAATCTTCTATTTGCATTACTGGTATAATATATTATTTTAAATATTTTTCAGATTACAAATTATAGTTCATGTCTGTCTACAATGAAAACTTGACACATGAACTCTCTGAATTAAGGTGTCTTTAGCGGTCTAATGTGTCCTCTGTATCAATCATGTTTGTAGCATGCTTGACAAAAGGGAGCTGTCTTAACCTTATAAGTAAATACTGTACTTAGATTTAATTTTTATCTAAATTGGAGAGTAAATATAATTTCTTAAGTCAGAGGGTTGGTGCTAAACACATAACCCAGTTCTGGAGGTTTTTGACTGCCAAAATGCATGAGAACACACAAGAAGATAATTCATTCACCCTAAACGGTTTGTGTTCATTCATTTTATGGGATTTTTCTGTGCCACATAAATTGTAACCCATGTTCAGTTTTCCTTTTGGCTTTGTTCAATAATCATGTGGCATTGCAAGAAATTATGCTTGTGATGTCCTTCCTCTGGAAGGGAAGTATGGTGCCAAATTGTCAACCACAGCAAGGAGGGTCATGCTGTACAAGAAGGTGGCTCTTCTCTATTCCAGCTGACTAGCAGAAAGAGTTTAGCACATTGCTGCATCAGGGTGTAAGGTGTTTTTTGATCTGTTTTACATCTTATCTAATTTAATTTTGAGCTTCCCAAGAACAAAAGCTGTTTGCCCTCAGATGGCTTATTTGGGTTTGACTAAAGAAAGCAAAAATATGAAAAGAGTTAATCTGTGATGATGATAATTTGACTCACGGCGTATGCTTTTTGGTTCAGTGGATTTCCTGTATTGATTTTTGAGCTTGAGCATTAATTAATTCCATTTTCAAGCAACATGCACCCTTTGGGATGTGCAGACTTTCTGAGTATTATTGAATTAAGGCTGTGGGATGCTCACACAGTGTATTTTTACCTTGGCTGCTGGTGGGGGTTCCAGCTGAGTCTTTGTTCTGTTTCACTGTTTCTGCTTCATGGTTGTTGTCACTTCTGATTTTTTTTTTAATTTTTTTTGGAACATAATCTAACAGCTTGATGATTTTAATTAAAAACGTTTGATAAATATTCACACTTATTTTAGATTATTTGCAACACTTTCACTAGAGCTCAGCCACTGTACTGGGTATTATCGCACCTAGTCTGAACCAGTGGTTCAGTTTTTCCATGTGTTTGCAACCATGTCTTTCTGTGTTTTTTTGTTTGTTTGTTTTGTTGTTGTTGTTGTTTATTTGTTTGTTTAATCCTCTACGCAATATTCTGTACAGCTTTCAGTTCGATTTAATAATTCACAATCAGTTCTCTTGCGTTAGCTCTCATCAGCATCACTGGAAAACCAGAAGGAACTGCTTTCTTTAAAAGAAGAATGCTTGGTGGTATTTCACTCTGAACTTGTATCATGTTTTGAATATTACTCTGATATCCCCTTATCCATCTTCCAAGCTGAAAAAAACTGCATTTGTATCATGTGCTTCCCTAAAATAATGGCATAACATTAAATTACATTTAGAGAGAATACATTTTTCCTTTATGGGAATATTGGGTCCCACATTTGGTGGTATTTTAACTGGAGATGAGCTACTCTGATAAGACAGGTTCTTATAGTTATTACTTGTACTAGCATCCATCAACTAGATAGTTTCATCCACCAGTTTGTGGTTAAAATGTTGCACAAAAATAGACAGTATTCTTGTGGTGGCTGTTCACATGTTTTATGACAGTGGTGCTTGTGGAAATGTGATTCTGATGTGCCATCTACAGTAATTAAATTAAAAAGTGAGAACTCTGAGGTTTGTCTTGTTTATAGCAGACAAATTTACAGGAACAAAACAATTTTTGAAGAATAATATGATGAGGAATATGACCGATGTGTAGTTATATATGGACTCTGACTGTATCAATGTAAGCATAATTAAGAGCTCCAGAGAATGCATACAGCATCGCTCTGTGGTGCGGGCAGGGTCTATTTTTACATTGCTTGCATGCACTGATGTGCAAGTCAGACCTTTGATGACCTGTAAGACACAAGAGTTGACCATTTTTCAAAGACAACTTGCATATACAAAATAATAGTTGTTTCTGTGTAGAATCCTGATAGAGCACTTGCTGACTTTTGAGAATCATGTCACAGTGAGTGACAAAACAGCAAGCTAAATTTGTGTGCCACTAAAAGAAATCTCCATGTATAAAGAAATTACCCTGCTGCTGAATTCTGGGGTAGTTTTTGGGTTGAGAAAATGGATATGGAGACTGCACTGTTTTGTGTGTCCTTATGATTGGCATCAATAACGTAGATACTACTAAGTTACAAGTTAAATCTTGCCAGTGCCACTGTTGACATCTGCTCACTTTACTCGTCATAAAATAAGATGCTGCTTCTCCCACTCAGCTTCATTGCCCAACAGCTTGGAGAGAGAGGCAAGGCTTAAGATTCCCCATCTTTCATATCGACCTGAATGCCTACAGCCTGCAGCAGCACAGCAGAGCACAAGCAGCTTCCAAGTATCGCTTAAAAGCAAGGACCTGAAATGGCAGCTTCTCTAAAAGACTCATAATCCCGCTTCTGGCAGGAACAAGAGAGTATTTTAATCCAGGTCTGCTGGGTGTGTGTGTGTGTATAAGTACACACCACTGTGTCCAGTTTTGCTTTTTTTTTTTTTTTGCCTAAAGACACAAATTGGCAAAGGTTAAGTCTGTTGCCAGGCTGTATTTGCATGATGTACAGTTTTTTCTGTTTCCTGACTGAAAAATCTCGAAGTACCAAGATTTTATACACACTTTCTGTTGTCTACCACCCACAACTAAGTGAAGTCTTAAAACCACTTGCTAAAGTAGAGGGCAAAATATAGAAAATACTCTCAGACTATCAGTTTTTTAATTTATTTTTAAACTTTTATATTTTCTGACGTTCATGATGACTAATGGCAAACAACTCGTCTTCATTATCAGCCTCCCTGTCCCTCTGATGACACTCAGAAATACATTCCAGAACATGTTCTCTAAGTAAAAGATGTTTATTTATATTTATGAATGTCACTTGATCAGCTTTTCAGATAGAAAACCAAGCTCATCTGTCATTTGCGAATTGCAAGGTATTAAATTATATCCAGGGCCTAATTTGCAGACCCAAATATTTACAGTAAGCAGCCAGCTGGGCCTGGGGATACCTGTACCCTTAAATAAACTGCATTTGAATAAGCCCACGGGTCAGTCTGAGAACTCATTTTAACTGACTGTCTTTTCAACTCCTTAGTTTTCCAGTTAGTGTTGCACCTTTGGAAAAGATAGCCCAGGTCACAACTGAAAAATAGGTACGCATGCTGGTAATTTAGATAGACAGCATATATTCCTCCAAGTGAATATATGGAACTATCTATTATTGAGTGAAACAAAAGCATCACAACATTGGGTCAATAATGCTGCATAATATCAGCAATTAATGTGAGTCTTCTTTTGCTGCAATAAAATCTGTCTTAATACTATGGTAGCATACAGGTATGTTCTTTAATGTGAGCCCTTATGATGTCAATTGACAACCATCGAGAAAAAAGTAGTTTATTCAATTAAAATTAAATTACTAGATAGAAATGTTCTCATGAAGAGATAGCACCTGAATTTAATAAGCCTATCTGGGAGGACTTTTGGAAGGAACAGCTTTTTCTTCTAACTATAACGTTTTTTCTGGGAAGAACATAATCTGCTGTGCAAGTATATTTCTCCTAGAGGCAATTTATAATTAATATAATTGCTTAATAGACATTTCCCTTGACCATAGCATGCCACACTGCACAAACATCCACTTACACACCAGTGCCCTACTTAAAAGGCTAGTGGCATTTTTCAAACAGGAGAGAGTGAAAATTATTCCAACAAATAGTTCATCCAGTATCTCTACAGTGGATCAGTAATAGCATCGTGACACCCTAAGTCTCATATCCTGTATATGTCTGAATTGGTAACATATGGTCTACACCCACTGTTGAAAAAGTATCTCTGTTCAGGATCTATACCTTTAGTGATATGAACTCCAAGGATTTCTTCAAATTTATGGTGAACTGCAAACAGTCCACTGGCAGTCCTGAGGCTTCCAAGGGACCAGTAAATAGTATATGTAACCTACTGTTACTATGCAAATTGTGTATGCTTAGCATATAGGTCATTTTTCTGAAAAGAAACATTTACTGCATTTGGAATGACATTCCTTTCAAAGACAAGAGGACCCAAACAAATTGGAAAATCAGTGAAATCTCTTCATTGGAAACAGAGCACAGTTGTTGTTGTCATTTTGTTTATAAAATAATCATGTTTCAGTTTTCTCACCTCTCCTCTGTTTTGCCCAGCTGTAATTAAAAGGCTGTGAAAGAGTTTCATAAAGCTTTTTTTTTTTCTTGTAAATGATTTGCAGCTTTTAGATTATATGAAGCCATCTGCAAATTATGCCGAGTTTAGTAGCCATTTCTGTCGCACACATACAAAAACTGTCAAAAAGGAAAGGGGGAGAACAAACACAAAGATTAAAAAAATCCAGGAAAATGAAACATTCAATGTTAGAAAACAAAGTATTTTTTTCATTACTAGAATTTGAAGAAAGTTTTACTTTGACCTCATACAATTAACAAAGCTGAGCGATGTAGTGTTTCATTCATCTCAAAATACTTGGGGAGGAGGAGAGAGGTAGAAGTACTGGAAGGTAAAAGCATTTCCATTTCCAGTTGACTAGAAGGTATGGCTTGATCTGCCAAGCTAGAAAACTAAAAAAATCAATTGTTAATATATCTGTAACTTCATTTACTAAATAAGATGTATTCTTTCAATAATTCCAAGCTGAAAAGAGAAGTACTAGAAATACTACTAGAAAAATGACTGGATGGTATTCATCTCTTGGCTTTGATTAGACTAGATATTGGTAGAGAGTTTTATTTTAAGAACAAAGGCAGAAACCTAACCAAACCTTCTGAAGTTCTGCTGCCATCTCTGAAGTGGGAAGCAAGAAAATTTGCAATATGATGGCATTGTGTCCTTACATGTGTATCAGAGAATGATTTTATCAGAGATTATTGAGATTATATGCATTCTTACTTTTCTGAAGTTATTATACATTGTTTATAATTTTTACTGATAAATTGTCTTCCTTTTGACAACACAGAATGCTTTACATCAAAACCTAAACAACAAAGCTTAATTCACTGCCTTTTTTGTATGCAATTAGAAAATTTTGTTCTTAACTTTGTAGGTAAATAATGCTTGAAAGCTGAAGAAGCCACAGCTCTTTTCATTTTGAAATAATGACATATAAAAACCAAAACATTGTTATGTTTTGAAACCATTTTTAGAAATTTTGCTACTGGAGTGTCAATGCAACTGAGTTCACTATTACATTTCACTGCTTCTTGAAGTTTGCAAATAAATAAATGCCTTTATATACTAGCTGCCTTCTACTATTCTTCTCATAAACAAGCATAACGACACCAAAATGAGTAAGTCCATCAATACTGTGTACTAAGTTTTTCTGGTATGTCTAGATATATGACATATTAGATGCATAGGACAACTACTGTTTTCATTCACACCAGTGGTATTCTGCTAATGGATTTTCAAGTGACCAAATAGCAGTAGCAGTGTATAATAAAAATAAACTTTTAGTGCAATCCATTTGAGTTTACAGTCATGTAGACAGTAAAAACTATCGTTACCTGTTATAGTATCTGCTAACCCTTACTTTGACAAATTACAATAAGACATAGTAGTAATCATTATCTGAACAGCTTTCAATGATTGAGTTATTCAATGCATTACATAAGGTTAAGCTGGAAAATATGTTTTTTCATATTTTCTAAAGGTATGCAATGGAACAAGATGCTGGACAAATATTGTTTGGTGAATATATGATTCACATATATATTTCCTAATGTTATTTCTGGTAGCATTAACTCTAGTGGAAAGAAGGGAAGCTGAGGTAAAATAAAATTAATTGCAGCAACAGTAAAAAATTTGTGAAACTACATCTTGACACACAGAAAAATTATAGATCTTGCAATTGATGACTGCATGTTTGCAGCAGTTAGGGTGACTAACATAATCTTGTTGTGAATAGTGTTTTCGGTATTTGCTCTGCAGTTTGACTAGTCCTCAAGGAGGAAAGTGGGTCATTCTGCATGTGTCTGACCCTTGAGAGATGTGAACGGGGGATGAGCTTAATCACAACCATCAGCAGAACAGTTCTGATGAGGAATGTCTGGAAAGTCCAAAACCAAATTTGATCAGTGAGACTGATCTGTTGTTCAGCAAACATTTGTGTACATAAATGACACCTACAAGCATTATAGGCACAGAATACATCTAAGTTTACACAATTCTAATAGTATTCCAGTAGTAGTTTGTTTTTTGTTTTTTTTTTTTTTTTTCCTTCTAGACCATTTGTGATCCTCCCAAGCATGAAGGAGGCAATATTGCCCTGTATCTTTGGGACGCAAATACAGCAGAACTGTGTTCACAGTACTTCTTAATGTTTGAAAGCAAGAGACTTAAACGAAAATCATGCTTAGGGGCCTGGGATATTGAAAATATCCATTAATTCCTTTTGAACCATAACAAAGGTAGGGTGTTGCTAACAGAAATGAAGGATCTTTGGTATAACCATCTGTTGCTTTGATCAATCCTGTTGTAATTTCTGTTTCAAAAAATACTGTTACTGAGAAAAAAAAAAGAATCAGGATTAACATAGTACTCTATATTCAAATCTATATTACTGATCAAGCTGGGTACATTTCCTTCACTGCATGTCATATGTCCCAAAAGAAAGATTATGTCCAATGTGACATGGTGGACAGGCTTCTGGTCTGGCTGCCCTATTCATGCACCTTTGCCTTTTCCTTATCCACACATTTAATTCAAGATTCGCTGTGGTGGGCGAGGGCAGGGACATGTTAGTTGTCATTAAAAATGAACTCAAAATGTGACAGTCTTAAAATCACAGCTAATGTTTTCAAGTAACTAGAACTCTCAGTTGGCTTCTGCAGTATTTAATTACTTAAAGATAGCTCCATAGGATTATTTCTTAGTAAACTGGGTCCTACAGCTGCCCGTGTTCTGTTACCCTCCTGGTAACCTTTCTGCAAGTGCTTGGGATTGAAAGCATGACAGTGAACTCCCATTTCTGTACATGCAGAAAATAGAGGCAGTGAATCTAGCAGTCCCAGGTAAGGCTTAAATGTCTTTAAACAGTTTTTTGTGAATAGTGAGGGGTGCCTTATATCTGTAGGGTTGATGAAAGGTAAAATACATAATCATGCAATGCTTGAATGAGACTGTAGGCATGTGGATAAAGAGGTGATATTTAAGATGTAAATCTGGAGTAAAACATTCTGTGACATCTGTTGACACATAATCAGGCTAACCATCGAAAAGTAAGATTTGGAAAGTACAGACTGAGCTATGATTTGTTTTCGAGTCAGTTTACCACTCTTGGGTTAGGGCTAAATCACCTTCAGTTTTGTATTACATGTCCACAGGATGGAACAAAATTATTTTCAGCTCGTGTTGTGAGGTATTCACAAGGATGTAGCTAAATCTGTTTCAGGGATGGTTTTGTGTTTTTACAGCTCTTTAAAATGGACCGTGTTGTCTTCCTAATATTTCATTCTTCATGCACAACTGGGTTAATTAGGTTAAAATCAAAAGCCAATTCAATGTTAACCTCTGCAGCAATGCAGAATGGCCAGAGTACTTCTGGGATTTCAATATGTACTCTTGAGGTGCTTAAGTGCTTCAGCTTTTTCACGTTTACATTAGAGAAAGGGTGAAACAAAATTGTGCAACAGCCAAAAATGGTAGTTTTCTCATATTTCTCAGTTCATTGAAATAAATATGTAGTAAAAGTCCATCACGATCAGTACCTTCTGTTT
This sequence comes from Patagioenas fasciata, assembly GCF_037038585.1. Taxonomy (NCBI): domain Eukaryota; kingdom Metazoa; phylum Chordata; class Aves; order Columbiformes; family Columbidae; genus Patagioenas; species Patagioenas fasciata. Next base: position 16,253,926 of record NC_092522.1, read on the forward strand.
ATGCTTTCAAGGTAGGAGACTGGGATAAAATGCAGAAATGCTTTTGTATATTCTATAAAGTGAAATAATGGACTCAGTATAGTTTTACTTATCAACAGTGTAAGAGACAGCAAAAAATGCTTACTGTATTTTATTACTTGATTGTGGTTGTCATTAATTATTTTCAAATAAAGTACTATTCTAACTCTCGCCATAGTATGCGTAAGGCTTATTTTCTTTTGTTACTTTCTAAGCTTTCCTGTAATATTGTGAATTAGTTTAACATCTGACCTTTCAGACAGCAAACTGGAGAGCAGCCCTGCTGAGTTTATGCAGAAGGGCTGGATTGCTCTGTTGGATAGTAGAGTATTTGGGATATGCAGATGTTAGTGACTGAAGTGTATTATCCATCTTGAACACTATTTAAATTTATGATGAAGCTTTCAAGTTCTGTTCTTTGAATAGGTCCCACAGTAATTGAATTCTCATATTGTGCACAAAAATAAGTCGTACGTTATGTGCAGAAATGAGAACTCCCCTGACTATTAAAAACTGGCATGAGGCGGCTTTCAAAAAAAAAAAAAGACATCCAACACCTACAGCAATATTGTAGCTCTCCAGGTTCTTATGGTTTCATATAGAAATTTATTTCTATTACTGACTTAAGAATGACAGGCAAGAGGACAATGTGTTGAGCATTCGGTGTTACTGAAGCTCCTGGAGATTTGTTGAAATTTTTGGTCCTTCGTTCTTCTTACCTGACAGTGCTCAGTTCTTTTTAGGGAACTGGTTAAGTTACTGTGAGCATGCTGCTAAATGAAAGGAGGTTCACAGAGAAAAGAGGTGGCACCGAAGAGGTTACCTAGTATGGGAACAACAGGAAGAAAAATTTCTACAGATGTTAGTTCAGACCATCCCCAAGAAAGACCATTAACCTTGAAATACTGAGTCTCGAGATTCCAGTGGACTTTCAGTATACACTTTGCTCTCAATTCTGTAGGGAAGGCAGGAATACCCAAATTACTATGAGTTTAGTGAGGGGAAATAGTCACTGTGTCCTGGCAAATGCAGACTACTCTTTATTTTTTGCACAATAGAATCAAACTGAGAAAAAAGACTATGAACTTGCAAAGGTGACTGTGAAGTAACAGGTATTCTTTTAAAGAAAGGATGATCTTGTAGAATAGTGATAATAACAACGGAGCTCTGTCTAACAGCTCAAAGAAAGCAGTGATTTAAATTATGTTTGTATTTTGCTGAATCAGCTGAGGAGGACTGGTGAGAGAATTTTGTTTTTTCCGTTGTAATTGAGTAGTCATGGGAGTTGTCTGTCCCATTTCGCTGTCCAGTAGTTGGCTCAAATGCTGCTGCCAGTTAAGCTGCTGCTGTTGAGTTAATGGGAATCTATGTTATGCTCACAAGATTGAAGCATGGATCAAGGTCAAAGTACTTACCATTATGGCAGTATTGGGAACTAATTGAATATATTAAGAGGGTGGAAAGAAAAAACCTTGCTTGACCATGAAGCCTATTTTTTATGATCAGTACTTAATAGAAAACCTAAAATATAATCCTCGAGGTTCTTGTTGTCAGAAGCAGAGAGGTACAGTCCCATGCAAAGGCTGTAAGACCTGTAGTTGCCTGGGGCTTCTGTAGACCAGTGTTTTTGCCTCACAAAAAGGAGCATACAGAATGAATATACTGTTTTTGAAGAGGTGGTGTAGGTTCTTTTAATCTAATAATGGTTCAAAAGTTCTTCAGCAATAAACTACTTCTCCATCTAACACATTGAAAACAAGGAGGCCAATCCTGAGCTCTTCATAGGAAGTAATTTCATATTCTTTATACCCGTCATGTTTCAAAAGGACGGAAATTTCTAACTGCTACTGATGCTCAGTTTACATCCTCTGCATATGTTCTCCATCAATAGTTGTAACACTATTTTTCCCATGTATTTCTGTTACTGAGTTTTTAATCTTTGTTAGGGTTTTTAAATTAAAGAAATATTCCTCTAGAAGTTTTGCAGTTGTGCAGAATTTACCCTGTGAAAACAATCCTGTCATCAGGGAACACCCGTGCCTCCTAAGGTCTGACTGGCAGAAACATGTTTTCCAATTGAGTTCTGCCAGTGGTATTTGTGTATGACAAATAGGACCTCAAAAGAGAAGAGATTCAGGCAAGACAGTGTGATAAATCCTTCTGCAGAAACGTAAATGATTTATTATATCATTATGAATTATTAATAATGTTTCATCAGATGGACTTGAAAAGCTTTAGCACATTATTGTAAACACTGCACCATTTTGAGTGACTCCAGGTATGATTAAAAGGAAAAACAAGGTAGAAGAAAGAGCTTACCGTAGGGACTAAAAGTCTCTGAGGGTCACAGAGGAAAGAGCTTTGATCAGCATTATACAGATGAGCGAAACAACCCCAGAAGTAAATTTTTTGCAAGTATGAAGTTGTGTAAAAGTGCAAATGCTAGAAAATAAATGTTTTCATCAGAAGCTATCAGTTATAATACCAGACATAAGAAATGCTTCACAGTTAAATTGGTCACCACAAACTAAGAACAGACTTGCAACCCTTTGCTCAGGTGGTTTGTCTCAATCACTGCACTGGCTCCAATTCAAAATGTTCACCCTTTTCTTGTTCAAAACCTCAGTGGCAATCTTCCACTTTGAAATTATGGGAGTTCACATCACATACTGCATAAAACCATAGCTATTGCTTAATTTTTTTGTCCCTGCCTTTGAGTCAAAGGCCAAAATACTGAAAGGTGTGACTCCAATTTGGCCAAGCAGACCAGGGGCCCCTGGCTGCCTGGGAAGGATAACCCCTTGGTAGCATGGTTGCTGCTTCCTGCTCTGTGCCCTGAGTTTGTAACAAGCCGCACTTCATTGCTTTGTGTAAGGTCAGCATCAGGCTGACCTTACATTCTTAATTTTATATCTTTAGCTAAAATGTGTTAAAAAATTTAATAATTTTTAGTATATGGGCTGACCATCAGCTGGGGGACAAGTTTCCCCAGTTACTTGCATTTTCTGGAGTGTCCTTGGCATCACCAGGCCACACACAACTTCTCCCACATATATGTTGGAGCACAGGTGTATGTGCACACACAGAGCTCAGCTACTCCTAGATAATATTTCCTAAACTTCTGAACTGAAAAAAATTGCTTATTTTGTGATTTCCCTTCCAACGTTCATGTTGATAACATCTTCTCTCCCTGCTTGCTTAACCCTCTGTGTCATTTTCTTCTAACCTTTCTGAAACCTAGTGCTCTGATATAATTCATCTTTTCCTTTTTTTCACATCTTGAATAAAGTTAATATTTTCAAAGATGCATGGGGCAACCTATTATGAAGAGAAATATTTCAAGGCCTTTGGGGATGGGAGAGCACTTCTGCATCGCAAATAACAGTTTGGTTTCCTTAGAGTAGGTTTTTCCAAGTCGTACCTAGCTTTTCTTCCCCAATGAAAGCTGGGATCCTTGAGACCAGTTTAAATGTTTTTCCCTCACCTCTCTTGTTAATTTTTTTATTTTCTTCCTAAGGCAAGAACCTCCTGCTTCCTAAAAGGGACAGATATAATTAATGTATTAGATATGTATCCTGGTTGGAGCATGGATCGAATATTTTGTTTGGTTCTTTGATGACCTCTTGATGGCCGAGTGTGGTGTAAAATAGTGTTTTTTCAATTAATACTTGTTTTCTCTTTCTGTGTCTCTGTGACCAACATTGGTGCTGAGCCTGGGGATTCCCAGTGGTAGAAGAATAATATGAGGTATAAAAACTCGTGATGGAATTTTCTCTCATGAACTTCAAATTATATTTTCATGCTTTGAAATATTTTTTTCTATAAGTTTTAGCTTTTGGAGCAGAACATGATGCAAGATCCAGCTCCTTTTGTGAGCTGCAGAATAGGGAAAAGCGCTACAGGAGTTGATATTTGTTGAGGAAGCATAGTGGTGTGAATCATTAGCTCACATACCCTGGGGAATTTTTGTTTGTTGACCAAGATGCATTGGCTCAGCTGCTTTTTGTGTAAAAGCTCTAAAGCCTTGGGTGAAACAGGTATTTTTAATGCAGATTCTAAATAAATTTTTAAAAAGGAAAAAAAATATATATAATGAAAGAAAATGACAGATGTTTACAAAGAGCATATAATTATACATGTCAGTGCAGAAAATTTAGAAGAACATATGTCCTTGTTTAATTATTTGCATTTGGGCAAGAGGTGGGAGTTGCAAATTGTGCTTTGTGTTTTGACCTCATAGGTAGCAAAGGCTTAGCAGCTAAAGAATCATATATCTTCCTCTCTTCTCATAAAATGAATAGTTCTTTTTCTTTAGCTTGAAACAAATATTTGGAAGGTGTCTGTCACAGCCTATACAAATGTGTGCCTGAGCTAGCTGACAGTCAACCTGAGATTTAAAAAATGAGAAAGGCTTGAGGGGAGGGACCCAGTGTCGATGTTCCAAAGCTACTACCTAGTGGAATTTATTTTATGTAAAAGATAGGTAACCTTATTCACATTTTGAAAACAGAAAAATAGATAGCAGAGTCAAAGTACACACAAATATATTATTCTTCAGCTGAACATTTAAAACATTTGCTTTTACTTAATAAAACACAAACTGTTTGGTATTCTAGCAAATTTAGAATTGCCTCAATAAGTTTTTGCACAATGTGAACTGTTTCTTGGAGGAAAAGGGATGAAAGAAACAGTAAAAGTTTTCTCACTGCAGAAGTCTTTGTGGGTGAATATGTTAGGCTAGGTTATGCTATTAATGGATCAAGATGAAAAAAAAAAAAAAACCCACAATAATTCTACCTGAAGTAATACACCTTGAAATAAGTAATTTAAAATTAGAATTTATTACCAAAATCCTATTTTTTTTAAAATGTTCAGGTACTAGTCGTCAGTGATACTTATTTTCAATGTTACTTTTTTTCCCTACTTTTGCATTTGTATAATGCATTATTTGACAGGAAATAAAGTTGTTCCATAACTTAAGAAGGTTATTTATAAGCTAAAGAGTAAATCCAGAAGGTAAAAAATAGTGTTCTTAAAAACATCACAGAAAAAATATCTGAAAGCCCAAAGAACATGGACATTATAGCTTAGCTGTAAACCAAAGCAATTTCAAATAATCTGGGTGGATTAGAAAATAATTTTTTGTTGTGGACTGATAGTTTCAAGCAAGGTGGAAATATTTGGGGATTTTTTCTTCTTTATTTAAGTCCATTTTTTTTGTATTTTATAACTGTAGATAGATTTGAAGCTGAGACTGTTTTGGAATAGTAAGTTGAAATGTTCCTTCCAAACATAACTACAAAACATTGTGACTTCTTAAAGGTGAAAATCCGTTTAACATTTTCTAAAATCTCTTTCCCTTTTTTCAGACTGTTTCATGAATTATAAGCAAATTTGTGTTCAGTTTAATTTCTTGCAAGTCATACTTCCAACTTCTCAAAACCTGTAGGTTTTGATGAACTTTCTCTCTGTGAAATAGTTTTGCTCTGTTTCCTAGTGAAGGTGGTGATGATTTTATCATGGATCAAAATGAGTATTGCTTCAGATTACAGCACTGTAACCATTGAAAAACAAGTTTCTAAATTGTCCAGCGAGTTTTTTACCCACTAAGCTAAGTTATTTGAGATGTACAGGCCAAGAGAAATAAGGGATGTTTCAAGCATCAAATCAGGACTACTTCCTTAGGTATTCAGTGATTTTTGGTATATTTTAGTGAACCAGTTTGGAAAAAGTGAGGGAAGAGAATAATACACATTAATATCCTCTTTCTGCAGTGCTAGGCTTTTTACTGATATAGCATACCAATGTCTTTGAATGTAAAATGAGAACTCAGCTATTAAAATCCAGTTTACTTTTCATATTTGATTAGTATTAGTAGGCTGTTTTGTTACCCCTTATAGTATAACGGTTCCTCAACTGAATTTTATTGCAAATTAAAAAGAAGTTGCAATCTACCAGTGTTCTTTTCAGTACTCTTTAAAATGCCTTTGTGGAATGTACCATGTTGATTGTTCAACACAACGCTGTCTTTACACAGGCAGTTTCTTCTCCTGGGTTTGATTATCATCATTGGATAATAAATGTAATCTACTGTTAATGTAAGTTAATACACTAGGCCTGATTCTACATTTCAACAAGTTTATACTTTTTATAAAACTATTTTTATTGTTATTTTATAATTTTATAAATTATTTAATTATCTTTTACACTTTCCGCTTGTTTTTGGGAACAGGAGTAATGCATAAAAACTCATGTAACTCTAAAATAGTAAAGACATTTGTACACTTTTGAGTACTGCTGTTTCTTAAAATCTTTTTTTCTTTTAAACGTAATGAGACACTATACCCACTGGGGACAGAGGTTAACAGAAAGCTGATGTTGTGCATGAAAAATACTACATAATTTAATATAGGCCCATTTCAGCTGGTATATGTTTATGGCCAAATTAGCCAAATTGTTCCTTTGGTATGTGTTGAGTTGAGGTCACGAGCTGTACTCAAATCCAGAGTGTGATCAGAAGTTAACTATTGAAATGGGATACCAATATATTGCAGGTAGCAATTTCTTCTACTGATCCCTTGACAAAAATCTGGGATGTAAATTTATTTAAAGGTTAAGATTCTTTTCTCTGGGTGAGTTCTTCCCCTTTGTTAAATTTAAATATTCATAATATTGTCTTAAAAGTAGAAAGTTCATATATTTTGTTTCAGAAGAACACAAGGACCTGAATTATGCCATTTAAGTTACCTGTTTGGCTCTCAGTGGGGATCCACCAGCATTTTCTGTGAGCCCTTGTATGTACTTTTTACAAAGTCGTGCTTGTCATCTCCTTTTTCTATCCCTTTTGAAAACCTCTAGATTTGTACTAGACTATTTTTATAAAGGTGAGGGAACGCAGAATTGGAGCATTCATTTCAACTGCACTTTGCTGCCAAAAGCAGCAAGTGCTTGTTCTGACTCTTCCACCCACTCCATCTTAAAAAACCCTGGACATCTGTATGAGACGTGTCTGACCCCGTGTCAGACCAGCAAACGCCATCTGGACAGAAGGCACTAAGGCTTTCTCCAGGTAATGAGGTTATGCCTCATGAGGCAAGATGTGGCAAAAGCATACCACTTTGTAATTTACTTATTTACCATTTCCTTGACTCATTGAAACTGGGGAAAAAAAAAAAAGTGTAAAAAATATGGAAAATAGCTACTGAAATCCATAGAACTTTTCTGTGTAAGTTAACTGTTCATAGCAAGTGTACTTGCTATGTAGGTTCTTTGTGTTCACCATTATCATAATCAAACAATCTGGGCTGAACTAAGACTTCTGTGATCTGTGGATGTCAGAGGCTGTATTTCTGAGCTAGGTGGTGAAGCTGCGTTGCAAGCCTGAATGGTGAGTCTGTGAAACTTGAAGTTCTGTATATCCTACTGGTTTATAAATGACTGCATGGTTTGATGGCATTTTTAGCAACAAGAGGGCATAACTGTGTTTGCTGAAATTGCTCAAATTATAAGAAAAATACTGTGGAAATGGCACTGCAGATAGGGCAAAGAAAGTACTGTTTTTAGGGACAAAGTAACACATAAGTAATGTTATTACAATATCCAGATGAATGGTAAAAGTGGATGAACTGAATAATGAATTTGTTGAAGATTGCTATTTCCTCAACAATATTAATCTCTTGGGAGCCATCAGCAGATGGTCAGGCTGGTCCACAATTCTCTAGTTCCTCCAGATGCAATAGACCAAGCAGGCAGGAGAAGTCTCAGTCTGTTTCAGAGCCAATCTGCAATTTCAGAGCTCACTGCTTACCTATCCATCCTTCCAAAGCAGCGGAGATACAGAAAACACCAAGCAGCAAGGAATGAGCTGCAAATCTTCTCATGCTTTTTATATAGCATGTGCTGGAGAGATAAAGATTTCTTGCAGCCCTTCCCTCTGCTGTAAACCAGAGAAGACCAACTTCTCTTTCATCCTTATGTGGTCATAGAACATTTCACAGGATCACACCCCACAGAGAGATTAAAAGCATTTCAGTCAGTCTGAATCAAGAAGAACAAGTGAAGTGGAAATGTTGCATTTGAGCAAAGGTGTGGAAGCTACTAGATAAAGTCTCACAGTGAAGGGTTTTTGTGCCTGGAAGAAGACATTTTTGTTTTTGTATTACTTTTTTCTAATGTAACTGAGACAAAACCAGGACAAGGTGCCAGACCTGGAAACTGGTTAGATGCATAATTAAATGATAATATTATTCCTAATGGGATAATAAAATTGAACAGTTGATTTTTTAAATCACTTTAGGATCAACTTAGTACTTGATACCCTACAGAGATGCATCTGAATTATTGATAACTGAGCTTGCCACACAGAACAGATGCAAGCTACATCTGTGATAAGTACACCCAGAACCACCTCAGATGTAGTTATTTTCTACAGAGAGGGAAAGGGGCTATTCTACTGCCATCACTTTGACTCAAATACCTTTTTTAACCTGGGGGCTTGATTCCTTTCCTGGGTTACAGCTTTGCCAACACTGCAGCAATTATCAGAATGAATCAATTCACAGGAATTTAAAGAAAACATTAATCATTTCATGTGTTGTCCTCCTTGTTTTTGTACCCTCTCAACCTACCTAGAAGACAGTTCTGCAAACGAGGCAACATTCACTTAGGAGTAGAAATAGGATGAAGCATCACCTGGTGGCATGAGCTGAACATCGAGGCTTGACAGAGTCCCCTTTCTGAGAAGAGGCTGTTGCTTTTCCTCTGTCTGTCCGTGGCAGCGTGTGGAGGGGCACATGTGGTCTCACAAGAGAGAGCTGGACATGGTCTCTATTGGCATCCCCACGACAGGTCTCAGAGCAGCCTTCCCGCAGAGCTCCATGCCTGCTCCCAAGGGATGGCTGCTTGCATTATGTGCCTCCCCCTGCAACATTTTTGGCCTCTAGCCCAGCAGCCCCTGGCTTTTGCTGACATTTTGGCAAGGATTTACTATGTTATCGCTGTGTGGTACATGGTCGCAGAGTAACAAGCCCTCTTTGGAGCACTGGAGAATTAAAAAGTAGTTTGCCTCAAAGGCTTTCTTAGTGCTCTGTCCCTATACTTGGCAGGTAAAAGGCCATTTTCCCCAGCCTTGTTACATGTGAATCTTGCATTTGGCTTTGTGGTACAGTATCTATGGCCTGCCTGCTCTGCTTCCCCTCTTCTTTACATTCTGTTGTGTAGATCCCCCATCTTCAGATCTGTTTTAGGTCTTCTATGGCCACATGGCATTTCTTTCATAAACAAGGGGATTTTCTTGTCCTTTGTATTGTAATGTTTCAGGGACCAATCTTACTTTATTAAAAAATAAAATAGTCAAATGTTTTCCTTTTGCATCTGTGGGAAAAGGCTAACCCCCTCACTGATTATATCTTAGAAAACTATATTATCTGGGCAGGGTACCATGATGTCTTAGGAAGTTCTTCCTGTTGTGCTGTCTAATCCAAACAGCATGTACTATATATGTGATTGCACCTAAGGGTATAATCCTTGCTGTCTGTAGTTCTGGATGTAGCTGGTAACTGGCATAATTTTCAAAAATTCTCATTAGGTGGCTGTAGATAGAAGGCTTAATAGATCACAGATGACAAATATATTTTTTAAAATACGCTGTATGAAATCCCTAACTGTGAATTGTGTGTGAGAGAGATATACTAGTTACTGTGGTGCGTAATGCTGCTTTCCTTTGGTATTTCTAGGACATTTTTAGACAGAAACACATTTTAGTGGTTCTGTGGATCAAACTACTCACAAAGTGTATGAGAAATTAACCTTGAAAGCACGAGGTCTGGATTCAGCCCTCCCTCCCCCTTTAGTCTTATTTGTTCTAGTCCTTTCCTAAAGGTAATCATTCCCAAAGTGATAATTTTCTTTCTGAGATCTAATAGGCTTCCCTGCTCCTATCATTGTTTTTCTCAAGACAGTTTCTCCCAGCAGAGAACCACTTTGTTCTACCACCCTTTGAAATGCTCTTTCACTTCTGCTAGAAGCATCACCAGGCATATTTTCCCTATCTCCTTCTTCCTCCCTGTACAGGGTTACTGGATGTTATTGAGGTGCTGGAGAGCAGTTGCCGGCCCAGGATGGGCAGCAAAACCATACACAGTATTTCCCAACAGGAGCCGACTGACCATAACTGGGGATTATTCAGTTCCATTTCACAAGAGACAGGTGGCTTTCTACAGCTCAGTTACACTGTATTATGATCATTACTGAGAATAACTATTGTTACTGGAAATAAGAAGTCATGCACAGGTCTGCTTATCACCAACCAACTGGTAATAAAGAAAGGGGAAACAGATGGAGAAGCATTTTATGAAGTTTTGGAAGTATGGAGAGACAGTTTGAAGAGGAGTGTTTAGCTGTTTAATGCAGGATGCAAATGGTCTGGCACCATAAACCATTTTTAGTTTATAACATGACCAAGGTGCCTGTTGATTACTGGCAAACCAGCTATTTAACAAGAGATGGGAAGTGGTGGGTCCTGTTATAACCAGGGCAGAAATGTACTGTATCAGGGAAATGTGAAGGGGCAAAGCTTTTAGGGCATTGCAAGAAATGCCATGGCTGCCCAGCCTCTGTGAAGGATCCAGTCATGTCCCCAGTGACAGCAGAGAGAGCAAGGCTGCTTGCCTTCTTCCTCTTTCTTCTTTTGGTGTGTCTGAATAAGTCATATTGGGACATTCGCATTCAAAGGACTTGCTGCAGAGGAGGTGATGCTCACATCTCTGCTGTGGACCTTAGGTAAATTACAGCATCTTTCTTTCACTATGTGTAAATTTGTGTTGTGATATCTGCTTCCTTTTTATGATACAGTGTAAAGTCTAGTTAGAATATATCTAGAATTACCTTTCTTCCTTACTCCAAACCAACCAGATTATAAATGTATAAGTAAGTGTTTGGAAAGAGAAGGCCATGGATAAACTTTTTTGACCCTAGAATTAATTTTTTCCATCTTGTTTTGTAAAACAATGTGTACAGCTTTTAGCATGCTTTGATCCTACCTTAAAGCAATCAGTTTGGTCACAGATCCTGTAGATATAGTGGTAGTTTTTAAGACTGTAAGGACAGTTAGATGCTGTTCGTATTTTTTCTTGTTTTCGTTTTCCTATAAACAACTTCAGGAATTGTCTCAATGAAGCCCTTCTCCTCTATTCTCTTGAAATTTAAAACAGAAGACTTTTTTTTTTTTTTCTATTTTGTATTTTGAAAACTGGTCTAGGACTCCTTGAAGGGGAGGAAAGTTTTTAACAGTGCCATGTTAAATCTGATTCTCTATTAAATGAGATATGAGCAAGCCATATTGAATGTTAACAGTGTTCAACATTGATTCTTCACCAGATTCAGTTGTTTCTACTAAGATAACATGTATCATATAACAGCCTTGTCAATAATTGAAGTAAATCAAGCTTAAGTAGTGGAAGAAGCACTTGCAGATTTAGTTTATTTTCAGATTGTTTTTCTAAGCAGGTGAGTACTCTCCATATGTCCTATTGCAGGAAGAACAATATATTATAAGCTTTAAAGAACTTGTCAACTCAAGGTTAGGTGAGAGACAATTTGTCATGTTTTAACAGAAAAAGACCACAGGGAAACTGAACATGTTACACAATTTCAGCATAAAAGGTGAGGGAAACACTAGTCAGTCATGATTTAGGAGTGAATGAACTGGCATGGAAAAAATTTTCCAGCTGTTGCAGCTAGCATAGCTTCTAAATCCTGGGATCAAGCATATTCAACCCTAATGATCCTGGCTAATACCTAGCAATAGATTAGCTGTTCCTAACATGTTAGGGTGTCATTTGAGAACACCATAGCAGAAAGTTCAGATGACAACTTCCTTTCTTCCCACAGAGAAGCCCCCTTCTTCTGCAGCCCAGCTCTGAGTCCCTTCCCTCCAGCACACTGAGCCTGGTGCTGGACAGAAACACAGGCTTTTGTCTTGTTGTGGGAGGTTGTCCTGGCTGACACGAGGGCTTGATGTCATCTCACTGGAATGTGTCCTCAGTGAGGGAAAAACTAATATTTTTTGACAGTGTCAATATGATACTGGAAGGCACGTTGAAAAAGGAGGTATTATCTTAACAAAAAGTAAACCAGAATATTTAAAGTTTTTTAGGTTGATATTTAATTTTTGTTATTAATCAATGGAAGAAGGGGCTAACTAAAAAAGGGGAAAAAAATTATTTAAACCTTTCTTCCTTTGGCCTCTGAAAAAAAAAATAGTATTTTTTTTTAAGTATATCTGCCATCAATGCTTTGACATTGCCATATTAAAAATGTATAGGTACCTACTCATTCACTAGCACCTGGAAATATTCTTTACATGAATCATAACTCAGAGCATTGCAGAAAATAAACTGTAAATAAATTATTATGTCCTGTAGATTTTAATTTTATGCTAATGTGCTCTTAGCAATTTAGGTAACAATATGGGGTTACCTCTCACCTCTCATATTTTCTAGATGCATATTTTTATAGAGAGAAGGTTATTCAGTTCTCCTATGTGGTTTTTGAAACCTCAGGCTGACAACCCCTGTATCATGAAGGACCACAGCAAACCAGAGACTTTGTAGTGGTAATTCATAGCTTCTATGATATTGAAATCCGATAAGCCACTTACTGATGTCAAGGATTCTCTTCAGTTTCAATACAGCAGGGTTGATACTTCTCTCACAGAGAGTGAATTTTCTTTTTTTTTCCTTTTTTTTTTTTCTTTTGTTATTCCATTAAGCACAGGACATAATATTTTGGAGGTTAAAAAAGGTGTCCTGTGAGTTTTGTTCTTGAGGAGAGAAAGGGATTGTCTTTCATACTTAATTCAGTGGGTACTTGGAATCTTGTCCATGCTTCTAGCCCTCGCATGCTATTGCATTAAAATATTCATATCCATGAGATACCTTGTGACAGGGCAAAAACACGCAGAACAGCTGAGAGTCTCACCTGTTCCTTAGCTCAAGAGGGATAACAGCCCTTTTCTCAGTGAAACCCATGGCTGCTCAGGTGCACTGTAGTAGTGAAATCAGCCTGGTTTTATATGGCTGATACAGTCTTAAACTGAAAAGTTGCAGTTGATACAAATGAAAACGGGTTCTATCTAGTGTTTAGTGAATAAGAAAGAATGTGATCAGCAGGAAGAAACACAGTATTTTATTTCATCTTGATGCCGTTTAGAAAGTGCAAAAGCTACTGAGCTGACATGTAGCTCTGGATCTGCTCCATGTTTTTCAGAACGGTTTAAAGCAGCAAACAAAGTATGGGTTGAATGTTAATAAGCTCTAACTGTAATTGTTAGACAGGATCTTCCTCATATGTAAGCAGGCTTTGTCTCCTCTTATATCTTAGCCATCATCTGCTTCAAGACAGTAAAGAAACATATGCCTCGTAAAGCCTTTACTAAGATCACAGACCTGCACTGAAAATGCAGGATCTGCTGGACCACTAGAGAAACAATGATAATAAAATAAAACTCTCTTCCTAATGAAGTGACTTTAGGAAGGCTCCTAATCTTTATCTGTGTGTTCAGGTTTGGGCTTGTAAATAGTTTCACTAAGGCATAAGCCCCTTGCCTCTCTTTGCATGCCAGTCAGTGACTCTCTGGTTCAGCCCTTGAATGGTTGAGGTGTTCACCATATAGGCTTGTGAGAAAAACAACTACTTCCTAGCAACCTCCAGGACAAGCTGTGTGGGTAGTGTGCTGAATTTTTCAAGGCCTGAAACGTCCTCCTTCCTGCAGAACCAGCAGACATCCCAAGACAGGTACAAGCCTCTCCCTGCTCATGGGAGAGAGTTATGAAGTGCAATGCTCCGTCATGTGATGGAAGGACCTGGTGAGCAACATATGAACTCTGAGACTGGATTTTATCTTCCTATTTTTCCAAGCTTTTATAAAAAACACTGATTGAAATACATAGTAAGACTCTCACGGATGTCAGCAGGTCTTGGATCTGGCCTTTACTTTTCTTTATTTTTTTTTTTTTTTAAATCCTGTAATATTTATTCCAAAGTGATTTAACGAAACACTAAAGTTTAATAGCAACTTTTTGTTTCATATGGACTTTTCTGCCCAGAGCTTGGTAAAACTGCCTACTACTTGCAGCAAGAAACAAAAAGGAAGAGACTTGCTGAATTTCCTACATATCAGTGCTTTAAAAATGGAGAATATTTTCTGCTCCACAAACATGCTGAATGAAATGCATGTTTCATTTATCACTTAAATAGTAATAACAGTGTCCGCTGCAGGCTGGATTCTGACACAGGTAGATTGACAGTGTTCGCTCAGCAGAAGCAATAAATAGATCAATAATAAAATGTAGCCTGGGGGGCTGGAGGTGTGACAAGTCAACCATGATTTCAGAGTCTTGCTGGGACCCTTATTAAACTCATTTGTACATCTGAAAACAATTGATGCCTCATTGAGTTAAAGGTAGCTGGAAGCTTCAGAAGCTCTGGAGAAGGCTGGAATCCTATCTGTGCCCCAGAGGAACACGACTGCTTGAGAGCAGCCTAATGCTCTTTTGGAAGAGAAAGCAGCAGTGAAATCTAAAATGTAATTAACAAAAAAGCCAAGGTTTTGTTTGATTTTGTTTCATTCTCTGTAACTGTTTATTTGTCAGTGAAGGTCTGGCCTGAGCACTTTTCTTATATGAGGGAGGAAGGAAAATTAGATGTTTACCTGTCTTCCTTGTCTCCCCTTACTCCCCACTAAGTGATGGCAGATGACCTCCTGGGTGAAAGAAATAATTTGTTCCTTCTAGTTACTTGGCTGAAGGATGTGATAATGAGAGAATGACTTGCCTTTGCTGCTGCTGAAGCCAGGAACTGACTGACTGTGAGGCCGGGGGGAGAAAAAGTTCACTTTCTTAGGGCAGCAATGATGCAGGTTTCCACTTTTTCCCCCGTTAGGGCTGCATCTCAGGTATGCTGCCACAGGAGGTGGCCATACTCAGGTCATGGTTGATGGCTTTTGCCAAGAAGTGTCCCTAGAGGTGCAAGAAAATCTTACAAATGTTTTGCTTATGTTTCAGGCTAGAAAAGGAGGAATATCACTCATCAGAAGATCAGTCAAGGTGACAAACTTCTGGTCTTGAACATCAGGTATGTGTTCTTTTTATCAGACTTGTGCAGGCAGGGGTGAGTTCACCAGCAGGAGAAAGCGCAGGATTTCACAATCAGTTTGAGGACCTACCAAGGCACTGACCACAGGAACTTGTTGTCTCTTGCACTTTTTGAATGAGAGTGCCTCAACCTTCTGGAAACGCTGCTTTAGTGTCTGATGCTTAGCATCCTAAAATGAAACACTGGTCACTCTGAAATGTCTTCCTCCAGTGGGCTGATCTGAAATGACAATGAACTCACTTTCAGAGGCTTCTTTTTGGAACAACTTTTTTTTCTTTTTTCTTTTTTTTTTTTTTTTTTTTTTTTTAATAAATAAATAAAAGTAACAGGTGACTCTCTAAGGATATAGTTTTATAATACTCAGTATTAGCACCTTGCTGTTTCTCTAGTTCAACAGCATTTTGGTAAGGTTCATTATAGGTATGGTGGAGACTCACAGGGAATAAGGTCTTCACTGTATGTTTTCAATTAAAGAGCTGATTATGCCTGTTTTTACCCAAGAAAGTGCAACTCAGAGATTGAAATGCTCTGGGCAAAGCAGCTTCAACTGCTTATTATTTTTGGAAGTGTGGGGGGATAGGTATTGATCAGTCAATATCCAAAGTAAACACAGTTTGAATAGCAGGGTGTATATCTCTAAAAACAGCCAGCAAGAACATCTCTGGGATGTGTGCATTAGTGGAAAGATTACACTGCACTGTGGGAACCTCTCTCATCTTGTGGGATATCTCCTGCAGTCAAGCAATGAGGATCCCATGAGTTCTTGCAAAACAGCATGGTTGTTCTCTGCTGGCTGGAGGGCGCCCCAATTATTGCCTTGTCATCTATAACGTCTCTGAGTCAAGATGAGCTAGGCTGTGCATAGTGGCATGGTGCCAGTTAAGGAGTTAGTGACTAAAGGAAAGTGGGAAGATCAGGCTGCACATGTTGCAAAGATTTTTTTTTTTTGCTAAATCCACTTGAGAGTGCATGCAGATATTCTGTCACAAAAGGTTACGCTGGCAAAAGTGCTTCATTCCACAGGGTTTATATATTGATTTAAATTAGAGTCTCACAACATGAACTTTGAAAATATAGGGGAAAAATTAGACTACGACTCAGACCTCGAAGAAGAATAGATCAAATACAGGGTGGCTTGAAAATGACCCAGAAAAGAGCACAATTTTTTTCAGCTTGAATGAAAAAATCTATTTTAAAAGGAAAAAATAAATATCCATAAAAAAATTCTACACTTAGGGTTCAGCAATGCATCATTTTGTGTAAATATATAAATAGCTTATCCACAGCATTTAACTGTGTGAGATGGAAACTAAAAGTGAGCAAAAAAGGTATGGAGAAACAGAGGCATCAGACTAGTAGTGAAGTCATCAAATTCATACTGGATACAGTGGAGAAATAGCACAAAATGGCTTACCCTTAGTTTTTAGCAACTATGTAAACAGGTTTGAATTGACACATTTAACTGGTCACATTGGTTGTTTTGGAACTCGCAATTACAGGTAAATAAGAATACATGCAGACCTGTATCTTCATTTCTGCATATATAGAAATAGGATAATTATATGCTATATCCAAAAACATTATTATATCTTACTGATAATCAGATCCTTAATTCATTGAAAAGTATCATTTGGTATAGTGTATAGAAAGTCATAGAATTTCAAAAGAAAAAAATTACTAAAACTTTGTGTTCTAGGTGCTAAATACATTTTCACTCTTCATTTTATAATGATAGAACTTACAGTTGGAGTATATTCACCAAACAAATGTATGAAAAAACGTTAACATTTTGTTTGTGAGCAGTTTCATTTTTCTAATCATGATCAAGGTGAATGACACAAATCAATGTGGTGTATACACAGCTGGGAAAGAGCGCCTTTTGTACAGAAGTCTTTAGAGGTCTACAGTTATTAATGCAATCAATGCTGCAACTTTATTACATATAATTCTGTATATTTGTATCCCTATTGATTTCTTGTAAGTGAATGTTTTGTACTTCACTAAAATATATAGAAAATTTACCAAACTTCACAAAGTTGTTCTGCACTATCCTAACCCTTCTTTTGCTAAATTTAAGTGATGAAACATTTTTTCCTATAGGATTTCCAAGTATTTCTCATGAAAGAATTTGCAAAATGGCATTTGCATTATCTTTTTTATATATAATATGCTTCCTAAATTATTTTACTTTTTGTCTTACAGTGTTATCCTAGATGCAGCTTTCAGGTCTCTTTCAGCATACTAAAGGAAAGCTGAAAATAAATAATTTTATTTAATTAGATTTAAAAAAAAATTGATTTCTCTACTGAAATAATTGAAGAATTCTAGCAATCCAAGGAGTCCAAGAAAATGCAATATTCTCAGAACTCTGTATTGTTTCACAGAGTGGGTAGGTGATATCATATATACACCTTAGGTGTAGGTATAGATAGAGGAAATAAGTGAATGCATTGGGCTTTTCAAGGTGTCATCTAGAAAGACATTAAAATGAGTAATCCTCAAATTGCTGAGTAATCACAAAGAAATTATAGTTTTACTTCCAGAGTAATGCCTTGGTATTTTTTGGAAGTGAGTTTGCACAGGGAGCAATGAGTCGTCATAAAGAACAGTGCCTCTCCAAAGAGTTAAGATTGACTCATCTTGTAGGACAGTGCCTGACTCTTATACTTTATCACTAGCCTTAATTTCCTAAATCATGTTTTCTAGGTTGCTTCAGCTAGTAGGGTAGTTTTACCTTGATTATTTAAAATGGTCACGAACAAGAGAGAGAGCATGTGTGCACGTGTGCATATCTGTGTGCAGATGGAGAGAAGAGAAAGAAGAGATGAAAGAGAGAGGATTCCTCTTACTTTGAATACAGCTGCTATATTAAATAAATTACTTCTTTTTCCTCATCAAAAGGAAAAAAAAAAGGTGCAAATTATTCAAAAAAACCAGTAATACTTACCAAGCCTGCTAGAATGAATGCAATCCTCTGACCTTCTCAACACCTTTGTATTGCAATAAATATTTTATGAATGTGAATAGCTTTAATAAGATGTAAACTTCACACATGGGCACACACAACCCCTGAGGGAATGAGCACTTGCACATACAAGACACCAGAGGCAATACTCCCGTGGAGGAAGCCACTGGGCTGATACCAACCTGTGTGTTTATCAGTGTGTGCTGAGCAGTTCTGAAACTGAAGGAAAGGTTGTTCATAACCTCCCTGATTTGAAGATGACTGGCATCTCACTGAAGAGCCTGGGCTAATTCAGATCTGTGCCAAGATGTTAGCAATGCTGGATTTTAATGCCCTGTATGTGATGAATAATTGCATTAATCAAGCACTGGCTATTTACTTTCCTTAAGCAATGAGGGGCTCTGAGACCAGATTTAAGTTGTGAATTAGTCTGCCATTTTTTATTCCCATAGACCTTGGCCTGATATAAAAATTGAGGTCAGTTGAAATATGTCCACTGATTTCCACAGGCTTTGAATGGGACTCCACAGGGATTGAACTGAATT